>NC_083893.1:5000000-6250000 GCF_032452875.1 Bos javanicus | reverse complement strand
TAGCAGGGAAGACTGTAAATCCTGGTCATCTGATACTGTTTGGTAGAAGATATGATTTTCTTTTTAGGCAGCAGAACATCAGGATTTGCTTTTCTGACTACAGTTAGTACCACTGAGAAGAAATATATCCAGGCAGAATGAATATGTTCTATACAAAAATATCTGGAAGCCAGTTATATTATATAGTGTACTGCTCTGCATGTTTTGTAAATGTAAATCAAGAGGAGGCTCATCCCTAACTTTGTGATATATAGAAATTGCTATAGGGAATGATTTTTTATTATATAAAAAAAGAAACTTTGCCTTTTATACAGCTCATGAAAGTTAAAATGTTTGTCCTTCCCACAGAGTAGATCATTTCTGCAGAATATCAGAAAGAATAAGTACATTTTTCTGGGCTCTGACAGGAAGCTGTAATTCACAGAGTTAGAAATGAATGAGTTGGTATCATAGCCACTTACATTTAATGCTCAATTGTATGAAGTTACAAACATCACAACTGCATATATAGCATGCTGTTATGGATAATGTATGGTTCAAATGTTGTGTGCATGAGTGAAATAAACTCTCCATCCTGTATTATCACTATCCTGGTGATCATCACAGATAAGAAAAAAATTAGAATACAGTACAAGTTTTGTAATTGGTCCTATTAAGTAAATCAGTTTAAAACCAATGACTGATTTTCACTAATAAAATTGAATCTAGTAGTTGTCTTAATCTAGAGCTAAATACATTGAATTATTAGGAGTTTTAATCTGGTGTTGTAATAGGAGTGATGATGTTACATATGTCCACTTTGGAACTTCTGCTCACAGTGAAGACTTGCTGTATATTTATGAATCTGAGATCTTTTCAAGAGTAACTTCTTAAAGTTGTGTTCCACGAAAGCCAAGATTTCATATTGCAAGCCTTCAAATTGAAATTATGAACTCTAAAATAGGTTAGATGATGATCAATAGAGCTGCTGGTTTAAAAGTTAGTTACATTACTAAAGTGACAAGAAAAGGGGCCTCTTGTTGAGGGCTCTTTCCTTAAAGAGCTGCTCACAGTAAAATATCCAAGGTAGTTTAATGACCATAAACTGGATAATTTAAACAATCAATAAACTGATTATATCTTTTTTCTGAACTTAATATTCAGCAATTTTCTATGATATTTCTGGTTTTAATGATATTTATATTTATGTTGTTTGTGATATATTGTTTCTTGAATATGTAATGAATATCCTTTAAAATTATCTTTAATTTTGTGGTTGATATCTTTCAATAATTTAAAAAAATTGTCAGAAATAATGCCCAATTTCTCTTTTTAATTAATTATTTTTCATTTCTAGAATTTTCATTTGAGTATTTTTAATAATTTTTCTGTTTGTCTTTTAAATCCTGAGGGCCTCAGTTCTACAACCTCAAGGAACTGAATTCTGCCCACACCATGTGAGCTTAGACAGAACACTGAACCTCAGATAAAAATATAGCCCTGGCTGTTACTTTGATCACAGCCTATAAGACCCTGAGTAGAGGATTCAGTTTTGTAGTGCCCAGACTTCTCTTCTGTGAAACTGTGAGACAACATATGTGTATTTTTTGAGTTGCTAATTTTGTGGTAATTGTTCCAGAGTAATAAACTAATAGCACGCAACTTGATGCACCATGTCAGAAGGAAATAAAATGAATAGATAGAGAATTTGCACAAATCTTACCAAGGAAGCCAAGTACCATTGAGTATTTACATTGCACATAGTTAACTATTTGCAAAGCCATATTCCTTCAGAGGTTGCGGTGGCTTTGTGCAAGACCATTTTTTCCTAAACACCCATCCAGTGGCAGAGCTTTTTCTGACTCGTGTACATTCCACAGACTTCACCTATCAGTGAGAAGGAACAGGGCTAAATATTCTAAGACAAATGGAAAGATGGTTAGTGGATTTCTTAGATAAGGAAATTCAAGATGTCAAGGCTTTTGAAATTCCTAACCCTTAAGAACAATGGGGAAAGAAAGGAAATGAAGGAAAGCTTCTGCTGAATAGCCCATCTCTTAAAAGGGAAATACAGAATTTTCTCCCAAGTGTAGTTGAAGCTACCCTTAACAAAGATCTTTTACTTATTCCCAGGAAAATGCTTATAATTAACAACGTTCCACTTCTAGGCCATATCTTCTCTTTCCAGATGCCAAATGCTATATCTTTCAAGTCAGTTCTATGGTTTTTGAAATGCTATTATCTGTCAGTGTCCTTATTCAGTTGAATTATATAACCTACATAACCTATTTTTTTGGTATTCCTGGTAGAAATATGTATTGATACATTCCCCAGATGTCATGGTAACCTCTATTTCACTATATTTAACAGTGTATTGATTATTTTGGAAAAGACATAATCGAAAATGAAGGTGGTGATCTGTGCTATCCTTGAGAGTAGGTGTTACCTGAAAGATTTGAAACAAGGGAAACATCTAGACTTGCTGTGTATATAAATATGATATCATTATATTTACTTGGATCTAAGGAAATAATGATTCAAAGCTGCAGAAGTTCTACATTTCTAAGTGTCTACTGTGCAATTGTTTCCCTTAGAGTCTACAACATCTATAGTTGTACTTTGGCACACTTTTCATAAAAGGATATTGTTTATAGTAAGAATAAGTTTGGAGAAACTGTCATCACAAGTGTTCCTTTGATCAAATCAATTTCTTCATTCTGCAAAATCTTTAGACAGATTAACAGTAGGAAGAGATTCCAGAGGACCTCACACAATTTTTGCTGATATTCTAATACAAATAGTTTCTACCATTGTCTGTGGCAGAATGTCATCTTCTACAAGATGAAAGACAGAATGCAGATTCATTAACAGGGATATTAAAGGTCTAATGTCATCATTAAAATCCAAATAAAGAAACCCTCAACTACCTGAAAATCAAAGTAATCAACCTCACAACGAGGAAGCAAAATTGATAATTGTATGCGTAATAAAATGAGTCATATGTCTTCTGCTCTTCCTTGATGGTTTCAGGGACTAAGGAGGAAATCTGAACTAAATAAAAGTAAAATAGAAGGGAAAAACACACTATAATAACAGTATGACTTACACTGCTGCTTTCAGAAATCATTGGTTTTTGTATTCAGTGAGTATAGTAAAGTCTGGCATTAATGGGTTTTGTGTGTGCGTGTGTGTGTAAGGGTGCATTTTTTTTTTTTTTAAAGGAGTTTTATGGAGGAACCTCAGAAAAGGCAATGGCAACCCTCTCCAGTACTCTTGCCTGGAAAATCCCATGGACAGAGGAGCCTGGTAGGCTGCAGTCCATGCGGTCACGAAGAGTCCGACACAACTGAGCGACTTCACTTTCACTTTTCACTTTCATACATTGGAGAAGGAAATGGCAACCCACTCCAGTGTTCTTCTCTGGAGAATCCCAGGGACGGCGGAGCCTGGTGGGCTGCCGTCTATAGGGTCTCACAGAGTCGGACACGACTGAAGTGACTTAGCAGCCACATGGAGGATCCTAAAGTCTTATGTACCTCTTATTCAAGTATTTTTGTATAATTTACTTTATAAAAATGTATATATATATATATATATATACACACACACACACACATTTATACAATTGTATATAGACATACATATATAAATATATATTTATACAAATGTATATATATATAATTTATACAATTATACTATATATATATACACAATTATATACAGTTTTTATTGCATGAAAATGCCAAAAATAAATTTTAAGCCTTGTAGAGATGTGATAGAAAAAAATCCTCATGCAATTGGTAACTAATGTTGATCATCTGTGAAGATGATTTTTTATGGTCCTTTTTCATGGAAAATATTTTAGTCATTGAAGAAAATATGTTTTGGTAAAGTTATTTTTATAAATTATTTATGGAAATGGATATTTAAGTAGCTGAAATTGAAAGTTTTTCAGTCCAGTGAAAGATATAGGGTGATGTGCAGAGTCAAGTCATAAGTGAAAGAGAAGTGAAAAGACACTGAGATATCTGAGCAAAGGCTATTAGATTTCTGCAAGGTAGAAGTCAACATGAGGAAAAAAAAAAACCACAAAATTTCCCTTCTTTCATTGTTAAAATTTTAAGGACTTGGTGGATGGCAGAGATGGAATAATAATGAGGAAAAATTTTTTTTCACAAATAGCCTATTTTTAATTACATAAGTAGTTCATGCTCAATTTAAAGCCTTCTGACCTTCTATACAATTTTAAAGAGTAGAGTGCATATCATTTGAAGTCATCTGAAGATGACTTCCATTGAAAATATGGCTATCATTTTCAAATGTGTCTCTTTGAATAATATTTACTTTTAATCTTAATTAATATTATATTTACTTTTGATATATTTTCTGTCTTCCTTGCCTCGGTTAACAATTTGAAATCTATTTTTATGCTTCTTCCATTCACACACACACACATACACACAATTTGATGTTGAAGGTGTTAAAGCCTTCCAGTTATCTAATCCTCAGTTCAGTTCAACTGCTCAGTCGTATCTGCCTCTTGCAAACCCCACGGACTGCAGCATGCCAGGGTTCCCTGTTCGTCACCAACTCCCAGAGCTTACTAAAGTTCATGTTTATCAAGTCGGTGATGCCATCCAACAATCTCATTCACTGTCACCCAATTCTCTTCCTGCCCTCAATTTTTCCCAGCATCAGGGTCTTTTCCAATGAGGCAGTTCTTTGCATCAGGTGGCCAAAATATTGGAGTTTCAGCCTCAGTATCAGTCCTTCCAATGAATATTCAAGCCTGATTTCCTTTAGAATGGACTGGTTGGATCTCCTTGCAGTCCAAGGGACTCTCAAGAGTCTCCTCCAACACCACAGTTCAAAAGCATCAATTCTTCGGTGCTCAGCTATTTTTACAGTCTAACTTTCACATCCATACATGACTCATGGAAAAACAATAGCTTTGGCAAGACGGACCTTTGTTGGCAAAATAATGTCTCTGCTTTTTAATATGCTGTCTAGGTTGGTCATAACTTTTCTTCCAAGGAGCAAGCGTCTTTTAATTTCATGGCTGCAGTCACCATCTGCAGTGATTTTGGAGCCAAAAAAAAAAATAGTTTGTCACTGTTTCCATTGTTTCCCCATCTATTTTCCATGAAGTGATGGGACCAGATGCCATGATCTTAGTTTTCTGAATGTTGAGTTTTAAGCCAACTCTTTCACTTTCCCCTTTCCCTTTCATCAAGAGGCCTTTTAGTATTTCTTCACTTTCTGCCATAAGGGTGGTTTCATCTGCATATTTGAGGTGAATGATATTTCTCTCGGTTATCTTGATTCCAGCTTGTGCCTCATCTAGCCCAGCATTTTGCATGATGTACTCTGCATATAAGTTAAATAATCAGGGTGACAATATACAACCTTGACCTACTCCTTTCCTGATTTAGAACAAGTCTGTTGTTCCATGTCCAGTTCTAACTGTTGCTTCTTGACCTGCATACAGATTTTTCAGGAGGCAGGTCAGGTGGTCTGGTATTTCCATCTCTTTAAGAATTTTCCACAGTCTGTTGTGATCCACACAGTTCAAGGCTTTGGCATAGTCAGTAAAGCAGCAGTAGATGTTTTTCTGGGAGTCTCTTGCTTTTTTGATGATCCAATGGATGTTGGCAATTGATCTCTGGTTCCTCTGCCTTTTCTAAATCAAGATCCCTTGAATATCTGGAAGTTCACGGTTCACGTACTGTTGAAGCCTTGCTTGGAGAATTTTGAGTATTACTTTGCTAGCGTGTGAGATGAATGCAATTGTGCACTAGTTTGAGCATTCTGTATACATATAGTTTATATATATTTAAAAGGTATATACCTAAAACTTTCATATATACTTGTTTAATTGTCTAATGTAGGTTGTTTTGATAGCTCACACACTTTCTCTCTTTTTAGTATCCTAATCATTTAATTAATGGCATCTTCTGACTCCTACTCATTTTGTATTTTTTCTTCATGTTTTATGATTTTACTGGGTAAAGATGATTTTAAAGTGCATATTGGTTTTTATTTGTTCATAGAGTCTTATATGGCCTCTGTTTCTGAAGTGCAGTTCCAGAACAATTGAACTTATATTTTTCTGATATCATCACTTGTTTGAGACAAGTTTGTTTGAGACAAATTCTTAAAATAACAATTTTAACTTGGGGTTGCTTTATAATAAGTTGGCTGATTTTAACTCCAAGTTTGTGAGATATGGTTTCATTATGCATAGGATAGTTTTTTTTTTTTTCCTACCCAGTATCAAGAAAATGCATTAGATATTGTACATTTTCTGGGCCAATGTATCATGTTTTTATTCCTTGTTTAATTAGAAATATATTCCTTAAAGTGCCTTGATTTTTTCATAAGGACTTAAGTTGTAAATCCAGGTAAACTATGGATTGAAGCCTGGTGTCTTATTCCTTGAAGAAGTGGATGTTAAAATCTAATCCTCTCATCATTTCTGAATCTCTAGCTGTTTCATGGCTGCAGAAATATCAGCTCACATGCTTATTGCTCTAGTTTTCATTATATTTTGCATCTGGTACTTGAATATTTTTGTTTGTTTCTTGAACTTTCAGCTATAAATTTTAAAAAACAAGAAAAACACATGGCTATTTTTAAATTCAACATCTACCTCTCTAAGAATTTTTAGAGAGAGTTTCAATACCATCCTAATTCATTAAATTACTGAGAAGGACAGTCCTTCCCTCTTCCAAATGGCTGTGCAATATTTCTTGATAGGTATATGTAATTTATCAATCAACTTACTCATTTACTTCATGATGGGTTTAATTTATTATTTTTCTATTTTCTTTTTTTCCTCCTTCAAATATGGTGACAAAAAATAATATTCTTATGCATATCCTTATCATTATTTTTAAATAATAAGACTGTCTCATGAATAAGATGAGTTTTAAAGATGATGCGAATTTCAAGTATTAATAGGTAACACTAGTCTAGTTTTTTTTAAGAACACAACAATTTATTCTTGGCTGAAGGATTTAGCTATTTAATAAGATTTAATAAGTATCAGTAAAATTTAAAATCTTTTTCTTCGAGTTGTGATATGAATGTTAATAATTTACCAAGCTTCCAAACCAGGGAGGCTGTTTTTTCTTTTATTTAAGCAAAAAAATAAATTATATGATAAAAATAAGAGCAAAGCATATAGACAGTACAAGAAATATGCCAAGTTTGTGCATGGCTAACCAGAAAAGTTGAGATTAAGTACACTATTTCTGATACAGGGAACAAAAAATGACTCTTACCATGGTGTTTATTATCTCTAAGTTCATTGGCCAATGAAGGGTCATTGTAGGTAGGTGTGTGGTAGAATCGTTAGAGGAGCCACGGTCTGTATGAATGGCTGTGGAATATACATAGACTGGATCACTCTCAAGAAATGAGGCAGAATAATTGGTTCATTGGGATTTTACAAATACTTCCCTCCAAAATTTTTAGTGTCAAGTAATTTCAGTGTCAATGCAGGATACTTTAACCATGTTTCTGTCATTGTTGGCTGAAAAGTTTTCTTTAAAACCAGCCCACTTTACCTGTTAATAAGGATTTCTATGCCAGATGTAGGACTTCCCAGCTGGCACCAATGGTAAAGAATCCACCTAACCAATGCAGGAGCTGCAAGAGACACAGGTTTGACCCCTGGGTTGAGAAGATCCCCTGGAGAAGAAAATGGCAACCCATTCCAGTATTCTTGCCTGGAAATTCCCTGGACAGAGAAATCTGGCATGCTGCAGTCCATGGGATTGGAGAGAGTCAGACCTGACTGAGCACACACCTGATGTATTCTCACTGACATAGAGACCTTCTACACTCTTCATATCATACATCGTTTGTTGTTGTTGTTTTTGTTCCATCACTAAGTCATGTCTGACTCTTTGCAACCCAAAGGGCTGTAGCAGCCAGGCTCCCCTGTCCTTCACTATCTCCCAGAGTTTGTTAAGATTGATATCTATTGAGTTGGTGGTACCATCTAACCATCTCATCCTCTGCTGCCCTCTTCTCCTTTTGCCTTCAATCTTTCCCAGCATCAGAGTCTTTTCCAGTGAGCCAGCTCTTCGCATCAGGTGATCACTAAGTATTGGAGCTTCAACTTCAGCATCAATCCTTCCAATGAATCTTCAGAGTTTGTTTCCTTTAGGATTGACTGCTTTGATCTCCCTTGACAGTCCAAGGGATTCTCAAGAGTCTTCTACAGCACTACAATTAGAAGGCATCAATTCTTTTGCACTCAGCCTTCTTTATGATCTAACTCTCACATCCACACATGACTACTGGAAAAATTATAGATTTGATTATATGGACCTTTGTTGGCAAACTGATGTCTCTACTTTTTAATATGCTGTCTATGTTTGTCATAGTTTTCCTTCCAAGGAGCAAACATATTTTAATTTCATTGTTGCAGTCACCATCTGCAGTGAATCACATGTTGCCTTTTTCAATACTTAAGACTAGAATGGCTGGGTTATATGATAAATGTATAAGACTGCCAGACATCTTTTACAAATGGCTGTACTTTGTATTCCTACCAGAGTATATTAGTGTTTCCTTTCCTCCCCATCTTACCAACACTTGGTATGGGTAGTCATTTTAGCCATTCTAATAGGTTTGTAGTGTAGGATCATTGTAGTTTTAATTGGCTTTTCCCTAATGACTAAGGATGTTGAACATCATTTTATTTTTTTATGTGTCTGTTCAAATCTTTTATTCATTTTTTATTGGGTTGTTTGTTTTCTTTTGATTACCTTTTAAGAGTTCTTTATATAATCTAGAATAAAGTTTTTTATCAGATATATCATTTGCAAATATTTTCTTCTGATCAGGAGTTTATATTTACATTCTCTTAGCATTGTCTTTCATAAAGGAGAAGTTCTTAAAGTTCAATATGTCAACTTCTTTCTTTTATGTATTGTGCATTTAGTGTCAACTTTAAGAAATATTTGCCAGACCCAAGGTAAAAACATTTTCCACTATGTTTTCCTCCAGAAATTTTATAGTTGAGAGACTCAAGATACAAATGGACAGTCACTAGACCACAAATAAAAATAAAACTCTAACTCACAACCTCTAAAGCAACCAACTGGGGAAGTCAAACCACAACTTCTACAGCAGTTGGCCAAAAGTGGTTAGGACTTGTGCTTCCCTGGTGGCTCAGATGGTAAAGAATCCACCTGCAATACAGGAGACTTGGATTTAGTTCAGTTCAGTTCAGTCACTCAGTTGTGTCCGACTCTTTGTGACCCCATGAATCGAGCATGCCAGGCCTCCCTGTCCATCACCAACTTCCAGAGTTCACTCAGACTCATGTCCATTGAGTTGGTGATGCCATCCAGCCATCTCATCCTCTGTCGTCCCCTTCTCCTCCTGCTCCCAATCCCTCCCAGCATCAGGGACTTTTCCAGTGAGTCAACTCTTTGCATGAAGTGGCCAAAATACTGGAGTTTCAGCTTTAGCATTATTCCTTCCAAAGAAATCCCAGGGCTGATCTCCTTCAGAATGGACTGGTTGGATCTCCTTGCAGTCCAAGGGACTCTCAAGAGTCTTCTCCAACACCACACTTCAAAAGCATCAATTTTTCAGCACTCAGCTTTCTTCAAAGTCCAACTCTTACATCCATACATGACCACTGGAAAAACCATAGCCTTGACTAGATGGACCTTTGTTGGCAAAGTAATGTCTCTGCATTTTAATATGCTATCTAGGTTGGTCATAACTTTCCTTCCAAGGAGTTAGCGTCTTTTAATTTCATGGCTGCAGTCACAATCTGCAGTGATTTTGGAGCCCCCCAAAATAAAGTCTGACACTGTTTCCACTGTTTCCCCATCTATTTCCCATGGAGTGATGGGACCAGATGCCATGATCTTCGTTTTCTGAATGTTGAGCTTTAAGCCAACTTTTTCACTATCCACTTTCCACTATTCACTTTCATCAAGAGGCTTTTTGACTTAGTAACTCCCAACATCTGTGACTTTTGCTCCCACTTCCAACTCAGGACCACCTAGAGAAAGATAAATGCTTCACAGACCAATCACATAGGATGCCCCATTTCCACTTTACTTTCCTCCAGATTCCCATGCCAGCAACCTCAAATCAGAGCATACCTGAACCTGTCCTTTTTTTTTTTTTTTCCACTATAAAGATTTCCCAGTCTCCTGCTTGCCTTTGAGTCTCTGCCAAACATATATAATGATAGCTGATTCCTCGTTATAGTGGTCTCTGAGTACATAACCTCATTTGGGTGATCTTAATTTTTATTGACTTCCTAGAGGTTCCACCAACACAACATCTGCATTGCTTTTGCTGTGAACCCCAGCCTGTCTCCAGGTATGTTACCCACAGAGGCTGCTTGTTCCTTCCTGTGAGTGGCTTGATGAGTCTATGCTGATACGGTGAGTCAATATGGGCTTTGTACTCCTCCTCTTTCTTTGGTGATGAGTTCCTTTATCAGTAAACTGCTATTGATTTGTAGTTTGGTACCTGGCTTTTGCTTTTGGTTTCCATGTGTTTGGCATCTTTGCTAGAATGAGGCATTCCTTTTCATTCCTTCTTGCTTTCTTTGGTACTAGCTTGTGTTGTGCTATTTTAAAATATTTACCATAGGAAGAAGAATCATAAGGTAGGATGTAGATATAGGGCACAAACCTGTTCAAGCTGGTCTCACAGACCCAGACTAATAAGTTTGCTGTTCTTCCTGATTCTGTTTGGAGAAGTTTTGCTGAGTCAATACAACCAGAAAAGGTTTTCCTTTCACCTGGTGTTTTGGTCTTGAGATCTTGGCTTTGATCCAGAGAGGGTGTTCTCTTTGGTTTTCTCCTCTGCTGGGGCATGCAGATTGTCATATGTGTTCAGAGATGACCAACTGTAAGATTGGGGACCTGAGACTCAAGGTGCACAAGCATTATAATCCTTCCAATGGTAGCCAGTTTTTATGGGATCATTGAAGACTAAATATTCTCCCTTCCAGGGAAAACTAACATATATATATATATATATATATATATATATATATATATATATATATATATATACTAACTCTTGGATTTCTTTTTCTAAATAGCATAACTTCCCTTAAAGATGATTTGGGTCTTCTCTCTTCTGGAGAACATTTATTTTGAACAAAACTGTTCATTTAGGAAGTGCTTTGGGCTTCCTTTGTGGCTCAGCTGGTAAAGAATCCACCTGCAATGCGGGAGACCTGGGTTCAATCCCTAGGTTGGGAAGATCCCCTGGAGAAGGGAAAGGCTACCTACTCCAGTATTCTGGCCTGGAGAATTCCATGGACTATATAGTCCATGGAGTCGCGAAGAGTCCAACACGACTGAGTGACTTTCACTTTCTTTCACTTCAGAAAAGTAAAGACTAAGATTCTTCAGGACCAGCTGGGCAACAGTTTTGTCGGCATGAAGATGTGATGGAGCATGTGGGCTCCTTGCCTGCCATTTAATGTCTAGACCAAATACTGAGGCAACAGCCTTTGCAGTGAGAAAAAAAAAAAAAAAAAGCTTTACTGTGGGGTGGCTGGTCAAGCAAAGAAGAGAGGGAGCAACGATCAGATCTGTCTCTTCAGCTGGCTCATTTAGTGAGATACTTATTGCATTAAGTAGGGTGTAGGAGGTGGAGAAGGCTAGGCAATGGTTGGTGGAAAGTGATAGGAAATTTCAAGCGTTCTCTGCACAACCAGGACTGTTTTTCATGTGCTTCATGTGCTAATTTTCAGCGGTGAAGTTCAGTGTTTACATGATATCCCAGTGTATTTTATGTGGTAGATTTTTGACCTTTGATATCTAAAATTCATTATCAGTTTTTCTTTATCTACAAAATGCCTCCCAGATGTACAGCAGAAGGGGCCATCAACAAGCTGTTTTCTTGTTGTTTTTCTGGTACTCTGCAAAGCAAGCTTGGGAGGGTCTTGGTGAATAATTTTCTTTCTATTTTGTTTGTATTTTGTGGTTCTGAGTGTATACAATACAAGGTGCAGCTTCACAAAGTCCTCCAAATGAAATTCTGAATCAAAAATGTCTTCACTAAGATTTTTTGCCTAAGTCAGTTCAGTTCGGTTGCTCAGTCATGTCTGACTATTTGTGACCCCATGGACTGCAGCATGCCAGGCCTCCCTGTCCATCACCAACTCCCAGTTTACTCAAACTCATGTCCATTGAGTTGCTGATGCCATCCAACAATCTCATCCTGTCATCCCCTTCTCCTCCCACCTTCAATCTTTCCCAGCATCAGAGTCTTTTCAAATGAGTCAATTCTTCGCATCAGGTGGCCAAAGTACTGGAGTTTCAGCTTCAACATCAGTTCTTCCAATCAATATTCAGGACTGATTTCCTTTAGGATGGACTGGTTGGATCTCCTCGCAGTCTAAGGGACTCTCAAGAGTCTCCTCAAACACCACAGTTCAAAAGCATGAATTCTTCAGTTCTCGGCTTTCTTTATAGTCCAATGCTCACATCCATACATGATTACTGGAAAAACCATAGCTTTGACTAGATGGCCCTTTGTTGGCAAAATAATGTCTCTGTTTTTTATATGCTATCTAGGTTGCTCATAGTTTTTCTTCCAAAGAGCAAGCATTTTTTAATTTAACAGCTACAGTCACCATCTGCAGTGTGTTTGGAGCCCCCAAAAATAAAGTCTGCCATTGTTTCCATTGTTCCCCATCTATTTGCCATGAAGTGATGGAACCAGATGTCATGATCTTAATTTTCTGAATGTTGAGTTTTAAGCCAACTTTTTCACTCTCCTCTTTCACTTTCATCAAGAGGCTCTTTAGTTCTTCACTTTCTGCCAAAAGGGTGGTGTAATCTACATATCTGAGGTTATTGATATTTCTTCTGTCAATCTTGATTCCAACTTGTGCTTCATTCAGCCCAGCATTTCTCATGATGTATTCTGTATGTAAGTTAAATAATCAGGGTGACAATATACAGCCTTGACATACTCTTTTCCTGATTTAGAACAAGTCTGTTGTTCCATGTCCAGTTCTAACTGTTGCTTCCTGATCTGCACACAGATTTCTCAAGAGGCAGGTCAGGTGGTCCGGCATTCCCATCTCTTTAAGAATTTTCCACAGTTTGTTGTGATCCACATGGTCAAAGGCTTTGGCTTAGTCAATAAAGCAGAAATAGATGTTTTTCTGGAACTCTCTTGCTTTTTCAATGATCCAAGGGATGTTGGCTATTAAGCAATTAGCAAGCTAGACTCTTCCTAGCAAACTTTCCCCTTCCTTATCCTTCAGTTGCCTCTCTGTATTCAGCATTCTCTTTTTCCCCTTTCCTTCTGATCTGCCTCTTACACCTAAGTCAACTTCTCCCTTCTCTTCCCCTTGTCCAGAATTCCTGGCTTTAATTAGTGATCTCCAAAAACTACAATTGCCAGTTACCAATAAAGATCCATCCCTCCCTTGAGCCAGGTGTACAGGCAACTAGGAGTTTACACCTTGGAGCTGGGATGAATTAAGAGTTATCTTTAAATATTTGTCTAAATCTATAGACAGAGGAGCCTATTGGGCTACAAACCATGGAGCTGCAAAGAGTTGGACACAACTTAGTGACTGAGAATGCACTCACTAAATCCATTAAGTACTAGCATATATGTATAGAAGAGTTTAGAATTCTTTACGCGGCATATGGTTATCTAACGTAAATTGACTTATACACTTGTTGGTTAAAAACTCAAATGCTAAATCCGAATGGCAAAAGCTGATTCAACAAACTCAGAAGGAAGCCAAAATAAACCTGAGGTTCTCTTTGCATAATATACCCAAGGGTCCAAAAAAAAAAATCCCCCCAAATAGGCAAAGTTTCTTAAAAGCAAGACCCAAAGCATTTCCAATGAAAATCAACTGGACCATAATTCAATCATGCAAACAGAAAAGATGAAATAGTAGAGTTGCTTCGGACTAGAAAAATACCTGCAGCAACATTCAGAAATTAACAAAGGTGCTGATGTAACAACAGCCTTTCTTCTCATTTTGTTAAGGAATTAAACCTGGAATTAATATAATTTCCAATTCTAAAATAAAAATTAGGATGGGAAATGGCTCCTTTATCTCAACTACAGCATCTGTAGGAACATTTTCTTTAAAAAAAAATTATTTATTTTAATTGGGGGCTAATTACTTTACAATATTGTAGTGGGTTTTGCCATACATTGACATGAGTCAGCCATGGGTGTACATGTGTTCCCCATCCTGAAACTCCTCCCACCTCCCTCCCCATTCCATCCCTCAGGGTCATCCCAGTACACCAGCCCTGAGCATTCTGTCTCATGCGTCAAAACTGGACTGACTATCTATTTCATATATGATAATATACATGTTTCAATGCTATTCTCCAGATCATCCCACCCTCTCCTTCTCCCACAGAGTCCAAAAGTCTGTTCTCTACATCTGTGTCTCTTTTGCTGTCTTGCATATAAGGTCATCGTTACCATATTTCTAAATTCCACATATATGCGTTAATATATTGTATTGATGTTTTTCTTTCTGGCTTACTTCACTCTGTATAATAGGCTCCAGTTTCATCCACCTTATTAGAACTGATTCAAATGTGAACATTTTCTGTTATTAAGGTACAATTGATATAACCTTATATTAGTTCAAGGTGCACAATATAGTGTTTTCATATTTGTTTATACAGTACTGGCAATCCCAACTTGTGATTGTTCATCTTATCATTTTTTAAATTACAAGGGTATGAGAGTTATACACATTCAATAGAAGCAATGTTTTGAATTTTGAATTTTTATCTTTTATCTGGGTATCCATAGGCATTACAGTACTCTTTTGCAACTCTGGGTAGCAGCAGTGGCAATAAGCTGCAGCTCCCAATCAGACACAGGACCTCGAGAGTGAACGACTGATACATCCACAGCCATTCTGTACTCATACAACCATTCTGTTTTTCATCTTCAGTAGAGCATTCAGTCAGTTCAGTTCAGTAACTCAGTTGTGTCTGACTCTGCGACCCCATGAACTGCAGCAAGCCAGGCTTCCCTGTCCATCAAACACCCAGAGTTTACTCAAACTCATATCCATTGAGTCTGTGATGCCATCCAACCATCTTATCCTCTGTCATCCCCTTCTCCTCCAACCTTTAATCTTTCCCAGCATCAGGGTCTTTTCAAATGAGTCAGTTCTTTGCATCAGGTGGCCAATGTATTGGAGTTTCAGCTACATCAGTCCTTCCAATGAATATTCAGGACTCATTTCTTTTAGAATTATGTGCTCAGCTTTCTTTATAGTCCAACTCTCACATCCATACATGACTACTGGAAAAACCATAGCTTTGACTAGGTGGACATTTGCTGTCAAAATAATGTCTCTGCTTTTTAATATGCTGTCTAGGTTGGAAGTAACTTTTCTTCCACGGAACAAGCGCCTTTTAATTTCATGGCTGCAGACACCATCTTCAGTGCTTTTGGAGCCCCAAAATAAAGTCTCTCACTGTTTACATGGTTTCCCCATCTATTTGCCATGAAGTGATGGGACCAGATGCCATGATCTTAATTTTCTGAATGTTGAGTTTTAAGGCAACTTTTTCAGTCTCCTCTTTCACTTTCATCAAGAGGCTCTAGTTCTTCTTCACTTTCTGCTACAAGGGTGGTGTTATCTGCATATCTGAGGTTATTGATATTTCTCCTGGCAATCTGGATTCCAGCTTGTGCTTCTCCAGCCAGCGTTTCTCATGATGTACTCTGCATATAAGTTAATAAGCAGGGTGACAATACAGTCTTGACGTGCTTCTTTCCGGTTTGAAACCAGTCTGTTCCATGTCGGGTTCTAACTGTTGCTTCCTGACCTGCATACAGATTTCTCATGAGGCAGGTCAATTTTTAAAAGAATTTTCCAAAGTTTGTTGTGATCCACACAGTCATAGGCTTTGGCATAGTCAATAAAACAAAATTAGATGTTTTTTCTGGCACTCTCTTGCTCTTCCAATGATCCAGCAGATGTCTGGAATTTGATCTCTGGTTCCTATGCCTTTTTTAATCCATCTTGAACATCTGGAAGTTCACAGTCCACATACTGTTGAAGCCTAACTTGGAGCATTTTGAGCGTTAATTTGTTATTGTGTGACATGAGTGCAATTGTATGGTAGTTTGAGCATTCTTTGTCATTGCCTTTCTTTGGGATTGGAATGAAAACTGACCTTTTCCAGTCCTGTGGCCACTACTGAGTTTTCCAGATTTGCTGGCATATGAGTGCAGCACTTTCACAGCATCATCTTTTAGGATTTGAAATAACTCAACTGGAATTCCATCACCTCCACTAGCTTTGTTTGTAGTGATGCATCCTAAGACCCATTTCACTTTGTATTTCAGGATGTCTGGCTCTAGGTGAGTGATCATACTATCATGATCATCTGAGTCATGAAGATCTTTTCCGTACAGTTCTTCTGTGTATTCTTGCCATCTCTTAATATCTTCTTCAGCTTCTATATGTCCATATCATTTCTGTCCTTTATTGTGCCCATCTTTACATGAAATGTTCCCTTGGTATCTCTAATTTTCTTGAAGAGATCGCTAGTCTTTCCCATTCTATTTTTTTTTTTTTTAATTTCTTTGCATTGATCTTTGAGGAAGGCTTTCTTATCTCTCCTTGCTATTCTTGGAACTGCATTCAAATTGGTATGTCTTTCCTTTTCTCGTTTGCCTTTCGCTTCTCTTCTTTTCACAGCTATTTGTAAGGCCTCCTCAGACAGCCATTTTGCTTTTTAGCATTTCTTTTTCTTGCGAATGTTCCTGACCCCTGCCTCCTGAACAATGTCACAAACCTCTGTCCATTGTTCTTTGTCTGTCAGATATAATCCCTTGAATCTATTTGTCTCTTCCACTGTATAATCTAAAGGGATTTGATTTAGGTCTTACCTGAATGGTCTAGTGGTTTTCCC
This sequence comes from Bos javanicus, assembly GCF_032452875.1. Taxonomy (NCBI): domain Eukaryota; kingdom Metazoa; phylum Chordata; class Mammalia; order Artiodactyla; family Bovidae; genus Bos; species Bos javanicus. Next base: position 6,233,093 of record NC_083893.1, on the reverse strand, counting down.
TACTTTCTTCCATTTAAGGCTGAATTTGGCAATAAGGAGCTCATGATCTGAGCCACAGTCAGGTCCTGATCTTGTTTTGGCTGACTGTATAGAGCTTCTCCATCTTTGGCTGCAAAGAATAGAATCAATCTGATTTCAGTGTTGACCATCTGCTCATGTCCATGTTTAGAGTCTTCTCTTGTGTTTTTAGAAGAGGATGTTTGCTATGACCAGTTTGTTCCCTTGGCAAAAATATATTTGCCTTTGCCTTGCTTCATTCTGTACTTCAAGGCAAAATTTGCCTGTTACTCCAGGTATTTCTTGACTTGCTACTTTTGCATTCCTGTCCGCTATAATGAAAAGGACAGTTTTTTGGGGTGTTACTTTTAGAAGGTCTTGCAGGTCTTCATAGGACCATTCAACTTCAGCTTCTTAAGCATTACTAGTTGGGGCATAGACTTGGATTACTGTGATATTGAATGGTTCGCATTGGAAATGAACAGAGAGCATTCTGTCGTTTTTGAGATTGCATCCAAATACTGCATTTTGGACTCTTTTGTTGACTATGATGGTTACTTCATTTCTTCCAAGGGATTCTTGCCCATAGTAGTAGATATAATGGTTATCTGAGATAATTCACCCATTCCAGTCCATTTGAGTTCGCTGATTCCTAGAATGTTGACATTCACTCTTGCCATTTCCTGTTTGACCACTTGCAATTTGCCTTGATTCATGGACCTAACATTTCAGGTTCCTATGAAATATTGCTCTTTACAGCACTGGACTTTACTTTCATCACCCATCACATCCACAACTCGGTGTTGTTATTGCTTTGGCTCCATTTCTTCTTTCTTTCTTCCTGGGGTTATTTCTCCAGTGATCTCCAGTAGCATATTGGGTACCTACCGGTCTGGGAAGTTCATCTTTTTGCCTTTTCATACTATTCATGGGGTTCTCAAGGCAAAAATTCTGAAGTGATTTGCTATTCCTTTTTCCAGTGGACCATGTTTTGTCCGAACTCTCCACCATGACACGTCTGTCTTGGGTGGCCCTATATGGCATGGCTCATAGTTTCATTGAGTTAGACAAGTCTGTGGTCCATGTGATCCGATTGGTAGTTTTCTGTGATTGTGGTTTTCAGTCTGTCTGCCCTCTGATGGATAAGGATAAGAGGCTTATGGAAGCTTCCTGATGGGAGATACTGACTGAGAGGGAAACTGGGTTTTGTTCTGATGGGCAGGGCCATGCTCAGTAAATCTTTAATCCAATTTTCTGTTGATGGGTGGAGCTGTGTATTCAATAAATTATTATAATATATGCACTTTATTATAAAATTGGCTTTGTGTTAGATTATTTTGTCCAATTGTTAGCTAATGTAAATAATCTTGGCATATTTAAGATAGGCTAGGTTAAGCTATGGAGAAGGCAATGGCAACCCACTCCAGTACTCTTGCCTGGAAAATCCCATGGGCGGAGGAGCCTGGTAGGCTGCAGTCCCTGGGGTTGCGAAGAGTCGGACACGACTGAGCGACTTCACTTCTCACTTTCCTGCATTGGAGAAGGGAAGGGGCAACCCACTCCAGTGTTCTTGCCTGGAGAATCCCAGGGACGGCGGAGCCTGGTGGGCTGCTGTCTATGGGGTTGCACAGAGTTGGACACGACTGAAGCGACTTAGCAGCAGCAGCAGCAGGTTAAGCTATAATGCTCAGCAGGTTAAGTGTATTAAAAACATTTTTAACTTAGGTTATTTTCAACTTACAAAGAGTTTATCAGTGTGTAACTGCATCTTATGTTGAGGAAGGTATGTTTGCAAAAGTACCACAACAGTATGTCCAGTTAACATCTGTCACCACACATAGCTAAATGTTTTTTTCTTGTGATAAAAACTACAGATTCACTCAGTAGCTGCTTTTAAATATGGAATACAGTGTTATTAACCATAGTCACCATGTTATACATCATATATCTATGACTTACTCATTTTATCACTGGAAATTTGTGCCTTTTGACCTCTTTCACCCATTTGCCCTCCCCAACCATCCATTGCCAATCACCAATCTTTTTTGTTTTCTTTATTCATGAATTTGGATTTTGTTTTATTTAGTTTTGGTTCTGATTCCACATATAAGATCATAAGGTATTTATCTTTTCCTTTCTAACTTATCTCATTTAATATCATGCCCTCAAGGTTTTCCACATTGTGCAAATGTCAAGATTCATTCCTTTTTTATGGGTGAATGATATTCTGTTGTATATATTTGCCACGTTTTCTGTATACATTCATTGGTCAGTGGATGTTTAGGTTTTTTCCATGCCTTTGCTATTATAAACAATGTTGCAATGAACATAGAAGTGCATTTATCTTTTCAAGTTATTGTTTTTGTATTGTCTTACAGTATAAATTTTGAAGCCCTTGCATCAAGAGGGTGTGTTTGAAATATTTTGTATCATGCAGCTACCTCAATGCACACACTAAATGTACTTTGCTTAGGATTTGGCACATAGTACAATATTAATATATAGGTTGTTTAATTTTAGAAAGTAATATTTCACGTGAAGTGAAAGTTGCTCAGTCATGTCTGACTCTTTGTGATCCCATGGACTATGCAGTCAATGGAATTCTCCAGGCCAAAATACTAGAGTGGGTAGCTGTTCACTTCTCCAGGGGATCTCCCCAACCCAGGGATTGAACCTAAGTCTCCCACATTGCAGGCAAATTTATATATATATATATATATTTTTTTTTTTAATTGGAGGTTAATTACTTTACAATATTGTATTGGTTTTGCTAAGCCACTAGGGAAACCCAAGTGGCTTCATGGTGTTTCATATAGTGAAGGTAACATAAGGTGTCCCTCAAGGTCAGAATATTACTCTAGTGAAAACCTTGGAGTAAGATCAATGCCTTTATATTTTCCTCAGTTTTGAAGATGATCACATGACAGAATAATGCCCTCAGAAACAACAAAAACAAATTTTTGTCCCTATTGTGCATGAAATTTTGTGCTAGGTACTTTGCAAATATTATATATTTGAGTATTTAGAGCAATCCTATAGGATAGATATATTTGTTATTACTTTAATTTTACATTTGAGGAAACACATTTCCAGAGTTTACTTGATACACTTGAATTGCACAGCTGGTTAGTGATGAAGCTTCTTGAGTCTATAAAACCTAAGTTCAAGGTCTGTATTCACAGTCACTGTGTAATACTGGCTCTTACCTTCTTTCATCCTCTGGAAGGCAAAATTGCAATCTCAAGAACTAGGGAGTGTACCATAGCATTTTCAGCCAGAATTTATTATACTTTGAAAAGGATAACATTATCTAGACAGTACCAATAAAAAAGGCCAAAACCATACTTCTTTTTAATAAACACTTGATTATTGATCAATCTGCTATCAATAGTATCAAAGTTTATTTCTCTTCCATGCCTACACTTCCCTGCCTGGCAAAGCCAATGTAAGGATGGTCAGTGAAAAAGAAATCAAAGCAATTTCACAGTTCTCTAAATATTTATGTATCTTGTCAAGTATAGGTAATTCTAGCATTAGTGCTATTGTGCCAGTCATTATAGTAAGTATATAATTGAATAGTATTATAATAACTCTTTTATAGATTAATAAGCCTAGACCTGGAAACACTAATTTATCAAGGTCTGTAACTAGTAAATGAGATATTTAGTAATCAAATCTTATTTATGACTTTTATTCATTAATTCAATAAGTATTTATTATATACCTCACAAAGATCATGTTAATAAAACTGACCAAAAAATCCTTGTTCTTAAAAAACTTATATTCTATTGCAGCTATATATGTGTGTAGATTAATTATACTGTATATCCATTAGCAAAAGTAGAAAGTCAAGAAACACCTGGAGTAATAGGCAAATTTGGCCTTGGAATACAGAATGAAGCAGGGCAAAGACTAATAGAGTTTGCCAAGAAAATCCACTGGTCATAACAAACGCCCTCTTCCAACAACACAAGAGAAGACTGTATACATGGACATCACCAAGTGGTCAACACTGAAATTAGATTAATTGTATTCTTTGCAGCCAAAGATGGAGAAGCTCTATACAGTCAGCAAAAACAAGACCAGGAGCTGACTGTGGCTCAGACCATGAACTCCTTATTGCCAAATTCAGACTTAAATTGAAGAAAGTAGGGAAAACCACTAGACCATTCAGGTATGACCTAAATCAAGTTCCTTATGATTATACAGTGGAAGTGAGAAATAGATTTAAGGGCCTAGATCTGATAGATAGAGTGCCTGATGAACTATGGAATGAGGTTCGAGACATTGTACAGGAGATAGGGATCAAGACTATCCCCATGGAAAAGAAATGCAAAAAAGCAAAATGGCTGTCCAGGGAGACCTTACAAATAGCTGTGAAAAGAAGAGAAGCAAAAAAGCAAAGGAGAAAAGGAAAGATATAAACATCTGAATGCAGAGTTCCAAAGAATAGCAAGAAGAGATAAAGCCTTCAGCGATCAATGCAAAGAAATAGAGGAAAACAACAGAATGGGAAAGACTAGAGATCTCTTCAAGAAAATCAGAGATACCAGAGGAACATTTCATGCAAAGATGGGCTCGATAAAGGACAGAAATGGTATGCACCTAACAAAAGCAGAAGATATTAAGAAGAGATGGCAAGAATACACAGAAGAACTGTACAAAACAAGATCTTCATGACCCAGATAATCACGATGGTGTGATCACTCACCTAGAGCCAGACATCCTGGAATATGAAGTAAAGTAGGCCTTAGAAAGCATCATTATGAACAAAGCTAGTGGAGGTGATGGAATTCCAGTGGAGCTATTTAAAATCCTGAAAGATGATGCTGTGAAAGTGCTGCATTCAATATGCCAGCAAATTTGGAAAACTCAGCAGTGGCCACAGGACTGGAAAAGGTCAGTTTTCATTCCAGTCCCAAAGAAAGGCAATGCCAAAGAATGCTCAAACTACCACACAATTGCACTCATCTCACATGCTAGTAAAGTAATGCTCAAAATTCTCCAAGCCAGGCTTCAGCAATATGTGAACCGTGAACTTCCTGATGTTCAAGCTGGTTTTAGAAAAGGCAGAGGAACCAGAGATCAAATTGACAACATCCACTGGATCATTCAAAAAGCAAGAGGGTTCCAGAAAAGCATCTATTTCTGCTTTAATGACTATGCCAAAGCCTTTGACTGTGTGGATCACAATAAACTGTGGAAAAATCTGAAAGACATGGGAATACCAGACCACCTGATCTGTCTCTTGAGAAATCTGTATGCAGGTCAGGAAGCAACAGTTAGAACTGGACATGGAACAAAAGACTGGTTCCAAATAGGAAAAGGAGTTCGTCAAGGCTGTATATTGTCACCCTGTTTATTTAACTTATATGCAGAGTACATCATGAGAAACGCTGGACTGGAAGAAACACAAGCTGGAATCAAGATTGCCGGGAGAAATATCAATAACCTCAGATATGCAGATGACACCACCCTTATGGCAGAAAGTGAAGGGGAACTCAAAAGCCTCTTGATGAAAGTGAAAGTGGAGAGCGAAAAAGTTGGCTTAAAGCTGAACATTCAGAAAACAAAGATCATGGCATCCGGTCCCATCACTTCATGGGAAATAGATGGGGAAACAGTGGAAACTGCGTCAGACTTTATTTTTCTGGGCTCCAAAATCACTACAGATGGTGACTGCAGCCATGAAATTAAAAGACGCTTACTCCTTGGAAGGAAAATTATGACCAACCTAGATAGCATATTCAAAAGCAGAGACATTACTTTGCCAACAAAGGTTCGTCTAGTCAAGGCTATGGTTTTTCCAGTGGTCATGTACGGATGTGAGAGTTGGACTGTGAAGAAAGCTGAGCGCCGAAGAATTGATGCTTTTGAAGTGTGGTGTTGAAGAAGACTCTTTTTTTTTTTTTTTTGGAGAAGACTCTTGAGAGTCCCTTGGAGTGCAAGGAGATCCAACCAGTCCATTCTGAAGGAGATCAGCCCTGGGATTTCTTTGGAAGAAATGATGCTAAAGCTGAAACACCAGTACTTTGGCCACCTCATGCGAAGAGTTGACTCACTGGAAAAGACTCTGATGTTGGGAGGGATTGGCAGCAAGAGGAGAAGGGGACGACAGAGGATGAGATGGCTGGATAGCATCACTGACTTGATGGACGTGAGTCTGAATGAACTCTGGGAGTTGGTGATGGACAGGGAGTCCTGGCGTTATGTGATTCATGGGGTGGCAAAGAGTTGGACACGACTGAGCGACTGATCTGATCTGATCTGATGTCCATAAGCAATATGTTTTGTGGAAAAAAAAATGAAATAGGAAATAAGAGTAGGTATAGTTTGAAGGAAGGTGACATGGAGGCGGCTAGGTTGCAATTTTAAATAAGCTGGCTTGGAAAGTACTCTCTAAGATTACATTTAAGAATTGAGTTGAGAGCGGTAAGAGTGAGGCATGTGGGTATATGTACCTAAGATAGTTAATTTTATGTGTTAGTTTGGCTAGGGAATTTTGTCCATTTGTTTGGTTTAACACCAGCCTAGATGTTGCTGTGAAGATATTTTTTAAAATGTGATTAGCATTTAAATCAGTAGACTTTGAGCAAAGTAGACTACTGTCTGTGATGTGAGTAGTTTTAGTCAGCTGAAGTCTATAAGAGGCCAATGACCTCTGAAGAAGACGTACTTCTGCCTCTAGACTGCGACACAGAAATTCTACTTGAGTTTTCATCTTTCAAGCTGTCAGGGAAGGCTTCCCTGTGAAGTGTAACTTGAGCTCATATATGAAGGGTGAATAAAATTAAACCACATAAAGGGTATTGAAAGCAGGGATTGGAGGATGTCTATAAGACTCTGAAAGAAAGCATACTCCAGGTAAAGGACTGCACGTGCAAAAACCATTCACAAGAGAAAGTATGCCTTGAGAAACAGAATGGAGGCATGTGTGGCTGAAGCCAGAGGAGCAGTATGGTGTGAAATGTGATGTGTGAGAGTGTGTGGGGCAGACAGGCAAGCTCACCACATTTACTGCTACTAACTTACCCTTGTATAGCATACTGACTTTTCAAAGCATATGCACATTTATTTCCTCATTTTATCCTCATACCATCCATTTGATACAGATAGCTTAGTGTAGAGTTGACAGGCGGTGTCAGAGATTCAAGTTAACATCCAGAGTCCTATAATCAGTTAATGTTGGTTCTGAAGATCAAATATTATAAATTCCAATGCTGGATAATTTCTCTCAGATCATGCTGAACTTTTAATCTTACATTCAGATCTCTTTCTTCTTTCTCCACTTTTGATGATAATATTTGATTGTGCATCTAAAAATCACATATAATGTACAAAATTGGTTGTTTTGTAGTCTTGGAATTTAAAACCCTATTTTTTGGTCTGGTGTTTTTGGTTTAATAGTAAATGATTATTAGTAAAGATTACAACACTTTTTTCATTCATATGTTCAAATAAAAATCCTCATATAGTCAGGTTTTTTCAGCTATTTTATTTTAAATTGCTATGTTATGTTTAATACAGTTGTGAGATTCAAGAACTTTATTATACTTTGTAACTGAATCTCTCCTTTTATAACAATTTATTTTATTGAGATTGCCTTCAAATTATAGTATGAATTACAAAAAATATGAAAAGTTTTCAAAAACTAAGAAATATTCTATTACAGTATTTAACAAGACTAACTTGTGCTGGTTCAGTATTTTTTTGCAAGTTTTCCCTGAATCTAATTGGTAATCATGGATGCTTACATACTACAGGTGCATATTTAGCTCAGCTGAATTCATATTCCTCTCAAACATAGAATCCCCAGGGTAAAATAAACCAATAATACCATGACTAATTGTACCATGGATGAATTGTAAATGCATATTGAAGTTGGTCTGAAGAGGCTGCATACTTTATAATTAAAATTATATGACATTTTGGAAATGGCAAAACTATAATGACATGTCTCAGGAGTTCCAGGGGGTGAGGAAGAGGGTTGAATAGGTGAAGCACAGGGGATTTTTAGGACAATAAAGCTAATCTGTATGCTATTGTAATAGTATGCTATTGTAATAGTGGATAAACATCCCTATGTATCTCGAAAACCTGTAGAAATTTACAACACAATGTATGAACCTTAAGGTATATATGTTTTACAAATCATCTCAGAGATTGGAGAATCTCAGGAAGGAATGCAAAGTGATCACACAATCAATCAAAGTATATTAAAAATATATGAAACAGTCTCACTAGAGCAGGTGAGGAGAAATGGTTTGACAAAGCAACTTTGGAAATAAGTGCAGTCTGTAAGACTAAAGACAAAGGAAACTATATAAGCTTTCTACTGTAGTTGATAAAATTGTTTTCCATAGGAGTACAGCTTCACATTTCTGATAGCATTATATTCTTATATTGTAATTGAACAATTAAATTAATGAATTGTGAATGTCAGATTTCTCATTATTGGAATATTAGCTTATAGATAATAATGGGTAGAGGTTAGAATGATCCATTTGATAAGTACTTAGAATTGGAGACCCCGCTATACACTTATGTACTTTAGCTCACACATAAAAGCAGATGGCTTACAAAAATACTTATTTGTAGATATGTGTGTATAAGTGGGAATACATGTAATATACCTACATGCATTTTCTTGTTCTGTTATCTGATTATCTTAGAAGCAATGATACCTCAGTAGCACACCTAGTGCCCATATCTTGATTTTTAATACAATTCTTCAAAATAGGGAGCTAGTGGTACTTGAAGAAATAACTGACTCTAAGACTGGGACAAGAAATATTCAAGGTGACTTTGCAATAAGGAAGTGCACAAGAAAGAGGTCCACATTGTTGGAGTATACCAAACGCAGGAACCAACTGCAAGAGCACCCTAAAACAATCTGAACATCACAATACATAATTGTATGTTAGATTATAAGTGAAAGTATAAAATAAATATCCATAGTCCATGCTGGTATAAATGTGTGATTGAACAGATGAATGGATACAAAGAATAGGCAAATCTGTGCCCAAGAAGTAATGCTTTCCCTCCTAAGTGCGGGTTGCCTGCTGTGACTATCTTCTAAAGTGTACAGCATGAAACCATATAAAAAAGAGTAACTTTTCAGATGAGAAACCTGGCAAACTGCTTCAACCAGGTGATCAAAATTAATGGTTTATTAATACATGATGTGATGAAGTTGGTACTTCACCTCTGTGCTCTTCCTCTTAAAAATGCATAACCCATCCTATCATAAGAAAACCAACAGGCAAATACGATGTGAAGAATATTCTGCAAAATAACTGACCAGTACTCCTCAAAACTATCAAAGTCACTAAAAACAGGAAAAATCCGAGAAAATGTCACAGCCAAAGGGAGACAGAGGACATGTGATGGCTAAATGTAATGTGGTATTTGGAGAGGACCCTGGAGAATAAAGGGCTTCCCTGCTGGCTCAGAGGTTAAAGTGTCTGCCTGTAATACGGGAGACCTGGGTTTGATACCTGGGTTGGGAAGATCCCCTGGAGAAGGAAATGGCAACCCACTCCAGGATTCTTGCCTGGAGAATCCAATGGACAGAGAAGCCTGGTGGGCTACAGTCCATGGGGTTGCAAAGAGTCAGACACAACTGAGCGACGTCACTTACTTACTGGAGAATAAAACGGGAAATTAAAAAAAAAAATCTGAATGAAGTATGACTTTAGTTAATAATGGTGTATCAATATTATTTCTTTAATTGTAACAAATGGGCTTCCCTGGTGGTTCAGCTATAAATAACTTGTCTGCAATGCAGTAAACAAGGGTTTGATCCCTGGGTCAGGAATATCGCCTGGAGAAGGGAATGGCAGCCCACTCCAGTATTCTTGCCTGGGAAATCCCATGGACAGAGAAGCCTGGTGGGCTACAGTTCATGGTGTTGCAAAAGAGTGGGACATGATTAGTGACCAAGCAACAGCAGTGTGATATGTTAATATTAGGGGAAAACAGGCCTGGGGTATATGGGGCCTTTTTGTACTGTCTATGCAAACTTTTGTAAAACTGCTCTAAAATAAAAATGAGCTGGAATCTGAAGAATAAAAAAGATGCAGAAAAATCTCAAGTAAAATTTTCCAGTCAGAAGATACAAGAATCAAGTAACTAAGAAAGGAATTAGTTTAACAAATTCAGCAATAAAAATAAAATCACTCTGCTTAGAAGGGTAAAGGTAATATAACTATCTTCAGAGGTGTGAATTAGATGATTATAAAGAACTTGGAATGTTCAACCAAATCACTATAAACTTGCACCCTGTTATCATTTCTTGAACATATGTCTTGGGGTTCTTTGTAACAATGATAGAACTGTAAATTCTCCAGTTGATTAAACTGTAAGTTAATAGTATCCAAAATTTTGAAGCCTCAATAGCTATATCTGTCATGCTTGCATGAACTTTAATGACTCAGAAGCATAACTGCTCACTTGGATAGCATTCCTTGATGGCATAATTCAAATTTCAGTAATCTGACAAGTTAATTGAAAAATAATTCAGATTTAACTCTTTAGAAAATGAATTTGGCATCCAATTTGATACAGCAAAGTAAATACCAAAAGACACAGAAGAGTGTCTGATAGGACTATAAAAATGCTGGCAAATGGGATTATATAGAAGCTTTCCAGTTTCCTGTTATTTGGCAAGAAAAATCCAGTGGGCCATTTTTATGCCTAGGTCTTATAACAGATATATAAAAGAATGTAAGTTAAAAATCAGAAAACTACATATATATTTGATTTATAAATAATCTTCATTTTCTGAAGAATATTAAAATTCTTATGTAATTTTTAACAATTCTAGTTAGTGCCTTTGGGAAATGTGTTACAAATAGAAATTAATAGTATTCTGAACAATTTTTAGTTTAATTTCATATAATTCTGTTCCACAGTTGGCCTAACTTGACTTGGACTACAGACTATATTTGATTTAACACATCTTATGTTTTTTTACAGATGTTTATAAGTTATTTTATTTGAAGATATGTGCTAAGTTGTAGATTCTTTAAAGGCAGAGGACATATATAGGCTGGTTATAAGTAAACTTGACAGACTTGCAGAGCCAATAGAATTTCTACTAAAGTTTTATTAGGCACATAAATTGTATTATGTTCAGTTCATTCAGTCCAGTCACTCAGTCGTGTCCGACTCTTTGTGACCCCGTGAATTGCAGCACGCCAGGCCTCCTTGTCCATCATCAACTCTCGAAGTTCACTCAAACTCATGTCCATCGAGTCAGTGATGCCATCCAGCCATCTCATCCTCTGTCATCCCCTTCTCCTGCCCCCAATCCCTCCCAGCATCAGAGTCTTTTCCAATGAGTCAACTCTTCACACGAGGTGGCCAAAGTACTGGAGTTTCCGCTTTAACATCATTCCTTCCAAAGAAATCCCAGGGCTGGTCTCCTTCAGAATGGACTGGTTGGATCTCCTTGCAGTCCAAGGGACTCTCAAGAGTCTTCTCCAACACCACACTTCAAAAGCATCAATTCTTCGGTGCTCAGCTTTCTTCACAGTCCAACTCTCACATCCATACATGACCACAGGAAAAACCATAGCCTTAACTAGATGGACCTTTGTTGGCAAAGTAATGTCTCTGCTTTGAATATGCTATCTAGGTTGCTCCTAACTTTCCTTCCAAGGAGTAAGCGTCTTTTAATTCCATGGCTGCAGTCACCATCAGCAGTGATTTTGGAGCCCCCAAAAATAAAGTCTGACACTGTTTCCACTGTTTCCCCATCTATTTGCCATGAAGTGATGGGACCCGATGCCGTGATCTTCGTTTTCTGAATGTTGAGCTTTAAGCCAACTTTTTCACTCTCCTCTTTCACTTTCATCAAGAGGCTTTTTAGTTCCTCTTCACTTTCTGCCATAAGGGTGGTGTCATCTGCATATCTGAGTTTATTGATATTTCTTCTGTCAATCTTGATTCCAGCTTGTGCTTCCTCCAGCCCAGTGTTTCTTGTGTTACATTGCTAGAATAAAATACATTTTGTTTTCCTTTACAATTTTATGCATTTGGTCAGATTATATATTCATTTATATTTTCATCTAGTATTTTTACTATCTCTCATTTATGTATATGTTTATATTGATATGCAAAATAAGGAAATGCATATCACTCTGCAGATTTGCACTGTCTTAGCTTATAAATTGTGAGTCATTAAATAAAAATGATAGACTTTTTAAAACTTTGCCTGACTTTAAAAATTATATTTAGATTTAATCTCTCTGTTTATTTTCATTATTTATTTTTTCACTTGACAAATGGTAAAAATTCAAACCATTGCATGAAGTAACCATTACTATATAACTAAAATAATTGAAAGAACAATCACAGAACTCTAGAGCTATTAAATCTATAAAGCCCTTGGGAATCTGTGATGAGAAAGGATAGTCATCAATATGTGAGCCGATTCTTTATGAAATTCCTAAAAATATCTTTAGAAAGCAAGACCTTAGTATAGCTCATTATTTTGAAGAATCTTATTTGAAATAATGACCTAAGAAGTACTTGTTTTCACTCTCCATTAGAACACTTGTTTATTTATTATGCAACCCGAGAAAATGTTTACTTTTGGGTAATGGTAGAAATATGGCCAGTAGGCCATATTTTATTTATAAACATGTCTGGACAGCAATCTCAAGGGTATTTGGAAGATTCAATATAATACTGATAATAACCCATAGCATTTTCCTTCACCAAATCAAAGGATTATTTCTGCATACTGGCTGAGAAGTGATCTATAATAAAACCTCTTCAACTTCTGCGTTTCACAGCAATAGTTCCTGAACACTAGATTATTAAATCACATTGAAGTCTCTTTTCTTCTTCCTGTAAATGAGGTCAATTCTTTGGAAATGACTTTTTCCTTTAATAGCTTCTTCAAGCTGTATGATCTTAGACAACTTGCAAAATCTCAAGGATAAAAGCAATTTCAAACTTATTGTCCAGCTATTTGCAGAATTCATAGATCTTTTCCTTATTCATCACTCCCACTGAATAGTCATTCTAGTTCAGTTTAACTATTTTCAGGGAACAGGGAACTCAGTAAGACCCAGTGAACTTAAACTGGTCTCAGGCAACTCTGAGTTTCAAGAATTCTGCCTTTGTTCACCTTGTTCATTTGAATCAGCTTCCTCACATTGAAAGTGGAGATATCAATAGCTATCTATTTCACATAATTATTGCAAGTGTAAATATATAATGCATGTAGAAAATATAGTGTACATAGTGAAGCTGGGATATACCTATATTCCCACTCGGTGTAATAAATTGTATGATTATTCACACATATTCACTTCTATACTCCAGAGGAAAAAATTATACTTCATTGCCCATTGATAATAAACTTAGCCAAGAGACTTAGGTCTTTGGAATAAGAATCTAAGTAACATGTGTCACTTTCGAGGAGAAATTATGAAAGCCAGCATGTGGTCTCACCTTTCCCTTTTACTTCTGTACCACTGACTAGCAACACACTCACATAAAGTCTGCTTTGACTGAATGGATTTAGGATTGAAGATAATATAGAGCAGTGCTCTAGTTGGTCTCAGGTGTTAGTCACTGAGTCATGTCTGAATCTTTGTGACTCCATGGACTGTAACCCTCTAGGCTCCTCTGTTCATGGAATTCTCCAGGCAAGAATACTGCAGTGGTTTGCCTTTCTCTTCTCCAGGGGATCTTTTCAACCCAGAGATTGAACCCAGATCTCCTACACTGCAGGCAGATTCTTTATCATCTGAGCCACCAGGGATGCCCTGGTTGGCCCCAAAGGGTCATATAATTCACTGAGAATTTTCTTGGTTCCAGCCAAATGTAATTTCAGGCTGAGGGAGCAGAACTCAGTACAGTGAAACCAAATAAAATCCATATAATAAATTACAGGGGCATCCTTGGTGGTTTAGATGGTAAAGAATCTTCTTGCAGTGTGGGAGACCTGGGTTCCATCCCTGGGTTGGGAAGATTCCCTTGAGCTGGGCATGGAAACCCACTCCAGTATTCTTGCCTGGAGAATCCCCATGGACAGAGGAGCCTGGTGGGCCACAGCCCATGGAGTTGCAAAGAATCAGACACGACTGAGTGACTAAGACAAACAATAAATTACAGACATTTTAAAGTATAGAGTCTTATACAATGATAATATTTAAAATTTACTACAATGATCTAAATCTAGTGTAAGTTAATTGAAAATAGTATATTCTTTGGGATAAATGAGGCAAAATAGAAAGTCACAAAAAAGATGCATTATATGGAATTCATTAGGCATTTACTATGTTACCAACATTTACGTGTCCTGTTTATTTCAATCTCAAAACAAGCTGTGAAGTATATATTATTAAAAACTTAATTTTTATGTGAAATTTAAGCTTAAAGAGATTATGATATTTGGCCAATATTACATAGCAGGTAAGTGGGAGAACCAAACTGCCTGCTCAAGGCAGCCTCAATTCAAACTGCAGAGCTCAGAAGTGAAATGTTATATGGTTCTTTTTCTAAAATGTAGAATTATGTGAGTATGGGGAGTAGCACTATGTACAGGTAAGAACCCAGAGAGTCTGAATTATCTTGCCAGAGCATTTTTAGAAGGTGAAGGATCAGTCTGGTTAGCCTAAGATGTATTTATTTATTTGCTTGTGTATATATGTGTGTATGTGTGTGCATGTGTGTGTGTATTTATACCCAATGTTCACGTGAAACTCAACATTAAAAACAAAGTAAGTTCATGGCATCTGGTTCCATCTCTTCATGGCAAATAAAAAGGGGAAATGTGGAAGTGATGACAGATTTTAGTTTCTTGGACTCCAAAATCACTGCTGACAGTGACTGCAGCCTTGAAATTAAAAAAATGCTCCTTGGAAGGAAAGCTATGACAAACCTAGACAGTGTATTAGAAGCAGAGACATCGTTTTGCTGACAAAGGTCCATATAGTCAAAGCTATGGTTTTTCCAGTAGTCATGTACCGATGTGAGCGCTAGACCACAAAGAAGGCTGAAGGCCAAAAAATTGATGCTTTCAAATTGCGATGCTAGAGAAGATTTTTGAGTCCCTTGGACTGCAAGGAGATCAAATCAGTCAATCCTAAAGGAAATCAACCTTGGCTACTCATTGGAAGGACTGATGCTGAAGATGAAACTCCAATACTTAGTGACCACCTGATGTGAAGAGTCTACTCATTGGAAAAGACCCTGATGCTGGGACAGATTGGAGGCAATAGGAGAAGGAGGTAGCAGAGGATGATGAGATAACCATCTCACAGTACCACTGACTCAATGGACATGAATTAGAGCAAACTCCAGAACATAGTGGAGGACAGAGGACCCTGATGTGCCACAGTGCATGCAGTTGCAAAGAGTCAGATACAACTTAGTGACTGAAAAACAACAAAAATTCCAAAATGTTTTTCCTCTGACAGACTTTGTTAGGAAGAAATTATCTTAGGGCAGAACCTGTTTCTCTGTGCCTGTGTGATTGTTTTCACATTTCAGGATGGCCTTCATGGTTATACTAATATGATATTATTTGAATAAAAGCATTAGGACATACTATAATTTTTTCCTTTTGGTGTTGATCTATTGTGAACATTTTAAGCAGGATCTGTTATTAAATAGGTGCTCAAAATATTGAATAAATACATTAACTAATAACATATGAGAAACTATTCAGCTTCTGGTGCTAGTTCTCTGATGGGGCCCCCTGACTGTAAGCACATTTCAAAAAATTTTCAATAACAGTGTCAATGAAAACTTAGTTGGACCATTTTGGCTTATGTACTCAACTGGATGACCCTACTGTGACATATGAATATTGGCTATTAAGAAGGTATTCATTTTCTAAACATATTAGATTGAGTTTATGTGTTTTATGTCCCAGTAGAATGAATACAAAAATCCTGTATAATAATGAAGAGAAAGAAGGAAGTTCAATACCGGAACATATAGTCAGCACAGTATTTGAAGTCAGAAATTGTATGAAGACAAGTCAACAGATAACATAGCTAAGACTGTGGATGAGGATGCTTTATAGGATGTAGATTTGGTATAAATTCAGCACAAAAATAAGAGGTGGAACTCAAAATAATTGGATTAACTGGACCTCTGTGTGAAGAATAGCTGTGCTCTTCAGCCATATTATCCTCTTTTCTCCTTTCTTTTTTCTCCTTTTCTTTTCTTCCTTTTCCTTCTTTCTTCATGCACCCTGGCCTTTACAATTAATTTAGAAACAACATAACAGAAACAAACACAGACAAAAAGAAAGAAAGAGAGAGAGAGAAAAACAACAACAACAACAACACACACACACACACCCCAGAGGATTTCTTTCTAAAGATATTTAAATAACCACTATAGAAATGCTAGGGATGCTAGGATGCGTGTTGGTACCTGAGATAAAAAACTCAGGTATGTCTGAAGCTGGAAGAGACTGACTGGTCAGCTGACTTCCTGATCCTGTATCTAAAGCAATCCTTCCAGTCCAAAACCCCTGACATGTGTACTTGGAATGTCATTTAACTTTCCAGTCTGAGAAGAGGTATACTCGGGAAACAAAGCCTTTTATACCTTTTCCAGTTAATGAAACACAAATAGATATATAGAACACTATTTTTGCTTGTTTCATTTTTGAATATAAAAGCAAATTTTCATTTGCCTGAAGACCTTAACAGGTCTTCAGGCAAATGAAAAAGACTGGTTAATAAACAAAATAACTTAAAGAACTTAAATACAAGGCATAGTAGAGAAAAAAAAAAAACCCTAATTCTGACCCTCAGTGTCATTTGTCAAGATATTTTATTCATAAAAAGCATAATATGCTACAAAAAATAAATAACACAAAAGTTCTCTTGAAAATTAAAAATATAATTTTTAAGCATTTGTTTGGATTTGTTAAGCATTTGTTGGATCTCCCAGGAGGCTCAATGGTTAAGAATTCGTCTGCCAAGCAGGAGACACAGGTTCTGTCCCTGGGTCAAGAACATCCCCTGGAGAAGGAAATGGTAACCCATTCTAGGGTCCTTGCCTGGAAAATCCCAGGGACAGAGGAGCCTAATGAGCTACAGTCCATGAGAGTCACAAAGAGTTGGATATGACCTAGTGAATAAACACCAATAAAACATTATTATATGAGTTGAAATGTAAAGTTTAAGAAACTTTCCAGAACATTAAAATATAAAAAAAAGAATTGAAATTACTAGGGAAAGATAGGAAATTCAAGAGGTCTATTCTGGAATAGGATATCTATAAATGCTCAGTTGGTCAGTTATGTCTGACTTTTTGCAGCCCATGGACTGTAGCCCACCAGGCTCCTCACCCCATGGGATTTTCCAGGCAAGAAGATTGAAATGGGTTGCCATTTTCTACTCTAAGGAGATCTGTGAATCAGTTCAGTTCAGTTCAGTTCAGTTGCTCAGTCGTTTTCGACTCTTTGTGAACCCATGAACCACAGCACGCCAGGCCTCCCTGTCCATCACCAACTCCCAGAATGCACTCAAACTCATGTCCATTGAGTCGGTGATGCCATCCAACCATCTCATCCTCTAGTGTCCCCTTTTCCTCCTGCCTTCAATCTTTCACAGCATCAGGGTCTTTTCATTTTTATTTTATTTTATTATATTTTTTTTTACTTTACAATATTGTATTGGTTTTGCCATACATCAACAACATGCATCCACCATGGGTGTACATGTGTTCCCCATCCTGAACCCCCCTCCCAACTCCCTCCCCATACCATCCCTCTGGGTCATCCCAGTGCACCAGCCCCAAGCTTCCTGTATCCTGCATTGAACCTGGACTGGCGATTCGTTTCTTATGAATCAGCTCTTTGCATCAAGTGGCCAAAATATTGGTGTTTCAGCTTCAACATCAGTCCTTCCAATGAACACCCAGGATTGATGTCCTTTAGGATGGACTGGTTGGATCTCCTTATGGTCCAAGGGACTCTCAAGAGTCTTTTCCAACACCACAGTTCAAAAACATCAATTCTTCAGTGCTTAGCTTTCTTTATAGTCCAACTCTTGGGCTTCCCTGGTGGCTCAGAGTTTAAAAGTATCTGCCTGCAATGAGGGAGACCCAGGTTTGATCCCTGGGTTGGGAAGATCCACCGGACAGGAAATGGCAACCGACTCCAGTATTCTTGCCTGGAAAAACCCATGGATGGAGGAGCCTTGTGGGCTATAGTCCATGGGGTCGCAAATAGTCGGACATGACTGAGTTACATCACTTCTTCTCACATCCATATATGACTACTGGAAAAACCATAGCCTTGACTAGACAGATCTTTGTTGACAAAGTAATGGTCTCTGCTTTTTAATATGCTGTCTGGTTGGTCATAACTTTCTTTTCGAGGAGTAAGCGTCTTTTAGTTTCATGGCTGCAGTCACCATCTTCAGTGATTTTGGAGCCCCCCCCAAAATAAAGTTAGCCACTGTTTCCACTGTTTCCCAATCTATTTGCCATGAAGTGACAGGTCAGATACCATGATCTTCATTTTCTGAATGTTGAGCTTTAAGCCAACTTTTTCACTCTCTTTCACTTTCACCAAGAGGCTCTTTAGTTCTTCTTCACTTTCTGCCATAAGGGTGGTGCCATCTGCATATCTGAGGTTATTGATATTTCTCCTGGCAATCTTGATTCCAGCTTGTGCTTCTTCCAGCCCAGCGTTTCTCATGATGTACTCTGCTTACAAGTTAAATAAGCAGGGTGACAATATACAGCCTCGACATATTTCTTTTTCTATTTGGAACCAGTCTGTTGTTCCATGTCCAGTTCTAACTGTTGCTTCCTGTCCTACATACAGGTTTCTCAAGAGGCAGGTCAGGTGGTGTGGTATTCCCATCTTTTTTAGAATTTTCCACAGTTTATTGTGATCCACACAGTCAAAGACTTTGTCATAGTCAGTAAAGCAGAAATAGATGTTTTTCTGGAACACTCTTGCTTTTTCCATGATCCAGCGGATGTTGGCAATTTGATCTCTGGTTCCTCTGCCTTTTCTAAAACCAGCTTGAACATCTGGAAATTCACAGTTCACATACTGGCTTGGAGAATTTTGAGCATTACTTTACTAGAATGTGAGATGAGTGCAATAGTGCAGTAGTTTGAGCATTCTTTAGCATTACCTTTCTTTGGGATTGGAATGAAAATTGACTTTTACAGTCCTGTGGCTACTGCTGAATTGTCCAAATTTGCTGGCATATTGAGTGCAGCACTTTCACAGCATCATCTTTTAGGATTTGAAATAGCTCAACTGGAATCCCATCACCTCCACTAACTTTGTTCACAGTGATGCTTTCTAAGGCCCACTTGACTTCACATTCCAGGATGTCTGGCTCTAGGTGAGTGTGAGTGATCACACTATCATAATTATCTGGGTCGTGAAGATATTTTTTGTACAGTTCTTCTGTGTATTCTTGCCACCTCTTCTTAATATCTTCTGCTTCTATTATGTCCATACCATTCTGTCCTTTATTGTGCCCAACTTTGCATGAAATGTTCCCTTGGTGTCTCTGATTTTCTTGAAGGGATCTCTAGTCTTTCCCATTCTATCATTTCCTCTATTTCTTTGCATTGATCACTGAGGAAGGCTTTCTTAACTCTCCTTGCTATTCTTTGGAACTCTGCATTCAAATGGTTATATCTTTCCAGTTCTCCTTTGCTTTTCATTTCTCTTCTTTTCACAGCTATTTGTAAGGCCTCCTCAGACAGCCATTTTACTTTTTTGCATTTCTTTTTCTTGGGGATGGTGTTGATTCCTGTCTCCTGTACAATGTCACGAATCTCCATCCATAATTCATCAGGCACTCTGTCTATCAGATCTAGTAGTCCTTTAAATCTATTTCTCACTTCCTCTGTATAATCATTAGGGATTTGATTTAGGTCATACCTGAATGTCTAGTGGTTTTGCCCACTTTCTTCAATTTAAGTCTGAGGAGATCTTAAAAGAGAGAACAAAGAAAATGAAAAAAAGAAGTTACTCCAATAAGTAACAGGGCATTTCTAAAATTTCAAGAAGGGCATAAACTTTTGTATCTAAAAGAGATTTTAAAAGTTCTAAGTTCTTTACTCTGTATGATAAATATTTCAAATTCCAAGGTAAAGAACATTTATTCTGAAAAGTTTTGGGAAAAAAGCATCCACAGTCAAAAGATAAGCCATAAAATAGGATACCACAATTAAGTTGTAGAAATCCCAAATCCTCTGGGAAAATAATTTACTTTTATTTATGAAAAAGTCAATCAAACAGGAAGATATAATAAAGAATCTTAAGGATTCATAAAATGTAACTCATGTACATGTTTCCTGAGAAATAACTGAGAATGAACTCCAGAAATGCAAGATAGAAAACTAAGGGGAGTCATAGATTCTAGGAAATAAAGTACTGATTCATCAGTTGAATAAATGAAAATTATCACATTATAACCCTGGAGAAGGAAATGGCAACCCACTCCAGTATTCTTGCCTGGAGTATCACATGAATAGAGGGGCCTGGTAGGCAACAGTCCACAGGATAGCAAAGAATCAGACACGACTAAGCTAGATTATAATATAAAACTGGCAACAGACTGGGTCATTTCATGGTTGATCAAATTGATTGGAAAAAAATGGATTTGGGGCAATAAATATATTAAGGGATGAGATTCAGGAACTTGATGACATTGTATTATGATTTTATCAGCAAGAAAGAATGAAAGATCATTGGAGATTTGTGAAGGGGAGGGGAAATGTCTGGTTAAGCTATGCTCCAACTAAGAAGTGAAGTAGAACATGACATGATCAACTGATAAGTTGTAGAAAATAAGGTCTACTTAACTTTGTGCCTACAAACAGTTATCTTAAAATAGCATCAATGTAAGATCTAACCTTAGAATCTTACAAAAGATTATAAAATATTAGTATATCACTTGGTCCATAAGTGATCAGTATTTGTATATACTTTAATGTAAAATTGCATTTACTGATTTTATAATTTAAAATCAATTTTTGTCAAAATCTGTAACATACTTTTGTTGGCAAAGAATATGTGATCAATCTTAACACTGTATAAAAAAATAGATAAAATTGAAAGAAACTGGCTGTGAAATGGCCAGTAGACACCAAAGGAAGGAATAAAATACCATCTTACATAATGAAGAGACAGAAATTATTGTTTAAAGTAACAAAATAAAGTTGTGATCATATAATTTTTTAAAATTATTTTATTTTTGTGCTAGGTCTTCCTTGCTGCATGGACTTTACTCTAATTGTGGTGAGAGAGGCCACTCCATAGTTGTGGTGTGCAGGCTTCTTATTGAGGGGGCTGCTCTTTTTATAACGATCACTCACCTAGAGCCAGACATCCTGGAATGTGAAGTCAAATGGGCCTTTGAAAGCATCACTATGAACAAAGCTAGTGGAGGTGATGGAATTCTAGTTGAGCTATTTCAAATCCTGAAAGATGATGCCGTGAAAGTGCTGCACTGAATATGCCAGCAAATTTGGAAAACTCAGCAGTGGCCACAGGACTGGAAAAGATCAGTTTTCATTCCAATCCCAAAGAAAGGCAATGCCAAAGAATGCTCAAACTACTGCACAATGGCACTCATCTCACACGCTAGTAAAGTAATGCTCCAAATTCTCCAAGCCAGGCTTCAGCAGCATGTGAACTGTGAACTTTCAGATGTTCAGTCTGGTTTTAGAAAAGGTAGAGGAACCAGAGATCAAATTGCCAACATCTGTTGGATTATTGAAAAAGGAAGAGAGTTCCAGAAAAACATCTACTTCTGCTTTATTGACTATGCCAAAGCCTTTGACTGTGTGGATCACAATAAACTGTGGAAAATTCTGAAAGAGATGGGATTACCAGACCACCTCACCTGCCTCTTGAGAAACCTGTATGCAGGTCAGGAAGCAATAGTTAGAACTGGACCTGGAACAACAGATTGGTTCCAAATAGGAAAAGGAGTACGTCAAGGCTGTATATTGTCATCCTACTTATTTAACTTATATGCAGAGTACATCATGAGAAACGCTGGGCTGGAAGAAGCACAAGCTGGAATCAAGATTGCCAGGAGAAATATCAATAACCTCAGATATGCAGATGACACCACCCTTATGGCAGAAACTGAAGAGGAACTAAAAAGCCTCTTGATGTAAGTGAAAAAGGAGAGTGGAAAAGTTGGCTTAAAGCTCAACATTCAGAAAACTAAGATCATGGCATCTGGTCCCATCACTTCATGTCAAATAGATGGGGAAACAGTGGAAACAGTGTCAGACTTTATTTTTGGGGGCTCCAAAATCACTGCAGATGGTGACTGCAGCCATGAAACTAAAAGATGCTTACTCCTTGGAAGGAAATTTATGACCAACCTAGATAGCATATTCAAAAGCAGAGACATTACTTTGCCAACAAAGATTTGTCTAGTCAAGGCTATGGTTTTTCCAGTGGTCATGTATGGATGTAAGATTTGGACTGTGAAGAAAGCTGAGCACTGAAGAATTGATGCTTTTCAACTGTGGCATTGGAGAAGACTCTTGAGAGTCCCTTGGACTGCAAGGAGATCCAACCAGTCCATTCTGAAAGAGATCAGTCCTGGGTGCTATTTGGAAGGATTGATGCTAAAGCTGAAACTCCAATACTCTGGCTACCTTACGCGAAGAGTTGACTCATTAGAAAAGACTCTGATGCTGGGAGGGATTGGGGGCAGGAGGAGAAGGGGATGACAGAGGATGAGATGGCTGGATGGCATCACTGGCTCGATGGACATGAGTTTGAGTGAACTCCAGGTGTTGGTGACGGACAGAGAGGCCTGGTGTGCCGTGATTCTTGGGGTCGCAGAGTCCAACACAACTGAATAACTGGACTGAACTGAACCAGGGCATGTGGGCTCTGGGGCATGCAGGCTTCATTAGCTGTGCCTGGCAGGCTCTAGATCATGGGCTCAGCAGTTGTGCCACATGGGCCCAGCTGATTGACAAGCATGTGGGATCCTCCTTGACCAGGAATCAAACTCGTGTCTCCTACATTGGCAAAGGGGATTCCTTACCACTTAGCCATCAGGGAAGCTTGCTATCATATTATTTCCTTTTGGTACATTAATCAGAGGAGGAATGAAAATGATTAAAAAATGAAGGAAAAGAGGAAAAAGATTGTATAATAGAAACAGAAATACTTAAAAGCATTCCTTGAGAGGTGACGCTGGTGCTTCTCAGTACAAAACATTTAACTCTTAACTGTTCAATTGTCTAAATTTCTAGTTGAATATATTATTCTCTTTAAAACTTTCTAAAAGAGGGAGGTGTTTGGGGATTGGTGAAATAAGTGAAGGAGGTGATTTGTTTGGTGACAGGTTGTAACTAGACTTTTGCTGGTGATCACTATTTTAATAAATACAGTTGTCAGAATGTATTGTTGTATACCTAAAAGATAAAATTTTATACTAATTTTATTGCAATAAAAACCTAAGGAAATAAAAAAGCAACGAAAATGGTTTTAAATGAGGTCATAAAGGGAGGGATGTGATCCTATAGGATTAGTATCCTAATAAGAAAAGACACCAGTGCGCTCACTATTTGAGAGTTCAGGCCTTGCAGAAAGGTGATGTGAGGATTGGGTTTCCCTGGTGGTTCAGATGGTAAAGAATCTCCCTGATTGAACCCAGGTTCAGTCTCTGAGTTGGGAAGATCCCTTGGAGAAAGGAATGGCTACCCACTTCAGTATTCTTTACTGGGGAATTCCATGGATGGAGGAGCCTGGTGGGCTGCAGACCATGGGGTTGCAAAGAGTCAGACATGATTGAGCTTCTACAGACGTGACTGCAGCTTCATTACACTTCATTGTGAGGATTTAGCTGGAAAGCACCATCTATAAGCCAGAAACAGAGCCCTAACCAAAAAAGCAAATGTCATAATTCTCAAGTCAGCCTAGTAGACCATGTAAAATACAGAAGCCCAATCATATTCAGCTTTAGAGTATGCCAGTAATCTGTTCTAAAAACTACTTCATGTCTTGCAGAAAGCAGTACTTTTAGTAAGATTATTAGTAAGATTATTCACTTGTGAACAGATTTTATTTCATGTATTTGAAAGACTGCCAAGATTTGACAATTTATATTTGTCCAGGCTTTGAAAAGTTATTATTATTTTTTGTTGGAATTTGTGGGAGAGAAAAAACTATAAAAGTTCAATCTCTTATGAAATTGTTTGAAATTACCTTTCACTTGGCTGAATAAGTAGATTATTGATTTCACTCTTCTATAAAATAAAAGGTTAAAGAACAAAAATCAGACAGTGCTTATTTCTAAAATATATATATATATTTATGTATATATATTATTTGATACCCTTCTCTTGAAAAAAAAAAAAAGCCAATATTTTTACACCAAATTTATGAGTTGTAGCAATGTTATGATAGGGAATGAGGAGCATCATCTCTTTAGCTTCACAGTCCTGCCAATTTATGATTGCCTTGGTTTGCATTGTAGGTGAATTTTATTTACTATGGAGGACGTCTTACTTAAGTGTAGGCTAACAAGAAGTTTTCTATGTTAATTGATATAACCTGGCTGACAAAGTGATGAAACAGGCAGATTTTTCCTTTGCTATTGAGGATAAAGATAGAAATATAGGCAAACTAAAGTATGTCAGTATTACAATCCTTTTGGTAATGCCAAAATTTTAAGAAATCTACTGATTTCAGGCAGAAAGCACCATGTGAGTGTTAGTTGCTCAATCGTGTCCGATTCTTCTCGAAACGCTGAACTGTAGCCCGTCAGGCTCCTCTGTCCATGGAATTCTCTAAATAAAATACTGGAGTGGGTTGCTGTTTCCTTCTCCAGGGGGTGTTCCCAACCCAAGGACCAAACCCAGATCTCCTGCATCGCAGGCCAATTCTTCACCTTCCGAGACACCAGGAAAGCCCCACACAGTTTACTAATTTGCCGTTACAGATGACAGATACAAATATTAGCCTGGAAACTCAGGATGTAACTTGTTGAAATTACCTTGTGTTTCTTTTCTAACTAAAGTATACCAATATTAAAACATTCTTTTATGAATATCAGTAATTTTTATTTGTACAAATTCTTCCAAAAACTTTGGGCTTGTTCTACATGTGAGGTAGACTATATAACAAACAATGTGAAGAGAGAATTTCCGTGAAGAAAATGATTTTGTCCAGAAAATTGTCTTATTTTAAGATTTTTGTTCATTGCATATAATTACTTCAATTATTGACTCTAGTTTAAGAAGAGTTTTCTGTCTAACTTTTAGTTGCCATTAGATATTTACTTGTGAATCTCAAAATCATTTATGATGTTGCTTGGGTCTTTCCTGAAACAAACACTTCCTGCTGAGCAAAGCTACTTTATATCTTATCTTCAGAATTATTTTCCAAGGTTAAAAATTATATTCAAAAAAAATAGGAATTAAGAAGGCAGAATATTATTGCTATAGTGTAGGACTAGGCAGCCCAGAAAATTATCATTAATTTGTGAAAAACTCTTTTTGATGTATTCATTTAAAAAATTAATTTCACATGCAATCTTCCCTTTGACTTTTATACCAAAAATTTGTATAATAGACCAGAGGAACCAGCCCAGATTCACCAGAGCCTAGATTTAAATAATGTTGTTTGTGTGTTCAGGTCACTCAGTCTTGTCCAACTCTATGCGGTCCCATTAATTGTAGCCCGCCGGGCTCCTTTGTCCATGGGATTGTCTACTATTCTCTGGAATGGGTTGCTATTCCCTTCTCCAGGGGATCTTCCCAGGGATGGAGCCCGTGTCTTTTAAGTCTCCTGCATTAGCAGGTGGGTTCTTTACCACTAGCACCACTTAGGAAGCCCCAGATTAAAATACTGTTAGGGAAATAGAATTTAATCTGAAATATCCTTTCAACTCAGAAAAGCCTCTCCACAGAGGTAGGAAAGAAAGAAAACAATTTTATTTTTAAACAAACATGAAACCAGAATGTAGAGTGCATTGCTACAATCTGCTAAAAGAGTGCAAAGACAGAAAGACATCACACTCTTTTATAGACCAAGCAGAAACATGTCTTCTTAAGATAAAAATAAATAGTCCTCAAGTAATAGGACTTAACAGAAACATTTTCACACATACTTCATCCTAAAATCACCTGGTAATTGAGGTGACTATCTGTGTTTGCTAACTGGCTTTATCCAAAGAAAAACTAAACTCATATCTTTATAAGAGGAGAAAGTTTTCAATAGGGTGCTGACTGAAGTTAGGCTCCCACCATTCATGATAACAGAGATAGTCACTGACTTCCTGTAGGACTGCATATTAAGGCGAGTTCCCAGGCCCTTGATAAACACATTCCTGGGTCATAGGGCTGGCAAGAGGCATATGTAGTTTAAAAAAGGTTTCAGTTCAGTTCAGTCGCTCAGTCATATCTGACTCTTTGTGACCCCATGGATTGCAACATGCCAGTCTTCCCTGTCCATCACCAACTCCCGGAGCTTACTAAAACTCAAGTCCATCAAGTCAGTGATGCTATCCAACCATCTCATTCTCTGTCATCCCCTTCTCCTCTGACCTTCAATTTTTCCCAGCATCGGGGTCTTTTCAAATGAGTCAGTTCTTCCCATCAGGTGGCCAAAGTATTGGAGTTCCAGCTTCAGCATCAGTCCTTCCAATGAATATTCAGGACTGATTTCCTTTAGGATGGAATGGTTGGATCTCCTTGTTGTACAAGGGACTCTCAAGAGTCTCCAACACCACAGTTTAAAATCATCAAATCTTTGGCGCTCAGTGTTCTTCATAGTCCAGCTCTCACATCCATACATGACTACTGGAAACCATAGCTTTGACTATATGGACCTTTGTTGGCAAAGTAATGTCTCTGCTTTTTAATATGCTGTCTGGGTTAGTCATAGCTTTTCTTCCAAGGAGCAAGCATCTTTTAATTTCATGTCTTCAGTCACCATCTGCAGTGATTTTGGAGCCCCCCAAAATAAAATCTGTCATTGTTTTCATTGTTTCCCCATCTATTTACCATGAAGTGATGGGACCAGAAGCCATGATCTTAGTTTTCTGAATGTTGAGCTTTAAACCAACTTTTGCACTCTCCTCTTTGACTTTCATCAAGAGGCTCTTTAGTTCTTCTTCACCTTCTGTCATAAAGGTGGTGTCATCTGCATATCTGAAGTTATTGACATTTCTTCCAGAAATCTTGATTCCAGCGTGTGCTTCCTCCAGCCCAGCATTTCACATGATGTACTCTGCATATAAGTTAAACAAGCAGGTTGAAAAGATACAGCCTTGATGTACTCCTTTCCCAATTTGGAACCAGTCTGTTGTTCCATGTCAGTTTTAACTGTTGCTTCCTGACCTGCATACAGACATCTCAGGAGGCAGATCATGTGATCTGATATTCCCATCTCTTTAAGAATTTTCCACCATTTGTTGTAATCCACATAGTCAAAGGTTTTTGCCAGGAGCCATCTCCCGGCATAGTGCATATTGAGTGCAGCACTTTCACAGCATCATCTTTCAGGATCTGGAATAGCTCAACTGGAATTCTATCACTGCCGGGAGCCAACATGAGGAACTCCGCCCATGGCAAAGGTCATGAGGAAGGAGGCTTGGCATATGCAAAGGTGGGATCGAGCCTCAGGAGTCCCCCTGGAAATTCTCAAGCATCTGCCCCCAAAACCAGAGTCTGCCTACTTTCTGCTTTGGGCTTTCACCTACACCTCTGACTTTATGGGGGGCTGTTCCCCCCTACCTCTCTCTGAAAAAAAAGTGTTAACTTACAGCTCCAGTTAATAAAGTTCCTGGGTGTGATAGTGTTTCAACCTACAAACTCCTTTGGAAGTCCTCTAGCCTGCCTGAATAGGTTTTTCCGGCCACATGTGATTGCTCAGAGCCTCCCAACTGTGAGAGGCATGAGATGTTCTAAACTGTCTAAATACAGATTCCTTTGAGCAGTCAAAAGATTGATTAGAAATTGTATTGGTGAAGGGCTTTTCACTTTTGGGCCAATGTTTGCTGCTAAGTCTCCATATCCCTTACCTGCTGTGTCCCTGGCAGTGTATTGATTAATATAATTGGTGTAAGTAGTAGCTTTAATGTTTGTAACCTTGGACCCTTGAGTTAATTCTTTTTCTTGTTACAGCCCACCACACCTTTGCACTATAGGAATGCAACTTTAATGCTTTTGGAGGGTAGCGCCTGACTAATCACCTTTAGAGAAAAATAAGTTTTCTGAAGAAAGGGTCTTAAAATGTTAACAGGCCTCCGGGCCAGAAGATGATGCAAATCACCTAAACTTTTGCATATGATAAGTTTGCAGGAAGAAAGCCTGGCTTACTGCATGACTCTACCCCTTCCCCCATTATCCTCTATGCATAACTTAAGGTATAAGAACTACTTTGGAAAATAAAGTGCAGGCCTTGTTCACCGAAACTTAGTCTCCCCATGTCGTTCTTTCTTTCACCTTCTGGCTGAATTTTTCCTCTGAGGCGGGAAGCTCGTCAAGCCTACTAATTTTGCCTGGGCTTCTAAGATCTGACTGGGGAGGCCTTAGTGTCTCCTCTCCTTCAGGAGAATGGGAGGACCCCCACGGCCTTTGTAGGTGATGTAAATTCCCTGCTTTGGAATTTTATTCAGCCTCTTTTCTTCACTGAATTTTCCTACTGAGCTATCCTCATTCTATTACTCTTTATATCTTTGATGAATATCTAAATAAATAGGTCGCCGACGCCGTCTCTCCTTTGAATACCCTGGATCAGCCGGGGCTGGACCTCGGCAGGTTTTGGCATAGTCAATAAAGCAGAAGTAGATGTTTTTTTGGGAGTCTCTTGCTTTTTCAATGATCCAATGGATGTTAGCAATTTAATCTCTGGTTTCTCTGCCTTTTCTAAATCTAGCTTAAACATCTGGAAGTTCATGGTTCATGTACTGTTGAAGCCTGGCTTGGAGAATTTTGAGTATTACTTTGCTAGTGTGTGAGATGATTGCAATTGTGTAGTAGTTTGATCATTCTTTGGCATTGCTTTTCTTTGTGATTGGAATAAAAACTGATCTTTTCCAGTCCTGTGACTATTGCTGAGTTTTCCAAATTTGTTGGCACATTGAGTGCAGCACTTTTACAGCATTATCTTTCAGGATTTGAAATAGCTCAACTGGAATTCCATCCCCTCCATTAGATTTGTTCGTAGTGATACTTTCTAAGGCCCGCTTGACTTTGCTTTCCAGTATGTCTGGCTCTAGATGAGTGGTCACACCACCGTGGTTATCTGGGTCATGATCTTTTTTTGTTTAGCTCTTCCGTGTATTCTTGCAACCTCTTTTAAATATCTTCTGCTTATGTGGGTCCATACCATTTCTGTGGTTTATTGTGCTCATCCTTGCATAAAATGTTCCCTTGGTATCTCTAATTTTCATGAATACATCTCTAGTCTTTCCCATTCTATTGTTTTCCTCTATTTCTTTGCACTGATCACTTAGGAAGGCTTTCTTATTGCTATTCTCTTTGTTGTTTTTTCCTTGCTATTCTTTGAAACTCTGCTTTCAAATGGGTATATCTTTCTTTTTCTCCTTTGCCTTCAGCTTCTCTTCTTTTCTCAGGTATTGGTAAGGTCTCCTCAGACAAGCATTTTGCCTTTTTGTATTTCTTTTTCTTGGGGATGATATTGATCACTGCCTCCTGTACAATGTCACGGACCTCCATCCATAATTCTTCAGGCACTCTGTCTATCCAGATCTAATCCCTTATACTTGTTTGTCACTTCCACTGTATAATTGTAAGGAAATTAATTTAGGTCATACCTGGATGGTCTAGTGGTTTACCTACATTTAAAAAAAAAATGAAAACTTCCAATTAAAAATATTTTAAGTAAATACTATAAGAAAAAAGGGAGGGAATATCTTTTTTATTTTTAATAGGGAATATTTTAAACTTCTTATTTAAAATTTCTATTTTATCTCACAGTTATTATGGGGAAGTATAAAAAAATAAGGCTGTATGGGCTAAAATTTTCTGTGGGATCACTAATGTTAATTTTCACAAAAAGAAAATTATTGATAAGAGAGATTTGTAGCTAAAGGATATGCTTACTCACTGAAGTTTAAGCTTGGTGTATTTATGTTTATTAAAATAACGAAATATTGAGGAAATAAACCTGAGGTAATATTGAAAAACTTTACTGAAATAAGTCTTTAATTGGTATTTGTGTGAAGTTGTCTTTGCTCATAAAATGATATTGAATTTTGCAAAATCTACTTTGGTAGACTGTGAGGTAGTTTCCAGATTTAGCAAATTGAAATCCAAGACACCCACTTAAAGTGAATTTCCATTCAAATTTAATTACCTGTCATATTTTGTATGGCAAATTCATTATGAGATGCAGTGGTTGAAATAATAAGTCATTTACTTTATGAAACTGGCTAAGTACAAGAAAAAATGATGAAGTCCAATAAGAGAAATATAGTTAACTATTTCATTTATCAACTAAAAATTGTCTAGAAAAAAATCAATTTTATCAAGAGACTTTATGGCTTCCTGGAAAGAGAATGAACCTGAAAATCAGGTTGACATTACCATTTATTTAATGATAGCAATGTGCCAAGCTTAGCTTAGAGGTCTACAAATAGCATCTCATTTAATATACACAATATATCTAGAAGTACAGAATAATATTAACATGATTTACAGAAGATAAGCTTGAAGTAACACTGACAAAATTGTGGTTTAAATCCCAACTTGCCCAAACTGGAGGTTTGCTTTCTTAAACTGTATTTTATACAACCTGTTAGATGGCACAACTTCTAAAATCTATTTCTTTTTTACATATATATGTGGCTTGTCTTGGAGCCATTTAAACTCTCTGGTTTTCCATGTTTGTATATATAAAATTAGAGCATTAAATTTGGTGATTTCTAAAGTAGCTTTACTTCTAAAATTCTGCTTCATCAGGAAATCAGACAGCCATGCTAGTGAGGTACAGGAAATAGAAATATGCTTAATTTAACTTCTGTCTAGACTTTAAAGCCAAACAGGGAAGTTAGGCAGGCTAGAATCATAACACATTGGTCAGGGTTATCATCGTGTCAAAAGCCACAAGAACTACAAGAGCGTAAATGCCAGACAACCTACAAGGTCACAGGTCACGACCTCCTCCTAAGCTGAAGAGGAGGGGCAGAATCAAGTAGGGAGAGAAAACATTTAATAACAAAAAAAATCTGACCATGGGGCTACTTTTACCTCTTTGTCTTCAGGTTTTTATGTGACCCTGTGTGAAAGATCTAGGTTTAGCCTAATTTGTTCAGGACACATAGCTGACTGGATACTGATTGGCTGAGAGATCTGGAAACTTGATTGTCTATGACACTTCTGATAGGTAGATTTTGAACACTGCCTTGTCCCAGGCATCATTCTTATTGCCTTTATTATTGCTATCTTTTCCCTTTCTTCCTATATAGTCTATTTGCTGGTTCGTGTCAACATTCAGCAAAATAGTTGACTGATCACTTTTGATATGCTGAATACTGTGTTGTGTGCTGCAGAATGCACTAATTAGCAATAGAATTACAGCTTCTGCCCTCATAGGGATACAGATGAGTGGAAAAACACCTACCAAAGAAGCAAGTATAATGTAGTGTGAGAAAAACTATAATGAAGAAATAGTACATTGCAGAACACCAGAACTAGAGTTCTCTACCACATTTGAAACCCATGGTCAGACAGTCCAGAAGTACTTTGTTTTCTAAAATCCCTGGTTTGTTTACATAGATTGAGAAAATGTCACACACCGAATGCAGCTTTGTAACTGGAAGCCAGAACAAGAACACTGCGACCACTTCAAAACACCCCTGCCCACCACCA
Source organism: Bos javanicus (assembly GCF_032452875.1). NCBI lineage: Eukaryota > Metazoa > Chordata > Mammalia > Artiodactyla > Bovidae > Bos > Bos javanicus. The sequence goes on along the minus strand of NC_083893.1, from coordinate 6,201,260 downwards.
CCACTCCACATTCCATTTCAGTTTCAGCTTCAGCATCATTCCTTCCAAAGAAATCCCAGGGCTGATCTCCTTCAGAATGGACTGGTTGGATCTCCTTGCAGTCCAAGGGACTCTCAAGAGTCTTCTCCAACACCACAGTTCAAAAGCATCAATTCTTTGGTGCTCAGCTTTCTTCACACATCCATACATGACCACAGGAAAAACCATAGCCTTGAGTAGATGGACCTTTCTTGGTAAAGTAATGTCTCTGCTTTTGAATATGCTATCTAGGTTGGTCATAACTTTTCTTCCAAGGAGTAAGCGTCTTTTAATTTCATGGCTGCAGTCACCATCTGCAGTGAATTATACATATTACATGTAATATATATAGCACTGTATAGATGCCCTCAGTGCGCTCAGTCGCTGAGTCATGTCCAACAATTTGCAACCCCATGGATTGTAACCTGGGAACATGGACATGGGTTTGGGTAGACTCTGGGAGTTGGTGATGGACAGGGAGGCCTGGAGTGCTGTGGTTCATGGGGTTGCAAATAGTCGGACACAACTGAGAAACTGAACTGGAACTGGAACAAAGTTTGCTTTATCAAGAGAGGATAGTTGAATGTTCACTAAGGGATCTGATTGCATGTAAATGTTTGGGATAATTTACCTGTTGTTCAGCATTTGGCCTTTGTTAGGGTACTTATGTTAAGTGGAACAAGGGATGACAACTCACATTCAGTTCAGTTCAGTTCAGTCACTCAGTTATGTCTGACTCTTTGTGACCCCAAGAATAACAGCATGCCAGTCTTCTGCATCCATCACCAACTCCAAGAGCTTACTAAAACTCATGTCCATCAAGTCGGTGATGCCATCCTACCATCTCATCCTCTGTCATCCCCTTCTCCTCCTGCCTTCAATCTTCCCCAGCATCAGGGTCTTTTCAAATGAGTCAGTTCTTCCCATCAGGTGGCCAAAGTATTGGCGTTTCAGCTTCAGCATCAGTCCTTCCAATGAATATTCAGGACTGATTTCCTTTAGGATAGAATGGCTGGATCTCCTTGCAGTCCAAAGGACTCTCAAGAATCTTCTCCAACACCACAGTTCAAAAGCATCAATTCTTCAGCACTCTGCTTTCTTTATAGTCCAACTCTCACATCCATACATGACTACTGGAAAAACCAAGCTTTGACTGATCAGTAATGTCTCTGCTTTTTAATATGCTGTCTATGTTGGTCATAGCTTTTCTTCCAAGGAGCAAGCATCTTTTAATTTCATGCCTGTAGGCACCATCTGCAGTGATTTTGAAACTGAGGAAAGTAAAGTCTGTCACTGTTTCCATTGTTTCCCCATCTATTTGCCAGGGAGTGATGAAACAGAATGCCAAGATCTTAGTTCTTTGAATGATGAGTTTTAAGCCAGCTTTTTAACTCCCTTGTTTCACTTTCATCAAGAAGCTCTTTAGTTTCTCTCCACTTTCTTCCATAAGGGTGGTGTCATCTGCATATCTGAAAGTGAAAATTGAAGTCGCTCAGTTGTGCCTGACTCTTCACAGCCCCATGGACTGTAGCCTACCAGGCTCCTTTGCCCATGGGATTTTCCAGGCAAGGGTACTGGAATGGGTTGCCATTTCCTTCTCCAGGGGATCTTCCTGACCCAGGGATCAAACCTGGGTTTCCCACATTGTAGGCAGATGCTTTACCATCTGAACCACCAAGGAAGTCATATCTGAGGTTATTGATATTTCTCCTGGCATAGTTGATTCCAGCTTGTGCTTCATCCAGCCCAGCATCTCGCATGATGTACTCTGCATGTAAGTTAAATAAATAGGGTGGCAATATACAACCTTGATGTACACCTTTCCCAATTTGGAACCAGTCTGTTGCTCCATGTCTGTTTCTAACTGTTGCTTCTTGACCAGCACACAGGTTTCTCAGGAGGTAGGTCAGGTGGTCTGATATTCACATCTCTTGAAGAATTTTCCACTGTTTGTTGTGATCTGTACAGTCAAAGGCTTTGGCATAATCAATAAAGCAGAAGTAGATATTTTTCTGGAATTCTCTTGCTTTTTATGATCCAATGAATGTTGGCGATTTGATCTCTGGTTCCTCTGCCTTTTCTAAATCCAGTTTGAACATCTGGAATTTCTTGGTTCACATACTGCTGAAGCCTGGCTGGATAGTTTTGAGCATTACTTTGCTAGCGTGTGAGATAAGCGCAACCGTGCAGTAGTTTGAACATTCTTTGGCATTGCCCTTCTTTTGGATTGAAATGAAAACCGACCTCTTCTAGTCCTGTGGTCAAAATATCCTAGAGAATAAGCAAGGTCAATATATTAACTGACAGTGAAGAATATTATTTTCATTAACTGCAATGTTCAAACTGCCTAGCTAGGTCACAACTTTCATTATCATCAAATTATAGATGGAATGTTGCTTAGAAATGAAAATGAAAGTAAAGTAAGGTGAAATATCATGACAGACTTTTCATTTGCACTACAGTGACACTTGATTATGTATTCCTTTTTTGTAAACAGAGGTGTTATTTCCAATGACTCTATGTGAGTTCCTCAAATTTAGTGTCTCAATCTGAAGGGTGCCAGATAAACCACACTACCTTGTATTCGTTGGGCTCCTTTTTCTAACTTTCAGGCTCTGTGCTTTCTTGCTGTTTATGCCAGTTTTCTTTAGGTAGAATGCAATGTAGTGGGTAAGGTTTCAAAATATTAAAAATACAATTCAACCCTGCTTACTTGAGATAAAACTTGGGATATCTTGATACTTGGATTAGGGATTCACATTTTCTTTCCATCCCACAAATACTGATCATCTCTTTATTTGCTCTACATTTTCTTTACTCATTCCAAACATGTTTAATCATACTGTCTCTGTAGAATTTTGTTTCAGACGATAGTTTCAGCTTCAAGTTCTTTAGGATAATGCCACTTATTATACTCATCTCACTTCTATAATATTCATATGATTTATTACTTCATTTTTGTTTATTTAAAACTATTCTTTTAAAGTAGATTTAAAAAGTGAGTGATACCATGTAATTATTATTCTTTCTTCCTATACCACCTATATGAACATAAATTAGTTCATAAATATGAGAATGTATTCCACTTTGAGAACACAGTTATTTAAAAAATCTATCCCACTTTTCAGCACTTAGAACATGGTAACATCATTAACAATGATGGCAAAGTCAGAATAGAACAAATTAATATCCTTGTTGGGAGAATCTCAGAGTTTTCAATTAGTTTGGAAGAAATGCTTATTTGACTAGTCTTTTCCTGTTAATTCATCATCTTTACTAATATGTTTTTCAAAGTCAAGTAACTATGTGAGTCAGACAAAGGAAAATGAAGACATTATAAATTCACATATTTGTGCATTCACATTTTTCTAAATATCTCCCAAAAGAGACTCATTCCTTCAACTCCACTTATATGTTGAAACATAGATATATACTCATGTATTTGATAGATTCCAGAAAGAAGGGCATAATTTGCTTTATGTTGAGCTACTTATACAAGTTAGCAGGGTGACAGTATAATTTGCAAGTATGTTGACTTCTCAACAGATTTTATAAGATGAAACTAGATAGGCTAAGTTAAATGGCATTGAGAGTTAAGTCAGAAAGACTGAACGGCCAGCTACCCATGGTTAAGGAGCAGGTGAAAAGGCAGGAGCAACACATAGCAATTGATGGTTTGGAAATTGTTTGAAAATGATCTCAACTCCCAATGTTTGTCCTTTCCAAACTTTTCCAACATTTGTCTGATACTAATTTTGAAACTTGATTATTTACTCTGCCCTTTATCAAGGGCAGATTTTTCTTTTTTCTTTCTTTCTTTTTCTCTTTCTTTCTTTTTCTAAGAGTTATATCGGAATATTGAGAGCAGAAAATGTTATTCACTTTATTTTTGTTTGTTTCATGGCTCTGACAGTGTCAGCCACATAGATTACTCAGTTAATAAATAGGTGTTTAGACTTTAGGATTTCATGGAATAGTAAAATATAACACTATGATTGAAGAACCTAGGACAATTGAGCTAGTGTGAACTTTATAGAAATTTTTCTTTATATTTTCAAAGCTATTCAGAATTTTAAGAATTATATTGTACTCCACTATCATGCCCTATTTTATTGCTATAAAACTGAGACTTAATTTAGTAAAATGGCTTCCTAAGCTTAACAGCTTATTTATTACAGAGTTGAATCTGGAAACTTAAAATTAGATATGTAGAGTATTATTGACATCTACATCATTCTCATATAGCATAAAGTCTTAAATAAAATTTTATTTTTGTCTTATTATTCAACTATCATATAGTAAGTGAATGTTGGAACCATTTTGGGGAATCTTGATTAGCTCCATCTTTTTGTTTTTTATGTTCCTTCAGAGAATATACTACCATTTATATGTCTCATCTTGAGTAGAGTTAAAAATAAAAACAGAAATTCATATCTATTAATTATTTTTGTTTTTATAGAAACTCTTTAGTGTTATATGAAAAAATGCTTATTTTGCTTTTATTTCCTTTGTTTTCTTAATCCTTTTATCCCTCCCTCCTATTTTTACAGTAAAGTATTTAAATTGGAAGTATTTCATCTCATAATTTTACCATGTTAAAGTAAAATATATAAACTTACATGATTCATAAAAATACATTATTACAATTTAATAAAGAGTATGTTATTAAATCATTTCAAATATAAGAGATTGTCTTTTAAAGCGAGTGAAGCCATTGTGATTACATAGGTTCAAGCCGATTCTAACATGTACAGGAATGTAAAGGACCTAGAATAGGGAAAGCAGTTTTGAAAAATAGCAAAGTTATAGCACTTATACTACTGATTTTATTACTCCTTGTAAGGTTAGAGTAATAAAGACTGTGATAAGGTTAGTGTGGTGCTGGCATAAATATAGACATATAAATCAATAGAGCAGACCTGAAAATGTGGAAGTATGTAGTCAATTAATTTTGACAAAGGCTTCAAGGTACTCAGTGTGGAAAAAATAAATGGTGTTAACATAACTGTAATTTCATATAAAAGAATGAACCTTTGCCTTTGCCTCATATCATATGTAAATACTAACTTAAAATGTATCACGGATCTAAATGTAAAAGCTAATACAATAAAAGAGAGATAATGCTGAAACCTTGGGCTGAGCAAAGGTTTCTTAGAACACGAAAAGAACAAACAGAAAAAGAAGCAAATGATAAATTATATTTAAACTCCATAAAAAATTGAAAAGGTAAGCCACAGTTCAGGGCTTCCCTGATAGCTCAGTTAGTAAAAAAATTTGCCTGCAGTTCAAGAGACCCGGGTTCGATTCCTGGCTCGGGAAGATCCACTGGGGAAGGGACAGGCTACCAACTCCAGTACTCTTGGGCTTCCTTTGTGGCTCAGCTGGTGAAGAATCAGACTGCAGTGTGGGAGACCTGGGTTCAAACCTGAGTTGGGAAGATCCCCTGGAGAAGGAAAGGGCTACCCACTCCAGTATTATGGCCTGGACAATTCCATAGACTGTATAATCCATGGGATCACAAAGAGCGACTTTTACCTTTTCACTTTCAAGCCACACATTAGAAAAAATATAATAGATGTATGAAAAAAAAATGCATCTAGACTGCATAAATATCTATCAAAACAATAATAAGATGGCAAAAATCCTACTAAAAACATAGGCAAAATATTTAGTCACTTCATAGAAAAACACATATGAATGGCAGAAAAGCACATGAAAAATCACTGAGACATTCAAAATAAAATCACAATGAAATGCCACACACATTCATTTGAACAGCTCTAATTTAAAAGATTGACAATATCAAGTATTGGCCAGAATATAAAGCCACTGGAATGTTCGTGCACAGCTATTGAGAATGTAAAATGATATCCTTTGGAAAACAGTAGTAGTACCTTACCAAGTTAAATATACGCTTAAACTATAACCTAGCAATGACACTTCTAAGTATTTATCAAGAGAAATAAAATCTTATGTCCATAAAAGCATTTATACAGGAATTTTCTTAGCAACTTTATTCCTATTAGCCAGAAACTGGAGACACCTCAAATGTCCAACAACAGATGAAAGAATAAAGAAAATATATCTATACAATATGATACTACTGAGAAGCAAAAAGTTACATGCAACTTATTCATTCAACAACATGAATGAGTCTCTAAAAGATACTGAGGGAGGAATCCAAACACTAAAATTACATACCGAATGATTTATTTATATAATTTCTTGAAAAATACAAGCAAACATAAAAAGGAAGAGCCTAGTGGATTACCTGATGGGAGTAATTTATTGAAAAAGGGCATGAGGGGAATTTTCAAGTTATAGAAATATTCTATAACTTGATTTTGGTTTAGGTTACAGGGATATATATATATATTTTATAGCTTATTAAACATTTAAATAGATGCATTTTATTATATACAATTTATACCTTAATAACTTTTTGAAAAAGATGATTAAAGAAAATAATACCCTGGAGGAGAATAAAACAAATCTTAGATTTATTATAATTACTAATTTTTAAATTAATGTTATTATTTTCATAGTCTAAGGTTTTTTTTGGCAGAAAAGTAGCTGGTGAGGTTGTATTTAGTTGATTGGTTTATTTTATGTTGTTTTAAGCATTGGTATACATAAAAAAAGCATTTTGAATGCATCAAATTATAAAGAGAATTTTTTAAAAAATTTTTTCTGTAGGAAAATAATGCATAGAACTGCATCTCAATTTAGTTCAAGATATTAATATATGAGTATAGACATTAACATAGTTATGTAAATTGATAAATGAAGTTTTACTCAGGGAAGATGGTTAAAAAATGAAGAGCTGAATTGAAAGTTAGTAGGTACATGTTACAGTGTTCCAAAGGTTACTCCAGTAGTTCTTTATTTTAACACTCAGTTAACTCTCACACCACTCCTGGCAGAAATTATGAACTCAATTTGAGGGAAAATGGAAGAGAAAGATAAATGAACTTCCCAGCTGCCCAAGGCTTTGCTAGTCTCTGTCAGAGCTTACATTCCTTGATTCTAAGGAGAATCTCTTGACTAAGTGCCAACTGCAAAAATGTTAAGGGTAATAAGCACATAATTTGAAGGCTTAACTAATGATTGTTGTGTATTTGCGGAGTAGGCTATCCTATTAAAAAAAACCAGCTCAGGTCCTTTATATTTCTAGAAACTTCAGTTTCATTTAAAAAGTATCATTTTAATCAGAAAAAGAGGTCTTTTGAAAATTTCTGATAATAGAATACCTAGGGATGTTTGAAGAAGTTGAACTGAGATCAATCAGTATGTTCAAAGGAAGAATTTATGGAGTGCTTCCAATTATTTTTGAGCTCTTATAGGATTTCAAGAGAAAGAGGAGCACTAAAAATTATAGGCTGACATTGAAGAGGATTGATGGAGTGGGGCTGAGTTTGCTGTTATCTTACCTTCTTGTATGCAGAAGCCAATTAAGAATAAAAACCACTGGAATCCATCAGCCGGCAGTTAGATCAGAGAACCCTGTTTGGAGAAGATGTGATAATGATTTCTGTTTCTTGCAAATAATCATTTGTAATGTTGGTCATCTGCTGTAGTTCTGGTAATGCCAACCATGCACATTGTTTCTTTTTGAAAATGTGGAGGAAAATCTGGATTTAATAAACTCATATAAAGATGGATCTTTCTAGAATAGACAATGATTCCCTGGTACTTCTAGGATGTGTGGATTTTCTTCAGTGTTCTTTACGTCAATATTGACTGAATTAGTTTCTTATTATTGCTGCAATAAATCACCACAAGCTCAATGGTGAGTAGGAAAACACACATTTATTATCTTACAGTTCTAAAGTTCAAAAGTATGACATGGGTCTCACTGGGTTAATATTAGAGCATCAGAGAGACTACATTCTTCCTGAAGAACCTAAAGAAAATCCATATTATTGCCTTGTCCAGTTTCTAGAGGCCACCTGCAATCCTTGGTCTATTATATATTTCTCTGTTTTAAAGCTAGCATCATAGCATCTCTTTGTACCTTACTCTTTTGCCTCCATCTTCTATATTTAAAGAACCCTAGGATCTTTAAGTCTGCCTTCCAAATAATCCAGGATAATTTCCTTATATTATGGTCAACCTTAATTCCATCTGAAAACTTAATTCTATCTTGTATATTGCATACAATATTTATTTTCCAGGGATTATGCATGAAAATCTCTGGGAAGCATTATTCTGCTCATCATGGTAACTATGCTAGGGAACCCAGAATGTCACAAGTCACATATTTACCCAGTCCAAATGTAGCTAGGTTGGAGTTAGATTGAATTAAAGACCTTTCACTTACACTCCTAATAGATTATGATTTTCATTATTAATAATGTGCTAATCAGATGATATTGATGAATATATCAATTGTGTGTTAGTAAGAAAAAATCTCGGGCTTGCCTGGTGGTTCAGCAGTAGAGAACCCATCTGTTTATGCAGGAGACATGGGTTTGAGCCCTGAGTCAGGAAGACCCCTAGAGAAGGAAATGGCTACCCACTCTAGCATTGTTGCCTGAGAAATCCCATGGACAGAGGATCATGGTGGGCTGCAGTCTATGGGGTCACAAAGAATCAGATATGACTTAGTGACTAAATAACAAGGAAATATCTTAGCAGCAGTAAAATTAGCATGGCTCAGCTGAAAAGCATTGAAGTAGAAGCAAGGGGCAAGGACGCTTAAATTTTAAGAATTACTATGTATTTTTTGTAAGTGCTAAAGGTTATTAGTTTAGTGATGCACCTGAAAACAAATTTAAAAATTTATGCTAATGATAGGTATCATATAAAACATTGAAAGTAAATGAATAAACAGCAAATCCTATGCTATGGAACAAGTGATGTCTAAGATAAGAGCCATTAGGAACTTTTCCTTTATCTTTTGAGTGAATTTATGGAAATCCTATCATTGAGGCAGTGTATAAGAGAGAAATTTTAAGAGAATATACAAGGAAGAACACAAGTCTCACTTATAAAGATGGACAAGGTCATTCATCCTTAAAAATGCTTCAGATTTGAAACTTTTTTTCAAATATTATTTTATAACTTTTTCAAAATTTTATATTTATTCATCTCTGTTTAAAGTTTTATTTTAAAATTTGCTCAATATTAAATTGATTATACTAATTTTCTGTTGCTGTTGTAATAAATTGCCACAAGTTAGGCAGCTTAAAATAGCATAGGTCTATCACCTTATACACCTGTTGATCAGATGTCTGAGTACATCCTGGCTCAGCTAGATTAAAGCTCTATTTGGATTATCACAGGTCTAGAGTCTCATGAATCACAGCCTTTTTGTGGCAAAGGAGCTTCTGTAATTCAGTGAAGCTATGAGCTATGCTGTGCAGGGCCACACAAAACAGAAGAGTCATAGTGAAGAGTTCTGACAAAATGTGGTTCACTGGAGGAGGAAATGGCAAACTACTCCAGTATTCAAGCCAGAAGGACACTATGAATATTATGAAAAGGCAAAAAGATATGACATTAAAAAGAGAAGGTGGGAAGGTGTCCAATACACTACAGAGAAAGAGTGGAGGGCAATTACTAAAAGTTCCAGAAAGAATGAAGTGGCTGGGAAAAGTGGGAATGTCACTCAGTTGTTGATGTATCTGGGGGTGAAAATAAAATCTAATGCTGTAAAGAAAAATATTACATCAGTTCAGTTCAGTTCGGTCGCTAGTCGTGTCCGACTCTGCAACCCCATGAATCAAGGCACGCCAGGCGTTCCTGTCCATCACCAACTCCTGGAGTTCACTCAAACTCATGTTCATCGAGTCAGTGATGCCATCCAGCCATCTCATCCTCTGTCGTCCCCTTCTCCTCCTGCTCCCAATCCCTCCCAGCATAAGAGTCTTTTCCAACGAGTCAACTCTTCGCAGGAGGTGGCCAAAGTACTGGAGTTTCAGCTTTAGCATCATTCCTTCTAAAGAACACCCAGGACTGATCTCGTTTAGAATGGACTGGTTGGATGTTGCAGTCCAAGGGACTCTCAAGAGTTTTCTTCAACACCACAGTTCAAAAGCATCAGTTCTTTGGTGCTCAGCTTTCTTCACAGTCCAACTCTCACATCCATATATGACCACTGGAAAAACCATAGCCTTGTCTAGATGGACCTTTGTTGGCAAAGTAATGTCTCTGCTTTTGAATATGCTATCTAGGTTGGTCATAAATTTCCTTCCAAGGAGTAAGCATCTTCTAATTTCAGGGCTGCAATAACCATCTGCAGTGATTTTGGAGCCCAAAAAGTAAAGTCTGACACTGTTTCCACTGTTTCCCCATCTATTTCCCAAGAAGTGATGGGACCAGAAGCCATGATCTTAGTTTTCTGAATGTTGAGCTTTAAGCCAACTTTTCCCTCTCCTCTTTCACTTTCATCAAGAGGCTTTTTAGTTCCTCTTCAGTTTCTGCCATAAGGGTGGTGTCATCTGCATATCTGAGGTTATTGGTATTTCTCCCAGTAATCTTGATTCCAGCCTGTGCTTCTTCCAGCCCAGCGTTTCTCATGATGTACTCTGCATATAAGTTAAATAAGCAGGGTGACAATATACAGCCTTGACGTACTCCTTTTCCTATTTGGGGCCAGTCTGTTGTTCCATGTCCACTTCTACTTGTTGCTTCCTGACCTGCATAAATGTTTCTCAAGAGGCAGGTCAGGTGGTCTGGTAATCCCATCTCTTGAAGAATTTTCCACAGTTTATTGTGATCCACACAGTCAAAGGCTTTGGCATAGTCAATAAAACAGAAATAGATGTTTTTCTGGAACTCTCTTACTTTTTCCATGATCCAGCAGATGTTGACAATTTGATCTCTGGTTCCTCTGCCTTTTCTAAAACCAGCTTGAACATCTGGAAGTTCGTGGTTCACATATTGCTGAAGCCTGGCTTGGAGAATTTTGAGCATTTACTAGCGTGTGAGATAAGTGCCATTGTGCAGTAGTTTGAGCATTCTTTGGCATTGCCTTTCTTTGGGACTGGAATGAAAACTGACCTTTTCCAGTCCTGTGGCCACTGCTGAGCTTTCCAAATTTGCTGGCATATTGAGTGCAGCACTTTCACAGCATCATCTTTTAGGATTTGAAATAGCTCCACTGGAATTCCATCACCTCCACTAGCTTTGTTCATAGTGATGCTTTCTAAGGACCATTTGAGTTCACATTTCAGGATGTCTGGCTCTAGGTGAGTGATCACACCATCATAATTATCTTGGCTGTGAAGATCTTTTTTGTACAGTTCTTCTGTATATTCTTGCCACCTCTTCTTAATATCTTCTGCTTTTGTTAGGTCCATACCATTTCTGTCTTTTACCAAGCCCATCTTTGCACGAAATGTTCCCTTGGTATCTCTAATTTTCTTGAAGAGATCTCTAGTCTTTCCCATTCTGTTGTTTTCCTCTAGTTCTTTGCATTGATCACTGAGGAAAGCTTTCTTATCTCTCCTTTCTATTCTTTGGAACTCTGCATTCAGATGCTTATATCTTTCCTTTTTTCCTTTGCTTTTTGCTTCTCTTCTTTTCACAGCTATTTGTTGGGCCTCCACAGACAGCCATTTTGCTTTTTTGCATTTCTTTTCCATGGGAATGGTCTTGATCCCTGTCTCCTGTACAATGTCATTTACCTCATTTCATAGTTCATCAGGCACTCTATCTATCAGATCTAATCCCTTAAATCTATTTCTCACTTCCACTGTATAACCATAAGGGATTTAATTTAGGTCATACCTGAATGGTTAGTGGTTTGCCCTACTTTCTTCAATTTAAGTCTGAATTTGGCAATAAGGAGTTCATGATCTGAGCCACAGTCAGCTCCTGGTCTTGTTTTTGCTGACTGTATAGAGCTTCTCCATCTTTGGCTTCAAAGAATAGAATCAGTCTAATTTTGATGTTGACCATGTGGTGATGTCCATGTGTAGAGTCTTCTCTTGTGTTGTTGGAAGAGGGTGTTTGCTATGACCAGTGCGTTCTCTTGGCAAAACTCTATTAGCCTTTGCCCTGCATCATTCTATCCTCCAAGGCCAAATTTCCCTGTTACTCCAGTTGTTTCCTGACTTCCTACTTTTTCATTCCAGTCCCTTATAATGAAAAGGACATCTTTGTTGGGTGTTAGTTCCAAAAGGTCTTGTAGGTCTTCATAGAACTGTTCAACTTCAGCTTTTTCAGTGTTACTGGTTGGGGCATAGACTTGGATTACTGTGATATTGAATGGTTTGCCTTGGAAACGAACAGAAATCATTGCCATTTTTGAGATTGCATCCAAGTACTGCCTTTCGGACTCTTTTGTTGACCATGATGGCTACTCCATTTCTTCTAAAGGATTCCTGCCCACAGTAGTAGATATAATGGTCATCTGAGTTAAATTCACCCATTCCAGTCCATTTCAGTTTGCTGATTCCTAGAATGTTGACATTCACTCTTGCCATCTCCTGTTTGACCACTTCCAATTTGCCTTGATTCATGGACCTAACATTCCAGGTTCCTATTCAATATTGCTCTTTACAGCATTGGACCTTGCTTCTATCACCAGTCATATCCACAACTGGGTATTGTTTTTGCTCGGCTCCATCCCTTCACTCTTTCTGGAGTTTTTCTCCACTGATCTCCAGTAGCATATTGGGCACCTACTGACCTGGGGAGTTCCTCTTTCAGTATCCTATCATTTTGCCTTTTCATACTGTTCATGGGCTTCTCAAGGCAAAAATACTGAAATGGTTTACCATTTCCTTCTCCAGTGGACCACATTCTGTCAGGACCACATTCTAACAATATTACATAGTAACCTGTAATATTAGGTCCATGAATCAAGGTAAATTGGATGTGGTTAACCAGATGACAGCTAGAGTGAACATTGAGATCTTAAGAATCAGTGAACTAAAATGGATGGGAATGGGTGAATTTAATTCAAATGACCATTATATCTACGTACTGTGGGCAAGAATCCCTTAGAAGAAGTAGAATAGCCCTTGTAATCAACAAGAGCCTGAAATTCAGTGCTTGTAGTACAACAACCTCAGATATGCAGATGATACCATTCTAATGCCAGAAAATGAAGAGGAACTAAAGAATCTCTTGATAAGGGTGAAAGAGGAGTGAAAAAGCTGGCTTGAATCTCAGCATTAAAAACAACTAACATCATGAAATCCGGTCCCTTCACTTCATGGCAGATAGAAGGGGCAAAGTGGAAACTGGGACAGATTTTCTTTTCTTTGGCTCTGAAATCACCGTGGATGGTGATTGCAGCCATGAAATTAAAAGATGCTTGCTCCTTGGAAGAAAAAACTATGACAAGAAATATGATATAGCATATTAAAAAGTAGAGGCATTACTTTGCTGACAAAGGTCTACACAGTCACAGCTATGGTTTTTTCAGTAGTCATATATGAATGTGAGAGTTGGACCATAAAGAAGGCTGAAGGCCAAAGAATTGATTCCTTTGAATTGTGGTTTGGAAGACTCTTGAGAGTCCCTTGGACTCCAAGGAGATCAAGCCAATCAATTCTAAAGGAAATCAACCCTGAATATTCATGGAAGCACTGATTCTGAAGCTCCAATACCTTGGCCACCTTATGCGAAGAGCCTCCTCATTGATGCTAGGAAAGATTGAAGGCAAAAGGGCAAGGGGAGGCAACAGAGATTAAGATGGTTAGAGAGCGTCACCAACTCAGTGGACATGAATTTGAGCAAAATCTGGCCAGGGAAGCCTGGCATGCTGCAGTCCCTGGTGTTGCAGAGTCAGACACGATTTTGGTCTGAATGACCATTTGTGTATAGGTGGTTTTCCCATCAGCTACATTATAAAGGTTTTGTATCTTACGCTACTGTGTGACTCTCACAGTACATAAGATATGACACTTGTTATAGTAATTGATTCTTGAAAATTAAAAAAAAAATAACTTTTATTGGAAATATTTCAGGAGACCCAGGTTTGATTCCTGGGTCAGGAAGACCCCCTGGGAAAGGGAATCTTTAGTATTCTTGTCTGAAGAATTCAATAGACAGAGGAACCTGTTGGGTCTGCCATCCATGGAGTTGCAAAGAGTCAGATATGACTGAGTGCTGAGTGACTAACACACACACACACACACACACACACACACACAAGGCCAGATGAAAGGTCAGATGAAAGTCAGAGGTTTTTCCTCTATAGTTTTTTGAATAAACTTGCTTCTATCTAAAGTTATTTTTATTACAATTTTAATGTTCCCGCATTCAAGTAAAATGAAAATGATATAAGGAATTATGCTAAATGGTTAAAAATAACATTAGTCATTGCTTTCTTGTGTGTGATTCAGTGGGCAATTTAAATGATAATCCAGTGACAGTCTCTAGGGAAAATTGAATATCTGCAATGATACTCAAAATTAGAAAAAGGAAATAGTACATCTCAACCATAAATATTCAAGTATGTTGTAGTCAATCCCACATTCACCACTGTGGGTATAAAGCCTCTGCCAGGCACTCTGTCTAGGAATGCTGTAGCAGTGAAGTAAATAACTTCCAAAGCCTGCTGCACCTATCTTCATGCCAGAAGTAATTCTGCAGTCAACCCACATACATTTCCAAGGGCATTTACAAGGGAACAGGATTATCTAGAATCCTGGAGCAAGCTCATCTCATAAGCTACTAGATAAAAAACCTTGAAAATTACTAACATTAAAGTGAGCTATTCTCCCTAGATTCAAATTCAAGGATACTAAGCTCTTTTGAACTTATCAGTGTCTATTTATGAGATCAGTGAATTTTGCTCTCAGTATAACCTCTTTTATGCAAATTAAGCTGATGTGATTCTTTTTAAAAAATATTCTTTTCTGAATAGATCAGAAGTCTTAAAGCTGACCCATCAGGGATCCACCATACCGGGATGGGCAAAGATGCTGCCAGTTGAAAGGGAAGAGGAGTGTTCCCTTCTTGATCCGCGAGTCCACCCCTCTCATTAAAGCCTCTGAGGATTAGGTAGTATTTTACTTACAACTATTATTCCTAGTGTTTTTGTGTAATGAGCCTGACAAAACACTGATGCAGTTCTACAATAGCCTTGCTAAGGTCTATTTGCTGCTGACCCGTAAGGAGAATCTTCTTGAGGGTACTTTAAAACAGAATCCTTTTCCAAATAAATGGTAGAAACCATGTTAACTGGAGATTACTCTATTATAATGCTTGCTCTGAAAAGTCAAATGGAAGTCAAACTTTATTTTGAATTCACAAGGATACTGTCTTTGCAAAGAGACTTTGGGCTAGTGCTTTGGATCATAAGCATTTTATAAAAGGGCTTTTCAGAAAGCAAATCCTGCCTGAAATGAATTTCGAAGAATCCCATGTCAATTATACCATATGTGTCAATTGCACACATATAGTCCTAATATTCATTTTTTGGCATAAAATATAACCTTATTTCTCCTTCCCTTGAACCCCATGCTCCTCACCAAAAAGATACTTCAAAAAAATCTATGCATTTCCACAAGTTGCTATTACAACTTTTGGGGGAAATTGCTGAAATGGTTTAATAATAATAATATTTTTTAGGATATGTTTTGCATCTATGAAATAAATTATATAAAGAGAGCTCAATCATACTTTTCAGGAAATTTTCCCTGGACTAAGAGAGAAAATATCAATGAATGTTTATCCAAATTTTTAATGTCTTTAAGGCTAGAGATGGAGAAAAACAAATGCTTTTACAATTTGCACCAATGACCATGTATCTTTTAGTTAAAAAAACTCGAATTTTAAATTTTTAATTACTTTTCCAAGTGATACTGAAACATTTAAGAATAACATTTATGCAAATTGCTTGTAAGGGAAATAAATGAGGCATGGTGGTGCTTGTGGTAAAGAACTTGCTTGCAAATGCAAGGGACAGAGATGTGGCTTCATTCCCTGGGTTGGGAAGATCTGCTGGAGGAGGACATGGCCACCCTCTTCAGTACTTTTGCCTGGAGAATCCCATGGCAGAGGAGTCTGGTGGGCTACAGTCCACAGGGTTGCAAAGAGTCAGACACGACTGAAGCAACTTAGCATAAGGAAAATGGGGTTAACATATTAACCATAAAATTTTTCTACAAAATTATATAATCTACAATTTTTAAGTAAATGCCTAAAATGTACGTGTTACATTGAGTTCATCTGCTTGACCATAATGGTCATTATTTATAGGTAGTATTCTATAGTTTGTCTAGTCAAGGCTATGGTTTTTCCTGTGGTCATGTATGGATGTGAGAGTTGGACTGTGAAGAAGGCTGAGCGCCGAAGAATTGATGCTTTTGAAGTGTGGTGTTGGAGAAGACTCTTGAGAGTCCCTTGGACTGCAAGGAGATCCAACCAGTCCATTCTGAAGGAGATCAGCCCTGGGATTTCTTTGGAAGGAATGATGCTAAAGCTGAAACTCCAGTACTTTGGCCACGTTATGCGAAGAGTTGACTCATTGGAAAAGACTCTGACGCTGGGAGGGATTGGGTGCAGGAGGAAAAGGGGACGGCAGAGGATGAGATGGCTGGATGGCATCACTGACTCGATGGACATGAGTTTGGGTAAACTCCGGTAGTTGGTGATGGACAGGGAGGCCTGGTGTGCGGCGATTCATGGGGTCGCAAAGAGTCGGACACGACTGAGCGACTGATCTGATCTGATCTGATCTGATTCTATAGTATATAGTGTGAACACTCTGAACGTAGTTCTTTAAATACTCTGTACACATCTTTTTTCAGATGTACATTTTACAAATATTTTGTCCCATTCTGTGTATTATCTTTTCGGAGAAGGCGATGGCACCCCACTCCAGTACTCTTGCCTGGAAAATCCCATGGACAGAGGAGCCCGGTAGGCTGCAGTCCATGGGATCGCTCAGAGTCGGACACGACTGAGTGACTTCACTTTCACTTTTCACCTTCATGCATTGGAGAAGGAAATGGCAACCCACTCCAGTATTATTGCCTGGAGAATCCCAGGGACAGGGGAGCCTGGTGGGCTGCTGTCTATGGGGTCGCAAAGTCGGACACGACTGAAGTGACTTAGCAGCAGCAGCAGCGTATTATCTTTTAGTTTCTTTATGGTATCCTTTGAAGCACAAAAGTTTAAATTTTGATGAAGTAATCTTTTTTGTGTGTGTGTGGCTATTTTTTTCTTCTGTAGTTTGTGCTTTTGATGTTTTATATTTAAGAAACCAATGCCTATCCCAAGGTCCTGAAGATTTACACTTAATATTTCTTCTAAAAGTTTTATTGTTTTCAGTTCAGTTCAGTCGCTCAGTCGTGTCTGACTTTTTGTGACCCCATGAATTGCAGCACGCCAGGCCTCCCTGTCCATCACCAACTACCGGAGTTTACCCAAATTCATGTCCATCGAGTCAGTGATGCCATCCAGCCATCTCATCCTCTGCCGTCCCCTTTTCCTCCTGCCCCCAATCCCTCCCAGCATCAGAGTCTTTTCCAATGAGTCAACTCTTCGCATAACATGGCCAAAGTACTGGAGTTTCAGCTTTAGCATCATTCCTTCCAATGAACACCCAGGACTGATCTCCTTTAGAATGGACTGGTTGGATCTCCTTGCAGTCCAAGGGACTCTCAAGAGTCTTCTCCAACACCACAGTTCAAAAGCATCAATTCTTCAGTGCTAAGCTTTATTGTTTTAGCTTTTACATTTAGGTCCTTGATCCATTTTGAATTATGTATGATTTGAGGGTAGGTTCCAGATTCATTCTTTTGTTTGTGGATACTAAGCTGTCACAGCACCATTTTTTCAAGATTTTTTTTTCCCTATTGAATTGTCTTGTTGAAAAACAAGATTTAACATTTTTAAAAAACAATTGGCCATGTGAAGGTTAATTTCTGAACTCTTTTATTTCAGAATTTTATTTGTATAGTTTTGGCTGCTCTGGGCTTTTGTTGCTGTATTCAGGCTTTCTCTTTAGTTGTGGTGTGCAGTATTCTCATCGCAGAAGCTTCTCTTGGTGCAGTGCACTAGCTCTTGGGCATATGGGCTTCAGTAGTTGGCTTGTGGGTTGAGTAGCTGTGGTGTTTAGGTTTAGTTGCTCCATGGAATATGGAATCTTCCCAGACCAGGCACTGAACTCACATTTCCTGCATAAGCAGATTCGTAACCATTAGACCACGAGGGACGACCTGACTGGCTTCTATTCCATTGGTCTATATATTTTTCTTTATGCTTACCCCACATTGTCTTGGGTACTGTAGTTTGATAGTACATTTTGAAATTGAGAAGTGTGTGTCCTCCAATTTTGCACCTTTATTCAGGACAATTTTGGCTCTTCAGGGTCACCTGCATTTCCCTGTGAATTTTATGATCAGCTTGTCAATTTCTGCAAAAAACAAAAGGCAGCTTCAAACTGGGATTTTCATAGGAATTACATTTAATCTATAGATCAGTTTGGAGAATATCACCATTTTAGATCTTTCTATTTGTTTAATTATTCTTTATGTTCTCACATGATATTTTAAAATTTTCATAGTATGTAAGTTTTCTCTTGTTAAAGTCATTCTTAAGTATTTTGCTATTCTTGATGCTATTGTAAATAGAATTATCTTCTTAATTTAATTTATGTATTGTTCATTGATAGTATGGGAATACAAATTATTTTGTATCTTGGCTTTAACTATATGGACCTTGTTATTAGTTCTAGTAGTTACTTATGCATTACTAAGGATTTTCTGTGTGCAGGGTCATGTCTCCTGTGAATAGAGATAATTTACTCCTTAATTTCCAATCAAGATAACTTTTCTTTCTTTTTATTTCCTTTTTTTGGACTAATTGTCCTGAAAATAACCACCCATGCAGTGTTGCATAACAATGTCAAAAATGAACATTCCCTTGTCTCTGACCATGGGGGAAATCTGACTCACTATTAAGTATTATATCCATGGAATTTTCATAGATGCTTTTCATTAAGCTGAGGCTGGTCTCTTCTGTTACTTGTTGAATGTTTTTATTGTAAAGAGGTATTGGATTTTTGTCAGGGTTTTTTTTTTTTTTTTTTCACATAATGAAATGATCATTCATGCTTTTTGTCATTTATTCTATTGATCTATTATAGTAGTGGATTTTTGTATCATTAATCTACCTTAGGCATAATATTTTTAATATGTTACTAGGTTCTTCATGAACCAGATAATCATGATTGAGTGATCACTCACCTAAAGCCAGACATCATGGAATGTGAAATTAAATGAGCCTTAGAAAAGATCACTATGAACAAAGCTAATGGAGGTGATGGAATTCCAGTTGAGCTATTTCAAATCCTGAAAGATGTTGCTGTGAAAGTGCTGCACTCAATGTGCCAGAAAATTTGGAAAACTCAGCAGTGGCCATGGAACTGGAAAAGGTCAGTTTTCATTCCAATTCCAAAGAAAGGCAATGCCAAAGAATGCTCAAACTACCAGGCAATTGCACTCATCTCACATGCTAGTAAAGTAATGCTCAAAATTCTCTAAGCCAGGCTTAACAATATGCGAACCATAAACTTCTAGATGTTCAAGCTGGTTTTAGAAAAGGCAGAGGAACCAGAGATCAAATTGCCAACATCCACTGGATCATGGAACAAGCAAGAGAGTTCCAGAAAAACATCTATTTCTGCTTTATTGACTATGCCAAAGCCTTTGACTGTGCAAATCACAATAAACTGTGGAAAATTCTTCAAGAGATGGGAACCAGACCACCTGACCTGCCTCCTGAGACATCTGTATTCAGGTCAGGAAGCAACAGTTAAGTGGACATGGAACAAAAGACTGTTTCCAAATAGGGAAAGGAGTTCGTCAAGGCTGTATATTGTCACCCTGCTTATTTAACTTATATGCAGAGTACATCATGAGAAACTCTGGACTGGAAGAAACACAAGCTGGAATCAAGATTGCCAGGAGAAATATCAATAACCTCAGATATGCAGATGACACCACCCTTATGGCAGAAAGTGAAGAAGAACTAAAGATACTCTTGATGAAAGTGAAAGAGGAGAGTGAAAAAGTTGGCTTAAAGCTCAACATTCAGAAAACGAAGATCATGGCATCCGGTCCCATCACTTCATGGCAAATAGATGGAGAAATAATGGCAGACTTCATTTTGGGGTCTCCAAAAGCACTGCATATGGTGACAGCAGCCATCAATTAAAAGATGCTTACTCCTTGGAAGGAAAGTTATGACCCACCTAGACAGCATATTCAAAAACAGAGACATTACTTTGCCAACAAAGGTCCATCTCGTCAAAGCAGTGGTTTTTCCAGTAGTCGTGTATGGATGTGAGACTTGGACTATAAATAAAGCTGAGTGCCGAAGAACTGATGCTTTTGAACTGTGCTGTTGGAGAAGACTCTTGAGGGTCCCTTAGACTGCAAGGAGATCCAATCAGTCCATCCTAAAGGAAATCAGTCTTGAATATTCATTGGAAGAACTGATGTTGAAGCTGAATCTCCAATACTTTGGCCACCTGATGTGAAGAACTGAGTCATTTGAAAAGACCATGATGTTGGGAAAGATTGAAGGCAGGAGGAGAAGGAGACAACAGAGGATGAGATGGTAGAATGGCATCACTGACCCAATGGACATAAGTTTGAGTAAACTCTGGGAGTTGGTGATTGACAGGAGGCCTGACATGCTGCCGTCCATGTGGTCACAAAGAGTCAGACACGACTGAGCGACCGAAATGAACTGAACTGAACTGAAGGTTCAATCTCCTAGTATTTTGTTGAAGATTTGTTTTGTCTTTGTCCATAGGGATATATGTCTGTAGTTTTCTTCTCATAATATGTCTCTCTGCTTTTGGTATCAGCGTAAAAATAGCCTGAAAGATGGGCCAGGAGGCACCCCCTTCTCCTCTATTTTTTAAAACAATTTAAAGAGTTGGTATTAATTCTTTAAATATTTAGTAAAATTCATCAATGAAGGCATTTGGTCTTGGGTGTTTCTCTGTGGGAAGTTTAAAATTTTTATGATTCAATTTCTTTATGATAGATGTCTTCATATTTTTCTTCATTCTGGAGTCAATTATGGTAGTTTGTGTCTTTCTGGTAATTTCTGCATTTAATCTAAGTTACCAAATTTGTGGCATGCAATTACTAACATTATTGCCTTATAATTTAATAAAAATTCTGCAAGGTCCGTAGTGATATTCTGACTCCTAAGTATTTCACAACTCTGTAATCCTTTATGTATCTTGCATTTATTTACTCTAAATTCCTTTGTGTCTCACCCTCTGTTTAGTTTTCCATTTCCCAAAGAGTGCCTCTGAGTTACAGATATGATCATGAGATCAAAGTGCATATGTCAAATTGTTGGGTTGTTTTTTCCAAATTCTGTTTTATTAAATGCATAAAAGGAATTAGATTTTCTTAGATTCTTGACAACTGTTTTGGAAATGCTAAGAAGTGTAAGAGCCTTCTAGGTATATATGTTAACATTGGGTGCAACAGAGGGTTCTGCTGTTTACATTTTTTTTTTCCTCAAAAGATGAGAAAATTGTTTAATTACAGAAGAAAATCATAAGGTATATCAAATAATCTTGTGTGATAAAGGCTGTATTTTATATTGTATAGAGAGTATAGAGAACTAGAGGTTATAACTAAACAGATTTATGAGAAAAACTTACAGTAAGTGTATTATATTTCCAGATTTAGCCATCAGGCAAAACTTTCTGCTTCTCATTCTTCTATGGTAGATTTAATTGATGGTGGTAAAAGTCTCTATTGTTTGGCATAGGGCCTTATATCTATGGTTTGAACTGACATATAATTAGTAGGGGAATGTGGCGGCTGAATAATGCTGCACTCCTCAAAATTTACAGAACCTAATCCCTGGAACCTGTGAATGTTACGTTATATGAAGGAAAAAAAAAAAAAAAACAAGGACTTTGGAGATGTTTGCAGATATTTTAAAGATCTTGAGATGGGGAAAGTAGTTTGGATACTATCTGGGTGGGCCCAAAATGCAATCACAAGTATCATTTAAGAAGAAAGCAGAGGAATATTTGGCACACAGAAGAGGAAAATACTATCTGACCACAAAAGCAGAGAACGGAGTGATTCCACCAGAAGCCAAGCTTGCCAGTAGCTGGACAGCCAAATGACTGTTGAAGCATTTGGAAAGAGCACAGCTTAGCTCACACCTTGATTTTGGCCCGGTGATACTGATTTCAGACTTCCAGCCTCCAGAGTTATGAGTAAATAAATCTCTGCCATTTTAAGCCACCAAATGTGTGGTAATTTGTTACAACAGCCACAGGAAATGAATAAAGTAAACAAATGATTCTGAACAAAGCTCTGAGGTCAGATTTGTCTTCAATACGTTTTCTATCTACTTTCTCAGTTGTTGCACTGCCTTGAGCTTCAATTTCTTTGATTTGGTACCTTGCTGCTCAGTACAATAGGGTTGCATTAGCAGTGATAAAATTGTATCTCTGATGCTTAGCTGCTACAGGTAAAAATAGGTAGAACTATCAGCCTCAAATTCTTCCATCCAAGTTCAAGGGGGCAACTGAGGCATCTCTATTGTGCCTGAAAATGGATATTCTCTTGCTCTTTTTCTTAAGCCACTTTGTCTGCTGTTTTTTCCTGTGCTATTCAATACGTTCCCATTCATCCCAATACATTCATTCTCTGGTCACTGTGAAGAATTTCAGTGAAAACTTTATTCTTGATGTACATCTTCTTGTCATCCAAATTTTCTCCCAGTGTTGGAGTAATATATTTTAAGACAGTTTTTAGAAAAGTTTTAGGTTTACAACAAAATTGAGAGAATGGTAGAGAGACTTATCATATGCTCCAATGCCTACTCACTCCAGTATTCTTGGCTTCCCTTGTGGCTCAGCTGGTATAGAATCTGCCTGCAATTTGGGAGACCTGGGTTCAATCCCCGAGTTGGGAAGATCCACTGGAGAAGAAAAAGGCTACCCACTCCAGTATTCTGACCTGGAGAATTCCATGGACTGTATAGTCCATGGGGTCACAAAAAGTTGAACATGGCTGAATGACTTTCATTTTCACTTTCCTTGCCTCACACATATATAGACTCCCCTATTATCAACATCATTCACCAGAAAGGCAATTTTTTTTTTTTTTTAATCAAAGTTGCACCTACATTGCTGGAGAAGGCAATGGCACCCCACTCCAGTACTCTTGCCTGGAAAATCCTATGGATGGGGGAGCCTGGTGGGCTACAGTCCACAGGGTCGCTAAGAGTCGGACATCACTGAGTGACTTCACTTTCACTTTTCACTTTCATGCATTGGAGAAGGAAATGGCAACCCACTCCAGTGTTCTTGCCTGGAGAATCCCAGGGACGGGGGAGCCTGGTGGGCTGCCATCTATGGGGTCCCACAGAGTCGGACACGACTGAAGAGACTTAGCAACAGCAGCAGCCACAGCAGCTACATTGCTGCATCATAATCACCTAAAGTCCATAGTTTACCCAGGGTTCCCACTTGGTACTGTACATTCTATGAGTTTGGACAAAAGTATAATGACATATATCTATCATTTTAATACTATACAGAGTAACTTCACTTCCCCCAACTTCCCCTATATCGGGTTTATTCCTGTCCCCCTCTATTTCACAGCTGACAACTACTGATCTTTTTAGTGTTACCATAGTTTTCTCTCTTCCACAATGTCATATAATTCAAATTATACAGTATGTAGTCTTCTTTGATTGCCTTCTTTCACTTATAAATATGAATTTAATGTTCATCCATGCCTGTTTATGACTTCAGAGCTCATTTCTTTTTAGTTCTGAATACTATTTCATTGTCTGGAGTCACCATAGTTTATTTATCTATTTACCTAGTAAAGAAAATCTTGGCTGTATCCAAGTTTTGTCAGTTATGAATAAAGATGATATAAACAACCATGAACAGGTTTTTGTATAGACATGAATTTTAAACTCATTTGGATAAACATCAAGAGGTAAGATTGCTGGATCAAGTGTTAAAGATATATTTAGTTTGGTAAGAAACTGACAAACTCTCTTCTGAAGTGGTTAGACCATCTTTTATCTTTATCAGTAGTAGATAAGATTTCCTTTCTCAGGGACTCATGAGCAGAAAGTACCCTGGCAACAAGTGCCTGAATAGGAAAACCTGATAAGGTGACATGAAAAGTGAAGGTGAAAAGGTCAAGGAAATAAGTGAACAAACCATAAAGACTGTAAAGTGGGAGTGGTCTGTTTGGTATCTTGAGTGAGCACTGCAGAGTTAAGAGCTGGAGTGGAATAAGGGATGACATTAGAAAAATAATCAGTGGTAAGACAGTCTTATAAGTATGGACGGGCTTCCCTGGTGGCTCAGAGGTTAAAGCGTCTGCCTGCAATGTGGGAGACCTGGGTTCAATCCCTGGGTCGGGAAGATCCCCTGGAGAAGGAAATGGCAACCCACTCCAGTATTATTGCCTCTAGAATCCCATGGATGGAGGAGCCTGGTGGGCTATAATCCACGGGGTCGCAAAGAGTAGGACATGACTGAGCGACTTCACTTTCACTTGCTTGCATACTGAGATAGATAGGAGCTACTGTAGAGTTTTCAGCAGAATTGAAAACTCTGCTTAGACACGGAAGTTAATTCTGGCTACAGTGTTGAGAATAGTCTGTAGGAGACAAAGAAAGAAGCAAAGAGCTCACTGTTTCTGACTAGTGTTGAGAGAAATTTTGCCACTGGAAAGTCATTTGGAAATCCAAACTGCTCTAGTCGTGTTATTAAGGATCTAAAGTACTTTGTGATGAACATGTATATGGTTCTGTAAAAGGAAGACTCGTAAAGGTACAGGGAATGTTGCTTACTATACTCTCCTTAGGGTCAATTCTCTTCAGATGGTATTAGCATTGGGATGAAGAAGTAGATCATTTGGAGAAGAAAAAATTATTTGGAGGTTGAAGTAAACTCCACTGAGATTCAAAATGATGATCAGATATAGGACCAGTTAGTTGGACAGGAATGATTGTATGGTAAGCATTTTCTCTTTATTCAGTAAGCTAAACATTGAATCTGACATTCAAATCCTTGAAAAATATTGACATGTACCTGTTTATGTTGAAATTAGACCAAAGCCTTTTGGAAGTAACTGAAGTATTTGTTTTAGATAATGCCTTGATACTCCCTCCATCCATACATTGAACATTATATTGGGGAGCTCTGGTCAAAAAGAAACTCAGCTCTGGAAGGCCTTGAATTCAGAGAACCTATAAACACATTTTTTGTGTGATTTTTTTTTTTGTGTACATCTATCGCCAGTGATATGATAATAACTGGGTAATAATTAGAAATAATAAAAAATAATTTGCAAGAGAATAATATCAACAAAACTTCATATTATCCAGAATAATGGTGGAAAATAGTAAAATTTAAAGTGCACATTGGTAGCCAAGTTTTCAGGATTTTTTATGTTCTTTTTTGAGGTTACTTTTGATTTTCTTCTTCATAATTGTCATGACATCTTTAAACAATATGCAATTCTGCAACTCTGCCTGGTCTTTTTCAAATGCTGTCCTTTATACTCTGTTAGAAATCTGTGAACTTATTTTCATTTTTCAAGTATTTGTATATCAACTTTCTAATTATTTGACTCTTCTAAGACTGAGTATTCATTTTAATATTTCTCATTTTATTAACTGAATTTTTGATTGTTTATTGCATTTTATTTCTGCTTATGTTCTCTTTTGTGGTATATTTCTCTGAAACGTTTGCAAGAACAAGGCAATGACAATGGATAGCACAAAAATTGATTAGTCATTTCCTTTTTGTTAGAGATCAGCATTTTCTAAAAACTGTTGTTCATGAAACCTATTTTTTGTCAGCTTTTGCATTATGTAAATTAGTTTTAACCAAATGCAGACTTTCAAATTATAAATCAGGAAAACACTTATAGTAAGTTAAATGCTATTTTTGTCATTGATTTTAAAAATCATTTTAAATATGAAAAGAATCTCAAAGTGCCAAATTATAAGATCCACAAATGTTAAGGAAATGGTAAAAAGTGTGTTTAACTGAGATAAAGATAACTGAAGTAACTATGCAGAGTTGTTCAATTCTGTAAATTTTGTGGGTAAAAGCAAGTCACAAGACCAGCCATGATGAATGGGAGGCAAAACAGATTCTGCCTTTTAAAGGGAGAAGCAGTACGTCCTCCTTTAATATTTCTTGAGCTGAACAGTGTCTTTAGAACAATGTTATTTCTCTCTCTTTGCAGAACAGCACTTTCCTAGATTATTCTAGAGCTTCATGTGTGTTGGCTTCCTTGATGGCTCAGTGGGTAATGAAGCTGCCTGCAGTTCAAGAGACGCAGGAGATATAGGAAATGGAGGCTCAATCTCTGGGTGGGGAAGATCCCCTGGAGGAGGAAATGGGCAACTGACTACAGTATTCTAGTCTGAAAAATCCCATGGATAGAGGAGCCTGGTGGACTATAGTCCATAGGGTCGCAAAGAGTTGGGCATGACCAAAGCAACTTAGCATACTCGCATGCAAGTTGCATTTGTGTGTGATCAGAAGCATAGTGATTCCTTTTTCTATCCCACTCTTAATTGAAAATTCATTGTTTATCTCCAGAATGCATGACTAAGAGAAGGAATTTGTTACTACACCAGGCTGTAGCTGCTGACCAGCTATGGTTTAAAAAGTTGTGGCTCACAGTGATTCTTCTCCATTTAAAATAAATATATAAATTAAAAAAAAAGAAAGTAAAAAAATAGAAACTGGCTCAGTGAGTCATGTGCTTTTAAATGGCTTCCTATCCCACACCTCAGTGTCAGTAAAGGCTTTGAGAGGTCATTTCTTCTAAAAGCGTGCTCGTATGTGAACAAGAACAGTCCTTGACCTAGTTAGAACAATACTTTGTAAAAGTTTACATTTTCATGTCAGAGAAGTGGCACTAGAATAGGTGGGAAAACTGAAACCCACAGTAGTAATGATTTATATTAAGTATATATTTCTTTAAATATAGGTCTAGAGTTCAAAAAGTACTTCCATTAAACAGTTCTATTTATTTCTGTTTTATTCCATTATTTCTATAAATGCCATTGCATTTGAAACAGGATGTAATACTCTTTTGGTAGACGGTAAACTGAGATATAAGGGATTTGATTTAGGTCATACCTGAATGGTCTAGTGGTTTTCCCCACTTTCTTCAATTTAAGTCTAAATTTGGCAATAAGGAGTTCATGATCTGAGCCACAGTCAGTTCCCAGTCTTGTTTTTGCTGACTGTATAGAGCTTCTCCATCTTTGGCTGCAAAGAATATAATCAATCTGATTTCGGTGTTGACCATCTGGTGATGTCCATGTGTAAAGCCTTCTCCTGTGTTGTTGGAAGAGGGTGTTTGCTATGACCAGTGCGTTCTCTTGGCAAAACTCTATTAGTCTTTGCCCTGCTTCATTCCGTACTCCAAGGCCAAATTTGCCTGTTACTCCAGGTGTGTCTTGACTTCCTACTTTTGCATTCCAGTCCCCTATAATGAAAAGGACATCTTTTTTGGGTGTTAGTTCTAAAAGGTCTGGAGGTCTTCATAGAACTGTGCAACTTCAGCTTCTTCAGTGTTACTGGTTGGGACATACACTTGGATTATTGAGATATTGAATGGTTTGCCTTGGAGATGAACAGAGATCATTCTGTCATTTTTGACATCCCTTATGATTATACAGTGGAAGTGAGAAATAGATTTAAGGGACTAGATCTGATAGACAGAATGCCTGATGAATTATGGATGGAGGTTAGTGACATTGTACAAGAGACAAGGATCAAGACCATCCCCATGGAAAAGTAGTGCAAAAAAGCAAAATGGCTGTCTGAGGAGGCCTTACAAATAGCTATGAAAAGAAGAGAAGCGAAAAGCAAAGGAGAAAAGGAAAGATATAGGCATCTGAATACAAAGTTCCAAAGAATAGAAAGGAGAGATAAGAAAGCATTCCTCAGCGATCAATGCAAAGAAATAGAGGAAAACAACAGACTGGGAAAGACTAGAGATCACTTCAAGAAAATTAAAGATACAAAGGGAACATTTCATGCAAAGATGGGCCCAATAAAGGACAGAAATGGTATGGACCTAACAGAAGCAGAAGATATTAAGAAGAGGTGGCAAGAATACACAAAAGAACTGTACAAAAAAGATCTTCATGACCCAGATAATCACGATGGTGTGATCATTCACCTAGAGCCAGACATCCTGGAATTTGAAGTCAAGAGGGCTTAGAAAGTATCACTACGAACAAAGTTAGTGGAGGTGATGGAATTCCAGTTGAGCTATTTCAAATCCTGAAAGATGATGCTGTGAAACTGCTGCATCAATATGCCAGCAAATTTGGAAAAATCAGCAGTGGCCACAGGACTGGAAAAGGTCAGTTTTCATTCCAATCCCAAAGAAAGGCAATGCCAAAGAATGCTCAAACTGCCAAACAATGGCACTCATCTCACATGCTAGTAAAGTAATGCTCAAAATTCTCCAAGCCAGGCTTCAGCAATATGTGAACCACAAAGTTCCAGATGTTTAAGCTGGTTTTAGAAAAGGCAGAGGAACCAGAGATCAAAATGCCAACATCCGCTGGATCATGGAAAAAGGAAGAGAGTTCCAGAAACACATCTACTTCTGATTTATTGACTATGCCAAAGCCTTTGGCTGTGTGGATCACAATAAACTGTGAAAAATTCTGAAAGAGATGGAAATACCAGACCACCTGACCTGCCTCTTCAGAAACCTATATGCAGATCAGGAAGCAACAGTTAGAACTGAACATGGAGCAACAGACTGGTTCCAAATAGGAAAAGGAGTACGTCAAGGCTGTATATTGTCACCCTGTTTATTAAACTTCTATGCAGAGTACATCATGAGAAACACTGGGCTGGAAGAAGCACAAGCTGGAATCAAGATTGCTGGGAGAAATATCAATAACCTCAGATATGCACCCTTATGACAGAAAGTGAAGAGGAACTAAAAAGCCTCTTGATGAAAGTGAAAGAGGAGAGTGAAAAAGTTGGCTTAAAGCTTGTCATTCAGAAAACTAAGATGATGGCATCTGGTCCCATCACTTCATGGGAAATAGATGGGCAAACAGTGGAAACAGTGTCAGACTCTAACTTTTCGCTCCAAAATCACTGCAGATGGTGACTGCAGCCATGAAATTAAAAGACGCTTACTCCTTGAAAGGAAAGTTATGACCAACCTAGATAGCATATTGAAAAGCAGAGACATTTACTTTGCCAACAAAGGTCTGTCTAGTCAAGGCTATGGTTTTTCCAGTGGTCATGTATGGATGTGAGATTTGGACTGTGAAGAAAGCTGAGCACTGAAGAATTGATGCTTTTGAACTGTGGTGTTGGTGAAGACTCTTGAGAGTCCCTTGGACTGCAAGGAGATCTAACCAGTCCATCCTAAAGGAGATCAGACCTGGGTGTTCATTGGAAAGACTGATGCTGAAGCTGAAACTCCAATACTTTGGCCACCTCATGTGAAGAATGGACTCATTGGAAAAGACCCTGATGCTGGGAGGGATTGGGGGCAGGAGGAGAAGGGGACGACAGAGGATGAGATGGCTGGATGGCATCACCGACTTGATAGACATGAGTTTGAGTGAACTCCGGGAGTTGATGATGGACAGGGAGGCCTGGTATGCTATGATTCATGGGGTCGCAGGGAGTTGGATGTGACTGAGTGACTGAACTGAACTGAAACTGAGTCATAGTTGTATAAATTACTTTATCAGGCCACAGTATTTATGATTGAACTAAACTTTACTGTAGTTTAAGACACTGTACTGCTTTTTAAATCTTATTTTTTTCCCTGAAACATTTTTTTTTTAATTTGAAAAGATTCTGTCTTCTTTTATCCTCCCACTTACTATGTAACTCTTTTAGACTATCAAAGTATTTCAAATATGATCCATTCTAGGATAAATACTTAAGCTATGACAATCACAAATTAATAATCAGCCCTTAAAAATGATGCAGATTCTAGTTGATTTTTCTCCTCAAATACATAAACTCATTTTCTCTTTGAATCTTGTTGAGAATAATTCACAGGAAAAGAAATATCATGAAAAGAGTTAGAATGAAGGGGATTATTTATAGTTCAGGTTGCAAAAGGCACATCTATACAGTATTCAATTAGTTTGAAAAACTAGGAGCCGTAAAGTAAAACAAGATCATCTTACCTTAAAAGGGGCAAGTTTGTTTGGGTTTTGGCATATTGCTTCTATGAATTTATATTAATAATTTAATGGCAATGATATGGGAAGAAGCATAGACTTGAGTGAGGAGGTGATTATTATTCTACATTGGAAGGCTTCTCTGTGTGTGTGATCACACTTTCCCTTGGAAAATGAGCTTGTTTATTCCATTTCTTTATAGTAAAATAGAGTAGAGTAGACTTTTCATTTCTTAAAGTAGAGTCCTGTGTGGAAGCCTGATTTTAAAAATGGAAAGCAATCAAATTTGGAGAGGGAGCCAGGTGGTCTAAACACTTGATTTCAGTTCAGTTCAGTCGCTCAGTTGTGTCCGACTCTTTGTGACCCCATGAATTGCAGCACGCCAGGCTTCCCTGTCCATCACCAACTCCCGGAGTTCACTCAGACTCATGTCCATCGAGTCGGTGATGCCATCTAGACATCTCATCCTCTGTCGTCCCCTTCTCCTCCTGCCCCCAATCACTCCCAGCATCAGAGTCTTTTCCAATGAGTCTACTCTTCGCATGAGGTGGTCAAAGTACTGGAGTTTTAGCTTTAGCATCATTCCTTCCAAAGAAATCCCAGGGCTGATCTCCTTTAGGATGGACTGGTTGGATCTCCTTGCAGTCCAAAGGACTCTCAAGAGTCTTCTCCAACACCACAGTTTAAAAGCATCAATTCTTTGGCGCTCAGCTTTCTTCACAGTCCAACTCTCACATCCATACATGACCACAGGAATGTGGACTAGATGGA
Organism: Bos javanicus; assembly: GCF_032452875.1. Lineage (NCBI taxonomy): Eukaryota > Metazoa > Chordata > Mammalia > Artiodactyla > Bovidae > Bos > Bos javanicus. The sequence continues at coordinate 6,170,342 of NC_083893.1, read as the reverse complement.
CCTTTGTTGGCAGAGTAATGTCTCTGCTTTTCAATATGCTATCTAGGTTGGTCATAACTTTTCTTCCAAGGAGTAAGCATCTTTTAATTTCATGGCTCAGTCACCATCTGCAGTGATTTTGGAGCCCCCAAAATAAAGTCTGACACTGTTTCCACTGTTTCCCCATCTATTAGCCATGAAGTGATGGGACCGGATGCCATGATCTTAGTTTTCTGAATGTTGAGCTTTAAGCCAACTTTTTCACTCTTCTCTTTCACTTTCATCAACAGGCTTTCTAGTTCCTCTTCACTTTTTGCCATAAGGGTGGTGTCATCTGCATATCTGAGGTTATAGATATTCTGCCGGCAATCTTGATTCCAGCTTGTCCTAGGCTCACCAAAAAATGCTGTCACAAGGTGACCACATGAGGCTACTTCTTCCATAGTTTTCAATACTATATTTCATGAATTTTGTCACTGATGACCAAAATTTAGAAGTTAACAGTGTGAGAACTAAAAAGAAAGCACTGGATTCTGGCAATTATAGCAAGGACTGAGAGACAAAGAGAGAGACAGACAGAAGATAGTAAGAAATTATGGAAAAACCTGAATGAACTTTTTGGCCAACTCTATATGAGATAATAATGAAAGTAATTTTGTAAATAAGTTTTGTGCTCATTATGTACCTGAGAACTTAGTAAGCACAATTCATAGTTTGCATCTCCTGATGAAAGAGGGGTTGTTGATTGGCAAAGTTTTTATTTTTAATCTTGAGTTCCAGTAGTGTTTTAGAATCAGTGATAGCAATATTCAGTTTATACTTTATTCATTATGGGGAGGGGTATGAAAGAATTCTCATTTATTTAGATCTAGAACTGGTGTGTACAGATACAACTTGTAAGCAATAAGTTTTGGAATTGATTCCAGTCTGGGATGTGTCTTTTGTTCATTCCCTCAGACACTCCATCATTCACTTAACAAATACTTCTTGAAGGCATTTCAAATGCCAGGCAGTGTTCCTGGCTCAGGAAATTCACAAATGAACAATAAAATTAAGTATTATATCTCAACCCTGTTGCCAACAGTAGATCATGTTCATGTTGAGAAAGACAAAATGAACAGACGAAGTAAATAAAAAGCAAGCTAGTTTAAGATTCTTATTGGGTCCATAAGGGAAAAATTACAGAGTAACTGACATAAAGTTAACACTTTTGATAAGAAGACAGAGAAGGCTTCCCTAAAGGATATAGCATTTGAATTGAGACTGCCACAGTGCAAGAGTCAACTATAAAAAGTCTGTTGGGGAACAAGTAATGCAAAGCTTCTAAGGAAGGAATGAGGTTAGCATGTTTGAAGAATAAAATCAGGTCAAATTGCTGGAGTACATGAGTTAAGGAGGAAACATAATGACTTGGGCTTCCCAAGTGGTGCTTGTGGTAAAGCACCTGGTTGCCAGTGCAGGAGACATAGAGATGTAGGTTTGATCTCGGGGTCAGGAAGATCTCCTGGAGCAGAGCACGGCAACTCATTCCAGCATTCTTGCCTGAGAACCCCATGGACAGAAGGAACCTGGCAGGCTAGGTCGATAGGGTTGCAGAATGGGACACAACTGAAGCAACTTAGCATGTACATATAATGATTTGAGACTATAGAAGTAAGCTGGACCCAGGTCACATAAAATCTTTTCCTCTTTGCTAAGGAAGAATTGGGATTTTGTTCTAAGAGAAGCTACTGAAATACTCTAAAGTTGGGAAACTGATAGCTTGTTTTAAATGCTTGTTCTAGAATTCTGATGAATTCATTATATCTCAATACCTAATTCAAATTGTTATTCAAAATGATAGACCAGGAAGATGGAAGGAAAAATTAAAACTCTGGAATGACAATTTTTAAACTGGGAAAACATAGTAACAATTATGGTTAATTGTGGTTATTGGGGAGAATTTTGGCTTTGAGGTAGAAAATATTCTTTCTCTGGGGTAATTTCCTATCTCTCTAGATATTCTCACTGAAAAGAAAGATCCTTTTCCCAGAGCAGAGATTAGTCCATTCAGCTGGAATGTTTTAAGATAAATGTTTCATATTAAAAGTTTAAAATAAATGACTCGAGAGAAGGACAGAAATAGTCATTTTCAGTTAAAATCAAATAGTTCCTCCATTTTTCAGGTAAGTCATTCCCCACTTAGAAAGCTAAAGGAAAATAAAAAGAGACAGAGAGAAAGAAATACCTAGTTGACTCATCAAGGAAGAGAGTTTAATATCTGAATAAATGAACCAGATAAAAAAAACCTTTGGTATAGTCAAAGAGTAATGAATGGTTATCTTTTTGGAAGCTCATTTAGAAATTTTTTTTTAAATTTTATTTTATTTTTAAACTTTACATAATTGTATTAGTTTTGCCAAATATCAAAATGAATCCATCACAGGTATACGTGTGCTCCCCATCCTGAACCTTCCTCCCTCTTCCCTCCCCATACCATCCCTCTGGGTTGTCCCAGTGCACCAGCCCCAAGCATCCAGTATCGTGCATCGAACCTGGACTGGCGACTCGTTTCATACATGATATTTTACATGTTTCAATGCCATTATCCCAAATCTTCCCACCCTCTCCCTCTCCCACAGAGTCCATAAGACTGTTCTATACATCAGTGTCTCTTTTGCTGTCTCGTACACAGGGTTATTGTTATCATCTTTCTAAATTCCATATATATGCGTTAGTATACTGTATTGGTGTTTTTCCTTCTGGCTTACTTCACTCTGTATAATAGGCTTCAGTTTCATCCACCTCATTAGAACTGATTCAAACGAATTCTTTTTAATGGCTGAGTAATACTCCATTGTGTATATGTACATGGCTTTCTTATCCATTCATCTGCTGATGGACATCTAGGTTGCTTCCATGTCCTGGCTGTTATAAACAGTGCTGCGATGAACATTGGGGTACACGTGTCTCTTTCCCTTCTGGTTTCCTCAGTGTGTATGCCCAGCAGTGGGATTGCTGGATCATAAGGCAGTTCTACTTCCAGTTTTTTAAGGAATCTCCACACTGTTCTCCATAGTGGCTGTACTAGTTTGCATTCCCACCAACAGTGTAAGAGGGTTCCCTTTTCTCCACACCCTCTCCAGCATGTATTATTTGTAGACTTTTGGATCGCAGCCATTCTGACTGGTGTGAAATGATACCTCATAGTGGTTTTGATTTGTATTTCTCTGATAATGAGTGATGTTGAGCATCTTTTCACGTGTTTGTTAGCCATCTGTATGTCTTCTTTGGAGAAATGTCTATTTAGTTCTTTGGCCCATTTTTTGATTGGGTCATTTATTTTTCTGGAGTTGAGCTGTAGGAGTTGCTTGTATATTTTTGAGATTAGTTGTTTGTCAGTTGCTTCATTTGCTATTATTTTCTCCCATTCTGAAGGCTGTCTTTTAGCCCAGAGATAAATCCACACACATATGGACACCTTATCTTTGACAAAGGAGGCAAGAATATACAATGGATTAAAGACAATCTCTTTAACAAGTGGTGCTGGGAGATCTGGTCAACCACTTGTAAAAGAATGAAACTAGAACACTTTCTAACACCATACACAAAAATAAACTCAAAATGGATTAAAGATCTAAATGTAAGACCAGAAACTATAAAACTCCTAGAGGAGAACATAGGCAAAACACTCTCTGACATACATCACAGCAGGATCCTCTATGACCCACCTCCCAGAATATTGGAAATAAAAGCAAAAATAAACAAATGGGACCTAATTAACCTTAAAAGCTTCTGCACATCAAAGGAAATTATTTTTAAATAATGAGGAAATGTCATTTGATAAACTGCTTTGAATCCTCTTGTTTTGGTGTAATATCATTTCAGCATTTTCATTTAGGTAAACTTGTAATTCTAAAACTCAAAACTAGGTTTTCATGTAAGTAAATTAACATTATTTCATTTATTTTAAATATTCGTTTTGTGGAAATATGAGACAAGTATAATGTTCATATTTTTTAATGAAATACATGTATGAAAAATCACCAATAATTTAGCCTGTGTATGGAAAATTCTTTTTGCTCTTTTAAATTTTCTGTAATATTTCTCAAGTTATTTTTTGTAATCTGTTTAAAATGAGCCCTCTAGAACTCAAGTCCTAAATCACTTGTGATTCTAATGGAGTGATCCAGATCTTAGTGGAGTGCTTAGTCGCTCAGTCATGTCCGACTCTCTGCTATCCCACGGAATGTAGCCCGCCAGGCTTCTCTGTCTGTGGGGATTCCCCAGGAAAGAATACTGGAGTGGCTTGCATGCCTTCCTGCAGAGGATTTTCCCACACCAGGGATCGAGCCCAGGTCTCCCACATTGCAGGCAGATTCTTTACTGTCTGAGCCACCAGGGAAGCCCAAGAATACTGGAGTGGGTAGCCTATCCCTTTTCCAGCGGATCTTCCTGACCCAGGAATTGAACCAGTGTCTCCTGCATTGCAGGCTCATTCTTTACAAGAGCTACCAGGAAGTGGTGACAAGGAGATGAAGATAATTAAGCAAAAATTACCCATTAAAAGTGATCTGCCAGTGTTTTCCCTAGTGATATACCTGAGACCTTGAAGCACTTCATCATACCAAAAAAATGTATTTTTCCTCTGAAATGAAACTCACAGGTGTTAGGTCCTTAAAAATTATAGCTTTCTGAAGGCTTTGGTAAATATGTCTTCCTAGATCCTGAAGAATGGCATTACTGCTGCTGCTGCTGCATCACTTCAGTCGGGTCCGACTCTGTGCGACCCCATAGACGGCAGCCCACCAGGCTCCCCCATCCCTGGGATTGTCCAGGCAAGAACACTGGAGTGGGTTGCCATTTCCTTCTCCAATGCATGAAAGTGAAAAGTGAAAGTGAAGTTGCTCAGTCGTATCCGACTTTTAGCAACCCCATGGACTGTAGCCCACCAGGTTCCTCCGTCCATGGGATATTCCAGGCAAGAGTACTGGAGTGGAGTGCCATTGCCTGGCACCCTCTAAATCTTAAACATGTCAAGAGACAAAGAAATATCCCTTAAGGAAAACATAATGTTGCTTTTTAAAGTTTTGCTTTACAGGGTGTATAGAGCTATAAAATATTATTTTACAATAAAAATGATTCTGTCTTTACACTTGTACTTCAGTGCTATCAGAGCCTACTAATGTGACTATAAAAATGTAGGAAGGATAGGACTCATATATCACTGCTATGTGTTTTTCTGAATTACACAGATTATACTAATTACACAGAAAGCAAAATGGTTTAGTTGGCAAGAGAGCCTGTGACCACTGCTTTCTTTATATTTTAAATAGTTTGGTTATTTCTGGAAGCTCCTCTGCACACACATTCTAGATCCCAGCTATATAAAATTTAGGGTGCCCCTAAAACTGCTCATTCTAAATAAAACACTGTATTGGCAAAAAGTTGTCTCTTAAATTTTGACTTTATACTATTGCTTCCCATCTTGCTCTAATGATTATAAAATACCTTTTTATACTCAGCCCCACTAAAAACATAATGACTGTGAATGATATCACATGTTACTAGTTAAGGAGGCCCAGGCATTTGAAATGGCTTTATCTAGAAATTCAAAAATGTGGAGCTCTGAGTATTGGAATTTTAGATATAATATCAGATTCAGGTGAAAGAAACCCTCCTTCAACATAGTTCTACTACAAAGATGGCATTTATTCTATTTGGATTGAAGCTGACCTATCTGAAATCACTGTTCTAGCTATGCTGACGGAAGTTTTAAAACATATGGTTGCAGTCCTAACAGGAACATGTGGGAATGTTGAAGGACCATGGAGGAATAAGTGATTATAATAAATTTTATTTCTTAAAGGTGTTACAATTTCTCATGCCTTAAAAGAAATAGTTGAAAGAGAGGTCAGTTTTTGCTACATTTTCAGGTAGAATGCTGTATCTGAGAAAGTGTGTGTGTACACAGGCTAAAATGTAGCGTGGCAAGAAAAATGGCCTAGCTATTTTTATATTAAAAACACTTTTATGTCTATTCTTATATGCTCTTATAGTTTATGTAACATTGAATTTATGTGGAAGATGCAATTGGTATATATCACCTAGTAATATTTGGATGAAAGGTTCAGATTGCTCTGGATAATATTGAAGCCCAAGGATCTCAGCCATATCAAAAGCTCATTAGATGGTCAGGTACTGTAAGTGGCACATGCAGAAGTAGGTGATATCAGAATTGGGTGTTCCCACCATGACAGCTACTTTGAAAAATAAGAAAGACAATTAAGAAAGTATATGTAGAAATCAGCACAATAAAGTGTGTTCATTATACAACTAATGATTTAAAAGTTTTAATTATACATGTCAATGCTTCATTTATAAGGGTAGGGAATCATAAGCAGACTATTGTAGAAAACAGTTGTATAGGTTTCAGAAAAATAAACTTACAGTACTATAGTATAATATTCTATATAACTGGGAAATTCTGCTTTCCATAAAATGATTGATGTTTTCATACAAAAACTTTCAATGTAAATAATAATAATTTATATTTATTAAGGATTTAGGTTCTTCTCAAATATTATTTCATGTAAAATTTCAACAGAAGCCTCATTTTACAAATGAGACAACTAAGAAGCAGAGAGAGTAGTAATTCTTCCAAGGTCACAGGACTTGTTGTGAAAGTGAAAGTCACTCAGTTGTATCTGACTCTTAGTGACCCCATGGGCTATACAGTCCATGGAATTCTCCAGGCCAGAATATTAGAGTGGATAGCCTTTCTCTTCTGCAGGGGATCTTCCCAACCCAGGGATTGAACCCAGGTCTCCCACATTGCAGGTGGATTCTTTACTAGCTGAGCCACAAAGAAAGCCCAAGAATACTGGCGTGGGTAGCCTATCCCTTCTCCAGTGGATCTTCCTGACCCAGGAACCAAACCGGGGTCTCCTGCATTGCAGGCAGATTCTTTACCAACTGAGCTATCAGGGAAGCCCCACATGACTTGCTGTTCAGTCACTAAGTCATGTCAGACTTTTTGTGACCCTGTGGACAGCAGCATACCAGGCTTCAACGTCCTTCACTATCTCCCAGAGATTGCTCAAACTCATGTCCACTATGTAGATGATGCCATCCAACCATCTCATCTGCTGTTACCTCTTCTCCTTCTTCCTTCAATCTTTCCCAGAATCAGGGTCTTTTCCAATGAGTTGGCTCTTCATATCAGGTGGCCAAAGTAGTGGAGTTTCAGCTTCAGCATCAATTCTTCCAGTGAATATTCAGGGTTGATTTCCTTTAGGATTGACTGGTTTGATCTCCTTGAAGTTCAAGGGACTCTCAAGAGTCTTCTTCAGCACCAAAATTTGAAAGCATCAATTATTCTGTGCTCAGCTTTCTTTGTGGTCCAACTCTCACACCAGTGCATAACTAATGGAATAACCATAGGTTTGACTGCACAGATCTTTGTTGGCAAAGTGATGTCTCTGCTTTTTAATATGCTTTCTAGGTTTTTATAGCTTTCCTTCCAAGGAGCAAGCATCTTTTAATTTCATGGCAGCACTAATATGCCTAATAGTTAAAAAAATAAACACAATTTGCAGTATACCAACTAACTGTGGAGCCCCTTATCTAACTATGTACTATGGTATGTGGCCTCCTTGGAAAATAAATAGTTCTTCCTGACCAACCACTTAAAGTTTAAAAAAGAAAGAAGTCACTTCAGATGGAAAAAAATTAAAATAACAAAGTTAAACTCTAAAGTAAAAGTCTAAAAATGAACTGGATAGAGTCTGGTGCATTTCTGGTCTAATTAAATAAGAATTATATAATAAAAACTGGGTTTTCTTAAATATATAAGTAAGAACAGATGTTTATTTACAATCAGCTTTAAATATTATCAAATGGGAAGTTAACCATTAGGTTATTATACATAATATGTGGGTTTAATTTTTCAGTTGTAATAACTTTGTAAAACAATCTGCCAAGTGCAGATTGCTTTGTGTTTTTTTGGCAGGCAATTTAGGGCTAAAAGAAACTCCTTAATATACAGCTTTTTTTGTATATTGATCAGCTCTATGGTCAGTAAGGAAATGATTAAAACTGTGAGAATATTGCCCTGTTTAATTTGAATGCAATTTTACTAACTTAAATCTCTGTTTGGCTTTGGGGATTTTTTTGAATGTGTGTATTTAAATGTGGATGTGACCTCACTTGTACATAGCTGACCAATTTTATTTGCTTTGGATCTTCTCTCTTTCAGACAAATACTTTGAAGTTTGTCTTTGGATGGAAGTTAGAGAGAGATGAAAATTTAAGAGAAGCAGCACTATGCGGTGAGCTTGGATTTCGATTATATCGTTTGATTAGATAATGAGGTCAGGGACCCACCAGTAAAGTATTGACTTCAGGGTGTCAAGACTGAGTCACTCCAGAGGCAGAATGTGGGGAACTCATTTGTTCTTCCTCTGAGTTTCATGTTCTTCATCCATCAACTGGGGAGGGAGGAGATTGATGTGAATGAGGTGATTTCTAAAGTCCCATTCCACTACACAGTTCTATTATTTTTTATCTGGCTCTGCCTTCTGAAGTTATTTTCCTTTTTACAAAGTGAGAATTGAGACTGCCTGAATCTTTACAGCTTACCTATAAGACTAACAACTAAGAATGCCTTCATCAATGTGAGTTTACTCTTTGTTTCAGGAAATTCTTACCCAGGTAGATAAGACTGTGAACAAGTAAATGTCTTATTTGCTGCAGTAGCTTATTAAAAATCAGTTTATACAAATAATAGACTACTCAAACAGTCTTCTTCTTAGGACAATAGTTGTTCATCTGCACAGCTTTGTTCTCATGACAACAAACAGATTGCTTTAACAGGCAAGCTGCAGTGGTTTGCCTATTCAGGCTCATTTCAACATCCTCACCTTTCTATTTCAATCGAATCCTAAACCATTATTTTGTGAATTTTTGCCAAATTACATTTAGCTACTCAGTGAAATGCCCATTCAAACTACTTGAGGTTAGTCCTCAAACTGTGTAAATATCAGTCCTGGATCCCCATCCCTTTAAAAATCAACAGATATTTTGTTCAGATGGTGCTGCTGTTTATTGCAGAGATGATAAACCCAACATTACTTGAATTTTGAATTGCCCTTATAGGTCTTATTGGGGAGTTTGAAGTCAAAATTATTACTGTTTCTATTTTGTAGAAAATGCATGTGAAGTTGTCTTAACAGAACACAGATAATCAGCACAGTGCTTGTAGAAATCTCTGATTCTTATTCCACTTCTTTTTGGGTATTGAATAGTTATCAATAAAGGTCCTTTATAATTTTTAATAGTTTTAATAGGAAAATCTTGATTTTAATGCAGTATTTGAGATAATTGGTTTTATATTGAAGCAAAAAAGACAAGGTGCTTTTTTAGCACCTTTGCTGAGGTGCTAAAATTCATGCCAGTTCTGTTAGCCAACACCAAGGCAATCATTGCTGACCAGCACAAGAGAAGACTCTACACATGGACATCATCAGAAGATCAACACCAAATTCAGATTGATTATATTCTTTGCAGCCAGAGATACAGAAGCTCTATACAGTCAGAAAAAACAAGACCTGGAACTGACTGTGGCTCAGATCATGAACTTCTTATTGCCAAATTCAGACTTAAATTGAAGAAAGTAGGGAAAACCACTAGACCATCCAGGTATGATCAAAATCAAATCCCTAACGATTATACAGTGGAAGTGAGAAATAGATTTAAGGAACTAGATCTGATAGAGTGCCTGATAAACTATGGACGGAGGTTCATGACATTGTACAGGAGAGAGGGAGCAAGACCATCCCCAAGAAAAAAGAAATTTAAAAAAGCAAAATGGCTGTCAGAGGAGGCCTTACAAATAGCTGTGAAAAGAAGAGAAGCGAAAAGCAAAGGAGAAAAGGAAACATATACCCATATGAGTACAGAGTTCCAAAGAATAGCAAGGAGAGATAAGAAAGCCTTCCTCAGTGATCAGTGCAGATAAATAGAGGAAAACAATAGAATGGGAAAGACCAGAGATCTCTTCAAGAAAACTAGAGATTCCAAGGGAGCATTTCATGCAAAGATGGGCTCAATAATAGATAGAAATGGTATGGACATAACAGAAGCAAAAGATATTCAGAAGAGGTGGCAAGAATACACAGAAGAACTGTACAAAAAAAATCTTCATGACCCAGATAATCACAATGGTGTGATCACTCACCTAGAGCCAGACATCTTGCAATGTGAAGTCAAGTGGGCCTCGGAAAGCATCACTACAAACAAAGCTAGTGGAGGTGATGGAATTCCAGTTGAGCTATTTCAAATCCTGAAAGATGATGCTGTGAAAGTGCTGCACTCAATATGCAAGCAAATCTGGAAAACTTAGCCGTGGCCACAGGACTGGAAAAGGTGAGTTTTCATTAAAATCCCAAAGAAAGGCAATGCCAAAGAATGCTCAAACTACTGCACAATGGCACTCATCTCACACACTAGTAAAGTAATGCTCAAAATTCTCCAAGCCAGGCTTCCACAATCCATGAACTGTGAACTTCCAGATATTCAAGCTGGATTTAGAAAAGGCAGAGGAACCAGAGATCAAATTGCCAACATCCGCTGCATCATGGAAAAAGCAAGAAATTTTCAGAAAAACATCTATTTCTACTTTATTGAGTATGGCAAAGCTTTTGACTGTGTGGATCACAATAAACTGTGGAAAATTTTGAAAGAGATGGGAATACCAGACCACCAGACTTGCCTCTTGAGAAATCTATATTCAGGTCAGGAAGCAACAGTTAGAACTGGACATGCGACAGCAGACTGGTTCCAAACAGGAAAAGGAGTACGTCAAGGTTGTATATGGTCACCCTGCTTATTTACCTTATATGCAAAATACATCATGAGAAATATTGGGCTGGATGAAGCACAAGCTGGAATCAAAATTGCTGGGAGAAATATCAGTAACCTCAGATATGCAGATGACACCACCCTTATGGCAGACAAAGAAGAAGAACTAAAGAGTCTCTTGATGAAAGTGAAAGAGGAGAGTTAAAAAGTTGGCTTAAAGCTCAACATTCAGAAAACCAAGATGATGGCATCTGGTCCCATCACTTCATGGCAAATAGATGGAGAAACAGTGGATACAGTGGCAGACTTTATTTCTGAGGGCTCCAAAATCACTGCCGATGGTGACTGCAGCCATGAAATTAAAATAGGTTACTCCTTGGAAGGAAAGTTATGACCGACTTAGACAGCATATTAAAAAGCAGAGACATTACTTTGCCAACAAAGGTCTGTCTAGTCAAGTCTATGGATTTTCCAGTAGTTATGTATGGATGTGAGAGTTGGACTATAAAGAAAGCTGAGCGCTGAAGAATTGATGATTTTGAACTGTGGTGTTGGAAAAGACTCTTGAGAGTCCCTTGGACTGCAAGGAAATCTAACCAGTCCATCCTAAAGGAGATCAGTCCTGGGTGTTCATTGGAAGGACTGATGCTGAAGCTGCAACTCCAATACTTTGGCCACCCCATGCAAAGAGTTGACTCATTGGAAAAGACCCTGATGCTGGGAGGGATTGGTGGCAGGAGAAGGGGACGACAGAGGATGAGATGGCTGGATGGCATCACCGACTCGATGGACATGAGTTTTAGTAACCTCCAGGAGTTGGTGATGGACAGGGAGGCCTGGAGTGCTGCAGTCTATGGGGTGGCAAAGAGTCGGACACGACTGAACGACTAAAGTGAACTGAAGGCACTCAGTTGATGTCCCGACCACTAGGTATAGGTATGATTCTAAATTCTATATAAATGTCATCTAATTTGATCCTCATAAGTGAATATGAGATATATCCTATAATGTTCTGACTTTGCTGATGACAGAACTGATAATCAGAAAGAGTTAGTACCAGTAAAATATGAAAGACCCAGAACTCGTACCAGGACGTCAATACCCAGAGTCTATGTTAATAGCACTACTCTATGCTGCCTCATCTAGTTTTCAATCATACAGAACTTTTCATTGAAAAGTTCCAGATGCCATGATTTCCAGCCTCTACCCTTGCGCACTCCATGCTGTGTATCATATTGAATGTCAGTGCTTAGCAAGACTTTACTATTACTCAATAGCAGTGAGTTGTAACAAAAATATCTTGACATTAATAAGTAATCATATTTTCTACTAATTACTATTTTATTTGGATCTGTTTTTAATTCTTTCGAAACAGCTGCTTCTCTGAATTTGCAGCTCTTACTTATATGGAAAACATGTTTTGAAAACTGTTACTGTAGTTTGGCTTTGCGTCAAGCAAATAAAAATTATCCATTTAGGAATGAATCACTAATGAGTGTAGTGTGGATAATTTTTATTTTCTTAATGCTAAGCCAAACTATCATAACGATTTTCAAAACATGTTTTCCATAAAATTTAGAGCTGCAAATTAACAATGAGTGAGTGTAGAAGTCTGGAAAGATATTAGGATAGAAGACAGAGCTATAAATCTAGAAAGTAGGGTTCAATAAGTTCCACAGTTTATTTGATTTTATTCTTATGTCCATGTTTATATGATTCCACGATTTTAGAACTTGATTTTTTTCCTCTTGTTAGTAAACTGTGTTTTTACCTCTAGACATACCAAGCAGGCTCAAGTAAGATTTTTTAAAATAATTTTCTTTTAATATTTATTTGTTTATTTTGGCCGTTGGGTCTTCCTTGCTGTGTGGTTTTCTCTAGTTGTGGGGTGTGGGGGCTACTCTCTAGCTGTGGTACATGCGCTTCTCACTGCAGTGGCTTCTCCTCATGGAGCACAGACTCCAGCCCACGCAGGCTTCAGTGGTTGCAGCAGGTGGGCTCAGCAGTTGTAGTTCCTGGGTTCTAGAGCACAGACTCATGGTTGTGGTGCAGGGGCTTAATTTGCTCCACAGCATGTGAGCTCTTCCTGGATCAGCAATCAAACCTGTGTCTCCTTCATTGGCAGATGGAGTTTTTAGCACTGAGCCACCAGGGAAGCCCAATATATTTTATATCTCTTTTTTTTTTAATTGCATTTTACTGACTGGGTAATTAAATTAGGGAAAATAACAGGACTTAGTTTTTAGCTGAGCTGTATTATTTTAAATTAATTTTGGTCCTGCAGATTTAGACCAAATCTTGTTTCCTGCCAATTGTTTTGACTTCTTTTCTATTTGATTTATTCCATTCTTGAATTGACTTTTTTTTCTTTTGTCAGTTGAATGCACTCTGCTCTGACCCTTTATTTCTCAGAAATATTTCAGTATAAGACAACTGGAAAAATAAGGCGATAATTTATATCCATCAGCTATACCTCAGAATTTTACTACCATTGTTTTCCCCATACGTCACACAGCCACATTATTACTGACGTACAGCCTGGCACTACCAGTATTCCTGAATCCTTGGGTTTGCTCCCGTTCTTTAATTTCTCTGAACATTAATGACTCTATCTTCACTGCCTATTATGTCCTTTTGTTTGTGACCATTTGAGCACGAATGTGGTCAATTTGCTGAGGTGAAATTTAAAACTCCAACAAAAAAGAGAAGCTTGAAGACACTGATTCTGGTTCGTAGATCTTTATTTTCTGTCTCTGCTGTAAAAATGGTTAGGGAAGAAGTCCTAATTTTTCTATACAATTTTATCTGAAAGGCTCAAAAATAAACCTTGAATATACTCATTATAAGTATCTACAAAGCAGCAAGAATGGATTCCTCTCATTCATTCAGCATCTGATAACCCACTGTGGGGCTCACTATGGCTCAGTGGTTGAGTGGGTGCACTCTGTGCCTAGTTGCCTGGATCCTTACCCTGCTCCTTACCCTGACTTGGTAAGTAACCTTAGGTGTTGAGAACATCACTTTCTTATTCTGTAAAATGGGGAAATATGATTTCCAGCCTCATAAAATTAAATGAGCTAATTCATATAATATACTCAAATGGTACCTAGCATGCCCTCAGTACTAAGTAAGTGTTAGATGTTATTTGTTATATGTTATTTCAAAAGCAAGAAGCTAACAATAGGAAGAATTCAAAATTTCTTGGAAATAAAATTTATCTTCCAGTATTTGATGTTTATGTACAAATAATTTAAAAAAATTAATATGATCATGATGTGACTGGCAGATTAGCTTGACCCTCTGCTAATCCAGGGTATTAATTCAGTGCTTTGTCATATTCCTTTTTCCCCATCCCACATCAGATTGCCAAAGCAATAGTGACTAATGTGGATTCTGCTCATTCTCCTGAGGAGACGGAGAAGAAAGTTATCTGTCATATTTATATAAGACAATTTAAACTTCTTGCTTGGTCACTTGCCCCCTCTCTCATGTCTGTCCCTTTAGCCATACACAATCCCTTGTAGAGCTTGTGGACTTTCACAAAGCATTTTCTATTCCAGACCAATCTAGCTTTTGCACATAGCAAAGCGACATCACAGCAGTTAGTCAAACTGCTTCCTCTTGTTGTGTATTTCAAGTGTGGGGTGTCTTAGAAATACTTAATAATCAGACAATCCTTCACTCAAGATTTTCAGGTCAAGTGGACAATGGCATGGAGTTGATAAGTTCCACCCAAAGCCCACAGGCATTTTGACCCTTAAATTTATCTTTTTTCTTTGCTGGTTTATGGTTTGGTCATGTTAACGCCTTATCATAAATTATGGTGTGCTAGTTGTCAAGAATCTGCCTGCCAACCCAGGAAATGTAAGAGATGCAAGTTCAATTCCTGGAATGAAGATCCTCTGGAGGAGGGCATGACAACCCACTCCAGTATTCAGGCCTGGAGAATCCCATGGGCAGAGGAGCCTGGCAGGCTACAGACTATGGGGATGCAAAGAGTCAGACATGGCTGAAGCGACTTAGAAGCAGCAGCCTAAATTATGATAGCTATAAAGATCCTATCCCTAAATGCTTTATACACTCATAGTCATACCTTGATATGAGTTCTACAACTGACTTGACTTTGTTTATAATTTGGCTAAAGTTCAGTTCAGTTCAGTCGCTCAGTGTTGGGATCCTTTAATGGACCTGGACCTGGCAGTCCGGAGTTGACGATAAAAAAGTGAAAGAGAGAGAGCCGGAGGGAGGGAGAGAGAGAAAGAGGAAGAAAGAAAGACACGGGGACCCAAGCTCTGATGGAGCAAAGGTGCTTTAATGATCTCTCTGTGAGTATATATAGGCTGTTGTACAAGAAATTTCTTTCGACAATGATAAAGATCAGAAAACCAAACATATAGCAACCGTTACCAAGGGAACAAGGGATTAATAATGGTCAGAAGGTCAGGAGACAATCCATATCTCAAGAAAGGGGATTGAGACTAAGCAGTTTTGTTGTAAAGAGAATGTTTACTGAAGGAGATTCAAGCCTGTCTCACATAATGACCTCAGTCCTGGGAGCAGCTTGCTGTTCCACTAGTTTCTGATAGCAGAAACTGATAAGGAACAGAGGATTTAAGAGAAACAGCACATAGGAATCCTCCTGTTAAACATTCCCTGATAATTCCCCCTTATTTACTCACAATATTTGTAAAAAGGGTTAGACCATTAGAGTGTGTTTAGTTTTAGCAATTTTTGCATGAAGGCAACAGTAGAAGACAAATATAATTGTTAAGACAATCACCAAAATTACAGTTCCAGACCCGATGTTGTGAGTAATGCTTTGAAACCATCTGCGTGGGTCTAGCCCAGATAATTGATCAGCTAGTTGTTCAGCTAAAGTTTTCAAATTAGTGGAAGAGGGCAGATTTTTAGAAAAGGTTTCAAAGATTTCTCTTTTTTAATAATTGTACATTCAGAGAGGCATTATCATGTATGTTTTGTAAATGAAATTTGTTTCCAGTTGTAGGCACTATTATTGAATTGAACAGGAGTAACACAAAATTGAGTAGAATTCCAATCACATTTTAGCATCACTTGTTTTTGTACATCTGTTAACTGATTTCCCACCCATTTCATGGCTGTTTTTAGTTTCTGTATTTCATCTTGAATATCCTCATCTGTCTGAGCCTGAGTGGCCTACATAGTATGAGCATCTTTCATCCAATTTTGGATAAAATTATGTGTTTGAATTGAGGTTTGTAAAGTAATGCCAGTGACGGCAGCAGAGGTGCAAATAGCTATTAATCCCAAAATGCCAAAAATCAGCCATCCAATAAATCGTTTAGATTGCTGGAGCAATTTAGTAAGTAACAGGGGAGCAAGTCCAGCCATGGGACTTCGCAGGCTTTCCAGGGCCACTGGAGATTTATTGGTAACCACAGATTATGTTGAGATCAAAAGGGATTCATTTCTTAAGGAAACAGAAGAAAGACAAGCATATAATTTGCAATTTATACAAGTTACAGAACTTGTTAAAGTCTTATTGAATTGTAAATTTCTTATAGCTACAACAAAAGGGAGTGGAACACAGACTTGTATGAAATATGATTGATTATAGTGAAAGAAATATTACTATGATTAAGATTGGTCCCTGTGAAATGTCCAGTCCAAGTCTCAAGTTCTTTGGTGTTCACATCAAGTTTCCAGATGTCTCATTGTTTAGGCCCAATCTGTTTATCGAGGACGATTTGAAGATGAGGTGGGGGCCATTCCATCATCAAGCCATCTAAGAAGTCCTTTATCATGGTAATGTTCCATTGATGTGTTAGTAACCTTTTATGTTATTTGAGTAGTATAGTCACACATAGAGCTATTAATATCATCTGAGCAGTTAGATATCCACATATCTAACCCACATATCATGAGGTTCCTAAGCAACAATGGTGTAATTGGCCATAAACATTAATTTCCCTTATTTGGCTTGACACTTGTCTCAATAAATAGGAGTTCATTTAAAGTCTTTATAAGTAAACCCCATACATTTTAATGAGCTTTGGTAGTATTGACATGGTTTTTATAAAAGGACAGGGCAGTAAACAGTCCAAGCAATGTGTGGAAGTTCCTTTTTGGAGGCAGGATGAAAGCCCATGTTTGTCGATTAACATTAATATATAATTTTATTGGGCCCATGCATAAAAGAAGGATTTCATAGCCTAGAGAAATGTTAATTAGTCTTCCTTCTTCAGGATCAGAGGGCCCCTCCAAGCTCCAAGGAGGGGGCATATGTGTTGAGTCATTAGTGGATACGATTGGTCCTATATCTGTCCATTCTATAACCTATAATAAAAGAGGAGGGGTAGGTATATAAGCCCAATAAGTGTGATCAATCAAGTCAGTCTGAGCAGGGGAAGCAAAAGCAAGCAAAGCAAGCATAGCGACAAAAATATTTTCAGGATTCTGAGGCATTCCCTGTTGAGAAATCAGATTTTCAGTTTGATTAGTAAGGGTTTTTATCTGTCCCCAAGTAGGGAGATCATGAGGTCGATGACGTCGAGTGCGGCACTTTTCGGAAACTTTTAAAGCCGCCATGGCTTGTACTGGAATTTCTTTCTCATGGGGTTTTTGTTGTTTCATCTCTAGTTTGAATGCTGGGGGGCCCCTTAGGTTGAATCTTCTGAAGAGGAAGCCATTTGACTTTGTTGGATCCATCTGGAGAAATAGAAGCACACCCCTTTCCCTGTAAGATTAGTTTCTTAGCTTTCCATTGATTAGTTAACCCATCTTGATACCAAATGGGCAAAGGAACGGAGGTGTCCTTCAATGTCTCAAAATGTTTTTTTTGTTTTTGTCAAAATATCTCCTTGTGGTAAGTTTAAAAAATTTAAAATAAATAAAGGTATATTAGCAATAGTTATAGAAAGACAGGAAAGCGATAATGATGAAAACATTTCTAGGAAATATTTTAGTTCAAAAAAAATCATCTAGAGATCTATTTTGGGACTGGTATTTGGTTGTGGTTTGGAATTAATAGGTTGATTTCTTCCTCATTCAGTACATACATTTTTCTTGACATAAAAAGAAATGGGATCTGACTGTGTTTTAAGTGGTTTCTGTTTTTTAGGGCAAAGGATTAGGAGCAAACAGTCAAACATTTTTTCCTAAGTGAAATTACTGAAATGCTGATGCAGAACAAGTTGACAAATGAAACGTTGTTCACATCCAAATACCTGACCTTGTCCCTGGAAAAGAAATGCAGCCTGGCAGCCGTTGAATCTCTCTGTTCAGTGTGTTATGGAAGATGATTGTACTTTCAAGACGGACCTGAAAAGAAGATGATTTTGCACTTTTGATACTCTTAGGAACAAATAACTTATTTGGCAAATGGTGTCTTTTTAATATTGGTTTTGTTTTGTATTGTGAAACAGGCACTGAAGTTGATGTTATTTTGTTTTAAGAATCTTACAGACTAGAAACAGAAATAAAGCTATATTAACAGTAGTTATAGGCTTAAAGAATATATTGTGTTAAAATCTAGTAAAGTTTGCTCTGGATAAGGAAGATAAAAGTGTTCATGTATATTTCCTCTTATTTAATTTTTTATTTGTAGCTTCAGTGTGTAATACATTTGTTTAATTGTGTTTTGTGTTTGTGGATTATAAGGAATGTTTGTAATCTCTTTACTAGAGACAGAATGTAAAAATTGTTTGAACTGATTAGAAATATAGGGAGACCATTGTCTGTTTTTATAGAATTCAGTTCAGTTCAGTTCAGTCGCTCAGTCGTGTCCGACTCTTTGCAACCCCATGAATCACAGCACACCAGGCCGCCCTGTCCATCACCAACTCCCGGAGTTCACTCAAACTCATGTCCATTGAGTCAGTGATGCCATCCAGCCATCTCATCCTCTGTTGTCCCCTTCTCCTCCTGCCCCCAATCCATCCCAGCATCAGGGTCTTTTCCAATGAGGCAACTCTTCGCATGAGGTGGCCAAAGTACTGGAGTTTCAGCTTCAGCATCAGTCCTTCCAATGAAGAATTAAGTGTTCTCATTATTGCAAAGTAAGTTAATAGGTGGATTATAATATGTTGCGTAGTTTCACCTTGGAGAAGTGTGGCCCATATAAAAGAAGAATTTGTATCAATCGAGACACATAAGAAGGAAGAGGAAGAAAGTTCAGGGCAATGAGTTATATCCATTTGCCATAAAATTTTCTTTCATTTGTTATAAACCTTCTTTATATATTTTTGTATTCATCATTTTATTTGCCATTCCTTATATCTTGTTATTAAAAGCATATATCTTACTTTTCTTTAGCAATTATGAAGTGTTTTGTATGTTAGTATTTTATAGATTGGTGACTATATTTATTATATATTAAAATATATATTTATCTCTCTCTATATATTTATATATATTTTTTAATAGTTTAAAATCTCTTTAGTTTTTCTGTAAGAAAAACTTTTTGTAAGAGGAAGTTAGTGTTCAGTAATTAATGTTTTAAAATCTTACTTCATTTGGAAATGACCTAGCTATTTAATAAACTTTTATCATTTAGTTTATAATTTCTAAAATATAATTATTTGTAATGGAGCTTATCTAAAACTTTTCATCTTATTTATATATATATATCGGAGAAGGCAATGGCAACCCACTCCAGTACTCTTGCCTGGAAAATCCCATGAACGGAGGGGCCTGGTAGGCTGCAGTCCATGGAGTTGCTAAGAGTCGGACCCGACTGAGCGACTTCACTTTCACTTTTCACTTTCATGCATTGGAGAAGGAAATGGCAACCCACTCCAGTGTTCTTGCCTGGAGAATCCCAGGGACGGGGAGCCTGGTGGGCTGCCGTTTATAGGGTCGGACAAAGTTGGATACGACTGAAGCGACTTAGCAGCATATATATAAAGAGTTACCTTTTTGTTGACAAATTTAGTTTACCTTAAACCTAGGCATAATGAAAGCATTACATAGTGTTCATGATTTAAGACACGTCTTAATTAGATTAGCAATTATATTTAAATTATATATTTATATTTAAATAAACATTAATATTGAATATTTTTCAGTTCATGTGAACTTGAATTTAAATAGAGCTCATTAACTTCATATTATCCAAAAACAAAGACATACATTGAGGCATAGATAATTTTAGATAGACAGACAGACATAGTTTTCCACTTGAAATTTAAAATATCTTTTTTTTTTTGAGTTCCACCAATTTGTTTATTGATATTTCTCCTGGAAATCTTGATTCCAGCTTGTGCTTCTTCTAATCCAGAGTTTCTCATGATGTACTCTGCGTAGAAGTTAAATAAGATGGTGACTGCAGCCATGAAATTAAAAGACGTTTACTCCTTGGAAGGAAAGTTATGACCAACCTAGATAGCATATTGAAAAGCAGAGACATTACTTTGCCAACAAAGGTCCATCTAGTCAAGGCTATGGTTTTTCCAGTGGTCATGTATGGATGTGAGAGTTGGGCTGTGAAGAAAGCTGAGCACCAAAGAATTGATGCTTTTGAACTGTGGTGTTGGAGAAGACTCTTGAGAGTCCCTTGGACTGTAAGGAGATCCAACCAGTCCATTCTGAAGGAGATCAGCCCTTGGATTTCTTTGGAAGGAATGATGCTAAAGCTGAAACTCCAATACTTTGGCCACCTCATGCAAAGAGTTGACTCATTGGAAAAGACTCTGATGCTGGGAGGGATTGGGGGCAGGAGGAGAAGGGGACGACAGAGGATGAGATGGCTTGATGGCATCACTGACTCGATGGACGTGAGTCTGAGTGAACTCCGGGAGTTGGTGATGGACAGGGAGGCCTGGAGTGCTGTGATTCATGGGGTCGCAAAGAGTCGGACACGACTGAGTGACTGAACTGAACTGAATTTGTTTATGGCTGGAGTCCTAGATAGAGTGGGCTGTGTATCCCAAGGACATAATAAGAGTTAACTTTAGGTTTTTTCCTTAGGCCTATTTTTGTTTCCCAGGCAGAATTGGAGTTCCAAAAAAGTATTTTAACAAGTTAACCTTTTCCTAACTGCATGTGTAAGAAGAATCGGTTTTGCAATTACAAAAAAGATTTTATTTTAATCAGTTTCCTCTGGAGTCTAAAGAATATCATGGCCATTCAGTGTCAAAAAATATCATTTCTCCTTTTTGTAGTTACAGTATATTATTAATGATATATGCATGAGGGAATTGTTGTCACATTGGATGTAAAGTCTTGGATACAAAATTTTGACAAATAGTAGGACTGTTAAGCATGCCTTGAGGTAACACAGTCTATTGAAATCTTTTATGAGGCCCGATATGATTAGGATAAGGGAGAGAGAAAGTGAATCTCTCCCGGTCTAAAGGGTGTAAAGGTATATTAAAAAAGCAGTCTTGTGAATCAGTAATAATAATGTGCCAATTTCAAGAATAGTAGTAGGTAATGGGATCCCTGGTTGTAATGCACCCATAGGTTTCATAGATGCATTAACTTTTCTAAGGTCTGTTAAGATGCCATTTGTTAGATTTCTTTTTTAGGAGAGCAAGATTCCTCAATAAGTTTTAATTCTAATTGTGCATCTATAAGTTCTTTAGTAGCCTGTAATTTTTCTTTCATAAGGGGCCATTGCTCTGTTCAAATAAGCTTGTCATTCTTCCAAGTTATTTTAATAATTGCTTTGTTTGTTAAATGAGCAGTGGCCCTTAGGGAAAATGTGGAATGTATATGGAAGTTTGTCATAGTTGTGCCCAACTCTTTGTGATCCCATGAGCTACAGCATGCCAGGCTTTCCTGTCCATCACCAGCTCCTGGAGTTTACTCAAACACATGTCCCTTAAGTCAGTGATGCCATCCAACCATCTCATCCTCTGTTGTCCCCTTTTCCTCCCCCCTTCAATCTTTCCCAGCATCAGGGTCTTTACAAATGAGTCAATTCTTTGCATCAGGTGGCCAAAGTATTGGAGTTTCAGCTTCAACATCAGTCCTTTCAGTGAATATTCAGGACTGATTTCCTTTAGGATCGACTAGTTGGATCTTCTATACAATCAAACTTACTATTGACTTTGTATGAACATTCCTTTAAAAAACCACTGTTTTCTTGAACTCCAGTTTCTTATAGTAATCAGTTAGTATCCTTGGTTATTAGACTTAATCACTAGCTACTTTTTAGATAGAAAACGAAACTAAGCCCAGACATATCGAAGTCTAAAACATTTTAACACCATATACATAGAGCTAAAGATTACAGTTACCACATAAACAACACTATGGAACCTTTTATAGTAGCTAGGCCCTAATCAAACTATTACAGAAATAGAGCTGGAGAACAGATGAAGTATATTCAGAGGCTCTCTCATTTTTATGAATCTTGTAAGAAAGACTCACTATCTAGCTTGAATTGTTTTTTTTTTAATATCTAACCAATGATATCCCATGTACATATTTGATCACCTGACACTGCAATGCACTTTTGATGAATTATTGCAAGCTATTATAATACTATTCAATAAAGCAGGGTTATTTTAACCTTAAAATGACTGATTGGTTCATAATGATGGTACTCATTTTTCAATATAGAAAATTAGCTGCTACCCACAGTTCGATAGGGGTTTTCCCTGGTGTTCAGATGGTAAAGAATCTGCCTTCAACGCAGGAGACACAGGTTGGATCCCTGGATTGGGAAGATCCCCTAGAGAAGGGAATGGCTACCACTCCAATATTCTTGCCTGGAGACTTCCAAGGACAGAGGAGCCTGGTGGGTTACAGTCCATGGGGTTGCAAAGAGTTGGACATAACTGAATGACTAACACACACACACAACTAGATAGAGGGGATATGCAGGACAGTTCCTGATGTAATCTAGGATGTATTTTGGCTCTCATATTCTTATCTTTGGGAAAGAAAAGTTTTACATTTTTTTAATTGAAGAATAATAGAAAATGGGCACATAATTTAATTGCAATAATTTTAATACCTAGAGGGGAATGTTCTGCTTTCTTTTATCCTGAAGTCTCTTAATTTCATGTTTTACAAATGGCATGAAAAATTAGGATAATATATGTCAGAAAATTGGAAGAGTACTAACAATGTTACTAAACCATAAAACTTGCTTTCTGAGAGTTTCATGATTTTAGACATGTTGCAATTTAAATGGAGAAGGAAATGGCAACCCACTCCAGTGTTCTTCCTGGAGAATCCCAGGGACGGAGGAGCCTAGTAGGCTGCCGTCTGTGGGGTCACACAGAGTCGGACACGACTGAAGTGACTTAGCAGCAGTAGCAGCAGCAATTTAAAATAAAATTTCTCTCAATATAATATTGGCCATTTGAGGTGCAAATTATGTTGCCTTAGGGAGAAAGTTTTGTACTTTCCATTTTCCACCTTTTTAATATCACTACAGTTACTAAAAATAAATGAAAAAATTAAAAGCAGTCATAAAACATGGTAATTTGGTCAATATTACTATATTTTATGGAGCCTCTTTATATTGAAGAAATAGGTTTGTTTTTAATTGAACTAATTAACTTATGACACCTGGTTTAGAAGTGAATTACAAACTCTTGTAATCTTTATCAGTATTTTTCTGTTTCAAGTCTCATGTATGTGATCTCAAATGCTGTTGCATAACCTCTGACCCATGCAAAGATCCAAACAGCTAACTTTCCAATATAAGGAACAAGAAAATCTGATTCTTAAGGAGATTGGAAAGACTCCCATCAGAAAGTTTACTCATAGCAATTATATAAGGAAGTGGGGAGAGACACCTTTCATTTAAAGGCAAATAACATGTGAATTTGGAGAAGAAAATGGCAACCCACTCCAGTATTCTTGCCTGGAGAATCCCATGGATGGAGGAGCCTGGTGGGCTACAGTCCATGGGTTCACAAAGAATTGGAATATACCAGCAAACTACTGAACTGAAAGTTTAAATGGCAGAATTTTATATGTTATGTGAATAAAATATCCATAAAGCTGTTAAATAATTTAAAAACTAACCATAATGAGTTATACTTGTGTGCCTCTATTAAACAATAATATATCAGACATAGTTTTATATTCTTATGTTAAAAGATAATATATCAGATATACCTTTATATCCTTACATTAAACAATATGAAACTAGACAACAGTAACTTAGATACCTCTTCCAAGAAACATCTGTTCCTGGAACATAACACTGTGAACTAACTAAAACAACTTTGTTTAAAGTTTGTATTATAAAGGCATGCTTAACAGTTTGCTCTTTAATACTTGTTTCCAGATCTTTATCTCACTCTGTCTACCAGTCAAGAGCTGTCTTTGTTATCAATTGTGCCTCATCAAAACTAGGTCCCTATCTTGCAAGACTTGCCTTAATTTCAGTCATATCAAGCCTTAAGACTCTTTAAATAGTCTTCACTAGTTTCCTCATTTTGATATAATACAGGACACAATCAATCTGATTAAGTCTATTAAATCATATTAAGTCTATTAAATCATATTAAGTCTATTAAACTTAATTTTACTTGACTGAGAAGATTTTAGGGTGATCTGAGGAGTCATTTGTCACAGGTCACCCAGAATTAATATCTGTAAGTAAGAAGAGAGAATAAGAATTAGTTATATCACTTGATATTGCAATACTTAGCTTATACCCTTATCATATATTCTTTGAAATTACATTTACTTTCTAATCTGAAATCTAAGTTAAATAAATAAATATCTAGTCAATAAAATTTATTGGCTATTCCTAAACTAACTTCAACAAATAGCTAGAATATTTATGATGTTGTGCATAATATGAATCATTGCTATATATATGTTCCATTACTTAAATTACATTAATATAATTAATACATACAATGGATTACATTAGTGTAATAGCCCATTACTGTAAAAAATGTCTTCTACCCACTACCATATTAAATTTGAATTTTATATACAGAGTAAAAATTTATGATTTATTGTTCCTACAAGACCATTTTACTAGAGTAGAGTACATGTTTGAATAATAAATATTATGTCTGTAGAATTTTTCAGAGAATGAAGTGACTGTGAATTATAAGCCTGAACTCTTTGGATTATATAGCTATTTAACATTCTAAATATAAGCACTGAAATCACAAACCTTTAGGTATCTTTTAAATCTAGAATTATTAGGTCTTATCAGTGTTCTATTTTTTAACAGTTTGTGTCATTTCCAACTTGAGTTAATTTATATTCTGAAACCACAACCACATCAATATCTGAGATGTACTGAGGAGTTTCTTAGTTTCACTTTTTAAATCTTGGATAGAAGACTTATATTTGTAGTGATAATTTTAGAAAACATATTCTTTGCATTTTGAAGATCAGTATTCTTTTATAATGTATTCTGAAATATGCATGTGATGCTAAATGAAGTATTCCAAATATGCCAGTACTCTTTACCCACTATGCTTCCAGACACAGAAGAAAAAATGGTAGATTTATTTTTTAGATTGAAAAGCTAATAGCTCATAGATTCAAATTAATTTCATTTACTTGAATAAAATCATGCTGGTACTGATGACATAGGTGAATTAGCTGGACTTGAAGACAGTGGTGGAAACTCAAACTTGCAGTTTTGAGGTTCAAGGACCAAAGGAGTAAAAAAAGTTGACTACTCTCTTCTCATTTCATCTAAAATAGGGTGATGTCTAATGGGGAATACTATAGGAGAACAGAAGCCTATATGAGGCAGCCTGGAGTGGAAAGTCCAATGGGAAGAAACTTGTCTCAAAAGGTGATCCTTGGACAGACAGTATTGAAATTACCTGAAATCTTGTTAAAAATGGACAGTCTCACCCCAGACATAACAATCAAAATCTGTAGGTAATTCAAGTGCACATTTAAGTTTATAAAGAACTGTGTTCAGTTCAGTTCAGTTCAGTCTCTCAGTTGTGTCTGACTCTTTGTGACCCCATGAATCACAGCACTCCAGGCCTCCATGTCCATCACCAACTCCCGGAGTTTACCCAAACTCATATCCATCGCGTCGGTGATGCCATCCAGCCATCTCATCCTCTGGTGTCCCCTTCTCCTCCTCCCACCAGTCCCTTCCAGCATCAGGTCTTTTCCAATGAGGCAACTCTTCGCATGAGGTGGCCAAAGTATTGGAGTTTCAGCTTTAGCATCAGTCCTTCCAATGAACACCCAGGACTGATTTCCTTTAGGATGGACTGGTTGGATCTCCTTGCAGTCCAAGGGACTCTCAAGAGTCTTTTCCAACACCACAGTTCAAAAGCATCAATTCTTTAGTGCTCAGCTTTCTTCACAGTCCAACTCTCACATCCATACATGACCACTGGAAAAACTTGAATAGACATTCAAGTTGACTTGACTTGACTTGCCTTGACTAGACAGACCTTTGTTGGCAAAGTAGTATCTCTGCTTTTCAATATGCTATCTAGGTTGGTCATAACTTTTCTTCCAAAGAGTAAGTGTCTTTTAATTTCATGGCTGCAGTCACCATCTGCAATGATTTTGGAGCCCCCAAAAATAAAGTCTGACACTGTTTCCACTGTTTCCCCATCTATTTCCCATGAAGTGATGGGACCAGATGCCATGATCTTCGTTTTCTGAATGTTGAGCTTTAAGCCAACTTTTTCACTCTGCACTTTCACTTTCATCAAGAGGCTTTTTAGTTCCTCTTCACTTTCTACCATAAGGGTGGTGTCTTCTGCATATCTGAGGTTATTGGTATTTCTCCGGGCAATCTTGATTCCAGCTTGTGCTTGTTCCAGCCCAGCGTTTCTCATGATGTACTCTGCATATAAGTTAAATAAGCAGGATGACAATATACAGCCTTGACGTACTCTTTTTCCTATTTGGAACCAGTCTTTGTTCCATGTCCAGTTCATCATTCAGTTCAGTTCAGTCACTCAGTCATGTCCGACTCTTCACGACCCCATGAATCTCAGCAGGCCAGGCCTCCCTGTCTATCACCAACTCCCGGAGTTCACTCAGACTCACGTCCATCGAGTCAGTGATGCCATCCAGCCATCTCATCCTCTGTCATCCCCTTCTCCTCCTGCCCCCAATCCCTCCCAGCATCAGAGTCTTTTCCAATGAGTCAACTCTTAGCATGAGGTGGCCAAAGTACTGGAGTTTCAGCTTCAGCATCATTCCTTCCAAAGAATTCCCAGGGCTGATCTCCTTCAGAATGGACTGGTTGGATCTCCTTGCAGGCCAAGGGACTCTCAAGAGTCTTCTCCAACACCACAGTTCAAAAGCATCAATTCTTCGGCGCTCAGCCTTCTTTACAGTCTGACTCTCACATCCATACATGACCACAGGAAAAACCATAGCCTTGTCTAGATGGACCTTTGTTGGCAAAGTAATGTCTCTGCTTTTGAATATGCTGTCTAGGTTGGTCATAACTTTCCTTTCAAGGAGTAAGCATCTTTTAATTTCATGGCTGCAGTCACCATCTACAGTGATTTTGGAGCCCAAAAATATAAAGTCTGACACTGTTTCCACTGTTTCCCCATCTATTTCCCATGAAGTGATGGGACCGGATGCCATGATTTTAGTTTTCTGAATGTTGAGCTTTAAGCCAACTTTTCCCTCTCCTCTTTCACCTTCATCAAGAGGCTTTTGAGTTCCTCTTCACTTTCTGCCATAAGGGTGGTGTCATCTGCATATCTGAGGTTATTGATATTTCTTCCAGCAATCTTGAGTCCAGCTTGTGCTTCTTCCAGACCAGTGTTTCTCATGATGTACTCTGCATATAAGTTAAATAAACAGGGTGACAATATACAGCCTTGACGTACTCCTTTTCCTATTTGGAACCAGTCTGTTGTTCCATGTCCAGTTCTAACTGTTGCTTCCTGACCTGCATACATATTTCTCAAGAGGCAGGTCAGGTGGTGTCGTATTCCCAGAACTGGTATTCCTAGGAACTGATATTCCCAGTTCATCATTAGCACCTCTTAAATGATACCCCTCCCTTAGATTCTTTTACTACTGAATGATATAAATAATCCTAGTGACTCTGCACCAATAATGATTGTATTTTATTCTCTATTCAGTTAACTTAGTCTTTATTTGACAATGTCAACTTGCAAAAAAGTGGTAGAGATGACCATTTTGCTCCCCCCCCCCCATTGGAATAAAACAATATCCCAATTGATTTATGGAAATACTCAAGGAAATACTCTCAGGTAAAGAAAAAGCATACAACTTTTAAAAAATGAAATGTATTTTTTCTGCACTGCAAATGGAGTCCAAATCTATTAGAATTTTTCAATTTGAATTTGGTTTTTTGAGATTAAGAAAAATAGGTTGCTCAATCCACTGATAATTACTTGAGATGGTAAGTATATTTCTCAGTTTTTTGTTTTGTTTGAGTTGAATATCAGATGTCATCTACTTCATCATTCTACTCCATCTTCCATTTCTTATGCTCAGACTCCCACAGGAGAAATTTATGCCTTGAATATGTGTGACATTTGTGCATAAAGTTAACAGCAGACACATTCAGAAATTTAGTAGCCTTAACTCTATAACCTATACTTTAAACATGTATAAAGGAAACTATGCAGCATATTTAAGTGAAGAATAAATTTATCTTCAAAGGATACAAAATATATTACCTCCAATGTATCTAAAGATATTATTCAGTACAATAGCAAAGCCAAATACAGCACAATCTGTGACACTGATTACTTCTTAGATGTCCTTTGTCTCCCAAAACTTGTATTCAGAGCTCTGAGGAGAGGAAGATGTAACCAAAGAAGACGTTTATTTTAATCTCAAAGAGAGAAAGATTTTAAGAAATTATATCATCAAAAAGCACCAGGCCCAAAATGATTTCACATGGGGATTCTACTAAACCTTTAAAGACTAAATCATTACAATGCTCTATAAAATATTTCATAGTATTACATTCCATAGTGTAGAAAAAAAACTCTTTCCAATTCCTATAGGTAGGGATTTAAATTTAAAACTGATAAAATGGTACCAAAATAAATCTGCAATTATCATTCTTTTGCATCAATAAAATATAAAATAAAATATTAAGAGACAATATTATACTGATTATATCAAACACTGTACATAGTACATAGATAATATATCAAGAATAGAATGTATCATGAAGGAGTAGAACTAAAATGAAATTGCATAAATGCTAAGAAGTCACTGACAGAATTCAACACCTGCTTCTAGTAAAAATGCTTAACTAAAAAGGAATTGAGAAATAATAAATTTCCCAAAGCTGGTATTTTAAATATTAGGGAAACACACTAGAGATATTAGGTATTTCTACTAACACTGGAAATAAGGAGAAAGTACGTACTCTCTCCATGATGTTTCAACATTGTCATATGAGTATTAGCCATTGCAATTAGATAAGATAAATCATACTACTTGTATAGATTCCACCACAAAATCTAAATTGGTAATTTACCTTTGTTATTTGTAATGTTGCTTGGGGAAGGAAATGGCAACCCACTCCAGTATTGCCTGGAGAATCCCATGGAGGAAGGAGCCTGGTAGGCTACAGTCCACGGGGTGGCAAAGAGTCGGACACGACTGAGATACTTCACTTTCACTTTAGTAAACTTGACAAGCTATGCTGTACTGAGTTGTGTCTGTCTGACTCTCTGTGACCCCACAGACTGTACCCCACCAGACTCCATCCATGGGGATTCTCCAGGCAAGGATACTGGAGTGGGTTGCCATGGTCTCCTCTAGGGGATCTTCCCAACCCATGTATCAAATCCAGTTTTCCCACATTGCAGGCAGATTCTTTAAAGTCTGAGCCACTGGATGGTATATTGAATACTGGATACATATATTTAGTATATATATACTGAACACTGTATACTGAATACATGAATACTGGAGTGAGTAGCCTGTCACTTTTCCAGGGGATCTTCCTGACCCAGGAATCAAACCGGGTCTCCTGTATTGCAGTTCAATTATTTACCAGCCGAGTTACCAGTGAAGCCCCCCCAAAAAACTAATATTAAATATCAGCAACTTTTAGTATAGAGTTTGTTTAACCTAGGTATGAAGTCTTCATAAAATCAGAGCAATCAATTGAAAATGAAAAAAATACATAATTTCTGCATAAGAAAAATAGATTTATTCTTTCATTGATATTGCTTCTGTTTTGCTGAATTGACCAGAGTTTCAAAGATCATATAGCTAAAATCCAGTTTGATATTTGGTTTCTTGTGTTTAAAAGTCCCGAGAGTGAAAGTCGCTCAGTCGTATCCAACTCTTTGCCACTCCATGGGATATACAGTCCATGGAATTCTCCACTACTGCATTATTTCAGAATATAAATGTATAACTTCAAAGCAACAATGTTGACAAAAATATTTGACAAATGTACTTCACAGGAAGTTCCTATTTGCACTGAATGAAAATATTCAAAACCCATGTAACTTATACACTGTCAGCCCTTTTCCATATTTTGTAGCATTTCACGCTGCAGGGTTATGAATATATGATCTTCTGTTTTGTGATACTGGAGCTAACAGCTAGTGCCTCATGATTTCACTTTTAAGAGAATAATACTGTATGTTGTAGGTTTGATGTTCTTACTGTAACTCAAGCTTTTACCTTGTAATATGTTTATTCCTGCTATTATGTAGAGACATAGGTATGTATAAAACTATTCAGATTTAACAGATGGATTAAAACAGGTGAATTAAAGTTTCAATGGAAAATGTACATACACATTTTAGAAGAGATTGCATTTCTTCATTTTCTTTTGCAATACTGTGAGAAATGCATGGTTATAACTATGCAAACTTTGTCAAGCACATTGCTATAATCTCAAGGACTAGGCTCCAAACTTCTTGGCAGATACTGTGAGACTTGTTACTGTGGATTTTTCAGTAAGACTTCTAGACATAGTTGGTGAATTCATTTTGGCAGAAAACTGATCACAAACCAAGATAATTGGGCTGGAGATAAAAATCACTGTTGAAGTTAGAGGGACCACACTGAAAAACAGGAGGACAAAATGAAAGCTTATATAGTGAATATTGGGTTTCCCCTCTCTTAGACAAACTCACTCCATCTCTTCTCACTTAATTTACAAAATCTTGCCATGCAGATATTTGTCTTCCACGCAGAGGGAAAAAAAATATGACAGTGGTTGAAATAGAGGACGGATCTTCATTATTCTAGAGAAGAGAGTAAATGACACAGGATTCCTCAATGAAACAGCATATTCAGTCAGTTAGCTCCACCCAGAGCACAGATATTTCAGACTATTTTAAATTAACCAATTTTTAAGTAGGATTATACAACCTGGGATCACTAGATAATTTTTGAAATTAAAAACAATGATAAGTGGGCATAACAATTTGGATGAAATTGAAATCATGTAGGAAAAAATTTTAAATGATCCCAAATATATTAATATACATCAAGAAGATGTTGTAGTCAACAATAAAAGATTTAATCACATAATCAAAAGGTATTGAAAATTAAAAACATGAGAACAAATTTGAAAAAAAAATATATAGATTGAAAGATAAGATGAAAATATCATCCAGGGTATCTAGAGATATAAAATAGAAGAGAAAATATTATAAGATAAGAGAGGATTAATTCAAGGTTTGTAATTAATGAGTGGGGCTTCCCAGGTAGCACCATGGTAAAGAATTGCCTGTCAACGCAGAAGATGCTGGAGAGGTAAGTTTGATCCTTGGGTCAGGAAGATGCCGCAGGATAGGAAATGGCAAGCCACTCCAGTATTCTTGTATGCATTCTAGAATTCTAGGGATTGTGGAAAGAACTGGAGGGAAAGAAATCATCAAAGTCTAATCCAAGTAAATTTCTATGACTGAAAGATGAGAATTTCAGATTGAAAAGTTATCTTTATCCAGCACATTGGTAGAAAATAGACCAATAATAAGTAAGTAAGAAAGAAAGAATGAAGGAGGAAATGGCAACCCACTCCAGTATCTTTGCCTGGAAAATCCCATGAACAGAGGAGCCTGGTGGACCACAGTCCCTGTGGTCACAAAGAGTCGGACACAACTGAAGTGACTGAGCATGCAGGCATGCAAGAAAGAAAGATATTCAGTTCAGTTCAGTGGCTCAGTCGGAGAAGGCAATGGCAACCCACTCCAGTACTCTGGCCTGGAAAATCCCATAGACGGAGGAGCCTGGTAGGCTGCAGTCCATGGGGTTGCAAAGAGTCAGACATGACTGAGCGACTTCACTTTCAGTATTCAGTAATACTTCAGTATTACAAAGATTGCTTCTACAAAATGACAATAAAATAATAGACCTATGTCATTTTGACGATCATTTAAATGCACTCTTTTGTAGAAAGGAAATGTAATATTATACACAGGAAAGACCTGGAAGTGAATGGTTGTAGGTTCTAATCCCAGATAATCACTAAGTTTGTTTTGGAGAATTTGCTTAAAAATTTTGCTTAAAATTTTTTTAATGTAAAATTAAAGTGTAGAATTGGATTATTTTAAGGTTTTTCAGCTTTGTGGGAATGTTTAATATAAAAATTATGGAGAAAGCCAGATTATCAATTGTCATGACTTTTGGCATTCACATTATCTCTATTCATTCCAGAACTGTGGAATACTAGTTCTATCAGGCACTCTGATACACCTTGGGCTACAATAATGAAGAACACATGACCTAATGAGCTTACATTCTAATTGGGGAGAAGCATGTAAATATGAATGTACTAAGAAATTGCAGATGTTATGATTAGAAGTTCCTCAAATAAGTAGTAGCATTTTATTCTGGGACAAAATGGGTAATGGGAGTAAAAATACTTCCTTGAAAGGATAACATTTGTGCTGAGTCTTGAAGGGTGGTCATATTTATATGCTGACAAGGTAGAAGAGGAGTTTTCAAGATTTAAGGAGCAGAGAGAGAAGAGACAGAGTATGTGGAAGACATGAGATGATATGTTAGAAGAACTGCAAAGAATATGTATTCATTCCTCCATTACACTGTGACATAAGCATGAGCATTTGCAAGCATAGAATACACATCAAGATTTATGTGTGAACTTTCAAAAGAGAATGGCACTGAGCCAGTTAGACTGTTTCCTGAAGAAACCTGAATGACATTAATAGATCAGGTTATAACCAATAAAGGACCTACCTATTTTCTTCATAAGGAGAATATTGTGAAGGAAAGTGTTTTAATAAAAACAATACTAGGATAATATTCTCTATTCTTAAAGCAGCATTTTTATGCTTTATTTCCCCCTCACTTAACTTTTTCCTCTTTCAGAACCTTCTTTAATACTCTGAGAGAAAACATTGCCTGCATTAACAACCCTTTTACTGTTGAAATAAGTCACCTTCACAGTTCTTAAAGCTCTAATGCAGCAATTCATAGTCAAGAAATTATTTTTACACTAGGGTCATTGGTTGGAGAACATGTTTCATAATAAGTTTTGGCACAGTGTGAGAAATGTGGGTTTCTTATGAACAATAAAGTCCTGGAATGAGTGTACCTAAGTCAGTTCTTCTCTTTAAAGGTCAGATTTCTGTAACACGTGGCCACATGTGGCATTTGTGAGCCTTCCTTTGGGCTAAGCAGACCACATGTTGTCATCAGGCAAAATAGAGTTGTATTAACAAAAGTGTCCTGAAAGAAAGTTCAAGGAGAAAAGAAATATCCTTTCTCTTTTTGAATGAAGCACATAGACTAAAAACATCAATCAGTTAACCAATAATTAATGTAATTGTTTACATGTAATTGAAATAATGGGGTGATGTTCTGTAACTAAAAATTTCACTTTGATATCTCATAAAAAAACATCTCATATAGATGAATGCAAAAAGAAAATTTCATCTAGATTGAGACACATATAGTTTATGCTATCTGCTATTTAAAAGTAGTATTTTGGTTGTCAAGTGTGTACACGAAAAGCCAAAGATGAAACAGTAGCAGTTGACCAAACTCTTTTCTCTTCTTATTACCTCAGGCAGCATATGATTCCATAATTTATGGAGTTCTGTAAATCACGTGAAAGAAGTGCATGTATTTTGAAGATGTGAAAATGATATGTAATATCTGAAAACTATGCTGAAATGATTAAACATCAATTCTATGTAAAAATTAGGAAACATCACAGATCTTTGCTTTCAGTAGGTATTTTCTTAGAAATAACTTTGCAGAGTTTCTTATCTTTAGAATGAGTCATAGGCAATGGCTTGCATGAACATTGCTGAATTTAGGACCTCATTCACATAGTCAAATAGCTCTTAAAAGGAACCACTATTTAAAGAGTTACAAGTGAATGGATGCTTTGAAATGAGGATAGTGCCACAAAGACTCCTAGAGCTCCAGGGGTCACAGAGTTGGTTAACCAACTCTCTTAGTCATTTTCATTTTTTTTTAAATTTAATTTAATTTTATTTTTAAACTTTACAGTATTGTATTAGTTTTGCCAAATATCGAAATGAATCTGCCACAGGTATACCTGTGTTCCCCATCCTGAGCCCTCCTCCCTCCTCCCTCCCCATACCCTCCCTTTGGATCGTCCCAGTGCACCAGCAAATTTAGGTCAGCCTCCTGAAGAAATGTCACTGAAAACTGAATTCCACTAAACATCTGTTGGGCCTATCAAGGGATGCCTATTATTTGCATATTTTATTTTAATCAGACCTATGATTGAAGTGTCCTTTTTCTGTTATTAATGAAAACATAAAATTTATTGAAGTATACTGCTTTATAGATCAGCACAAAAGGGCCAGTTCTGAAATGTTATATTTGCCCTCCTTTATATTATTTATATGGGCTTCCCAGGTAACTCAGTAGTAAAGAATCTGCCTGGCAATGCAGGAGGTAAAGGAGACACGGGTTCTATCCCTGGATTGGGAAGATCCCCTGGAGGAGGAAATGGCAACCCACTCCAGTATTCTTGTCTGGACAATCCCATGGACAGAGGAGCCTGGTGGGCTACAGTTCATGGAGTCGCAAAGAATCAGATGCAACAGAGAACACACACACATTCTTAATACAGGTTTTGAATGAGCTCTAGGCATACTGCTTTTTCGTTGTGATACAGTGTTTATTTATCATCAATGAATTTCACCATATAATATAGCTAAAAGTTTGAATGTTATTTTTATTAGTAATATGGATTTTCCCATGTGAGGAGCGAAATAAGCCATTTAATTATGTAATCCAGTGATTCTTAAACATGCCGAACTTATAGAGCCCCTTAGACTCTGATGAAGGTTCTGGGTCTTTTTTCAAACCAGGACTTTTTTTTCAAGTCAGGACAAGATTTCAAATGCACCCAATTCTCTGATGGGTGTGTATTCAGGATGAAGCCACATTAAATGAGTAGCTAAGCTTAAACTCTGAATTAGTCCTAACCGTGTATCTGGAATCCCAGTTTCATGATTCCTAAATTGGTGTTCTTCCTAATACCACGTTGTTTCTAAAAGCTCCAAAGCCAATTCTCTGACTCTAAATCTTTGCAAGTCCAAACCACATGTATGATTATGTTCACATTGCTATGCTTCATTGACTTTGGATGAAACTTTTATCAGTATCTGTTTCTTTTGGCAGTAATCCTGCTCTTTGTGGTCTTTCTTCACTTCTTCTTTTATTATCATGACACTTCAAGTCTGTCTCTTCTGACTTCAATATTTTGATCTCTTTTAGCTGTGTGAAACTTTTAGGTTAGGTGTCAAATAATGCATAAACAGATGGAAATAGGTGAATGACTTTCCACAATCTATATACTACATTCATATGATATATTATAACTATATATATTTGTAAGAAGAAATTTTAAGATTTCACAATCACCAAAGAAGCCAAACTAAGGATTTGAGAGCATTCCTTGATATGAGTTATTTTGAAAGTTTCAGATTTATCTGTTTTTAATATGGATTTATGAAGATAAATTTAAATGGAGAGTGAGGTCAATATAAATAGACCTTCTTCAAGAGGGAGACAATTATTTTTTTTAAAGGCTGTACTACAGTTCTGCAACACACTCATTTTAGTGAATGAAACATCAAGAATTACCTAGTTAAGCTACAAAGATAAGTGCCAGTAATGCATCTAGCTTCCAAAGACTCTAATCCTTTTCTTACCCACACCAATCTGTCCCTAAATAGTAGAATAAAGGATAATTAAAATGGGAGGTTTTCTTACAAGTATTTCCTTAAGTAGAATGTATAATATGTATATGGATAACAGAATAGCCACGTGTTTATATGGATCACAGAAGGGCTGCATTCACTCTGGATAGTAAACTGGAGAGGCCACCTGCCCTCCAATGAGCAATTTTCCTGAAGGAAGTGTTTACAAAATGCCTCTGCTAGGAAAACCAGAAACTGTACCAATATGCTCACTCCATGCTTCTCCATTGCCTTCAAAATAGTCTACAACTGACATCTTGATGACAATTTAAAATCCATTCTCAGGATTCACTGTCTCTCCCTGTGAGTTCTCCTCCTGTATTCTTTATTTTTGTCTTCCTTTTATTCCTTCCTTTCTGTTAGAGTCAGGCCTCAAGAAAATAAAAAGTAACAAGGGACAGTTTGGTTTGTAAGTATGTTCATAGCCAGTATATCATTTGATCCTCGTTATAGTCACATAAAAGACAAAATGTCATCTCCATGTTTTAAGTGAAGCAAATGAAGGTCTAGGTGCCAAAGTGCTCAATAGTGTGCCCTGACAGACAGGATTTGAACTTGAGCTACATGCCTTAAAAATCCAAGGATCTTCTTTTTCATTGTAAAATGACTATACATCTTGGTTTTTCTGGAATAATTTTTGTAAATTCCTACTGTTCGGAGGTAATTTTTACTGGAATTCCCTTTCCCTTTCAGAGTAAATGAATTAGAATGATAAGGTTGCCCTACTTTTGTGATCTCAGTGCATGGATTCATCTTCTCCTCCTCAGAGATGTCCATTGTTTTGCTGATTTTTTTGTAGAGGAATTTCAGGAACCCAGAAGTGGTGACTGATACACTGAGTTCTTCCTGAAACCTAGCCTAATCCTCAAATCTCCTTTAGAGTAGCCTTGATTTAAGTCATCTGGAATATTGCACTTAGCAGGATTTGTCTATTGCAAGTAACAAGATCGAAAATCAGACCTTCTTAAAACTAAATGAGGAATTCATAGATCATGTAACTGAGAGATTCAAACACAGGAATTTAGACTATGAACATTTTCTCTTTCTCCCTCTCCCTCTCTTTCTCTTTCCCATTCTTTCTCACTCTCTCTTGCCTCTGTTTCCCTCTGTATGTAGACTACTTCAGTATACTGAAAATTCACCAGCAGCTATAGCTTATATATAACAATGAAAATGTTGTAGCCATTGGTGTTATCCAAAGTTCTCTGAGATTGAGAACGGAGAATGGGGGAGATTTACTTTTCCAGAGGAAAATAAGAAAGACGAAGGGGAAATGAATGTTGACAAACAAACACTGCAGCTATTTACTGTACTGCTTTTTTGTTGAATTTCATAAAATGAATCATCTGAGGTGGAAGTTGTGGTCTTAAAGGTGCATGTTCTTCTTACAAATTTCATGATTAAATCTTTGCCATGGTCGATTTTATTCTGGGACAGAAATGAAGTATTCTAGTTATTCCTCACATCCAGGGATATAAACTGTAGGTACACTTGCTTTAAAAATAGCATGTATGCATGATTCTCTGAATTTTGTTGAATGTAGAATTCTCCCTTTGTCATTGCCCAGTCTTCACCATTTTGTTCTCATTTCTGAGTTTATGGTTAAGAAACATTGTTCCTTCCATCCTGGTTTTATGATTCATATTCAGGTCTGGCCAAATCTGCTTATTTCTATATAAAAGTACCTGAGTGTTAAGTGTATGAATATAAGCTCTGTAGGAACTGGGGCTTTATCTTAGCCACTATTATGTTCTTATATTGTCCTGTACCCTGCCAACTTCACCATCATGTATCATCCACAAATAGTAAATACTCATTAAACTAAAAAGTGGCATGGACTATAATAGTTTATTTCTATGTAAAAGAGATTAAAAGGATGCTACAGTATTCTAGGGATAGTATTGCACTTTATAAAAATGTGTAACAATAGTAACATATTTTTGTTTACTTTCTGGTAGCTGTCAAAATTAACAAATTCATTTATTTAGCTTGGTTATGATGTATAACATTTAGCATATTCATTCATTCATTTGTTCATTTATATAATGCATCTGTATTGACTGCTACCATTGTGCATTTGTTAATTATAGATAATGTAGTTAATGATATCTAGTTGATTATAAAGTCTTGCTAATTCCAGAATAAAGTTAGCCATTTTTGCTTTGCTGAGACACATGTACCAAAAGAGTATGGCAAATATTTTTAATTAGACATGAGCATCACAATCACATTGGACACTTTATCCAAAAACAAATTCCTGTGTCCAACCTCAAAAAGTTTGTGTCCCAGAAGGTGTGAGTAGGGCTTGAGATTTAAGTGTTTTTAGCATTCTTTTCTGATAATTTTTCAACACATAACCTGATTAAATCAGGATATTTCATTAGAAGACACTCCAGCAGTAATGACACCCAAAATAAGTGCTTCTGATTTCAACCAGAGATCAGAATGCAACAGTCAAAGCTCAGTTCAGCTACACTCTTGATGTTTGGGGTGGTGGGGGTTTCCAACAGAGATGCCATTGGAGGTGGCCTGAAATTCGGGGAAATCCAAATACCACAGAATGTGCCATCGAGGAACGGAGAGTAGTAACTAATGCTGCGTTTTGTTTTGTTATGATAGAGTAAAGCCATGGGCTTTGTTTTGTGCCCATTTTTAATTTGGACATAACATGTTTCGTAGATGTTAAATGATATTAGGTGCACAGTAATGGTGAGAAGTCACCAATATATTCATTGCAGCCAGAAACATTATAAGAATTTGTCACTGGAACTGAAATATTTTACCCTTTTTCCTTTTACTTCCCTTTTGTTTAAAAGTGAGAAAAACTGGGGTTAGTTTAGGGAAAAAGAGAATTTAAAGAATAGTGTAATAAGGAAAATTTAGGAATGAAGTGACCTTCACACTATATGAAATAGGGACTTAAATTTTCTCTCTCTCTCTCTTTATCTAGATCTCATCTTGCACTCTTTTACTGCAGACAACCTTTCCCTGCACAGTTATATGAGGTGGGGAAATAGATTGCAGTCAGCTAAAGACTTGCCTTGAACCCCATGAAAATAATATAGAATAGGACATGAGGAAATAATTTCCCAAAAGAAATGCATGCATGTGGAAGTTTTGAATGGCAGGTGAGAGAGGGTACACTGGAAATGTCCTTAATACAAGGAAAAAATAAGTCCTGGGAGAGTCAACCAACACTGGCACCTACATTTCTGAATGCTAACTACCCAAAGAATAAAATCTCAAAGGAGACTTTTCACTTCACCAGCAAACAGTTTTTCTTCTGGTATAGTGTCTTACAAGGCCTCCGGAGTTCACAGGAAAACACTGGTTTAATTATGTTGAAGACAATCAAAATGCTAGGGACAGAACATAAAGGAGTATAGTATTTATTTAGCCACATTCAGAATATATGTGACTCTGTTGTTGTTTTGATAGATTTACTTTGTTATCCCCATATCTCCTGAATATTTTTTTAATTATTATTGTTTTCAATAGTGAAAATTGAAGTGTTATGTTCCAAATATATGTAATGTTCCATATATATGTAAGGTTGCATATATCTGTAATGTTCCATGTATGTATGTATGTATGTATGTGTATGTATGTATGTATGTATATATATATATATATGGGCTTCCCTGGTGGCTCAGCTGGTAAAGAATCTGCCTGCAATGCAGGAGACCTGGGTTTGAACCCTGGATTGGGAAGATCCCCTGCAGAAGGGAAAGGTTACCCACACCAGTATTGCAGCCTAGAGAATTCCATGGACTGTATAGTCCACAGGGTCACAAAGAGTCAACACAACTGAGCGAGTTTCACTTTCATATATATGTATACATAAGAATCAAATTGTTTGGTACCAATCCATGCTTTACCACCTCTTACATGTGGGAATTTGGATAGGTTACACGGGAGTCATCTAACTTGGTTGCCACCTTATAAAAGGGTGGAACTAATGAATGAACTATCTCGTGGAGTTGTGGGACTTAAAGGAGATAATGAATGTAAATCTGTATTTAGGGCAGTGCTTGAGACTTGATTGTGTGTTAGTCACTCAGTCGTGTCCAACTCTTTGTGACCACATGGACTATAGCCCACCAGATTCCTCTGTCCACGGGCTTCTCAAGGCGAAACTACTGGAGTGGGTTGCCATGCTCTTCTCCAGGGGATCTTCCTGTCCCAGGGATCGAACCTGGGCCTCCTGCATGGCAGGCAAATCCCTTACCCTGTGAGCCACCAGGGAAGCCCCAGTGTTAAGTTCTCTATAAACTTTAGCTCTTATTTTTATTAAACTGCTGTTTCACTTTTTTTTTCTTTGTAGAACTTCTTAAATCAGAGACACTATTGCTGCCTTTGTTCCCAGTAGACAGTAACTGTCCCTTTGCAGAATTTTCCTGGATCTCTGAATATTCCAGAGCTATACATTAAAAAAATAGCATTTCAAAATTTTCAGACATATATAGATTTATGATATCTATGCTGGGCTATTATGTAGAATCCCATTTGACATTTTTCTGTTAACAATATTTTCCCCTCAAAAGGAGGGAAATATATAAGAATTATGCCTCCAAATTGCCTGTCATTACTTGATTTATGTTAATTACAAAAACTTTAGGTTATACTTCTAAAGCTATTTTGCAAATAATAACTTCTTTCCTAAGAATGTATTGATATTATAATAGAGATGCAATATTTTATCCTTTACCTTGGAGGGAGTACACCAGCATCCCCTGAACCACTATACTCCTAAAATGGCACAAATATGACAGAACCATGAATCTTCACAAGCTTTATCTCTCATCCTCTGAAGTGTGTCTAACCAAGGCCTCCAATGTATTTGCTACCTCTTGCTCACATGGTTGGAGAAGGCAATGGCACGCCACTCCAGTACTCTTGCCTGGAAAACCCCGTGGACGGAGGAGCCTGGTGGGCTGCAGTCCATGGGGTCGCAAAGAGTCAGACACGACTGAACGACTTCACTTTCACTTTTCACTTTCATGCATTGGAGAAGGAAATGGCAACCCACTCCAGTGTTCTTGCCTGGAGAATCCCAGGGACGGGGGAGCTGTGTGGGCTGTCCTCTATGGGGTCGCACAGAGTTGGACACTGAAGCAACTTGGCGGCAGCGGCTTACGTGGTATGATTTAGTGGCTTCCCAGGTATTTCAGGATCTGCCTGCTGGTAAGGATCTGCCTGCTTAGGCAGGAGATGCAGATTCAATCCCTGAGTTGGGAAGATACCCTGAAGAAGGCAATGGCAACCCACTGCAGTATTCTTGCCTGGAAAATTCCATGGACACAGGAGCCTGGCGGGCTATAGTCCATGTGGTCACAAAGATTTGACCATGACTTAGTGACTAAACAGCAGCATCAGCGTACTTTTATTGAACCAATTATGATATTATGTTGCATGGCCAAATAGCATATGTTCTGTTAGTCTCTATTATCATAGAGAGTGGAAAAGTAACAAAGGCCTAGGAAATGACCGTAGATGTATACTTTCATTTATCCCAAGTGAGTGCACACTGTTTCTGGTTTGTTTTGTGACAGCCATACATTTGCTATATCAACGGCCCAATATCATGTGCATGAGGCAGTGTTCATATATTTCAGCAAAGTTAGTGCATAAGCCTATGCTGTTATAGGCATTTGCTTCTTGGTTGAGTTTATGAAAGGCCACTGCTATCCTTTATGCTGCCTGGCTTTTGCTGGAGCAAGACTAGTGAACTGAACAAGGACATACCGAGGCTCACTATCCCTACATCCTTTAGGTTTTTAACTGTAATGATAAAGTCTGCAGTGCCTTCCAGGATAGGAAGGAACTATCCATTTTGTTTTTCTATGTTGGCTTCAGAGGCTTCAACATGCCTTCTCATACTACCATATCTCTTAACCCACAAATCAAAGAACTCAATAGCAAGGTCTGCTGTTGCTACTGCTAAGTCGCTTCAGTCGTGTCCAATTCTGTAAGACCCCATGGAAGGCAGCCCACCAGGCTCCCCCATCCCTGGGATTCTCCAGGAAAGAACACTGGAGTGGGTTGCCATTTCCTTCTCCATTGCATGAAAGTGAAAAGTGAAAGTGAAGTCGCCCAGTCGAGTCCGACTCTTAGCGACCCCATGGACTGCAGCCTTCCAGGCTCCTCCGTCCATGGGATTTTACAGGCAAAAGTACTGGAATGGGGTGCCATTGCCTTCTCCATAGCAAGGTCTGGTGATCGTTTATTATCTTCCCTCAGCCATCTGATTATATATGTAATAATTTCCTTTGGTTCTATAAATTGAAAAAATCCTTGTTGGTTAGACATACGTCTTGTCCATAATATGCCATGTTCTAGTAACATCTCTGGAGCTCTGTGTGGTTCAGGTGTTCCTGACTCCTAGTCTAATCTTGTAACTCAGGGCTACCCAACCTCCAGGTGGTGGACTGATATCTACTGTCAGATGGGCAGTGGCATTCAATTAGAAAAAAGAGCATGATAAATGTAATGTGTCTGAATCATCTCAAAACCATCCTCCCCCGCTCCCAATGCTATTCCATGAAAGCAACTGTCTTCCACAAAATTGATTTAAGTGGCAAAAAAGGTTGATGACCACTGTATGTAACTCATTGTAATAATTGTATCTGACTTCCTTCTAATGATTAAATATTGCCACAAAGTCTCTAATATTTCTTGCATTTCTTATACTTTTAGTTTCTCAGGAGGCCAACTTTAGTGATGTCATTTTCCAGTCTTAGTTCTGGCCTGGGGAGGATAGGCACATTTAAGCTTGTCAGTGATGAAGGTATCTTCTCATGAG
Organism: Bos javanicus; assembly: GCF_032452875.1. NCBI lineage: Eukaryota > Metazoa > Chordata > Mammalia > Artiodactyla > Bovidae > Bos > Bos javanicus. Next base: position 6,127,646 of record NC_083893.1, on the reverse strand, counting down.
TACATTCCTCATTGCTTGGTAAACCCAGTGTTAGGTGATCCTTCGTGTGAAAGATTTTCATTCTTATGTGATATAACTATTCTCAGTTCAGTCCAGTTGCTCAGTCATGTCCGACTCTTTGCAACCCCATGGACTGCAGCATGACAGGCTTCCCTGGCCATCACCAACTCCTGGAGCATACTCAAACTCATGTCCATCAAGTCAGTGATGCCATCGAACTATTCATCCTCTGTTGTCCCCTTATCCTCCTTCCGCCTTCCACCTTTCCCAGCATCAGGGTCTTTTCAAATGAATCAGTTCTTCCCATCAGGTGGCCAAAGTATTGGAGTTTTGGCTTCAGCATCAGTCCTTCCAATGAATATTAAGGACTGATTTCCTTTAGGATGGACTGGTTGAATCTCCTTGAAGTCCAAGGGATTCTCAAGAGTCTTCTCCAACACCACATTTCAAAAGCATCAATTCTTCAGCACTCAGCTTTCTTTACAGTCCAACTCACACACCCATACATGACTACTAGAAAAACAATAGCTTTGACTAGATGGACCTTTCTTGGCAAAATAATGTCCCTGGTTTTTAATATGCTATCTAGGTTGGAAGTAACTTTTCTTCCAAGGAGCAAGCATCTTTTAATTTCATGGCTGCAAACACCATCTTCAGTGATTTTGGAGCCCCCCAAAATAAAATCTCTCACTGTTCCCATTGTTTTGCCATCTATTTGCTGTGAAGTGATGGGACTGGAAACCATAATCTTAGTTTTCTGAATGCTTAGTTTTAAGCCAACATTTTCACTCTCCTCTTTCACTTTCATCAAAAGGCTCTTTAGTTCTTTGCTTTCTGCCATAAGGGTGGTGTCACCTGCATATCTGAGGTTATTGATATTTCTCCTGGCAATCTGGATTCCAGCTTGTGCTTCATCCAGCCTGGCATTTCTCATGATGTACTCTGCATATAAGTTAAACAGGCAGGGTGACAATACACAACCTTGATGTACTCCTTTCCTGATTGGTAACAAGTCTGTTTTCCATGACCAGTCATAATTGATGCTTCTTGACTTGCATACATATTTCTCAGGAAAAAGGTCAGGTAGTCTGTTATTCCCATTTCTTTAAGAATTTTCCACAGTCTGTTGTGATCCACATAGCTCAAAGCATTGGCGTAGTGAATAAAGCAAAAGTAGATGTTTTCCTGGAACTCTCCTGCTTTTTTGATGATCCAATGGATGTTGGCAATTTGATCTCTGGTTCCTCTGCCTTTCCTAAATCCAGCTTGAATGTCTGGAAGTTCACAGTTCATGTACTGTTGAAGCCCGGCTTGAAGAATTTTGAGCATTACTTTGCTAGCATGTCACATGCGTGCAATTGTGAAATAGTTTGAATGTTCTTTGGCATTGCCCTTCTTTGGGATTGGAATGAAAACTGACCTTTTCCAGTCCTGTGGCCACTGCTGAGTTTTCCAAAATTGCTGGTATATTGAGTGCAGCACTTTTACAGCATCATCTTCCAGGCTTTGAAATAGCTCAACTAGAATTCCACTAGCTTTGTTAGTAGTGATGCTCTCTGAGGCCCACTTGACATCACATTCCAGGATGTTGGCTCTACATGACTGGTCACACCATCGTGATTATCTGGGTCATGAAGATCTTTTTTATACAGTCCTTCTGTGTATTCTTGCCACCTCTTCTTAATATCTTCTGCTTCTCTTAGGTCCATACCATTTCTGTCCTTTATTGTGCTCATCTTTGCATGAAATGTTCTCTTGGTATCTCTAATTTTTTGAAGAGATTGCTAGCCTCTCCCATTCTATTGATTTTGTCTATTTCTTTGCATTGATTGCTGAGGAAGTCTTTCTTATCTCTCTTTGCTCTTCTTTGGGACTCTGCTTTCAAATGGGTATATATTTCCTTTTCTCCTTTTACTTCACATCTTTTATCTTATCAGCCCTTTGTAAGGCCTCCTCAGACAACCATTTTGCCTTTTTGAATTTCTTTTTCTTGGGGATCGTCTTGATCACTGCCTCCTGTACAATGTCATGAACCTCCTTCCTTATTTCTTCAGGCACTCTATCAGATCTAATCCCTTGATTCTATTTATCACTTCAACTGTATAACCATAAAGGAGTTTATTTAGGTCATACCTGAATGGTCTAGTGGTTTTCCCTACTTTCTTCAGTATAAGTCTGAATTTGGAAATAAGGAGTTCATGATCTGAGCCACAGTGAACTCCAAGTCTTGTTTTTGCTGACTGTATAGAGCTTCTCCATCTTTACAAAGCATATAATCAGTCTTATTTCAGTATTGACCATCAGGTGATGTTCATATGTAGAGTCTTCTCTTGTGTTGTTGGAAGAGGGTGTTTGCTATGACCCATGTGTTCTCTTGGCAGAACTCTATAAGCCTTTGATCTGCTTTGTTTTCTACTTGAAGGCCAAATTTGCCTGTTACTCCATATATTTCATGACTTCCTACTTTTACATTCCAGTCCCCTATAATGAAAAGCACATGTTTTTTGGGTATTAGTTCTAGAAGGTCTTGTAAGTCTTCATAGAACTGTTCAACTTCAGCTTCTTCAGCATTATTGGTCAGGGCATAGACTTGAGTTACTGTGATATTGAATGGTTTGCCTTGGAAATGAACAGAGGTCATTCTGTCTTTTTTGACTGCATCCAAGTACTGCATTTTGGACTCTTGTTGACTATGATGGCTACTCCATTTCTTCTATGTGTTTCTCGTCCACAATAGTAGATATAATGGGCATTTAAGTTAAATTCACCCATTCCAGTCCATTTTAGTTTGCTGATTCCTAATACGTCGATATTCAATCTTGTCATCTCCTGTTCAATCACTTCCAACTGCCTTGATTCATGGACCTAACATCCAGGTTCCTATGCAATATTGCTCTTTATGGCATCTGATTTTACTTACATCGGCTGTCACATCCACAACTGGGTGTTGTTTTTTCTTTGGCTCTGTCTCTTCATTCTTTCTGGAGTTTTTTCTCTATTGTTCTCTAGTTGTATATGGGCACCTACCAACCTGGGGAATTCATCTTTCAGTGTCAAACCTTTTTGCCTTTTCATACTGTTCATGGGGTTCTCAAGGCAAGAATACTGAAATGGTTTGCCATTCCCTTTTCCAGTGGACCACATTTGACAGAACTTTTCACCATGACGTGTCCAACTTGGGGGGACCTACACGGCATGGCTCATAGTTTCATTGAGCTAGGCAAGGCTGTGGTTCATGTGATCAGTTTTGTTAGTTTTCTATGATTGTGGTTTTCATTCTGTCTGCACTCTGATGGATAACAATAAGAGGCTTTTGGAAGCTTCCTGACTGAGGAGGAAATTGGGTCTTGTTCTGATGGGCAGGGCCATGTTCAGTAAATTTTTAATCCAATTTTTTGTTGAGGGGCAGGGCTCTATTTCTTTCCAGTTGCTTGATCTGAGGCCAAACTATGGTGGAGGTAATGAAGATCAGTTAAGTTCAGTTCAGTCGCTCAGTCATGTCCAACTCTTTGCAACTCTTTGCAGCACGCCAGGCCTCCCTGTCCATCACCAACTCCCAGAGTTCACCCAAACTCATGTCCATCAAGTCAGTAATGCCATCCAGCCATCTCATGCTGTTGTCCCCCTTCTCCTCCTGTCCCCAGTCCCTCCCAGCATCAGAGTCTTTTCCAATGAGTCAACTTTTTGCATGAGGTGGCCAAAGTATTGGAGTTTCAGCCTCAGCATCAATCCTTCCAATGAACACCCAGAACTGGTCTCCTTTAGGATGGACTGGTTGGATCTCCTTGCATACCAAGGGACTCTCAAGAGTCTTCTCCAACACCACAGTTCAAAAGCATCAATTCTTTGATGCTCAGCTTTCTTTACAGTCCAACTCTCACATCCATACATGACCACTGGAAAAACCATAGCCTTGAATAGATGGACCTTGTTGGCAAAGTAATGTCTCTGCTTTTGAATATGCTATCTAGGTTGGTCATAACTTTCCTTCCAAGGAGTAAGTGTCTTTTAATTTCATGGCTGCAGTCACCATCTGCAGTGATTTTGGAGCCCGCAAATATAAAGTCTGACACTGTTTCCCCATCTATTTCCCATAAAGTGATGGGACCGGATGCCATGATCTTCGTTTTCTGAATACTGAGCTTTAAATCAACTTTTTCACTCTCCTCTTTCACTTTCATTGAGGCTTTTTAGTTCCTCTTCACTTTCTGCCATAAGGGTGGTGTCATCTGCATATCTGAGGTTATTGATATTTCTCCCAGCAATCTTGATTCCAGCTTGTGCTTCTTCCAGCCCAGTGTTTCTCATGATGTACTCTGCATATAAATTAAATAAACAGGGTGACAATATACAGTCTTGATGTACTCCTTTTCCTATTTGGATCCATTCTGTTGTTCCATGTCCAGTTCTAACTGTTGCTTCCTGACCTGCATATAGGTTTGTCAAGAGGCAGGTCAGGTGGTCTGGTATTCCCATCTCTTTCAAAATTTTCCACAGTTTACCATGAATCAAGGTAAGTTGGAAGTGGTCAAACAGGAGATGGTAAGATTGAATGTCGATATTCTAGGAATCAGTGAACTAAAATGGACTGGAATGGGTGAGTTTAACTCAGATGACCATTATATCTACTACTGTGGGCAGGAATCCCTTAGAAGAAATGGAGTAGCCATCATGGTCAACAAGAGTCCAAAATGCAGTACTTGGATGCAATCTCAAAAGTGACAGAATGATCTCTGTTCATTTCCAAGGCAAACAATTCAATATCACGTTGACCCAAGACTATGCCCAACCAATAATGCTGAAGAAGCTGAAGTGGAACCGTTCTATGAAGACCTACAAGACCTTTTAGAACTAACACCCAAAAAAGATGTCCTTTTCATTATAAGGGACTGAAATGCAAAAGTAGGAAGTCAAGAAACACCTGGGGTAACCAGCAAATTTGGACTTGGATGACGGAATGAAGGAGGGCAAAGGCTAGTACAGTTTTGCCAAGAGAACGCATTGGTTGTAGCAAACATCCTCTTCCAGCAACACAAGAGAAGACTCTACACCTGGACATCACCAGGTAGTCAACACCAAAATCAGATTGATTATATTCTTTGCAGCCAAAGATGGAGAAGCTCTATACAGTCAACAAAAACAAGACAGGGAACTGACTGTGGCTCAGATTATGAACTCCTTATTGCCAAATTCAGACTTAAATATAAGAAAGTAGGGCAAACCACTGAACCATTCAGGTACAACCTAAATCAAATGAAGATCAGCTCAGCTCAATTCAGTCACTCAGTCATGTCTGACACTTTGCGATCCCAACGACTGCAGTACACCAGGCCTCCCTGTCCATCACCAACTCCTGGAGTTTACTCAAACTCATATCTATTGAGTCAGTGATGCCATCCAATCATCTCCTCCTCTGTCATCCCCTTCTCCACCTGCCTTCAATCTTTCCCAGCATCAGGTCTTTCCCAATGATTCAGTTCTTCGCATCAGGTGGCCATAGTATTGGAGTTTCAGCTTCAGTATCAGTCCTTCCAATGAATATTCAGGACTGATTTCCTTTAGGATGAACTGAAGATAGTGGAGGTAATGAAGATAATGGCAACCTCCTTCAAATGGTCACATGCATGCACTGCTGTACTAAGTGCCCCTGACCCTACAGCAGGCCACCACCAACCCACACCTTTGCCAGAGACTCCTGGACACTCATGAGCATGTCTGGGTCAGTTTCTTGTGTGGTCACTGCTCCTTTCTCCCAGGTACTGGTGCACACAAGGCTTTGTTTGTGCCCTCCAAGATTCTGTTTCCCCAGTTCTATGTAAGTTCTGGTGACTCTTGGTGGGGTTAGTCGTTACCTCTTCCAAGAGGGCTTATGCCATACCCAGGTCTGCTGCACCTAGAGCGCCTGCCCCTGCAGCAGGCCACTGCTGAACCATACCTCCACAGGAGACACTCAGCCACAGTTCTGGCTCAGTCTCTGTGGGTTGGGAGTGTGATTTTTGCCCTTCCTAGGTCTGAGCAGCTCAGGGTACCAGGTGCTTGGCTAGCACATTTTCCCAGGTGGGCTGTGTATCTTAATCACCTCCCCAGTCCCAGACACTAGGTTTTCTGGGCGCACTGCAAGAGCACTGTCTCAGGTGTGTCGCATGTCTACTCTGGAGAGCTTATATCAGGCTTCGACCCTCCTGGCAGATGTCAACCATCCAGGATCTCAGGAAGATGTGGTTAGCAGCTGAGAACCTGCTCAGTTCAGCGGAAGATGCAGTCTCTAATTTTGAGATTGCACCAGCCCTTGCCTTCTGGCTCCAACTGTTGCAATGTTGCCTCTCTGCCTCTGAGGAGGGCCTGGTAAGCAGCCCTGCTAACTCTCCTTTGGTATTCTCTCAATCCTTTGTTCTGTGAGCAGGCCAGGCTGTGCATTAGGTTGTTAGGTTAGAGTGTTTCGTGGGAAAGTTCTCTTTTCCACAGTTGCGGTTAGGCATGTATTCTGTGGGCTTTTTATTTTTTAATTTTTCTCCCAGTTACATTTCCTTCTGAGATTTCCAAAACTCCCCACAGACCCACCTGTGAGAGGATTTGCTACTGTGTGAAAACTTTTCCTTCACTACTCCTTCCGTAGGACAGGTCTCCATACCTAACTCTTCTGTCTCTATTTTTGTCTTTTATATTTTGTCCTGCCTCCTTTTGAATAGAAATGGGCTGCCTTTCTGGGTTCCTGGTGTCCTCTGCCAGTGTTCAGAAGTAGTTTTCTGGAAGTTGCTCCATATTCAAATGATCTTTTGATGAATTTGTGGGGAAGAAAGTAGTCTCCCTGTCATATTCTTTTGCCATCTTGGATGAGTTATTTTTATTCCCTTCTTCCTTTGCCTTCCATGGTATCTCTAGTATCTCTATTTAGTATGGGTCATTGGTTTTTCCAAGTCAAATTCAGACTTAAATTGAAGAAAGTAGGGAAAACCACTAGACTATTCAGGTATGACCAAAATCAAATCCCTTATGATTATACAGTGGAAGTGAGAAATAGATTTAAGGGCGTAGATCTGATAGATAGAGTGCCTGATGAACTATGGAATGAGGTTCATGACATTGTACAGGAGACAGGGATCAAGACCATCCCCATGGAAAAGAAATTCAAAAAAGCAAAATGGCTGTCTGGGTGGGGGGGGGGGGGCTTAAAAATAGCTGTGAAAAGAAGAGAAGCGAGAAGCAAAGGAGAAAAGGAAAAATATAAACATCTGAATGCAGAGTTCCAAAGAATAGCAAGAAGAGATAAGAAAGCCTTCTTCAACGATCAATGCAAAGAAATAGAGGAAAACAACAGAATGGGAAAGACTAGGGATCTCTTCAAGAAAATCAGAGATACCAAAGGAACATTTCATGCAAAGATGGGCTTGATAAAGGACAGAAATGGCATGAACCTAACAGAAGCAGAAGATATTAAGAAGAGATGGCAAGAATACACAGAAGAACTGTACAAAAAAGATCTTCATGACCCAGATAATCACGATGGTGTGATCACTGGCCTAGAGCCAGACATCCTGGAATGTGACGTCAAGTGGGCCTTAGAAAGCATCACTATGAACAAAGCTAGTGGAGGTGACAGAATTCCAGTTGAGCTATTCCAAATCCTGAAAGATGATGCTGTGCAAGTGCTGCACTCAATATGCCAGCAATTTTGGAAAACTCAGCAGTGGCCACAGGACTGGAAAAGGTCAGTTTTCATTCCAATCCCAAAGAAAGGCAATGCCAAAGAATGCTCAAACTACTGCACAATTGCACTCATCTCACATGCTAGTAAAGTAATTCTCAGAATTATCCAAGCCAGGCTTCAGCAATATGTGAACCGTGAACTTCCAGATGTTCAAGCTGGTTTTAGAAAAGTCAGAGGAACCAGAGATCAAATTGCCACCATCTGCTGGATCATTGAAAAAGGAAGAGAGTTCCAGAAAAACATCTATTTCTGCTTTATTAACTATGCCAAAGCCTTTGACTGTGTGAATCACAGTAAACTGTGGAAAATTCTGAAAGAGATGGGAATACCAGACCACCTGACCTGCCTCTTGAGAAACATGCATGCAAGTCAGGAAGCAACAGTTAGAACTGGACATGGAATAACAGACTGGTTCCAAATAGGAAAAGGAGTAACTCAAGGCTGTCTATTGTCACCCTGCTTATTGAACTTATATGCAGAGTATATCACGAGAAACGCTGGGCTGCAAGAAGCACAAGCTGGAATCAAGATTGCCAGGAGAAATATCAGTAACCTCATATACTCAGATGGCACCACCCTTATGGCAGAAAGTGAAGAGGAACTCAAAAGCCTCTTGATGGGAGGAGCTAAGATGGCGGAGGAGTAGGACGGGGAGAACACTTTCTCCCCCACAAATTCATCAAAAGAACATTTAAACGCTGAGTAAATTCCACAAAACAACTTCTGAAAGCCGGCAGAGGACATCAGACACCCAGAAAAGCAACCCAAGTCTTCGAAAGGAGGTAGGGAAAAATATAAAAGAGAAAAAAAAGGGACAAAAGAGGGAGGGACGGAGTTCCGTCCCGGGAAGGGAGTCTTAAAAAGAGAGGTTTCCAAACACCAGGAAACCTTCTCACTGCCGAATCTGCGCCGAGCCTTGGAAGCACAGAGGGCAACATAACAGGGAGGAAAAATAAATAATTAAAACTCGCACATTGCGAGCCCTACGGTAACTCCCCCAGCAGAGATGCAGCGCAGATGCCTGCATACGGCATTAGCAAGCGGGGGCTGGGCAGGGAGGCGCGGTGCAGGCTGCATCACAAGGATCTGGCCTGAATACCCCAAGCACTATCTGAGCGAATTAATTTGGGCTAGCATACCAGACTGTGGGATATCTACCACGCGAAAAGCCAGCCCTAACCTATGACACCGCCTGGCCCGCACATGGAATAAAGGACTGAACAGAGATAGCCGGTGGCAGACCATCCCCCTCTGGTGATAGGCAGCCAGAGCCGGAAGGGGACAATCGCAGCCCCAGAGAGACATTTTCTATAAAACTGTAAGCAGGCTTCTTTGCTAACTAAAACTTCTTGGGGGTCTGGACGGTCAACATCTGCCTGAGAAGGTGTGCCGGTACACAACTAGATAACCGAGCAGCAGGGAGGCGATAAGTCGCAGCAATCGCGCGTGCAAAACACCTCATCACCTGAGCTGCTCAGATCTGGGAAGGGCACAAAACGCAGGCCCAACTGAGAGTCTGCGCCTCTGAGGACTACCTGAGTGCCTGAACCTGAGTGGCTTGGACCTGGGAAGTACAGGCAGCCCAGGGCGGGCCGCGGATGGTTCGCGGTGGAGCAACCTAGAGCCTGAGCAGCGTGGGCAGAGAGGCTACACGCGCCTTGAACTGGGGGCAGACCCAGTGTGACTGAGGCAGTGCGAGCACACGCCAGGGTTATTTGTTTGCAGCATCCCTCCCTACCTCCCCTCAGTGCGACTGAACAAGTGAGCCTATAAAAAAAAAAAAAAATTAAGTCCTCTATTATTCCTTTAATCTCCACTTTTATAACCAATTACTTTGAAAAAAAAAAAGAAGACCCTATTTTTTTTAAAAGCAAACTTCATATATATATATTTTAAAATAATTTTTTGGCCTTTTTTTTTTCTTTTTCCTTCTTTTCTTTAACATTGTACTTTTGAAATTCCAAACTCTACTCTAGATTTTTAATTTTAGCTTTTTAGTATTTGTTATCAATTTTGTACCTATAGTTTTTTTTTGTTTGTTTTTATATAATTTCTGTGACCCTTTTTTATTTTTTCTTTTTCTCTGTTTCTTTCTCTTCTTCTTTTAAATAACATTGTATATCTGAAATTCCAAACTCTATTCTAGATTTTTAATTTATGCTTTTTGTTATTTGTTATCAATTTGTACCTGTATTTTTTTTTTTATAATTTATGCGACCTTGTTTGTTCTTGTTTGTTTTTTTTTCCTCTCTCTTTCTTTTTCTTCTTCTTTTTTAACATTGTATTTTTGAAATTCCAAACTCTACTCTAGATTTGTAACTTTTGCTTTTTGGTATTAGTTATCAATTTTGTACCTATATTTTCTTTATAATTTTTGCGAACTTGTTTGTTTTTGTTTGTTCATTTTTTCTCTTTCTTTTCCTTCTTCTTTTCTTTAAGATCGTATTTTTGAAATTCCAAACTCTACTCTAGATTTAAAATTTTTGCTTTTATGTATTTGTTACCAATTTTGTACCTTTAAGAACCCAATCTTCAGTACCCATTTTTCACTAGGGAGCGAGATTACTGGCTTAACTGCTCTCTCTCCCTTTGGACTCTCCTTTTTCTCCACTAGGTCGCCTGTGTCTCCTCCCTAATCCCTCTCTACTCTACCCAACTCTGTGAATTTCTGTGTGTTCCAGACGGTGGAGAACACTTAGGGAACTGATAACTGGCTGGATCTGTCTCCCTCCTTTTCATTCCCCCCATTTATCCTCCTGGCCACCTATGCCACCTTCTTCCTTCTTCTCTTCTCTGTATAACTCTGTGAACAACTCTGAGCGGTCCAGTTGTGGAGTGCACATAAGGAAGAAATTACTGAATAGCCCACTCTCTCCTCTATTGACTCCACCTCATCTCATTCGGGTCACCTCTAACTCCCTCCTCACTCTTCTCTTCTCCATATAATGCTGTAAACCTCTCTGGGCGAAACAAGTTTCAGGGCAAGACATACCAAGCAAATTCTCCAGCAGCAAGGAACACAGCCCTGAGCTCCAAGATACAGGCAGCCCAAAGTCACCCCAAAACCATAGACATCCTATAACTCACTACTGGATATTTCATTGCACTCCAGAGAGAAGAAATACAGCTCCAGTCACCAGAACACCGACACAAGCTTCCCTAACCAAGAAACCTTGACAAGCCACCTGTACAAACCCACACAGAGCGAGGAAATGCCACAATAGAGAGAACTCCACAAACTGCCAGAATACAGAAAGGACACCCCAAACTCAGCAATTTAAACAAGATGAAGAGACAGAGGAATACCCAGCAGATAAAGGAACAGGATAAAAGCCCACCAAACCAAACTAAAGAGGAAGAGATAGGGAAACTACCTGATAAAGAATTCCGAATAATGATAGTGAAATTGATCCAAAATCTTGAAATCAAAATGGAATCACAGATAAATAGCTTGGAGACTAAGATCGAGAAGATGCAAGAAAGGTTTAACAAGGACCTAGAAGAAATAAAAGAGAGTCAATATAAAATGAATAATGCAATAAATGAAATTAAAAACACTCTGGAGGCAACAAATAGTAGAATAACAGAGGCAGAAGATAGGATTAGTGAATTAGAAGATAGAATGGTAGAAATAAATGAATCAGAGAGGATAAAAGAAAAACGAATTAAAAGAAATGAGGACAATCTCAGAGACCTCCAGGACAATATTAAACGCTACAACATTCGAATCATAGGGGTCCCAGAAGAAGAAGACAAAAAGAAAGACCATGAGAAAATACTTGAGGAGATAATAGTTGAAAACTTCCCTAAAATGGGGAAGGAAATAATCACCCAAGTCCAAGAAACCCAGAGAGTCCCAAACAGGATAAACCCAAGATGAAACACACCAAGACACATATTAATCAAATTAACAAAGATCAAACACAAAGAACAAATATTAAAAGCAGCAAGGGAAAAACAACAAACAACACACAAGGGAATTCCCATTAGGATAACAGCTGATCTTTCAATAGAAACTCTTCAAGCCAGGAGGGAATGGCAAGACATACTTAAAGTGATGAAAGAAAATAACCTACAGCCCAGATTATTGTACCCAGCAAGGATCTCATTCAAATATGAAGGAGAAATCAAAAGCTTCTCAGACAAGCAAAAGTTGAGAGAATTCAGCACCACCAAACCAGCTCTCCAACAAATACTAAAGGATATTTTCTAGACAGGAAACACAAAAACAGTGTATAAACACGAACCCAAAACAATAAAGTAAATGGCAACAGGATCATACTTATCAGTAATTACCTTAAATGTAAATGGGTTGAATGCCCCAACCAAAAGACAAAGACTGGCTGAATGGATACAAACACAAGACCCCTACATATGTTGTCTACAAGAGACCCACCTCAAAACAGGGGACACATACAGACTGAAAGTGAAGGGCTGGAAAAAGATTTTCCATGAAAATAGGGACCAAAAGAAAGCAGGAGTAGCAATACTTATCTCAGATAAAATAGACTTTAAAACAAAGGCTGTGAAAAGAGACAAAGATGGTCACTACCTAATGATCAAAGGATCAATCCAAGAAGAAGATATAACAATTATAAATATATATGCACCCAACACGGGAGCGCCGCAATATGTAAGACAAATGCTAACAAGTATGAAAGGAGAAATTAACAATAACACAATAATAGTGGGAGACTTTAATACCCCACTCACACCTACGGATAGATCAACTAAACAGAAAATTAACAAGGAAACACAAGCGTTAAACGATGCAATAGACCAGTTAGACCTAATTGATATCTATAGGACATTTCATCCCAAAACAATGAATTTCACCTTTTTCTCAAGCGCACATGGAACCTTCTCCAGGATAGATCACATCCTGGGCCATAAATCTAGCCTTGGTAAATTCAAAAAAAATAGAAATCATTCCAAGCATCTTTTCTGACCACAATGCAGTAAGATTAGATCTCAATTACAGGAGAAAAACTATTAAGAATTCCAACATATGGAGGCTGAACAACACCCTGCTAAATAACCAACAAATCACCGAAGAAATCAAAAAAGAAATCAAAATTTGCATAGAAACTAATGAAAATGAAAACACAACAACTCAAAACCTGTGGGACACTTTAAAAGCAGTCCTAAGGGGAAAGTTCATAGCAATACAGGCATACCTAAAGAAACAAGAAAAAAGTCAAATAAATAACCTAACCCTACACCTAAAGCAACTAGAAAAGGAAGAAATGAAGAACCCCAGGGTTAGTAGAAGGAAAGAAATCTTAAAAATTAGGGCAGAAAGAAATGCAAAAGAAACAAAAGAGACCATAGCAAAAATCAACAAAGCCAAAAGCTGGTTCTTTGAAAGGATAAATAAAATTGACAAACCATTAGCCAGACTCATCAAGAAACAAAGGGAGAAAAATCAAATCAATAAAATTAGAAATGAAAATGGAGAGATCACAACAGACAACACAGAAATACAAAGGATCATAAGAGACTACTATCAACAATTATATGCCAATAAAATGGACAAAGTGGAAGAAATGGACAAATTCTTAGAAAAGTACAACTTTCCAAAACTGGACCAGGAAGAAATAGAAAATCTTAACAGACCCATCACAAGCACGGAAATTGAAACTGTAATCAAAAATCTTCCAGCAAACAAAAGCCCAGGTCCAGACGGCTTCACAGCTGAATTCTACCAAAAATTTAGAGAAGAGCTAACACCTATCCTGCTCAAACTCTTCCAGAAAATTGCAGAGGAAGGCAAACTTCCAAACTCATTCTATGAGGCCACCATCACCCTAACACCAAAACCTGACAAAGATCCCACGAAAAAAGAAAACTACAGGCCAATATCACTGATGAACATAGATGCAAAAATCCTTAACAAAATTCTAGCAATCAGAATCCAACAACACATTAAAAAGATCATACACCATGACCAAGTGGGCTTTATCCCAGGGATGCAAGGATTCTTCAATATCCACAAATCAATCAATGTTATACACCACATTAACAAATTGAAAAACAAAAACCATATGATTATCTCAATAGATGCAGAGAAAGCCTTTGACAAAATTCAACATCCATTTATGATAAGAACTCTCCAGAAAGCAGGAATAGAAGAAACATACCTCAACATAATAAAAGCTATATACGACAAACCCACAGCAAACATTATCCTCAATGGTGAAAAATTGAAAGCATTTCCTCTAAAGTCAGGAACAAGACAAGGGTGCCCACTTTCTCCACTACTATTCAACATAGTTTTGGAAGTTTTGGCCACAGCAATCAGAGCAGAAAAAGAAATAAAAGGAATCCAAATTGGAAAAGAAGAAGTAAAACTCTCACTGTTTGCAGATGACATGATCCTTTACATAGAAAACCCTAAAGACTCCACCAGAAAATTACTAGAACTAATCAATTATTATAGTAAAGTTGCAGGATATAAAATCAACACACAAAAATCCCTTGAATTCCTATACACTAATAATGAGAAAACTGAAAGAGAAATTAAGGAAACAATTCCATTCACCATTGCAACAGAAAGAATAAAATACTTAGGAATATATCTACCTAAAGAAACTAAAGACCTATATATAGAAAACTATAACACACTGGTGAAAGAAATCAAAGAGGACACTAATAGATGGAGAAATATACCATGTTCATGGACTGGAAGAATAAATATAGTGAAAATGAGTATACTACCCAAAGCAATTTATAGATTCAATGCAATCTCTATCAAGCTACCAACGGTATTCTTCACAGAGCTAGAACAAATAATTTCACAATTTGTATGGAAATACAAAAAACCTCGAATAGCCAAAGCTATCTTGAGAAAGAAGAATGGAACTGGAGGAATCAACCTACCTGACTTCAGGCTCTATTACAAAGCCACAGTTATCAAGACAGTATGGTACTGGCACAAAGACAGAAATATTGATCAATGGAACAAAATAGAATGCCCAGAGATAAATCCACGCACCTATGGACACCTTATCTTTGACAAAGGAGGCAAGAATATACAATGGATTAAAGACAATCTCTTTAACAAGTGGTGCTGGGAAAACTGGTCAACCACTTGTAAAAGAATGAAACTAGAACACTTTCTAACACCTTACACAAAAATAAACTCAAAATGGATTAAAGATCTAAATGTAAGACCAGAAACTATAAAACTCCTAGAGGAGAACATAGGCAAAACACTCTCTGACATACATCACAGCAGGATCCTCTATGACCCACCTCCCAGAATATTGGAAATAAAAGCAAAAATAAACAACTGGGACCTAATTAAACTTAAAAGCTTCTGCACATCAAAGGAAACTATTAGGAAGGTGAAAAGGCAGCCTTCAGAATGGGAGAAAATAACAGCAAATGAAGCAACGGACAAACAACTAATCTCAAAAATATACAAGCAACTCCTCCAGCTCAACTCCAGAAAAATAAATGACCCAATCAAAAAATGGGCCAAAGAACTTAATAGACATTTCTCCAAAGAAGACATACAGAAGGCTCACAAACACATGAAAAGATGCTCAACATCACTCATTACCAGAGAAATGCAAATCAAAACCACTATGAGGTAGCATTTCACACCAGTCAGAATGGCTGTGATCCAAAAGTCTACAAGCAATAAATGCTGGAGAGGGTGTGGAGAAAAGGGAACTCTCTTACACTGTTGGTGGGAATGCAAACTAGTACAGCCACTATGGAGAACAGTGTGGAGATTCCTTAAAAAACTGGAAATAGAACTGACTTATGATCCAGCAATCCCACTGCTGGGCATACACACTGAGGAAACCAGAAGGGAAAGAGACACGTGTACCCCAATGTTCATCGCAGCACTGTTTATAATAGCCAGGACATGGAAGCAACCTAGATGCCCATCAGCAGATGAATGGATAAGAAAGCAGTGGTACATATACACAATGGAGTATTACTCAGCCATTAAAAAGAATACATTTGGATCAGTTCTAATGAGATGGATGAAACTGGAACCTATTATACAGAGTGAAGTAAGCCAGAAAGAAAAACACCAATACAGTATACTAACGCATATATATGGAATTTAGAAAGATGGTAACAATAACCCTGTGTACGAGACTTCAAAAGAGACACCGATGTATAGATCAGTCTTATGGACTCTGTGGGAGAGGGAGAGGGTGGGGAGATTTGGGAGAATAGCATTGAAACATGTATATTATCATGTATGAAACGAGTCGCCAGTCCAGGTTCGATACACGGTACTGGATGCTTGGGCCTGGTACACTGGGACGACCCAGAGGGAGGGTAGGGGAGGGAGGAGGGAGGAGGGTTCAGGATGGGGAACGCGGGTATACCTGTGGCGGATTCATTTCGATATTTGGCAAAACTAATACAATATTGTAAAGTTTAAAAATAAAATAAAATTAAAAAAAAAAAAAGCCTCTTGATGAAAGTGAAAGAGCAGAGTGAAAAAGTTGGCTTAAAGCTCAGCATTCAGAAAACTAAGATCATGGCAACTGGTTCCATCACTTCATGGGAAATAAATGGCAAAGCATTAGAAACAATGTCAGACTGTATTTTGGGGGCTCCAAAATCACTGTAGATGGTGATTGCAGCTATGAAATTAAAAGATGCTTACTCCTTGGAAGGAAAGTTATGACCAACCTAGATAGCATTTTCAGAAGCGGAGACATTACTTTTCCAACAAAGATCCATCTAATCAAGGCTATGTTTTTTCCAGTGGTCATTTATGGATGTTAGAGTTGGACTGTGAAGAAAGCTGAATGCTGAAGAATTGATGCTTTTGAACTGTGGTATTGGAGAAGACTCTTGAGAGTGCCTTGGACTGCAAGGAGATCCAGCCAGTCCATTCTAAAGGAGGTCAGTCCTGGGTGTTCTTTGGAAGGGCTGATGCTAAAGCTGAAACTCCAATACTTTGGCCACCTGATGAGACGCGTTGACTCATTGGAAAAGACTCTGATGCTGGGAGGGATTGGGGGCAGGAGGATAAAGGGACGACAGAGGATGAGATGGCTGGATGGCATCACCAACTTGATGGACATGAGTTTGGGTGAACTCCGGCAGTTGGTGATGGACAGGGAGGCCTGGTGTGCTGCAATTCATGGGTTTGCAAAGAGTCAGACACAGCTGAGCGACTGAACTGAACTGTACCGAATATGGCATTCTCTTGTTTCACATATAAAGAGTCGTTATTTCTTTTTAAACTATCATTTATTGCTTTTGTTTATAGGACCCTTTGCAAAGTAAAACATAGGTAATCAGATACATATTCACAGACTTTCTGAGAAAGAAGGCAACTTTCCCTTTACTGTGGTAGAACTAAAACCTCTATGGGCTTTCCACTACACTAGAAGTCCTCTAGTCTCCTCTACCCTCCCACACACATATTGATTGGCTCAATGTATAGGGATAAGTCAGGGTATAGACCTCTTTCCCAAGGACATACTTCAATGTTTCCCTGAAAATCTTTTACTTCCTTTACTCCAGAGAGTCTAATTTCACCATGGAATGAGAATACCTTTTCTCTTCATCTTTTTTTTTTTCTTTTGAAATATGTTACTCATGCCTTGAGTCTTTCAAAGCTTAGACATTTACAATATAGGAGCAAAGTGTTAACTTTATTGATTTCTATGTTTCTTTCTTTCATTTTATTCTTTTTTTTTTAAATTTAATTTTATTTTTAAACTTTACATAATTGTATTAGTTTTGCCAAATATCAAAATGAATCCACCACAGGTATACATGTGTTCCCCATCCTGAACCTCCCTCCTCCCTCCCCATACCATCCCTCTGGGTCGTCCCGGTGCACTAGCCCCAAGCATCCAGTATCGTGCATCCCTTACTCCAGTAAAGATATTCTATTTCCTGAACAGGGGAAACTGTCATGGTGTGACATGAAGTATGTGTATGGGGAAGACATGCCAAAGTTAATTAAATCTGATGACCCTTAATATGAAGAAATAAAATAAATATTAGATAATAAAATATAATATCAACAGATATCAAGTGACTAAGAAATAGAAAACATCCCTAATCAAATGACTTTACAAAATAAATGTAGAAAAAATTGCTAAAATATACCAGCAACCATAAAAAAGGCCAAGAGCAATTTTGTAAGAAATTATGACTAGAAAACCATTAAAAGTAAAATAAGGCAAATATCTCTTAAAATTGATATTTATTATTGTTTAGAGGTTTTAGATAATATAATGAAAATAAAATATAAATTTGAAGAAAAAAGACAAATATATTAATATCTCCACATGTATATATCTATAAACAACTAAAGAGACTATTTTAAGTCATGTCAACATGTGGCAAGAAATAATGAAATATTCAAAATGTAACATATATAATAAAATTTATGCATAAGATATTAATATCTTCCAAAAAGTCACTTCAAAAATTTTATGATTTGTTTATTTTTATATAAATTCATTCTTCTTAAGTCATACTCTAAAAAGCATTAACAAAATATATTGATAAAGTAGAAAGAATTTCTAAAATTATTCCCATTTTCATTTAACCATATGCAAATAAATGTGGTATGTTTTCATGATGCTCTCTGTTTCCAAAATTTGAAGATCTGTTATTCTCTTCTGTTTTAATATTCATGTTACATCTCTGTCTTATTTTTATTCTTCCACTTTAAAAATGCATAAATATCTTCCCTTGGCTTTCTTATCTTCTCTCTCTACCTTACCCCCAAGAGGTATTATATTATCCCTGATTTAGTCTCATAAATTCAGCACTCCCTCTTTCATGTGATAATACTCATATTCCCACCAAGACTTCTCCTGAGAACTCTAGACCCATGCATACATGTATTTACAAATAAAATTAAGTCTAAGAGGATAATAAATATGGCATAAATAGGATACTAAATATGGCAACCTACTGGGCTTCCCTGGTGGCTCAGACGGTAAAGAATCTGCCTACTACTAAAACACAACAGCAACTGCTTTTGAAATAATGACTTAACAACCATTCCTGTTAAAAATAATGTTTTTAAAAAGATAAATTTATTACTATCATCCTTGCTGATCAGTATAATTTGGAAGCTTCTAGATAATAAAAAAATTGAAGAAAATAGAAATACAATAACCTGCAGAATGTTTTTCTGGATTTCCTTCTGCAGTAATCATCTCAAACTCAACATGGATAATACTGAGAATAACTCTCCCAGCTCTTTGAACAAAACTTACCTTTGTTCCTTGTCTTGACTGCTTTCTTTCAGATTAGATCTTTCCAACAACTGAAATTTGAACCACTGAAAATATCTTTGAATTTCTTCCTCTCTTCATATCCTTTCTTATTCTACCTCTCTGATATTACAAAAATTACCGCTCTTCTCACAATTCCACTAACATTTTCCTATTTCAAATTCTCTTTATCTCTCTCATAGATAGTAAAAAAGCTTACTCCGTTTTTTTTTTTTTTCCTGATTTACATTTTTATTTTTTTAACTTTTATTTTATTTTTAAACTTTACAATATTGTATTAGTTTTGCCAAACATCGAAACGAATCCACCACAGGTATACCCGTGTTCCCCATCCTGAACCCTCCTCCCTCCTCCCTCTGGGTCGTCCCAGTGCACCAGCCCCAAGCATCGAGTACCGTGCATCGAACCTGGACTGGCGACTCGTTTCATACATGATATTATACATGTTTCAATGCTATTCTCCCAAATCTCCCCACCTTCTCCCTCTCCCACAGAGTCCATAAGACTGATCTATACATCGGTGTCTCTTTTGCTGTCTCGTACACAGGGTTATTGTTACCATCTTTCTAAATTCCATATGTATGTGTTAGTATACTGTATTGGTGTAGTTCTTTCTGGCTTACTTCACTCTGTATAATAGGTTCCAGTTTTATCCATCTCATTAGAACTGATCCAAATGTATTCTTTTTAATGGCTGAGTAATACTCCATTGTGTATATGTACCACTGCTTTCTTATCCATTCATCTGCTGATGGGCATCTAGGTTGCTTCCATGTCCTGGCTATTATAAACAGTGCTGCGATGAACATTGGGGTACACGTGTCTCTTTCCCTTCTGGTTTCCTCAGTGTGTATGCCCAGCAGTGGGATTGCTGGATCATAAGTCAGCTCTATTTCCAGTTTTTTAAGGAATCTCCACACTGTTCTCCATAGTGGCTGTACTAGTTTGCATTCCCACCAACAGTGTAAGAGGGTTCCCTTTTCTCCACACCCTCTCCAGCATTCATTGCTTGTAGACAAATAATTTCACAATTTGTATGGAAATACAAAAAACCTCGAATAGCCAAAGCTATCTTGAGAAAGAAGAATGGAACTGGAGGAATCAATCTACCTGACTTCAGACTCTATTACAAAGCCACAGTTATCAAGACAGTATGGTACTGGCACAAAGACAGAAATATTGATCAATGGAACAAAACAGAAAGCCCAGAGATAAATCCACACACATATGGACACCTTATCTTTGACAAAGGAGGCAAGAATATACAATGGATTAAAGACAATCTCTTTAACAAGTGGTGCTGGGAAAACTGGTCAACCACTTGTAAAAGAATGAAACTAGAACACTTTCTAACACCTTACACAAAAATAAACTCAAAATGGATTAAAGATCTAAACATAAGACCAGAAACTATAAAACTCCTAGAGGAGAACATAGGCAAAACACTCTCTGACATACATCACAGCAGGATCCTCTATGACCCACCTCCCAGAATATTGTAAATAAAAGCAAAAATAAGCAAATGGGACCTAATTAAGCTTACTCCATTTTTAATGACTCAGATGCCCAAGCCATTCTGAACATTTGCCATGTTTACCTTTTTGCAATCACTTAAATAGCATTGGCATAATAAAAGCAAAAATAAAACCTTCAAATGAATTTTTCTCACTTTCTAAAAACTTATCCTACCATTGACTCCAGAACAGAAGTAGATCCATCCTTATGCACTGTTCTTTTATCATACTTGCTTCAAGTTCTAAGTGAAACTGAGCTTCTTACTTCCTCCCAATAAATTATCTTCAATTTCTCAACTTTGAGATTTGAATTTATAAGCGCTCTACAATTGTGATGCCTTTTTTCTCCATCGTCACATGTTAACAGTTTTATAATACAGCTTAAATGCCATCTCCTTAAACAAATTCTACAGTCAGAAGTTACCCATCCTTTCCCTGAGCTGTACTAAATTTTTATCTTCACAATTATTGTGGGGTTTATTTCATCTATTTTATCTCACAGTGATTTTCACCAATCTTTTTGCACCCTATTTGAACTTAAGGATTCAAGTCATAACTATGACATGAGCTCTTTTTTTTAACCACTTAGTATTTATTAAGTAAAGTGCTTTTCACAGAGTAGAGAATGAAAACTTATTTTTAAACTGACTATTTTATATGAAATTGACCAATTTGATTAAAATGACCAATTGACCATTTTTTTTACAAAACAGAGTTGGAGAAAATAGCCATAAGTGTTTATGGTTTAAAGGAAATATGATTTTCTGGCTTGTGTTTGAGCTTTTAGCTGAGGATTCTATTTCTGCTCTTAGTTCAAAATCCATTAGGAACTAAAATGAAATTCTGGAAGCTTTGGAAGAGAGAAATTTTCTCTTCTAACCCTTTTTTAGACATGCTCCTTAAGGATAAGTATAGCACTTAATACTTTTAGAAAAGAGAAGAACATAAGGAATAGAACTCCTGGGGAAATGTCCACGTTTTTGTTTAACAGTCCTCGTACTTTCTTTCCCTTGTCTCAGTCACATCTGTGAATGGTAATCCCTCTCATGAAACTGAAGGGGGGAGGTTTAAGGCAGAAGGTACCACATCACTTCCACCAGAGTAAAAAGAGCTGACCTCTCCTATGAGGGGAGTCTACATTAGGAAGGTAAACTAAAAGTTGACCTTCCAAGAAGTGTATCTCACTCAAATATATGGAAAAAGAACCTTTTAAAACTTATGCATTTTCTAAAGTAGCTTCCATTTTTTGGTACAAAATGGCCAAACACAAAATAGATCTCATTTAACACCCAAAATAAACATTTTATGATGTAGGAATTATTTTCCTCATTTTATAAATGAAAACTTTGACAATAAAGAATTATGAGTTAGTAGTAATAGTTATCTAATAACTCATTGTCAAAATTTTCAAAGTAATAGCTATATCTAGTACCTTTATTATAATTAATATTATTATTATCCAAGTTCTCATATGCCCATAATTATCACTAGCACAGGAAGCATGCAATTTATAGTCCAAACTGGGAAATTTTTGAGAATAAATGGTTTATTAATAATTATGCGAAGACGTTAGGCATAAACTGAGAATTTTTGGGGTGAATCAAAAGATGAAGTTATCCTACACTTTGCTAAACATGTGATTCAGAAATAGTTTTTTGATTACTGTACAAGTTCTAATTATCCACTCTTCTATTTATACCTTTAAACTTAGTATTTTATAATGTTTTAATCTAATAAAGCAAGTCAATAGTTTTCCTGCTGTATACTCTGAGTGAGTAGAAGTTATTTTTTGTATTTTTTATTCAGGGAAGCAAATGACTAATTTTTTTCAACTGTCAAATTCAGTTATCACAAGAGTCCAAACACCATGCTTTTTCCAGGAATCTTTCCTATCTCATTTGAAAGATATTTGAAGTTGTTTTGTTTTTTATATATGTTAGGATTTTCAGTGTTTTCTGGAAAAAAAAAAGGTAGTTACAAATTTTGAAACTTAAGGAAGGGGCTGTAGAATGAAATATATGAAGTAGGAATGGAGAGAAGTAGCAAGTAGGCTTTAATGACTAATAGTTGTAATTAAAGGCTTTTTGAAAATGATAATCATGTAGATTGTTTATTAACTGTGTTGGTTTTTTCCTGAAAAAAAAAAAAATCTCCAGAGGGCATAGGATAGGTTGAACAGAACAGCAGTGCAATTCTAACACTATTGGGGAGTCATAGGTTCCTGGGGCACGTTTCTGTGGCTGATAGCAACATATGTCTCAGGTTTGGGTCTGTTCTCTTCTCTGTAAGTAAAACTGGATGTGGCTGTGTGTTTCACAGACTTCTTACGGATTTGCTTACCCACCAAGGAATTTTATTCTTCTCTAAGATGTTTGTGTATTAACAACGATAATTAGCTATACCATGAATTAGACAAGTCTTCCTCTGTGTTAATTCACTTCAGTCCTGTCTGACTCTGCGACCCCACAGACTGTAGCCCACCAGAATTCATTGTCCATGGAATTTCCCAGGCAAGAATACTGGAGTAGTTTGCCATGCCTTCCTCCAGGGGATTTGCTGATCCAGGGATAGAACCCATGTCTCTTATGTCTGTCTCCTGCATTGGCAAGTGGATTCTTTACCACTAGCACCATCAGGGAAGCCCAAAGCCTCCTTTGTGTGCTCAGTCACTTCAATCGTGTCCAACTCTTTGTGACTCCATGGGCTGTGGCCCACCAGGACCCTCCGTCCATTGGATTCTCCAGGTAAGAATACGGGAGTGGATTGTCATTTCCCTCTCCAAAAATCTCCTTTAAAAATAGCTAAATAAATTTCTATCATTAAATAGAAACATTAAATAATTCATATATAGTCCACAAGATCTTGCATAATCTTGTCTTTGCCTATCATTTTAGCCTCAGAATGCTAAGAAACATACTGTGTTCCCCAGCAGACAACGTTCAAAGTTCTTGAGTTAGATAACCTCATACAATGTTGTTATCTCTGCACCCTATTGGACACTCATGCACACACACACACACACACACACTTTAGAAGCTAGTCTCTTTTCCATTTTTAGGTCCCTACTCTTATGTGAAAATCTAAACTCAGATTCCCTCCTGTATTCTTTCATACTTTTTTTTTCTCCGCTGTGGAGTATTTTTGTTGTTGTTGTTGTTTTTGTTGCTACTCACGTTGATGAGTACCAGTATAATATCTTGTCTCTCTTTAAAATTTAAATTCCCTAAACATAGAGACTATATTTATCTTGTTTACCTCTTTGTAGTCTGTGATAACATGTAAGTGGTATATAGTATACACTCAGCTAATATTAGAGGAAATAGACATCTTCATGGGTTATAGTAAGCATAAATGGTAACACGCATATAGTTTTAATTAATATGATCCCACTATTAGAAAATGCATCCCTATCATTTTTATTTAGAATTGATAGTTGTAGCAGCTACTAAAATTTTTAATAATTTTATTCATGGTCAAACTGTCATTACAGTTAGTTTTTCTTTCTCATCTATTTTCTCCAGGTTCCTGGCATCAGGATTATGACTAAATGAATCACTTTTTAGATTCTGATATTCATACAAGTACAGTTTCCTACTGCTTTCTTATCCATGTCTCAATTAGATTCCCTCCACAAGCCTGGATACAGTTGGAAACCTTAAGAATACTTTAGTGTATGAACATAAGCTGTATTACTTTCTGGCTTTTTCCACCTAGATCCTCAAAGCTCCACCTCTACAATGTTAAATGTTAACTATTTAGACTATCTTGACTAAAATACGATTTTTAAACAATTATAATACATATTACATAATTATAATGCAGTTTTAGAGAAAGAGTGGATTCTGAATTTTTTTATTTCATTTACATATTCTCTCTAGCCTGCTCAAATTCATCCTGTTACCAATATTTTACTTCTCTAGATTTTGAAGTTGTAGAATTTTTAAAATATTGAATAGCATATAATGGAATAAACAATAAATTGGAAGAAAGAAGCAGATATGGGTTCTGGTTTCTTTCTTTCCATTTTTTATTATTGATAATTAAGTGTTTCACTTGATCTTTATGGACTTCTGTTATTTTATCTGCAATATGTTATAGTAGTATAACTTGACTTAAACTAGAAAGAGAGAACAGATGGTGTTTTGTGGGGTCTCTAGCTCTAGAATCTATAATCCTAGCTTAAGAGAGGGTTTTGCAGCAAAACAAAATTGAGATTCAGTAGAATATAATACTCATTTAAACAGCAAAACAAAGAGTCTCTTCTTTGAGGGAAGAATGTCAACTAGTCTTTGTATAAGTTTCCTCTTCCAGTCCTTCCAGCCCTGTCAAATCATTTAACTCTCTATTTAATAATGAGGGAATTCCTTGGTGGTCTAGTGGTTAGGACTGCAGAGGGCACAGGTTTAATCTTTGGTCAGGGAACTGAGATCTCAAACGCTGTGTGGTGTGACCAAAATAAATAAAATAAGTATATATTTAAATGGTTAAAATGGGGAAGAATATTTAAAAATTTTAAACAAAGATAAATATGCTAAATTATTCATACTCTTGTTTCACTTTTTCCCCAAATTACACATTATTTTGTGTAAATAACACCTTTAGAAAAGCAAGTGAATTTTCTACAATTTTACACTCTATTTTAACAGCATCTCAAATAATTGTAATATGGATCTTAAAGCAGAGGAAGGGCTCCAGAGAGCTTTTCCTTCCAGCTGACTGTGTTAGATTTAAGTTTGCAGCAGTTTTCAGGGATATCAATGTCTGATGACTGGTGGGCTCTTGAAATGTGAGTTATGGTTTTTATTCCATCCTCTGAAAAGCATCTGCTAGATGCAGAATTGAGCAATGTTTGTTACTATTTCAGGAAAAAGTCCAATTGTAAATGGATGTGGGAGAAGATCACAAAGTCAGGCATCATAACTTTGGGTTTTACAGTTTGGTTTTGGACTGTAAAAAACATACAGACCTCTGGTATCAGTAGAAATCAACTCAAATACTGGCTATGTCATGAATTATCTATGTGACTTCAGGCCTTAATTTCTTTTTTTTTTTTTTTTTCTTTTATGAAGTAACCTTTTTTCCTTTCTCCTATCGATCTGTCTGTCCATCCATCCATCCATTTACCTATCATAGGACATTTTCTACAGTGGTCCCACGGGTCTGGCCTCTATACCTAGGTACACAATCCTGTATAATTTTGAGTGTGGGCAGCACCTGGTCACTAGGAGTCTTGCAAAAGCAGCTCTGGAAAGAACTGTTCTGACAGTTTTTAAAATGGAATTGAACCAAGGATCCCAAGCAAGAGGCATAGAAAATGGAACAGTCTTCTGTCATCCCAACCACAAATTTTGTGGCAGCTCCAGATTAAAAAAAGCATAGTGACCTGGATAGGACCATAAGGATCTGCACCCCTATTCTCTCCTTACTTTTAAATCTTTAATTCTATTTTGTCTTAGGGAGTTACCTGATCTTCAGATTTTTCTTGATGTGCATCAACTGAATAAAAACTTCTACCTCTGTTTGAGTTGCTTTTGTTTTCACTGATAGGATCTATATAACTAATTCTTATATTGAACAGTATAACATGTAGGTTTCTGTATGGAAAGAGAATAAAAAACTTTAGAGTATCAGGAAAAGGCTTTACAACTGAGAAATTCCAGACTACTTTTTCCTAATGTTCCTTGACGTTTTCTCGAGTTAAAATGTTTGGGTTTTGTATTCTTCATAGATCCTCAGTGAAGAAAGAATGGAAAGACAATATTCCTGAGTAATTGAGGAATTCTAAGTAATTTCTTCCTATTACCTATGTTTCACAGAGCTGTTCACATCATGACAAGTAACACTAAGTGCTTCTCTTAAGTAGGTGTCAGATCAGTGCCTTGGTTTCCATTATGGAAATAAGAGCCTAGTTTATGATTTTGTCTACAATTTAAGTTTCATGAAAGTAGGGAGTTTCTGTATGATTAGTAAATATAACAGCAGTCAGCACATGAAAGATATTCAATACATGACTATAGGATAATGAACACATAAACATATTACACACCCATGTACACACGGCCATTTTTTAAAGAACTCCACATTATCACTAGATGGTAGTTTAGCATAAAACTGTAAAGAACATAAATTCTAGATTTCTTTCTACAGAGGGTTAAAAATAAATGCTTTATAGATAATGAGTCCTATTACTGGCTAACTAAGTAGAGGATTACAGTTCAGTTCAGTGGCTCAGTCGTGTACAACTCTGTGACCCCATGAACCATAGCACGGCAGGCCTCCGTGCAGTATGTATAACTGCGTTTCCCTTCGATGTTCATCTCAAACTACGACAACATTGCTAATCAGCTATACCCCAATACATAATAAAACGTTTAAAGTTTGAAAAAAAAAAAAAATAAAACAGCATCCTTATAAAGGAAAAAAAATAAAAATAAAAAAATAAAAGTGCATGTTGGGATTCAAAAAAAAAAAGATGGTTGGATGGCATCACCAACTCAATTGACATAGGTTTGGGTGGACTTCAGGAGTTGGTGATGAACAGGGAGGTCTTTTTTTTTTTTTAATCTTTTTTTTCCTTTTTTTTTTTAATTTTTAAAATTAAAAAAATTTCAGGTATACACGTGCTCCCCATCCTGAACCCTCCTCCCTCCCCCCTCCCCATACCATCCCCCTGGGCCGTCCCAGCGCACCAGCCCCAAGCATCCAGCATCGTGCACTGAACCTGGACTGGCATCTCGTTTCATACATGACATTTCACGTGTTTCGGTGGGAAGTTTCAGGCCTTAATTTCTATCTCCTATAAAATGGGTTGATTGCAAAAGATGGCATCTAAGTTTCTTTTAAAAAATTCTAAAATTAATATGTATCAATATTGAAAAACTAGAAGATAAGTACAAAAAAGCCTAAAATCACTCATAATTTCACAACTTAGAAAAAAATCAGTATAATAATGTTATTGTGTATTTACTTTGATCTTGTTATACAAATGTATACCACTCAGCTATGTATTTTACATCTTATATATTTCCATACATATTTATGTTCATAAATATATTTCCCATACACATATTTTACTTATTATAAAATTGATTCATACAGTAATCTATTCTGTTTTGTATTCACTATATCAAAAGCACTTTCCCATGTTATATAAAAATATAATTTTATTATTTTATTATTTAGAAAGTATAATTTGTTTAACAGCTGTTGTTGTTTAGTTGCTAAGTCATGTCTGACTCTTTTGTGACCCAATGGACTGTAGCCTGCCAGGCTCCTCTGTCCATGGAATTTCCCAGGCAAGAACACTGGAGTGGGTTGCCATTTCCTTCTTCTGGGTATCTTCTCAATGCAGTGGTCAAACCCTCCCCTCCTGCATTGGCAGGCAGATTCTTTACCATTGAGGCACCAGGGAAACCCTTGCGATAATTACTGATTATTATTTAACTTCTAGCTTTTCATAATTATGGAAAAGATTGATGATGAATATTTTTTATATTAATATCAGTGTATATCATTTATTGTTCAGTAATAGGGAATTATTAGATCAAAGGACTATACTTATAATGACCATTTGGAAGGTTAAATTCTAAACTAAGATTGTCATTTTCAAAGAGATTCAGAATACATGAAAAAACTAAAAAAGATCAATATAAATATTGCCAAGATAACTCTAGATGTAGCTTATTTGAAAATAGTCAACTAGAGTATTCTTAATAAGAGCACATTCTCAATAAGACCTTTTGAAAAGAAAATCAAATTAAAAACATTTGAATGATAGGGTGATCAGAAATTGTATATTTCACACTGGGCTTCTAGGTTTGTTTCTCTGAACCAACTCTGTGGTATCTTAAAGGCATTTTCAATGATTTGTTGTAAACAAACCAACTCTGTGGTATCTTAAAGGCATTTTCAATGATTTGTCGTAAACAATTTTGAGATATCCAATGTTAGGAAAACACTTTCTGAGTAGTGATTCTGATTATGTATTTTAGAGACAAACTTTTTGCAAAATCTCTGACTGCATCCTTCTGGGTTGTACTTTTAAAGCCTCTCATTTACCATGGTACACCAATCTGTATTTAACTATCTCAGGGATTTTAATTCTGCATTCTCCAAATTTGTCACTAGATGGGAGAAGAGGACTTTGGTTAGATTCTAGTGTAGACATTTCATTTGGTGTCTGATATATAGTCTCTTCTGACTCATTGGAAAAGACCTTGATGTGAGGAAAGACTGAAGGCAAAAGGAGACTGGTGGCAGAGGATGAGATGGTTTGATAGCGTCATTGAGTCAATGGACACAAATCTGGGCAAACTTATGGAGATGGTGAAGAACAGGGGAGCCTGGCATGCTGCAGTCCATGGGGCCACAAAAAGTCAGATGGGACTTAGCAAGTGAACCACAAAAACAAATAGGATCCATTTGGTTATAGTCATTAGAATTCATTCAATTTGTATACCTTTTTGCACTCCGTGGCAAATTTTGTTAGAGTAATTTGAGTACCATTTAGAGCATTCAATACTACAGAAATTTGCTGTCCCTTCCCAAGTGATTTCAGGGTTATGTTGAGGAGTGGCTATTTTTGTTATACTGTTATAACTTGTTTGTCAGTGTGGATATTATGTAGACCCCACCTACCTTGGGGACAGGCATATATCAGTGAATTAGTCTTTGACCCCAGATCTATCGAGGAATGGAGAAGGCAATGTGTTGGGGGCTGGCATGAGGCACTCCGCCCATGACAAAGGTCATGAGGAAGGAGGCTCGACATACGCAAAGGCAGGATTGAGCCTCAGGAGTCCCCTTGGAAATTCTCGAGCATCTACCCCCATAACCAGAGCCTGCCTACTTTACTACTTTGTGCTCTCACTTACACCTCTGACTTTACGGGGTGCTGTCCCTCACCACCTCTTTCGGAGAAGGAGTTAACTTAGAGCTCCAGTTAATAATAATTCCTGGGCGTGATAAGAGTGTTTTAACCTACAAACTCCTCTGAAGGTTTTCTAGCCTGCCTGACAGGCTTGTCCAGCCACATGTGATTGCTCACAGCCTCCCAACCGTGAGAGGCACGAGATGCTTTAAACCTTCTAAAAACAGGTTCCTTAGAAAAGTTAGAAAACTATTAGTATAAGTATAATGGGCTGATTAGAAACTGTATTGGTGAAGGGTTTTTCATTTGTTGAGCCAATGTTTGTTGCTAAGTCTCCACATCCCCTGCCCTTACACACATTAATGAATATATAGAAGAAATAAGTATTAACCTTTGATATAAATCACATTAGACCTTAGGCTAAGTAAATTCTTTCCTTAACTAAAACCCACTACACCCTCACCCTATAGGAATGTAACTTTATTTGGGTGGCGTCTGTTTTAAGAATAATCACCCTTGGAGAAATAAGTGTCCTGGTTGACTGACCACTGTCACAAGGAGAGGGTCGTAAATTGTCAGCAGGCCCCCTGGCCAGAAGATGATGTAACACCCCTAAGACCTCTGTATACATTTGTTGAAGCACCTGACTTTGATAAAAGTCAGGACTGCTGTCCCCACGTGACTTTTGTATAACATCTCAGTGTATAAAAACAGACTCTGGAAAATAAAGAATTGGGATCAGTTCCTCGAAAGACTGGTCTCCCCATGTCTCTCTCTCTCTCACTCTGGCTGAGTCTCCATCTGGAGCGCGGAACCCACCATGCTTACTAATTATGCGTGGGCTTCTAAGATCCGACCGGGGAGGCCTCAGTGTCTCCTCTCCTTCGGGAGAACGGAAGGACGCCTGCGGCCTACGTAAGTGGTGCAAGCTTCTTGTCTTGAAGTTTTATTGGTCTCCCGCGTAAACCAAGCTATTCAGCCTCTTTTCTCCACTGAATTTTCCTACTGAGCTATCTTCATTCTATTACTCTTTATATCTTTGATGAATATTTAAATAGTCGCTGAAGCTGTCTCCCCTTCGAATACCCTGGATCAGCTGGGGCTGGACCCCGGCAGGTGGCGCCTGAGACAGGCCTTTCAAAGGTAAGTCCCCAACCCTATTCCCCCAGTGTTGAGTTTTTGAGATGGCTAGGACCCCACTTAGGGTGCTGCAGACCCCCCTGTAGGATAGACAGGGTGAAGAGGAGTGGAAAGTGTTGAAAGTGTTGAAGAGTTAGAGAGAAAAAACGGATTCTAAAAAGGCTGACAAAAAAGGTCTAATCTTTTGATAGCTAAAAGCAAAATCTTGTACTATACTTAACTTTCTGACATGGGTAACACTGAAACTAAAACTGCCAACTCTTTATACAAGTAATCTTGAAACTGTTGAAGAGGGTACTGTTAATTTAGATACTTGGGTGAAGGTAAAAAAAAAAAAAAAAACTAAAAACTTATCCTATAAATATGATTAAAAATGTTCTGTAACCCCATCATGAGGCTGTGGGATAACCTATGGGAGAGGCTATAGCGGTGGATGGTAGTAGGTCTCCACCTTCTGCGCAGATCATTTTTTCTGCCATTGACGAAGAAAAGGAGGGAGACTGTGCTCTACCTCCCAAGGAGTGAGAGGGCTTACAGGACGCTGTGGCTGGGCGCCCTGGCGAGCCCCCTCTTCCTCTACACAAACCTTTAAAAATTTATACAATAATTTCTGATTTAAGATGACTACCCCACCTCCGCTTGCACCTCCCAGGGCCTAATAACTCCCCAGTTTACATCCAAAGCCTCCCAGAGCATTGCCTAAGGCTGAAAAAGATAAAAAAGGTTTTCTTTTTAAACAAAGGAGCTTTTAAAAAATACACAATATACAGAGCCTGTTCCTTGCAGAAAACCCCCTCCAGGGGGCCTCACCCAAGCAAAAAAAAAAAAAAAAAAAGAGAAAAATAAAAAGAAAAAAGAAAAAAAGTGAAAAAAAAAAGGAAAGAAAATAGAGAAAGATCTAAAGATAGAAAAAGAACTAAAGAGTAAAAAGGAGAAAGGAACGGAGGAGGAAGGAATCAGGGAACCCAGCAAGATAGAAAAAGGAAGAAAGGAAGTTAGAAAAAGAGATACAGAGAGAAAGAGAGGGAAGAAGGAAGAAAAAGTTAGAGAGAAAGAGGGTAAAAGGAAAGAAACGAAGGAAAGAAAAGGTAGTGAGAAAAGAAGGGGGAGAGAAAAGTGAAAAAGGCAGGAAGAGAGGGAGAGAGAGAGAGAGAGAAAGTAAGGAAGAAGGGAGAATGAAAGAGGGAAACAGGAAGGAAATGATAGAAAGTAAAAGAGAAGAGAAGAGGAAGGAAAAAAGATAGAGTGAGGGAAAGAAAACTTGAGAAAGATTTAAAGAGAAGAAGAAAGAAAAAATCAGCAGAGGAGAGAGGAGAGGACTTACAGGACACTGTGGCCAGGCGCCCTGGCGAGCTCCCTCCTTCTCAAACCTTTAAAAAAAACCTATCCACCACTTTCTGATTTAAGGCGATTGCCGCCGCCTCCGTTTGCACCTTCTAGGGCCCAAGAGTTCCCCACTTTGCCCCCAAAGCCTCTCAAAGTGTTGCCTAAGCCTGAGGAAGATAAACAGTTTTTTGAACAGTGGAGCTTTTAAAACAAACTGCATACACAATATGCAGAGCGTGCTCCTTGGAGAAAACCCACTCAGGGGGGGTCTCACCAAGGCTAAGAGAAAAGCAGAATGGTAAGGGGATTTAGCAACAATATTAACCCCTGACAAGCTGGTTACTCCAATTCCAACGGGAGTGGCTGGACCCCTACCTGAGGGCATTGTAGGACTTGTGCTAGGGCGTACCTCGCTTTCTTTAAAAAAAAAAAAAAGAGAGAGAGAGAAAAGAAAAATTTCGGTGGTGCATGGTGTAGTAGATTCTGATTATATTGAGAAATTAAAGTTTTGACCTCACCGCCTACTAAAACTGTGCAAATTAATAAAGGTCAAAGAGTAACACAGCTTTTGCTTTTACCTTAGTATCAGACAGGAAAAAACTTGACTTCTCAGGCTAGGAGCCACAGAGTATTTGGATTTAGTGATCTAGCCTTTTGGGTGCAGGAAATTACAGCTCCAAGGCCTTTAAAAGATCTTTTAATTCAAGAAAATAAAATGTCAGGGCTATTAGAAACAAGAACAGACATCTTTTAACATTGCTGGGAAAGACTGGCCCAGTTCCTGGCCCAGCATACTACTGAAAATGAGTTGATGAGATTAGACAAAGTGGTATGTGGGGTGGGAATGCTGTAGAGAAAAAGGTGAGGGAAAGTTTAAAACCTTGAAGAGTAGTGAGTTCTCCATTGCTGGAGGTATTCAAGCAAAGATTAGATGGTTGCTTGTCATCTAAGAAGCTATAGACCAGATTTAGGTTACAAAACAATAACTGGAGAAGCTTATAAAGATGTTGTGCAACACCTCTTAACTTGCTTCTCATATTTAGGTGCCAAAAGTTTTGCAAACTGACAATGCCCCTTTGAAGCTTCGGAGAGATTGTTTACTAACTTTATATGATTTCAAAAAATTATTAGGGGACATTAATTGGATATGCCCACATTTAAAACTGACTACTGCAGATTTAAAGCCTTTGTTTGATTGCTTAAAAAGCTATCCTAATTCCAGTTCTAAGAAAAGTTGACTAATGAGACAGAGTAGGCTCTTATTAAAGTAAATGAAACTTTAAATAATAAGTTAATTAGGATTAATATTACCAAAAGATGAGATTAAACATAGAGTGTAGGTATATGTTTTGTGTCCGGCCACATGTGATTGCTCACAGCCTCCCAACCGTGAGAGGCACGAGATGCTTTAAACCTTCTAAAAACAGGTTCCTTAGAAAAGTTAGAAAACTATTAGTATAAGTATAATGGGCTGATTAGAAATTGTATTGGTGAAGGGTTTTTCATTTGTTGAGCCAATGTTTGTTGCTAAGTCTCCACATCCCCTGCCCTTACACACATTAATGAATATATAGAAGAAATAAGTATTAACCTTTGATATAAATCACATTAGACCTTAGGCTAAGTAAATTCTTTCCTTAACTAAAACCCACTACACCCTCACCCTATAGGAATGTAACTTTATTTGGGTGGCGTCTGTTTTAAGAATAATCACCCTTGGAGAAATAAGTGTCCTGGTTGACTGACCACTGTCACAAGGAGAGGGTCGTAAATTGTCAGCAGGCCCCCCTGGCCAGAAGATGATGTAACACCCCTAAGACCTCTGTATACATTTGTGTGAAGCACCTGACTTTGATAAAAGTCAGGACTGCTGTCCCCACGTGACTTTTGTATAACATCTCAGTGTATAAAAACAGACTCTGGAAAATAAAGAATTGGGATCAGTTCCTCGAAAGACTGGTCTCCCCATGTCTCTCTCTCTCTCACTCTGGCTGAGTCTCCATCTGGAGCGTGGAACCCACCATGCTTACTAATTATGCGTGGGCTTCTAAGATCCGACCGGGGAGGCCTCAGTGTCTCCTCTCCTTCGGGAGAACGGAAGGACGCCTGCGGCCTACGTAAGTGGTGCAAGCTTCTTGTCTTGAAGTTTTATTGGTCTCCCGCATAAACCAAGCTACTCAGCCTCTTTTCTTCACTGAATTTTCCTACTGAGCTATCAATCCTCATTCTACTACTCTTTATATCTTTGATGAATATTTAAATAGTCGCCGAAGCCGTCTCCCTTTCAAATACCCTGGATCAGCCGGGGCTGGACCCCGGCAGCAATGGCACCCCACTCCAGTGTTCTTGCCTGGAGAATCCCAGGGACGGGGGAGCCTGGTGGGCTGCCGTCTATGGGGTGGCACAGAGTCAGACATGACTGAGGTGACTTAGCAGCAGTCTACTGAGGAAAGCTCTCTAGCACTTTTCTGAGCAAATCAGAGTTTGAGCAAGATCATAGCCAACCTGTTGACAACAACTCCTCCTCTAAGACACAGATTGAAATCTGCAGTACTGTATGCCACTTTTTAAGGTTGTACATTTCAATTTTTGTACTCCCAGGTGTGTGGACATTTGATTATGTTAAAAAAAACTATCTATGAGCTTCCCAGTTCTTTACACTGTAATTATTTTCTGCTTTGATACTCCTCTAGTATCTTCAATTAAGTTTTTTTTTTTTAATTATCCATTTATTATAGTTTTGTTCAGTGACAGTGTGTCCACTTAATCTAGTTTTTCTTAATGAAAGGGTTCATAGGAATGACTCAGTTAATCAGAATCAAATCACTCTAATGGTTTGCAAATATGCCCTTCATATAAACCATGCTTGTATATCAGGTGGTGGAGTTTTTAGATAAATTTTAATATTTAACACTTAAGAGTAAATAATAAATTTTATGTATTTCCCCATACCTCTCTCATTCAACTCTTTATTTTTAAACTCTATGCTTCTATGTGTACACCTTCTTCACTCTTTTCACTACTGCATTTTATAGAAGCATTGCAGTGTGCATCTACCATGTTTATGTATCCATTTCCTAGTTAACTCTCTGCTATTACATACAATGCCTTGATGATGTTTTTTCGTCTGTACTTGTCTTTATACTTATGTTTTCAAGATTTTCTAGAATTTATATCAAAGAACAAGCAATTGTTCCATTATGTATATGCATACTAACTTCTAGTAATACTTTCCCAAATGGTTTTATCAACACATTTCTGCCCCTGCCAGAAAAACTGTTTCTTGCCTAGTCAATACTTGATATGTGCTGCTTTCCAATTTTTTCTTTTTTTGTGGTTGTTGTGTGGGTTCTAACTGAGATGGAAATTTGCTACCATTTGGTGTTATTGAATAGAGAAGAATGAAAGCAGAAATGTTAGTTGCTCAGTTGAGTAAAACTATATGTGATCCCATGAACTGTAGCCCACCAGGATCCTCTTTACATGGAATTTTCCAGGAAAGGGTACTGGAATGGGTACTTCTTCAGGGAATTTTCCTGACCTAGGGATTGAATCCCAGTCTCCTGCACTGCAGGCAAGTTCTTTACCATCTGAGCCACCAGGGAAGCCCATTGAATAGAGAAGAAGGCTGGAAAAGAAGGAAGAACATTTTATGATCCAATTTCTCCCTGAACCAAACTACCTATATCTTAGTTTCAAATATTTAAAAGTAAACTTGTAAGGACACAATAATAATAATATTATTCATATTATCACTAGTTTTGTGTTTAGCCTTATTGCTACCAGTGAAAGCAAGTTCCAAGCTCTCTCCACTCTCCACATGAGAGGCCAATGAATCCGAGAGGGATGAGGTATTGAAGCAAGGAATATGACTTAATTCAGAAATCTGGCTTACTGAGAAAATGGCAGACTAATGTCTCAAAATAACCATTTTCCCTGGGTCTGGACGCCAGGTCTTTTATGGAACAGATATGAGGAGAGGTGAGGAAGCAAAGTTAAAAAAAAAAAAAAAAACAACAAAAAACCCCCAATATTTAATTCTTAAAGATATTTCCTAGATTCGCACACCTTGGGCAGGGGAATGTTTTTCTTTTTCTTACAGTCATTTACAGGTGGGCAGATGTCAGATTATCTCCCTGCGAGCTAAACTAAGGCACTTTATGGATCAGGAGGATGAGGAGAGGGAGTTCTCTGAGGTAAGCCATTATGTATGATTATATTAATAACAAAGCAGAAAAAAAAAGAGTTAAAATTAAAGAAATAGTTTTAGCATGGAAGAGTCGAAATTGACTCTTCCCTATTACACTATTACATAGGTAGCAGAATCAGAAATCACATAACGTATGTCAGGTATGCCATTCTAAATTTAAGTAAGCAAAATAAAATATCAGAGGGAAGAGATTATCATGGAACATTATTTGGGGAGAAAAGTGTTTAGATACTTTTCCCCTTTGTATTAATATATTTTAATATAGGACAGTCACATGTGACATTAAAATTATTGTGTAATTTTCTTCTTTTATTGTACTTTTCTTTGAATCACTTAAAAATATTGAGAGTTTTACATCAAGAAAGAAATTCTTGTCACAGCACATTAATTATACATTATCAATGTTGAAGTGTAAAACTTGGAAATATTTATCATACCATTTTCAGTACGGTTCTACCCATTCATGACTCATTAGAGTGGGTAAAGGATGTAAGCCTGAAAAGAATTTGAAAAGAATCAAACCTTTGGAAAGAATTTACAATGGGGGTTCAAATAGTAATTTTTCTACATAAATGTAATTAAATCCACAGTGACTGTTAGATTGAAAGAGGTTTATATTTAGTATACACTGAAACAACACTGAAACCTAATTTCCCACAGAAAAAAAGTGCTTTTAAGCCATTCCACACACGATTAACGGAGAAGGCAATGACACCCCACTCCAGCACTCCTGCCTGGAAAAATCCCATGGACAGAGGAGCCTGGTAGGCTGCAGTCCATGGATTCGCTAAGAGTCGGACACGACTGAGCGACTTCACTTTCACTTTTCACTTTCATGCACTGGAGAAGGAAATGGCAACCCACTCCAGTGTTCTTGCCTGGAAAGTCCCAGGGACGGGGGAGCCTGGTGGGCTGCCGTCTGTGGGGTCACACAGAGTCGGACACTACTGAAGTGACTTAGTGACACATGATTAATGTCTGTTGATGACAGTGTTTTACCATCACAAGTTCAGCTATTTATAGACAAAATAATAACGAAGAGCTTTGGCAAAATCCCAAGGATTATTTTCATTATACTCTAGAGTAGAGGCTCCAGATAATACAATTAATGTTTGCTGGATTGAAACTGCTGAAATTTAAGAAAATGGGAAATCAAAGTGAAGTGAGTCAATGAACATGGTAGTTAAACGAAGCCCTCTGAATTAGTTAATTTTATTGATATATTTTCTTCGCTGAAATCATCATCATTATTTCGACTGATGTTTAAGATCAATATGAGATCACTTGTTCACTCATTACAAAAGCATTTGCTGCGTAATTGCTTGGGCAGCATTTCTTTCTTTTTTTTTTTTTTTTGAAACATACAAGGACTCACGGAATGTATTTTTTGCCCTTAGGAAGTTCGTGGCCTAACGTGGTACATGGTGATTTTACAAAAAATAGATCTGTTTTACAATATTCTACTTCTTTTCATAGTAGAATTGAGCCATTCTAGTGACATATGACAGCAGTGCGCCCTGTCACTTCAAGTGACAGTCTTTAAGCATCCGTGTGTATTCACCATGCTCCTTCCTCTTCTCTAATAACCAACGATATTACAGATCTAGGGCCCCCAACAAGCTGAGTTTTTAAGTGAAGGTATAACCTAGCATGGACCCCTTCTGATTAAAGGAAGTTCAAATTCCTTGAGCCCATCCTGACCAAAAAAATTGACCAAGATAATTACACTATTAACTTTATTTATTCATTCAGAAAATGCTGAGTATTCTGGCCAAACCACCATATTAAGCATAATAAGAACCAGGGATGAAATGTCGAATTGGATACAATTGTTATCTTCAAGTTTTGATGGGCTAGTAGGAGTAGATAGATATGTATATAGTAAAGTTGTAGGTTCATTGTTAGCAGTAGGCATGTGGTATAGCATGCAATCATATGACAAATTGATTGACTTCTCAGAGTTCAAAAGAAATGATAAGGAAGGTGATGTTTCAGTGAAACTTGGAATGTGTGCAAGATCCCTCCATTGGATTTAACAGGAGAGATGGGTAAAGAATATGCCTCTAAAACAGCAGTGCCAAAAAGGCAGATTCGTCAGCAAAGACAAGTCTTCTGAAACATTATAGAAAATTCAGGAATCTAACAAGAGTGGTAAAATTGCAAAATGAAAGTAAAATGAAGATAAATAGTCATGCTGAGGGAATTTAACTTTATCTTATGAGCCATGTGGATGCTCTAAACTATTTTAAGCAAGAGAATACTTGAGAAACAGGATGAGACTAGCACTTGAAAAAACCACTGTGACATCAGTATAGATTAGAATGCAGTTTTTACAGCAAAGACTTCCCTTGTGGCTCAGCTGGTAAAGAATCTGTCTACAATGTGGGAGACAGGGGTTTGATCCCTGGATAGGGAAGATCCCCTGGAAAGGGAAAGGCTACCTACTCTGGCCTGAAGAATTCCATGGACTGTATGGTCCTTAGGGTAGCAAAACCTGGACACAACTGAGTGGCTTTCACTTGTACAGCAGGAAGCTCAGGAAACTGCCCTGAGAGCATATCATCAAATAAGAAAGTCAGAGTAAGATAGCAGAGAAAATAGTAATAGTGAAGAAAGGACATTTAAAGATGATATTAAGAAGGCAGAACCATCATAAAAATGATAGCTCATTTTGATTGAGGATTTACTCTGTTCAGGGCACTGTGTTAACTTCTTTATAAGAATTTACCTAATTCTTGTAATAGACTTAAACTTAACGTTGTTTGTAACCTCTCTAAGTCACAGAAAAGTGAGAGTTCCCATTATATAGTTAGAAGTGGTAGTGCTGGTTTTATGCATAAGATATTTTACTTCAGTCCACATTTCTCCTAATCACTAATTTATGTATACTGCCTTTATAAGCACAATAGGACTTTGTGGTTGATTAAATAATTATGTATGTAATAATTATCATAAAATTATGATAGCTTAGGGGAAAATGATTAAAGAAACAGGAAAAGGCTTCAATATAGAAATGTTAATAGAAATAGGCTTTAGTAAGTACCAAGATTTCAACAAGTGAAATATGTGAGAAGTTCATTCTGCTGCTGCTGCTAAGTTGCTTCAGTCGTGTCCGACTCTGTGTGACCCCAGAGACGGCAGCCCACCAGGCTCTGCCATCCCTGGGATTCTCCAGGCAAGAACACTGGAGTGGGTTGCCATTTCCTTCTCCAATGCGTGAAAGTGAAAAGTGAAAGTGAAGTCACTCTGTCGTGCCCGACTCTTAGCGATCCCAAGGACTGCAGCCTACCAGGCTCCTCCATGGGATTTTCCAGGCAAGAGTACCAGAGTGGGGTGCCATTGCCTTCTCCAAAGTTCATTCTAGACGTAATTAAATACACAAAGTTAAGGATTCATGTTGATATATGGCAAAACCAATACAATATTGTAAAGTTTGAAAATACAATAAGATATAAAAAAGAACTTATGGAAACTTTTTGTAGTGGGTGGGGAAGGAGTTTTGCAGTGAGTTTTGAACAGAAGTATTGCATTATCAAATACTTTTTACAGAAATAAGTGATCAGATCAGTCGCTCAGTTGTGTCCGACTCTTTGTGACCCCATGAATCACAGCACGCCAGGCCTCCCTGTCCATCACCAACTCCCGGAGTTCAGTAAGACTCACGTCCATCAAGTCAGCGATGCCATCCAGCCATCGCATCCTCTGTCATCCCCTTCTCCTCCTGTCCCCAATCCCTCCCAGCATCAGAGTATTTTCCAATGAGTCAACTCTTCTCATGACGTGGCCAAAGTACTGGAGTTTCAGCTTTAGCATCATTACTTCCAAAGAAATCCCAGGGCTGATCTCCTTCAAAATGGACTGGTTGGATCTCCTTGCAGTCCAAGGGACTCTCAAGTGTCTTCTCCAACACCACAGTTCAAAAGCATCAATTCTTCGGCGCTCAGCCTTCTTCACAGTCCAACTCTCACATCCATACATGACCACAGGAAAAACCATAGCCTTGACTAGACGAACCTTTGTTGGCAAAGCAATATCTCTGCTTTTCAATATGCTATCTAGGTTGGTCATAACTTTCCTTCCAAGGAGTAAGCATCTTTTAATTTCATGGCTGCAGTCACCATCTGTAGTGATTTTGGAGCCCAGAAAAATAAAGTCTGACACTGTTTCCACTGTTTCCCCATCTATTTCCCGTGAAGTGATGGGACCAGATGCCATGATCTTCGTTTTCTGAATGTTGAGCTTTAAGCCAACTTTTTCACTCTCCACTTTCACTTTCATCAAGAGGCTTTTGTGTTCCTCTTCACTTTCTGCCATAAGGGTGCTGTCATCTGCATATCTGAGGTTATTGATATTTCTCCCGGCAATCCTGATTCCAGTTTGTGTTTCTTCCAGTCCAGCGTTTCTCATGATGTACTCTGCATATAAGTTAAATAAACAGGGTGACAATATACAGCCTTTACCACCTCCTTTTCCTATTTGGAACCAGTTTGTTGTTCCATGTCCAGTTCTAACTGTTGTTTCCTGACCTGCATACAAATTTCTCAAGAGGCAGATCAGGTGGTCTGGTATTCCCATCTCTTTCAGAATTTTCCACAGTTCATTGTGATCCACACAGTCAAAGGCTTTGGCATAGTCAATAAAGCAGAAATAGATGTTTTTCTGGAACTCTCTTGCTTTTTCTATGATCCAGCAGATGTTGGCAATTTGATCTCTGGTTCCTCTGCCTTTTCTAAAACCAGCTTGAACATCAGGAAGTTCAAGGTTCACATATTGCTGAAGCCTGGCTTGGAGAATTTTGAGCATTACTTTACTAGTGTGTGAGATGAGTGCAATTGTGTGGTAGTTTGAGCATTCTTTGGCATTGCCTTTCTTTGGGATTGGAATGAAAACTGACCTTTTGCAGTCCTGTGGCTACTGCTGAGTTTTCCAAATTTGCTTGCATATTGAGTGCAGCACTTTCACAGCATCATCTTTCAGGATTTGGAATAGCTCAACTGGAATTCCATATTCTCATTTAAGTTTTATGAGAAATAGGCTGGTATGATATACTTAGATTAGATCATAAAAGAATTTAAAAGGTAGTCTAAGTAAGTACCTTTCATAAGTTTGAGATCTAAGGAAAAAATTACGCATTCTATGATTTACTCATAACAGTCTGAAGTAGAGTACAGAATGATTATTATAGGATTAATTAGAAGCTTATCCTCTAGGTCAGATAAAATATAATTGGAGCCTAAAAAGCTAGTGGTGGTGAATAAGGAAACTGAAAAATTAGGAAAATATGGCATAAAAATTGTACTGGATGTGGGAATTAAATATATTACTATAATATATGTATATCATACCTGTTATGATCAAATCAAATAAGAAAGTCAGAGTAAGAGAGCAGAGAAAATAGAAAGTAATAGTGAATAAAGGACATATAAAGATAATATTAAGAAGGCAGAACCATCATAAAAATGATAGCTCATTTTCATTGAGCATTTACTCTGTTCCAGGCACTGTTAACTTCTTTACAAGAATTTACATAATTCTTCTAATAGACTTAAACTTATGTTGTATATAACTTATGTATTATGATATATATAGTATAGTAATAAGATAAAACTATCATCTTCACGATGATGGGATGCACAGAGAAGAAGATATCAACAATTTTGTGTTATTACTTCCTATGCTAAGTCACTTCAGTTGTTTCTGACTTTGTGCGACCCCATAGATGGCAGCCCAACCAGGCTCCCCTGTCCCTGGGATTCTCCAGGCAAGAACACTGGAGTGGGCTGCCATTTCCTTCTCCAATGCATGAAAGTGAAAAGTAAAAGTGAAGTCGCTCAGTCGAGTCCGACTCTTAGCGACCCCATGGACTGCAGCCTAACAGGCTCCTCCGTCCATGGGATTTTCCAAGCAAGAGTACTGGAGTGGGGTGCCATTGCCTTCTCCGTATTACTTCCTAAAATGCGTAATTTGAATTTAGTCATGAGAAATATCAGAGAAACAGCAATGTTACTGAAAAAAAGATTGAGAAGCTGTGATTAAGGAAGAATGAAGTGCCATGGTATTTAAATGCAGTATGTAATCCTAAATGTAAACTAAGTTCAGTTTTTTGTTTGTTTTGGCTTTATGGATCATTGATAC
Source organism: Bos javanicus (assembly GCF_032452875.1). NCBI lineage: Eukaryota > Metazoa > Chordata > Mammalia > Artiodactyla > Bovidae > Bos > Bos javanicus. The sequence goes on along the minus strand of NC_083893.1, from coordinate 6,085,504 downwards.
GATAACTAGTAAAATATTAATATGGTTTTAAGATTAGATAATATCATCATATTAGTGTTATTTGTGGATTTTGATAAAAGTCTTATAAGTTTAAAAGAGAGTATACTTTTTCTTATGAAATAGACATTGATGTATTTTAGATTTAAATTTCAAAATTTGAAAGATATAGAGTAAGATGTCTTACCAGTTAATATAATTAAATAGAAATAAACAAAAACAAAATAAATAGAAAAGACTCAAATAATTGAGAATTATGTAACCCATCTAGACAACCATATTAAAAATATTTTGAACTAAATAATAAAAATATAACATATCATAATGCTGAAGATGTTGATAAAGTAGTATTTAGATGAGACTTTAAAAATGTACTTGCCTCAGAAAATAAAATATATTAAAAATTAATTATCTAAACTCCCACATTGAGGTTTTTTAAAAAATGAGCAAATTAAAAGCAGAATAGTATGAAAAAAAAAGAAATTAAAGAATAGATTATAATAAAGAAAATTAATAAAGACAAGCAATTTTAATTACAAAATCAAATCAATAAAACACTAGAAACACTAAACCATAAGATAGAATACACAAAATTATCAGTAAAAGGAATAAAATGGGACATCACTGCAGATCCTAGAACTATGAAAAGCACAGTAAGACAGTACAAAAAAACTTTGATTAATTCAAACTTAAATGCCATATAATCCTTGAAAATTATAACATAAAACCAAGCTGAAATAGAAAATTGAAGTATTCCTATATGCATTAATGTTTTGAATCTTTGTCAGTTTTTCAATAAAGAAAGTTTCAAGACCAGATGCTTTCATTGGTAAACTTTATTAAATATTTAATGTAAGAAATATGCCCAATCTTACCCAAGGCCAGAAATGGAAGATGTGGGATAATTCTCAACTATTAATAGTTTTAAGAGGTCCTCGTTAGTATGATGGGCTTCCCTGGTGACTCAGATGGTAAAGAGTCTACCTGAAGGGCAGGAGACCTGGGTTCAGTCCCTGGGTCTGGGAGATCCCCTAGTGAAGGGAATGGCTACCCATTCCAGTATTCTTGCCTGGAAAATTCCATGAACAGAGGAGCTTGGCTGGCCACAATCCATGGGTTGCAATGAGTCAGACATGACTGAGTGACTAACACTTTCACTTGACTTTTCATGAGTGTAATAACAAAACCTAATAATCAATTATAGAAACAAATCCTGTGGATCAATATACCTCAGAATCATGGAAACAAAAATATATATTTTTTAAAAACTGCAAATCATATTCAGCAATATATAAAAAGGAAAATATATAATGCAATCACTATCAAATCCCAGATAACTTTTATGTAGGAATTAACAAATTAATTCTAAAAGCTATATATAAAGGCAAGGAATTTAGAATAGTCCAAAGGACCTTTAAAAGAGATCAAGGTTGGCGGGGAGGGCTTATAATTCCCAATCTCAAAACTTACTGAAAATCTCCTGTAATTGAAACAGCATGATGCTGGCATAAAGATAATCATATATATCCAAGCAATAGAATTGATTCCAGAAATAAACCCATACAGCTATGGCTAATTTTGTATCAGCGGGAACCATAAAATCATTTGGATTTGGTATAAAGAAAAAAGCTATGTTGACTTAAAGGTGATTCTAAGCGTACAGTTAACCCTTCCCTCCAGGATTTCAGAAATTGAGTTTTTTCAGTATAGCCATGTCTGTTGTTTGAGCTGTGTATTTTGGCATGAACAAGAGCAAGGATAATAAACAGATACATACTTAGCTGCTTGGACATGACTGCCATGTTCAAGTTCAGGAAAACCAGCATCAGGATCCATTGCAGTATCTATCTATCATAGTTCTGAAAGGGGCAAGGAGCAACTGGAGAGAATTTTTCATGCCAAAGAGAAATTTAGAAGAAATCCTAATAACTATTTTCAATGAGTTTTATACACGTATAATTTTGTAGTCATTCTATAATGCTTTGCTGTTGTTGTTGTTTAGTCACTAAGTCATGTCCAAGTCTTTTGTGACCCCATGGACTGTAGGCCACCAGACTCCTCTGACCATGGGATTTGTCAGGCAAGAATACTGGAATGGGCGGCCATTTCCTTCTCCAGGGATCTTCCAGACCCAGGGATTGAACCTACATCTCCTGCACCGCAGGTGGATACTTTACTACTGAGTCACTAGGGAAACCCTTCTATAATGCTTAACAGGACTTACAAGTTTTGAGTTAAAGTGGTTAACCTTACAATACACTATTTGAAACATGACTTTAAGAATAACAACAAAAATCCTACTGTTCTGGGAAAACATAAGTCAAGGAAACATGGAGTCAAGTGTTGGGTCAGACTCTAAATTGTGCTTGCAGCTGTTAGTAGGCAGGAAGCCAAGGCCAATTACTATCTTAGTAGACTTGTCAGTCCATCCAGTCACAGCATGGTATGCTTGAGCAAACTGCCCTGCAATTTCCAAATGCAGAAAGACAAAGAAGGGATCAAGTTGACCAGCACAAGAGAAGTCCCTACCAACCTCCAAGAAGTATAGTGTTGTTGTTTTCCTTTTGTTGACTTACTCCCATTCTCTAATTTCAGATCCCTCCAGTATTTATCCCATATGTAAGTTCATCAACCCTGATGGTGGGTCTTGCTATAACATGACACAGCTATTCCGTTTTTTCAGTATGGGAGGGTAGCATGTACATGTATGGTCTGAGATAAGCTGGGACTGGCATTGCAGCTTCTCATATAAGAATTCTTTATGTAATTTATAGAAAAACATCATGAGAAACACAGTTTAGTTTTTATGGCTTTTTTCCCCCTCCTTTTATGGAAAAAAGAAATAAACAACAACAGTACCCCAGTGCTGCTGCTGCTGCTGCTGCTGCTAAGTCACTTCAGTCGTGTCCGACTCTGTGCGACCCCACAGACGGCAGCCCACCAGGCTCCCCCGTCCCTGGGATTCTCCAGGCAAGAACACTGGAGTGGGTTGCCATTTCCTTCTCCAATGCATGAGAGTGAAGAGTGAAAGTGAAGTCACTCAGTTGTGTCTGACCCTCAGCGACGCCATGGACTGCAGCCTACTAGGCTCCTCCATACCCCAGTGCTGTTGGGATTAATGCCTTCATTTCAGGAATGCTACCCTCAGTGAACTCAGCAATAAGTACATGAGAACTTTCAGATGATAAATAGAAAACGGTCTTGGGGCGGGGGGGGGGCGGGGGGGAACATTTTTTTTATTGTTGAAACTACCCTAAAGGACTGCAAGAAGATCCAACCAGTCCATCCTAAAGGAGATCAGTCCTGGGTGTTCATTGGAAGGACTGATGCTGAGGCTGAAACTCCGATACTTTGGCCACCTCATGCGACGAGTTGACTCATTGGAAAAGACCTTGATGCTGGGAGGGGTTGGGGGCAGGAGGAGAAGGGGACGACATCGGATGAGCTGGCTGGATGGCATCACCGACTCGATGGGCATGAGTTTGAGTGAACTCTTGGAGTTGGTGATGGACAGGGAGGCCTGGCGTGCTGTGATTCATGGGGTCGCAAAGAGTCGGACATGACTGAGTGACTGAACTGAACCCTAAAGGAATGTTTGGTCTTAGAACTGAGATCCAGTCTTTTATGAAGAAAGAACATTAGATACTTTCTTAGCTTAATAATTTGCTTGAAAGTAGTTTACATCAATTGTATATTTTATATAACTCCACTCAAAATCATAAATAAGCCTTAGTTTGAATCTGAATTATGTGACTTCAAAGTCCCTTAAACTTTCCAAGTCTCAGTGTACTTCAAAGTATGGTGTGAGTCTCAGAACAGTTTTATCTATATAACATATTAATAATATGATCAGTATAGCTTGGTACTTAATAGACTCAAAACCATAAATAAGCCTTAGTTTGAATCTGAATTATCTGACTTCAAAGTCCCTTAAACTTTCCAAGGCTCAGTGTACTTCAAAGTATGGTGTGAGTCTCAGAACAGTTTTATCTATATAACATATTAATAATATGATCAGTATAGCTTGGTACTTAATAGACTTAATAATATGATCAGTATAGCTTGGTACTTAATAGAATCAGATAGGCCTGGTTTTGAACCCAGGCCTAGTAACCTTCATCTTTTATTAGCTGTGCAGCCTTGAATGATACCTAAACCTTTTAAAAGCTTTAGTTTATTTATCTTTTAAGTTTGGATAACATTGTGCCTGTCCTATAAGGTTGTTGTGAGGAGATGCTGTCAAAATCTTGTAGGAATATAAAGTGTTTATATGTTATTATTCAGTGTTCCTTCAATCCTGTATCACTGCATAGCCTTGGTAACACCCAGACTGACCCCAAGACCTCTCTCTCTCCCTTTCTCTCTCTCAATTTTTTCCTGTATACCGACCTCCCAGAAGTGTCTTTTCCTCATTGTTAGCTGTCTTTTCAGAAATTTTCAGTGACTCTTCTGCCTAACATGTCAATGCTAAGGTCTCAGAGACAAAGTCATGGATTTGTTTAGTGGTCTAATAATCAGCTTAGTTCAAATACTGACTTCATCTCAAATCAGGTATTAAAATCATATGACATTTGCATTTATTTCTGCTCTAATTTTTAAGATTTCTTTCCTTCTACTAACCCTGGGGTTCTTCATTTCTTCCTTTTCTAGTTGCTTTAGGTGTAGAGTTAGGTTGTTTATTTGACTTTTTTCTTGTTTCTTGAGGTGTGCCTGTATTGCTATGAACTTTCCCCTTAGGACTGCTTTTACCGTGTCCCACAGGTTTTGGGTTGTTGTGTTTTCATTTTCATTCGTTTCTATGCAAATTTTGATTTCTTTTTTGATTTCTTCTGTGATTTGTTGGTTATTCAGCAGCGTGTTGTTCAGCCTCCATATGTTGGAATTTTTAATAGTTTTTCTCCTGTAGTTGAGATCTAATCTTACTGCATTGTGGTCAGAAAAGATGCTTAGAATGATTTCTATTTTTTTGAATTTACCAAGGCTAGCTTTATGGTCCAGGATGTGATCTATCCTGGAGAAGGTTCACAGCAATCAGAGCAGAAAAAGAAATAAAAGGAATCCAAATTGGAAAAGAAGAAGTAAAACTCTCACTATTTGCAGGTGACATGATCCTCTACATAGAAAACCCTAAAGACTCCACCAGAAAATTACTAGAACTAATCAATGACTATAGTAAAGTTGCAGGATATAAAATCAACACACAGAAATCCCTTGCATTCCTATACACTAATAATGAGAAAACAGAAAGAGAAATTAAGGAAACAATTCCATTCACCATTGCAACGGAAAGAATAAAATACTTAGGAATATATCTACCTAAAGAAACTAAAGACCTATATATAGAAAACTATAAAACACTGGTGAAAGAAATCAAAGAGGACACTAATAGATGGAGAAATATACCATGTTCATGGACTGGAAGAATCAATATAGTGAAAATGAGTATACTACCCAAAGCAATCTATAGATTCAATGCAATCCCTATCAAGCTACCAACAGTATTCTTCACAGAGCTAGAACAAATAATTTCACAATTTGTATGGAAATACAAAAAATCTCAAATAGCCAAAGCGATCTTGAGAAAGAAGAATGGAACTGGAGGAATCAACCTACCTGACTTCAGGCTCTACTACAAAGCCACAGTTATCAAGACAGTATGGTACTGGCACAAAGACAGAAATATAGATCAATGGAACAAAATAGAAAGCCCAGAGATAAATCCACACACATATGGACACCTTATCTTTGACAAAGGAGGCAAGGATATACAATGGATTAAAGACAATCTCTTTAACAAGTGGTGCTGGGAAAACTGGTCAACCACTTGTAAAAGAATGAAACTAGAACACTTTCTAACACCATACACAAAAATAAACTCAAAATGGATTAAAGATCTAAACATAAGACCAGAAACTATAAAACTCCTAGAGGAGAACATAGGCAAAACACTCTCTGACATACATCACAGCAGGATCCTCTATGACCCACCTCCCAGAATATCGGAAATAAAAGCAAAAATAAACAAATGGGACCTAATTAACCTTAAAAGCTTCTGCACATCAAAGGAAACTATCAGCAAGGTGAAAAGACAGCCTTCAGAATGGGAGAAAATAATAGCAAATGAAGCAACTGACAAACAACTAATCTCAAAAATATACAAGCAACTCCTACAGCTCAACTCCAGAAAAATAAATGACCCAATCAAAAAATGGACCAAAGAACTAAATAGACATTTCTCCAAAGAAGACATACAGATGGCTAACAAATACATGAAAAGATGCTCAACATCACTCAGTATCAGAGAAATGCAAATCAAGACCACTATGAGGTACCATTTCACACCAGTCAGAATGGCTGCGATCCAAAAGTCTACAAATAATAAATGTTGGAGAGGGTGTGGAGGAAAGGGAACCCTCTTACACTGTTGGTGGGAATGCAAACTAGTACAGCCACTATGGAGAACAGTGTGGAGATTCCTTAAAAAACTGGAAATAGAACTGCCTTATGATCCAGCAATCCCACTGCTGGGCATACACACTGAGGAAACCAGAAGGGAAAGAGACACATGTACCCCAATGTTCATTGCAGCACTGTTTATAATAGCCAGGACATGGAAGCAACCTAGATGTCCATCAGCAGATGAATGGATAAAGAAAGCAGTGGTACATATACACAATGGAGTATTACTCAGCCATTAAAAAGAATACATTTGAATCAGTTCTAATGAGGTGGATGAAACTGGAGCCTATTATACAGAGTGAAGTAAGCCAGAAAGAACAACACCAATACAGTATACTAACGCATATATATGGAATTTAGAAAGATGATAACAATAACCCTGTGTACGAGACAGCAAAAGTGACGGTGATGTATGGAACAGTCTTATGGACTCTGTGGGAGAGGGAGAGGGTGGGAAGATTTGGGAGAGTGGCATTGAAACATGTAAAATATCATGTATGAAACGAAATGCCAGTCCAGGTTCAATGCACGATACTGGATGCTTGGGGCTAGTGCACTGGGACGACCCAGAGGGATGGTATGGGGAGGGAGGAGGGAGGAGGGTTCAGGATGGGGAGCACATGTATACCTGTGATGGATTCATTTTGATATTTGGCAAAACTAATACAATATTGTAAAGTTTAAAAATAAAATAAAATTAAAAAAAATAAAAGAACATTAAAAAAAAAAGAAAATCATATGACATTTGAACAAACTTATTAAACTATCCATGTGTCAGTTTTTTCTTTTATATAAAGAAGAGATATAGTCCTTTGCATACAGGTTGTTCATAGGAAAGGAGATAATAATAAAGCATTTAATATAAATCTGGTATAAAGTAAACTTTAGTGGTTTTTTTCTAATTATGGGAGAAATCCAGTTTTAAGAAAGTTCTGTCTTATGTTCTCAAATCCTGCATTTTGTTACATTTTAAATGTAACCATCTTTTTTATCAACAATTGAGCTAAATTGAGCAAATTTATATATATATATATAAATTGAGCAAATTTATATCACCTTCTGTAGGATACCTCTTCAACTGATATGTCCTGGTAATACTTTTTATAAAAACTACTACATATTTTGCTTCACCTATAAGTAAAAATATTATTTTAAAGATTTTTAAATAATACTTCTTTTAAAAATAAAGATTTGTTCACAAAGTTCATGGATATTTTTAAAAGAAAGTGGTATTATAATTATTTATCTTCCATAGATGATGGCTGTTTATTTTCACAAATTTTACTAGTAAATCTAGAGAGTTGTACTAATGGAGAAATGAAAAGATAATGAAACACTGTGTCTAAAATAGGAATGTTTCAATATATATTAGCTCTGTAATTCAACATCTTTGCTGGATAGTGCCTCTTGAAAATTTTTTTCACCAACTGCATCTTTCCTTTTAGTTTTAGGGAAGGCTTAAGCCACAGGTAATTGTTCATAATACATTAAATTTTTTTTTCTAAAAAAAATGATTTTTAAGGAAAATTATAGTTCTAATGTGATGAATATGAAAAATAAATATGAGACCAAGAACTAAACTCTAATGCTATTTTCTCTGGGGATTAGTTTAGTCAGTGTCAAATTTGTTTCTTTCATAGCTCCTTTGAAGAACAGCAGGAGTGTTTCTATGATAGTCATCCTCACTGAGATTCACTGTGTTTCATTTGCTTTGCAGGGTCAGATTTCCTGTTCCTATGAGGAATCAAATGTTTTAGTGTTTTAAAGGAACCCATAAAATGTAGCTCACGTACATAATGTGGACTCCTTTGAGGGAATTAGTTTCTGGATAAACTTGTCTCCCTCTCATGTACTCACTCGAATGCAACTTTCAAGCAATATACTGGGACTTTCAATGAAATATTAATATTATTTTTGGATGATCATTGGATTTTAACCTTTTACAACAAGTTGCTTGTTTTGTTTTTATTTTTTCTATCTGAGTGTTTTTTCCCTTTTTTTTTTTTTTGTTTGAATCCCATGTCCTAGACTTACTGAGTCATGCTGAAGGGAAGCCCTTTTCTAGAGTCCAAGCAGTACCTTGGAGTGTTTCTCTAGGGCTCTTACTGCATGAAAGCTCAGAGAAGATGAAATTCAAGAATTTCTTAGGAATCACTCAATTAGTAAAGACAATGTAAATAAACAGAGCTTTTGGAAATAATTGTAGTTTGAAATCTTTAACTGTGTCTAAACCCAAGAAATTAAAGGATGCTTATTCCTTGTAAGGAAAGTTATGACCAACATAGATAGCATATTGAAAAGCAGAGACATTACTTTGCCAACAAAGGTTCGTCTAATCAAGGCTATGGTTTTTCCTGTGGTCATGTATGGATGTGAGAGTTGGACTGTGAAGAAGGCTGAGCGCTGAAGAATTGATGCTTTTGAACTGTGGTGTTGGAGAAGACTCTTGAGAGTCCCTTGGACTGCAAGGAGATCCAACCAGTCCATTCTGAAGGAGATCAGCCCTGGGATTTCTTTGGAAGGAATGATGATAAAGCTGAAACTCCAGTACTTTGGCCACATCATGCGAAGAGTTGACTCATTGGAAAATACTCATGCTGGGAGGGATTGGGGACAGGAAGAGAAGGGGACAACAGAGGATGAGCTGGCTGGATTGCATCACCGACTCGATGGACATGAGTCTGAGTGAACTCCAGGAATTGGTGATGGACAGGGAGGCCTGGCGTGCTGTGATTCATGGGGTGGTAAGGAGTCAGACACGACTGAGCGACTGAACTGAACTGAACTGAAACCCAAGAAACATGCTGAGATTCTAAAAAGTCACTTGATTTGCTGGGAACCTTCCTACAGTTCTCTGTATAAGAAAAGTATAAAGGGAAGAATTTTCAAGAAAAATCAATTACAAATTTACTTGGAGACAGGAAATAAACTTATTAAGGAATTATACTCACTCACAAAATATTTATTCATTCATTTCCTTAGTTATTCAAATAACATTGACTTTCTATGCCCTTTAGTTGAAAGACTATAGTTTATGTTTCAGCTCATCATTTATTAGCTCTATTGCTTTGAGAAACTTACTTAAAAGTCTTTAAGCCTTTATAAAACAGGAATAATTTTTGCAACTTTTAAAAAGGGTTTGAGGGACATCCAACAGAAAAATAAATGTAAAGCACATTGTATCTAAAACTTATCTCCTACTTATATATTTATACTCCTTTATATCTTTCTCTTCTAAACTTGCCTACTATTTTATCCCTGATAAATAATTCTGAGACATTGCTCCTGACTGTTATTTTATTCTCCTATTCAAAACACTAGCTTTATTTTTCCAATTTGGGTTTTAATTTTTCATTCTGGCATTGAAAGTCTTTGACAAATCTTGACAAGTTCCCAGTACACACACACATACACATCTCCCATAAAACCTCTTTTTAGATTGCATGTCCTCCCTAAGCACCCCCAGTGTTCCATGTTTCTACATATTAAGTTAAACCTTTATCACTAACTGAACTCTTCTTTCCCAACCTTTCAGATGAAAGTTTATTCCAACTACTGAAGGTCCATTGTGCATACCTTTACCCATGAAATATTTTTTGTTTCCCAAATGGAATATTCCTTCCCCTCTGAGTTGCTGCAAAAATTTGCATGAGCTTCTTTTATGCCAATCTTCTTAGGTTGTCCTGCATTCTAGTCTTTTATATGTCTCTGATCTGTATAACCAGAAGATGAGTTTTCTAAGGATACATAGCTTACTCAGCTTTGAACCCTTTTCAGTGTCTACCATAGCGGCAAATTGTAGACATGTAATAAATATTTGGCCAAATTGAATTGCATGGCTTAGTTGGTTTATCCTCATGGGGGATGTAATACAGGTAATTGAATTTTTCTAGCTGCTTATTAAGGCCCATTTACTTTCACTAACAGTTGGACAGGTGGTGAGATCATTAGGCTAATTTTCAAGTTGCAGATTCAGCTGTACTTTTGAATGGTCATCAATGCACTTTACTACGGATAACTGGGTTGAAATGCCTTTTGGTTTTATATGAAGAGGCAAAGAAATGTTCATTGAAAGTAATGGAGAGAAGATAATGATTTCAATTTCTTTTCTTTTCTTTTTTTATTCTCCATAAGCTATATTGTAAGTACAGCTATTGGTAGACCAATCTATTTCATAGAAACATCATTTTCATATTTTTAACTATTGTATTAGAAGTGTTAATTTCAAGTAACCTGTAAAATAGTCAACTGTTACACATTATTGAAAACAAACAAGAACAACCAAAAACATGATAAATATATGTCAATGAAAACAGTTAATCTGAATTTAAGATTCAATAATGGATAGATTTCAGAAGCTTAAACTACATTTTTGGTATAACCAAGCTATAGTTTTTAAATAATAGTGTGTAAATAAAATTGCATAAAAAATATTTTCTAGATATTTGTAGGCATATCTACACTGCATATTCTAGCATTAAATAAGAGGTAGGGAGACACTTACTGTAGATTTTTCTACCAATCAGAATTTGCATTTTTTAAAAAAAATATGGTCTTTGTTATTTCCAGATTTACTTACGTGCTAAATTTGTAACCCCCAAATCAATACTTATGAAACTTTTGCAGTAATTTGCAGACATGAACAGAGTGGCAAAATATTTGAATCATCTAAAGGTACATTCCCAGTTGAGGATGGACAAGGCAACACTCTGCCTTCTTGGTTCAGTTCATACAAACAAGCATTCTTTTCATTTTTATTTAGTACTACATTTTTTATATTTTTATGTCTATTATTGGTGATTTTGCCATTTAAAATCTCTCCCCAGGGTAGTACCTAAGTCCTGTCTAGTGTTTTTAAGTGCAGGAAGACTGTTACATGCCATAAGAAGAATATACATGTATTATATAAGGTTCATTCAGGCATGAGTTATAGTGCTGTTGGCTATGAGTTCCAAGCTAATTGATTAGCAATAAAGTGTCTTTAAACAGATATATATATATATATATATATATATACACACATATATATATGCATGCATATATGGTAAGATTATGAATTGATACATTGATAAAAATGTGACCAAAGGCTTTTAGAATACTAACTCTATTTCCACTAAGAGGAATGATTTGGTATTCATTAATTGTTTACAGTAAGTATAGAATATATTAATAACTACCATCAGTAATGAAAATTACTGAGTTTTGTGGTTTTGTCTCCAATAGCTGATTACTAGATCAGAATAAAAGTGATGCTTTACTTATCTCTGAACTTTATAGTGCATTGTTATGGTTCTTCTTTCTCCTCCTTCTATAATAGTAGACATATTTTGTACCAGGAACTTTGCATAGGTGGCTCATTTTATATTACCATGAATAAAAGCATTACACTTTTTATGTATTTTAGAAATACAGAAACTCATCTGATTATCAAAACTAATAAAAATCATTGTAATATCCCATAATATCCCATATATTCAGGAGGAAAAAAAGGAACTGGTGCTCTTCAGGACTGATAGATTATAAAATTACTAACGTACATATACATGCACATGTATACAATAGTTCAAACACACCTAGTCACACACACGTAAAGCATGGTACAAGCAAAACCAAATAATTCTCTTGCCATATAAATTGTGTATTTTATCAGTTGTGAAAATGTCTGATGACACAGAAAGCTTCCTGCAATGTATAATGTATAGTGTCAAGTCAATAAGAATAACTGAATAACTATAGAATTAGTAATACTGTGTTAAGCATTATAAGCTACAAACACATCTGAACATAACGCTGCCCTAAAGCATTTTATATTCCTGCAGCATACACACAGTGAAATGTAACTAAAACACAAGGCGGCAATTCCAGTAAAGTCTCCTTATGTTGGTATTTGGAAACACTGAGGTAGATTACTAGATTTTTCTTTTTTCATTCCATGATTGATTTAAATTAGCTGCAATGAACGTGATCACAGAGTTGGACAAAACTGAGCAATTAATGAAATTAGCTAAGTTTTTAGTTTAGTTCTAGATAATTTTAAATTATATGATTTCATTATTTAGGCTGACCACTACAACTTTCCAGTAAAATCCCAGCACTTCTTAGCTTATTTATGCTGAAGCTACCAATATTCACTACATAGCATTCTCTAGTAGGGTCCTTCCAGACAAGCAAGCCTGACTGCTTCTGTGGTGTTCGCTATGCCCATTTGAAATTGTATACATTCTTGTTGCGCCCAACCCTCAAAGTGATGGGCACTCATAAAACTTTTTTGCTGGGTGTTTCTAGTGCAAGAAGTTGGTCTAGCCAGTGAAATTCGGGTCTCAACAGTTTTCCAGCCAATGATATCAGCCACATGGCATTCTTTTCTCTTAAAGGAAAATTCATATTTAAACTAGTTTCTAGCCGGTAAGAGAAAGACATCTCCCCTCACCTCTACACACACACACACACACACACAATATCTCACACAAACACACATACCCACATAGTCCCTCAAAGGATAAAAGCCTCTATTTTTCCCATGTAAAGCCTGAGGTGGGATAAAGAGTGGAGTTTCCCTGGTGACTCAGTGATAAAGAACCTGTCTGTCAATGCAAGAGACATGGGTTTGATCCTTGGGTAAGGAAGATTCCCTGGAGAAGGAAATGGCAACCTACTCCAGTGTTTTTACCTGGGAAATCCCATGGACAGAGGAGCCTGGTGGGCTATAGTTGTTGGGATCTCAAGAGTCGAATACAACTTAGCAACTAAACAACAGCAGGGTAAAGAGTAGTATTGCAAAAATGGTTTTGGCTGTCTTTCTGTAACACCTTTCTTCAGAATTTGTGTTTTGTGTGGTTGTAGGTAAGGGTGATTTATCATCTCTTAATCTTGTATTTGCATTCCAGCAAATATGCAGAGATAACAAGAAAAGTCCCATTTCTATCAGGAATCAAAATGTATATGGACATGCTAATTACATTCTGGAATATAAATAGTTTCACTATACAAGTAGAATTATGATGTTTTCTCTGTGCCTTGTAGACTTTTATAAGATTAAATATATAGCTTTTTGATCTATGGCTGAATTCTGCCACTGAAAACTGCATCAGTTCAGTTCAGTTCAGTCGCTCAGTCGTGTCCCACTCTTTGCGACCCCATGAGTCACAGCATGCCAGGCCTCCCTGTCCATCACCAACTCCCAGAGTTCACCCAGACTCACATCCATCGAATCAGTGATGCCATCCAGCCATCTCATCCTCTGTCATCCCCTTCTCCTCCTGCCCCCAATCCCTCCCAACATCAGAGTCTTTTCCAATGAGTCAACTCTTCACATGAGGTGGCCAAAGTACTGGAGTTTCAGCTTTAACATCATTCCTTCCAAAGAACACCCAGGGCTGATCTCCTTCAGAATGGACTGGTTGGATCTCCTTGCAGTCCAAGGGACTCTCAAGAGTCTTCTCCAACACCACAGTTCAAAAGCATCAATTCTTCAGCGCTCAGCCTTCTTCAAAGTCCAACTCTCACATCCATACATGACCACAGGAGAAACCATAGCCTTGACTAGGCAAACCTTAGTATGTAATGAATATAAGCTGAGACAAGAGTTACTTTAACACATTTGAGTTACCTAACTAACACTTGTCTTTGTCAAGTATTTTCCCAGATTAAGACAATATATGCTGAGTGAGAGAACTGCAAACACCCTTGACTATAGTAGAAGACATATGACTCTTCCCTGCAGTACATGTAAGGTTAAATTCTGTCATTGGATATTTTGACATGCCATAACCCTGAAGGAAAAGAAGGATGGCTGGAGTCTTTTAAGGCAAGAATAGACTATGATGGTGATGATGCAAAGCTTCCAATCTTCCAGTAGCCTCAGAAGCAAGTTTGGCTAAGTGTTAACTTGCCATTATGGAGGATATAGACTTGTGACCTCATACTCTGAAAGATTCTTCAAAGAACGTATCTCAGACAAGGCAGAAACCCATACTCCATCAACACTTGAGAAAAGGGGTCAGGCTAATGTGATTATGTTTAATCAAAGGAAAAATATAGAGGAAAATGCTCATTTTTATCAATTTAATTCTGCTATGTCATTTTAAAATTAGTTATTTTCTTCCTACCATTAGAATAAATAGGCTTCCTCTCTTATCTCTAGATTTTATTCTGGGAATGGGGTAGTACAGGATAAAGTTTTTAAAATAGAAGTAATCCCTGGTATTCTAAAATTCTAGTTTATACCTTTTAAAAGTGTAAATATAGAGAAAAACATATTGTCTTAAATTGATGGTCTCTAACTAACATTTCAGAAAGGAATTTTTTTTTTTTTAATGAAGTTTTCTTCCTAGGTTCTTAGCTCTTACCAGAGATGGGATATTGAGTATGTATTCTTTTTATGATGTGATATCTGAAGGTTTGTTTTTTGTTTGTTGTATTTTTTAAATCCATATGGTCCAGAAGAAGTATCCTATTTAGTTAGGAAAGATTTGTGAGTATCTTGTATTTGGGCTTCCCAGGTGACTTGCCAATGTCAGAGCTGCAGATGTGGGTTTGATCCCTAGGTGGAGAAGATACTCTGGGGAAGGAAATGGCAACCCACTCCAGTATTCATGCCAGAATAATCCCACGGCCAGAGGAACTTGGCAGGTACAGTCCATGGGGTTGTGAAGAATCGGACATGACTGAGCAACTGAGAATGCACACATGGTTGTATTTCATTATATAAATTGACAAAATATATTTAGATGCCCAGGGGAAAAGTAAGACTAACAAAATGCAGAATAGCCAAGTAGTTATTTTTCTAAAGTGAATAGGCAAGCATATCACTGTGTCTCTTCTCTTTTCAAGAGTCCAGAAAATGTTTGAGGAACCCACACTTTCCTGGAAAATTCAGGGTGATAGAAACTCAGTTATCAAAACCTTTATTCCTTCCTGGAGGTTTCATTTCTGCACAAATCAATAGTTTCTAAAACATTTATGCTAATGTGTTATATATAGACTTTATTTCACCACTGGGCATTTCAATGGCAATAAAACAGACAGTTGAGCACAATTAGTTCTTTGGCAGGACTGTAAATAAAGTCAGTTCTTTCTTCTCATCCCAAGCACACAATAGCAGTAGCTCAGTTGAAACCCATCCGTAGGATCCAGTTCTTACTTTTTTTCTGTCAGGTTGGTGACTTCATATCAAAGTACTTCAATGAATGCCTTACAAATTTAGAGGGCTTGAAATTAAACATGAGTTTTGACCTTTACTATAATATATTCTTAATATTTCATTTTGCCTGTGCCAAATGTGAGATATCTTTGTCCTCTGGTTTTAACTTTAACTTGTACTGTTTGACTCATTCCATTATTTTTATAAGCCAAAATAACTGAAGTGACAGATTTGGAGAACTGGAGATGATTTTGTTTGAAGATGATGTTCCATCTTCTAGAGCAGGGTTAGAAGCCGAAAGACTGATGTGAGACATAAGTATTCTCATTTGCCCAAGGCCGTCTTAGTTTCTGTTGTTCCAAAGCAATTATCAATACCCCCTTTACACAGAAGTGCACTTCTTTGATCAGTTTCATAATAATTGTAGAATAAATCCCTCTGAGTACAAGGTAAGAGTCAGTGACTTTTATTCAGGTACCATTAAACAGAAAAAATTGCTCCTCCTTGAATATCTAACTACAGAAGTTAGATATGTAATATTGTTTTTCTTTGTATATACAACCAAATATTAGGCATTTACTTGGATATAACTTCTTCTATTTATTCATCACTTTTATTTTTTAAAAAATAATTCATATCAAATTTTACTCAGTTTTTTTTCCCCTCTTTTATAAGTCTATAAATTCTTGGTGAACCATGGTCATGCTTTGTTTATTTCTGTTTTCCCAAAGCAACTAGTAGAACGTGCAACGTAATGTTAATAATAATTGTAAGAATGGTGATAATAATAACAATCCCATTGCATACAATATGCTGTATTAGGATTCTCCAGAAAAAGATAGCAGAAGAGAGATAGATTATAAAGAACTGGCACATACAAATATGGAGTTGGGAAGTTTCATGGTGGCCATCTATAATCTGGAGATCTAGGAAAACTGGGGATATAGTTCAGATCAATCAGGGTTAGAGACTTAGGCCCTAAAGACAATCAAGTCACTTTATGTATTTCTGGAATAGCTGTACTGAGTTACAAGTGCTAGAGATATGAATGGTGATCTTCATTAAGCAATGATTTAGTTAGGAAAATCTATTTTTTAGATCAGCTAAAACAATACCCTACAAATGTTTGATAGATATGGTCAATGGAATTAAAACCATCCAGGTTTTGACAACCATATGAATATAGAAGATAAAGAGAGGACTAAGTCAAATAAGAATACACAGAAGAACTGTACAAAAACGATCTTCATGACCCAGATAATCACGACGGTGTAATCACTCACATAGATGGCGAAATCCTGGAATGTGAAGTCAAGTGGGCCTTAGGAAGCAGCACTACGAACAAAGCTAGGGGAGGTGATGGAATTCCAGTTGAGCTATTTCAAATCCTGGAAGATGATGCTGTGAAAGTGCTGCACTCAATATGCCAGCAAATATGGAAAACTCAGCAGTGGCCACAGGACAGGAAAAGGTCAGTTTCCATTCCAATCCCAAAGAAAGGCAATGCCAAAAAATGCTCAAACTACCGCACGATTGCACTCATCTCACACACTAGGAAAGTAATGCTCAAAATTCTCCAAGCCAGGCTTCAACAATACATGAACTGTGAACTTCCAGATGTTCAAACTGGTTTTAGAAAAGGCAGAGGAATCAGATGTCAAATTGAAAACATGCGCTGGATCATCGAAAAAGCAAGAGAGTTCCAGAAAAACATCTATTTCTGCTTTATTGACTATGCCAAAGCCTTTGACTGTGTGGATCACAATAAACTGTGGAAAATTCTGAAAGAGATGGGAATACCAGACTGCCTGACCTCCCTCTTGAGAAACATGTATGCAGGTAAGGAAGCAACAGTTAGAACTGGACATGGAACAAAAGACTGGTTCCAAATAGGAAAAGGAGTATGGCAAGGCTGTATATTGTCACCCTGCTTATTTAACTTATATGCAGAGTACATCATGAGAAACGCTGGGCTGAAAGAGAAGCACAAGCTGGAATCAAGATTGCTTGGAGAAGTATCAATAACCTCAGATATACAGATGATACCACCCTTATGGCAGAAAGTGAAGAGGAACTAAAAAGCCTTTTGATGCAAGTGAAAGAGGAGAGTGAAAAAGTTGGCTTAAAGCTCAACATTCAGAAAACTAAGATCATGGCATCCGGTTCCATCACTTCATGGCAAATAGATGGGGAAACAGTCTCAGACTTTATTTTTTTGGGCTCCAAAATCATTGCAGATGGTGATTGCAGCCATGAAATTAAAAGACGCTTACTCCTTGGAAGGAAAGTTATGACCAACCTAGATAGCATATTCAAAAGCAGAGACATTACTTTGCCAACAAAGGTCCGTCTAGTCAAGTCTATGGTTTTTCCAGTGGTCAGGTGTGGATATGAGAGTTGCACTATATAGAAAGCTGAGTGCTGAAGAATTGATGCTTTTGAACTGTGGTGTTGGAGAAGACTCTTGAGAGTCCCTTGGACTGCTAGGAGATCCAACAAGTCCATCCTAAAGGAGATCAGTTTTCATTGGAAGGACTGATGCTGAAACTGAAACTCCAATACTTTGGCCACCTGATGTGAAGAGCTGACTCATTGGAAAAGACCCTGATGCTGGTAAAGATTGAGGGCAGGAGGAGAAGGGGATGACAGAGCATGAGACAGTTGGGTGGCATCATTGACTTGATGGACATTGGTTTGGGTGGACTCTGGGAGTTGGTGATGGACAGGGAGGCCTGGCATGCTGTGGTTCTTGGGGTTTCAAAGAGTCGGACATGACTGAGAGACTGAACTGAACTGAAGTGAAATAATTTATCTTAGAAAACTGGAAGGTCAATGGTATTATTAATACAAAATTTAAATGTTAATGACCCCTTCCTTTGGCATATTGAATTTGATATTCTTAAAAATATTTAGTTGGTGAGTTAGAGTCAATGTGGACATTTGTTCAGTCATTCAGTCCTGTCCAATCCTTTGTGATCCCATGGACAGCCGCATGCCAGATTTCCTTGCCCATCACCAACTCCCAGAGTTTGCACAAACTTATGTCCATCGAGTCGGTGATGACATCCAACCATCTCATCCTCTATTGTTCCCTTCTCCTCCTGCCTTCAATCTTTCCCAGCATCAGGGTCTTTTCCAGTGAATAAGGTCTTTGCATCAGGTGGCCAAAGGATTGGAGCTTCTGCTTTAGCATCAGTCCATCCAATGAATATACAGAACTGAATTCGTTTAGACTGACAGGTTTGATCTCCTTGCAGTCGAAGGGACTCTCAAGAGTATTCTCCAACACCCAAGTTCAAAAACATCAATCCTTCAGTGCTCGGTTCAGTTCAGTCACTCAGTCATGTCCGACTCTTTGCGACCGCATGGAATGCAGGCCTCCCTGTCCATCACCAACTCCCAGAGTTTGCTCAAATTCATATCCATTGAGTTAGTGATGCCATCCAATCATCTCATCCTCTGTCATCCCCTTCTCCTCCCACCTTCAACTTTCCCAGCATCAGGGTCTTTTCAAATGAGTCAGCTCTTCACATCAGGTGGCCAAAGTATTGGAGGTCCAGCTTCAGTATCAGTCCTTCCAATGAATATTCAGGACTGATTTCATTTAGGATTGACTTGTTGGATTCGTTACACTCCAAGGGACTGTCAAGAGTTTTCTCCAACACCATAGTTCAAAGCATCAATTATTGGCACTCAGCTCTTTTTATAGTCCAACTCACGTATCCATACAAGACTACTAGAATAACCACAGCCTTAACTAGATGGATCTTTGTTCGACAAATTAATGTCTCTGCTTTTTAATATGCTGTCTAGGTTGGTCATAACTTTTCTTCCAAGGAGTAAGTGTCTTTTAATTTCATGGCTGCAGTCACCATCTGCAGTCATTTTGGAGACCCCAAAATAGAGTCTGACACTGTTACCACTGTTTCTCCATCTATTTGCCATGAAGTGATGGGACTGGATGCCATGATCTTAGTTTTCTGAATGTTGAGCTTTAAGCCAACTTTTTCACTCTCCTCTTTCACTTTCATCAAGAGGCTCTTTAGTTCCTCTTCACTGTCTGCCATAACAGTGGTATCATCTGCATATCTGAGGTTATTGATATTTCTCTCAGCAGTCTGGATTCCAGCTTGTGCTTAAGCCAGCCCAGCGTTTCTCATGATGTACATTGCATATAAGTTAAATAAGCAGGGTGACAGTATACAGCCTTGCCATATTCCTTTTCCTATTTGGAACCAGTCTGTTGTTCCATGTCCAGTTCTAAGACTGTTGCTTCCTCACTGGCATACAGATTTCTCAAGAGGGAGGTCAGGCAGTCTAGTATTCCCATCTCTTTCAGAATTTTTCACAGTTTATTGTGATCCACACAGTCAAAGGCTTTGGCATAGTCAATAAAGCAGAAATAGATGTTTTTCTGGAACTCTCTTGCATTTTTGATGGTTCAGCAGATGTTGGCAGTTTGATCTCTGGTTCCTCTGCCTTTTCTAAATCCATCTTGACCATCTGGAAGTTCACGGTTCATGTATTGTTGAAGCCTGGCTTGGAGAATTTTGAGTATTACTTTCCTAGTGTGTGAGATGAGTGCCATTGTTTGGCAGTTTGAGCATTCTTTGGCATTGCCTTTCTTTGGAATTGGAATGAAAACTGACCTTTTCCAGTCCTGTGGCCACTGCTGAGTTTTCCAAATTTGCTGGCATATTGAGTGCAGCACTTTCACAGCATCATCTTTTAGGATGTGAAATAGCTCAACTGGAATTCTATCACCTCCACTAACTTTGTTCGTAGTGAATCTTCCTAAGGCCCACTTCACTTCACATTCCAGGATGTCTGAGTCTACGTGAATAATCATACCATCGTGGTTATCTGGTTCATGAAAATTTTTTTGTACAGTTCTTCTGTGTTCTTTCCACCTCTTCTTAATATCTTCTGCTTCTGTTAGGTCCGTACCATTTCTGTCCTTTATTGAGCCTGTGTTTGCATGAAATGTTCCCTTGGTTTCTCTAATCATCTTGAATAGATCTCTAGTCTTTCCCATTCTGTTGTCTTCCTCTATTTCTTTGCAGTGATCATTGAGGAAGGCTTTCTGATCTCTCCTTGCTCTTCTTTGAAACTCTGCATTTAAATGGATATATCTTTCCTTTTCTCGTTTCCTTTTTGCCTCTCTTCTATTCACAGCTATTTATAAAGCCTCCTCAGACAGCCATTTTGCTTTTTTGCATTTGTTTTTCTTGGGGATGTTCTTGCTCCCTGTCTCCTCAGTGTCATGAAGCTCTGTCCATAGTTCATCAGCCACTCTGTCTATCAAATCTAGTCCCTTAAACCTATTTCTCACTTTGCTGGACTGGTGAGCGCTAAGAGAAGATTCCCCACGTCCAAGGTCAGGAGCAGCAGCTATGCTTCCCTGGACCAGCACTGTGGAGATATCCTAAGTCCAAGTCAGAGAAACCCCAGTATGACAGTAGGCACTGGAGCAGCTGTGAGAGATACACCACATCCAAGGGTAAAGCAGAAGCCCCATGAAGATGGTAGGAGAAGCGAATTCACATTTAGAATCAAACCCCATTCCAGCCAGAGACACTCTGAGGGCCCAAACAAGCCTTGTGTGCACCAGGACCCTGAAACCCACAGAGACTGAGACAAAACTGTGCTTGAGTGTCTCCTGTGGAGGTACAGGTTGGGGGTGGTCTGCCACAGGGACAGAGGCTCTGGGTGTAGCAGACTTGGGTATGGCATAAGCCCTCTTGGAGGAGGTCACCATTAACCCCACCATAGAGCTGCCAGAACTTACACAGGACTGGGAGATAGACTCTCAGAAGGCAGAACAAAATCTTTTGCACCAGGGCCCAGAAGAAAGGAGCAGTGACCCAGCAGGAGACTGCCCCAGACTTGCCTGTGGGTGTCAGGGAGTCTTCAGCAGAGGCGTGGGTCGGTGGTGGCTTGCTGCAGGATTGGGGGCATTGAGTATAGCACTATATGAATGGGATCTTTTGAGGAAGGCCACCAGTATCTTCATTACCTTGACTGTAGTTTGGCCCCAGGTAAATAGCAGGGAGGGAACACAGCTCCACACATAAACAGAAAATTGGATTAACAATTTACTGAGCATGGCCCTGCCAATCAATTCCTGGCCTCTCTCCCCAGGAAGCTTCAATAAGCCTCATCATTCTCCATCAGAGGACAGACAGACTGAAAATCACAATCACAGAAAACTAACCAATCTAATCACATGGGCCACAGCCTTGTCTAACTCAATGAAACTACGAGCCATGCCCTGTAGGGCCACCCAAGATGGATATAGGTCATGGTGGAGAGTTTTGACAAAATGTGTTCCACTGTAGAAGGCAATGGCAAACTACTTCAGTATTCTTGCCTTGAGAACCCCATGAACAGTATGAAAAGGTAAAAAGGTATGACACTGAAAGATGAACCCCCCAGGTCGGTAGGTGCCCAATATGCCATTGGAGATCAGTGGAGAAATAACTCAAGAAAGAATAAAGAGATGGAGCCAAAGTAAAAAAAAAAAAAAAAAAAAAAAACCAGTTGTGGATGTGACTGATGATGGAAGCACAGTCCAATGCTGTAAACAGCAATATTGCATAGGAACCTGGAATGTTAGGTCCATGAATCAAGACAAATTGGAAGTGGTCAAACAGGAGATGGCAAGAGTGAACATCAACATTTTAGGAATTAGTGCACCAAAATGGACCAGAATGAGGAATTTAATTCAGATGACCATTATATTTACTACTGTGGGCAAGAATCCCTTAGAAGAAATGGAGTAGCCATGATAGTCAACAAAAGAGTCCAAAATGCAGTTCAGTTCAGTTCAGTTCAGTCACTTAGTCATGTATGACTATTTGTGACCCCATGAATCGCAGCATGCCAGGCCTCCCTATCCATTACCAACTCCCGGAGTTCACTCAAACTCATGTCTATCGAGTCGGTGATGCCATCCAGCCATCTCATCCTCTGTTGTCCCCTTCTCCTTCTGCCTTCAGTCTTTCCCAGCATCAGGGTCTTTTCCAATGAGTCAACTCTTTGCATGAGGTGGCCAAAGTAATGGAGTTTCAGCTTCAAAATCAGTCCTTCCAATGAACACCCAAGACTGATCTCCTTTAGGATGGACTGGTTGGACCTCCTTGCACTCCAAGGGACTCTCAAGAGTCTCCAAGAAAACAGTTCAAAAGCATCAATTCTTAGATGCTCAGCTTTCTTCACAGTCCAACTCTCACATCCATACATGACTACTGGAAAAACCATAGCCTTGACTAGATGGACATTTGTTGACAAAGTAATGTCTCTGCTTTTGAATATGCTATCTAGGTTGGTCATAACTTTCCTTCCAAGGAGTAAGCGTCTTTTAATTTCATGGCTACAATCACCATCTGTAATGATTTTGGAGCCCCCCAAAATAAAGTCTGCCACTGTTTTCACTGTTTCCCCATCTATTTCCCATGAAGTTATGGGACCAGATGCCATGATCTTTGTTTTCTGAATGTTGAGCTTCAAGCCAACTTTTTCACTCTCCTCTTTCACTTTCATCAAGAGGCTTTTGAGTTCCTCTTCACTTTCTGCCATAAGGGTGGTGTCATCTGAATATCTAAGGTTATTGATATTTCTCCCAGCAATCTTGATTCCAGCTTGTGCATCTTCCAGCCCAACGTTTGTCATGATGTACTTTGCATATAAGTTAAATAAGCAGGGTAACAATATACAGCGTTGACGTACTCCTTTTCCTATTTGGAACCAGTATGTTGTTCCATGTCCAGTTCTAACTGTTGCTTCCTGACCTGCATACAGGTTTCTCAAGAGGCAGGTCAGGTGGTCTGGTATTCCCATCTCTTTCAGAATCTTCTACAGTTTATTGTGATCCACACAGTCTAAGGCTTTGGCATAGTCAATAAAGCAGAAATGGATGTTTTTCTGTAACTCTCTTGCTCTTTTGATGATCGAGCAGATGTTGGCAATTGGATGCAATCTCAAAAATGACAGAATGATCTCTTTTTGTTTCCAAGGCAAGCCATTCAATATCACAGTAATCCAAGTCTATGCCCCAACCAGTAACGCTGAAGAAGCTGAAGTTGAACGGTTCTATGAAGACCTATAAGATCTTCTAGAACTAACACCCCAAAAAAGATGTCCTTTTTATTATATGAGACTGTAATTCAAAAGTAGAAGAAAGTCAGGAAACACCTGGAATAATGGGCAAATTTGGCCTTGGAGTACAGAATGAAGCAGGACAAAGGCTAAGAGAATTTTTCCAAGAGAACACACTGGTCATAGCAAACACAGTCTTCTGACAACACAAGAGAAGACTCTACACATGGACATCACCAGATGGTCAACACCGAAATCAGATTGATTATATTCTTTGCAACCAAAGATGAAGAAGCTCTATACAGTCAGCATAAACAAGACTGGGAGGTTACTGTGGCTCAGATCATGAACTCCTTATTGCCAAATTCAGACTTCGGCTCTCAGCGTTCTTTATAGTCCAACTCTCACATCCATACATGACTACTGGAAAAACCATAGCCTTGACTAGATGGACCTTTGTTAGCAAAGTAATGTCTCCGCTTCTTAATATGCTGTCTAGGTTGATCATAGCTGTTTTTTTTTTTTTTTTTCCAAAAAGTAAGTATCTTTTGATTTCATGGCTGTAGTCATGATCTGCTGTGATTTTTGAGCCTAAAAAATAAAGTTTCTCACTGTTTCCACTTTTTCTCCATCTATTTGCATGGAATGATGGGACCAGATATTATGAACTTAGTTTTTTGAATGTTGAGGTTTAAGCCAGCTTTTTCACTCTCCTCTTTCACTTTCATCAGGAGGCTCTTTAGTTCCTCTTTGCTTTCTGCCATAAGGGTGATGTCCTCTGCATATCTGAGGTTATTGATATTTCTCCAGGATATCTTGATTCCAGTTTGTTCTTCATCCAGCCAGGGATTTCACAGGATGTACTCTGTATACAATTTAAATAAGTAGGGTGACAATATACAGCCTTGACGTACTCATTTCCCAATTTGGAACCAGTATGTTGTTTCGTGTCCCATTCTACTTGTTACTTCTTGACCTGCATACAGATTTCTCAGGAGGCAGGTAACGTGATCTGATATTCCCATATCTTGAATAATTTTCTGCAGTTTGTTGTGATGGACACAGTCAAAGGCTTTGGCATAACCTATAAAGCAGAAGTAGATGTTTTTCTGGAATTTTCTTGCTTTTTCTATGATCCAATGGATATTAACAGTTTGATCTATGGTTCCTCTGCCTTTTCTAAATCCAGATTGTACATCTGGAAGTTCATGGTTCACATATTGTTGAAGCCTGACTTGGAATGATGGAGACCTAACAGAAGCAGAAGATATTAAGAAGAGGTGGCAGAATACACAGAAGAACTATAGAAAAGAGATCTTCATTACCTAGATAACCATGATGATGTGATCACTCACCTAGAGCCAGACATCCTAGAATGTGAAGTCAAGTTGACTTTAGTAAGCATCACTATGAACAAAACTAGTGTATTTGATGGAATTCCAGTTAAGCTATTTCAAATCTTAAAAGATGATGCTGTGAAAGTGTTGCACTCAATATGCCAACAAATCTGGAAAACAGCATTGGCCACAGGACTGGAAAAGGTCAGTTTTGATTCCAGTCCCTAAGAAGGCAATGCCAAAGAATGTTCAGACATGGACATTAACTTATGGTAATAAAGCAGTTGGCAAAGATAACCTAATTAGCAGGTTAACCTTTGGAAATCTTTAAATGTTTTTGCATAAAAATTTAACCTAATATTTCTTGCACTTCTCATTTATCAGAATTGAGCTATCAACCAACTCAGTATACCTGATGTAAAGGTGTCAGGTTGATTAGGATCCAGATTTAGTCTGATATGCCTTCTGAGGAGATAGAGAGTGATATCTCTAGAGCTCACCAAATGGAGATCAGTGGTGGGCAGGGTGTCTGAATGAACTTTGGGTGAAACCAGCTTGAAGTTTAAATATATACAGTGGTGCTAAACCAGTAAGTATAAACTTACTGAGATTAAATGGGTCCGGAGTTGCCAAGTTTCTCACTTTCAGAGAAGACACTTAACAAATGTAGACAGGAAAAAGGCTAGGATAAATGTGGTGATGTTAGATCAAATTTGTATGTATCAGAGTGAGCTTCAAAGTTTATTTGAATGATTTTCACCAATATACAGCTTTAATGAAAATTAAATATTTTACTAATGGAATGCTAAAGTCTTTCCATGAGATGTAAGCAATTTTTTAGGTCATCTAAATGGAAAGAACCTTTAGTATAATGAGTTAAATATGATTACTCATATAAATGAACACTTTTCCTCCTGTCTGTCCTGAACTCTTCCTGAGATGATTGTGTTAGCATTTTGATTAATTTAGTGAGTCTTTTTTCCTAGTTACTCTAATGGTTACCATGGTATTACATACTTTTTCATTTCTCTGCCTAATAATTCTCTATTAAGAGGTATTTCAGTGAAAAGAAGAGAATGTTTCTTTATTCTAAATAATGAATCCAGGCCCCTTGGCAACATATTCATATAAAGGAAGTAGATTTTATTATAGGCTTTATTTACAGAACTGGTAATTTTCCTTTCCACCCACATTGTTTGACATCTAATTATTTATTCATTAACTTGTGTAATTTATTTTTTTCATTATGAAGAAAATACACTTGGAATAATATTATTTGGAGTCTGAAGGGGTTTTAACATCAATTTATATAACTGTCTATCTAAAGGAGAAATTTCCTGCACAGCTTCCTGACAAAGCACTCCATTCCCTTTCTGATTAATTATTTCAATGATGGGGAAAATGGAACAGGTCAAAGGACTTACAGTCTTATTGAAAAATGAAAGTATTCAAAATTAACACAGTATTTATCTAAAATATTACTCTTTACTACTCTTTTATAAAATTCACCCATTGGTTTTGTTCTACCTTCTGAAGCAAGAATAACTTTAAGAAATGCACTGCTGCACATTCAAAAAAGGTAATTATACATCTAAAGAGGCCCATTGTATACCTTCTAAACCTCTTGTATTTAGACTATTTTGGATTCCTTCACTACCCCAAATTCTTAGTTCCATCTTTTGTCTTAGCAAAGGGCAGGGAAACAATCAAGACTGTAAGCTGCCATATTTGATAGCAACACAAGGCATTTCACAGAAAGGAGTCAAGACAATGAGCATCCCTATTTACCAAGGCAGGGGCTTTTCCTTGTTGCAATCCCATCCAGTGGAACATGTTTCATGAAACTTGACTTACTGACACTGACCTTACTGACATTGACAGTATAGTTAAAACAGTCTTCAATTATTTAAGAAATTTTCAATGTCACAGACTCTGTTGTCCTTCTGATAGATAAACCATACCTGTTCTCAGTTCATTTATTTTTTTTGTTGTTGTTGTTGCACAAAACACTGTTAAACTCATCTCACACATTTTCTTGAAGGGAAATGTTAATTTTCTATAAATTTTCAAATTATTGTATCATCAGCCTGAAGAGAGCTTCTTACATCATGGCCATCTTGGAATGGAATTAGTTTTAGCTGGAACATTTGCTTCATATGATTGAATTATTAGCTGTGAGGTCAGCTCATATCATTCCTCTATTTGTAATTTGTATCCTTGTCCTCCAAATTTGAATTTTTTTAAATCAATTCCTCATGTACTGAAACATATATTCTTTACTACATGGCATAATATAGCTTACACTGACTATATATGTCACATAAAATACCCCTTACTGTCTATAAACCATACAGTATTCCTATTCAAGTATATTTTATCAAGTACAGTCTGTATGGTTTTAATGTACTGTAATTTCTTCTATTTTAATACCATAAATTACCTCCTAAATTATGTTATCAGTCCATGTCTGTCACGGAAAGATTTAGACTCAAATACTGGTTCCAGGAATTACTGCCAATATGTAATCTTATAGAAATTTATTAATTTACTGACCTATAAATTGGTGAGGTAAGTATAAGATAGGTTTTGCATACATGGTAGCTATTATTTGATTGATTTACAGCCCAACTTCTCTTCATCTTTGTCTCACTCTTCAAACCAAAATGTCACAGATCAGAACAGATCAGTCACTCAGTCGTGTCCGATTCTTTGTGACCCCATGAATCCCAGCACACCAGGCCTACCTGTCCATCACCAACTCCTGGAGTTCACTCAGACTCACGTCCATCGAGTCGGTGATGCCATCCAGCCATCTCATCCTCTGTCGTCCCCTTCTCCTCCAGCCCCCAATCCCTCCCAGCATCAGAGTCTTTTCCAATGAGTCAACTCTTTGCATGAGGTGGCAAAAGTACTGGAGTTTCAGCTTCAGCATCATTCCTTCCAAAGAACACCTAGGACAGATGTTCTTTAGAACAGACTGGTTGGATCTCCTTGCAGTCCAAGGGACTCTCAAGAATCTTCTCCAACACCACAGTTCAAAAGCTTCAATTCTTCGGCGCTCAGCCTTCTTCACAGTCCAACTCTCACAGCCATACATGACCACAGGAAAAACCATAGCCTTGACTAGATGAACATTTGTTGGCAAAGTAATGTCTCTGCTTTTGAATGTGCTGTCTAGGTTGGTCATAACTTTCCTTCCAAGGAGTAAGCATCTTTTAATTTCATGGCTGCAGTCACCATCTGTAGTGATTTTGGAGCCCAGAAAAATAAAGTCTGACACTGTTTCCCCATCTATTTCCCATGAAGTGATGGGACCAGATGCCATGATCTTCGTTTTCTGAATGTTGAGCTTTAAGCCAACTTTTTCACTCTCCTCTTTCACTTTCATCAAGAGGCTTTTTAGTTCCTCTTCACTTTCTGCTTTAAGGGTGGTGTCATCTGCATATCTGAAGTTATTGATATTTCTCCCAGCAATCTTGATTCCAGTTTGTGTTTCTTCCAGTCCAGCAATTCTCATGATGTATTCTGCATATAGGTTAAATAAACAGGGTGACAATATACAGCCTTGACGAACTCCTTTTCCTAACTGGAACCAGTCTGTTGTTCCATGTCCACTTCTAACTTTTGCTTCCTGACCTGCATACAAATTTCTCAAGAGGCAGACCAGGTGGTCTGGTATTCCCATCTCTTTCAGAATTTTCCACAGTTTATTGTGATCTACACAGTCAAAGGCTTTGGCATAGTCAATAAAGCAGAAATAGATGTTTTTCTGGAACTCTTTTGCTTTTTCCATGATCCAGCAGATATTGGCAATTTGATCTCTGGTTCCTCTGCCTTTTCTAAAACCAGCTTGAACATCAGGAAGTTTGCAGTTCACATATTGCTGAAGCCTGGCTTGGAGAATTTTGAGCATTACTTTACTAGCATGTGAGATGAGTGCAATTGTGTGGTAGTTTGAACATTCTTTGGCATTGCCTTTTTTTGGGATTGGAATGAAAACTGCCCTTTTCCAGTCCTGTGGCCACTGCTGAGTTTTCCAAATTTGCTGGCATATTGAGTGCAGCACTTTCATAGCATCATCTTTCAGGATTTGGAATAGCTCAACTAGAATTCCATCACCTCCACTAGCTTTGTTCGTAGTGATGCTTTCTAAGGCCCATTTGACTTCACATTCCATGATGTCTGGCTCTAGGTCAGTGATCACACCATCGTGATTATCTGGGTCATGAAGTTCTTTTTTTTTCCAGTTCTTCTGTGTATTCTTGCCATCTCATCTTAATATCTTCTGCTTCTGTTAGGTCCATACCCTTTCTGTCCTTTATTGAGCCCATCTTTGCATGAAATGTTCCTTTTGTATCTCTGATTTCTTGAAGAGATCCCTAGTCTTTCCCATTCTGTTGTTTCCCTCTAGTTCTTTGCATTGATCACTGAAGAAGACTTTCTTATCTCTTGCTATTCTTTGGAATTTTCCATTCAGATGCTTATATTTTTCCTTTTCTCCTTTGCTTTTTGCTTCTCTTCTTTCCACAGCTATTTGTAAGGCCTCCCTAGACAGCCATTTTGCTTTTTTGCATTTCTTTTCCATGGGCATGTTCTTGACCCCTGTCTCCTGTACAGTGTCACGAACCTCATTCCATAGTTCATCAGGCACTCTGTCTATCAGATCTAGGCCCTTAAATCTATTTCTCACTTCCACCGTATAATCATAAGGGATTTGATTTAGGTCATACCTGAATGGTCTAGTGGTTTTCCCTACTTTCTTCAATTTAAGTCTGAATTTGGCAATAAGGAATTCATGGTCTGAGCCACAGTCAGCTCCTGGTCTTGTTTTTGCTGACTGTATAGAGCTTCTCCATCTTTGGCTGCAAAGAAATCATCACAAGTTCCTATTATCCTTAAATATCATTATATATAAGTGTAATGATTTAAAACTAATGATTCTTATCTTTCTTTGTATTCTAGGTTTTCTTTTCCTGGTAGTGGACATTTATTTTAGCTGAAGTGAGCTAGTTATTTTGAAGTATATTTTTAAATACAATTCTTTTTACAAGCAGCAATCATTCTCAGTTTTGAATTACCCAGAAATTTGATAGGCATGCCTTTGCTATTTTCATCCATGTTAACTAAGGATACACTCAAAAGCACAGGACACTTGCAAATTGTTATACCTTCACTGTCAGCTCAAGCCTCTCCCAGTGGTCCTTAATATAACACCAGATGTTCATAATACATAGCCACAGAGCATATAATCCCTTAGTCACATTTTTAATTGTTGTTGTAATTGATGGTTTGCTTGTTCATTTCTATAAAACAGGTGAAAAATGACTTAAGGTCAAGGGCCTTGTCTTATTCACCATTGTAAGCCCTCTGTCTACCAGGCACACAGAAGGCTGTCAGCACCCATTTGTTGAATGGATGCTTTAACTGATTAATTAACATTTTCCTCTTCTCTTGTTCTTTTGTCAACTTGATATTGATCTACTGATCAATGCTCTTTTTTATTAGAATGGGTCATTAAACTGACAGCTTCTGAAGATTTAGCAAACTAAATTTGCTGAATCGCTAATTTAAGTCACATTGTTACTTTTCTTGGTATATGAAAAATGTAATGATGATACATTTAATCATTACTATTTTTAATCACTGAAGAATTGATGCTATTGAACTGTGGTGTTGGAGAAGACTCTTGAGAGTCCCTTGGACTGCAAGGAGATCCAACCAGTCCATTCTGAAGGAGATCAGCCCTGGGATTTCTTTGGAAGGAATGATGCTGAAGCTGAAACTCCAGTACTTTGGCCACCTCATGCAAAGAGTTGACTCATTGGAAAAGGCTCTGATGCTGGGAGGGATTGGGGGCAAGAGGAAAAGGGGACGACAGAGGATGAGATGGCTGGATGGCATCACCGACTCGATGGACGTGAGTTTGAGTGAATTCCGGGAGTTAGTGATGGACAAGAAGGCCTTGGTGTGCTGCGATTCATGGGGTTGCAGAGAGTCAGACACGACTGAGCGACTGAACTGAACTGAATTTTAACACAGTTCATGAAAAAGGCCAACATGGTCATGTGTTTTTGTAAAATGAAATATAGACATAATATCTACCACAGATGAGTAGTTTGACTTTTTAATGGAAGATAATATATGGATTTTTGATAATACTAGGCCTCCGGGAGCCACTGAGTACAGTAGTCAGTTAGAGATAGGATTATTTAAAAAATAAATAAACAACAGACTTATTTGGCATGATTTGCTGTTCTCTAAGCCCACTGAGGAAAGCCCTCCCAGGTATATATGGGGAATGATCAATTTGCTTTGCTGTCATCTACTTGTAGCAGCAGGAAATTTTTTCTGTCCTTTATCTCCAAAGATGATGAGCCCCACAAAAATAAAAGACAGCCTTAAACATGATGGCCTGCTGTGCTACAAAGAGGGGTCACAAAGAGTCGGACACAACTGAGCAACTGAACTGACTGAACTGAACCTTGATGTAAAAATGTGTTGTGATATAGCAAGCACATTCTGTTTTAAAAAGCTGAAATCAATAGGTAGGATATTTCCTGATACAGCTTTCAGTTTAGGTATATGAAAAACATATGCAAATATCTTCCTTTTCCAATGCTGGTAAAGGAATTAGTGATTTCTCTTAGAAATACTGTTGAAAGTTCAGAGACCTTACAGACTGTAGCAAGCCAAATTCTAAAATGGTCTACAGGATTTCTCACCTCTCTCCCCAATACACATACTCTGCATAATCTCCAGGACTTTAAATGTAATGAATTTCACTCCAATGATTAGCATATATGTCTCAGTTTATTTTAAGGAAAACTACCTCTGTGGGCCTAACCTAATCACATGATACCTTTAAGGAATTTTCTTTGGCTGATATGTTGGCAAAATTTGGCCCCTGTTCACCTATGCCAGATATAAACACAGAGACATAATTTGGGGTAAATAGAAAAGAGTAGCTTTTACTGCTTTGCTGGGCAAAGGCCACAGTGGGGGCTACAGCATGTTAATGCCCTCAAGACTGTGTGACCTACCCTGGAAAGAGTGGTAAAGAGTTTTATAGTGTTCAAGGAGCTGGTTTTGATCAACTCATGGGCAATTCTGGGATTGGTTGGCACCAACAGGTTGTACCAGGAAATATTTAGTGCCTTAAGAGTAAAGGTTCATAAATGTTAGTCAATGTATAATGGATCTTATCCTTTCTGAGAAGTATATTTATCATTGAATTGGTAGAAGTTGCTTTGCCATCTTTATAAACTGTTTTGATAAATTCTAAGATTTTGTATTACATCAGTTTCTTTGTGTGCTATGTCGCTTCAGTCATGTCCAATTTGTGTCTGACTTTTTGCAACCCCATGGACTGTAGCCCACCAGGCTGCTCTGTCCATGAGATTCTCCACACAACAGTACTGGAGGGGGTTGCTGTTCCCTTCTCCAGGGGATCTTCCCAACCCAGGGATCAAACCTGCATTTCTTATGTCTCCTGCATTGGCAGGCAGTTTCTTTACCACTAGCACCATGATACTAGTATTAAAATTAAAAACAACTAGAAGATTAACAAATACAAATAATACTTAAACAATATTTCTGGTGCATCCTCTTGCTACATGAAGAATCTGGTGTAATTTCATGGTAGTAATAAATCCTTGGCAAAAGGTGGGGAACGTTTGACTGGTTTTGAAGGAGTGCAGGAAAGTAAAGTTCACATGTGGTATTACAGATCTTCCATTCTTAGTTGTATTTCCTACAAACCAGATCTCCAAATAAAACAATACTAGGAGTTCTTCGGAAAAGGCAGTGGCACCCTACTCCAGTACTCTTGCCTGGAAAATCCCATGGATGGAGCAGCTTGGTAGGCTGCAGTCCATGGGGTCGCGAAGAGTTGGACACGACTGAGCGACTTCACTTTCACTTTTCATTTTCATGCATTGGAGAAGGAAATGGCAACCCACTCCAGTGTTCTTGCCTGGAGAATCCCAGGGACGGGGAGCCTGGTGGGCTGCCATCTATGGGGTCGCACAGAGTTGGGCACTACTGAAGCGACTTAGCAGCAGCAGCAGCAGGAGTTCTTCACATGTGACTTTATTTTTTTCCCAGAAATGTTGGAGGCATGCATTGCTTCCTTCTCTGTATGAATCTGATTCCCAAGACAATTCTGGGAGTCTCTATCCCATTTCTTTCTGCCTTTCTTTCTAATATTACATAGATGCAGTGACAAAGGATGGTGGGTGGAATGAGTTTCATTTATCTCTCTTAGGTCAATCAGAGTTCTGCTTAAGTTCCTGTAACATCTATTAGATTATAGTCAGTGCTCATGTCTATTCCTTTTAGCTGAATGACAAGAGAAATGGGTAACAGTATTTCCTTAGAGAGTGCTGCTTCAGAGAGTGCATAGTTTTGTAAACCCTGATCCTGAGGAAATGGACTTAGTTTACAGCACTGCCTTTGCTGTTAGCTGGTTGCTTTTAGTAAGCCAGTCACAATCTCTGGGCCCTAATAACCTGTATCTTTGTTAGTTCCTGACTCTTCTCATCCTTTGGTGAAAGTGAAAATAGTCTGTTAGTGTCTATAATAACTTCACATTTTTAATAATTTGAGGTGCCCAAGCAGTGGGCTGAAACAGATTAACATTACTATGGAAGTCATTCAGGAAAACAAGTAAACATTAGACCTTTGTTTGATGTGAATCTTGTTTGGGCAGATCTTTGACAGCAGAGGTTATAACTAATCTAAATATTCTATGTTAATTAGAAAGCATTAAAGGCTCATTATTTTTTTTTTCATTTTTATTTGGTCCCAGTGCATGTTAAATAGGTTTTCTTGCTCTTCAAATTTAGTCAGTCCATAGAGGAGGGAGTAAATAAAACTAAATAAAAATTGATATTTATACAAAAAGTTCAAAGAGACAGAAGCAAAAGACATTATGGTATATCTATACAAAGGATTCATATAGGAATTTCAAGAAAAGTTTATAAGTATAAACCATATCATAACCATATATGGAGAATGAATTTATTGACAGTTTAATGAGCTGTCTTAACTATGAAAATGTACAAATATTAAATATAAATATAGGCTTTTACATAAATACAGGCACTTTGATTCTGGATTATCATTCATTGCTGAAGAAATAGAATATAAAATAATAAGTGGAGAGAGATCGAAGATATTTGATGACAAATCATGGGAAAAGACAGCCTTCAGAACGGGAGAAAATAAGAGCAAATGAAGCAACTGACAAAACTAATCTCAAAAATATACAAGCAACTCCTGCAGCTCAATTCCAGAAAAATAAATGACCCAATCCAAAAGTGGGCCAAAGAACTAAACAGACATTTCTCCAAAGAAGACATACAGATGGCTATCAAATACATGAGAAGATGCTCAACATCACTCATTATCAGAGAAATGCAAATCAAAACCACAATGAGGTACCATTTCATTCCAGTCAGAATGGCTGTGATCCAAAAGTCTACAAGCAATAAATGCTGGCGAGGGTGTGGTGAAAACGGAACCCTCTTACACTGTTGGTGGGAATGCAAACTAGTACAGCTACTATGGAGAACGGTGTGGAGTTTCCTTAAAAACCTGGAAATAGAACTGCCTTATGACCCAGCAATCCCACTGCTGGGCATACACAGCGAGGAAACCAGAATTGAAAGAGACATGTGTACCCCAATGTTCATTGCAGCACTGTTTATAATAGCCAGGACATGGAAGCAACCTAGATGTCCATCAGCGGATGAATGGATAAGAAAGCTGTGGTACATATACACAATGGAGTATTATTCAGCCATTAAAAAGAACACATTTGAATCAGTTCTAATGAGGTGGATGAAACTGGAGCCTATTATACAGAGTGAAGTAAGCCAGAAAGAAAAACACCAATACAGTATACTAACGCATATATATGCAATTTAGAAAGATGGTAATGATAACCCTGTGTGAGACAGCAAAAGAGACACAGATGTATAGAACAGTCTTTTGGACTCTGTGGGAGAGGGAGAGGGTGGGATGATTTGGAAGAATGGCATTGAAACATGTATAATATCATATATGAAATGAATCGCCAGTCCAGGTTCGATGCATGATACAGGATGCTCGGGGCTGGTGCACTGGGATGACCCAGAGGGATGATACGGGGAGGGAGGAGGGAGGAGGGTTCAGGATGGGGAACACATGTACACCGTGGTGGGTTCATGTTGATGTATGGCAAAACCGATCCAATATTGTAAAGTAAAAAAAAAATAATAATAATAAAGACAGAGAAAGAATAAAAGGGAAGTAAAACTGACAATATACAACTAATACCAAAGAAAGTATTCTTAGTTACAAAATTTCTAGTTTTCAATACACTCATTTGCTAAAAGGCCTGGCTTTCTTATCCTCCTCTTAAATTCAGTGGGATTTATCCATCACTTCAGCAGCTTCATTCACTGATTTGAGCACTCTTTCATTGCAAGAAAGACCAAAATAACAATTTCATCCACTTCAAAATGTTTAAGAATTACATGAAATATTGTGTAGACAAAAATATGAAAGGAAAAAAGTATGTGTAATAAAAAATTGTATTAAAATGTGGACAGCTCTTTTTATTGCCTTTTAGGTCTTCTAATAACTAAATCAAATTCTACGTTTCTATTTGTAAAGAGAATATTACATGAATAAGTGTGAATTACCTTTTACCTTATCTTTAGACTTATTTTTCCAAAGTTTAAAAAATAAATCAGGGTTTTTTATTTTTATTTTTGGAGGCAAGGTGTAAAATAGCTTTTATGTTTCAGTTTAGTTATCTCTAAGTTATTTTTCCCACAGCCTATTTGACTTTTTCCGAAAGAACCTGCCTGGCTGTAATAGACTGTGCAAATGGTAATAATTATCTTAGAGATAAGAGTGCTACACTAAATCTCAGCAGGTCAAAGAGTTACTAATGTACATTTGTAGATACTTTTTCTTCTCTTGTGTATCCTAGGCACCTGCAAGGAGGAGATAAACACTAACCACATTAACCTTTGCTGTCTATAAAAAGGCTCATTTGATTCATGTAACAATAATTATTGACAGTGAACTCTGTTTATGTGGCAGACAATACAGAGAATAAAAGACAAGATTCCTCCTCTCATTGTGCTTACATTCTCTTGGAAGGCATTAGACAATGAGTAAGTGCTAGGAAGATAATAAATCAAGGCACTGAGCTAGTTGTGGGGATGCTCTAATTCAGAATGACTATCAGCAAAAGGTGTGATGGCTCTCAGAGCACGGAGCATTTGAGATGAGACATAAAAGATGAAAGAAAGGCAACTGCATAATTAGTTTATGAAATCATGTAAGTCAGAATAAAAGAAGTGTAGAAAATTGAAGTGAGAAGGAAATTGGCATAGACATAAAAAAATATTGTAGTTTTCTTAAGATGTGGCTTGAACATGGGTTAAAATCAAAGGATAAACGTCACCACAAATTACAAATTCAGCTAATAAAATACAATTTAATAGCAATTTTGACTTCAAAATAATTCTTTTGGTACGGAAATATTTGCCAAACTACATCTTATTATGTGTTCCTTTGTTTTACTTTAACTCAGCCAAATTAATTTGCAGTACTATTGTAATCATGTTGTAATGACAACAATCCCCCATAAAAAGCTGAATTCATTTTTTCTCCAGATGTATTGCAATATAACTGACATATGCTATAATGATTTGACATAGGTATATACTGCCAAGTGATTATAGAATAAGGCTTGTAAACACACTCATCACCCATCACCTCACATAGATTTTGTTGTTGTTGTTAGTTACCACATTCATTACCTCCTATAGTTACCATTTTGCGTCTCTGTGTGGGTGTTGATAACATTTAAGATCTACCTCCTCAGTTCAGTTCAGCCACTTAGTCGTGTCCGACTCTTTGCGACCCCATGAATCGCAGCACACCAGGCCTCCCTGTCCATCACCAACACCCAGAGTTCATCCAAACTCATATGCATAGAGTCAGTGATGCCATCCAGCCATCTCATCCTCTGTCATCCCCTTCTCCTCCTGCCCCCAATCCCTCCCAGCATCAAGGTCTTTTCCAGTGAGTCAACTCGTTGCATGAGGTGGCCAAAGTATTGGCGTTTCAGCCTCAGCATCATTCCTTCCAATGAACACCCAGGACTGATCTCCTTTACTATGGACTGGTTGGATCTCCTTACAGTCCAAGGGACTCTCAAGAATCTTCTCCAACACCACAGTTCAAAAGCATCAATTCTTTGGTGCACAGCTTTCTTCACAGTCCAACTCTCACATCCATGTGTGACCACTGGAAAAACCATAGCCTTGACTAGATTGACATTTGTTGGCAAAGCAATGTCTCTGCTTTTGAATATGCTATCTAGGTTGACCATGACTTTCCTTCCAAGGAGTAAGCGTCTTTTAATTTCATGGCTGCAATCACCATCTGCAGTGATTTTGGAGCCCAAAAAGTAAAGTCTGACAGTGTTTCCACTGTTTCCCCATCTATTTGCCATGACGTGATGGGATCAGATGCCATGATCTTCGTTTTCTGAATGTTGAGTTTTAAGCCAACATTTTCACTCTCCTCTTTCACTTTCATCAAGAGACTTTTTAGTTCCTCTTCAATTTCTGCCATAAGGGTGGTGTCATCTGCATATCTGAGGTTATTGATATTTCTCCCAGCAATCTACCTCTTAGGAAATTATAAATATACAAACAGTATTATTAAATATAATCACCATGCTATACCTCCAGAACTTAATCATGTTATAAGTACAAGTTGGTACTTTTTGACACTTTTACCCTTTTCCCCTACTGTCTAATTCTTGTTAACCACCTCTGTCCTCTTTATTTTTCTGAATTTTTCTTTTTTAGATTCCACATATAAGTTATATCATACAGTATTTGTCTTTTTCTATCTTAAGTATTTCACTTAACATAACACCCTTCTAGATCTATTCATATTACTGCAAATGACAGGATATCCTTTTTATGACTGCATAATATTTAATTTGTGTGTACATTTCAATCCAATGAATATTCCAGGTTGATTTCCTTTAGAATTTACTGACTTGATCTCCTTGCAGTCCAGGGGACTCTCAAGAGTCTTCTCCAGCACCACAGTTCTAAAGAATCAATTCTTTGGCATTCAGCTTTATTTATTGTCCAGATTTCACATCCATATATGACTACTGGAAAATCCATAGGTTTGACTATACAGACTTTTGTCAGCAAAGTGATGTCTCTGCTTTTTAATATGCTGTCTAGTTTTGTCATAGCTTTCCTTTCAAGGAGCAAGTGTCTTGATTACTATAGCTTTATAGTATAGCCTGAAGTCAGGGAGCATGTTTCCTTCAGCTCTTTTCTTTCTCAAGATTGTTTTGGCTATTGGAGTCTTTTGTGTTTCCTGACAATTTTAAAGTTGTTTGTTCCACTTTTGAAAAAATTCCTTTGATATTTTGATAAGGACTTCCTTGGCTTCCCTGATGGTGCAGATGGTAAAGAATCTGTCTGCAATGCAGGAGGCCTGTGTTTGACTCCTGGGTCGGGAAGACCCTCTAGAGAACATAACGGTAACCCACTACAGTATTCTTGCCTGGAGAATTCCATGGACAAAGGACCCTGGCAGGCTACAGTCCATGGTTTACAAAGAGTTGGACATGGCTGAGCAACTACACTTGAGTAGTAGTACGATCATTTAAAAAATATTAATTCTTCCAATCTATGAGCATGATATATCTTTACATCTGTTTGTGTTGTCTTAAGTTTCTTTCATCAGTGTCTTATAATTTTCTGATTAAATATCTTTTATCTCTTTAGTTAAATTTATTTTTAGGTATTTCATTTTTTTGATGGGACTGTTAATAATATAAATTCTTTAATTTCTTTTTTTCTTTTTTTTTTTAATTTTTATTTTTTTTTAACTTTATTTTATTTTTAAACTTTACATAATTGTATTAGTTTTGCCAAATATCAAAATGAATCTGCCACAGGTATACCTGTGTTCCCCATCCTGAACCCTTCTCTCTCCTCCCTCCCCATACCATCCCTCTGGGTTGTCCCAGTGCACTAGCCCCAGGCATCCAGTATCGTGCATCGAACCTGGACTGGCAACTCGTTTCATACATGATATTTTACATGTTTCAATGCCATTCTCCCAAATCTTCCCACCCTCTCCCTCTCCCACAGAGTCCATAAGACTGTTCTATACATCAGTGTCTCTTTTGCTGTCTCGTACACAGAGTTATTGTTACCATCCTTCTAAATTCCATATATATGCATTAGTATACTGTATTGGTGTTTTTCCTTCTGGCTTACTTCACTCTGTATAACAGGCTCCAGTTTCATCCACCTCATTAGAGCTGATTCAAATGTATTCTTTTTAATGGCTGAGTAATACTCCATTGTGTATATGTACCACTGCTTTCTTATCCATTCATCTGCTGATGGACATCTAGGTTGCTTCCATGTCCTGGCTATTATAAACAGTGCTGAGATGAACATTGGGGTACACATGTCTCTTTCCCTTCTGGTTTCCTCGGTGTGTATGCCCAGCAGTGGGATTGCTGGATCATAAGGCAGTTCTATTTCCAGTTTTTTAAGGAATCTCCACACTTTCTCCATAGTGGCTGTACTAGTTTGCATTCCCACCAACAGTGTAAGAGGGTTCCCTTTTCTCCACACCCTCTCCAGCATTTATTGCTTGTATACTTTTGGATCGCAGCCATTCTGACTGGTGTGAAATGGTACGTCATAGTGGTTTTGATTTGCATTTCTCTGATAATGAGTGATGTTGAGCATCTTTTCATGTATTTGTTAGCCATCTGTATGTCTTCTTTGGAGAAATGTCTATTTAGTTCTTTGGCCCATTTTTTGATTGGGTCATTTATTTTTCTGGAGTTGAGCTGTAGGAGTTGCTTATATATTTTTACCTGACTTCAGGCTCTACTACAAAGCCACAGTTATCAAGACAGTATGGTACTGGCACAAGGACAGAAATATAGATCAATGCAACAAAATAGAAAGCCCAGAGATAAATCCACGCACATATGGACACCTTATCTTTGACAAAGGAGGCAAGAATATACAATGGATTAAAGACAATCTCTTTAACAAGTGGTGCTGGGAAATCTGGTCAACCACTTGTAAAAGAATGAAACTAGAACACTTTCTAACACCATACACAAAAATAAACTCAAAATGGATTAAAGATCTCAACGTAAGACCAGAAACTATAAAACTCCTAGAGTAGAACATAGGCAAAACACTCTCTGACATACATCACAGCAGGATCCTCTATGACCCACCTCCCAGAATATTGGAAATAAAAACAAAAATAAACAAATGGGACCTAATTAACCTTAAAAGCTTCTGCACATCAAAGGAAACTATTAGCAAGGTGAAAAGACAGCCTACAGAACGGGAGCAAATAATAGCAAATGAAGCAACTGACAAGCAACTAATCTCAAAAATAATTTCTTTTTCTTATGGTTTGTTGTTAGTGTATCAGTTAAGTTCAGTACGGTCACTCAGTTGTGTCCGACTCTTTGCAACCCCATGAATTGCAGTAAGCCAGGCCTCCCTGTCCATCACCATCTCCCGGAGTTCACTCAAACTAATGTCCATTGAGTCGGTGATGCCATCCAGCCATCTCATCCTCTGTCGTCCCCTTTTCCTCTACAACATATTTCTGTATATTAACTTGTATTCTGCAACTTTACTGAATTCATTAATGAGCTCTAGTAATCTTTTTTCTTTTTTTGCTGGGATCTTTAGGATTTTCTATGCATAGTGTCATGTCTTCTACAATCACTGACAGTAATATTTCTCCCTTCCCAGTTTAGATACCTTTTATTTCATTTTCTTGTTTGATTCCTATGGCTAGGACTCCCAATACTATGTTGAATAAAAGCAGCTGAAAAGACGGCCTTCAGAAGGGGAGAAAATAATAGCAAATGAAGCAACTGACAAACAACTAATCTCAAAAATATACAAGCAACTCCTACAGCTCAACTCCAGAAAAATAAATGACCCAATCAAAAAATGGGCCAAAGAACTAAATAGACATTTCTCCAAAGAAGACATACAGATGGCTAACAAACACATGAAAAGATGCTCAACATCACTCGTTATCAGAGAAATGCAAATCAAAACCACTATGACGTACCATTTCACACCAGTCAGAATGGCTGCGATCCAAAAGTCTACAAATAATACATGCTGGAGAGGGTGTGGAGAAAAGGGAACCCTCTTACACTGTTGGTGGGAATGCAAACTAGTACAGCCACTATGGAGAAAGTGTGGAGATTCCTTAAAAAACTGGAAATAGAACTGCCTTATGATCCAGCAATCCCACTGCTGGGCGTACACACTGAGGAAACCAGAAGGGAAAGAGACACGTGTACCCCAATGTTCATCTCAGCACTGTATATAATAGCCAGGACATGGAAGCAACCCCTAGATGTCCATCAGCAGATGAATGGATAAGAAAGCAGTGGTACATATACACAATGGAGTATTACTCAGCCATTAAAAAGAATACATTTGAATCAGTTCTAATGAGGTGGATGAAACTGGAGCCTATTATACAGAGTGAAGTAAGCCAGAAAGAAAAACACCAATACAGTATATTAACGCATATATATGGAATTTAGAAAGACGGTAACAATAACCCTGTGTACGAGACAGCAAAAGAGACACTGATGTATAGAACAGTCTTATGGACTCTGTGGGAGAGGGAGAGGGTGGGAAGATTTGGGAGAATGACATTGAAACATGTGAAATATCATGTAAGAAACAAGTTGCCAGTCCAGGTTCGATACACAATACTGGATGCTTGGGGCCTAGTGCACTGGGACGACCCAGAGGGATGGTATGGGGAGGGAGGAGGGAGGAGGGTTCAGGATGGGGAACACATGTATACCTGTGGCGGATTCATTTTGATATTTGGCAAAACTAATACAATTATGTAAAGTTTAAAAATAAAATAAAATTAAAACAAAACAAAACAAAACAAAAAAAAAGCAGTTGGAGTAGACATACTTGTCTTCTTCCTGATTTTAGAGGAAATTATTTTAAACTTTCACCACTGAGAATGATGTTAGCCTCATTCCCTGGTTCTTGGATTTTCACAGTTGTGTCTTCTCCATAGCTAACTCCTAGTTGGCCCTTTCATGAGGCAGGCAACACTCAGGAACAATTTATGTCACCATCTTGCTAACCAAAAGCTGTCTTCTTACCTGATTCTGTCGTTTGCTGTCGATGGAATCCTTTGTCTCCAAATAGTCTCTATTTTAAATTTGTCATGAAATAAATTGTGAATTACTACGTAGGAGCATATTTCAATGGTAACTTTTTAACTATAGTTTTAAATATTTTAAAATTTGAATGATTGATGTGTGTGTATGTACAAAAAAAAAATTCCCCTCAACAAATTACTTGTACTTTATTATTCCAAGATCCAACAATCCCACTGCTGGGCGTACACA
Organism: Bos javanicus; assembly: GCF_032452875.1. Classification (NCBI taxonomy): domain Eukaryota; kingdom Metazoa; phylum Chordata; class Mammalia; order Artiodactyla; family Bovidae; genus Bos; species Bos javanicus. Next base: position 6,042,984 of record NC_083893.1, on the reverse strand, counting down.
CCGAGGAAACCAGAAGGGAAAGAGACACATGTACCCCAACGTTCATTGCAGCACTGTTTATAATAGCCAGGACATGGAAGCAACCTAGATGTCCATCAGCAGATGAATGGATAAGAAAGCAGTGGTACATATACACAATGGAGTATTACTCAGCCATTAAAAAGAATACATTTGAATCAGCTCTAATGAGGTGGATGAAACTGGAGCCTATTATACAGAGTGAAGTAAGCCAGAAAGAAAAACACCAATACAGTATATTAACGCATATATATGGAATTTAGAAAGATGGTAACAATAACCCTGTGTACGAGACAGCAAAAGAGACACTGATGTATAGAACAGTCTTATGGACTCTGTGGGAGAGGGAGAGGGTGGGAAGATTTAGGAGAATGACATTGAAACATATCATGTATGAAACGAGTCGCCAGTCCAGGTTCGATGCATGATACTGAATGCTTGGGGCTGGTGCCCTGGGACGACCCAGAGGGATGGAATGGGGAGGGAGGAGGGAGGTGGGTTCAGGATGGGGAACACATGTATACCTGTGGCAGATTCATTTCGATATTTGGCAAAACTAATACAATATTTTAAAGTTTAAAAATAAATTTAAAAAAGCAACATAAAAAAAATGAGTGTATCTATCATTTGAATTTCTCTGAAAATAGTATTTGTTAATAGAAAATAAAACATTCCTCTACACAAATATCACCGCAGCCAAAAATAATTTTAATTCTAGTTTCTTGGTATTCAAACAAATCAATGACATTGAAAAAATTTTTCTGCAAAAGATTATTTAAAGAGTCATATGGGAAACACACACACATATTTCCAAGTATCAATTTCCTTATTGTTTAGTCAGCAATTACTTTTTATACTTTGGCATTGAAAAGGAATACATTTTACACACAGACACTCACACTCATGCACACAAGTTAATATTCATATTTGGCATATAAAATCTCTCATTAAGTGTGAGGGTAATTAAGCAGATGGTCATCACAGCAATTATAATGTTTTTTTTCTTTAATAGAGCTATAAAATTTTATAATAAAGCATAGGCACCGAAATCCAAAACTGGATGTAGACTATTAGCTAGGCTTTTATTAATGAGCCCATTCAAATTAACAAGTAAATATAGAAAACATAACTTTCAAATTATCTGTATTTAAGATATTTAAATTTAATATTCAAATTTCTCTAGCACAAATATTTTTTCAGACTGCCTGTATATTTTTAAGTATCTCTGACAGCAGATGGAGTCAATTGTTTCAACTCTCAGGTTATTCAGAAATAGCATAATGAGATGCATGCAGGGCAATGATTATCCTGTGCAGCCTTTAGTCAGAGGACCTTAAGCTAGATACTAGAACTCAGGAACAAATGAGGAATTTTGGAATTTCAATATGTAAAACTAAGCCCAAGGCTTAAATAGCTGTCACCTTTTGACATATATACAGAGACAGACATCCTAACAGCCAAGAAAAATTTGAAGACATAAAATAATACATGGTATTCAATTTTAATATTTTAAAGTCTTGGGATTCAGCAGCTAGTTAATGGCCAGAAGAGAAGAGGAATAAGAAACTCAGAGTCAGGCAAGGAAAAACAATTTTGAATAGGGAAAGCTTTGGACACTTCTACCAAGGACTAGAAGTGGTGCTGGATTGCAGATGTGGGCTTGCAAGGAAAAAGACATTTTTCTAGGAAAGAATCAAAAAGACTTTAGGATTGCTAATCCTAAGTAGGGAAAATGTAAACTAGAGGACTGACAATGCAGTTAGGTTCTAACAATATAATGAATTTTCACTTTGTTTGAAAAACTTCTGTACCCTTATGACATGTAATTTTCCTTCCTTGAAATGTTCACCCCAACCCCTGGAACCTGTGACTACCTTGTCTGGCAGAAGGGACTCAACAGATGTGATTATGTTTAAAGATCTTCTAATGTGGGGACTTTTCATGTGGATGTAATCACAAATGTCCTTCTAAAGAAGGAGACAAGAAATTCAGAATAACAGAAGGAGATATGACAATAGAAGTAGAAATGAGTGATACAGCCATGAGCCAGGAAGGTATGCAGACTCTAGAAGCTGGAAAAAGCAAGAAATGTATTCTCTCCTCCAGAATGCCACTCTGCCAGTACTCTACTCTTACTCTAGTAAGACTTATTTTGAACTTCTAACTTCTAGAACTTGCAATACAGTGACTTTGTGTGCTCTTATGTCACTAAATATGTTGCAATTTTTAAACAGCACTGATAGGAAATTGATAAAGCTACATTATCTTTTCTCAATGATAGGTCAACAGATATTAATGCTTTTGCTTAACTGGATCTAGGGGGAAAATATCTAAGTGTATTTATGCAGTTCGTGTTTCAGTTTCTTGCGACAAAAAGATGACTGTTCACTCCCTGAGTGTCCTCTTCTAGTTATTTTTTCTGGGTTTTGTGGTAGCAAATTTCTTCAATATGTGAAAGATTTTAAAAATTACCTTTAATATGCTTTTGATTCAGAATACAGTATGACAATGTCTTCAGTGTTTTAAATATTACACCAATTTTAAATATTATACCAAATAAACACCAGTATTATGTTTTGTCTGTTCTTCCAAAATTTTTCTCACGCAGTCTTGTGACACCACCTCAGATTGAGGATATACCCTTATCAATTGCAAAACCTGCCACCATTGATTTTTCTCTTCAGGTTCAGGCAGACCATCATCCTACATCTAGTTGGAGCAGAAAAGCAATGATATTCATTACTTCTAAAGTCCATTTATTGTTTGGGGCATAATCCTTATTACTCATACTTGATGTTAAGCTTGTTGCAAATGGTGTTCCTGTCTTCTTTCTATCTGACTTGTTTTATTGTTGTTCTGACATATGTGATAAATTTCACCTGGTGCGTGCCTGTGATTATTTTATAAATGTCACTTGCACACTATATCTGAGCCCATGATTTGATATTTTTTACATATTCAGAAAGTGAGATTTTTTGGATATAGAAGATTATTAGTCTCCAAGTTATCTTTAAAATAAAAAAGAACAAAATTAAATGAAGTCCTTTTTTGGTTATATTTATTTGGAGATTTTGGAAAGTAAAAACACAGTTATTAATCTCTGTTTAAAGATGGACTTTTTTTTCTTCTCCAACAGAGATTAAAATATAATGCTATAGTCCCAAGATCATACAATATCAAATATGAAGAAGTGGAAAATACTTTCAAATTATATATTTATAGGAAGGGAATCAGAATCCAACTCTTACATCCACACATGACTACTGGAAAAACCATATATGTGATAAAATAATAATATGAAAAGAGTACACATATCTTAATGAAAATTAGGTTATTCTTGTGCTTTCCCCATAGGCATAAAATCTTGTAGAAAAACAGCAGCAAATTTGATAAGTAGAATGAGGTAACATAATCATCTAAAATGTAATTTGGTTTCTAATTCCTATAGTTATATACTAGACAGCACAAACTTGTGCAGCTTTCTTGGATTTCTCACATCTTGCTTCTCTAATACTTTGTCGGCTAGTTTTTAGAAGTTGTACAGGCTACCAGGAGTGACTAAAGTGCATCAATGTTACGTATAAAATATAATATTTAATAAGAAAGCAAGAAGGACATTTTCTAGATTAAAAAAAAAAAAATTAGCCACACTGTGCAGCATAGAGGATCTTAATTTCCCAACCAGGGATCAAACCCACTCCCCATATAACAAGAGCAAAATCTTAACCACTGGACCAGAAGGGAAGTGTCTTTCCTAGATGTTTTTAATTAAGCCAAAGAGGAAATAAATTTAGGATTATACATTTTTGGATTGCCTGAAGATTTCATAAAATGATGCTTCTGTTATTTTCTTATTTTTATATTTTATCAATGAATTTTTGTTGGATTTTTGTTTGACTTTTTTTTGGTTTTAATTGTATAGTTGGATCTCTAGTATAGATAAAATTACCTGTCTTCAAACTATATAAAAGACTTACTAACAGCTACTTTTGATTTTATATTTTATTCTTTTTATCTGGATTAACATTTATAATTGATGCTTTTGTATTTTACCCTAAGGGTAAATTACTGTAGGGGAAAAATACTGTGCTTATCTATGTTTTTTTTTTTAAAGGCAGTTGATTTATGAAGTAGACAGGTTATCTGATTTCCCAAAGACAATGATTTCTACCTAATAAAAAGTCTGATTCTATCCTTTCCTTTCACTTTGAAGTTGAGATTATTCTCATTTATTTCCAAAATAGCCCTGCTGCTGCTGATGCTAAGTTGCTTCAGCCGTGTCCGACTCTGTGCGACCCCAGAGACGGCAGCCCACCAGGCTCCGCCATCCCTGGGATTCTCCAGGCAAGAACACTGGAGTGGGTTGCCATTTCCTTCTCCAATGCGTGAAAGTGAAAAGTGAAAGTGAAGTCACTCTGTCGTGCCCGACTCTTAGCAGTCCCAAGGACTGCAGCCTACCAGGCTCCTCAGTCCATGGGATTTTCCAGGCAAGAGTGGGGTGCCATTGCCTTCTCCAGCATTAGCAAATTAAGATGCCAAATCAAGGAAAGCAAGGCGATCACCCACATGCTTGGGGACAGAGAGGGGAGATTATTTTCTCCTCAAAATTTTTAACAATTGGTTTTTTTGGAGCCTCTGCTGTTATCCTCCTAATATGTATGGCATATTACCTGGTGACTTTTGTTGAAGGAATTCCTAGGTTGGAAAGACCATTCATTTACATAAAATGAGAATTTTGGTTTGGTTATTCAGATCTTACACATTTCATCAGTGACCTTTATGTCTGTCATAATTTTCTTAAGCTCAAGAGCTGTCAGTTTATGTCACTGGATTTGTGACATAATTTAGGTTTTTATATATTATTTAATCTCTAAAATATTGTATTTTATGACTCAAGGTTCAGAGTGAAACCTTACTTAACTCAGATTTTAAAAAGTAGTATGGGAAATTATTAGTAGAAACAAAATACATATCAAAATTCAGATGTATACCATACTGATTACTATTGCCTGAAGAGATTTATCCTGATGAAATATGTTTTTGACATTGTTAATTTATTTGTAGAGGTATCAAATTCAAATTTTTGTCAATATTTAAATATTTCTTCACCATTTACTGAGTATAGGACTTCAGCACTGATTGTGCTGCATGAGACAAGGACATGTATATTGATTTCTGCAAAGATAGCTAGTTTAATAAAATTGATAAGCTCAGCTAAAGTCTAGCAATTATGAGAGCCAGAAAATGGTTTGACTAACTTATGTAAGAACTTATTTCTAACTTACATCTATGGTGTAATAGTCTAAAGCAGTAATTACATAGGTGGAACTATCCTAGATGATAAAAGCCTTATAAAACTGAAACTTTAACAAATATATATGTATCTCCAGCCAGGATGCTCCATGGAATTTTAAACTCATAAATTCATATGAACTTCAAAGTATCCTTTGTAAAAATAGTTATTATTTTCTCCCCCTCACCTTAGTTGGGCTTCCCTGATAGTTCAGTTGGTAAAGAATCCTCCTGAATTGGGAGAAGGCAATGGCACCCCACTCCAGTACTCTTGCCTTGAAAATCCCATGGATGGAGGAACCTGGTAGGCGCGGTCCACGGGGTCGCTAAGAGTCAGACATGACTGAGCAACTTCACTTTCACTTTTCACTTTCATGCATTGGAGAAGGAAATGGCAACCCACTCCAGTGTTCTTGCCTGGAGAATCCCAGGGACGGGGGAGCCTAGTGGGCTGCCGTCTATGGGGTCACACAGAGTTGGACATGACTGAAGTGACTTAGCAGCCGCCTGTAATGCAGGAGATCCTGGTTGGATTCCTGGGTCAGGAAGATCTACTGGAGAAGGGATAGGCTCCCCACTTCAGTACTCTTGGGCTTCCCCAGTGGCTCAGCTGCTAAAGAATCTGCCCACAATGCGGGAGACCTGGGTTCCATCCCTGGGTCAGGAAGATCTCCTCAAAAAAGGAAAGGCTACCCATTCCAGTATTCTGGCCTGGACAATTCCATGGACTACAGTCCATGGGGGTCACAAAGAGTCAGACACGACTGAGTGACTTTCACTTTAATCTTAGTTGGTAGCATCACAGTCTGTTCAGTAACTCAGAACAGTAAATCAGAAACTCAGGATTTAGACTCCTGATGTCTTCATGGGAAAAAAAGGATAAAAGTAGCTCCTATTTTATGATGCTTAAGTTGATCTTAACCATGTGGGGGAAAAAACAAAAATAATAATTAAAAAAAAATGACCCACTCTTGAGAAAGATTGCTCAAGGTAGAAAAAAACAGTGAAAATCTGTGATAAAACCAAAATAATTTTTGGACTTCTAATTGAGGGGTCCTTTTGCTGCATCACCTCTGAGTAGCTTAACTACACATGGAGTTCCATTGCAGCTTTGTTGGCAGAGGTAGGAAAGAGTCTGGGTAGAGGGCCCAGCTTACCATATTATGGGAGAGACTCCTCTCGCCTGTTACACAAGGATGAAGTGCGTCTGAAAGTAAAGTGAAAAGTGAAAGTGAAAGTAAAGCCGCTCAGTTGTGTCCGACTCTTTGTGACATTGTGGACTGTAGCCCACCAGGCTCCTCCATCCATGGGATTCTCCAGGAAGAATACTGGAGTGGGTTGCCACTTCCTTCTCCACGGAATCTTCCCAACCCATGGATCGAACCCAGGTTTCCCGCATGGCGGGCAGATTCTTTAACCTCTGAACCACTGGGGAAGCCCGAAGTGGGTCTATAAACAATCAATTTAATCATATTAATGCTCAGGAATAAGTGAAGATGTCCTTCCTCAGCATTAGGATGGGGAACATCCATAAGTTTGCTCCCATTCCAGCTGTTACCACCCGACTTGAGGGTGCTTGGACACTGAGGAGATAAGAAATTGAGTTCTCGTTTCTGAAGGGCAGAAAGAATAAGGGAGAATTCTTCTTTAATTTCAGATGTACACATTTTCTTCTCCAGCCCTGGGTTCAGTGTCATATTATGGAAGAGTGCGTTGAATTTGCAATTGAGTTAGATATAGAACATGACTCTAACATGAAAAAACAGACTGACATTTATCTCTAAAGATCAGAAATTTAATGAGTTCTTCCATATTAAGAAATTTACAGTCATTTCTATCTCTCATATCAGATCTGTAAGGAAGGTATCAGTTCAGTTCAGTTCAGTCGCTCAGTGGTGTCCGACTCTTTGCAACTCCATGAATTGCAGCAAGTCAGGCCTCCCTGTTCATCACCAACTCCCAGAGTTCACTCAAACTCACTCAAACATCACTCGGTGGTGCCATCCAGCCATCTTATCCTCTGCCGTCCCCTTTTCCTGCTGCCACCAATCCCTCCCAGCATCAGAGTCTTTTCCAATGAGTCAACTCTTCCCATGAGGTGGCCAAAGTACTGGAGTTTCAGCTTTAGCATCATTCCTTCCAAAGAACACCCAGGACTGATCTTCTTTAGAATGGACTAGTTGGATCTCCTTGCAGTCCAAGGGACTCTCAAGAGTCTTCTCCAACACCACAGTTCAAAAGCATCAATCCTTCAGCGCTCAGCTTTCTTCACAGTCCAACTCTTACATCCATACATGACCACTGGAAAAACCATAGCCTTGACTAAACAGACCTTTGTTGGCAAAGTAATGTCTCTGTTTTCAATGTGCTGTCTAGGTTGGTCATAGCTTTTCTTCCAAGGAGTAAGCATCTTTTAATTTCATGGCTGCAGTCACCATCAGCAGTGATTTTGGAGCCCAGAAAAATAAAGTCTGACACTGTTTCCACTGTTTCCCCATCTATTTCCCATGAAGTGGTGGGACTGGATGCCATGATCTTCGTTTTCTGAATGTTGAGCTTTAAGCCAACTTTTTCACTCTCCTCTTTTACTTTCATCAATAGGCTTTTTAGTTCCTCTTCATTTTCTGCCATAAGGGTGGTGTCATCTGCATATCTGAGGTTATTGATATTTCTCCCCGGCAATCTTGATTCCAGCTTGTGCTTCTTCCAGCCCAGCGTTTCTCATGATGCACTCTGCATAGAAGTTAAATAAGCAGGGTGACAGTATACAGCCTTGACGTACTCCTTTTCCTATTTGGAACCAGTCTGTTGTTCCATGTCTAGTTCTAACTGTTGCTTCCTGACCTGCATATAGGTTTCTCAAGAGGCAGGTCAGATGGTCTGGTATTCCCATCTCTTTCAGAATTTTCCACAGTTTATTGTGATCCACACAGTCAGAGGCTTTGGCATAGTCAATAAAGCAGAAATAGATGTTTTTCTGGAGCTCTCTTGCTTTTTCCATTTGAAGGAAGGTATAGCCTTAAGACTATAAGGAAAATAAGGAATTAAATGTTAAATAATTTGCACAGACTTATAGAGCTAATATCGGGGCTTCCCTGGTGGCTCAGAGGATAAAGCGTCTGTGTGCAATGCAGTAGACTTGGGTTTGATCCCTGGGTTGGGAAGATCCTCTGGAGAAGGCAATTGCAACCCAGTCCAGTATTCTTGCCTGGAGAATCCCGTGGACAGAGGAGCCTGGCAGGCTACAGTCCACAGGGTCGCAAAGAGTCAGACACGACTGAGCGACTTCACTTCACTATAGAGCTAATATTAGTAGACCCAAGATTTGAATAAATATATTATCAATACCACATCTACAATTTATTTTCAATTAGAATTCACAATCTCTAGTCCTTTTCTTGTCAATTATTTATTGTAAACTGTAATAAATCACTTTAACCAGCTGTTTTGTTTATGTCTAACCCATTCTGTGTAAAAGGGAGAACATTACTGAAATGAGATTCATTTCTAATCATATCTAGAAAACAGCAGAAGAAAAAATTTAATGGACAGTACAATAAAAATAGATATTTATAAATTGTATCAGAATAGGATGAAAACATGTCAAGCTCCTTTCTTTGGAAGTACCCAAAGCTAAGACCATCCCAGAAAATGTGGGAACACCGAGCAAAATTCTGTTTTAAAAATAATTTATTTTTACTGAGACTTTAAAAATTTGAGAGCAAAGAAAAAATTAGTAATGATCAAAACTATTGGCTTAAAAGTAGTTGTATCATTCTAAATGCCATTTTGTGTAATTAGTGTTTAATTTATTACCCAGTTTGGAACAATTTTGAAAGAGCATGAGGTAAAAAACATACATTGAAGATGCTAGATAACGTTTCTAAACCAGGACTATTTACAGCAAGCCAGGATGTAAGATTACTCTATACCAAATATTAATAAATTATCTTCTCTTTGTATACTTATTTTGCTCTTCTGTTGTTTATAACAATATCAAGAATAATTCTGAGTAGCATCTCATTTCTAAACCGATGTACATCGCAGCAAATTTTCTTCTCATTATCTTTTTTTTTTTTTTCCTTCCAGGATGGCATATCATGATATCATAAGAGCCATTCATAGGTGGCACTAGACCACATTTTCATTTCTGTTCTCTCACTCATTCTTTTTCTGATTAGAAAACAGAGGTATTTTCTACCAGAAAAAGTTTGTTGGATTTCACTTGATGAAAGCACACTGAGAATAGAAATCTAATATCCTGGGCACACATTTATTAAAGGAGATCTCTAAATGGAGATTCAGATTACTTTGTAAGATAAAAAGGGTTATTTTGGTAAATGTCTAACAAGCTGTCACTTTCCTCTAATGAACAAATCTTAAGAATTACTATTGTTTTTCCTCACAATTAATAATGTAGGGATCTTTATATCAGCTTCTTTGAAAGCAAGATAAGGGAGAGCTTATTTAAAAATACACATTGATCTCATCAAAGTATGCCTGAATTGAGGTAATGATTTATCTTTTTTTCTTATATATGTACATTTATATATAATTTAGTCAAAAGGAATAGCTTATGTTAATAGTGAAGTCCTGAGTGTGCTTGAATACTCTTGTTCATATGAAAGTGCAATGTTTTCAACTTGACTCTTTATCTCTAGCTCCTAGGAAATTCCCTGGGCTATGGCAGGTATGCGACAAAACTGTGATAAATTTAAAAGCGTGTATATTTTAAAAGTGAAGAGGAACTCAAAAGCCTCTTGATGAAAGTGAAAGAGTAGAGTGAAAAAGCTGGCTTAAAATTCAACATTCAAAGAACAAAGATCATGGCATCTGGTCCCATCACTTCAGCACAAATAGGTGGGGAAACAATGGAAACAGTGACAGCCTTTATTTTCTTGGGCTCCAAAATCACTGCAGATGGTAACTGCAGCCATGAAATTAAAAGACGCTTGCTCCTTGGAAGAAAAGCTATCACCAGCCTAGACAGCATATTAAAAAAGCAGAGACATTAGTTTGCCAATGAAGGTCCATCTAATCAAAGCTATGGTTTTTCCGGTAGTCATTTATGGATGTGAGAGTTGGACTATAAAGAAAGCTGAGTGCTGAAGAATTGATGCTTTTGAACTGTGGTGCTGGAGAAGAATTTTGAGAGTCTCTTGGACTGCAAGGAGATCAAACCATTCAATCCTAAAGAGAATCAGTCCTGAATATTCATTAGAAGGCCTGATGTTGAAGCTGAAACTCCAATACTTTGGCCACCTGATGTGAAGAACTGACTCATTGGAAAAGACCCTGATGCTGGAAAAGATCAAAGGTAGGAGGAGAAGGGGACAACAGAGCGTGAGATAGTTGGATGGCATCACCAACTCGATGGACATGAATTTGAGCAAGCTCTGGGAGTTGGCAGTGCACAGGGAAGCCTGGAGTGCTGCAGTCCATGGGTTGCAGAGTCAGACACGACTGAGCTACTGAACTGAATTGAACCGATTTTTTAAAAGATAGACAATGATAAATAATACTATCAAAAATGTTTAGGCTAAAATATTAAATTTTAAGATTGAACTGAAATAACAATTGAGAAAAAATTAAAGAAGAATAAAAGTTTGAGAAATAATAAAAAAAAGGAAATTTTTATTAAATGAACCATTGAAGTAAGATTATAAATAGAACAAATTGAATGTGCAACATAGAAAACATTATTGAACCTGGAATTGAAATAACTGCAACATAAACCATGCCCAGAGTCTAGGTATTAGGCGAAATAGCTCATACACTGAGGTGAAAATTAACTGGATAATACATGCTGATGGGAAATAGTATTATAACACTGGTCAGAACAGGGGAAAATGCAATAATTAGGGCAGAAATTTGGAACAATATATCCTAAGAAAAAAAAATTTTAAGGTTAATTTTGGTGAGGAATATACACAAAAAGTGGTATCTTAAATAAAAGCAAAATTTTATATAAATATTTTAATTCTGGACAAAACCAGGCTGTGAAACTGTGATTAAGATGCAATGTAAGTAGTGGCAATTCTAAGTCCAAAGGAATAGACAGCTATTGACAGGCTGATGCAGAGCAACAGAGAAGTGAGCAGTAAACTAGTGTTGGCTATTATGCAAGCAGCTGTGTCAGAATATCTTGCGGAGCAAAGTTACCTAGGTACCACAGGAGCAGGAGAGTGTCACAACAAGGTGGCGAGTGGGAAGAAAGACCTGGGAGCTAAGTGAAGTGAAGAAGCCAGAAGAACAGATGCACCAGGCAGTCTGCTCAGAAACGAAGGGTGACGATGCAACAGACTCACTAAGGCAGATACTGGCTTCCAAGAGAAGTCAATTCTGAGCTTCTGTGAGGATAACATCAAAGTGAACCATTCAGTGGATGGCTTTGAGTATAAAAATTAAAGGAAGTGGCTTCTATGGGTGAAGCGAAGTGAAGTGAAAGTCACTCAGTCGTGCCCCACTGTTTGCGACCCCATGAACTATGCAGTCCATGGAATTGTCCAGACAGAATACTTGAGTGGATAGCCTTTCCCTTCTCCAGGGGATCTTCCCAACCCAGAGATTGAACCCAGGTCTTCGCATTGCAGGCAGATTCTTTAGCAGTTGAACCACCAGGAAAGCCCAAGAATACTGGAATGGGTAAGCTTATCTCTTCTCCAGTGGATCTTCCTGACCCAGGAATGGAACTGGGGTCCCCTGCATTGCAGGCGGATTCTTTACCAACTGAGATATGAGGGAAGCCCTCTGTGGGTGAGGAAGTGTCCAAGTCTAAGCCAAAATACATCTGAACAAATAAGAAACGGATCAAAAGAGAAACCATCAACAGAAATAGTGGAAACTGCCTCCCAAATAAATGCAAATTTGTTATAGCAGAAATAGATATTAAAATTATGGTGTTTACATGAGGGCAGAAAGTGAGGGCAGTTTTTTTTCAATAAAAACTGAATTTTTTAAAAAGAATTTCACTGACTAGTGTCAGTCAGGGAAACTTTAAAAAGTGATTATATGAGAAAAAAATATAACAAATCACTTTCAAACAAAAAAGGTCAAATATTGTATGGTTTCATTGATATGAATTGTCCAGAGCAGGCAAATCCATACAGTCAGAACATAGATTCATGCTTTCTAGGAGTGGGAAGGGTAAATGGGAAGTTACTGCTAGTGCGTATATGGCTATGTAGGCAGGGTAATAAAAATTCTCTGTTATTAGATAGTGGTAATTATTGCACAACTCTGTGAATATACCAAAAAACACTGAGTTGAATAAGTTAAGGGAGTGAATTTTAAGATATGTGAATTTTTTCTTAATAAAGTTATTATTTAAATATAGAGAAATCCCAGAATTATTCCATACATGTCATCATCCACAATAAAAAATTCTTTAAAGTATTAATATGTAGTCTATTCATCCATATAAAAGCATCTCTTACAATTCATGCAGTAATATGAAAGAACATGGCTTTTCTCTTCAATGTTATTGGCATTAATTTGCAAATCTATGACAAAGAGGCTATGAAAGAAAGCAGCAAAGATGAACAACCCATAGTGAAATCTTAAGGGATGTGGAAAAGAGTATAAGAATGATAGTAACGTCTTAAATAGGTAGGTAAGGTGAAATAAGAATAACAAGGCAGAAGAAAGAAGAAAAACAAAACAAAACAAAAGTCACTGGTCCTAAGTGACAAATAGATAATGAGGAAAGTAAAGCATAAGAAAAGCTGACAGGTTTTCTGAAAAACTAGAATCAAGATCAGGATCATTAAACATTTCTTCCCAATCAGCTAAACTTAAAAAGAAAAATATGAATCTTTGCTACCAAATCCTTCCTTTTATATATTTACCTGCAAATTCTGAAACACTTATAGAAACAACTATATTAGACATGTTTTTTTTTAAGAAAAAATTGTATGCATAGGATCTTTTATGTGCTCATTATGGAATTGTTCTTGTATGAAAGAGCAACTTTTTTATGTCAGTCTTTGTTCAGAGAAAACAGCATACAAATTAAAATTCAAAAGTCAGACATCTGTAAAACATTGTGCATTGTGTTAAAAGCCAAGAAATTGAAGCAGAAATTTCATTCTGCATCATTTCAATGTAAATTGCATATCAAATAGTGATCCAGGTTGACAATGGCAGAAGTGAATTATATTCCATTTAATATCTAATATGCCAGAATTGGTTATGCTATATATTAATATACATTGTGGGTGGGCTATCTTTCAGCTATCCAATGCTTTTCTTGGTATTCTTATCTTTTAAATGTGTCTTTGACAGGAAACTAAATCCAACCCCATTCCTCTCCTGACCCCTTCTCTCTTGGGGATGCCTTCACTCAGAGGGAATACCTTTGCTTAATTTGTTGCTGTAAATTGTACACATGCAGAGTTGTGTCCAGCTCTGTAGACGTCCAAGTTCCTCTGCCCATGGAATTCTGCAGGCAGGAATACTGGAGTGTGTTGCCATTTCCTACTTCAGGGGATCTTCCCAACCCAGGGATCAAACCTGCGTCTCCTGCATTGCAGGTGGAATCTTAACCACTGTGCCACCTGGGAAACCTTTGCCTAACTTGTACCAAGACAAAACTAACTGTGCCAGCAAGGGCTCTGGTACTCAGACTTGAACACTGATCTGTATGGTTCCAGAATTTCCACTATTAATCGTGCAATTTGACATATGAAATGAATATGATTGAGTTGCTTGTCCAAGTACTTGTGAATATTTAAAAAGTCATAATTTCATCTTTTCTTTTTAATAATATACTCAGTTGAGAAAAAGGAAAGAAAAATCTGGAGTATGTAATATGTACACAGATTTATTTCCAAAGATATACATATTTCAAAAGGAAAGCAGATTTTAAATTATTTATTTAGTAAACTAGCTTGAATTAAACCATCTAACACACACACAAAAATAATATGGTTAATATGAGAGAACTATATGGAGTATTCTTCATTCCAACAAACTGCTACTCTTGGTTGAAAGAAAATTTTCAGTTCTCCAAATTAAACAGAGTCTCGGGATGAGGTATCTGGGGAATTTTGTGTAACTAAGGAGTGGTAGAGAAGGCCAGAAGCAGTGAATAACAAGAGAGATTACAAAATTTTATAAGAAAGCAGGCGGACCTATGCTAATTGATTTAGCAAGCAAGAGAAACTGAAACCTAAGCGTTTAAATTTGGGCTATGCAGGAGGCATATCTGGCTCATCAAGATAATTAGTTTGATCCTTAGATATCCTCCCAGAAACCAAGTTTCTCAATAACCACCTTCTCCCATACAAGCAGAAGTTTACTTTCTGTATAAAATCTGGGCTCAGGGACACTGAGGTGAGCTGTGCTTGTGGGTGAGAGAACCATATTGGGAATAGGAAAAATTTATTGAAAGGAAATAGGAATGGGATACCCAAAGCTCTTCCTTGATTGGGTTCTCCAGTTCTGGCTGCCAGATTTAGGCCCTTTCTCCTCCCACCAGCATAGGAGTCTAGTAGATTTCTTATGGGGAGACTGATAAGTGAAAATTAGAGATTATCAACAAAATGTCAAACTCCCTATCTAAAAGACTTCTGATGGTGTCTAGCAGCTAATAAGCCCCATCCAACACTGAGAGAATTCAAGCACATTATTATGTGATGTGCTAAAGGTGTTAGCTAAAGTTTTGATGATAACATATTGCAATGTATGAATGTATTAAATCAACATGTTGTACATCATAAACTTACACTTATATGACAATTATATCTAAATAAGGGAAAAAGAACTTAGAGAGTTAGATCATAATTAGAAAAGAGTCACAAGACTTCAGGGCATTTATGAGGAGATATTGTTTCTCATGTTAATCTTGATGTCTAATTCGGATGCTCCACATCCAAATTGCCTTGATATTGGAGGAAATTGGCATTACATAAGTTAGAATCTATCTGTATGGATCTAGCAAGCCATGGTAAGCATTACTCTGTGATCTACAATTTAGATATTAAGCATGATCAAACTTCATAAAGATATGAGATATTATTATTTGAAAGTTTCAGAGAAGGAGAGTAGTAGCTAACATTAAACAAAAGTTCTGATTTAGAATCATAATTCCTAGTAGAGCAATAACAGATGTCACAAGGAAATATTAAGCTTTTAACATGGATATCTGTACTTAAACTTTTTTTTTGTTTTGCCCATGCTGCACAACATGCTGGATGCTAGTTTGCTGACTAGGGATCAAACCTACAGTGGAAGCTTAGAGTCCTAATTGCTGGACCTCTCAGGAATTCTGAAACTTTGTTTTAAGGAAATATAGTAATAATTTTTGAATTATAATTTTAGCTGATAATAAAAATGAAATAAGAGAACCAAAAATTAAAGGTAATCAGTTACATTCAGCTTGAATGCAATTTCAAATATTCTTGATATTAGGAAACATATGAACTCTGTTATATACTGGACTTTTAACAAAATTAATGGTTTTCAAAATAGTTCTCTAACTCTTTAGGTTCTACCTGTGTTTAACTATGACCCCAAAATTAGAGTGGCAGAAAGAGGGAAAAACGGGGGATAAAATGTATTAAATATCTATTATGTGCCAAATCAAAAAGCTTTAAAAATGTAGCTTACTTCTTCAGAATAAACTTGCACATCTTCATTATCCCCACTTGATAAATGAGAAAAAATTATATATTGATTAAGTTGCTCAAGGTCACAATTCCAAAAGCTACATTCTTTGCACTGGGTCATGAAAGGTGATGTGACAAATCTGTTTTCCGTTGTTTTCTGGGTCAAATCTCTTTCTCTAACTAAATCTGCCTCACTTAGACAAAGACGGTCTTTAATCACCAGAAACACATTTCTTATTTATCCCTCTTTCAAAGTTTGTTGATGAGTTTTCTTTAGAAAATATAACAGATTAAAATAGGAAGGAAAAATTAAAAAAAAATCATCTATGTACTTAGTATTTTGTATGATAGGTGTTATAAATTACATATTATGTAGTATAATACTTTGTAATGCTTTCTGGACTTTTTCACAGAATTAGGAGACAAACTGAATCACATAATTATTTTCCATCTATTCTTTCCCTATTCTTATCCTCTATGACATGTACACATTTGGAAAATAATGATGAAGCCATAAAGTATTAAAATATTTGGCCCAGCTTGAGTACAGTTGTGAGCTATTGGAGTGGTGTAGATTGGCAGCTGTTTAAATGCTCAGCTGCAGCCAAATACTCCCTATATGAGAGATATTATCTGAGCCTCCTAAGGGTTCACATAACTGAAAGTGCAAGATATGCTCTAGGAAAAAATCACTCAAACCATGGTGTATCGATTTAGGAATGATGAAGACTAAGTAAAAGAAGGGAAAGAAAAAGAGAAAGAAGCAACAGCAAAGGGAAGTCAATTTAAATTTGCACAATTTTATTTAAAATGAAGAACAGTGACATTTGTTCAAAATTATCCAAAAAAAAAAAAAAAAGAAGGAGATATTTTACTTTCATAAAGACAGCAGTTTACTGATGAAAACTTTTCAGGTCTAAGTCTACTAAGGGTAAAATGGGATTAAAAAAAAAAAAACAAAAAAAACAGAGGAGGTTCAAATCTAGATTTGGTGCTTCCTTACTGTGTGACTTCGGTTAAATTGCTTAACCTTCTTGAGCCTAAGGCATTTTTTTCTGTGTGTGTTTGTTTTCTGGGGGGTGTGGAATATAGGCTACTTCACAGATTTCCCTGTAGCAAGTAAATGGGAGAATATGTGTAAAATGAATAGCATGTCCGCAGAAGTTAATAAATACTTATTTCTTCCCTCCAAAAAAAATTTTTTTAAAGATGGCTAGCTCCAGAAGAGTTTAGTTTGTTTTGTTTGAAAAGAACACCTGTTTTGAATTCACTGTTAGTATTTTAAAATACGGAATGATTCTCCTTTGGAAATACTCAAAGAAGTAACAGATTTCTTTGCAGTTTCATGGAGGGGGGAAAAAATCATCTAAATGTATGTTGGCCAACTTTTTAATTCTTTCAGTCTGCATATAATCCATTGTTGCATCCCTGCTCCTATGTACATAATTGAAATAATCCTTTGGTATCTTTCCTTTGAAACAAAGTGATGGTATTGTATCATACTCTCTGATTAAAAAAATAAAAATCTATCTTGTTGTCTCCCTCACCCATTACCATGTGTTCTTCTAAGAATTTTACCTGGAGAGACAAAGGCTTACTAGCCCAGCAATTAGTCTCATTGGAATCCAAAAGATACAGATAATTCCTGGGACTTGTATTAATGGTTTTCCTAATGTCTAATGCAATAAAATTTTTGAGTGTTCTCTGAAAATGCACACAGAACGTAAGCTTCTATCATCACACTTTGGGGTGGAGGATGCTACAGTCTGTGACTTCCAGCTTCAAGCAGAATTATTACTAATTCACCTAGCTGCTTGAAGTTCTTAAATTCTTAGAGTCTGACAAAATTTAAATTTGACTTTCTGATGGAAGTAGAACAAACATGATAATTCATGTTTCTAATTTGATAAGAAGGTCGATTGACGCATATTTTAAAGGTACTGAATATATGAGTAGTTTTAGTATAAAAATAATTTCACTTGCCTTAATGGTATTTTTCTTTATAATTATTAATGAAGAGTTCTAATGTAAAATTATAAAAATATATTTTGAAGATATATAATTGCTAAATTTGTTTTGTATCATTTTAAATGTACAAATTTTCAGACTGTCTTAGAAGGTTGTGATTTAATTACTCAAAATAACATGACCCAACATGATTCTTTAGCCAAAGATTTTAAGTAGTCATTGGCATCCAGTCCAATATCATGAATTAGAAAACATGTCCATAAAGCATAAAAGTTGCATTAAAAATAATATTATTCTAGAATATCATCTTGGGGACTAAATGAGAATATTAGTTTTAGTTATAGTGAAAAACCAGATTGCCCCACAGTCAGTCTCTTCCATCAGGAAGCTTCCACAATCCTCTTATCTTCTTTCATCAGAGGGCAGATAGAATGAAAATCACAGAAAGCTAACCAAACTGAACACATGGATCACAAACTATGAGCCATGCTGTGTAGGGCTACATAAGACTGACAGGTCATGGTGGAGAATTCTGGAAAAAGTGGCTCACTGGAAGAGGAAATGGCAAGCCACTTCAGTATTCTTGCCTCGAGAACCCCATGAACAGTATGAAAAGGCAAAAAGATATGACACTGAAAGACTAACTTCCAGTGTCAGTAGGTGCCCAATATGCTACTGGAGAAGAGTGGAAGAATAACTCCAGAAACAATGAAGATGGAGCCAAGGGAAAACAATGCCCAGCTGTGGATGTGACTGGTGACGGCAGTAAAGTCCGATGCTGTAAAGGCCAATACTGCATAGGAACCTGGATGTTAGGTCCATGAATCAAGATAAATTGGAGATGGCAGAACTGAATATCAACAGTTTAGTAATTCGTGAACTAAAATGGACTGGAATGGGGGAATTTAATTCAGATGACCATTATATCTAATACTGTGGGCAAGAATCCCGTAGAAGAAATGGAGTAGCCCTCACACTCAACAAAAGAGTCTGAAATGTAGGACATGGGTGCAATCTCAAAATGACAGAACGATCACTGCTCCTTTCCAAGGCAAACCACTCAATATCACAGCTGAAGTTGAATGGCTGTATGATGACTGACAGGACCTTCTAGAACTAACACCAAAAACAGATGTCCTTTTCATCATAAGGGACAGGCATGCAAAAGTAGGAAGTCAGGAAACACCTGGAGTAACAGGCCAAAATGAGTACAAAATGAATCAAGGCAAAGGCTAACAGAGTTTTGCCAAGAGAACACACTGGTCATAGAAAATACACTCTTCCAACAACACAAGAGATGACTCTACACATGGATATCACCAGATGGCCAACACCAAAATCAGATTGATTATATTCTTTGCAGCCAGAGATGGAGAAGCTCTATACAGTCAGCAAAAACAAGACTGGGAGCTGACTGTGGCTCAGATCATGAACTCCTTATTGCCAAATTCCAAATTCAGACTTAAATTGAAGAAAGTAGGGAAAACCACTAGACCATTCAGATATGACCTAAATCAAATCCCTTATGATTATACAGTGGAAATGGCAAATAGATTCAAGGGATTAGATCTGATAGACAGAGTACCTGAAGAACTATGGATGGAGATTTGTGACATTGGGCAGGAGGCAGTGATCAAGTATATCCCAAAGAAAAAGAAATGCAAAAAGGCAAAATGGCTGTCTGAGGAGGCCTTACACATAACTGAGAAAAGAAGAGAAGCTAAAGGCAAATCAATGCAAAGAAAGAGAGGAAAGCAACAGAATGGGAAAGATTAGAGGTCTCTTAAAGAAAATTAGAGATATCCAAGGAAACTTTTATGCTAAAATGGGCACAATAAAGGACAGGAACGGTATCTTCTGCCTAACAGAAGCAGAAGATATTAAGAAGATGTGACAAGAATACACAGAAGAACTATACAAAAAGATCTTCATGACCCAGATAACCACAATGGTGTGATCACTAAGCTAGAGCCAGACATCATGGAGCACAAAGCCAAGGGGGCCTTAGGAAGCATCAGTACAAACAAAACTAGTGGAGGTGATGGAATTCCAGTTTAGCTATTTCAAATCCTAAAAGATGATGCTGTTAAAGAGCTGCACTCAATGAGCCATAAAATGTGGAAAACTCAGCAGTGGCCACAGGACTGGAAAAGGTCAGTTTTCATTCCAATACCAAAGAAAGGCAATGCCAAAGAATGATTAAACAACCATACAATGCACTCAATTCACATGTTAGCAAAGTAATGCTCAAAATTCTGCAACCTATGCTTTCATAGTACATGAACCGAGAACTTCCATATGTTCAAGACGGATTTAGAAGAGGCAGTTCAGTTCAGTTCAATCACTCAGTCGTGTTCAACTCTTTGCAACCCCGTGAATCACAGCATGCCAGCCTCCCTGTCCATCACCAACTTCTGGAGTTCACCCAGACTCACACGTCCATTGAGTCAGTGATGCCATCCACCCATCTCATCCTCTGTCTCCCCCTTCTCCTCCTGCCCCCAATCCCCCCGAGGATCAGAGTCTTTTCCAATGAGTCAACTCTTCGCATGAGGTGGTCAAAGTACTGGAGTTTCAGCTTCAGCATCATTCCTTCCAAAGAAATCCCAGGGCTGATCTCCTTTAGAATGGACTGGTTGGATCTCCTTGCAGTCCAAGGGACTCTCAAGAGTCTTCTCCAACACCACAGTTCAAAAGCATCAATTCTTCAGCGCTCAGCCTTCTTCACAGTCCAACTCTCACATCCATACATGACCACTGGAAAAACCATAGACTTGACTAGATGAACCTTTGTTGACAAAGTAATGTCTCTGCTTTTCAATATGCTATCTAGGTTGGTCATAACTTTCCTTCCAAGGAGTAAGCATCTTTTAATTTCATGGCTGCAGTCACCATCAGCAGTGATTTTGGAGCCCAAAAAAATAAAGTCAGACACTGTTTCCACTGTTTCTCCATCTATTTCCCGTGAAGTGATGGGACCGGATGCCATGATCTTCGTTTTCTGAATGTTGAGCTTGAAGCCAACTTTTTCACTCTCTACTTTCACTTTCATCAAGAGGCTTTTGAGTTCCTCTTCACTTTCTGCCATAAGGGTGGTGTCATCTGCATATCTGAGCTTATTGATATTTCTCCCGGCAATCTTGATTCCAGCTTGTGCTTCTTCCAGTCCAGCGTTTCTCATGATGTAGAGATCAAATCACCAGCATCCTTTGGATCATAGAAAAAGCAAGAAAAATCCAGAAAAACATCTACTTCTGCCTCAATTTTTACTAAAGACTATGCCAAAGCTATTGACAGTGTATAGCAACAAATTGTGGAAAAGTCTTGAAAAGATGGGAATACCAGACCACCTTACTTGGCTTCTGAGAAACCTGTATGCAGGTCAAGAAGCAACAGTTAGAACCAGACATGGAACCACAGACTGGTTCCAAGTTGGGAAAGTACATCAAAGCTATACATTGTCACCCTTCTTATTAAACTTATATGCTGGGTACATCATGCCAAATGCCAAGTTGGATGAAACACAAACTGGAATCAAGATTGTAGGGAGAAACTTCAGTAACCTCAGATATCCAGACGGCACCACCCTTATGGCAGAAAGTGAAGAAGAACTGAAAAGGCTCTTGAAAGTGAAAGAGGAGGGTGAAAAGCTGGCTTAAAACACAACATTCGAAAAACTATCATGGCATCCTGTCCTATCACTTCATGGCAAATAGATGGGGAAACAATGGAAACAGTGCCACACTTTATTTTCTTGGGATTCAAAATCATTGCAGATGGTGACTGCAGCCATGAAATTAAAAGATGCTTGCTCCTTGGAGGAAAAGCTATGACAAAACTAGACAGTGTATTAAAAAGTAGAAACATTGCCAACAAATGTCCATAGCGTCAAAGCTATCTTTTTCCAGTAGTCACATATGGATGTGAGAGTTGGAACATAGAGAAAGCTGAGCACCGAAAAATTGATACTTTTGAACTGTGGTGTTGGAGAAGACTCTTGAGAGTCCCTTGGACTGCAAGAAGATCAAACCGTTCAATCCTAAAGGAAATCAGTCCTGAATATTCATTGGAAACTCTGATGCTGAAGCTGAAGCTCCAATACTTTGGCCATCTGATATGAAGAACTGACTCATTGGAAAAGATCCTGATGCTGGGAAAGATTCAAGACAGAAGAGGATGACAGAGGATGAGATGGTTGCATGGCATCACTGACTTGATGGACATGGGTTTGATCAAGCTCTGTGAGATGGTGAAGGACAGGGATGCCTGGCATGCTGCAGTGCTTGGGGTTGCAAAAGTTGGACACGACTGAGCAACTGAACTGAGCTGGATATTATATTTTTCACTTTATTTTATTTATACATATTTTATTAATATAAATATGATACAGTGAGTGGTCAGGGTTAATTTGTCTAAAACAATACCCCATAGGCCGGACTTCCAAATTGGGAATTGGCCTTCTTCAGATATCCATGGATATTAGTTACAACTAGATGCCTAAGCCATCAATCTCCAATCCCAGTAGAGGGCTAAGAAAGGCTTGCAGATAGTAGTCAGGAGAGGCAACAGTCAGGCTTTGTACCTAGCCTCCTTATCACACCAGGGGACAGGCTAACTCCTTCTCAACCATGGACACCAAATGGTGGATTAGATCTGGTTCATAAAATGATTTAATTTTAGGATGTGATGAACCAGAGGGAGGGCACTTCCTTGTTCATACAGTTCTAAGTTCCACTACGCACAGCTAGAGTCTGTTTTCTGCAGTCCAGTGTTAAGTGTTGCCAGATTTTTATTCACTGTCCAGGAAAATAACAAATAAACCATCATTTGCTTTCATTTCCATAAATTACTCACAGTGAACTGTGTGTGTGTGTGTGTGTGTAGTGCTAAGTTGCTTCAGTTGTATCCATCTCTATGTTACCCGATGGACTGTAGCCTGCCAGCCTCCTCTGTCCATGGGATTCTCCAGACAACAATACTGGAGTGGGTTGCCATGCCCTCCTCCAGGGGATCTTCCAGACTCAGGGGTCAAACTTGTGTCTCCCACACTGTAGGCAGATTCTTTATTGCTGAGCTAACAGGGAAACCCAATAATGAAAATTTTAATGTGCTATTATTTCCTGCCCGTTTACTCTCTTTCTAGTCTTTCTAAAAAAATAATTTTGTTATTTTCATGAAGTCTTGAAAGACAATAGTCCTCCAGTTCAGTTCAGTCACTCAGTCGTGTCCGACTCTTTGCAACCCCATGAATCACAGCACTCCAGGCCTCCCTGTCCATCACCAACTCCCAGAGTTCACCCAGACTTACGTCCATCGAGTCAGTGATGCCATCCAGCCATCTCATCCTCTGTCATCCCCTTCTCCCCTTGCCCTCAATCCCTCCCAGCATCAGAGTCTTTTCCAATGAGTCAACTTTTCGCATGAGGTGGCCAAAGTACTGGAGTTTCAGCTTTAGCATCATTCCTTCCAAAGAAATCCCAGGGCTGATCTCCTTTAGAATGGACTGGTTGGATCTCCTTGCAGTCCAAGGGACTCTCAAGAGTCTTCTCCAACACCACAGTTCAAAAGCGTCCTCCAAGTAATCATATTATAAGATCTATATGTATATCTATACCTATGACCATGTTTCTATATCTTAAATATATATTAGTGTTAAACATGTATCTGTTTATATATTTGTATGAATTTCTGTGTCAGCATGCTTATTTGCAAGAGAATATGAGCCTTACTTAATATGATTTTCAGGAATACTATTGCCTAATATTGGTAACCAGACCTTTTACACAGTCTCCCTTATAGAGACATTTTAGAAAAAAAAAAAAAGCTTTCCACTTTGGATTGGTGCATATACACTACTAATAGATTCCCTCTACTTTTATATGCAATGCATAGGGCCTAGGTCCTTGGGCCAACCACTTAGAACATTTTATTTCTAATCCATTGAATGTACACTCAAATTTATCTTTCTCAGAAAAACATGATGATAAATAATTTTAAAATGTCCAACAGAGATTTATGATTTAGTTTTCATTGTTGTGGAATTCTAAAAATATACATATGTATTTTAGATATTTAAAGATTATACCGCACTTTTTTTGAATTGATGTTTACGAATACAATACATCTTGAGAGAAAGGAAATACAATCTCAAAACCAGACCAAGATCAAAAATTTAAAAAGAGGAAAAGGGAGACAAAATCTGGTGGGGTATCACTGGGGAATCATTTTAAACAGCTCAGACAGAAACATCAGTGCTTCCTCATCTGCTCAGATATTGACTTGTAATGACCTCTGGGGTCTCATATTTTCACTTGGACTTCTTTAGCCTTGAAACCTAGTGAACTCACTACAAAGATGTGACCTATAAGCCAACTGTACTAAAGATTATAAACTCGATATAGGGAGCACAGATCATTTTATGATCTTAGTAGCAAATATGCCATATATTTGTATTGTGCTTTAACGTTTCTATAAATCTTTTATTTACACTATTGCATTGTCATCATCTCCCCAAATACATTAAATATGAATACTTAACCTTGTTTAAATACATTAAAGACTAGTTTTAGAAATGTTGAGAGGCAGCCTAGTGTGACATTTTTCATTTTTAGACAATTAAAATATATTAAATCTTTGGGTAACATGCATGTCTAGGTGAAAACTTGCAGTTGAGAAATAAAATATTATTCCCCAAGGACAAATTAAGTATATGTTGCTATCAAATAAAAAGAGGCTTTATTCTTGTGCCCTTGTGTGTATATATTATTTTGTATATTTTATATATATTATGTTTAAAATATATTAAAAACCATAAGTTCATGCCTATGCTTCCAATTCTGATCCAATACTTCAGTCTGTTTTAGCCTTTTCTTACTTTATTTACAACTTCTTTCTCCAACAGCAAAGGACTCTAGTACCTACATGATCCTTTTTTGACATTTAGGTCTCTAATCCATTTGAAGCTAAACTTGTGTATAACATAAGGTTTACATGTAACTTCCCAAGTGGCTACCTGGTTGTTTCAGCATGATTTAGTAAAAAGCCCATCTTTGCCCTAGTAATTTGAGATGTCACCATTTTTGTAATTCAATCCATTTCTGGGTTTTAGATTCTATTCCATTAGTTTATTTTCTATTTGTACGCCAGATCCCCTGGAGGAGAAAATAGCAACCCACTAGAGTATTCTCGCCTAGAGAATCCCACGGACAGAAGAGCCTAGCGAGCTATAGCCCATTGGGTTGCAAAGAGTCAGACACGACTGAAGCTAGGGAGCGTGCATGCATGCACGCACCACCCCGTTTTAGTCATACAAGTCTAATCAATTTAGTTCAGTCGCTCAGTCGTGTCCGACTCTTTGCGACCCCATGAATTGCAGCACGCCAGGCCTCCCTGTTCATCACCAACTCCCGGAGTTTACTCAAACTCATGTCCATTGAGTCGGTGATGACATCCAGACATCTTTAGGGCTGGTCACCGTTTCCAGTTTTCCTTTTTCATGCTTTTCTGGCTGTCATTTTGCGTGGTTTTCTTTTTGTATGCATTTTACGATAAACATTTCCATTCTATAAAAAAAAGCTTTACTTTGTATTGTGTACAAATAAGCATGAAACCTATGATTTGAGAACAATTGAGCGACTTCACTTTTACTTTTCACTTGCACGCATTGGAGAAGGAAATGGCAACCCACTCCAGTGTTCTTGCCTGGAGAATCCCAGGGACGGGGAAGCCTGGTGAGCTGCCGTCTATGGGGTCGCATAGAGTAGTCGGACACAACTGGAGCGACTTAGCAGCAGCCGCCGCCGCAGACATCTTTATAATGTGTAAGTGAAGTGAAGTGAAAGTCACTCAGTCGTGCCCGACTCTTTGCGACCCGTGAACTAGTCCACGGAATTCTCCAGGCCAGAATACTAGAGCGGGTAGACTTTCCCTTCTCCAGGGATCTTCCCAACTCAGGGACCGAACCAGAGTCTCCCGCATTGTAGATGGATTCTTTACTAGCTGAGCCACAAGGGAAGCCTTTGGACTGGGTGTTGTGTAATCCTATCCAAAATTAAGGGGTATTATTCCAATGAGATGGCTGGAAGGCATCACTGACTCGATGGACGTGAGTCTGAGTGAACTCTGGGAGCTGGTGATGGACAGGGAGGCCTGGCGTGCTGCGATTCATGGGGTCGCAAAGAGTCGGACTCAACGAGCGACTGAACTGAACTGAATTCCGTTTGGTAGCATCTACTTTTCATCTCTTAGGAGTGTTAGAATTATTTCTTGTAAGCTTTGAAGAATTCTTGTTTCATTTTTAGTATTTAATAATTTTCTCAATAATAAATAGAGTTTTCTCTAATATTGCATTTTTTAATTAGTCACTCTGTGTGTATGAAGGCTATTGATTTTTACACTATATATTAATAATTTAAAATAGGAATACCACTTAGAACTATAGTAAGGAAGACGAGGTGATTATAGAACCTGAGAAATCATGGCCTAGGTAGAAAGAGAATAATGGGTCCTCCAAATAGGCTCCAATTTGGATACCTGAATTCATTCTTGGATAACTCTTGGGGTGAAAGGGCTCTCCAGTTCTAATGAGCATCTTAATCTGCTTGGAAACATTAACATTTCTAATCTGTGAAACAAGGGATTTTTTAAAAATTATGTATCAGAGATAACTCTTGTCCAATTTCTTATCCTTTATCAAGGACTAGGTTATCAATAAGTTTTACTTGATTTAAAAGGATTCTGTCACAACTTGAAGTGAAATAATACAAGAAATGAAATAAATATGAATATATTTGGATTTGGGATAAATAAAAAAATTATTCTAAACTGAATAAGAAATATATCTTAAAGTAAACCTCTACACCAAAATTTTTATATATTAATAGAACTATTACTGGGGCTTCCCTGGTGGCTCAGTGATAAAGAATCTGCCAGTATTACAGGCCAATGCAGGGGACAGGTTTCTGGGTCAGGAAGATTCCCTGGAGAAGGAAATGGTAACCCACTCCAGTATTATTGCCTGGAAAATCCTATGGACAGAGGAGCCTGACACATTAGTCCATGGGGTCACAAAGAGTTCGACACAACTTAGCGACTAAACATAAACAACAGTATGACTACTAGTAATGAAACATTGATTACTCTGTTCCAGACACTTTTCTGAGTGCATTACATACATTTACTAATGCAATACTTAACCACAATCATACAAGGTAGGAGCAATGAATGACCTATATTACCCATAAAGAGGTTCAGTTCAGTTCAGTTGCTCAGTCGTGTCCGACTCTTTGAGACCCTGTGGACTGCAGCACACCAGGCTTTCCTGTCCATCGCCAACCCCAGGAGCTTGCTCAAACTCGTATCTATTGAGCCGATGATGCCATTCAAACATCTCATCCTCTGTTGTACCCTTGTCCTCCTACCTTCAATCTTTCCCAGCATTAATCTTTCCCAGCATCAGGGTCTTTTCTAATGAGTTGGCTCTTTGAATCAGGTGGCCAAATTATTGGAGCTTCAGCTTCAGCATCAATCCTTCTAATGCATATTCAAGGTTGATTTCCTTTAGGAGTGAATGGTTTGATCTTCTTGCAGTCCAAGGGACTCTCAAGAGTTTTCTCCAACATCACAGTTCAAAAGCATCAGTGTTCAGTGTTCAGCTTTCTTCATAGTCCAACTCTCACATCCATACATGACTACTGGAAAAACTAAAAACCATAGCTTTGACTATATGGACCCTTGTTGCTAAAGTAATATCTCTGCATTTTAATATGCTGTCTAGGTTTGTCATGGCTTTTCTTCCAACAAGCGTCTTTATTTTCATGGGTGCAGTCACCATCTGTAGTGATTTTAGAGCCGAAGAAAATAAAGTCTGTCTTTGTTTCCATTGTTTCTCCATCTACTGGTAATGAAGTGATGGGGCTGGATGCCACAATTTTAGCTTTTTGAATGTTGAGTTTTAAGCCAGCTTTTTCAGTCTCCTCTTGTACTTTCTTCAAGAAGCTCATTAGTTCTTTTTCTCTTTCTGCAATAAGGTTAGTGTCATCTGCTGCAGATCTGAGGTTGTTGATATTTCCCCTGGGAATCTTGATACCAGCTTGTGATTCATCCAGCCAGGCATTTTGTATGATGTACTTTGCATATAAGTTAAATAAGCAGGGTGAAAATATACAGCCTTGACATACTCCTTACCCAATTTGGAGCCAGTCTGTTTTTCCATGTCCAGATAAGGAAACTGAGTAATAAAATGTTAAGTACCATATTTCTTCAATACTAAGATGCACATATTTTACAATTTAAAAATCTTTTAATTAAGAATGTTTCTCACAATTAATGGCTTTCTCTAATAGCAGCAAGCCAGAGTATTTTTACACCTAACATGCTCAACTCTGTTGTTATGCCTGGGGCCATAAATGGAGAACTGCAATAACTGGGTTTCAATCAGCAAGTCACAAGTACTCTCTTTGAGAAAAGAAATATGAATTCTGGTTGTAATCTTAAGGTTCTTCAAGTTACTGATTTAGGTCAGGTAACTAGATACTAGGGACCTCCCAGTTGGCTCAGTGATAAAGAATCCGCCTGCCAATGCAGGAGACGCAGGAGACACAGGTTCGATCCCTGGGTCAGGAAGATCCCCTGGAGGAGTTATTGACAACTCATTTCAGTATACTTGCCCGGAAAAATTCCATGGACAGAGGAGCCTGGGAGGCTGAAATCCATGGGGTCACAAAGAGTCGGACATGACTGAGTGACTAAGCACACATGTAACTAGATGATAAGCTTAAAAGATGGAAATCACTAGTGATTTACTGAGTTTTTTTCAAGATAAACCACTTGGATTAGAAGAGAAGCTGGATAGAATACTGGAAGGAGCTAGACTAACCTGTAGTTACACAGTAGGACAAGTCTTAGCCTGTATCCATAGGAAATGCCTAAGTATATCAAGAAGGTGTCCTACCCAGGGTCAAGGGGCTAGAACTGCTATACTTGTGTATCCACAAGTCCCTGAACATGGAGCATCCCCAGGATATCTCTGGGCTAGGTAGCTCTATCAGCTGAGTTTAATCCTTTGGGGAGCAGTATGGATGTGAGTTGTGAGCATTCAACATCCTCTGCAGCTGGTGGATGAGTTCACAACACAATAAAAAAGACTGTATAGTCTTCCACAGCATTTGTCATGGTAACTCTCTCATATGATCAAGAAAACTTCAAAGTGAAAGCTTGCATTTTGGTTGGTGGCACCAGTAATAATTTACAAGGCAGCCCCAGGTGGAATAATGAAATACACTTTAAAGAAATGCTGGGTTGCCAGTGTTCTTTATGGCACAAGTGACATTATTGTGAAATATATATATATATATATACATTTTCTCTAAATCTAAAAGCAATTCCCCAAATTCAGTTTCTGAATAAGAAGCAATTACAAATATATCACAAATTTATTTTTATTTCCTTTATGTCTGTACAAGAATGGTATGTATATAGATCTAAATAAGACTAAAATACCTCTTTAAATAAATTGAGAACACAAACACTTGCGTGTGTGCTCAGTCACTTCAGTCTTGTCCAACTCTTTATGACCCTATGGAATATAACCTGCTAGTCTCCTCTGTACATGGGATTCTTCCAGGCAAGAATACTGGAGTGGGTTGCCATGCCCTCTTCCAGGGGATTTTCCCAACCCAGGGATCGAATCAGTATCTCCTATGCCTCATCTCCTGCATTGCAGGTGGATTATTTACTGCTAAGCTGCTGGGGAAGCCCAGAATAGAAACACAAGTAATAAAATATGTCATATGATACATAAAAATTCCTCCCATCCCCTTTGATAACCTTGTATCTTATAAAGAAATCTATTTATGCCTCAACTTAAAATCAGTGCCATCTAATACTCATGAGAAATATAAAGAATTCCTTCAAGATCACAGATTAAAGGATGGTAGAATTAGGTTTTGAACTCAGGTCCTATGCAGAAAGAGTACTTGAGAATAATATTATATGGTACCTTGGTTTGTCTGATAAGTGTATTTTCTTGTTTTGAAATAAAGTGGTAGAAATTAAGTTAAGAGGATTTTTGCAAGCCATCTTATTAGATACTTGTATAATGAAGTATAATTATTGTTGCATTTCATACTGTGGTGCAATTAACAAATGGAGGCATTCTGTTATATAAACCAGTCCTGAATGAAGTGATACATACATAAAAGCTGGAATTCTTGGCACACCATAAGTCAATAAGGGGGCAAGTTCTCAGGGACTAGATGATGCAACGGCATCAGAATTTATGCAGAAGTAAATGTCAGGAAATAAGAAAATACACAACTTTGCAAACATGGGAAACCATAACAATAAATCTTGAAAGTCAAGCATGAGTTGTTTTTTTTTTTTTAAGTTTACAAAACTTTCTAATAGGTTATTATCATTCAGTTCAGTTCAGTTGCTCAGTTGTTTTCGACTCTTTGTGACCCCATGAATTGCAGCACACCAAGCCTCCCTGTCCATTACCAGCTCCTGGAGTTTACCCAAACTCATGTGCATTGAGTCAGTGATGCCATCCAGCCATCTCATCCTCTGTCGTCCCCTTCTCTTCCTGCCCCCATTCCCTCCCAGCATCAGAGTCTTTTCCAATGAGTCAACTCTTCGCATGAGGTGGCCAAAGTATTAGAGTTTCAGCCTCAGCATCAATCCTTCCAATGAACACCCAGGACTGGTCACCTTTAGGATGGACTGGTTAGATCTCCTTGCAGTCCAAGGGACTCTCAAGGGTCTTCTCCAACACCACAGTTCAAAAGTATCAATTATTCAGTGCTCAGCTTTCTTCACAGTCCAACTCTCACATCCATACATGACCACTGGAAAAACCATAGCCTGACTAGATGGACCTTTTTTGGCAAAGTAATATCTCTGTTTTTGAGTATGCTATCTAGGTTGGTCATAACTTTCCTTCCAAGGAGTAAGTGTCTTTTAATTTCATAGCTGCAATCACCATCTGCAGTGATTGTGGAGCCCAAATATTCTATAAGAAACTCTATATATCAAGATAAAATGATGTAGTAATTATCTTCAGAATCATAGTAATAAACAAAACCTGCATTTATGTGAGGTTAAATAAAGAAGGTAAATTCTGACAACCGACTGATGAAAAAAAATATGTAGACTATGTTGCTCTTCTGTATAGGGGTAAACAGATCCCAGACACTCTTTCACTCCTTCAATCATAGTGATCCAGTATGGCCTTCATTTTACCTTCTAGATACCACATGCCAGTGGACAAGACTTATATTTAACAAAATGGTTTTATAGCTTAAAGTTATATGTTTCAGAATACATGATGAGTTAGGATATTGCTACTGATTCTCTCAGAATACCTGAAAGAGAAATCCAGGTCAATTATGTGCACAGAAGGAACATCTTTGAATACTTTTTTCCAAAACAAAAATCTATATAGCTCAAAATCTGGGGAGAGTCACATAGAAGTGTAGTTGCTCCTCATACTTAGTCATTGTCAGTAAGTTCCTGATTCTGAAGAAGTCACCTTTCCATGTTAGTTATATGTTGTGATCTAAAACTATTTTCTCATAGCTTAATAAGCAGTTTCTGCTGCAGCATATCTTTCACAACCAAGCCACTTCTCTTAGAAAAATTATAACCGTGGGCAAAACACACACACACACACGCATGCACCCTTTTGCCTAACCAAAGTTGATTCTGCAATTTCTATAAATCCAAATTCAGTTATTATCATCCATGTCAGGTATATTTCATTGCTTCAGTTTCTGCTATTTTAATCTTCAATGATTGCTGGCAGCGAAAGATGGAGAAGTATGAATATGTGAGACAATTAAGTCTAATTTGATCACAACTGCTCTTGTGGATAGCGGTGCTAAACCATCTTTTTTTTTTTTTTTCTATTTTACTCAGTGAGGTAGGAAATGAAATTTGAGTTGAGGCTTTCTATAATTCAGCTGAACACTAGGAAAGAAAATGACCAACACACTAAATATTATAATATGGACAGAGTATTAGATAAACTGAACAGAAAGAGGTAAAACTCTAGTGGAATAATTGTACTGACTGTCAGACTAAGCCATTTTAAGAGGACAGTCTTATTTTCAGAAAACTAGAGAATAGTTTATTAGTAAGCAACATTTTAGGGAAATAGCATAAAAAAGTTATTCTTAGAAAAACCCTGAAAAACTAATATTCTACTCTTTTATATCCCCTTCTATCTTTTTCAGGTCTTCCTCTCATCATATTCACTGCTCTTGACTATCTTCCTCCACCCCTCATGCACCTCTACATTCTTAAGAAGGCCCAATTCCTGCCAGTTCTGGTCTTTCAATTTTGTTTTGTCTTATTTTTGTTAAAATTTATTTAGCACTACTGTGTGTCAGATATATAATAAAACTTGCACATGACATATGCTCCTACTTTGTAGTAGATCTATTGTTCTGAATGCTAGGGAAATATAAATGGTATTATTTAACATTAGTTGGTGCTGCTTCTGCTGCTGCTACTGCTAAGTCACTTCAGTCGTGTCCGACTCTGTGTGACCCCAGAGACGGCAGCCCACCAGGCTCCCCCATCCCTGGGATTCTCCAGGCAAGAACACTGGAGTGGGTTGCCATTTCCTTCTCCAATGCATGAAAGTGAAAAGTGAAAGTGAAGTCGCTCAGTTGTGTCCGACCCTTAGCGACCCCATGGACTGCGGCCTACCAGGCTCCTCCATCCATGGGATTTTCCAGGCAAGAGTACTAGAATTCACCTGCCAGCTCAAGAGACATGAATTTGATCCCTGGGTCAGGAAGATCCCCTGGAGGAGGAGATGGCACCCTACTCCAGTATTCTTGCAGGGAGAATCCCATGCACAGAGGAGCCTATCAGGCAACAGTCCACATGGTGCAAAGAACTGGACATAACTGAGCATCAGAGAACACAGCACAATTTGTTCAAGATTTCAAGATAAGCTAGTGACGTTTGCCTGACATTTGAACCGAGCTCTTTTTAAATTCTGAACTTCTATTCTTAGTAGCTATATATTCTTTCTTGTGTACAGCTGTGCTAGGCCATATGCTCAATTTCTGTGCTTGCCAACCCAATATTTTAAAAGACCTGCTGGACAGCATAAATGTTTGTCCACAGTTTCAAGGTTTATATTTTCTCTGTTCCTGAAACCAGAAGATTGAGACTGAGACCACTTAACCCCGGTTCCAAGCTCCTCGAAAATGAACCTGTTTGGAAATGGCAAACTCTTCTGCAGGTAATGTTTTTCTTTTTTGTCCTCCTTTTCTCCCTTGGTGATTTGAATCTGTTTTTTGGCACATGTTCTCTTCCCAGTATCTCATTGAGACAATTTTCAATTACTAAATTTTCACATAAATTTGGGTCATTGAAAACTCTCACTGTAAATCTTACTGTCTGTGCCAAAACCCGGTATCTACGGACAAGCCTTCGTGGCTTTTCACTGTTCTCTCCTAATCTTATCTTGGCCCACTTCTGGAATTAGTATCTCTCCTTTTGAATTTCAAGATCATTCTTTGATAGAGAAGAGTCACAGTATATTTCTCAAATCCTTCCTACAAATTCAGTCATTTGTGATTATGGCTTTGCTGATTTTGGAAGTTGTATATGGGAAGCTAGGAGTATCTGACTCTGTCATTTACATTAGGCTTCATCCATCAATGAAAATAAATTCAAATATCTAAGGTTTATTTAGTTCTACTTTCCACATACGTGGTGTGCGTCACATATATTCTCCTTCATTGTGTGCCTCTTTCCTTGACAACTGGCCTATTTTCACTACTCCAGACACTTGTGGGGATGTCTCAATTTGGGATGAGTAAATTTTCAGCAAAATTTTATCAAAAACCTGAATAAAGAGTAAGAACTACAAAATATATCCACAGTGAAGGGTCTAATATCATAAGTTGGTAGTGAAGGCTCATGATAAAAGTCAGTTAACAAAATGCATTCATAAAAGCTGAACAGTTTACATTTATGTACATACTGTACTGACATATAGCACAAAGCAGTTTTCTCCAGCCCAGTTTTATTTTCCCAAACTATTCTGGAGTCTGCCCTGATTTTATTCTCATCCCTTCCTAGCTCTATTCTGGACACACAAATCACTCGACTAAATATCTCTTTCATTTCTCAAATCTAGTCTTCATAAAAAGCATTTACTCTATTCTGGAATGGGGCAGAAAAATCTTATCTGACTTTCATGAACAAAATTTTTCTATTACTGCTTTCAGAACCTGACAAACTGTGAAACTAGTATTATTTCTCTCTTTCTCAATGAATCGATATTTTAAGACTTTATTTTAGGAAGCAAAAACAAACAAAACAAAAACATATTTTAGCACTTTTGCTTCTTCCACTCTGCACATTATTTAACAAAAGAATTGAAGTTTTTCTAGCAGTATTTTACTAAAGAATAAAATAAAGTTTCAGAAATGCCAAACTAGTTGGTCTCTCAATTTTCAATCATTCTTGATATCTGCTTCTGGAACTAATTAAAATGAAAATGGAAGAGCGTGGATGTTGGGAGTCTAAGAGGAGCTGAAATGGGTAACTAAGAAGAGTAGTTATTTATAACAAATGAGAGTGCCCTTCTGGCATCATATTTGACCTGTATCATCATGAGTGAGGGACCTAGGCGATAATGAAAGGAGCACATCAAGAAATCTTAGGTGCAAGAAATCCAAAGGAAACCACAGGTCAAAGTGAAGTCTCATAATAAAGTCAGATGAGGATTCAGGACAGCAGGAATATATATCAAAACCTGATGAAAAAGGAATACTCAAGATATAAATGCAAAAAAAAAAAAAAAAAGCCTGTACAGAACGTACATGATAAAAACCATACCATACTAATGAACATAATCAAAGATGATATAAAGAAATGTGGAGATGTGTCTTGTTCATAGATTGGAAGAGTCTGCATACTAAAAGAGGGCAATTCTCCCTAAAATGATATAACCGGTTTAATCTCTGTCACAGTCCCAGCGGGATGAGCAAATGCTACAGTACCATTTATTGAAAAGCCTTTCCTTCACTGAACTACTCTTGATCCTTTATAAAAAATCAGTTGGGCATATTTGTATGATTCTATTTTGGGGTTTTCTGTCTTGTTCTCTTGATCTATGTTAGATAATAAGTTTATTATCAGAGGATTTATTCTTTTGATCTATCCCTCTGATAATCACATATAGTATTCATTACTGTAACTGTAAGTTGTGCAGAAAAAATGACTCTAAACCTTACTCTCACAAGCAATATCAAAACTCACTTAATATGGTTGACACACTTAAAGATAAAATTGTAAAAATATTCAAATCTTAGAATAACACATCAGAGAAAATCTTTGACTTCTAAGGTCTGGCACAGAGTTCTTAGACTTGAAACCCAAAGTAAGATCCATAAAAGGAAAAAGTGATATATCACACTTTATCAAAATTAAAATGTTACTCTTTATAAGACCTTGTTAATAAAATTAAAAGATAGGCTATAGCATAAGGAAAAATTTTTGTGAATAACATAGCTCATAGAAGACTAATATCTGGATTATATGAGGAATTCTCACGTCAGTAGTAACACAACAAATAATTCAATTAGAAAATGGGAAGAGACATGAAGAAACATTTCAGTTGAGAGGATCTAGAGATGGCAACTAATCACAATTAAAAATATTAAGCATAAAAAAAAATATTCAGCATTGACCTTTAGAGAAATGCATGTTAAAACCACAATGAGAATTCTCTACAAACCTATCAGAATATCTAAAATAAAATATAGTCACAACAGAAAATACTTTCAAGGATGTGGAGAAATGGAATCATTTATACATTGCTGGTAAGAACATGTAAAGATACAATAATTCAGAAAATATTCATCAATTTCTTATAAAACTAAATATATAACTACCCAGCAACTACACTTTTAGGTATTTATTTCAGAGAAGTATGACTTACTTGTGTTCAAACAAAAATATGAATATTTATAGCAGTTTATTTTTAATAGCAAAAAATTGCAGTCAATCCAGATGTCTTTCAGTGGGCAAATGGTTAAACAAACTGTTACATCCATCTTTCAAAATATGAACCCAAAATAAAGGAAATGAACACTTGCTACACTCAGCAACTTGAATAAATATCCAGAGAATTACTAAATGATAAAATTATTCTATCAATCTCAAAAGATTCATATGGTATGATTCCATTTATATAACTTTCTTGAAATGATGAATTATAAAAATGGAAAACAGACCAGTGGTTGTCAGGAGTTACAAAGGATAAAGTTGAGAGAAAAATGGATGTGGGTACAAAAGGGAAATTTTAGTGTTCCTGTGATGATGGAAATAGTCTTTATCTTGACTGAATAGATTTCAATAATCTGGTCATGAAATTATACTGTTTTTTAAAGACATTACCCACGGAGAAAACTGGGAAAAGTGTACATAGTATCTCTCTGTATTATTTCTTACAATTGTCTGTGAATCTACATTTATCTCAAGATGAAAAGCTTAGTCAAATATTAAAAATATATATCCAAAACAAGAAGATAAGAATATAATGTATTTACACATTGGACACCCTTTTGGTAAAACATTTGAAGAACTAGATTGCAACAGAATCCCACAATTCTATTTATCGTAGCCTCAATTAAAGACAAGTATACAAGGTTGAGTGTTGTTTCTTTCTTTAGCATTATCTGGATGAGCCTTTCTCAGGATTCTATTTGAGATACCTCAGAAGACTAAGAGGTTTATATGCACAAGAAAGTGAAAATGTTAGTAGAGAGTGATTTCCAAATTTTTATTTAATTGAAACATAAAAGGAGGTTGATCAGCAATGGTGAAAGTAAGGCAAATCATACAGGCTAAAGGCTGAAGACATAATCTAGACTGTCCAAGTATAGGGCAAAATTTCACTGTACAAGAATATCAGGTTGCAAGGTATTATTGCTGTATCAACACTAAGGGGAGCTCAAAAGTGCAAGCCACACTGTTAAAATCCAGCTTAATTAGAATGAGTATGCTGAGTTGAACACATACCTCAGAAGGAAATAAGAGCAAAAACTAAGTGAAACAAAAACTGAACAGAATTTTGAAATATGGGCATAGGTTATTTCAGTTCAGTTCACTTCAGTTAAGTCACTGTCCTGTCCGACTCTTTGCGACCCCATGAATCACAGCACGCCAGGCCTCCCTGCCCATCACCAACTCCCGGAGTTCACTCAGACTCACATCCATCGAGTCAGTGATGCCATCCAGCCATCTCATCCTCTGTCATCCCCTTCTCATCCTGCCCCCAATCCCTCCCAGCACTGATGCTTTTCCAATGAGTCAACTCTTCGCATGAGGTGGCCAAAGTACTGGAGTTTCAGCTTTAGCATCATTCCTTCCAAAGAAATTCCAGGGCTGAATAGGTTATTTAGCAGAAGTTATCTCAGTCAGGTGCCAGAGTCCAAAGTGCTGTATGTATCTGGAAGCTGAGCTTGGTATAGATAAATGACACTATCCATTTATAATTTAACATTACAACAGTGATGATGATATTACTATTAACAGCAACTATCTTTAAATGAATGTTTATAGTATATAAGGCATTGTGATAATTAATGCCTTTAGTTCATATTGGTGACACTGTGATAAGTACCTACCATTAATTCAGACCTATTATTGTACCCACTTAGAAAACAGTTGAACAGTAAAGAGTTATAGAGACCAACTTGTCTAAGGTGAATGAATCAGTACATTTGTAGAATCTCATAAATAAACATTCTAATAGCTAGTCAGGAAATATGAAATCCAAGTTAGTCATTGTTTGTGATGAAGGTGGTTAAATGTTGGATATGTGCAGAAATATGGTCAACCACTGCCTTATTTTGCCTGTCCTTATTTCTATCCTATATATAGCAAAAGTCTTTATGATTTTTAATTATGAAATTCAGGGAATGAGAAATAGCTCTTTTAAATTAGAATCATGAGCTTATTTTAATGTGATGTACTAGTGATACAACTTTGAGAAAGACACAGAGTCTCTGAATCCCAGTTTTCTCATGTGTCAAAGGATTTATGTAATAGCACTTACACATTTGTTGAGATCATTCATGTAAATATTTAATTACCACTGTCACCACCACCATCATCATCATTTTTATTTATTCTTACCCTTTGCATTATCTTCTTTTTATAACATCATAATTTCTATCAAGCATTGTAGCTCTAGGTTAAATCCTATTGTCCTGTTTAAATTTCCTCTGTATAATTCAGTTCAGTTCAGCTCAGTTCAATCCTTCAGTCATATCTGATTTTTTGTGACCCCATGTACTACAGCATAGCAGACTTCCCTGTTCATCACCAACTCCTGGAGTTGCTCAAACTCATGTCCATCGAGTCGGTGATGCCATCCAACCATCTCATCCTCTGTCGTCCCCTTCTCCTTCTGCCTTAAATCTTTCCCAGCATCAGGGGCTTTCTCAATGAGTCAGTTCTTTGCATCAGGTGGCCAAAGTATTGGAGCTTCAGCTTCAGCATTAGTCCTTCCAATGAATATTCAGGACTTATTTCCTTTAGGATTGACTGGCTTGATCTTGCAGTTCAAGAGACTCTCAGGAGTTTTCTCCAACACCACAGTTTAAAAGCATCAATTCTTCGGTGCTCAGCTTTCTTTATGGTCTAACTCTCACATCCATACATGACTACTGGAAAAACCATAGCTTTGACTACTTGGACCTTTGTTGGCAAAATTATGTATGTGCTTTTTAATATGTTGTCTAGGTTTGTCATAGCTTTTCCTCCAAGGAGCAGGCATCTTTTAATTTCATGGCTGCAGTCACCAACTGCAGTATTTATGTCTATATATTTAGGTCCTCACTGATCATGAACAAAAAAAGTCTCACATTTTTATATTATTATTCACTGAAAATATGAGTTTCCTAAAAGCAAAAATACCAAAAACCTGGTGTATTTTGGAGTAGCACAGTATTAAATATAATAATTAAGAGGCTGTCAAGACCTTGCATACTTCTTTCCAGTTATAATCACTGACATTCTGACTTCTAACATACAAGGACTGAGTCAAGAAAGAAGACTGTTGCTCTGATGATGAGAGGAAAGGTCATAGAAACTAGTGATTTCTAGAGTCATTGTTTGGGAAATTGTTATGGTTTCTGCAGACCTGAAAGGCTTCTACTCAAAGTATCAGTTGGCTATTTGCTTGTTGGTCATTCCAAAACTGCAGTACAATTCCTGGTGAGTAAAAAACAGGGAGCTGATTGACTGGATTTCAGGAAGCAGGGAATGTTCAAGAGTGACTGGCCATAGCAGCTTTGATTCACAGAACTTGTAGCATGATTGAAAAAAAAAAAATTGGGAGAAAGATTTAGACCATTATCTATTAAGGCAAAAAAGGGCTAAAGACATTTATGGACTCCTGTGCCTTATATTTGTTGAAGCCTTTCCTAGTTTCTCTCTATTTTCTATTATACAACTATTTAAAAATGCTTTTCAGAATATCACAAAGAAACATGACTTTTTTTTTTCTCAAATTCAGAATCGCTGTGATTTCCACTACAAAAATTTTACTTTAATTATGCATCATTATTATAGTATGCAGAATAATGGTCCCCCAAAGATTCCCACATCTTAATCCCCAGAATCTGTGATTATGCAACTTTATATGGGAAAAGGGACTTTGCTTATCCAACTAAGTCAAGGATCTTGAGATGGGGGATTAACTGGGATAAAGCAGATCTGCTTAATATATCCACAAAATCTTTATAAGGGGAGGAAAGAAAAGGAGACAAAAGAATTAGCTAGAGAAGAAGATGGGATGGTGGGATAAGAGTAGAAGTGATAAATAACAATGAGTCAAGGAATCAAGTCAGCACCTAGAAGCTGGAAAAAGGAAATGGATTTTCCTCTAGAGTCTCCAGAAAGAAAGTAATCCGTTTTATAGTTCTGATCTCTGGATCTGAATGATCGTACATTTATATTGTTAGAACACTCTTTGGTAATCTTCTACAGCAGTGATGGGCAAATGATAGATTGTGGTACCTGGAGTGAGATAAAGCTGTAATAAATATCTGAAAATATAGAAGTAACTGTGGAATTGGCAATAGGCAGAAGTTGGTAGAGTTTTGAAGAAGACAATAGGAAAAATCTTAATAATTTATGTATAAATCTATATAAAATATACGTATGTGTATTTATATATGTATACACATATATAATAATATATGCAATTATTATATCCTATTCAGATTACAATAGGCACTAGACATTTCTCTATATATTTTTCTATTTTCCCTAATACTTTAGTGAAATTACATAGTGTGAACATATATTTTAGCAATTTGAGTGCTGAATATGTGACAGGCAGGTTTCTAAGAACTTCGTATATAAAAATATAAATAAAAACAATATATATATATATATATACACACTATATATGTGTCAAATATATTTTAATGGAGTTTATATATGTGGGGCTTCCCTGGTGACTCAAACGGTAAAGAGTCTGTCCACAATGCGGGAGACCTGGGTTCGATTCCTGGGTTGGGAAGATCCCCTGGAGAAGGAAGTGGCAGCCTACTCCAGTATTCTTGCCTGGGAAATCCCATGGACAGAGGAGCCTGGTGGGCTACAGTCCATGGGGTCACAAAGAGTCGGACATGACTGAGAGACTACCACCCACATATATGTACGTATGTGTGCTTAGCAGCTCAGTCATGTACAAGTTTTTGTGACCCTATGGACTCTAGCCTGCCAGGCTCCTCTGTCCATGGAATTCTTCCAGGCAAGAATACTGGAGTGGGGTGTCATTTCCTCCTCCATGGAATCTTCCCGACCCAGGAATCAAACCCACATCTCCTGAGTCTCCTGCCTTGTAGGTGGATGCTTTACTGCTGAGCCATCAGGGAAGCCCCTTATAGATGTATGTTCTGTGCTGAGCTGAGTCTCTCAGTCGTATCCAACTCTTTGCGACCCTATGGACTGTAGCCTGCCAGGCTTCTCTGCCCATGGGGATTCTCCAGGCAAAAATACTAGAGAGGGTTGCCATGCCTTCCCAACCCAGGAATGGAACCCAGGTCTCCTTCATTGCAGGTGGATTTTTTATCATCTTAGCTACCAGGGAAGCCATGTATATGTCTATGCCTATATAATATATATATATATATATATATATATATAATTTACTTTACAAATAATTTGTATATATGTAGATTTATTTTTCCCTCAACTCTATGATAAAATGATTATTATATCCATATATTGCCTGAAGAAACTGGACTTAAGGGAATTGATTAATACATTTCAAGTCATACAGCCAGTTAATACTGATGTCAGAAAATGAACCCCTATCTATTTGATTGCAGAACTTGTGCTATCAAATGCTATGCTATGCTGTTATTAATCATTATGCTTAATATACACATTTTAATTAATACTAAATAATTTTGACCTATAAAAATGTGAAACTCTACTTTAGATTGCTTAGTTCAAGAATGTGTGAGCATGTCATTATCACCTTGTACTGATTTTTATTTCAAGCTTATTGAGCATCTTAGTGAAATATTTAGAGAAATCTCCTTTAAAACTCCCTCACACAAATACTTAAATTTTTCATTTAAAAATTCTGTAAAATCAATTTCTGAAGCAGCAACAGTTCACATACTTAATGATTGTCTTTAGGAAAGCTCAGTCCTCTAGATCATGACTGAAAATAAGGCGTCACTAAAAAGTGATTATGAGCAATCAAACTAATTTTCAGATTTTTAGCTTTTCTATCATTGATTTTTGAGGGTGAGCCTGAGTCAATATTATGCAATTACTTGCTTTCTGGCAGAGGCATAAAATGTAATCACACAGCAAAACCATTAAGTGAAAGGAAGTGTCAGGATTTGTGAGTGAATCCAGCTACTGCCAGCATCCATATCTCAGAGTGTTTTTTTTTTCTTTTAATTATATTATACATCGGAATTATGCTATATAAATTGTTCTATTTAAGAATATGAATCAGAGAGGAAACAAGTAATAGGATTAGTAACATTAATATGTATTTCCTGAGAATGTCAAGAATCTACCATAATGTATTTACCATTGAAAATAATTTAATAAAATAGTTAATATTTTTTAAACTTAATTTTACATCAGTGGGATGAATTCTTATAAAGAGAATAATAAGAATAAATAGCATATATATTTATATAGTCATCTGGTAAATGGTGTATATCATTGGACAGTCATTTATACACACTAATTGAAATATATTACCACTTTTTAATTAACTGACCCATAAAAGCTATGGATTAGAAGAGTTCTTGAAACTAAAATTGAGAGGCAAAACTTGACAAACTTGAAATAAACATACACACAATAGAAGCAATTTTACAGTGAAATTAGATTTTCCCTTTCTAGAAGTATTATGAGGATGTTTATGAATGCTGCAAGGAATGTGCTGTCCAGAGGCATGTTTCCTATTGTTAAGTTAAAGACTCCCCTTGACAGCAGCTGATAATGGTAATGAGTTAAATTAGTATGAAAATCCTCATGACAGTCAGCCACTGAACCCGTTCACATCATAGTCTGTCACTCCCTGAGGTACAAATATACAGAAAAGGTTACTCCAGAGAGAGTCCTTTTTACTGAATTCAAATTAAATACCATATAAATGGATAGCACTTCCCACAAGAGAATCAATCTCTCAGCCAGATGATATTTTGAAATTTATCTCTGAAAAGAAATGGACTGGCTGCTCCAAATACTCCAGGCCATTCTTATCTCTTCCTTCTGTGAAAAATGGCCTTCTCTGGTATCTTACAATGTATATTTTGTTTGTATTTATTCTTCCGCAGAACTTCCCTGGTGGCTCAGAGGGTAAAATATCTGCCTGCAGTGCAGGACAGCTGGGTTTGATCCCTGGGTTGGGAAGATCCCCTGGAGAAGGAAATGGCAACCCACTCCAATGTTCTTGCCTGGAAAATCCCATGGAGGGAGGAGCCTGGTAGGCTACACAGAGTCACAAAGAACTGGACACGACTGAGTGACTTCACTTTCACTTTTCACTTTCTTCTTGAGCTGTTTCATGTTCAAATCTTAATGCACTTCTGCCTAGTGAGCCAAGAAACAGTGTGTGTGTGTGTGTGTGTATGTGTGTGTGTGTGTGTTTACATGCATACCAGATGGAGCTACCTTGGGTTTGTGAGGCTTCCAAGTCTTGGAAAATATCTTTTTATAACTTCAGGCCTGAAAGGCAGTGTGACATTGGAAGAGGAATACAGACAAGAGAATTAGAAGGCCTGAATTGTAGACCAGGCTGAACGTATAGCAAATCATCCTCCACCACCAATTTCAGGCACACCATTCCCTACCACAGGGGATTATGGTTTTAGGTCTGTAAGTGAAAGATTTTCAACTAGATGCAATAAAGGTCCACTCTAGATCAAACAACATGAGAGATACATCAACAAACAGGCATTTTGAGGACAAAGGCATCATATTTTATTTTATTTTATTTTTTTGGATTTCCTCCAGCACATGAATTACTAGCTGGGCATATTCTTTGCAAGTATAATACATACTGTTGATCTGTAGTGCTGGTGACATTGTGGATAAATAAACACCAACAGTCTATCTCTATTCACTGTATTACATCTCCTACAAAATAAGCAGAACTTTGTCAATTCTTGATGCTATGATTGAAGCCAAAGCAAACTGTTATCAAAAAAATTACATATTGATACCAACATGTCTTGCTTTGGTTAAAGTGATCATTGATCTCAGCTGTTTATTTGAAAAAAATTGCAAGTTCTTACAAAACTGAGTCTTCTCTCCATCTCCAAGTGTATCTTTGCCCATTGTCATGCAAAAATGTTACTCAACAAGTTTTTGCATTGATTGGTTGATAATGTCTATAATGCAAATGGAGAAGAAATAATAAAACAGTGCTTAATATTGGGAGAATTATAATATCCACAGGTAGGGATCTATTGAAAAATGTTAGATATAGGATTAATCTAAAGTATAAAGCCAGAAAAATTGAGCTTGGCATTTGTTGCTTGTGTCAGGTTTCCAACTCTTACATCATGCTGTGTGTAAAACAGTAAAGAGTGCTGAAGATTTGAAATCACAGCAAAATCTACATTTCAGTTCAGTTCAGTTCAGTCACTCAGTCATGTCTGACTCTTTGCGACCCCATGAATTGCAGCACGCCAGGCTTCCCTGTCCATCACCAACTCCCGGAGTTCACTCAAACTCACAT
This sequence comes from Bos javanicus, assembly GCF_032452875.1. NCBI lineage: Eukaryota > Metazoa > Chordata > Mammalia > Artiodactyla > Bovidae > Bos > Bos javanicus. Next base: position 5,998,839 of record NC_083893.1, on the reverse strand, counting down.
CCATCGAGTCGGTGATGCCATCCAGCCAGCTCATCCTCTGTTGTCATCTTCTCCTCCTGCCCCCAATCCCTCCCAGCATCAGAGTCTTTTCCAATGAGTCAACTCTTTGCATGAGGTGGCCAAAGTACTGGAGTTTCAGCTTTAGCATCATTCCTTCCAATGAACACCCAGGACTGATCTCCTTTAGAATGGACTGGTTGGATCTCCTTGTACTCCAAGGGACTCTCAAGAGTCTTCTCCAACACCACAGTCCAAAAGCATCCTAAAAATCAAAACTCTCAACTTCTCTGCAAAGTGTTGAAGCACCAATATTTCATCATTTTTACCCTATTAACAGTTATGCCAAACAATTTCACACAAAGAGAACAAGTACAATTTCCTATAAGGAAAAAAAAAAAAAAGCTTAGGATATTAAGAATACATAAACTATTATCTAAATGGAAATTCTTACATTCAATAAAAAATTATGAAGTGGTCTAAGGCATACTTATAAGCACATAAAATATATTAAATACATATGCCAATTATCCAATAAAATATGAAACAATAAATCTTGAATAAGTTGACTTTTCTTTCATTAACTAGCCATTAAAGAAAATGTTTATAATTATATTCTGGATCTTTTTTAATTAATTAATTTTGTATTAAAGCATAATTGCTTTACAGAATTTTGCTGTTTTCTGTCAAACCTCAACATGTATCAGCCATAGGTATACATATATCCCCTCCCTTTTGAACCTCCCTCCCATCTCACTCCCCTTCCACCCCTCTAAGTTGATACAGAGCCCCTGTTTGCGTTTCCTGAGTCATACAGCAAATTCCCATTGGCTATATACTTTACATATGGTAATGTAAGTTTCCATGTTACTCTTTTTGTACACCTCACCCTCTCCTCCCCTCTCCCCATGTCCATTGGTCTATTCTCTATGTCTCTTTCACCATTTCTGGTCTGTAAATAAATTCTTCAGTACCATTTTTCTAGATTCTGTATATATGCATTAGAATAAGAGATTTATCTTTCTCTTTATGACTTACTTTACTCTGTATAATAGGTTCTAGGTTCATCCACCTAGAGAGCTGACTCAAATGCAGTTCTTTTTATAGCTGAGTAATATTCCTTTGTGTATATATACCACAACTTCTTTATCCATTCATTTGTCAATGGACATCTAGGTTGCTTCCATGTTCTAGCTATTGTAAATAGTACTGCAATGAACAATGGGATACATGGGTCTTTTTAAATTTTGATTTATTACTTCTAGTATATGCCTAGGAGTGGGATTGCTGGGTCATATGGTGGTTTTATTCGTAGTTTTTTAAAGGAATCTCCAAACTGTCTTCTATAGTGGCTGTATCAATTTACATTCCCACCAACAATGCAAGAACATTCCGTTTTCTCCACACCCTCTCCAGGATTCATTTTTGTAGACTATTTGATGAAGGCAATTCTGACCAGTGTGAGATATCTCACTGTAGTTTTGATTTGCAAGAAGAGGTGGCAAGAATACACAGAAGAGCTGCACAAAAAGATCTTCATGACCCAGATAGTCACGATGCTATAATCACTCACCTAGAGCCAGACATCCTGGAATGTGAAGTCAAGTGGGCCTTAGAAAGCATCAGTATGAACAAAGCTAGTGGAGGTGACAGAATCCCAGTTGAGCTATTTCAAATCCTGAAAGATGATGCTGTGAAAGTGCTGCACTCAATATGCCAGAAAATTTGGAAAGCTCAGCAGTAGCCACAGGACTGGAAAAGGTCAGTTTTCATTCCAATCCCAAAGAAAGGCAATGCCAAAGAATGCTCAAATTACCCCACAATTGCACTCATCTCACACGCTAGTAAAGTAATGCTCAAAATTCTCCAAGTCAGGCTTCAGCAATACCTGAACCATGAACTTCCAGATGTTCAAGCTGGTTTTAGAAAAGGCAGAGGAACCAGAGATCAAATTGCCAACAACTGCTGGATCATCAAAAAAGCAAGAGAGTTCCAGAAAAACATCTATTTCTGCTTTCTTGACTATGCCAAAGCCTTTTACTGTGTGGATCACAATAAACTGTGGAAAATTCTGAAAGAGATGGGAATACCAGACCACCTGACCTGCCTCTTAAGAAACCTATATGCAGGTCACGAAGGAACAGTTAGAAGTGGACCTGGAACAACAGACTGGTTCCAAATAGGAAAAGGAGTACGTCAAGGCTGTATATTGTCACCCTGCTTATTTAACTTCTATGCAGAGTACATCATGAGAAATGCTGGGCTGGAAGAAGCACAAGTTGGAATCAAGATTGCTGGGAGAAATATCAGTAACTTTAGATATGCAGATGACACCACCCTTATGGCAGAAACTGAAGAGGAACTAAAAAGCCTCTTGATGAAAGTGAAAGAGGAGAGTGAAAAAGTTGGCTTAAAGCTCAACATTCAGAAAACGAAGATCATGGCATCTGGTCCCATCACTTTATGGGAAATAGATGGGGAAACAGTGGAAACGGTGTCAGACTTTATTTTTCTGGGCTCCAAAATCACTGCAGATGGTGACTGCAGCCATGAAATTAAAAGACACTTACTCCTTGGAAGGGAAGTTATGACCAATCTAGATAGTATATTGAAAAGCAGAGACATTACTTTGCCAACAAAGGTTCATCTAGTCAAGGCTATGGTTTTTCCAGTGGTCATGTATGGATATGAGAGTTGGACTGTGAAGAAAGCTGAGCGCCAAAGAATTGATGCTTTTGAACTGTGGTGTTGGAGAAGAGTCCTGAGAGTCCCTTGGACTGCAAGGAGATCCAACCCAGTCCATTCTAAAGGAGATCAGTCCTGGGTGTTCTTTGGAAGGGATGATGCTTAAGCTGAAACTCCAGTACTTTGGCCACCTCATGCAAAGAGTTGACTCATTGGAAAAGACTCTGATGCTGGGAGGGATTGAGGGCAGGAGGAGAAGGGGACGACAGAGGATTAGATAGCTGGATGGCATCACTGACTCGATGGACAAGAGTTTGGGTTAACTCCGGGGGTTGGTGATGGACAGGGAGTCCTGGCTTGCTGCAGTTCATGGACTCTCTTGCAAAGAGTTGGACACAACTGAAGGACTGAATCGAACTGAACTGAATGGTATAATTCTAAAATGACTCCAAGATGGTGGAGTAGAAGGACATACACTAATCTTCTCCTGAGAAAACTCCAAAATCACAACTCAGTGCTGAACTACTGTTGACAGGAGAATGTTGGATCCCACCTAAAAAAGATATCCCACATCCAAGGCAAAGAAGAAGCCTCAGCAAGATGGTAGAAAGGGCTAAATTGAATTTCAAATCAGACCCCATACTCACCAGAGTTGCTCAGAGGGCTCAAACAAGCCTTGTGTGCACTAGGACCCAGAGACCCCACCGAGACTGAGCCAGAACTGTGTCTGAGTGTCTCCTGTGGAGGTATGGGTCAATAGTGCACTGCTGCATGGGCAGGAGCTCTGTGTGCTGTAGACCTGGGTATGGCATAGGACCCCTTGAAGGAGGTCGCTGTTAATCCACCATAGAGCCACCGGAACTTACACAGGACTGGGGAAACAGACTCTTGGAAGGCACAAACAAAACCTTTTGTGCACCAGGACCCAGGTGTAAGGAGCAGTGACCATAAAAGAGACTGACTCAACCTTGCCCATGAGTGTCCAGGAGTCTCCAGCAGAGGCGTGGGTAAGAGGTGGCCTGCTGCAGGATTGGGGGCACTGAGTACAGTATTGGCAGCATGGGACATTTTGACATTATCTTCATTACCTCCACCATAGTTTGGCCTCAGGTAAAACAACAGGGAGGGAACACAGTCCCATCCATCAACAGAAAATTGGATTGAAATTTTTCTGAGCATGGTGCTACCCATCAGGACAAGACCCAGTTTCCTCCTCAATTAGCCTCTCCCATCAGGAAGCTTCCATAAACCTCTTATCCTTCTCCATCAGAGGGCAGATGAATGAAAACCACAATCACAGAAAACTAACCAATCTGATCACATGGACCTCAGCCTTCTTTAACTTAATGAAACTATGAGCCATCCCACATACGGCAACCAAAGAAGGAAGGGCCATGGCGGAGAGTTCTGACAAAATGTGGCCCACTGGAGAAGGGAATGTCAAACCACTTCAATATTCTTGCCTTGAGTACCCCATGAACAGTATGAAAAGGCAAAAAGATAGGACACGGAAAGATGAACTCCCCAGGTCGGTAGGTGCCCAATATGCTGCTTGAGGTAAGTGGAGAAATAACTCCAAAAAGAATGAAGGGATGGAGCCAAAGCAACACCACCACCCAGTTGTGGATGTGACTGGTGATAGGAGTAAGTCCAATGCTGTAAAGAGCAATACTGCATAGGAACCTGGAATGTTAGTTCTGTGAATCAAAGCAATTGGAAGTGGTCAAACAGGAGATGGCAAGAGTGAACATCAACATTTTAGGAATCAGTGAACCAAAATGGACCAGAATGGGGGAATTTAATTCAGATGACCATTATATCTACTACTGTGGGCAAGAATCCCTTAGGAGAAATGGATTAGTCATCATAGTCAACAAGAGTTTGAAATGTAGTTCTAGGATGCAATCTTAAAAATGACAGAATGATCTCTGTTCATTTCCAAGGCAAACCATTCAGTATCAGAGTATTCAGAATCCAACTCTATTCCCCGACCAGTAATGCTGAAGAAGCTGAAGTTCAATGGTTCCATGAGGACCAAAAGACCTTCTGGAACTAACAGCCAAAAAAAGGTGTCCTTTTCATTATATGGGACCAGAACACAAAAGTAGACAGCCAAGAGATACCTGGAGTAACAGGCAACTTTGGCCTTGGAGTACAAAACAAAGCAGGGCAAAGGCTAACAAGAGTTTTGCCAAGAGAATGCACTGGTCATAGCAAACACCCTCTTCCAACAACACAAGAGAAGACTCTACACATGGACATCACCAGATGGCCAACACCAAAATCAGACTGATTATATTCTTTGCAGCTGAAGATGGAAAAGCTCTATATTATTAGTAAAAACAAGACCGGGAGTTGACTGTGGCTCAGATCATGAACTCCTAATTGCCAAATTCAGACTTAAATGGAAGAAAGTTGGGAAAATCACTAGACCATTCAGCAATGACCTAAATCAAATCACTTACAATTATACAGTGGAAGTGACAAATAGATTCAAGAGATTAGATATGATAGACAGAGTGCCTGAAAAATTATGGTCGGAGGTTCATGACATTGTACAGAAGGCAGGGATCAAGACCATCCCCAATAAAAAGAAATGTCAAAGGTAAAATGGTTGTCTGAGGAGGTCTTATAAATAGCTCTGAGAAGAGAAACGATGCAAAAGGCAAAGGAGAAAAGGAAAGATATACCCATTTGAATGCAGAGTTCCAAAGAATAGCACAGAGAGGTAAGAAAGCCTTCCTAAGTGATCAATACAAAGAAATAGAGGAAAATAATAGAATGGGAAAGACTAGAGATCTCTTCAAAAAAAACTAGAGACCCAAGGGAACATTTCATGCAAAGATAGGCAGAATAAAGGACAGAAATAGTATGGACCTAACAGAAGCAAAAAATATTAAGAAGAGGTGTCAAAAATACACAGAAAAGCTATAAAAAAAAGATCTTCATAACCCAGATAACCACGGTAATGTCATCACTCACCTAGAGCCAGACATCCTGGAATACAAAGTCAAGTGGGTCTTAAGAAGCATCACTATGAACAAAGCTAGTGGAGGCAATGGAATTCCAGTTAAGCTATTTCAAATCCTAAAAGACGATGCTGTGAAAGTGCTGCATTCAATCTGCCAGCACATTTGGAAAGCTCAGCAGTGGCCACAGGATTAAAGGTCAGTTTAATTCCAATCCTAAAGAAAGGCAATGCCAAAGAATGCTCAAACTATTACACAATTGCATTCATCTCACACCATTAGTGGAGAAGGAAATGGCAACCCACTCCAGTATTCTTGCCTAGAGAATCCTGTGGACAGAGGAGCCTGGTGGGCTGCTGTTTATGGGTTCCACAGAGTCAGACAGGACTGAAGCAACATAGCATGTATGCATGCATTGGAGAAGGAAATGGCAACCCACTCCAGTGTTCTTGCTTGGAGAATTCCAGGGACAAAGGAGTCTGGTGGGCTGCTATCTATGGGGTCGCACAGAGTTGGACACAACTGAAGCAACTTAGCAGTAGCACAGCACACACTAGTAAAGTAGTGTTCAAAATTCTCCAAGCCAGGCTTCAGCAGTACCTGAACTGTGAACCTCCAGATGTTCGTGTTGGATTTAGAAAAGGCAGGGGAACCAGAGATCAAATTGCCAACATCCGTTGGATCATCAAAAAAGCAAGAGAATTTCAGAAAAATATCTACTTCTGCTTTATTGACTACACCAAATTATTTGACTGTGTGGGTCACAACAAACTGTAAAACATTCTTAAAGAGATGGGAATAGTAGATCACCTAACCTGCCTCCTGAGAAATCTGTATGCAAGTCAAGAAGCAACATGTAGAACTGGACATGAAACAACAGACTGGTTCCAAATCTGGAAAGGAGAACGTCAAGGCTGTATATTGTTACCCTGCTTATTTAACTAATATGCGGAGCGCATCATGCTTAATGTTGGGGTGGGTGAGCACAAGCTGAGATCAACATTGCCTGGAGAAATATCAATCACCTCAGATATGCAGATAACATCACCATTATGGTAGAAAGTGAAAAAGAACTAAAGAGCCTCTTGATGAAAGTGAAAGAAAAGATTGAAAAAGTTGGCTTAAAGCTCACCATTCAGAAAACCAAGATCATGGCATCTGGTCCCATCACTTCATGGCAAATATATAGGGAAACAATGGAAACAGTGAGAGAGTTTATTTTAGGAGGCTCCAAAATCACTGCAGATGGTGCCTGCAGCCATGAAATTAAAAGACACTTGCTTCTTGGAAGAAAAGTTATGACCAACGTAGACAGCATATTAAAAAGTAGAGACATTACTTTGTCAACAAAGGTCTGTCGAGTCAAAGCTATGGTTTTTCCAGTAGTCATGTATGGATATGATTTTTGGACTATAAAGAAAGCTGAGTGCTAAAGAATTGATGCTTTGAGCTTTGGTGTTGGAGAAGACTCTCGACAGTTCCTTGGACTGCAAGGAGATCCAACCTGTCCATCCTAAAGGAAATAAACCCTGAATATTCACTGGAAGAACTCATGCTGAAGCCAAAACTCCAATATTTTGTCCACCTGATGTGAATACTGACTCATTGGAAAAGACCCTGATGCTGAGAAAGATTGAAGGTGGGTAGGATAATGGAACTACAGAGGATGGTATGGTTGGATGGCATCACTGACTCGATGGACACGAGTTTGAGTAAGTTCTGGGAGTTGGTAATGGACAGGGAATCCTGGCGAGCTATAGTCCATGGGGTTGTAGTCAGACATGACTGAACGACTGAACTGAACTGAACTGAACTGAATGGTATTACTGAATTTATTTGTTAAATAACTCTAAGTGACTAAATAAACAAATGCTTACATAAATTTAGTATCCATAAAAATTCTCAAAAAATATAATACAAACTAACACAAATGATTTTCAGGATCATGACCTTGGAAAATAGCTTGTATTAAAGCTATCTGATTTCATTGATTTAATTAATACAAATATGTCTTTCCATTATTGAAACAAAAGCACTTCTGGGTTTAGAAAAAGATGTACTTTGGTTATATTGAAATATTTTGCGATTTAATTCCCACATGTAAAATTAATTCCTACTGTCAATCACTACAGATTCTGATTTGAGAAGAAATCATTTATGAGAAATTACATTTAAGTTTGTGCAGTTATAATCACCTACATGATTATGGTTGAGTTGAATTTTTTAATTCAATTAGTTGATAAAGGGCTTTTATTTTTCCCCTCTATCAAAGAGGGAATGGTATATGAAAAATCACTCTTTTAAAGCTCTTCACAAAAACCTTATGAAATAAATGAAGTAGAGATCAATTAATTGAAATTACAGCAATCCACTTGTTCTGTGAATCACCCCCTCACAGAAACTTTTACCAAGTTACTGACAGCCTTTGATTTTTTTTTTAGTATGATCTTGGCTTTATATACTAAGATACGTATATAAAGAATGCATCTATACAGACTTAAATATTCAACACAAGATGAAAACAAATAATATGACGTCTTTATGAAAATTTAAACTTTGATTTTTAAAATAGGCAATGATTTGAAAACCTGTGTTTTAGATTTAAAATGTTCAGTGTCGCATACCTAGTGATTCCTAAGCACGTAACTGCACCAACTTTAACACTCTGTTTCTCAACTAGAAATGCTCTGTTTATCAGTGAATCACAAAGGCGTAGCTGTCATATATCCAAGCTGGTTATTATTGCCATATAGCCATCCCTGAAATTTGTAAATTCCCAAAGAAAGGGATAGATGTTGATCCTAAGCTCTGTGACACACAGACCTCTATCACCCTGATATATACAGTCTCTGCTCCTTGAGAAGAAAGAGAAGGTATCATATTTGTCAATATATTAGTGTTAGTAAAGGTTGAAATTCTTGCTGGAAGAGGAATAAACAACTGAAATGTAGGTTAGCAGATGCCCTTCTGAAAAAAGTTCACAGGTGATGCTATCACTCCCAAATTGCCTACAAAATTTTAGTGAAGTCTAAAGAAAAATGTCTGAGCTTAGAAAACAACAACATAGCTTAGGGGAAAAAAATGTTGGAGTAAGCAACTTCAACTCCCAGCTTTCCACAGAAATATTGAAAAGCAAGTTGAAACTGTCAGAATCAATTTGTCAGAACTCTGGAAATAGGCAAAGGTTTACAGAAACCAAGTGAACAATAAATTAGGAAAAAGGAAACTAAGAAATTGTTGACTTTTTGTTTGTGGCCTTGTCTCACTCCCTTCCTGGCACAATGGTCTTCTTGAAGCTGGCAGCCTGTGTTTCGAGTGTGGGACCTTTGTCCCTGGTTTTAAATGAAGTAGGGTGGAACTTATTTGTAATTATGTTTGACTATTCTGAATTATCTGAGGGGCTGACACAAGATGATAGTTTCTGTTTTGCCTACCATGGAATTCACTCAGGATAGAGAAGCAGCGGGCATTTCTCGAAAACATTGCAAGCAAATTAAAAACCTGCAGCCGCATGTTTAAAAAGAAAATAAATAAAAAAAAACCCTGCAGCCGCCTGGGGCTAAATACTACAATTGAGACACACAATAGAAGGCCTGAAGCCCAGAATGAAAAGGTAGGGAGAGTTTCTTTAGGAAATTAGGGCATTCTAAAACACCTGCATGCACTGAGAAATTTAAAAAGCCACACTCATGCCCAAGGCATGAGATGATCAGATAAGAATTGAGAACGCCCTAGGCTTTCACAAAAATAAAGTTAAGATAGTTGTTCCAATTTTTTTCTCTAGAAATTTTTTATTATTAGATCTCATATTTTAGTCAATGATTCACTTTTAACTTTATTTTTGTATATGCTGTGAGGTAGGGTATTAAATTTAGAAATTTTCACCTTTCCAGCTTACAGACTTGCCATTCATCATATCTTAGTCAATATTAGCAAAATCAAAATCAGCAGGTCTATATTGTCTTCCAATTATATTTTTCTCCAAATGTCCATTTTCTTTGTTAAGTTTATCATGCTGGAGTGGTGATTGTATCTTTTCTTATTATTTTAATCCAGTTTATTACCAAATTATACATAGCCTTTTTGAAAAATATGGAGACTTTACTTATCTCTGAATTCATGCTACTCTTCTACTCTTCCAGCTAACAGTTCCAACAGTACTGTGAATCACTGCAATAATTCTGTTACTGCCAAATCCACTTATATCTTATACTGGCAGCAACTATTAAAATTCCATGCTTAAAACATTTTAAAGTATATAAAATAAAAGCATGTTTTTCTGGCATTCAGTGGTCTTTTTAAAAAATTATTTTTAGCTATATCTATAGCATTCAAAGGGAGAGTCCTATTTGGGGCTTAGCAAGGTCATGCAAAGCTTGACCTTCCAGGTCATCCATAAATCATTAGGATACACCTTCCCTATCCTGAGTTTAAAATTTAGGTCTAAAGAGGATAGGGTGCTGGGCTTCTCAGGTGGTGCTCATGCTAAAAACCCTGCCTGCGGATGCAGGAGACATAAGAAATGTGGGTTCGATCCTTGGGTCGGGAAGATCCCCTGGAGAAGGAAATGGCAACCCATTCCAGTATTCTTGCCTGGAGAATCCTATGGACAGGAGAACCTGGCAGACTATAGTCCATGGGGTTGCAAAGAGTTGGACACAACTGAAGTGACTTAGCAGAGCACAGCACAGCACAGGATAGGGTCCAGTTTTGTGTCTGAATGGGCAGTTTGGGACTGTGTAGGGGCGAGAGTGAGCTTGCAATTTTAACCAGGGAGTTGGACAAAGTGTTAAGCAGTAGCTTGAGGAATAAAGCCAATGAACAAAATGAGCTTTGGGCAGTGACCAAGGAATAATTAGGATGGAACTGGCAGTTAAGGACACCTTATCCATCAGCCAATACTCTGGACAAGCTATGGTACAGATTGCATGGCTAGGAGCCCAGGTATAATGATTATCTCATACCTCTTATAATAAGCTCTAATCAACCACTTGAGACAGAGTATAAACAATAAATTGTGTGTTAGTGTTGGTACCCAAGCACAAGGTGAGTATGCATTTAGTAGAAATCCACAGTAACACAGGAAACGCAATGGACTGATGGCTATTGCCATATTTCTCATATGTGCTGACCCATTTCCAAATACATTGTTGATAGCATGTGCTAAGTTTCTGCTTTCATTATATGTAAGAATGTATAGCAATACTGGAAGATGATAGCTTAAAGGTATAAATTTTCTGTACAGCCTCAAGGAGCTTTTTATTTCTTAAAAAAATGATCATTTGAATAATATTTGGAAAGTACTTAGAAATTGTTGGAAAGTTTAAGAAAAAATATAATTGTGCCACTTTTCTTTAGTATCAAAACAGGTGTAAAGCTAACCTCCTAAATAATTTAAAAAAAATTTTTACCAGATTTCAAGGCTTCTGAAAAATGTAGAATTTTGAACTATCTTGGATGTTTTTCCTCTGTTTGGAATTCATATTTGTTCTTCTCTTTTATCTTGTGAAATTGGCAACATTAATGTTCTTAAAATAACTGTTTTACTGGGTAAAGGATGGTTAAATATAATATAAATAATTTTACTTAATGTGTAAGTTCAAAGTATTAGTAATAATAAAATTAATAAAAATAAAATAAAGATACTGGATGACCCTGACAAGCAATTATCATTATAGGATTTGAAATATGAAAACTAGGAAGGAAAAGGAATTAGCCTGAAACAACATTTCGATCTTAACCAATCAATTTTATGTGATTGTCATTAATTTTTCTTTAAATAAGTTCTTGGAAAAGAGCAAAGAAATGTTAAAATTACATACAAGACTAAAATGTGATATTTTTAAAAAATGAAAAATATGAGAATAAAAAAGAGGCAAATCTTAATAATCCACACAGTATCTACCTGATTATACTAGATCCCTAACTAGAAGAACAATAAAAACAATCAAGGAAACTCATTTCCACATATCATGATCATACAGAAATAAATAAAATATATCAATTTGGCATTTACTAGATATGGTAAATTAGTATTTCATCTTTGGCATTTTGATGGTGAAGAAACAAAGTCTGCCATAACTTTTAAAGATACCACAAAAATTAACTGTAAAAATCACGAAAATATAATGCTATTTAAATAAATGTGCTTCCTGTTTTTCTTATAGCTGCTTTTTGGTTTGAGAATCGACAGATAACTTATTACAGGGGCTATAGAATAATGTAAGCAAAATTTTAAAAACATGACAAAATGCTGGAAATCAGAAGTTTATAGATATTGTGACTATGAAGAGAAAATAACACAAAATATCAACTAGCTTTTAAAAATTGTTTAAGAATCACTAAGCAGTATATTCTGTGCTACTGGCTATCACCTTAAAAACTTAGGTGTAAGATAAACTTAGGTGTAAATATTTAACTTAGTGTAAGATATGAATGGACCTCAGTAGTTGGGAAAAAATCCTATCTGATACCACTGGTGCCTGCCTCATAGTATCTTGGTCTCACCTTTGATTTCATCTTCAACCTCAGCAGATATTCATGCCTAGGCATTCATTCACTTTGTGCTGTAGAAATCTTGCACAGGCACATTCCTCCTACCTTATATTTGTTGCCCTGGGATTTCTCCAGTGTAGTGAATACCAACAGAAAACCTCGTTGAAGTGGGAATGAATTAATGTACTGAGAACAAACTCCAACCAGTGGTGGTAGTTGTTCAGTCACTAAATCATGTCCAAATCTTCGTGACCCCCATGGACTACAGCACGCCAGACTCCTCTGTCCTTCATTATCTCCTGGAGTTTGCTCAAATTCTTGTCCACTGATGCTAGTCAGTGATGCTATCTAGCCATCTGTCCCTCTGCCACCCCTTCTCCTTTTACCTTCAATCTTTCCCAGCATCATGGTCTTTTCCAAATGAGTTAGCTCTTAGCATCAAGCAACCAAAGTATTGGCACTGCGTTTTCAGCATCAGTCCTTCCATTGAATATTCAGGGTTGATTTCCTTTAGAATTGATTATTACTGCTACTGCTAAGTCACTTCAGTCGTGTCCGACTCTGTGTGACCCCATAGATGGCAGCCCACCAGGCTTCCCCGTCCCTGGGATTCTCCAGGCAAGAACACTGGAGTGGGTTGCCATTTCCTTAAGTAATTGTAGTTTTGCATTGTTGAACTTTGCTGTTTGATATTGGAATTTATTTTTAAATAAATGTGATTATGTTATACAACATTTCAATGTACATTTCTCGCTTTATGCTTTTTTGCTAATGCCTTATTAGTGTTAGTTGCTCAGTCATATCCAACTCTTTGCTTTATTTGCTGGTTATATTTATTTTAGACTAGGGGAATGATGTTAGGAAAAAGCAAATTTGAGTGATTTTCTTATTCAAGTTCAAAATGAGTCATAAGGCAGTGGAGACAACTCTCAACATTAACAATGCATTTAGTCCAGAAACTGCTAAGGAACATACAGTGCAGTGGTGGCTCAAGAAGTTTTGCAAAGGAGACAAGAAGCTTGAAGATACGCTGTTCAGTGGCTGACCATCAGAAGTTGACAATGACCAGTTGAAGGGATCATTGAAGCTGATCCTCTTATAACAACACAAGAGGTTGCCAATTAATTCAGCATCAACAATTCTAAGGTCATTCAGCATTTGAAGTAAATTGGAAAGGTGAAAAAACTCCATAAATGGGTGCCTCATGAGCTGACCACACATCAAAAAACATAGTCATTTTAAATTGCTGTCTTCTCTTATTCTGTGTAGCAACAGCAAACCATTTCTTGATCTGATTGTGCGATGAAAACTGGATTCTATAAGACAACTGGCACTGATCATTTCAGTGGTTGGATTGAGAAGAAACCCCAAAGCTCTTCCTAAAGCAAAACTGCACCAAAAAAAAAAAAAAAAGACCACTGTTAGGTGGTCTGCTGCCCATTTGATCCATGGTTTTCTGAATTCTAGCAAAACCATTACAACTGAGAACTATGCTCAACAAATCAATGAGATGCACTGAAAATTGCAAGATCTACAGCCAGCATTAATGAACAGAATGGGCCCAATTCTTCTGCATGACAATGCGTAACTGCACATCGCACAAAAAAAACACTTCAAAAGTTGAACTAATTGGGTTACAAAGCTTTGCTCATCCACCGTATTCTCTTGACCTCTTACCAATCTACTACCACTTCTTCAAGCATCTGGACAACTTTTTGTGGGGAAAATGCTTCCACAACCAGCAGAAGGCAAAAAATACTTTCCATGAGTTCATCGAATCCTGATGAATTTTTATGCTACAGGAATAAACTAACATTTCTCATTGGCAAAAATGTCTTGATTGTAATTGTTCCTATTTTGATTAATAAATATGTGTTTGAGCCTAGTTATAATGATTTAAAATTCATGGTCTGAAATCATCATTACTTTTCCACCAACCTAATAGTTTAATCTTCTTGCAGTCCAAGGGACTCTAAAGAGTCTTCTCTGGCATTACAATTCAAAAGCATCAATTCTTCAGTTCTCAGCCTTCTTTACAGTCCATCTTTCACATGCATACATGACTACTGGAAAAATAGATATGAGAGTGGACCATAAAGAAGGCTGAGAGGTGAAGAATTGATGCTTTTGAGCTGTGGTGTTGGAGAAGACTCTTGAGAGCCATTTGGACAGCAAGGAGATCAAACCAGTCAATCCTAAAGGAAATCAACCCTAGATATTCATTGGAAGGACTGATGCTGAGCTGAAACTCCAATACTTTGGCTGCTGCTGCTAAGTTGCTTCAGTTGTGTCCAACTCTGTGCGACCGCATAGACAGCAGCCCATCAGAATCCCCCACCTCTGGGATTCTCCAGGCAAGAACACTGGAGTGGGTTGCCATTTCCTCCTCCAATGCATGAAAGTGAAAAGTGAAAATGAAGTCGCTCAGTTGTGTCTGACTCTTCACCACCCCATGGACTGCAGCCCACCAGGCTCCTCCATCCATGAGATTTTTCCAGGCAAGAGTACTGGAGTGGGGTGCCATTGCCTTCTCCGAATACTTTGGCTACTAGATGCAAAGAGCCAACTCACTGGAAAAGACCCTGAGGCTGGGAAAGATTGAGGGCAAAAGGAGAAGTGGGTGATAGAGGATGAGATGGTTTGATGGAATTATCAACTCAGTGGACACGAGTTTGAGTAAAATCTGAAAGTGAAAGACAGTGAAGGAAGCCTGGCATGCTGCAGTCCATGGGTTCACAGAGAGTTAGACATGACTGAGCTACTGAACAATGACAACAGCTGGAAAAATCATAGTTTTGACTGTACCGACTTTTGTCAGCAAAGTGATGTCTCTGCTTTTTAATATGCTATCTAGGTTTGTCATAGCTTTTCTTCCAAGGAGGAAGTTATCTTTTAATTTCATGGCTGCTGTCACTGCCTGCAGTGATTTTGGAGCCCAAGAAAATAAAATCTGTCACTATTTCCACTTTTTCCTCTTCTATTTGCATGAAGTGATGAGACTGGATGCTATGATCTTAGTTTTTTTGTTTGTTTTTTAATGCTGCATTTGAAGCTAGCTTTTCACTCTGCTCTTTCACCCTCATCAAAAGATTCTTTAGTTCCTCTTCACTGTCCTTAGGGAGGTATCATCTGCATATGTGGAGTAAAGAGTGAAGTGAGACAGGTTTCTCTCTGACCTTATGAAGATAATGCTCAGTTCAGTTCAGTTCAGTTGCTCAGTTGTGTCCGACCCTTTGGGATGCCATGGACTGCAGCACGCCAGGATTCCCTGTCTGTCACCAACTCCTGGAACATACTCAAACTCATGTTCATTGAGTCAGTGATGCCATTCAATCGTCTCATTCTCTGTCGTCCCCTTCTCCTCCTGCCTTCAATCTTTCCTAGCCTCAGGGTCTTTTCAAATGAGTCAGTTCTTCACATCAGGTGGCCAAATATTGGAGTTTCAGCTTCAGCATCAGTCCTTCCAATGAATATTCAGGATTGATTTCTTTTAGGATGGACTGGTTGAATCTCTTCGCTGCCCAAGGGACTCGCAAGAGTCTTCTCCAACACCACAGTTCAAAAGCATCAGTTCTTCAGTGTTTAGCTTCTTTATACTCCAATTCTCACATCTGTACATGACTATTGGTAAAACCATAGCATTGCCTAGATGGACCTTTGTTGTTGGTCATAACTTCTCTTCCAAGGAGCAAGCATCTTTTAATTTCATGGCTGCAGTCACCATCTGCAGTAATTTTGGAGCCCCCAAAATTAAGTCTGCTACTGTTTCCATTGTTTCCCCATCTGTTTGCCATGAAGTGATAGTACCAGATGCCATGAGCTTAGTTTTCTGAATGTTGAGTTTTAAGCCCACTTTTTCACTCCCTTCTTTCACTTTCATTAAGAGGCTCTTTAGTCTTCTTTGCTTTCTGCCATAAGTGTGCTGTCATCTGCATATCTGAGGTTATTGATATTTCTCCTGGCAATCTTGATAAAGCTCAGAGGGATTCTTATGCTCTTCAGAAAATTTCTGGTGGTGTTAATCCCTAATGCTACATTACATTAACTTTTTCTCCTTTTCTATTCCATTCTCTTTTGTCCTTCACTTTTGTTCCCAAGGTTTAACTTCATAAATACAAGTCTATAAATAAGGTTTTGCTATAGGAAAACCTCTCTCTCTTTGTTCCACAAAGATACACACCTCACACTTCCATAGACCTAAAATAACAATTCATTACATTACCCTTTCCCTTACATATTATGCTGTCTCCTGATATTTTCTATTATTTTTTCTCTTAATTTTTTTTATGTTTAGATATCTATTATAGTCTTGTGTCTATTGTTTCACTAAATTTACTTTACTTCATGCTATATTATCTTACTACACTAAATTTATTTTACTAAATTTAATTTACCACATGCTATTGAATTATTACCCTGCATTTGAAAAAATAAACAGTCTAAATGATACCAAAACAACTCATCAACTCAGTTAGTTGTATCAAAATAATCCCTTGGCTCCATGACATAGAAAATGATAAGTTTTAGTTTTTTTTAAATGTATAGACCTTTCTTTTTCTTTCTTTCTTTAAACTACCAATGTCCAAGATTAGCACAAAATATTATTAAAGAGTTACCGAGCACTAACTGCTTTCTCAGTGTTGCTTTATGTATAATGTAAATGAAAAGAAAAAAATGCAGATAGAGCTCAATTTGCCATACTATTTACCATTGTCTGAACTCTGATAAATCTTTGCTTTTTTTTTAACATATAATCTCCTTATACGACTTGACATTGGCTATAAAATAAGCTACTTTTTCTATTTCTCATCTTCATTTTTAAAGATAGGAAATATTCCTGTGATAAAATAATTCTGTAAGCAATGGTCATGCAAAATGTAGTTTTCTCTACTTCTGACAAAAATGTTTGCAAGTTTAAAAATGGGTATGTGTCTAGTAATATGCCTTGCACATTGCTTTCTCTGTTTTCTCTGTTGTTATATTTAATTGCAAGTCTACCGAGTCTCTCATTTTCTTTGAAAGGTGGTGAATTGTATTCCATAAATCTTAATCAAATTAAAACTGTCCTAAAATATAATTAAAGCAATCTGAAAATGGCTGCCTCTAAAAGACATCTTTGTAATATAATGGAAGCAGTTGTAAGTGGTCTATTCTCTGAACTAACACACTCCCCAAAAGATAAATTACAATATTTTGTGAAAGCCATCTTTTAATTGCATGGCCATCATTAATCACCTAGCAAACAATAGCTACTGACAACTTAATGAAAATTCCTAATAGAAATTATTAAATCACTTGTGTTGTCTTTTTTATGTGCACAGTGCTAGTTTCACAAGACAGCTGAATCTCCATGAAAAGAACATCTTAATATTCAATATTCTTATAACTTCATTAATTATGACCCTCTTATCAGTGATCCATTTATATGCACATTACCAGGGCTATTGCCTCTTTTCCAGAGGCTAAGACATCTGTGTCTTCCATAGCATCCTCCACCAAACAGTGTTTCTCTACTACTGCATGCAGAGTATTTTTGGAAATCTTCCCAAACCACTCACAAACACACAAAGTATGATAGACGATTTCCTGTAGAATCTTTGTGCATTTAATCCTGAAATATTTGCACTTCTGTCTCCCCAAGTAAGATTTGAGTTGACTAATTAAACTTGTCTTACTTTATTTATCTTTGTATTTGTTCAAAGTGATTTGATGGAGGGATAGTAAATCAATAAAAATTAAACCTCATAAGTGACTAGAGACTAAATTTACTCACATTGCCAGTCATCCATGCATAAGTGGTAGAATCTCCATAAAATCTCTAGAGATCAAGGCTCAGAGGAGCACCTGTGTCTAGTAATACTTCATGTGTAGCCACATACCAATGTCAGTAGAATAACACTGGCCTGACTTCACAGGGAGAGAAAGACGGGACAAGATTCTGCTCCATGAGTCTTCTGACAAATTTTCATTTGTTATGGCAATAACCATAATTGTGAGTATGAAAGTTTTCAGTGAGTTCTGTGAGTACTTCTGGTGAATTAAAACTGATGGTGATTTTGGGAAACCCTCAAACTTGCTATAGGAGTCATAAGTAAAAGTGGTTTTATGTGGATTGTTCCCTTTAGGCAGTTGTATAATTCCTCATAATAGTGAACTTCACATTTTATTATTGTACTCCTTTTCTCATCAAGGAAGTATCTTTTGGTTTCTCTTGACTTACTATCTGCCTGCTATTTTCCTGGCCCATGAAACTTACTGAGTAATAAGACCTACTTGAAAGACCTGCATATGTAGATATCAAATTAGGGAGTTACATGAGAAACATGCTGCCTGCTGAGGCTTGAAGATGGAATAGAGGGATGAAAGAGGATGATGAATTATGCTTCATGAAATAGATTAAGAAAAAAATTGAGGGACTATGTAATGCAGAAACTGAGATTTATTGAGAATGAATGTTTTCTTCAGTATCTACAGAAAAGAAATAGATAATTTGAGTTCAAATGTTTTCTTTTTTTTTTAATACTAAGCTTATGTTTTAATTTTTTAATTATTTGCTTTATTTTTTTACTTTACAATATTGTATTGGTTTTGCCATACATTGACATGGATACTCCATGGGTGTATATGTGTTCCCCATCCTGAACCCCCCGCCCACCTCCTCCCCATCCCATCCCTCTGGGTCATCCCAGTGCATCAGCCCCGAGCACCTTGTATCCTGCATCTAACCTGGACTGGTGATTCATTTCACATATGATAATGTACATGTTTCAATGCCATTCTCCCATAATATCCCACCCTCGCCCTCTCCCACAGAGTCCAAAAGACTGTTCTATACATCTGTGTCTCTTTTACTGTCTCTCATACAGGGTTATTGTTACCATCTTTCTAAATTTCATATATATACATTAGTATACTGTATTGGTGTTTTTCTTTCTGGCTTACTTCACTCTGTATAATAGGCTCCAGTTTCATCCACCTCATTAGAACTGATTCAAATGTATTCTTTTTAACGGCTGAGAAATACTGCATTGTGTATATGTACATAGCTTTCTTATCCATTCATCTGCTGATGGGCATCTAGGTTACTTCCGTGTCCTGGCTATTATGAACAGTGCTGTGATGAACATTGGGGTACATGTGTCTCCATCAGTTCTAGTTTCCTTGGTGTGTATGCCCAGTAGTGGGATTGCTGGGTCATAAGGCAGTTCTATTTCCAGTTTTTTAAGGAATCTCCACACTGTTCTCCATAGTGGCTGTACTAGTTTGGATTCCCACCAACAGTGTAAGAGGGTTCCCTTTTCTCCACACCCTCTCCAGCATTTATTGCTTGTAGACTTTTGGATCACAGCCATTATGACTGGCGTGAAATGGTACCTCGTAGTGGTCTTGATTTGCATTTCTCTGATAATGAGTGATGTTGAGCATCTTTTCATGTGTTTGTTAGCCATCTGTATGTCTTCTTTGGAGAAATGTCTGTTCAGTTCTTTGGCCCACTTTTGGATTGGATCATTTATTTTTCTAGAATTGAGCTGCAGGAGTTGCTTGTGTATTTTTGAGATTAATTCTTTGTCCGTTGCTTTCTTTGCTATTATTTTCTCCCATTCTGAAAGCTGTAGTTGCTTATAGTTTCCTTTGTTGTGCAGAAGCTTTTAATTTTAATTAGGTCCCATTTGTTTATTTTTGCTTTAATTTCCAATATTCTGAGAGGTGGGACATAGAGTATCCTGCAGTGATTTATGTCAGAGAGTGTTTTGCCTATGTTCTCCTCTAGGAGTTTTATAGTTTCTGGTCTTTCAGTTAGATGTTTAATCCATTTTGACTTTATTTTTGTGTATGGTGTTAGAAAGTGTTCTAGTTTCATTCTTTTACAAGTGGTTGACCAGTTTTCCCAGCACCACTTGTTAAAGAGATTGTCTTTTCTCCATTGTATATTCTTGCCTCCTTTGTCAAGGGTAAGGTTCCATAGGTGCATGGATCTCTTTCTGTGCTTTCTGTTGTGTTCCATTGATCTATAGTTCTGTCTTTGTGCCAGTATCATACTGTCTTGTTGCTTTGTACTAGAGACCAAAGTCAGGCAGGTTGATTCTTCCATTTCCATTCTTCTTTCTCAAGATTGCTTTGGCTATTCGAGATTTTTTGTATTTCCATACAAATTGTGAAATTATTTGTTCTAGTTCTCTGAAAAATACCATTGGTAGCTTGATAGGGATTGCATTTAATGTACAGTTTTCTTTGGGTAGTATACTCATTTTCATTATATTGATTCTTCCAATCTGTGAACACTGTATATTTCTCCATCTATTTGTGTCCTCTTTGATTTCTTTCACCAGTATTTTATAGTTTTATATATATAGGTTTTTTGTTTCTTTAGGTAGATATATTCCTAAGTTTTTTATTCTTTTCGTTGCAATGGTGAATGGGATTGTTTCCTTAATTTGTCCTTATGTTTTCTCATTGTTAGTGTATAGGAATGCATAGGAGTACTGCAATATGTAAGACAAATGCTAACAAGTATGAAAGGGGAAATTAACAATAACACAATAATAATGGGAGACTTTAATACCCCACTCACACCTATGGATACATCAACTAAACAGAAAAATAACAAGGAAACACAAACTTTAAAGAAAAATGCTAAGGAAAACAAATAAAGCTGGGCTTTTGAAATACAATATAAATGTATTTATAGAATCTGGGAAAATAATAAGACTTCTTTGATATAAATTGAGCATGTATATTTCAAAAAAAAAAAAATAAATAAAATAAATGATACAATAGACCAATTAGACCTAATTGATATCTATAGGACACTTCACACCAAAACAATGAATTTCACCTTTTCTCAAGTGCACACAGAATCTTCTCCAGGATAGATCACATCCTGGGCCATAAATCTAGCCTTGGTAAATTAAAAAAAAAAAAAATGAAATCATTTCAAGCATCTTTTCTGACCACAATGCAGTAAGATCAGATGTCAATTACAGGAGAAAAACTATTAAAAATTCCAACATATGGAGGCTGAACAACACGCTGCTGAATAACCAACAAATCGCAGAAGAAATCAAAAAAGAAATTCAAATATGTATAGAAACAAGTGAAAATGAAAACACAACAACCAAAAACCTATGGGACACTGTAAAAGCAGTGCTAAGGGGAAGGTTCATAGCAATACAGGCTTACCTCGAGAAATGAGAAAAAAAGTCAAATAAATAACCTAACTCTACACCTAAAGCAACTAGAAAAGGAAGAAATGAAGAACCCCAGGGTTAGTAGAAGGAAAGAAATCTTAAAAATTAAGGCAGAAACAAATGTAAAAGAAACAAAAGAGACCATAGAAAAAAATCAACAAAGCCAAAAGCTGGTTCTTTGGGAAGATAAATAAAATTGACAAACCATTAGCCAGACTCATCAAGAAACAAAGGGAGAAAAATCAAATAGCAAAATTAGAAATGAAAATGGAAAGATTACAACAGACAACACAGAATACATAGGATCATAAGAGACTATTATCAGCAACTATATGCAAATATTTTCTATTTTATTTGGAAAGCATGAATTAGAGACATGGTGGGTTGTGTTCCCAGAAAGAGTTGGTCCAGAAGGATTTAAATAAAACATACAAATAATTAATTGCATATTTTATGTTTTGGAAAGGTAAAATCATAGCTTATCAGTAAAGAGTTAAAAGAAGGATGTGAGAAATAGGAAATGTTCTCAATTTTTATAAAGAAAGAGATGACAAAGATAATATTATTTAAGTATTAAGTATTTATTTAAATTACTTTAAAGTAGTGGGAAACTTTCTGAAAAAAATAATAAGTAAAATAAATCTTTAAATCTAGAACAAAGATACCACCAAATAGTCTCCCATATTCAATTTATTCTATGGGATGCCTTTGTCACTGATTAATTAATACTTCCCACGTGATTTATATGGCTCATTTTTATGTGAATGTAATCTCAGAGTATGTAAAATACCCTGAATGCTTTTGGAAGTTATAAAGGAATTCAGACATAATCTCTCTCTTTGTAGTCTAAATTGTCTAATTGTTGACAAGCCATCATTTCATGGGCATCTGCTATCTTCCCCATGAGTAAAATGAAATGCCATGTGTTTCTTGAATGTGGTGGTTTCATTCCATTGCTGAAGGCATGTTCCCTAACTTTAAATGGATTTATCTAGACCCATACTCAAGAGTCTCTAAGCTCCTATTCTTTCTTTCCTTTCTCCTAGTGAATATAAAATAAACCTGGAAAGAAATGAGCTCATTATGCTATTCCCTTTGAAATAAAAACAACAGCAATACCATTCAGGCAGAAGCTGATTTTATAGCTTAAGGCATTTCTTTTAGTGTTTCTCTGTATTTCCTCTTGAGTACTAGTATATGAACTTGCCCAAGTTCTCCAGTCTAAGTCAGCTCCCTGTTGAACTTTAAGAAGCTCTGATTACACTTGGAAAAATTTCCCCCGGAAGAAAAGATTATGTCCTTGGCATTGACAATCTAACAAGTTACTGTTTTGGGACTTAGGTTTCTGCAACTCACCAGCATCATTACTAAGAGCTCCTGAAGAGGTTATTCTTATGGCAAAAATAACTATAATTGTATACTTGAAAAATGACTCTTTTCTGCTTTTGTGTGAGTATAAGAAGGAATGGAAAAATTAGTTAAAGGTTAGCTAATATTCCTCTGAATTCTCATTGAATCATATTCTCATTGTATCTAAGCAATTCCTACAGTTAAGACCAGGATATTTGATAGAGTATATTAATTTGCTTATTTTCCATCTTCATTGAGATATAATTGACAAATAAAATTCTAAGATATTTAAGTATACAATGTGATGATCTGATATACACATGCACTCTGAAAGGATTTCCCCATCCCATCACATACATTAATTCTTTTTGAAAACTGCATTATGGGATTTCTAGGGACCAAAGTATAGTATTAGTGTGAGATGATAAGGATTTTAAATATTATGGAATTGATTTCTGGAACTCAAGAAATTGTAATCATTTTAGAAAACCAAAGTATTAGAAATTTAGATCTATCAAATGTTGTTAAAAACCACACTGTAATCATTTTACTGTCAAGAAATTTAAAAAAAAAATCAATATTCTGATAACATATTTTAGCATCAGAAAATTAACATCATTTGATAAATACTTACCAAATATCTATTGATAGGAATAATGAGGACTCTATGAATTATGTGGGGTTTCCCCAGTGGCTCAGTGATAAAGAATCTGCCTGCAGTGCAGGACAAGTGTTCATTCCCTGGTTTGGGAAGATCCCTTGGAGCATGAAATGACAACCCACTCTAGTGTTCTTGCCTGAGAAATCCCATGGACAGGGGAGCCTGGTGTGTTACAGTCCACGGCAGTCGCTAAGAGTCAGACATGACTGATCAACTAAATAACAACAATGAATTATGTGAGATTTTTTTTTCTCTTAAAGACAATAAATCATCATTGAGATTAAGTGATACCTAAAACAATTCTAAAAAAAAGTGGTAAATAAGGATGATAATTACTTGATGATGTAAGTGTGATACATAGCACTTACTATGCATGGGGAACTATTTTTGTCACTTCAGTTATTTAATTTATTATCACAACCAATCTAGGTGTTATTGTTATCCACTGTTTAGAAACATGTTACCCGATGTAGAAAGAGTTAAATTTTTTCAAGGTTGCACACCTGGTAGATATCAGGCTGAGATTTAAACCTCAGCAGTCTGACTTGATAGTCTGTTCACTATCAGAAATTACAAGGCAGTAAAATCATTGGCAATGAAGAAGTTAAAAACATATATATAGAATAGTGTGATTTTAGTGCTAAGGAAACCTAATACTGAATCTTGGCTCCACTGTTTTTAACTGTGTGCCTTAAACTCACTGCAGCTATTCCATCATTCATAAAATTTTAACAGTTAACATATCCTAAATACTTATTGACACTTGTTCTAAGCAATTTGTATGTGTTAATTCATCTCATACTTTTAATGAGACCATGTGGTTAAATGCTATTATTTCTCTTCCATTTTACCTATAAGGAAACTGTGTCCCTGAAAGTTTAATAATTTGCCTAAGATCATGTTAGTTGGCATCCTCCCAAAGATAGTGTGTTTTCATATTATACTTTCTTAATCACTATGCTGTCAAGCCCTAGTACAACGTAGGTGCTCAAAACAATGATGATAATATCCTTATTTTATATGTAATTACACATAATCGATCCTGTTTATATACAGAAATGTGGTATGTCAATGTAAGCAGAGAAACTTGCATGCGAGAAATAAGATGCGTCAATGCTACATCAACCAACAAGTAGCTCTGTGATGCAGTTTTAAATTAACTTCAAGCACTCTGTTCCAAACTCACCTGAGCTACACTAGACAGATGCCAAAGATGTATACTGACTGAGGAACTCTGAACTTATTGGCCAAATCTCAGAGATAAAAGGATCCTTTAATATTTTATTATGTTGAGTTTATATATGAGGGATTGTAAGAGAATCATGGTGTTCCTGGATTATGTTGACAGTCTTATCTTCCTTGTGTTCCTCATGAGTAGGATCATAAGGAACATTCAGCCAATTGCTGGGGGAAAGATGACAGGCTAGCTGAAAAATGAGAGGGACAGTTTTCTCAAAATAGCTTATTTCTCTCTAATAACTACAGCTTAAAAGAGAAAACTGGCTTATGAAACCAAATAATTTAAATGATTAGCTCTATATAAATTTGTATGTGTTGTGCTGAGTCGCTTCAGTCTTGTCAAACTCTTTGCAACTCTATGTATTGTAACCTGTGAGGCTCCTCTGTCCTTGGAATTCTCCAGGCAAAAATACTCGAGTGGGTTGCCATGCCCTCCAGGGGACCTTCCCAACCTAGGGATCTAACCCACATCTCCTGAATCTCCTGCATTGCAGGCAGATTCTTTTCCACTGAGCTACTGGAGAAGCCACATGTATTTTGTGTGTGTGTGTGTGTGTGTGTTTGTATGGGTTGATTTACATGTGTGTCTGATTTGCTGTAGAAAAATAATTGCCTTACTAGTTGGAATACTGACTTTAGAGACCTATGTTATCATCTTAAGAAGTCTGACTAACTGAGAACACCATGCTATGAGGAAGCTCAAGTCACATAGAAAGATCACATATATGTATTTAGGCTGACAGAAGACAGCTGTCATTAACCACCAGACATGAGAGTGAGGAAGTTTCTAGATCATATTCTTTTCTAGCTATTGAGTCACTCTGAGCAGTTAGTCTTCTTGACTTGTCAGCACATCATGGAGCAAGACAAGAAGCTGTTGCTTCTGGACCTACCTGAACTCCTAACTCATAGAATCTGTCAACCACTAAGACATGGGTTTATTTGCTAGGTAACTGTGAAAAGAACAGTGTCAGGAAAGACTGAGCTGTGACCAAAGACCTCCATGTTTGCTTCCTGTGCCTGACTTTTGCCGAATAACTAAATTAAAACTGCTGAATAGATGCTGAGTTGTCAAAAGGAAAGAATAATGCTGAGAACTGGACTTTTTCTGGCCTAAAGAAAATATACTTTTCCCTTGTAACGCTGAGATGTGCAGAACAATTTTACTTGCTAATCCAAATTATTAGTAAACAACTCACAAAGGCCTGAATTAACTTGTTTCTTTTCCTCTTTCAAAATCCTACTCATCACCTCCCCTCCACCCCCAATGGGGACACTGTTCTCAATTCTTCCAGAATTTCTGATCCCCAAATTGTAATTATAAAACCCCAAGTAAACTACCCTTTTGCTTGTTTATTGTTCATAGTTCTTTTGCTTGACAGTACAATAATAGCTACAATAGATAGTCAGTGCCAAAGATGATGACTAACTACTTATAACAAGCTTGTTCAGTTCCACATACATAGTCCTGGAGTGAAAAATCACAAAAGGCACAGAGAGCTTGCTGGTTGCAAATGTGGCATTTTCCCAGAACTCAAAAGCTGTTGGTTAAACAACAAAAGAAAGCACATTTTATGTGAATGTGTGGTCTTCCTAACCCTTTTCCATTATAGATTTTTCAAATTGCAAACAAATACTCTTTGGGAAGTTTAAGCAATTGAAATTTCCTGTCAAGGCAAATATTAGACATCCATCTTTCTACATTCACTGAATTAAGATTATTTAGGTATAAA
This sequence comes from Bos javanicus, assembly GCF_032452875.1. Lineage (NCBI taxonomy): Eukaryota > Metazoa > Chordata > Mammalia > Artiodactyla > Bovidae > Bos > Bos javanicus. The sequence goes on along the minus strand of NC_083893.1, from coordinate 5,972,522 downwards.
CTATTGAATTCAATACCTTCTATACATGAAATTCAGTATCTGCTTAGAAAATTCAGTTAATCTTGAGAAAAGATACTATCAATCACAGTTTAACAGTTTTAATAGTATCATAATTTTTGATGATCTAATCTTGCCCTGGGAGGCCTTACAAATAGCTGTGAAAAGAAGAGAGGCAAAAGCAAAAGATAAAAGGAAAGATATAAGCATCTGAATGCAGGGTTCCAAAGAATAGCAAAGAGATAAGAAAGCCTTCCTTGGCGATCAATGCAAAGAAATAGAGGAAAACAACATAATAGGAGAGACTAGAGATCTCTTCAAGAAAATTAGAGATACCAAGGGAATATTTCATGCAAAGATGGGCTCAATAAAGGACAGAAATGGTATGGAACTAACAGAAGCAGAAGATATTAAGAAGAGGTGGCAAGAATACACAGAAAACTGTACAAAAAATATCTTCATGACCAAGATAATCACGATGGTGTGATCACTGACCTAGAACCAGACATCCTGGAATGTGAAGTCAAGTAGGCCTTAGAAAGCATCACTGCAAACAATGCTGGTGGAGGTGATGGAATTCCAGTTGAGCTATTTCAAATCCTGAAAGATGATGCCGTGAAAGTGCTGCACTCAATATGCCAGAAAATTTGGAAAGCTCAGCAGTGGCCACAGGACTGGAAAAGATCAGTTTTCATTCCAATCCCAAAGAAAGGCAATGCCAAAGAATGCTCAAACTACCACACAATTGCACTCATCTCACACGCTAGTAAAGTAATGCTCAAAATTCTCCAAGCCAGGCTTCAGCAATTCGTGAACCATGAACTTCCAGATGTTCAAGCCGGTTTTAGAAAAGGCAGAGGAACCAGAGATCAAATTACCAACATCTGCTGGATCATGGAAAAAGCAAGAGAGTTCCAGAAAAACATCTATTTCTGCTTTATTGACTATGCCAAAACCTTGGAGTGTGTGGATCACAATAAACTGTGGAAAATTCTGAAAGAGATGGGAATACCAGACCACCTGACCTGACTCTTGAGAAACCTATATTCAGGTCAGGAAGCAACAGTTAGAAGTGGACATGGAACAACAGACTGGTTCCAAATAGTAAAAGGAGTTCGTCAAGGTTGTATATTGTCACCCTGCTTATTGAACTTATATGCAGAGTACATCATGAGAAATGCTGGGCCGGAAGAAGCACAAGCTGGAGTTCAGATTGCCAGGAGAAATATCAATAACCTCAGATATGCAGATGACACCACCCTTATGGCAGAAAGTGAAGAGGAATTAAAAAGCCTCTTGATGCAAGTGAAAGAGGAGAGTGAAAAAGTTGGCTTCAAGCTCAACATTCAGAAAATGAAGGTCATGGCATCTGGAGCCATCATTCATGGGAAATAGATGGGGAAACAGTGGAAACGGTGTCAGACTTTATTTTTGGGGGCTCCAAAATCACTGCAGATGGTGATCGCAGCCGTGAAATTAAAAGATACTTACTCCTTGGAAGGAAATTTATGACCAACCTAGATAGCATATTCAAAAGCAGAGACATTACTTTGCCAACAAAGGTCCATCTAGTCAAGGCTATGGTTTTTCCTGTGGTCATGTATGGATGTGAGAGTTGGCCTGTGAAGAAGGCCGAGTGCCGAAGAATTGATGCTTTTGAACCGTGGTGTTGGAGAAGACTCTTGAGAGTCCCTTGTACTGCAAAGAGATCCAACCAGTCCATTCTAAAGGAGATCAGCCCTGGGATTTCTTTGGAAGGAATGATGCTAAAGATTGGCCACCTTATGCGAAGAGTTGACTCATTGGAAAAGACTCTGAGGCTGGGAGGGATTGGGGGCAGGAGGAGAAGGGGACGACAGAGGATGAGCTGGTTGGATGGCATCACTGACTCGATGGAGGTGAGTTTGAATGAACTCCGGGGGGTTGGTGATGGACAGGGAGGCCTGGAGTGCTGCAATTCATGAGGTCACCAAGAGTCGGACACGACTGAGTGACTGAAGTGAACTGAATCTTGCCTTATCTTATCACAATATCTGTAATTGATGTTTTACCATTATTTTTAAACAGATATCACACTTTTCTACTTAAAATATTAAGCTAATTTCTATCTTATTATTTTTAAAATTCAAAGTTCAAAAGTTTTTTGGTTTATCTCTGGAGAATTATTGACCCTTTGAAAAGTCAAAACTAGTTGATACATATTCCCCAAAATCATTATAGAAAAATCCCAGTGCTATGTTTATGGAAAAATTAAATAACTGCTTGCATCTATTGAGTGAAAGATGGTAATCAAGTATAAAGTTTTACTGAATTGTCTTGGTTACAATATATCATAAAGTATCCATTTAGGTACTAAACAGTAAGAATAATTTCACTAGGGAACTTCTTTCAAATATAAAAGAAGATTGATTACTTCATTTTTCATTGCCTCTTTGAGATGGTTGAGCTTTAGTATAGAGACCTCTGAATTTGAAGTTGCTAGGCCTCAGTATAACCCTGATATCACTGGTAATCTCAGGAAAGAGATAAACTCTTTAAGCCTCAGTTGTCTCATCTATACTTGAACATAAACAAGAGAAAGTCATTGATAATCATGTAGGTTAAAAAACAGTGTTTGACATGACTTCACTTCTGGCCCTTTGGAAGAATCCAGAAAAAAATTAGAAGTCTACAATTAATTTCTTGCAGTGAAATACAAATCTAACCACAGGTTAAAACACTGGGAAAGTATTTTTGGGTTTTTGGACTCTATTAGGCAGTTTGTTCCCTTGGATCCTTGAGTTTCCCTGATGGCTCAGACAGTAAAGAATCTGCCTGCAATACAGGAGACCCAGGTTTGATCCCTGGGTTGGGAAGATCCCCTGGAGAAGGGACTGGTTATCCACTCCAGTATTCTTGCCTGGAAATTCCAAGGACTGAGAAGCCTGGAGGACTACAGTCCATGGGGTTTCAAAGAGTCAGACACAACTGAGCAACTAACATTAATACCACGGAGCCCAGCTGAGAGTGATGAGGGTTTTGAAATCCAGCTAACATAGCATTTTCTAGGTCATGTCCCCTGATTGGAACTGCTTCTGTCTTGAGGAGTTCATACCTTTTACAAATTACTAGAAAGACATCATAAAGGCAAGCAGTGGCCCTGTGTGTCACAAGCTAATTACCTAATCATGGACTCAATATTTCTGTGTAAAAGGTTTCTTCAGCTTATAATAATTTCATGTCTGAAATAATTAGTTTTGAAGCAACGGAACATATGCTTACCAAAAGTAAAGTCAGAATCTGACTGCTTTTATACCACTACTTTAAAATAAGATAACTAGAATAAATACTGCTACTTTTTAATGTAATTTAAAAATACAGGTTAATATTAGAAATAATTTTAAGAACAGGAAATAATACTGTAAAACCCACTGCTCTGAATGTTATTCAGTTAGTTAATCCAACTTTGTATTCAAATCTATGATTGCTATTGTACTCAGATATTGATGAACTACCCTTTATTCCCCTGCTTGAACCTATTCTGTAACAATTAAGTACTACCTATATTTAATGGTTGGAGAAGGTAATGGCACCCCACTCCAGTACTCTTGCCTGGAAAATCCCATGGACGGAGGAACCTGGTGGGCTGCCATCTATGGAGTCATACAGAGTAGGACACGTCTGAAGCGACTTAGCAGGACATTTAATGGTGGACTTTGATATTTAGTAATATAATGGTCTTTTTTTTTTCTGTTTTTGAAACTGTTTTGTCATTATGCTTCAACTCCGTATGTGGTTTACTTCTTCACACTTCTTGATCCATTCTTCTTTGTTCTGAGTTAAAAGAAATGATCATGATTTTTATCTGACTCTGAAACAGCTACATTCTGAACTATGACTTTCAAAAATGCCATTAACCAAAAAGAGAAAACAAAAGGAAAGTAAATAAAAATCAAAGAAATGGAATATCAACTACGTTCACAACTGCACCCAATGAACATTTCTATGGAGGACGAGGTGGTTGTCATAACTCTTGTGTTTTCACAATTCATCTCTGTTGATACTCCTCTCTCATTCTTTAATTACATCTATATTTATGTGTAATGGAATTACAGTCAATTTCTAAGTCTAGCATAGCTACCACATTGTTTAATAATTTCATTTGCTACTCAGATGAAGGAAGTTTAATTAGATCAGTTGTGCATACACAAAACAAACAAATATAACTGGCTCTGTTGGAATTATTGAATATTTTGACCTGCAAATCTGTAATTCTAAATAATTTTTAAATTAAAATTGGTTCAAGCAATTCTGTCTAATATTGCCTTTACAAAATAAGTTTACAACTTCCTCCCATATGTATGAAATGGCTATTATTATATCTTCCTCACCTCTGCAGAAACATTACTTTGCCAACAAAGATCCATCTAATCAAAGCTATGGTTTTTCAAGTAGTCATGTATGGATATGAGAGTTGGGCCACAAAGAAAGTTGAGAACTGAAGAATTGATGCTTTTGAACTGTGGTGTTGGAAAAGACTCTTGAGAGTCCCTTGGACTGCTAGGAGATCAAACCAGTCAATCCTAAAGGAGATCAGCCCTGGGATTTCTTTGGAGGAATGATGCTAAAGCTGAAACTCCAATACTTTGTCCACCTGATGTGACGAACTGAATCATTGGAAGAGACCCTAATGCTGGGAAAGATTGAAGGCAGGAGGAGAAGGGGTCAACAGAGGATGAGATGGTTGGATGGCATAACCGACTCAATGGACATGAGTTTGAGTAAACTCTGGGAGTTGGTGATGGACAGGGAAGCCTGGCGTGCTGCAGTCCATGGGGTCACAAAGAGTTGGACACGACTGAGTGACTAACTTTTACTTTCTTTCTTTTAAAAGGAGCCTTTGTATGTACTGGTGAATTGTAAGCTTTGTAATGTTTGAACAGGCATTTGGCATTTCTTTTGGGAGTTACTGAATCAATAGTCACTTAATCAGAAGCTGTTATCTGTTGGGCCCTTTCTTTTGTGTTTAGGACATTACAGTTCCAGAAAAAGATCAGTAACTGCTTATTGAATGAACCACATATTCATTACTTCATTTCTGTGTTGAAAATCAGGTATGGTACATAGTAATCATTAGATAGTGGCTTGAAAATGAATGAACACATTAAAGAACACTATTTGATTCTTGAAGGGTCAAGAGAGAAAAATGATATTTACAATGCTACTTTCTAGCAACAGCCACACTTGTCGATTTCTAGTGTGGCTGAATAAATGGAACTCATAATCATGAGGCAAAAAGTAAACACAAAATTGCTATAAAATATTTAGATCACTATTTTCATCAGTGACATAGAATGACTAAATTTAATTGCTCTTGGAATATTAGCTTTTCTAAAAATTATATTTTATTTTTAATTGTAGGATAATTACTTTACAATGATGCTTTGGCCATGCATCAACATGAATCAGTCATAGGTATATATATATCCCCTCCCTCTGATAACCCCCTAGCTCCCCCTCCCCCTCCCACCCCTCCAGATTGTCACAGAGGGCTTTGAGTTTCCTTTGTCATACAGCAACCCCATACTTGCTATCTATTTTACATATAGTAATGTGTATGTTTCAATGTGGGATGATTTGGAATATTACCTTTAAAAAATTTGAATATCAAGTAGCTCCAGTGTAATATTCAAAATAAATTGCAAATACCAAAACAAAACAAAAAGTGAGCATTTATAACTAAGAGTAGTAACATTCTTGGGTTATTTTATAAAAGGAAACATTTATCTTCATTATTACTATGTCATATTAACGATAGCACCTAAAGTATGAATAGCCATGAATTTTGAACTGGTCAATACAAAAAATAAAACAGGGCAGCCCTCCTGTCATTCAACACTCTGGTACCACTTTATTGCAATATATATTAGTTCAAATTTCTGTATGACACTTCTGATAAGTTTATTGATGTGGAATAAAATACATTTTGAAATATTCTATTGTATTAGGTATTTACAAGTTTATAAATAATTGTTCCATATTCAGTACACCTTAGTAGCAGTTTGACAATAGAAATTGTGACATTCTATTTCTTTAAGTAAATGATTATAGTTACAACTACATTAATTAAGACAATTCCATCCTTGACCAAACTTACACTTGCTAAAGTTAATAGATGTTTTACTTCTGTTTTTATTTTGTATAATTAGGATAATGTAATATTTTCATAAATATATTTGACAGATTTTATTAGATAACATTCATAAAGTGATATTCATATAAAGTACTGACTAATAACTTCATCAGAAACATCATCATTATTATAATATTTGCTGTATTTTTCATTCTAACCACTCATCCTTCCTTGCAGAATTTGGCCCTGAAGAGATGAGTAGCATTTCTGGATTCAGTTCAGTCACTCAGTCATGTCCGACTCTGAAGCCCCATGGATTGCAGCACACCAGGATTCCTTGTCCGTCACTAAATCCTGGAGCTTGCTCAAACTCATGTCCATCGACTTGGTGATGCCATCCAACCATCTCATCCTCTATCATCCATTTCTTCTCCTGCCTTCAATCTTTCCCAGCATCAGGGTCTTTTCCAATGACTCAGTTCTTCACATCAGGTGGCCAAAGAGTTAGAGCTTCAGCTTTAGTATCAGTCCTTCCAATGAATATTCAAGACTGATTTCCTTAGGATTGACTGGTTTGATCTCCTTGCAGTCCAAGGAACTCTCAAGAGTTTTCTCCAAAACCACAGTTCAAAAGCATCAACTCTTCAGTTCTCAGCTTTCTTGATGGCCCAAATCTCACATCCATATATGACTACCATGGTAGAAAAACCATAGCTTTGACTAGATGGACCTTTGTCAGTAAAGTAACATCTCTACTTTTAAAAATGCTGTTCAGGTTGGCCATAGCATTTCTTCTGGATGAGTATAGTACAATTCCTGTACCCTGGGTACTTTTTGCTTGTTTTATTAAATGGTATATAATTGTTAAGACAATATTTACTTAGAATATAAATACAGCTAATTAAAAAACTTAGGAATTATTTGACTGAGTCATTATGCCCTCAGTTCAGTTCAGTTTAGTTCAGTCTCTCAGTCATGTCCGACTCTTTGCAACCCCATGAATCCCAGCACGCCAGGCCTCCCTGTCCATCACCATCTCCTGGAGTTCACTCAGGCTCATGTCCATCGAGTCGGTGATGCCATCTAGCCAGCTCATCCTCTATCGTCCCCTTTTCCTCCTGCCCCCAATCCCTCCCAGTATCAGAGTCTTTTCCAATTTGTCAACTCTTCGCATGAGGTGGCCAAAGCACTGGAGTTTCAGCTTTAGCATCATTCCTTCCAAAGAACACGCACAGCTGATCTCCTTTAGAATGGACTGGTTGGATCTCCTTGCAGTTCAAGGGACTCTCAAGAGTCTTCTCCAACACCACAGTTCAAAAACATCAATTCAACTGCAAATATTGGAAATAAATGGTTTTTCAAGAAGATTGTCCAAATCAAATTCCAATGAAGAAGTTACTCTCTCCCAAAAGTATTTTTGTGGTATGCTTAGAGCAGACAGCTGCATTATTTCAGAAAGTCAGATTAAACTGTCTTCTGTGAAGCTGATAACCTTCCCCATGAAATAGCCATCCAAGCCAGGGAGGTTACTGGATTCACATGTTAAAGAGCACCCTGAAATATTGTCTCTCTAGCCCTTTACACCTCTTTAGGGACTTCACCTCCAAAGAAGGCAAGTCTTTTTACCTCTATATAAAACATTTTGGAGGAGATTCAATATTCATAGAAATATCTTCAGATATTTTTATAGTTGCTTTCATTTTTCCATATTATACTTTCCACAGTCCCTCCAACCTGTCTCTTATCCAGAGTGTTTTCTAGTTATGCTTCTGTTTGCATAATTTACCTTGACACACAAATTGATGACTTTTCCTAATTTACACTTCCCTGTATGGCATGTTTTGTTTTTAAGTATTAACTACAGAGGTGCTGCTACTTCTCTATTAAGCATATCTTAGGATTATCTACTATACTTCAAGCAGCTGTTAGTATAATTTATCCTGTGGATGAAATCTGGACACTAAACCATAATTTGATCAAGGCATTATCCCTTGTTAGGTACACTGACAGACTGTTCCCCATCAAGTCATGTCATTCATCATCTCTTCACGAATATAGGTTGAAAAGCAAGTAGAATAAAATCTATATTTAAAAATGTGAAAGTTAAATAATATAAAATTTAAAAAAATTTTTTTAAATGTGAAAAAGTGAGATCTAGTAGAATGAAACTTTTGTTGAAGCTCATACAAAAACTGAAGCCAATAATAATAGATATTGGCTCAACAGCTGTGGTGCAGACACAACATTACTTCAATAGAAAGAATAACTTCATCCTCTATAGTTCCCCTTTCTTTCTGAAATACATAAATTATTTTTCTTTTTTTATGCAATTCAAAGATTCAGTCAATTTTACCTATACTATTTTTTTTCTCCATATTTGAAAGAAGACGATTTTCTGGGGCTCTGATAAAGGCCTTAGTTAAAGGCTGGGCATCCTCACTGGCTAAATTTGGCTGAGGTGACATTTATCTTATCACTAGAATGTGGTTATATTTTGTAGGATTTGAAAGTCACAAGCTAAAATAATTCAAAGCAAAAATTCTTTTGTAGCATTCAATCTCACAAAGACTTTAGGCTTCTCCTGTTCCAGTTGCCTGGCAATGCATACTTCATACTAGGTTCACATTCCAGGAAACAGGCCTGGGCTACTTTTCTAATTACAAATATTAACGTAGTATAGTGTACTGAACTAAAAGATCTGACCTTTTAGCTGTATATATCAGCCCAGATTAGATGAGAATATGCTCCTATTATCATGGTTTTGAAATTCAAGTAAGAATTTTTTGAAGGGTACAGTGTTATTATTCCATCAGTTCCCCTAGCCTAGACTCTAGATCAGTTCTCGGTCTTGTCCAATTTCAGCTCTCCCCATGTTCTCTCATTCCATTACAGTCAACTCGTATGAATATGTTTCAGGTATCTAATCCATCATGTCTCTATATAATGAATGGGGTGTCAAATAAATAACAATTATTTTTGAAGGCCATTTATCAATATCATAATATAGGAGATACTAGACAGAATATAAGTAGCTGTGTAAGTTCTTCAACTTGGTTTATATTTATGATTTCTAAATATTCTTTTGATCATCTTAACTTAAAAGTTTTAAAAATAAAGGTATCAATAAATGATACTTTCAAACTTAATATTAGCAAATAATTACATTTCTCCTCTTGCTAAAATCAATTTCAAAGCACATTAATTTCATTTTTAGTTGTTCTAATGTTTTCTACCCAATGGATAGGGCCAGAGGGTAGGGATAATTCTACTAACCAGCTCTTGGGCATAGCTCACAGTTGAATGTGTTGCTTAAGATTATTTAGGAGCAGAGAAAAACCTGGACACAACTGTAAAGTAATTAAGCCTTCTTTATGAATCTAGTCAACTTTTTTTTCCAATGTTCATCTCCCTACTTCTGGCTCATTGTTCCCTCCTTCCAGGCACATGATGCCACAAGACAACTGTGTCCATGCCACTCTGAGGGGTTAGTCAGTGACTAGGAACCACACCTTCTTATACTCTTTTCCAGTGAATAAATAACTGCCTTAAGACAAACTTTCAGACATATTTTTCTAAGGGGTCAACCTGTTATAATATTCTGCTTTCAATAATAAGGGGTTCATCTAATTGCTGTGTGTTCAGTCAAGGAAATCATCACCTACACATGGATGTTTAATGTCACATGAAGAATGATCTGTGAATAATTCCCAGAAATCGCATAATTTTGGTTTTATCGAATTCTACTTATACTTTTGAGTGGTTCTATTAAAGTTTTTGAAATCAATAAATTCCATGATTCTATTAATTACCATTCTGCTGCTGCTGCTAAGTCGCTTCAGTCATGTCAGACTCTGTGTGACCCCATAGACGGCAGCCCAGCAGGCTCCCCGTCCCTGGGATTCTTCAGGCAAGAACACTGGAGTGGGTTGCCATTTCCTTCTCCAATGCAGGAAAGTGAAAAGTGAAAGTGAAGTTGCTCAGTTGTGTCCAACTCTTAGTGACCCCATGGACTGCAGCCTTCCAGGTTCCTCCATCCATGGGATTTTCCAGGGAAGAGTACATGGGGTGCCATTGCCTTCTCCAATTACCATTCTAGTTCATAGGGAATCAAGTCTATAGCATACTAATTTATGTAATAATCAACGATTTTTCTACCAAATATGCTTTTCTAACTATTTTAATATGATGAAAATATTTGCATGAAAACAGAGCATATATCAGGCCACTACCTAGATTAAACAGGCTACCTTTATTTTACTCCCAGTGAAAGAACTTTCTTTATCAGTGGGGCTGTAGTGAAAAAAACAAAATGGAGTGATGAGGCAAAGAATAAGAGGCCATTCTCAGGCATTTAGAAAATCAAAGTGAGACAGTCAGGAGAGGAGTGCTTGATTTACTTCCAAAGACATTCAAACTTGCTCCAAACATTTAAAAACACAAATAGCAGAAAAATGCACATTCAGTTGCTGAATTCTGTGCTGTCCAAATCTAATTAAATATTTAAGGATGTAATTTCGGGCAACTGTGAATAGACTGAGACTTTTGTATTGAGCATATCAACATTAACACAAGAAGAATTTGAGATTCACAATTAGAGAGCATGATTAGACACTCAGCACAGGGATTATGACTCATAAATGGACAGGACAATAACTAAGTACAAGGGTCACTTCAAATCCACTTTTGTGGAGAGCCTACTGTCTGGTGATGGAAGACTCATAGATATCATCAGCTATATAGTATTATAGTTATAGTTATAATATATAATATTATATGTTATATATATATGTTATATAGAGAGTTCCAACACCATGGTACTTATTAAAAATAACCCTATTAATTAGCATCTATAGAATCCTTAATATGTGAGACATTGTGGTAATTTAATTGCACTTTTTAATTATTCTCAAACTTCCCTCTAGCTACATACATTAAAATCACAATGGTTTACTAAAAATTCATTTTCTTATATGTATCCCAGGTATCCTGCATGAGAATATATGGGCTAGTACCAATTCTGCATTTTAACGTGTATATCAGGTGATTTTTCAGCAGACTAAAGTTTAAGAAACTGTGACACATTCCTTCATTCAATTATTATTTCGATAGAATGAAATAGGTAATATTATCCCTATTTTATAAGTAAGGAAACCTATAAAGAACAAACTAGTAGAAAAAGAGATCAGATTTGTGGTTACCAGAGGCTGGTTTCAGAGGGAGAATTGGATGAATGCAATCAAAAGGTACAAATGTTACCTAACACAAGTCTGTGTGCTTGACACAGTAAGGCCAAACGAATCCAGGCATCAGAGTTTGGAACAGAGAAAGGTTTATTGCAAGGCAAAGCAAGGAGAACAGGTGGTTGATGCTAAAAAATCTGAAACTCTCCAGTGAGTTTTCAGAGAAAAGGCAAAATGTGGGGTGAGGGCTGCAGCATATATTCTGATTGATTATTGGTAAGGTAACAGGGAAAAGCTCCAGAAATCTGGTGGTCTTCATGAAGTTAACTATCCTCCATGTGGGTGGGAGCCTTAGTTCCTGCAGAACTCAAGATACTGTTATGTACAACATATTTCTTGAGGAGAAACCAGGACTGTACCTCAAGCCAGCACTATCTTTTCTTGAGTATGCTCCTCCCTTGTTTCTCCATTCCCTGATGAGCAACTGTTTGAATTTGCACTGCGAAATGCAGGGAAAGTGAAGAAGGCCAAAAGAAGCCTATTTCCTACAATCAAGTAATTGGTGATGCAGAAAGGCTTTTGTGCCCAAGAGGACCCCTCAGGGTCCTGGCTCGGTTTCACAAGCTTTCAATTATAAGATAAATAGGTACAAGAGATATAAAGTGCAACATGATAAATATAGTTAACACTCAGTTCAGTCACTCAGTCGTGTCCAACTCTTTCTCACCCCAAGGACTGCAGTAAGCCAGGCCTCCCTGTTCATCACCAAATCCTGGAGCTTACTCAAACTCATGTCCATCCAGTTGGTGATCCCTCCAACCATCTCATCCCCTGTTCTCCCCTTCTCCTCCTGCCTTCAATCTTTCCCAGAATCAGGATATTTTCCAATGAGTCAGTTCTTCACATTAGGTGGCCAAAGTATTGGAGCTTCAGCTTCAGCATCAGTGCGACCAGTGAATATTCAGGACTGATTTCCTTTAGGATAGACTGGTTGGATCCCCTTGCAATCCAAGGAACTCTCAAGAGTATTCTCCAACACCACACTTCAAAAGCATCAATTCTTCAGCATTCAGCTTTTTTTATAGTCCAACTCTCATATCCATACATGACTACTGGAAAAACCATAGCTTTGACTAGATGGACCTTGGTCGGCAAAGTAATGTCTCTGCTTTTCAATATGCTGTCTAGGTTTGTCATAGATTTTCTTCCAAGGAACAAGTGTCTTTTAATTTCATGGCTGCAGTCACTAGCTGCAGTGATTTTGGAGCCCAAGAAAATAAAGGCTGTCACTGTCTCCATTGTTTCCCCATCTATTGGCCATGAAGTGATGGGACTCGATGCCATGATCATTTTTTTAATGTTGAGTTTTAAGCCAGCTTTTTCACTCTTCTCTTCCACTTTTTCAGGAGCCCCTTTGGTTCCTCTTTGGCTTTTGCCATAAGGGTGGTGTCATCTGTATATCTAAGGTTATTGATATGTCTCTCTGCAATTTTGATTTCAGCTTGTGCTTCATCCAGCCTGGCATTTCACATAATTAGCACTAGTATATGTTATATAGAGTGTCTGTTGGCTTAGCTGATAAAGAATCCACCTGCAGTGCAGAAGACAGTCTGCAATACAGGACACTGGGTCCAATTCCTGGGTGGGGAAAACCCCCTGGAGAAGGAAATGGCAATCTACTCCAGTATTCTTACCTGGGAAATCCCATGGACAGAGGAACCTGGCAGGCTACAGTTCATGGGATCACAAAAGTATCAGACACACCTTAACAACTAAACCACTATCACCATATGTTATGTATGAAAGTTGTTAAGAGTAGATCATGAGATTTTTTAATCACAAGAAAAATGTACATTTTTCATTTTTCTTTAATGTTGTATTTACATGAGATGATGGATATTCACTAAACTTACTGTGGTAACAACATAATATATATATTAAAACTATTATGCCATATACCTTAAACTTTTATTGTACTGTATGTCATTTATAGCTTAATGAAACTGGAAGGAAAAAAATATAACTTGAAACTCAAGTGATAAATGCAAATATATTCAGTTATTTGAATACAAAATTAAAGCATCATAAATTAAAAGGGCCATATCTACAAAAAAATATGAGAAACATAAAAGTTGAGAATTATGTTTCGCTCAATGGTCTTTCTGAGAACTTCCAAACCTGGAAGACAGCCTTTCAGATAGCTCTGAGGGTCTGTTCTGAAGATGCAAGAGCCACTATGGATAGGAGTTTTTGCACTAAAGACAAGGTAGCCATTGAAAGATTACTGTTAAAAGAAAATCAGCTATTTCAAGTTAATGAATTTAACATTTTTCTAAGTTCGGGACAGTGTCAGAGTCTGAGTTCATTGAAATCATCCTTTTTATATGAACTTTAGATATCTAAAGCCAGTATTCTGTTCTTTCCCATCCTGAGTCCCTTCAAGGTGTACCTTTGGAAGTGGTTGCTGTGGCTGAGGGATTGATTGAGGGCATCCTGTTCATTTCTGTCAGGATTTCCCTCAAAGCTCATGGTAGGAGTAGCTATAGTGGCTTTATGGCTTCCACATCCTTTCTTAACTACTGATAGGGCAGGCAACACTTTTTATTCATAGCTAATACATAAGTTTATGTATGTAAGTATCTTGCTTTTTTATTTGTTGACTTCCCATGTATCTTTTGTTCTGTACTGCGAATTAAACCCTAATGACTATGAAGCAATAATATGTGATATATTACAAAAAAGAATATTGAATTGAAGATATATAATAGATATTGCACTTTTCCCCTGGATTAGGACACACATTTATTCTTATGCTTACTGAGGAAGAGCAGGAGCTAATATTCACATGTGAATAATTCATTTACATTTACTAGCATGGAAATTAATCAGTTTGGGAAGGAAGGCCTGTCACAGGAATGGAAAGACAGGGTTAAGTCATAGAACTCGAGCTCAAACACAGGAGACAAAGCAAAGTTGAAAGCAATAGATACTTCTTTGAGTTAATGTGACAGAGTATCCAGGATATGGATACTAGAGTGGCAGTTAGAGTGGCAATTGAATTTCTTGGTTGGAAAATAAAAATACCTTGTTGTTTCTGATCTGTACTAATTAACACCAGGCAAGTGGCCATGTTAGAGATGTGGTTTTTCAGGCAATTTAAATGATGAAATGACAGGTGAGACACCAGCTCTAAACAGAGAAGGATTAACTAAAGTCTATAAAAATATAGGTTTGATGAGACAATCTGCCAGGTGTGGAACAAAGGGACTTGTCAACAATAGTCCTTCTGTGACCAGGCAATAAATTCTTTTAGGCATAGCACTGGAACTGTTCATGGATACAGAGTAATTACAGAAGACTGCAGTTATCAGGGTCTGGTGACTGCTCCAGTCAGCAAAACTTGAATGGAAATAGTAAATAAAGTAATATTTGATTAAGTTTACTTGGAGGCTTGCACTCATTTTACTGTTTTATTTGCAGTTGTAGGATGCTTCTGAATCACTTAGTGTCTGGAAGGTGAACAGCTTCTGCTAACACGCAGCATCATCTTTTGCTGACAAGAGATAGAATTAAGAACAAAAGAATTCCTAAAACAAACCAAATATTTTTGGTTTAGACAACAGTGTAAATTTAGATTAAACAGACCTGGCAAAGAATGAAAATGATGTTTTATCTTTGGTGAGCCTCTAATAGGAAGGATTTGTTCAACTGGATACAGGCAGTAGTAGAGGGATTCTCTTCAATTACTAAACATGCCCAAGTTTAGTAATTGGGAAATTGAAGCAGTTCAAGATTTGGAAACTTGAATTGATCATTTTTTTCCTTTTTGGAATAATTGATTATTTTAGAATGGAGATATGAAATATAGAAGAGATGATGCTTAATATATGTTTTATTAAATGAATTTATCAAAAATGTGGTTTTTATTTATTTATTTATTTTTAAATGTTAATCATGTCAAACCAAAATTTTATAGATTTTTTTAACCCTCAGTTTGGATTTTATTTTTATAATATCACAAAATAAACATCAGGAGCAATACATGATTGATTATACATATTTGTTCTAGTATTGCAGATTTTCCTTAGACACTTTGCAGAGTTGTGGTTTTTAACTTTGGTAATTAATTTTAATGTTTAAAGGATTATACTCACTCCATTTGTCCAAGTGGATTGCAGTGATAGAAAACAAGCAGAAAAATGAAGAAGGTAGAAACAAACAAATTAATCACCAAATGTGAGAACTGGCAACTGGTATCTTGTACTTTGAGTCCAAAGAGCAGATACAGGGTCTTATTTAAAGAAAACGACCCATCTGAAGCAATCAAAAATCCAGGCTCACTTTTTGAAAGTGAGATAGATCCACTAACAGAAGGTTAATGCTTTGACAAAGTCTCCTACTTAAGGCAGCATTAGAAAGCTGACATAGATTAGCAGCCTAAATTTGGAATAACATTATTGTTAACTGAAATACTCGATCTGACATAGTCCTAGTACTGCACTGTAATAGGCTCACTAGGCCAGTAACTCAAGGATCCTTGAGGACAGTGCCTGCATGCATGCTAAGTCGCTTCAGTAGCATCCATGGGATTCTCCAGGCAAGAATAATGAAGTGAGTTGCCATGCCCTCCTCCAGGTGACCTTCCTGACAAAGGAATCAAACCCTTGTTTCATGTCTCCTGCGTTGGCAGGCAGGTTCTTTACCACTAGCGACACCTGCAAGTTGCAACGTAAGTACTAGATAAGGCTAGGGCTTCCCAAGTGGTGCCAGTGATAAAGAACCAACCTGCCAATGTAGGAGACACAAGAAACAAGGGCTCTGTTCCTGAGTTGGGAAGTTCCCCTGGAGGAGGGCATGGCAACACATTCTACTATTCTTCCCTGGAGAATCCCATGGACAGAGGAGTCTGGCGGGCTATAGTTCATGGGGTTGCAAAGAGCTGGACACAACTGAAGTGACTTAGCACACACAGGGAAGACTAGTTACAGAAATCAAGAGGTAAAAGATCTAAAATTCATAAGGAGATGAAGAATAGTAAACTCATATAAAAATATTCTGGATATTTATTCACTCAGAACAACATGAAAATAATAGTGAAATTAGAAAATGAATTTAAAATCAATATGCATAGTCTCTGAAGTAAATTTAAAAAGCCATGAAAAAAATAATAATACAATCTAAACAAAGATTAAAAGATAAGAAGGAAATAGTATTGAGATGAATATGAAAAACAATTGCAAATCTCAAAATGAAAAGTATAATAATTTCAATAAAAAATAATAATTGGCTAATTACCAGTCAATAAAAAACATAATAAATGCACCCAGACTCATAATGAATTGAAACTGCAGGACATCATTGTGAATATTATCACAGTGAAGAAGATATTAAAACAATTCGAATGACTTTAGATTTCTCATCATCAGGATTATTAGGTTCCAGGAAATACCGACCAATCGAAAGGGCTAAAGTGTAATAGAAGTTTATAACCTGGGAGGATAGCAGACTAGAATAAAAGCAAAATTAAAAGCATTTTGATATATACTTAAAAAATCACACAAAATACACACAGAACTTCTTTGGAAAAAGTATTAAATGATTAACTTTAGTAAGTAGAATTGAACCCCAAAGACACAGTGGAATGAATGCATCTATAGTAATGCTGATAAAATTGGCTATTAGAAAAAATGTGACTGTAAATTTTTTAATAGTAATGAAGTATGTGGGGAAGGCCTGGGAAATGAATGCTAAATAACTAAGTAAATAAATTGACAACTTCTTTTCTTATTGAGAGGAAGATAAGCTGTTTTACAATTTAGACTTTAAAATTAAGTATACATAAGGAGAACTAGGAGAAGGCAATGGCAACCCACTCCAGTACTCTTGCCTGGAAAATCCCATGGATGGAGGAGCCTGGTAGGCTGCAGTCCGTGGCGTTGCTAAGATTCGGATACGACTCAACGTCTTCACTTTCACTTTTCACTTTCATGCTTTGGAGAAGGAAATGGCAACCCACTCCAGTGTTCTTGCCTGGAGAATCCCAGGGATAGGGGAGCCTCGTAGGCTGCAGTCTATGGGGTCGCACAGAGTCGGACACGACTGAAGCAACTTAGCAAGGATAACTAACAAAAATAGAATTACAATTACTTGCTTCAAATGTCCCCCAAAATTTTAAAAAAGGGTGAAGAGCATAGATGAAACAAACTTATCAGTGAAATGGAAAACAAGAAAATTAATAAAGGAAAGAAAGTGGAGCAAAGATAAAAAGAGTAAAGAGAAACTCAAGAAAATCCCTGACAATTCAGTGGTTAAGACTTGGGGCTTTCACTGCCATGGATCCTATAATATCAAAGTTTATAATTGTCCAGCTGAAGGAGATTTTTAAAAAGGTGAATATTTCACTGTTTGGTAGTAGTTTTTATTATAGAACGTTTGCTTTTTCTTCCCTAAGATGTCAGTAAAGTTTCTTGGCTTCACAAGTGATTTGGCATGAAATCACAGAAAGGGTGCAACTTTATATGGGTGCCAGAGTAAAATAGTAAAAAAAAAGAAAAAAAAACAGTATATGTTGAACCAAGAGTGTATTACAGTGTATTTAAAGCAATAAGGGGATTGATATCCACTAGGTAGGACTTTACAAAAGTCTGGATATCTCTGAATTGCCTTAGGCTATGGTAATAACAGTTGTGGAAGAAGTTTTGAAAATTCACATCCAACTCTTTGCAACACCATGAATCGCAGCACACCAGGCCTCCCTGTCCACCTTGGACTCCCGGAATTCACCCAAACTTAACCAGCCATCTCATCCTCTGCTGTCCACTTCTCCTCCTGCCCCCAATCCTTTCCAGCATCAGAGTCATTTCCAGTAAGTCAACTCTTTGCATGAGGTGGCCAAAATATTGGAGTTTCAGCTTTAGCATCAGTCCTTCCAATGAACACCCAGGACTGATCTTTAGAATGGACCAGTTGGATCTCCTTGCAGTACAAGGGACTCTCAAGAGTCTTCTCCAACACCACAGTTCAAAAGCATCAATTTTTTGTTGCTCAGCCTTCTTCACAGTCCAACTCTCACATCCATACATGACCACTGGAAAAAATATAGCCTTGACTAGACGGACCTTTGTTGGCAAAGTAATGTCTCTGCTTTTCAATATGCTATCTAGGTTGGTCATAACTTTCCTTCCAAGGAGTCAGCGTCTTTTAATTTCGTAGCTGTAATCACCATTTGCAGCGATTCTGGAGCCCAAAAAAATAAAGTCTGACACTGTTTCCCCATCTATTTCCCATGAAGTGATGGGACCAGATGCCATGATCTTAGTTTTCTGAATGTTGAGCTTTAAGCCAACTTTTTCACTCTCTTCTTTCACCTTCATCAAGAGGCTTTTTAGTTCCTCTTCACTTTCTGCCATAAGGGTGGTATCATCTGCATATCTGAGGTTATTGATATTTCTCCTGGCAGTCTTGATTCCAGCTTGTGCTTCTTCCAGCCCAGCATTTCTCATGATGTACTCTGCATATAAGTTCAATAAGCAGGATGACAATATGCAGCCTTGACGTACTCCTTTTCCTATTTGGAACCAGTCTGTTGTTCCAGGTCCACTTCTAACTGTTTCTTCCTGACCTGCATATAGGTTTCTCAAGAAGCAGGTCAGGTGGTCTGCTATTCCCATGTCTTGAAGAATTTTCCACAGTTTATTGTGATCCACAGAGTCAAAGGCTTTGGCATAGTCAATAAAGCAGAAATAGATGTTTTTCTGGAACTCTCTTGCTTTTTCCATGAGCCAGTGGATGTTGGCAATTTGATCTCTGGTTCCTCTGCCTTTTCTAAAACCAGCTTGAACATCTGGAAGTTCATGGTTCACATATTGCTGAAGCCTGGCTTGGAGAATTTTGAGCATTACTTTACTAGCGTGTGAAATGAGTGCCATTGTGTGGTAGTTTGAGCATTGTTTGGCATTGTCTTTCTTTGGGATTGGAATGAAAACTGACCTTTTCCAGTCCTGTGGCCACTGCTGAGTTTTCCAAATTTGCTGGCATATTGAGTGCAGCACTTTCACAGCATCATCTTTCAGGATTTGAAATAGTTCAATGGGAATTCCATCACCTCCACTAGCTTTGTTCGTAGTGATGCTTTCTAAGGCCCACTTGACTTCACATTCCAGGATGTCTGGCTCTAGGTGAGTGATCACACCGTCGTGATTATCTGAGTCTTGAGATCATTTTTTTTTTTTTTTTGTACAGTTCTTCTGTGCATTCTTGCCATCTCTTCTTAATATCTTCTGCTTCTGTTAGGTCCATACCATTTCTGTCCTTTATCGAGCCCATCTTTGCATGAAATGTTCCCTTGGTATCTCTAATTTTCTTGAAGAGATCTCTAGTCTTTCCTATTCTGTTGTTTTCCTCTATTTCTTTGTATTGATCACTGAGGAAGGTTTCTTATCTCTCCTTGCTATTCTTTGGAACTCTGCAATCAGATGCTTATATCTTTCCTTTTCTCCTTTGTTTTCAATTCTCTTCTTTTCAAAGCTATTTCTAAGGCCTCCTCAGACAGCCATTTTGCTTTTTTGCATCTCCTTTCCATGGGGATGATCTTGATCCCTGTCTCCTGTACAATGTCATGAACCTCTGTCCATAGTTCATCAGCCACTCTGTCTATCAGATCTAGTCCCTTAAATCTATTCCTCACTTCCACTGTATGATCATAAAGGATTTGATTTAGGTCATACCTGAATGGTCAAGTGGTTTTCCCTATTTTCTTCAATTTAAGTCTGAATTTGGCAATAAGGAGTTCATGATCTTAGCCACAGTCAGCTCCCAGTCTTGTCTTTTGCTGACTGTATAGAGCTTCTCCATCTTTGACTGCAAATAATATAATCAATCTGATTTCGGTGTTGACCATCTGGTAATGTCCATGTGTAGAGTCTTCTCTTGTGTTGTTGGAAGAGGGTGCTTGCTATGACCAGTGAGTTCTCTTGGCAAAACTCTATTAGCCTTTGCTCTGCTTCATTCCGTACTTCAGGGCCAAATTTTCCTGTTACTCCAGGTGTTTCTTGACTTCCTACTTTTGCATTTCAGTCCCCTATAATGAAAAGGACGTCTTTTTTAGGTGTTCATTCCAAAAGTTCTTGTAGGTCTTCATAGAACAGTTCAAATTCAGCTTCTTTAGTGTTACTGGTTGGGGCATAGGCTTGGATTTCATGAAATTGAATGGTTTGCCTTGAAATGAACAGAGATTATTCTGTCGTTTTTGAGATTGCATCCATGTACTGCATTTTGGACTCCTGTTGAGCATGATGGCTGCTCCATTTCTTCTAAGAAATTCCTGCCCACAGTAGTAGATATAATGGTAATCTGAGTTAAATTCACCCATTCCAGTCCATTTTAGTTCACTGATTCCTAAAATGTCAACATTCACTCTTGCCATCTCTTTGACCACTTGCCATTGGCCTTGATTCATGGCCCTAACATTCCAGATCCTATGCAATATTGCTATTTATAGCATCGGACCTTGCTTCTGTCACCAGTCACATCCACAACTGGGTATTGTTTTTGCTTTGGCTCCATCCCTTCATTTTTTCTGTAATTATTTCTCCACTGACTTCCAGTAGCATATTGGGTACCTACTGACCTGGGGAGTTCCTCTTTCAGTATCCTATCATTTTGCCTTTTCATACTGTTCATGGGGTTCTCAGGGTAAGAATATTGAAGTGGTTTGGTTTTGCCAGACCTGGTAGTTAAGTTTTTGAAATAAAATAATGAGAGAAAATTTTGGTTGTGTATTTGATCAATTTTATTGTAACATAGTGAGCTGGCCCATGACACTGTAGTTCTGTTCCAATCATCTGGCCTTGGGGAAGATAAGGACAATAGCAAATGGAGCCAAAAGCATATTTTGCTTTCATTTGCTGGGTGAACTGACCTTAGATTCTTCTTGGCAGTCATCCTGAGCTTACCATCTGTGCAAAGGAAATATTATATCGTGTGAATCAGGAGTTCACAGTTTAATATTGCTTTATCAGCTTATTTTATATATAATGGTGTCTTAATTGTTATCAATAAACTGAAAGCTTATGACTACCATTCTTCCCTAGATATGTCTTTCTGACTTATTGAAAATGTATTTATTTCCCAATCTGACTCTTCTATGAACTAATGCCTATATTACTATATGACATAAAAAATTATCAGAATGAGTTTTTAAGAAATAAGTTGCATATTCATCATTTCCAATAAATTTTTGACAGTTTCACCTGAAAATGATCCCAGATCTGTTACCCAATCAGATCTGGCTGCTTGCCACTCAAATATCAATACCAAAGAAGCAGTCGTTGGTAGAAAGGAAAGTTTCTTTGAATCATAATGCCAGCAATCTGGGGAGACAGTGGGTTCAAGTACTCCCAGAAGTCACCTCTGAAGATTCTGCTCTGTCATGAAAGCTTTTAAAGGGAAAAGGGGAAGAAATCTCAGCAAATCATTGAGATAGGAGGTCAGAGTCATCGCCATCCATCACTGTGTGCAGGCGTGTTGCAGGCTAGTCAACTTCTTGTGATTTTCCTTTTGATGGTATGTTGTTCATACTAGTTATTTGTGAGATTACCAAAGGGGAAGATAGAGAATAGATCTGGTCATCTGTTAATTACTTATTGTTTATTTCTACTTCTTCAATTTATGGAATGAACTGATAAGATATGCAAGGTGTTGTGTGATAAAAATATGTGAAAGATGTGCTAGGGTTTGAGAGAAGTAGAGCACGGGGATGCTTGGTTTTGGTTAGTGACAAAACAAAAGGGGAATCTTGCAGAGAGCTCTTCCTTGCAAAGTGCTCTTTCCTGCCCAAAGCTTCTTATAATTCCCACCTGTAATAACTCAGAACATTATTCCATTTCTATGAGATCATGGACAAAGGTCCGTCTTCTGTAACTTCTTCATGCTGACATAGGGTGTCCTATTCTTAGAGTGGAAGATCTCCCCATGGGTCTGTAGCATTTCTTGGCTGACAGTTGTAGTTGCTTATTTACATATGTGGGCAGAACAAACTATAGTTATTTGGATGGCCACAAAGATATAGATTATTATGAGCAACAGTGTTAATCTTATTCTCTTACCAGTTCTTGGAACTGTGCTAGCCATAGTCTCAATATTGCTCAAGATGGAGCAGTTTATGTCGTAACTACAGTTGGGTCATCATGCAGTCAGTTTCGATCTCCCCTCTGGTGGCAGTTACAGATTTTATAAAACAACTCAGAGAATGTGAACCAGGCCAAGGAATTTTCTAAATAAAAAAAAAAAAGAAAGAAAGAAAGAAAGAAAGAGAAGCTGCTGGCAATGTTATTTTGGATTAAGTTTGTTTGGAAAGCACATTAATCAATCTTTGAAGTACCATTTATCATGATTAAGGGAAACCACATGAATTATAGTTTTTCTCTTAATTTCAATGAATATAAAAAGTAAAGGCACATTTATTTAGTTATGTCTACTTATTTTTCACAATAGTCATGTGATTTTCAAAGGAGACTCCCATAAGTGTTAAGTAGCTTTAATCCCCATACACTTCTTTAACTACTTTTGTTGAAGAAAAATTTAAATTGATCAGTGTCTATCAAGTTTTTTTGACTGACTAGGAATGTACTCTTTGCATGGATGAATAAGACATTAAAGACTCACAATTCTGAGTACATTGGATTATTTTCTCCTTTCTGTTCTTTCATGATTTGGTTTTTAAACGTGACTAATTTAATATGTGTGTCATGGGTTTTCCATTCAAAAGCATCTACAATTTCAGACAAACCCCGTCTGGAAATACTCTTAAACAATTGCTTAATTCCTATCTTTGCCTGTGACAAAAAGAATAAGTTAGTTTTACTAATTGACTTATTTCACTGATTTCGGATTTTGACACTAGAAAAGGCAGAATCATGGCAAAGTTAAAATACAGTTTTTGTGAGAGCTAAATTAGAAAATACTTTTCA
Organism: Bos javanicus; assembly: GCF_032452875.1. NCBI lineage: Eukaryota > Metazoa > Chordata > Mammalia > Artiodactyla > Bovidae > Bos > Bos javanicus. Next base: position 5,949,264 of record NC_083893.1, on the reverse strand, counting down.
AACTTTGGTAATATATTTAAAAGTCTGTTTCAATCCTGAATTAAGAAATGACCAGGTGACATTGCTTTCTCCAATTGAACAAAATATCTATTTGCTTTGATTTAAAAAAATTCACAAGATGTTTCAGTTCTAAAATTTTACTAAGTTGAAATAGATATAGTCAACAAAAAAAGGTTTAAGGATGAATAGGTAGAAGTCTCTTTTTCAAAATGAAGATGAAATAATGAAGCACAAAATAAGACAAATCTTTAAAGAACATTGAAAACAATTGAAAAGATAAGACATAAAAATAAATTAGTAAGAAAAAGCAGCAAGTATTCAATATTTACTAAATGAATGGTTTAAAAAAAATCTAGCCATGGAATCCATACATTTTAAATATGGGCCTTTACTCTGCTTTAATTTATATAATTGCATGTTTTTGTTAATTCATTGATTCTGAAAGTTATATTGAAATTCAAAGCTTTATTGTATTGCCTTTAAAAGGACATTGAGTTAAACTCTAAGGAGGCCTTATAAATAGCTGTGACTAGAAGACAAGCAACAGGACAAGGAGAAAAGGAAAGATATACCCATTTGAATGCAGAGATCCAAAGAGTAGCGAGAAGAGATAAGAAAGCCTTCCTCAGGGTTCAATGCAAAGAAATAGAGGAAAACAATAGAATGAAAAATCTAGAGATCTCTTCAAGAAAACTAAAGATATCAAGGGAATATTTCATGAAAAGATGGGCACAATAAAGGACAGAAATGGTATGGAACAAACAGAAACAGAAGATATTAAGAAGAGGTGGCAAGAATACACAGAAGAACTATACAGAAATTATCTTCATGACCCAGATAATCACAATGGTGTGATCACTCACCTAGAGCCAGACATCCTGGAATGGGAAGTCAAGTGGGCCTTAGGAAGCATCACTACGAACAAAGCTAGTGGAAGTGATGGATTTCCAGTTGAGCTATTTCAGATCCTGAAAGATGATGCTGTGAAAGTGCTGCATTCAATATGCCAGCACATTTGGAAAACTCAGCAGTGGCCACAGGACTGGAAAAGGTCAGTTTTCATTTCAATCCCAAAGAAAGACAATGTCAAAGAATGCTCGAACTACTGCACAATTGCACTCATCTCACATGCTAGGAAATTAATGCTCAAAGTTGTCCAAGCCAGGCTTCAAAAATACACGAAACATGAACTTTCATATGCTCAAGCTGGATTTAGGAAAGGCAGAGGAACCAGAGATCAAATTGCCAACATCTGTTGGATCATCGAAACAAGAGAGTTCCAGAAAAATATATGCTTCTACTTTATTGACTATGCCAAAGCCTTTGATTGTGTGGACCACAACAAACTGGAAAATTCTTAAAGAGATGGGAATACCAGATCACCTGACCTGCCACTTGATAAATCTATACGCAGGTCAGGAAGCAACAGTTAGAGCTGGACATGAAACAACAGACTGTTTCCAAATCCGGAAACACTGGACTGGATGAAGCACAACCTGGAATTGAGATTGTGGGAGAAATATCAATAACATCAGATATGCAGTTTACACCATACTTATGGCAAAAAGTGAAGAAGAAGTAAAAAGCCTCTTGATGAAAGTGAAAGAGGAGAGGGAAAGTTGGCTTAAAGCTCAAAATTCAGAAAACTAAGATCATGGTATCTGGTCCCATCACTTCATGGCAAGTAGATGGGGAAACAATGGAAACAGTGACAGACTTTATTTTATTTTGCTCCAAAATCACTGCTGCTATGAAATTAAAAGACGCTTGCTTCTTGGAAGAAAAGTTATGACCAACCTAGATAGCATATTCAAAAGCAGAGACATTATTTTGCCAACAAAGGTCTGTCTAGTCAAAGCTATGGTTTTTCTAGTAGTCATGGATGGACGTGAGAACTGGAGTATAAAGAAAGCTAAGTGCTGAAGAATTGATGCTTTTGAATTTTGGTGCTGGAGAAGACTCTTGAGAGTCTCTTGGACTGCAAGGAGATTCAACAAGTCCATCCGAAAGGAAACCAGTCCTGAATATTCATTGGAAGCACTGATGCTGAAGCTAAAGCTCCAATATTTTAGCCACCTGATGCGAAGAGTTAACTCATTGGAAAAGACCCTGATACTTGGAAAGATTGAAGGCAGGAGAGAAGGAGACAACAGAGGATGAGATGGTTGTATGGCATCACCTACTCAATGGACATGAGTTTGAGGAAACTCTAGGAGTTGGCAATGGACAGGGAGGCCTGGCGTGCTGCAGTCCATGGGGTTGCAGAGAGTTGGACACGACTGAGCAACTGAAATGAATGAACTGAGAGTTAGATTCACCTGGATTCAAATTCTAATTCTACTGCTTAGAGCTGTATCTTACAGGGAAAGAAGTTTAATCTCAGTTTTCTCATCTGTAGGAAGGGATAATAATAGCTAACAGCTTAGAGTTAATTAGATAAATCAAAGAGTACACTGTGTGATCCATTCTAACAATTCAATAAGTAATCATTCATAATGTGCCAGGCTCTGTGCTAGACCAACATGATCCCAGGATGAAAAACCCCTTGTGAAATACAGAATTTGCGTAGGTTATATATACTTAATCTCATTAGTGAAAACAACCTGACTTTCCCCTATGTTGCTTATTAACTTTTGTGAATAAGGAAATTTTGCTGTTATTACCTTGGAGTATCACACACCATTGAGTGAAGCAATTTTCCACAGTCTGTGCTTGCAAGTTCTTTTGGTGAGTTAATAATTTCTTGAAGTCCCTGTCCCTACAGAGTGAAGTGTTGTATGTATGTGTGTGTGCATATCACGTTCAGTTCATTTCAGTTCAGTCACTCAGTCGTGTCCGACTCTTTGCAACCCCATGAATTGCAGCATGCCAGGCCTCCCTGTCCATCACCAATTCCCGGAGTTCACTCAAACTCACGTCCATCGAGTCGGTGATGCCATCCAGCCATCTCATCCTCTTTTGTCCCCTTTTCCTCTTGCCCCCAATCCCTCCCAGCATCAGAGTCTTTGGTAGCCTATCCCAAATTTGGTCAAAGTGTCTTTAGTCACTTTTGAAGGACAATATAGCAGACAGACTGAAACTTGCTTGTCTATAAAAGTAATGAACTTACTCAAACACGAGCCCATCTTGGGAAATTTGGCATTTGTGATTTATATAGCTAACTGTAGGAGATCAGAGGAGAAGCAAACCTCTGTGAATCTCATGAGCTTCTGTGAATGTTGACCTAGGGCTTAGAAGGAGAGAGAATTTAGAGAATGTAGACTGCCATGAAAAGGAATGCAAATACTTTATGGAGTGGATATAAATCTGTCTTTAATTAACAATGGTCAATAAATGTTAGATGGTGTTTTAAGTACTAGAGAGACTGCAGTGCTAAGAAAAATAACAACAAAAACAGAAAAAGTCTTACACCTTATGAGAAAGTTTTCACTTTCGTGGATAGAGGAGCTAAATTACTAATCACAGGTAACTGGTACTTTATGAGTGACAGCAGGGAAAGTGTATCTTGCTTGGAACTTGGGATCACATGGTAAGAGCTTTTAACCTCACTGTCAGGAGTCATAGGATTTTCAAAGGAAGCAAGTGTGCATAAGGACTGGGACAGCATGTGAGTAAACTACATCTTTAGTAGGGCCAAGTGTTTCTCTACATACACTGGAACCACCTATAACTTCTGTTCCTTTTTCTAGCATCTTTGACTCATTAAGAGAACATTTTTTTCCTTTTATAGCTTGCAATAGTTCTCTTTAATGATTTTCTCAATTATGAGAGGTATGATATTGCCATAGTTAACAATGCCCTCCATATGAAATAGCAGAAAAAATATGCATTGGTCTCTGACCTTTGTAATTTCCTGAGTGATAGGAATGTCTAACGTAGAGTTCCTAAATCTCTTAGAATTTCCTGGATGATAGGAACATCTATTTTTTTTTTTCCCCTAATGAAAAGACTCTTACAGGCTCTTGGATGGGGGATGGTCACTAGAAAGATCAAATCTTGTTTAGAAGCTTGGAACTTTTAGCCCTTTATCCATTCCCCAGAGGGGAGACAGGGGCTTGAGATGGAGTTAATGAATAATCATGCCTATATGATGAAACCTTATAAAAATCCTGTGTTACAGAATTACTTGAGAGATGGAAAAATCACACATTTGGTCTGAAAAGTGAAGCATAGTTCTATGAGGGTAGAGGAGAAACAAGGAGATTTTCCCATATATCCCTCAACCTCACCCTCTCACCCCATAGGGACAGTCTTCCTACAAGCTCTACACCAACTAAGGCTCTTGAACTAGTTGGGCTAGCTGAGCATAAGAAACTACTGTATAATTATTGTGTAGTTTTTAGTGAAAGTGAAAGCGTCAGTCACTCTGTCATGTCTGACTCTTTGCCACCATATTGACTGGGGCCTGCCAGGGACCTCTGTTCATGGAATTCTCCAGGTAAGAATATTGGAGTGGGTTGTCATTTCTTTCTTCAGGGAATCTTCCTAACCCAGGGGTCTAGATCTTTATCTGGACCTTTTATTAGAGTTCTATTTTTAAGGATCATTTCATTCTCTTTTATAGCTTTCTTTAATGTTAAAAACAGAATCTTTGATTTACCACTGCACTGTGCATATGTCTGTGTTCTGAAACATGGATGAGCTGCAGAGTATTATTTATAAATGTTCTCTTGTGCATTAATGTACAGGCATTAGGAAGGGAACTCCATAGACGCTACTGTACAAAGAGAAAAAGCTTTCACATGAACAAAAGCAATACATTCTTAAAATCCTCTACTCCAAAATGATTGAACAAATTAGTTTTTTGAATATTGAATAAAACATCTTACCTCAGACCACAACATCAAACTTAAAACAAATAAATTCATGTAAAAATTCAAAAAGTTAGTAGACTAAATGCAAAGTTTCAGCCAAATGGCCAAACACATAGCTTTTTTTTTTTTTACTTAAATGCTTTTCAAAATTTAGGAAGCTGCTACATTCAAGTACACATGTTCTAGTAATATCAGAGGTGTTTTATGGCTTATGGGAGTATTCCCTGTCACTACTTAAATTTCTACTTCAGATCAGATCAGATCAGATCAGTCGCTCAGTCATGTCCGACTCTTTGCAACCCCATGAATCGCAGCACGCCAGGCCTCCCTGTCCATCACCAACTCCCGGAGTTCACTCAGACTCACGTCCATCAAGTCAGCGATGCCATCCACCCATCTCATCCTCTGTCGTCCCCTTCTCCTCCTGCCCCCAATCCCTCCCAGCATCAGAGTCTTTTCCAATGAGTCAACTCTTCACATGAGGTGGCCAAAGTACTGGAGTTTCAGCTTTAGCATCATTCCTTCCAAAGAAATCCCATGGCTGATCTCCTTCAGAATGGACTGGTTGGATCTTCTTGCAGTCCAAGGGACTCTCAAGAGTCTTCTCCAACACCACAGTTCAAAAGCATCAATTCTTAGGCTCTCAGCCTTCTTCACAGCCCAACTCTCACATCCATACATGACCACAGGAAAAACCATAGCCTTGACTAGACGAACCTTTGTTGGCAAAGTAATGTCTCTGCTTTTCAATATGCTATCTAGGTTGGTCATAACTTTCCTTCCAAGGAGTAAGTGTCTTTTAATTTCATGGCTGCAGTCACCATCTGCAGTGATTTTGGAGCCCCCAAAAATAAAGTCTGACACTGTTTCCACTGTTTCCCCATCTATTTCCCATGAAGTGATGGGACCGGATGCCATGATCTTCGTTTTCTGAATGTTGAGCTTTAAGCCAACTTTTTCACTCTCCACTTTCACTTTCATCAAGAGGCTTTTGAGTTCCTCTTCACTTTCTGCCATAAGGGTGGTGTCATCTGCATATCTAAAGTTACTGATATTTCTCCCGGCAATATCTGCATATCTGAGGTTATTGATATTTCTCCCAGCAATCTTGATTCCAGCTTGTGTTTCTTCCAGTCCAGCATTTCTCATGATGTACTCTGCATATAAGTTAAATAAACAGGGTGACAATATACAGCCTTGACGAACTCCTTTTCCTATTTGGAACCAGTCTGTTGTTCCATGTCCAGTTCTAACTGTTGCTTCCTGACCTGCATACAAATTTCTCAAGAGGCAGATCAGGTTGTCTGGTATTCCCATCTCTTGAAGAATTTTCTGTGTGATCCACACAGTCAAAGGTTTTGGCATAGTCAATAAAGCAGAAATAGATGTTTTTCTGGTACTCTCTTGCTTTTTCCATGATCCAGCAGATGTTGGCAATTTGATCTCTGGTTTCTCTGCCTTTTCTAAAATCAGTTTGAACATCAGGAAGTTCATGGTACACATATTGCTGAAGCCTGGCTTGGAGAATTTTGAGCATTACTTTATCAGCGTGTGAGATAAGTGCAATTGTGCAGTAGTTTGAGCATTCTTTGGAATTGCCTCTCTTTGGGATTGGAATGAAAACTGACTTTTCCAGTCCTGTGGCCACTGCTGAGTTTTCCAAATTTGCAGGCATATTGAGTGCAGCACTTTCACAGCATCATCTTTCAGGATTTGGAATAGTTCAACTGGAATTCCATCACCTCCACTAGCTTAGTTTGTAGTGATGCTTTCTCTTTCAGGTTATATACTGAGTAGTCAAGAAAGGTCTATCTAGTCAAAGCTATGGTTTTTCCAGTAGTCATGTATGGATGTGAGAATTGGACTATAAAGAAAGTTGAGGCCTGAAGAATTAATGCTTTTGAAGTGTGATGTTGGAGAATACTCTTGAGAGGCCTTTGGACAGCAAGAAGACCCAACCAGTCCATCCTAAAGGAAAATAAGTCTTGAATATTCATTGGAAGGACTGATGCTGACACTGAAACTCCAATAATTTGGTCACCTGATGTAAAGACCTGATTCATTGAGAAAGACCCTGATGCTGGAAAGATTCAAGGTGGGAGGAGAAGGGGATGACAGAGGATGAGATGGTTGGATGGCATCACTGGCTCAATGGACTTGAGTTTGAGTAAATTCTGGAAGTTGGTGATGGACAGGGAGGCTTGGCATGCTGCAGTCCATGGGTTGCAAAGAGTCGGACATGACTGAGCGACTGAACTGAGCTGAGCCTCTTGTTTAATGTAATGGATCTGTTTCTCACCCTCTAAAGTCACAACAATCACTAAATTCTGTCATTTCTGCTTCCTAAATCATTCACTGGATTATCTTTTTTTTTTTTTTCTAGTTTCACTCCTATACTCTAGTCTGTGTTATAAGTATTTTTCATCCAGATGATGAAAATCACCCCCTGATTAATAGTTGTCAGTGCCGAGCAGAATTGTGACCTAATTTGCCAAATTCATCTTTCATGTGTTTCAGCAACTCTTATGTTCCAAGTAAGAAATACCTGTGAAGTGTTTTACTGGAAAGTACATTTTTGCCACCATTTTGTGGTTTAAATAAGACTGATTTCATTACAGAATATGAAAGGATGAGAGGGATGGTATTGGGAGGGATGAGGGAGGGGGGGTCAGGATGGGGAACACGTGTAAACCTGTGGCAGATTCATGTTGATGTATGGCAAAACCAATACAATATTGTAAAGTAATTAACCTCCAATTAAAATAAATAAATTTAAAAAAAGAAAATAAGGTAATAAAAATAATACCTAACAGATGTACTGTGCTTAGTTGCTCAGTTGTGTCCAACTCTTTGTGACACCATGGGTTGTCGCCTGCCAGGCTCCTTCGTCCACGGGGATTCTCCAGGCAAGAATACTGGAGTGGGTTGCCATGCCCTCATCCAGGTGATCTTCCCACCCAAGGATTTTTGAACCCTGGTCTCCCTCATTGCAGGCAGATTCTTTGCCATCTGAGCCACCAGAGAAGCCCGATACTGGAGTGGGTAGCCTATCCCTTCTCAAGGGATCTTCCTGACCCAGGAATCAAACCTGGGTCTCCTGCATTGCAGATGGGTTCCTTACCATTAAGCTACCAGGGAAGACTTACTTAACACATACTGAATCCTTAAGGTTTACATATATCAATTCATTTAATACATACCACAACCCTCTCAGATAAGCACTATTGCTAACCCTCATTCACATAAAAGAAAATTATAGTCCATGGTCACACCATTAAGTGATGGAACTCTTTTTCATTCTGTTCTCCAGTGAAACCTTCTAACATAATAATTAACAGAATGAATTTAGAGCCATGCAGACCAATGTTTAAGTCCTGCTCCACCATTTGGCACAGATATTGGTACTGATTCAAATATTGAGTAAATGTTCAAGGAATAAACAAGCAAGTATAAAATAATGCAAAATCAAAAAGGAATGTATCATTATCACACTTATAAGAAAAACGTATTTTTTTTCAATGCTGGGAACATCCCAGGATAAGGGAAGTGTATTGATAGATCAAGGGTAGACACATAGGGATACATGGTGCATGAATAAACAAATCTCTTGATAAACATTTGTCTGTGACTTGCATCCCTTCAATGTAAATACATTATATGCCACCTGGGTGCTTTTAAAAAGTGATTCCACAAAGGCATGAAGCCATTGCAGGTAACATACAACCATGATCATTTAATCCCTACCATGGAAAATCAGCAAGTGATTTTACCTCTTTAAGTAGGAAGCTGGATGCAAATTGATATTTCTTCTTCTACTTTTCCCTCTCTCCTCATCCCTAATCACCTTTGTGCATGTGTGTGCTCTCAGTCGCTCAGTCATGTCCTACTCTTTGCAACCCCATGGACTGTAGCCCACCAGGCTCCTCTGTCCATGAAATTTCCCAGGCAAAAATACTGGATTATGTTGCCATTTCCTACTCCAGTTGCCATTTCCTACTTCCTGGCCCAGGGATCAAAACCACGTCTCCTATGTCTCCTGCATTGGCAGGCAGATTCTTTACCGTTCTTGCTGTTCAGTCCCTGGTCATATCCAACTCTTTGCGAGCCCATGGACTGTATCACTCCAGGCTCCTCAGTCTTTCACTATCTCCTGGAGTTTGCTAAAATTTATGTCCATTGAGTCAATGATGCTATTTAACCATTTCATCCTCTACCACCCTCTTCTCCTTTTGCCTTCCATCTTTCCCAGCATAAAGGTCTTTTCCAATGAGTTGGCTCTTTGCATCAGGTGGCAGAAGTATTGGAGCTTCAGCATCAGTCCTTCCAATGAATATTCAGGGTATCCTTCTCCAGGGGATCTTCCCAACCCAGGGATCAAACCCAGGTCATCCACATTGCAGGCAGACTGTTTACCAACTGAGCCACCAGAGAAGCATTCTGGGTCCTTTTAAAAGGATATGTCCTAAATCCATGATAATAAACCTAAACAGAGATGACAGCATCCCCATTGAATCGTGTGTGATACTGCAGAAATCATTTACTTTTACGTAAAAGTCAAGGAGAAAAAAAAAAAAAAGATCAATCCAGTGGCAGCACAGAGCATAACAAATCTAGTGATTAACCTGGTAAGCCGAGGTAGTTTAGTTCAGTTCAGTTCAGTTCAGTCACTCAGTCATATCCTACTGTTTGTGAGAGCATGGACTGCAGCACACCAGGCTTCCCTGTCCATCACCAACTCCCAGAGTTTACTCATACTCATGTTAATTGAGCTGGTGATGCCATCCAACCATCTCATCCTCTGTTGACCCCTTCTCCTCCTGCCTTCAATCTTTCCCAGCATAGGGGTCTTTGCCAATGAGACAGTTCTTTGCATCAGCATTGGAGTTTTAGCATCAGCATCAGTCCTTCCAATGAATATTCAGGACTGGTTTCCTTTAGGATTGACTGGTTTGATCTCCTTGCAGTCCAAGGAACTCTCAGGAGTGTTCTCCAGTACAACAATTCAATAGCATCAGTGATTCGGTGCTCAGCTTTCTTTATGGTCCAACACTCACACCCAAACATGACTACTGGAAAAACCATAGCTTTTACTATATGAAACTTTGTTGGCACAGTGATGTCTCTGCCTTTTAATAAGTTGTCTAGGAGCAACTTTCATTTCACTTTTGCACATTTCCATCAAATACTCTTTTAGCATATTCATTATATTTATTTTTAAAATTTCTCAAATTTGTTTCTTACTACTACAAAGTATAGGTTGAACTGGATTTACATATTTTAATTAGATAATTTGAAATATCCAGAATGGCAATGTTGCTTGAAACCCCAAGGGGATTAAGTGTGAGTGAATATCTGAGTTGTCTATCATGTTTGTGTTTGTTTCTGTGAGAGTACTAGAGCTGTCAGATCTCCCAAGAGTCATAGGATAACAATATTCACCTCTATGTAATCACTGTCTTCTCATAGTTTAAGGAAGAATTGACTGCATCTTTAAACAACTAGTAGTGAAGTGAAGTCGCTCAGTCTTGTCCGACTCTTTGCGACCCCATGGACTGCAGCCTACCAGGCTCCTTGGTCCATAGGATTTTCCAGGCATGAATACTGGAGTGAGTTGCCATTTCCTTCTCCAGGGGATCTTCCCGACCCAGGGATCGAACCCAGGTCTCCCATGTTGTAGGCAGACACCTTACCGTCTGAGCTACCAGAGAAGCTCAACTAGTATTTCTTAATTTGATGAATAATACCTGTTTAAAGAACTTGTACATATAAATGTTAAATGGTATTTTTTATTCTTATTAACTTTTTTTTTTCTATTTAAGCTATCAGTAACTAAATTTATGGACACCTTTTATTGTAGAATGGATAGTTTAAATGTGGTTGAAAATATATCCTGATACATTTGAAGTAAGTCCATAGAAGAAAAAATGCTACAAAATGTATGCCTTAACTTTGATGGATATGAATCATTTCCATTAATTAACCTGCAGAATAAAGTAATAGGTAACATAGTTGTGACATCTGAAGACCAATGATCTTTCCTTATTCATTTATTTCCCACAGAAGAACCTAGGACTATGACTGAAATATGTAAGATTTCACCAAATACTTCCTTAATGAAGAATCACAGATTTTGTGTGTGTGTGTGTGTGTGTGTGTGTGTGTGTGTGTGTGTGTATGTATGCATGCACATGTAATTACCAGGGAAGAATGAGATGCAAATGTGTTAAAAAATTTCTAAGTACATCTAGCTGAAACTATTTCACTAAAGGGAAGAAACTCTCTAATCATGGCAAGTATTTTTCATGGTCACTTCCAATTCCTTTCTTTTTTTTTCCTTAACTGTGCTCATAAATGTCATTAATAGAGTACATGGGCCAATGGAAATTTTAGGAGGCAGACTAATTTTTGTAATTTTCCTGTGATATTCCCAATGCATGACAAGTAACTGCAGGGATAGTAAAGTGTTCACATCATCCAGAGAAATAGCCAGTTGCATCATAGTTTGGGGGGCTTCCCTGGTTGCTCAAATGGCAAAGAATCCATCTGCAGTGCAGGAAACCCAGGTTCAATCCCTGGATTGGGAAGATCCCTGGAGAAGGGAATGGCTACTCACTCCAGTATTTTTTCCTGGAGAATTCCATGCACAGAAGAGATGGGCAGGCTACAGTCCATGGGGTCGCATGAGTTGGACATGACACAGTAGCTAGCACTTCACACACTTCATAGTTGAGTTTCCTCATTTTATGTTCTCCTGCTGATTTATACTTAGAAACTTGCAAATCTCAGATAGTGCTATTATTAATTTCCTGCCAGGATTCATGGTATGATTGCCAGAAGTGTTGGCCCTCCCACTGATGAGCTGTTCAAGTATGACAGGCTCAGTTGAGGTTCCATTCAGAACCATATGTCTCCTGAATGCAGGAGATGAGAGACAACCCTAAGAATTAGTACATATTATCATATGGTTGGGGGAATTATTTTCATTTTATTCATTTGTTTATTTAATTATTTTCCATTCATTCAAATTTGCTCAGCATGAAACTGATCTAGGGATAGAGCCCATATAGTACTAACAGTAACTAAGATAATGTAGTCATTTTTTTTCCAAAATTTTCCACCTGTTAGTTAGAAGAACCTTATGAAAAAAGTCACAATGACAGCCTGCCTTCCTTCTTCAGCTTAGCATATTGGATAAATGCATTTTCCAGAAGAGTCAGATTTGATTGAGTCTTTCATTCTTAAGGATAATCTACCTGTATTATTCATAACTAGGGATAATTACTGGCTTGAGAGACACTACCCCCTCATAAAAATGGGTCTTGCTTGTGAGATACATTATAAAAAGCAATTTGGTTTTTATATAAAATATTAATTCTAACAAAATCATATCTCAGTTTCCTAAGTCTTTCAGCTTTTAGTACAAAAACTTGCAAATCTCAGCTCCTTTACTCTATATTCATTTGATTTGTGTGATGTGGTGCAAATTAAGAGATTTCCTTCCAGCACAGGGCAATTTAATGTGGAGGTTGCAGGCTAAGATGTCATTTTCTCCTTTGAGAACATTTTCTAGTGCCTCATATTTTTTATTCTTATGACATGGAAATGCTTTTACATACAACTTCCCAACTTATACTGATTTTGAAGGAATAAGAAATATCTAAAAGTTATTTTTTTTCTACTTTATAGACAGCATACTCAAAATCTAGATTCTGTTGTTGCTGCTTTTCAGTATTACAGTGATTGTGCATTCTTTAAGGTTATCATAATTCAGATACTTATATTTTCTTTAGCTTAATATTATAACTTCTCCCACTTAAATAATTAAAGTCATACTTTTAAATTTTTCCCCCTGTTTTATATAGTTCTCAGATCCTCTTGGTAACTATCACACATCTCTTAAACAGAAGAAAACCTGTCCATCATTCACGAAGTCTGTATGGGAGGGGAATTTTATATAGCTGGGCAGGCTATCTCACTGAGTCCAATTTCACAAGCCATTTACACTCTGAAAAAGGAAATTCATTTGAATGTCTGTAGTATTCTAAAAAGAGAGACAAACTATTGGGAAATCTTATTCAGCTGACCTCTTAACAAGGACAGAGGAATGAAAGATGAATTCACATTATTTATAAATAAAGTAGAGGATTTTTTCCACAAGTATTCATGAAGAATTTCAAAAATTTTCTTATTGTCCTTGATGAAATCCCTAGAACAAATTCCAGAAAGCAATATGGCTGAACAGAGAGCTTCTAATGAACTCAGAGAAAAACAGGAATATGCACAAAATATGAAATGACATTCAAGTCACTAGAAAGAAATTCACAGAGGTCTAGAGTTGTAAAATTACTCAGGAATGCTAATTAACAAATAATTACCCTTGTGAACAATGTCAAGACCAAAAATTAAGTGCATTAAGTGAATAAAAATAGCAACTGTGCAGAAATAAAGTAGCTCTGGCTTCTGGTGTCATTATTCAATAGATGTTAAAATCAAATGTAAATTGTCAACTATTCCTCCTTATTCTCCTCCTCCTCTTTTTCTTTCCCTTCTTCCTTCTCTTCTTCCTTTCTCTTGCCTTACTTGTTTTCCCTACTTTCTGTTTCATATTATCTTTTTTTTTAAGTGAAAAAGAATCTTATAGTGAGACAACTAGCATTTAGAATTCTTATGTCAGAAGCAACAAGCATAGGATCCAGTCTGAGAAGTGATCTGTGAGATTAGAGTGAGAAGACTGTCAATATTTATGCATTGATTTAGTGCTAATAATATTGAAGCTCTGCTACTCTTACCATCATGATTGGGATATACAATAACTGCTTATTGAACATTTTGGCATTTAGAGATTAAGTAGGTTTTATGAAATTGTACAACAGCTGAGTATCAAAACTAGAGAATTAGAGAAAATCTCTCTGATCCCAAAGCTCAAAATTAACCACTGAGATATATCACATTACAAGGAGAAGGAAAAAGGTGTTTGGGGAGGGAGGTTGTTACTTGTTTATTTAGAAATCCAGAAATGCTTTACAGTTTAGACTAAATTTAGAGCATCTTTATTGAGGAGAGTCGAATTTTAATAAAAAGAAATATTTCAAGAGAAGTTACAGTTTTGAAAATTTGGGACTAAGACAGTTTTTTGCCCTCAACATGTAAAAGAAAAGGCAAAGTTTGAGGAAGTCTCTGTGATGTACACGAGCCTGGCAGTCTCTCACACATGTCCCACTTTTATTTCCTTTCTTATCCCTTCTGGAAGAATGACTCTTAGCAAGAATTTTCACCAAGTTTTGGACATATACATCATATGATCCATACCTGGGAGACCAAGTTCTCTCCACATGTCAATTATGACTCATGTGGAGAAATCACTGGCAGAACATTTAAGTTCAGTTCAGTTGTATTTGACACTTTATGACCCCCATGGACTTCAACATGCCAGGCTGCCCTGACCATCACCAACTCAAAGAGTTTCCTCAAACTCATGTCCATTGAGTTGGTGATGCCATCCAACCATCTCGTCTTCTGTTGCCCGCTTCTCCTCCTTCCTTCAATCTTTCCCAGCAGCAGGGTCTTTTCCAATGAGTCAGTTCTTCACATCAGGTGGCCAAAATATTGGAGCTTCAACTTCAGCATCAGTCCTTCCAAAGAATATTCAGGACTGATTTCCTTTACAATAAACAGGTTTTATCTCCTTGCAGTCCAAGGAACTCCCAAGTGTCTTCTCCAGCACCATAGTTCAAAAGCATCAGTTCTTCGGTGCTCAGCCTTCTTTATGATCCAACTCTCACATCCACACATGACTACTAGAAAAATCATAGCTTTGACTAGATGGACCTTTGTTGGCAAAATTATGTCTTTGCTTTTTAATATGCTGTCTAGGTTGGTCATACCTTTTCTTCCAAGGAGCAAGCGTCTTTTAATTTGATGAATTCAGTCACCATCTGCAGTGATTTTGGAGCCCAAGAAAATAAAATCTGTCACTGTTTCCATTGTTTCTCTTCTATTTGCTATGAAGTGATGGGACCTGATGCCGTGATCATCGTTTTTTGAATGTAGAATTTTAAGCAATTTCGTCACTCTCCTCTTTCACTTTCATCAAGAGACTCTTTAGTTCTTCTTCACTTTCTGCCATAAGGGTGGTGTCATCTGCATAGCTGAGGTTATTGATATTTCTCCCAGAAATCTTAATTTCAGTTTGTACTTCATCCAGCCTGGCATTTCACATGATGACTACATAAATTAACTAAGCAGGGTGTCTATATAGAGCCTTGAGGTACTCCTTTCTCAGTTTGGAACCAGTTTGTTGTTCCATGTCCAGTTCTAACTGTTCCTCCTTAACCTTCACAGAGATTTTGCAGGATACAGGTAAGGTGGTCTGGTATTCCCAACTCTTTAGGTAAATTTTCCACAATTCATTGTGATTCAAACAGTAAAATGCTTTGGCATAGTCAATGAAGCAGAAGTGGATTTTTTTTTGGAACTCTCTTGCTTTTTTGATGATCCAACAGATGTTGGCAGTTCGATCCCTACTTCCTCTGCATTTTCTAATTCCATCTTGTACATCTGGAAATTTATGGTTCACATACTATTAAAGCCTGGCTTGGAGAATTTTGAGCATTACTTTGCTACTGTGTGAGAGGAGTGTAATTGTGCTGTAGTTTGAATATAATTTGGCATTGCTTTTCCTTGGGATTGGAATGAAAACTGATCTTTCCAGTCCTGTGGTCACTGCTGAGTTTTTTAAATTTGCTAGCATATTGAGTGCAGCACTTTCACAACATCATCTTCTAGGATTTGAAATAGCTCAGCTAGAATTCCATCACTTCCCCAAGCTTTGTTCATAGTCATTCTTCCTAAGGCCCACTTGACTTCGCATTCCAGGATATCTAGCTCTATCTTGGTGAGTCAACACACCATCATAGTTATCTGGGTCATGAAGATCTTTTTTGTATAGTTCTTCTGTGCATTCTTGCCACCTTTTTAAAAATATCTTCTGGTTTTGTTAGGTTCATACCATTTCTGTCTTTTATTGAGGCCATCTTTGCATGAAATGTTCCCTTGGTATCTCTAATTTTCTTGAAAAGATCTCTAGTCTTTCCTATTTGTTGTTTTTCTCTATTTCTTTGCATCGATCACTTAGGAAGGCTTTCTTATCTCTCCTTGCTATTCTTTGAAACTCTGCATTCAGATGGATATATCATCTTTCCTTTTCTCCTTTGCCTTTTGCTTCTCTTCTTTTCTCAGCTATTTGCAAGCCCACCTCAGACAACCATTTTGCCTTTTTGCATTTATTTTTCTTGGGAATGGTTTTGATCACAGTCTCCTGTACATTGTTATGAACCTCTGTCCATAATTCTTCAGGCACTCTGTCTATCAGATCCAATATCTTGAGTCTATTTGTCATTTCCACATATAATTGAAAAGGATTGATTTAGGTCATACCTTAATGGCCTAGTGGTTTCCCCTACTTTGTTGAATTTAAGTCTGAATTTTGCAATAAGGGTTCATAGTCTGATCCACAGTCAGCCCCAGTCTTGTTTTTGCCAACTGTATAGAGCTTCTCCATTTTTGGCTGCAAAGGATATAATCAATCTGATTTTGGTATTGACCATCTGGTAATGTTCATGTGTAGAGTCGTCTCTTGTGTTGCTGGAAGAGGGTGTTTGCTTTGACCAGTGCATTCTTGGCAAAACTCGATTAGCCTTGCCCTGCTTCGTTTTGTATTTCAGGAGATCTGAAACAAGAAGGATGAGATATACTGCTAGTTAATAAGTAGGGATATTCAAATACTTTAATGGCATTGATATATGGAAAGAATGTATCAAAACCAAATATAGAATATATGACTAAAGTAAATATAACTTTGTTTGTGTCTAGATAGATGAATGTAAAAAAATAATAATAATGTGGCATGGCTTAGCAGGCGCTTGAATGAAAACATAGAAATTTTATATAAGAATCAATGTGCATCCATACTGCAAGAGCATGAGCTCTTGAGTGAACAGAAAACGGACTTATTCAGAGACCTGAACTATTTCACATGATCTTTCTGAATTCCTACTTCCTTTTTTAAACAGTAGATATAATTACAGTAATTTTACAAGAAGATATAATCTATTATAAAAGTATAAAGCTCTTGACATGGAGTAACCATTTTAAAAAGTCTGACTTCTGTACCTCTATATCAAAGCAGTAAAACTTGGCAAAGTGCGACTGCATGAAAAAAAAAAAAAAAAAAACTTAAATGTTAAGTACAAGGGCAGTTATAATTTTGGTTTATCTTGCAGGCTAGAACAAGCTGGAATAACTTCCTGGGAGGGAGTGGACTGATTTAGCTCATAAGACTCTCAAAATCATGCCACACAGGAGGCAGGAGGAAAATGAACATGTTAAGAAGATGGAAGCTATGCACATTTAGAGAAATTCAGTCCAAACCTCTTGTGGTATAGGATTTGTAATTTTGTAAAAAAAGAGACCTGATCTTTTCTCCATAAGAAAAAAAAAAAAAGCTGTGTTTTTATTTAAACTGAAAACTCATTTTGAAGGCTTAGGTTCATATCTCAGAAATACTGGTTAGAAAATAGTTGATGATAGATTACACTGACCTGGTAAAATGCTGTGACTAATCATCATAGTGTGCTGGCACCAGGGAGGACTCAGAATGCAAGCACATCACAGAGGACCAAACCACCAGCCTTTGTCAAACTTTAGCTACAACTCTGCCACTGTCTTCTCTCTCGGGGTATACAAGCACATGTTTTTGTTTGTTTGTTTTGTTTTCTGCTTTTATTTATTTTTTATTAACTGGAAACATTTTTTATTGGAATATAGTTAATTTAGAATGCTGTATTAGTTTCTGCTGTACAACAAAGTGAATCAGTTATACATATACACATATCTACTCATTTTTAGATTCTTTTTCCATATAGGTCATTACAGAATGTTGAGTGGAGTTCACTGTACTATGCAGCAGGTCCTCAGTAGTTATCTATTTCAATGCTGGGGGCATTCAGTTGCTAAACAATGTCTGACTCTTTGTTTTTTTTTAATTATTGTTTTTTTAATTTTTATTTATTATTATTATTTTATTTTACAATATTGTTTTGGTTTTGCCATACATCAACATGAATCCACCATGGGTGTACACTTGTTCCACATCTTGAACCCCCCTCCGACCTCCCTCCCCATACCATCCCTCTGGGTCATCCCAGGGCACCAACCCCAAGCATCCTGTATCCTGCATCAAACCTGTCTGACTCTTTGTGACCTCACGGACTGTAGCAGGCCAGGCTCCTCTCTCCTTCACTATATCCCAGAGTTTGCCCAATTCATGTGCTTTGATTTGATGATATTATCTAACTATCTCATCCTCTGCCACCTTATTCTCCTTTTGCCTTCAGTCTTTCCCAGGATCAGGGTCTTTTCCAATGAGTCTGCTCTTCTCATCAGGTGGCCAAAGTATTGGGGCTTCAGCTTCAGTATCTGTCATTCCAATAAATATTCAGGGTTCATTTCCTTTCAGATTGATTGGTTTGATCTCCTTGCAGTCCAAGGGACTCTCAAGGGTCTTCTCCAACACCACAATTAAAAAACATCAGTTCTTCACTGCTCAGCCTTCTCTATGGTCTAACTCTCACATCTGTACATGACTACTGGAAAATTCATATGGACCTTTGTCAGCAAAGTGGTATCTCTGATTTTTAATATGCTGACTAGGTTTGTCATCCCTTCCCTTCCAAGGAGCAAGTGTCTTTTAATTTCAAGGCTGCAGTCACCGTCTGCAGAGATTTTGGAGCCCAAGAAAACAAAATCTGTCACTGCTTCCACCTTTTCCCTTTTATTTGCCATGAAGTGATGGGTCCTGATGCCATATTAGTTTTTTTGAATGTTGACTTTTAAGCCAGTTTTCTTACTCTCTACTTTTCACTATCATTCAAGATGTTCTTTAGTTCCTCTTTACTTTCTGCCATTAGAGTGGTATCATCTGCATATCCGAGGTTGTTGATATCTCTCCTAGCAATCTTGATTCCAGCCTCTGGTTCATCCAGCCCAGCATTTTGCATGGTGTACTCTGCATGTAAGTTAAATAAGCAGGGTGACAATATACAGCTTTGTTTTACTCCTTTCCCAATTTTGAACCAGTCAGTTGTTCCATGTCCAATTCTAGCTGTTGCTTCTTGACATGCATACAGGTTTCTTAAGAGGCAGGTAAGGTGATCTGATACTCCCATCTCTTTAAGAATTTTCACAGTATGTTTTGGTCCACACCATCAAAGGCTTTAGCATAGTCAATTAAGCAGAAGTAGATTCTTTTTCTGAAATTCTTTTGCTTTCTCCATGATCCAACCAATGCTGGCAATTTATGGATTGCATAAATGGATCCTCTGCATCTTCAAAATCTAGCTTGTACATTTGAAAGTTCTTGGTTAATGTACTACTAAAGCCTAGATTGAAGGATTTTGAGCATTACCTTGCTAGTATGTGAAATGAGCACAATTTTGAGGTAGTTTGAACATTCTTTGCCATTGTCCTTCTTTTGGATTGGAATGAAAACTGACATTTTCCAGTCCTGTGGCCACTGCTGAGTTTTCCAAATTTGCTGGAATATTGAGTGCAGCACTTGAACAGCATCATCTTTTAGGATTTGAAGTAACTCAGCTGTTAGCTTTGTTCATAGTAATGCTTTCTAAGGCCCACTTGACTTCACACTCCAGGATGTCTGAATCTAGGTGAGTGATCACATCACTGTGGTTATCCATGTCATTAAAGACCTGTTCTGTATAGTTCTTCTGTGTATTCTTGCCACCTCTTATTAATGAATATTTGAGTGCATGTGTCTTTTCTAATTACAGTTTTCTCTGGACATATACCCAGGAGTGGGGTTGCTGGATCACAGAGTAGCTCTCTTTAGTTTTTAAATCATCTCCATACTATTCTCCTCAATGGCTGTACCATCCTTAAATCTCTTTCAAAGACAGGAATATAAGCAGCAGGGGTGATGAAACCTTCACTTAAAGGCTATATCGATCACAAAAAGAATGCCACTGATGTACATACTGTTAGAAGAAGAGACACTTGCATATTTTAATTCATCAAGTCTTGCCCTATACATAAGTCACTGTGCAGCATTTTCTGTCTGTTCTGAGGCAGGATAGAGTGAGATGACAGAAAAAAAATATAGGACAGAAACAAAAATTCCATGTTAACAGCCTTCTCTTACATGCTGAAAATTTCTCTATCAAAAATAGTTGCATTTCCACATTTGTCAGTTAACTTTATTTTTCAGTATACAATGTAACTGGAAGGGGAGCTTCCATGACAAAAAAAAAAAAAAAAGATTGAAGTATTTTGGTATTATTAGCAAACTGTGTTTTTATTTTAAAAAAGGGCTTTTAATCAAAATATGCATCATAATATGAGAAGTTGACTCCATATGACAGATGATTTGGCCTGTTTCCATTAGGAGAGATGTTAAGAGCAATTAGAGCATAGACTGAACCACTGTGTTCATTTGAAGCAAAGGATGCTCTCAATTACAATAGATGATCGATAGGTTAGCTCTATACTTGTGATACATAAAATTATTAAACTTTATCCTTTCCACATGACTCAATTTACATGCAATTATTTAATGGATATAAAGGTACAGAGCCTCCTAAATACAAACAGTAAGCATCTACTTTAATTTAGATCCTCCTAATGATTTCTCTTTCCTCTTATTTAGATTTCCTCCATCCTATTGAATTAAATATTATAGTTCAGCTTTAGGTCTAGACTTTTCTTCCAATGCTTCCCTTCCATGGATTGTAATCTTAGCAAACTGAATCTTTATTAATCACAAACCATAATTCACAGCAGGTTATTACAGGATAATATGGAAAGTAATTTCCTCTGGGCCTTTTTTTTTTTTCCATGACCAATATCTCCAGTGTGATATGAACTACAGGATTTTGATGGGTTTCCTATTGTAAAATATTGTAATCAGTGAAATATTGTTGATGGTTTCTGGGAAATTGTCTATTTCCCATTACAAGAAAAGCAATCTATTTACATCCTTCTGTGGAATTTTATTGTGCTATTACTAACAATCAAAACAAATGTTTACATTAACATTAATGGTTTGGAAGATAGTTACTGCAATGTATAGCAATTTTTCTAAGTAAATTGCTTTTTTTCAACTACCTTAAAAAAAACCTGTGCCTTGGAGGAAAATTTGTTCCTGCCAAATGAGCTTTAGAATCAGAAAGTGTTTTTCTGCTAGTTTTTTTCAGAGTTAATGATTTTTTTTTATCTTTTAATAAATTGTTTCTTTTTATTTTTTTCATATCAAGAAAACTATCTCAGGAAAATTTCTGATACATTTTTTGCTTATGCAAGAGAAATGTATACATGCCCAAGCAGACACATACAGAGGGACTGATAGAGGTTTAACATAAAATATTTGTCTTTCTCTAGGATCCAGAATTGAGAGTTCCTTGGACTGTGAGGCGATCCAGCCAGTCAATCGTAAAGGAAATCAGTCGTGAATATTTACTGGGAGGATTGATGCTGACACTGAAACTCCAATATTTGGTTACCTGATGTGAAGAAATGACTCATTTGAAAAGACCCTGATGCTGGTAGAGATTGAAGACGGGAGGAGAAGGGGATGATAGAGGATGAGATGGTTGGATGGCATCACTGACTCAATGGACATGAGTTTGAGTAGGCTCTGTGAATTGGTCCTGGACAGGGAAGCCTGGAGTGCTGCAGTCCATGGGGTCACAAAGAGTCAGACACAACTGAGCGACTGAACTGAACTGAGGATCCAGATATATCTGGACACATCTGATGTGTAGTTGGGATTGCCTACAGCTTTTAGTTAACTGAAATGATTTTCCTGGATAGATAAGTACCTGTGTACTGAGTGTGTTCACCTGGACACTTAGTTACTGCAGGCTGATAAGAGCACTGTGGTATCCATGGCCTTGAGAATGCATACCCGAAACTTATGAAGAGTGCAATTATCTGTGCAACCTGAAGGACTTGTTTTTATGGTGCCTTTTCTGGGAGATACTGAATATCTTTTTGTATCTCCACTACATAGTCAAGTAACTGGAAAATAGCACGTGTTCAATAAGCATTTGTTATATTAGTAAAGTGTTGAGTTAGAGTTAATTAAATTACTTGAGTATGTGTGGTGACTGCCTTCATACTTTTAATGTTTTAGATGCTGGCTCAGTGTGACTGGAATATGGCACAAGGAAATGAATAGTTGCTGAGTGCAATAGTAAGGAGTAATTTGTAGTCTTCAAATGTTACCCAAGGAAGAACAGTATGAACCACTGTAGAATAAGTACAGACATACTGTCTATTGTTCTAGTCTAGAAAAGCTTGCCTGGAGTCAACAGGGTTGAACTCATATGTTCTAACCCCTCTCTCTCATGAGGTCTCCATGTGTATTAGCATCTGTGTATTGTGAAATATTAATACATAGTCTTCTAGAACTTCTATCTATATTTTAAGGTACTCTCTCCTCACTGGAAATTCAAAAGCAGATGGAGTGTAACCTAATGTAAGATGTAGCCTAATGTGGCTTGAAATGTGATCTAGAAAGTTCGTTGTTGTGTGGCTTCCAGGGCAATTAAAATAGTATGATGCTCAAGGTCCAAAGCAGAGAATAACAATCAAGGTAGTAGTGAGGTTTTAGGATAGATGCAAGGGTGATCTTAAGGGCAAATAAAATCTACTCAATATTTCTCACAAATATATAATGTAAATGGTAGTATATTTATCTGTGTGTAAGTTAGGCTGTAGGGTAGAAATCAGAGTCATCTATCTAATTGGCTTTTCTTTCTCTGAGACAAGCCTATGTTTTTTTTCTAAATGATTAAAACAGTAATATTGTTCAGTTGGACTTTCCTTGTAGCTCAGTTTTTAAAGAATCGGCCTGCAATGCAGAAGACACAGGTTCAATTCCTGGGTCTAAAAGATCCCTTGGAGAAGGAAATGGCAACCCACTCCAATATTCTTGCCTGGAGAGTCCCATGGACAGAGGAGCCTGACTGGCTACAAACTATAGGGTCTCAAGAGTAGGACACAACTTAGCGACTGAATGACCACCACCAATGTTCAGTTCAAAGAGGTCTTACTATGGAATAGACTCCCTGTTCTGCCATGATGCTGAATGTGTTCAAATAATTGACAGCAATTTCTTCTAACACCTGCCTTTTCCCACTTTAAATGAAGATCACTTTACAGAAAAGTAAATGATTACTATAGATGGAGAGAAGCTGATTTTATTGCTATAGTTCATTAATTGGGAGGATTCAATTCAAACTGTACTCTGACTTCTTGTAAATAAAAATGATATAAGCAGAAAATCTTTAGCAACAGCCTTGATGTGGTTCCAGCAACAATTTTATTTCAAACAGGTCAAAATGGTGAGAATTTCTTTCCTTCTATATTTTGCTCTTAGAATAAATGTATATTTTTATTGAAAGAGTAGAAATATTTAGATTAGAAGCAAAAAATAGAATAAATTATGAGATTTGAAGTACATCAAGTATGAAAAATATCAGTTAATTATAATATTAAGCATGAAAAATAGCAATCACTTATTACAATGGTCAATAAAACTGCCAAAAATAAATATATTAGCAGCAGTAAATAACCATCATTACAAGAGATCAGATGCAATTAATCACATTAAGTGCCCTAATACAGGTATATTTGAAAGAAGTCATTAATTGTGGGATTTGTGGATTGAAAAGAGGGATCAGGTAATGGGACAAAGAGAGTATGTGATATCTGAGACTCAGAAGTGTCCTTCACTAGACAGAAATTATAGGGAAGGCATTTCAGGCTGAATATTTGATGGACTTAAAAGAAAAAACAAATCAGGTATTATCCTGTGTTGGCTGGATTTAAAAGGCTTGAATAGCCCAGTTCCTTTTAACTTGTCAGTACCATGACACACACTGACATTCCCTCAGCAATGCTTATTTGCAGGGCTGCATTAGCACAGCCTGAAATGTTTTGATACAGCAGAAATGAGTCTGCCCAGAGATGTTTACTGAGCCATCACTAGGCTATGGAATTTTTCCTAGTTGTGTTTAAATGCTGCCAGGAAAACCAGTCTTAGGATACAGTCCAGCATTTTGTATAAACCCTATTTTCTCACCCTTGCTTTGTTTGCTTTGGTAAGCATGAAAACATGAACTGCTATTCAGTTATTTGAATATTTTCTCATTGATAGATTTATGGTTTGTAGAATCTGGAAGCTTTATAGAGGAAAGATATTTTATCTATAATTTTAAGCCACTACTAATTTGAGGTCCTTCTCCTGTGATTTTGGCCTTAGCTTCTCGAGGCTTTTGACTTCCCTGGTGGCTCAAACGGTAAAGCATCTGCCTACAATGCGGAAGCTTCACTTTCAATTTTCATTTTCACACAATGGAGAAGGCAACGGCAACCCATTCCAGTGTTCTTGCCTGGAGAATCCCAGGGACGGCAGAGCCTGGTGGGCTGCCGTCTATGGGGCCGCACAGAGTCGGACACAACTGAAGTGACTTAGCAGCAGCGGCAGCACGATGCGGAAGACCTGGGTTCAATCTCTGGGTTGGAAAGATCTAGAGAAAGAAACGGCAACTCACTCTAGAATTCTTGCCTGGAAAATCCCATGGACGGTGGCCTGCCAGGTTGGACATACATGACTGAGCAACTTCACTTTTCCCCAGGCTTTAATACTTGTGAGTCTGAAAAATGTCACAATAATAGGAATAATCTAAATCCCAGCATCTTCTTCCCACATAGCTTTTCATAGTACTCTACCCACTTCCCCTTGAGATGCAAACTAAAATCACAATGAGATATGAAACACATCTATTAGGATAGCACCATCGTCACTTCCAGCAGGGTCTACTGGAAAGTTCCTCATACAGTATAGCAAATAAACATCTTTTAGTTACATGACACTATATTATTTTGTAGTATATTCCTGCTACTGAAAATTATATGACTAACATAATCACTACTATTTCTCCTGGAGTTTGGGGTATAATTTGCATCCTATTAAAAGTACCCTTTTAATGACACAATTCTGAGTGTTGGCAAACATTTACAGCTGTAACCACCATCACAATAAAAAATGGAGAATACTTCCATTACTTCAAAGAGATGCTTAATGCTCCTTTTTAGTCAATCCTCTGCCTCTGCCCTCAGTTCTTGACAATTATTGCTGTTTTTTAATATTGCCTTTTTCCTCAGAACATCATATAAATGGAATTACAGAGCATACATTTTCCTATCTTTGTTTTCTTTAATTGAGCATAATACTTTTGAGATATACCCAGTTTGTTGATTATTCAGTTTCATCCATTCATTTGCTTTTTTTTTCTGAGTTATATTCCATTTAGGAATATGCCATATATGTTTACCCATCTACAAATTGATGGAAATTTTTTTTTTCCAACACAAGTCTTTTTGTAGACATATATTTTCACTATTCCTAAGAAAACAGCTAGCAGTGGAATTGCTGTGTTATACGGTATATAGTCCATGGGGTCGCAAAGAGTCAGACACAACTGAGCAACTAAGAACAACACGTGGTATCTTAATAAGAAACTGTCCAACTATTTTCCAACTTTGTATTAGAGCAAAGTAACAATTCTAGGTTTTCCTCATCTTCTCCAGTAAGGCATTGTCAGCTAGAGTTTTCTTGTGCCTTGCTTAGTTTTTGTTTGCTTTTGTTTAGTTTTGCCATTTTAATAGATTTGTTTGATATTTAATAGTGACTTTAATTCACATTTCATTAATAATTATTTTGAGCATATTTCCTATTGCTATTTGTTTCTCCTTTCTGGTGAAATGCCTGACACATATTTTTCACATAATTATGTATTTGTATATATGTGTGTGGATATGTTGTATATATTATATTAATGCATATGTTTTTTATATACATTAAATCATTTACCAGGTAGGTATTTTAAACGTACATCAGTTTCTCTTTCTTAGTTTTCTTAACAGTATTATTTGAAGAATATATTTCATAAACTTAAATGAATGTCAATTTATCAGAATTTATCACTTTTCAGTGGTTTGTGATTTTTTTGCATGTTTGAATCAAAGTCACAGAAATTTGTTCTGTATTTTCTTGTAAAAGTTTTAGGTTTTACAGAATATGGTGCTGTTCATATATACAGTGAAGACTATTTATAATGATGATCCAAACAAAAATAACATTATCAATAAAACATATAGAGGAAAAAATATTTCCCTGTAGTCTCAAAGTTAATCAAGGCAAAATCCTAAGCCTCTTTAACTTTGACCATGTTTTTTCTGCTGAATCATATGGTCTCCCAGGTAATGATAATGTAGTAGTAAAACATATTAACAACTGTCAGTAGAAAATCTCATCTGTTTTAGTTATATTTGAAGAGAATTTCATTTCATAAATAAAAATAAAAATTATTAATGAGATCAGAGAGCACCTAAAAACATTTCAATAAATTCAGTGACTTTTAAAAAATCTTCTCAAGGTTTTGGTTGCTTATTATCTACATTGAACTCAAAAAAGAACTGGATGCTTAACATAGCATTATAAATAGAATCTGAAAAAAAAAACAAACAGACTTTTAAAAAATGTTTACATTATTTTTAGATTACATTATTTAATTTCTATAATGTATACTTATAAACACAAATTTTTACTTTCTTTATCTTTGAAAAACATGTAAAGGACAGAGACAGTAATTATTCACCTAGCCCTAAAATACTTCTTTCCCTACAGTTTTAAAATCAAGCAAAGATTTCATATTAGTAAACTGAAAATTATGACAGAGTTGCAACATATGGATTAACTAAAGGCTTGAAATAAAAATACTGGTAACATATAGAAAAGGGGATATTTTTTAATATAATGACTGGGGTTTTTGAATAAACATCATAATCATTTTTATTGTCTTAAATTTAGTTTATCTATATATAGTTAGAGGTGTTTCATAAAAGTTTGTCTTCACAGATTTGTCATATTTTATTGAAACTGCCTTGAGCTTCTCTTTTAGTAAAATGCATGATTGCAACATATCTATGTTATATCATCAAAGGAAAGCATCCACCTGAAATAACTCACTAATATGTACTAAAGAGTAAAATAACGACAAACGAGTACAATTTCTTCTGAAACAAAGTTTTCTGTCTTCTTTGTGCTGTTACTGAGCATTCCACATGTTTACATTTAGTCTCTCTAACTAGTAAGATAGCCTTGGCATGACCAATTATGGTACTGAGCTGGCAATGTTTATTATATTTTAGATGTAAAGAAGTTCCAAATATAAGAAAAAAAGTAACAAAAGCCAATCCAACCTAAGCCAAATCAAAGAGAATTTTTCAGATTAAACAAGAAGAAGGGACTTCCTGGTTTGCTCAATTGTTCCCTGATCTGGGAAGACTCCACAAGCTGCCAAGCAACTAATCCCTGCCCCACAACTATTGAGCCTGTGCTCTAGAACCCAGAAGGTGCAGCTCTTGAGCCCATGTGCCACAACTTCTGAAACCTGCACCCCAGAGCCTATGCTCCATTGGGAAGAGAAGCCACTGCAGTGAGAAGCCCGAGCACCGCAGCTAGAGTGAAGCCTGTGCAGCAACAAAGACCCAGCACAGCCATAAATTAATTAATTTAAATTTTTTTAAAAAAAGAAAATAAGGAAAGGAGCAAGACTCTGGTTCAACAGAGTTTCTCATTTAAAAATTGATAGTGTTATTAAATTATGAAAATATAAAAACAGTTTTACAAAACAGAGAGTTCCTATAATGATATATTATATTGACCATTTTTATTGTAAACAATCTTAGATATGGCAATAAAGAATAGCAAAGATATGATGAAGCTAAAGTCACTAGATTTATGATGGACTTCTTTATGCTTTTAAAGCATTAAAAGCTTTTAGTAATTATCTCCTCTAATCTCAAATCTTTTCAGCTGGTAAAAGGCATTTCTGAGTTTCTAAATACTTCCAATGTCCTAGGCTTTCTGCATCCAAGTAAATGAAAAAGACCTCAATAAAGACCAGACCCAGATGAATCGTTGCTGTTAAGAGACACAAAATAAAAATGTTAAGAAAAATAGGCATAGATATCATTACAAATTACTGTAAATGTTGTGAAATAAATGGACCACATTTCTACTTTAGTTGTTAACCATGGGGAACTGGTTAGAAAAAGTTTTTTGGGGAAAGGTGATACCTAATCTGTTACCTGAAAGATAAGGACACATTAGTGTGAAGAGTTTAGGAAGAGCAATCCTGATAGAGGAAATAAATATAAGAAGGTCTTTAAGCAGGGGTCAGCATAATATTTTAGAAGAACTGAGAAAAGGTAAACTGGCTGGCAAGACAGGTGAGTAGAGAGGTTGCCCATGTTTAGGACAGAGATAAAGACAGGGTGAAAACACGGTGCTCTGTTTAGCCTGGTGCATTGTTGTTACTAGTGCAGCTGCAAGTTTTTTAAAGTATTTGTGCTATGTGCTATTCACTGCAGATGGTGACTGCAGCCATGAAATTAAAAGATGCTTACTCCTTGGAAGGAAAGTTATGACCAACCTAGATAGCATATTCAAAAGCAGAGACATTACTTTGCCAACAAAGGTTCGTCTAGTCAAGGCTATGGTTTTTCCTGTGGTCATGTATGGATGTGAGAGTTGGACTGTGAAGAAGGCTGAGCACCGAAGAATTGATGCGTTTGAACTGTGGTGTTGGAAAAGACTCTTGAGAGTCCCTTGGACTGCAAGGAGATCCAACCAGTCCATTCTAAAGGAGATCAGCCCTGGGATTTCTTTGGAAGGAATGATGCTAAAGCTGAAACTCCAGTACTTTGGCCACCTCATGTGAAGAGTTGACTCATTGGAAAAGACTCTGATGCTGGGAGGGATTGGGGGCGAGAGGAGAAGGGGACGACAGAGGATGAGATGGCTGGATGGCATCACTGACTCGAAGGATGTGAGTCTGAGTGAACTCCGGGAGTTGGTGATGGACAGGGAGGCCTGGCGTGCTGCGATTCATGGGGTCCCAAAGAGTCGGACACGACTGAGCGACTGATCTGACTGGAGAATGGATTGAAGGTGGAAGTCTAAAAAGAAAATTTTATTTTTTTGTATATGTAATTAATATAGATAAATATTACACATATGTAGTGTGTATATAGGATATGTATTCCCTGGAGGAGGGCATGGCAACCCACTCCAGTATTCTTGCCTGGAGAATCCCATAAACAGAGGAGCCTGGTGTGCTACAGTAAATAGGATTGTGAAGAGTCAGACACAACTGAGCAACTAGCACACACACACACACACACACATAGTAAACATACTATATATACATATTGTTTTTATTATGCAGTCGCTAAGTCATGTGCAACTCTTTGCGACCCCATGCATTGTAGCCTGTCATCCTCCTCTGTCCATGGGATTTCCCAGACAAGAATACTAGAGCGGGCTCTCATTTCCCTTACCCAGGGATTGAACCCACATCTCCTGCATTGGCAGGCAGATTCTTTACCACGGAGCCACCAGGCAAGCCCATATATACATATAGCATATATGCAGGGACTATGATAATCCTCCATCAGATAAGTGATGATGCCTTGGATGGCAGCAATTGAGACAAAGAGAAAAGAATGGACTCATGAATTCATTGAATGTAGATATGAATGTAGATTTCAGGTATGCAGATCAAAATGGTTATAAGTGAAGTGTGAAAGTCTCTCAGTCTGTGTCCAACTCTTTGTGACCCCATTGACTATACAGTCCATGGGATTCTACAGGCCAGAATACTGGAGTGGGTAGCCTTTCCCTTCTCCAGGGGATCTTCCCAACTCAGGGATCAAACCCCAGTCTTCTGCATTGCAGGTAGATTCTTTACCAGCTGAGCCACAAGGGAAACTCAAGAATACTGAAGCGAGTAGCCTATCCCTTCTCCAGCAGATCTTCCCAACCCAGAAATCAAACCCAGGTCTCCCTCACTGCAGGTGGATTCTTTACCAGCTGAGCCACAGGGGAAGCCCAAAGTGATTATAATAGCAAATTAAATATTTTTCTTACTAGATTCCCAATAAATTTGAAATTCATTAACTCCTAGTTTTGTGCAAAAATACAAAATTAAAATATGCAAAATTCTATTAAATTTTAGCAATAACTTCGTACGTAAGAAGTCAGTGATGGATCTACACATCCTATAAAGCCAAGATAAAAGGATGTAATGTAGAATCATGCCTTTATGTTGTTGGACAACAATTGGATTCAAATGTTCTGAAGATTCAACAAATTTCAGTTTTATTCATGGTAGATATAACTATTTTTAAAATAAATTCAACTTCATCCTTGAACCTCTTTTGTTTCTCATTCCCTTCCAGTCTGCTACTTCTTTGTATTTTTAATAACTAACTCAGGAATATTTTCTATCTTAGATTGTCTAACAGACACTGTGTCATGTAACACTGTATTATTTGGAAAGAGCAATGCTTCATACTGGCCTATTGAACCTAATATTTTTTGAAAAGCACAGAGAAAAATGAAAGAACTAATGGCACATTCAGCTAAAACACCATATTGGCTTCCCTTCAAACTCAGTTTGGGTTTCTTATCTACTAGTAGACACTGGGAAGGGAGATAATAGTAGGTTTAGTGTCTTTTTGGTTAAAAAAAAAAAGGCATTAACCAGCTCTACATAAAGTTGAAGCTTTTTTTTTTTTTCCTCTCATAAAGCTAAATACCAACTACTTTTTTATTGGCTCACTCTACACATGACAAAGCATCTTCCCAGGGGTCTCTTTGGAACCTGAGGCAACCTAATTGGGGATATACTAAAAAATAACATTGATATGAGAAAACTGTTGTACTTTCTACTGAAATCTCAATGCTAAAAGGAATTATCTTACTCTTTTAATATGATCTGCATAAATGGTCTGCAAGATGCTTGCTTTACTGCAAGCAGTACTGCTTTGAAATGAACAATGAAAAGTGAAAGTCGCTCAGTCATGTCCGACTCTTTGCAACCCGTGGACTAGTCCATGGAATCCTCCAGGCCAGAATACTGGAGTGGGTAGTCTGTCCCTTCTCCAGGGATCGAACCGGGGTCTCCCACATCGCGGGCTGATTCTTTGCTAGCTGAGCCACGAGGGAATCCCAAGAATACTGGAATGGGTAGCCTATCCCTTCTCCAGCTGCTGCTGCTGCTAAATCTCTTCAGTAGTGTTCGACTCTGTGCGACCCCATGGACAGCAGCCCACCAGGCTCCTTTGTCTGTGGGATTCTCCAGGCAAGAATACTGGAGTAGGTTGCCATTTCCTTCTCCAATGCATTCATGCATGCTAAGTCGTTTCAGTCGTGTCCGACTCTATGTGACCCCATGGACAGAAGCCCACCAGGCTCCTCTGCCCACAGAATTCTCTAGGCAAGAATACTGGAATGGGTTGCCATTTCCGTTTTCCATCTCCTCCAGCAGATCTTCCCGACCCAGGAATGGAACCAGGGTCTCCTGAATTGCAGGCAGATTCTTTACCAATTGAGCTGTGAGGGAAATGAACACTATATTAAGTTTAAAAAATGTATGTAAAGAACATGGTATTATCATAATAAGCCATTTAGTCGAACTCTATTTCTAACAGTGGTGTTTCATTTGGCTGCTGAATGAAGTTGCCCTATTACCTTCTTTTCTTTCATAAATTAAAACATCAAATAAATATACAGACTAAAAGAAAAGAATAAAAAATGCTCAGTCAACATAAAATAATTATTTCTAAATAATAATGCTTTATGCATAGAAGAAAAAAAATGTCGGTGCAATATCAATACAGTTTCATTGCTGTGAACTCACCATAGACACTAAATACTTATTGACCTTAATATTGTCAGAGATATGAACAGGAGGTGAGTCATTGTACTTCAGAAGCCTTTGTTTATTAACTCTGAATGAAAAATAAAATTTGAAAAAAATATTTTGTGTTAAAATGGACTTTTAGTTTATGGCTCATCTAGACCTAGTATTTTCTGTTTTAGAAGATTATTACTTAATGATTCAAGTTGTTTAATAGATATAGGCTTATTCAGATTGTCTATATCTTTTAAAATGATTTTGTACAGATTGTGTTTAAAGGAACTGGTTCATTTCATCAAGGTTGTCAAATTTCTGGGCAGAGTTGTGCAGAATATTCCCTTATCATCCTTTTCATGTCTGTGGGCTCTGTAATGCTGTTTCCTCTTTATTTCCTGGTATTAGTAATTCATATTCTCTCTCTCTTTTTTTGGTAGTCAGCCTGGCTTGAGACTAAGTTATTTTATGAATCTTTCCAATGAACTTGGTTTTGTGTTTGTTGACTTTCTCTAGTGATTTCCTGTGTTCAGTTTCACCTATTTCTGCTCTAATTCTTCTTACTCTTTTTCTTCTGTTTGCTTTAGACTTAATTTGCTTTGTTTTCTACTTACTCCTTGGAAGGAAAGTTATGACCAACCTAGATAGCATATTCAAAAGCAGAGACATTACTTTGCCAACAAAGGTTCATCTAGTCAAGGCGAAGTTTTTCCTGTGGTCATGTATGGATGTGAGAGTTGGACTGTGAAGAAGTCTGAGTGCCGAAAAATTGATGCATTTGAACTGTGGTGTTGGAGAAGACTCTTGAGAATCCCTTGGACTGCAAGGAGATCCAACCAGTCCATTCTGAAGGAGATTAGCCCTGGGATTTCTTTGGAAGGAATGATACTAAAGCTGAAACTCCAGTACTTTGGCCACCTCATGTGAAGAGTTGACTCATTGGAAAAGACTCTGATGCTGGGAGGGATTGGGGGCAGAAGGAGAAGGGGATGACAGAGGATGAGATGGCTGGATGGCATTACCGACTCAATGGACGTGAGTCTGAGTGAACTCCGGGAGTTGGTGATAGACAGGGAGGCCTGGCGTGCTGTGATTCATGGGGTCGCAAAGAGTCGGACACGACTGAGCGACTGATCTGATCTGATCTGATGATAGATTCAATTAGATTATTGCTTTTAAATCTTTTTTCTTTTCTAGTATATTTGATCCACCCATTAATTTCCCTTTAAGCACTTCTAGCAGTGTACTGGACAGGCTTCCCTGATAGCTCAGTTGGTAAAGAAAGTGAAGTCGCTCAGTTGTGTCTGACTCTTAGCGACCCCATGGACTGCAGCCCACCAGGCTCCTCCATCCATGGGATTTTCCAGGCAAGAGTACTGGAGTGGGGTGCCATTGCCTTCTCCGTTGGTAAAGAACCCACCTGCAATGCAGGACACCTAGGTTGGATTCCTAGAAGATCTGCTGGAGAAGGGATGAGCTACTCACTCCAATATCCTTGGGCTTCCTTTGTGGCTCAGCAGGTAAGGAATCTGCCCACAATGTGGGAGGCGTGGATTCGATCCCTGGGTTGAGAAGATCCTCTGAAATAGGGAATGGCTACCCACTCCAGCATTCTGGCCTGGAGAAGTCCATGGACTGTATAGTCCATGGGGTCACAAAGAGTCGGACACAACTGAACTGTATACTGGACTGAGTAGAGTACAGGACTGAGCATGTACTGGACATGTTAACTGTTTTGTATAAAGATCAAGGATACAATTTCTGGATCCCATGGTAAAAAGGGATTTAACTTTTAAGAAACAGTCAAGCTTTCTTCTGGAGTACATGTACCATTTTGCTTCCCCCACAGCAATGAATGAGAGTTCTTATTTTCGCCATCCTCACTAGAATTTGGTGTTGTGTTTTAAATTTTACCTTTAAAATTGATGTTTAGCAGTGTCTCATTGTTGTTTGGAGAAGGCAATGGCACGCCACTCCAGCATTCTTGCCTGGAAAATCCCATGGATGGAGGAGCCTGGTAGGCTGCAGTCCATGGGGTTGGGACACGACTGAGCGACTTCACTTTCACTTCTCACTTTCATGCATTGGAGAAGGAAATGGCAACCCACTCCAGTGATCTTGCCTGGAGAATCCCAGGGATGGGGGAGCCTGGTGGGCTGCCATCTCTGGGGTCTCACAGAGTCGGACACGACTGAAGTGACTTAGCAGCAGCAGCAGCATTATTGTTTACATTTACAATTACCTAAACCTTAACTTTGAGCAACTTATCACATGCTTGTTTGCATCTGATGAGGATAATATTGAGAACTTTTGCTTTTTTTTTTTTAATTGCATGTTTTTAACCGTTCTCTCTCCCCCCATTTCTTCTTCTTCCTTAAGTAATATTAATAATATTAATATGCACAGAAGATTGGCATTTAGGTATTCTTTGCATAATGTTAGTTAATAACACTATCATTCAAACATAGATTCAAAAAACTTTTTAAATTTATTCTCCAGTGCATAAATTATAGAAAAAAGTTTGGTGATCAGTGGTTTTTTTTGTTTGTGTGTTTGTTTGTTTCCTCTTTTTTTTATTTTTAAACTTTACAAAATTGTATTAGTTTTGCCAAATATCAAAATGAATCCGCCATAGGTATACATGTGTTCCCCATCCTGAACCCTCCTCCCGATCAGTGGTTTTTTGATTGTTCAGTTCAAGGGGCAAGATATTACTTTGCATAAGACTTATGGGAGTTTATCTTTCCTTTTTAATTTTCATCCATTCCCCCCACCTCCTGGTTTTCAATATTTTCTTGGTCAGGATGAAAGAAGTAAAACAGTTAGACACGTTTAGGCTTAAGAGCAAATCTGAGCTCTGATGCCTAACTCTCAACAGACTTAGCTGGAGTTCTCCTTACTAGGCAATTGACTGTGATGGTGCTGACAGAGGAGAGGTGTCCATGTGATATATAGTGGTGGGGAGACAGAGATTCGAGTGTAACCAAAATGGTTATCCAGGAAAACAGAAGTTTCACAAACACCATAGTGGACAATTCAGGAAGGCTAATTTGTACTTTCGTTTAAGACGCAAGGGAAGAGTTGTGGTATATTTCTGAAGAAATTTTGGTGTTAGTTTTGCTTGTGATAAATGTGATCCAAACCCCTAATCTGATTTCCTACAAACATCTTGGGGGTAGTGATTCTTGTGTCCTCTTTTCATACATAGAATTGCTTAAGGTTTCTCTAGACACCAATTACTTTTCCCCTGCCCTGGTCACTTGAATAGAAAAACAGTCTCAGACCAAGTTATTTTAATACATGCTGCAATGATGTAATTAAGGTATATGATAAAGTGGGTATGCCTATGAACTGTTGACCAAGATTTAAACTGGTCCTAATGTTTAAACTATAGAAATGCTTGTGCCTCAATAGGTAGGAGCTCTTTGATGTTCTAGATTCCAAACAATCACAAATACTAAGACTCCTGATATAAATGTCTCATTTTATCAATTTGTCAAGATCAATACAGCTCAAAAGAGGTGGTAAAAAGAAGAGTAAACCAAAAGAAAGCAGCAGTAAGTAATTCATAAAGATAAACACATAATTATGGTAATGAAAGGGAAAAAAAATGGTAGATGTATCATATAATCCAAGAGTTAGTTCTTAGGAAAAAATACAAATGAATAGTGCACTCGTCATTGTATTTTCTCTATTTTATGATACAGAAAAATCTTTAAATCATAATAGACCAATTTGTTCAACTCTTTATCTTGAACACATTTGAAAACCTAGATGAAAAAAACATTTTTTCCTAGAAAAAAATAAAGCTTTCCAAAATTGAATTTTGTAGAGAAATAATTATAAACAGATTAATTATGAAAAATAAATGGAGAATATTGATGAATACCAAATAATTCTTCACCAAAGAAGGACCAGGCTAAAATTGCTTTATTTTTTTCTTTTAAAGATCAGATAATGCCTGTATGACTTAAATACTCCAAACATTAAGTGACAGTTTCCATTTTAAGAGATTGATGTTGGTCTTGAAAACTGTTGCAGTTTATATCAAAATATAAAACTTCTGCCAAATTTCACTCATGTATACTGATGTAAAATAATAAAATTATATTAGCAATCAAAAACCAAACCAACAGTACATTAAAAAAATACTAAGCCATGAAAAAGCAGAATTTATTTTATAACTAAAAATGTGGTTCAATGTTAGGCAATTAATTCACATTATCCACTTAAGAATAGAACTAAAGAGAAAAGTCATGTAATTATCTCCTTAGATGCCAAAAGGAATTTGTATGGAATTCAACACTCATTCATATAAACATACTCAGTGAAACAGAAATAGACAAATGCACTTGCAGCATGATTTATTTTCCTCAGTCAAAAAATTTAAAAATATGAGGAACAAGACAAGAATCACCATTCTCTCCACTATTACTTAACTTTATGTTGGATCTATTAGCTAATTCAATTAGACAAGTAAAAGCAATCAGAGTTGTAAGAAATGGAAAAGAAGTACAACTATATATTTTGTAGATCATATAATTTTATATTTAGAAAATAAAAATATCTATGGAAATATTGCTGCATTCAATAATATAACTTAATGATGTATAATGTTATGATCAAATTGCCAATATCTGCTGGATCATCAAACAAGCAAGAGAGTTCCAGAAAAACATCTATTTCTGCTTTATTGACTATGCCAAAGCCTTTGACTGTGTGGATCACAATAAATTGTGGAAAATTCTGAAAGAGATGCGAATACCAGACCACCTGACCTGCCTTTTGAGAAACCTATATGCAGGTCAGGAAGCAACAGTTAGAACTGGACATGGAACAACAGACTGGTTCTAAATAGGAAAAGGAGTACGTCAACACTGTATATTGTCATCCTGCTTATTTAACTTCTATGCAGAGTACGTCATGAGAAACGCTGGGTTGGAAGACGCACAAGCTGGAATCAAGATTGCCAGGAGAAATATCAATAACCTCAGATATGCAGATGACACCACCCTTATGGCAGAAAGTGAAGAGGAACTAAATAGCCTCTTGATGAAAGTGAAAGTGGAGAGTGAAAAAGTTGGCTTAAAGCTCAACATTCAGAAAACGAAGATCATGGCATCTGGTCCTGTCACGTCATGGGAAATACATGGGAAAACAGTGGAAACAGTGTCAGACTTTATTTTTGGGGGCTCCAAAATCACTGCAGATGGTGATTGCAGACATGAAATTAAAAGATACTTGCTCCTTGGAAGGAAAGTTATGACCAACCTAGATAACATATTGAAAAGCAGAGACGTTACTTTGCCAACAAAGGTCTGTCTAGTCA
Source organism: Bos javanicus (assembly GCF_032452875.1). Taxonomy (NCBI): domain Eukaryota; kingdom Metazoa; phylum Chordata; class Mammalia; order Artiodactyla; family Bovidae; genus Bos; species Bos javanicus. The sequence goes on along the minus strand of NC_083893.1, from coordinate 5,912,281 downwards.
GGGCTATGATTTTTCCAGTGGTCGTATATGGATGCGAGAGTTGGACTGTGAAGAAAGTTGAGCGCCGAATTGATGCTTTTGAACTGTGGTGTTGGAGAAGACTCTTGAGAGTCCCTTGGACTGCAAGGAGATCCAACCAGTCCATTCTGAAGGAGATCAGTCCTGGGTGTTCTTTGGAAGGAATGATGCTAAAGCTGAAACTCCAGTACTTTGGCCATCAGATGCGAAGCGTTGACTCATTGGAAAAGACTCTGATGCTGGGAGGGATTGGGGGCAGGAGGAGAAGGGGATGACAGAGGATGAGATGGCTGGATGGCATCACTGACTCGATGGATGTGAGTTTGAGTGAACTCCGGGAGTTGGTGATGAACAGGGAGGCCTGGCGTGCTGCAATTCATGGGGTCCCAAAGAGTTGGACACAACTAAGCGACTGAACTGAACTGAAAATGTTATGAAACCACTTGATGCATAGAAACAGAACCTAGTAATAAGGAAGAAAGAAAGCTGTAGTACTAATGTAAAAGATAACACTCCTCTACCACTATTTAGCAAATATAAACAGCACACATTCTGTTCAGTTCTGTTCAGTTCCTCAGCCATGTCCAACTCTTTGCGACCCCATGAACCTCCCTGTCCATCACCAACTGCTGGAGTTTACCCAAACTCATGTCCATCAAGTCGGTGATGCCATCCAACCATCTTATCCTCTGTCGTCCTCGTTTCCTCCCAGCTTCAATCTTTCCCAGAACCACAGACTTTTCAAATGAGTCATCTCTTTACATCAGGTGGCCAAAGTATTGGAGTTTCAGCTTCAACATCAGCCCTTCCAATGAATACCCAGGACTGTTCTCCTTTAGGATGGACTGGTTGGATCTCCTTGCAGTCCAAGGGACTCTCAAGAGTCTTCTCCAACACCGCAGTTCAAAAGCATCAATTATTTGGCACTCAGCTTTCTTTATAGTCCAACACTCACATCCATACATGACCACTGGAAAAACTATAGACTGAACTAGATGGACCTTTGTTGACAATGTAATGTCTCTGCTTTTTAATATATTGTCTAAGGCAATGTTACCCCACTCCAGTGCTCTTGCCTGGAGAATCCCGTGGACAGAGGAGCCTGGTGGGCTGCAGTCCATAGGGTTGCTAAGAGTTGGGCACAACTGAGTGACTTCACTTTCACTTTTCACTTTCATGCATTGGAGAAGGAATTGGCAACCCACTCCAGTGTTCTTGCCTGGAGAACCCCAGGGACAGGGGAGCCTGGTGGGCTGCCGTCTATGGGGTCACACAGAGTCGGACACGACTGAAGTGACTTAGCAGCAGGTTGGTCATAACTTTCCTTCCAAGGAGTAAGCGTCTTTTAATTTCATAGCTGCAATCACCATCTGCAGTGATTTTGGAGCCCCCAAAAATAAAGTCAGCCACTGTTTCCACTGTTTCTGCATATATTTGCCATGAAGTGATGGAACCGGATGCCATGATCTTAGTTTTCTGAATATTGAGCTTTAAGCCAAATTTTTCAATCTCCTCTTTCACTTTCATCAAGAGGATCTTTAGTTCTTCTTCGCTTTACAAACAAGAAAAAACAAATTAGCATAATATTTTCTAGACAGGAAAAATGATAAAACGGTTATGAAGCACATGAAAGTAGATTTACACAGTGGAAGCCCATATTATGACTTTTAGCTAGGAACGTTCACATCTTTTTTTCCCAAAAATTATTTGTAAATTTAATACAACCCCAAAATAATCCCCAAATAACTCTTTTTTCAAGAATTAGGTCAGAGAACTAACATGCTAATCTAGAAGAAAAACACAAACAACATTATCTGGAAAATAGGTGAAAAATAAGGCTAACAGTATCATTAATTAAAAGAAATACTAAAAATTTTATAATTAAATCCAGATTTTGTTGCTTGGAGATATACAAACTGTAATAAAATTTACACAAAATGTGAAAAGCACATTTGGAAATTTAATGATAACAATGTATTTCAAACCAGTGGGAAAAGATGAATTTTTAAATAAATGTCATGTGAAGTCACTCAGTCGTGTCTGACTCTTTGTGACCCATGGACTGTGGCCTACCAAGCTCCACAATCCATGGGATTTTCCAGGCAAAAATACTGGAGTGGGTTGCTATTTCCTTCTCCAAGAGATCTTCCCAACCCAGGGATTGAACACAGGTCTCCCTCATTGTAGGCAGATGCTTTACCATCTGAGCCACCAGGGAAGTCAAATAAATGGCATAGGGATAACTAAATAGCCTTGAGCAAAAAGACAAAATTATTTCTGCTTCAATTTGGACTACTTCTTATTCTCAGGGTACTTAGTCCTCCTGCCTCTTGTTTGACCTCTATCCTCTTTTTTCTCCATCAACTCAGCACCCAGCACTGCCACATGGTTCCAATTTTATAAAATCATTTGCCTAAGTACATTGCTACACTTGGTCAGTAACATTCCTATGTAAGAAAGTATATAGAAACAGACTTATTTTTTTTAAAGAAATTTTATGTTTCCATACCCTAAAATAAAGCAGTTTATTAACAACTAACTTGGAGCCTGAATGAAATGTCTGATTCTGGATTCTGTCATCATGGTCCATGCTTTCAGTATACATTACATTTAGTAAAACATACAGGGTTATCTTTGGGCTGTCTACCTTAAAAATAGTGAATGGTTGAGGAAGTGAGAATATTGGGGCTTGTAAAATTATGCATATAATTACAGAGTTTCTAACATTTTGGATATTTTTTCCAACTTCTTAAAACCCTAGGGAGCATAAACTACTTTATTCTTTAACACAGGTTACCCATCTTTTGGATTATTTTAGTTAAAAAAAGCCTCTACTTTCAAGGCTAGAATTTAACAATGTTAGCTTTCTTACTTTCTCTATCTTGGACTCAATTTGCTCAGCAGGCAGTTATCCATTTGGTTTTCATACCAGCTGGAGGCATCATTATATTGCATTGAATGAGACGTTAGCTATGTGCAAGAAAGTAATATAACTTAGCATTCTTACTGAAATAAAGTACAGAGAGGACTTTATAATTCCTCTCCTGAACTCAATATAACAAGCTTAACAGGTGATTCAAAAAGTACTTGCAATGCATAAGCCCAGAGGATCTTGTTCAGCATGGTGAGATTTCATGAACAGACTATTCCCTCCTCATAAATTATAATGCTACACCAACACTGAGTATTGTACTTTATACTAGCTCTTTTTATTTTTGTTGAAAAACAGTATGTCAAACATACAAACACATAAATATTTTAAGCCGTTTTGTAAGGACTTAGTAATACTATTGGAGAAGGAAATGGCAACCCACTCCAGAGTTCTTGCCTGGAGAATCCCAGGGACGGGAGAGCCTGGTGGTCTGCTGTCTATGGGGTCGCACAGAGTCGGACATGACTGAAGCAACATAGCAGTAGCAGCAGTAATACTATAGAAATGAAAATATACTGACCTTTGAATACAACACATATTTCTAAATAAAAGTAAATCACAGCTTTAAAAACACCAACATTGAAACTAGGGGAAATTTAAAGTCATAAAATAACTATGAATTATAGATAAGAAATTACCTTTAAGTAGCAGTGTATGATTCTGATGTTTATCTTTAAATGGTAGAATGTTATGTTACTAAATACTCTGAAGAAATTGACTAATACGTGATTCAGTATCAACATTCAGAAACTAACTTGTCGTGTTGGAGAAGATTCTTGAGAGGCCCTTGGACTGCAAGGAGATCAAACCAGTCAATCCTAAGGAAATCAGCCCTGAATATTCATTGGAAAGACTGATGCTGGAGCTGAAGCACCGATACTTTGGCCACCTGATGAGAAGAACTGACTCATTGGAAAAGATCCTGATGCTGGGAAAGATTGAAGGCAGGAGGAGAAGGGGATGACAGAGGATGAGATGATTGGATGGCATCACTGACTCGATTGAAATGAATTTGAGCAAGCTCCCGGAGTCAGTGATGGACAGGGAGGCCTGGAGTGCTGCATGCAATCCATGAGATGGCAGAGTCAGACATGATTGAGTGACTGAACTGAACTGATGTAAACTTTGTTTCATTTTTACAAATTATAAGCCAGATTGCAAAACTTATGTACAATCTCATTGGATGGTAAGTAAAATCTTGGCTTCAACTAGAAAGTCAGTTTTGTTTTTTTTTTTTTTTAACCACCATATTCATGTGTTAAGTTCCTTCAGTTGTGTCCAACTCTTTGCAACCCTATGGACTGTAACCCTCCCATGGGATTCTCCAGACAAGAATACTGGAGTGGGCTACCATGCCCTCCTCCAGAGGATCTTCCTGACCCAGGGATGAAACCCATATCCCTGGGTCAGGAAGATCCTTTAATTTTTGTTCATTGCTAAATACCTTTTCCTTCCAAAAGAACCATTTTCATCACTACTGCATTACTGTCCTAGAATCTCACTGTTAGATATTATCTTTTGTGATTCCAGATGAAAACTTTTGGCATTTTTCATTTTTTATAATTGTTTGGACATCTTGATCTCGAACATGTCTCAGTACATCTCTCTCAATATTTGATACAATTAGAAATTAAGAAGTATAGTGAAGATTGGAACGATTATATCAACAACCTAATTGAGAGGGCTTAGCACACAAAATAAAATACAAAATAAATACTAAATGTAAAATAAAATGAAAAACAAAAACAATAAAAAGTTAGTCTTAAGTGCACATCAACCAAAATGTTTTTATACTTTATTCTAAATTTAAATTGGGCAAAAGTCTTGAATGGAAGAAGTTAAAAGACTTCACTTCCTTAGCAAAAGAAAACATCAGATGGTCTGTAAGAACACTAAACGGTACTTGCCATAATTACTCACCTAGAGGTGCAAATTAAAGATACAAGGAAATGCTAATTCACACCGGTTAGAGTCAATTAAAAAGCTTGAAAACCTCAAATAATGATTAGGAGTCAATTTGCAACTCTTATAGCTTCCTGATGAGAGTGTAAAATGGTAGCACCACTTTGGAAAATCATTGGGAATTTATTATAAAGTTACACATGCACCTCCTTTGTGATCCAGTAGTTCTACTCCTAGTTATTTGCCATTCAAAACTTTTTTCTTAATTTTTTTAATTGAAGGATAATTACTTTGCCATTCAGAATTGATTACATGGGTCTATACATGAACTGTATAGAATATTTACAGCAGTTTTATTCATAACGGTCAAAACTGAAATGAGGTATCAATAGAATTGATAAATAAATTTCACTATATTCATGCACTGAATATTGTTCAACAATAGTACTAACACATGGAACATTAATACATGTTAAAAACATGCTGAACAATTGAAAATAGATATAAGGAATATTGCATAATTTCTGTATGTAGAATCTATGTTGAAAGAAATGGAAATATTGTTTGCTTGGATGAAGGGCATGGTTTGGCTGGGGAGAAATAAGAAATAATTTTCTGGGATGATGAAAATATTTTATCTTGAAAAGGATATGGGGTATGTGTAGGAAGAAAAAATGCTTTCATCTACTCAACTAGGTTCTTGGTTTAGACCCTCGCCCATAATAAAAGACAGAATAACAGGAGAAAAGCAAACAGAAGTTTAATAACATGTGCACCTCCTGTATGGTTATTCTGGTGGCCCCGAGGATAAAGAGTCTGCCTGCAATGCAGGAGACCCAGGTTCAACTCTGGGTTGGGAAGATCACCTCGAGAAGAAAATGGCTACCCACTCCAGTATTCTTGCCTGGAGAATTCCATGGACAGAGGAGCCTTGCTGGCTACAGTACATGTGCTCACAGAGTCAGACAGGACAGAGTGACTTACACTTTCACTTTTCACTTTTCATACCTCCTGTATACAGGGGAGATAGACCAGAAAACCGAGTAGCTCCTGGAAGTGGCCCAAGCCACTGCTTGAATACCATCTCTAGCTAAAGAACAAAAGAAAGTGTTGGTATGTGAGGGTCGAGGGTGGAGGGTGGAAGACAGAGGCTAGTTTTGGTTGAAAGTAAAAGTGTTAGTCGCTCATGGATGGAACCGGGGTTTCCCGCATTGCAGTTTTGATTGGCTAACTAGGAAAAATCAAATAAACAATTGCATGTTGCAGATTTAACTTTCTGCCTTCTCCATTAATAAGAGTTCCTGAGGTTTAATCATCCAGGTACATGTGGAGAAAGACACACATTTACAAATAGAGATTTCCCTTATAAATGTAAATTGCTCTAACAAAAGTATAATTTCTCAGTTTTCAGAGCTTCACCTATGTCTGCTGTTTCCAGTCCAATCACCTTTATATGTACAGGATATGAAATTCTCTGTTGTTTTGGTAGTGTTAAGCGCAGTTGCCTTTGTTGAGCTATGAATGTTTTATCGGCTATGGATTGAAGGGAAGGGACAAAGGGAGAATTTCATGCCACTATCATGCCAACTTTTAGTGTTTCTTCTTTTTTTTTTTTAACATTTAATATAAATGTATTTGTATTCTGTAAAAAACTATTAAACAGAAACTTCAATTAAATAGATTCAGGGCCCAGAACAAGGAGTTCTCATGCTCTGCAATGATAGCAGAGCCCAAGAGGAAGAAAGGCTTGCTCTTCTTTCCTGACAAGAACTCAGCGAATGAGAGATTGTCACAGCTTAGCCATTGCAAAGCCATAGACCCTTCCTTGAATATAGCCCTTTTAACTTACATTTCCTCTTATATAAAAGAGATCTCCACTCTGCTTTTGTTGGGAACTCACCATGGTTGCAGACCCTGATTTTCAAGTCATTGTTGATCTTGAATAAATCTGGTTTTTTCCTGAAAAAAATAAATGGCAGTCTATTTGTTTTCCCTCATGACTCAGTCAGTAAAGAATATGCCTGCATTGCAGGAGACTTCAGTTCAATCCCTGGGTTGAGAAGACCTCCTGGAGAAGGAACCAGCAACCCACTCCAATACTCTTGCCTGGAAAATTCCATGGACCAATATCATGGCAGGCTACAGTCACAGGTTCATAAGAGTAGGACAGAACTTAATGACTAACCCACCAAAAACTATTTGTTTTAAGCCAATAACTCAAAAATTGTCAAGGAGCAAGTAATAAGTTAAGTGTAAGATGATAAGGACTGGTCTCAATAACCAATACATCAAATGTTTGGCTGTCATAGTTGGTAACAAAGACAAACATATCTTTCATGGTAAGGTGCATATTTTCCCCATATTTTAAAAGTATTATGATTTATGTGTTGCTTAGAATTGAATGTTCTTTAGGAATTTTCTCACAATAAAATTAATTTCAAAATATATTCCCAGCCTGTAAAATGGTTTCAATTCAAATATGACAAGTGAAATCGTACTGCACCTTTATTCTTTTATTTTCTACTTAAATATGTAATTAAAGCAGGTACCACCATTTACTTAGCATTTGGAATGCTGGGTCAGAATTGAGAACTGTTGGCTTTTGAATAGCATGGGACAATTTTCATTCTGGCACTTAGGGAATTAGCTATGTAATTCCCATTAATTTTAATGGGAGTAGTGTAGATAATCCATAAACCATTAATGTATCCTTTTGGAACTTTTCACAATAGATTAGTGCAAAGTTGCATAGCACAGATGTTTAATTGGAGATGGATGTAATATCAGAGCTGAATGCGTTAAGACAAAACCAAAGAATAAAAAATCAATTACTTGCAAAGATAATAAGGTCTGAAAAATAAAATGGGTACTAAATTTGGCACTGATTTGAAACCTATCACCAGCAGAACCATGGTTAACTATCAAGTGAAATTAATATGCATATTATTTAGTCAGTTTGGGACTAGATATGTCTTTTTCTTTTTTTGTGAGCAGTGATTCAGGGAAACACTTTAAAAAATCTATTGTCAGTATTTTGGCACATGTGTGATTCAGTTTCCATAATAATTAATTTTCCCATCAGTAAATCTTATAGAGCCAAAAAAGCCCTCTCAGATCTAAATTTCAGATATTTGAACTCAAAATTTTCATCATTATTATGACAGTAAAATATTCCCAATACAATTCAGGGCATTCTTTAGAAATATTGAACGGTTGACTTTATATGGTGTTCAGTAAAGTAGCAGGGCCATTATCTTGTTACATTATTCAAACAAGGCTGAGAAACTAGAGCTGTCTAACATAGCTAGGTTATCTTTTCATTAGTCACCTTTATCCAACAATCTTCCCCTTTTTCCTAGTCAAAGGAGTTTTGCAGTTAGCAGCAAGATGTGTGATAATACATACTAACTACTGCAGGTAGAAAATTTTAGTTGTGATTTTACAACATAGTAATAAGGCATATCATTGTCAATGTATTGCTTCTGAAATTATTACATATACATCATATGATGAGTAATGAAAAATATTTACTTTCAGAATTTAAGTGTTACTTTGCTGTTTATTTTCTTCACTTGTCTGGGTAGTTATAGTCTCATGATTTAACAACAAGTAAACAATCATAAACTTAACCATTAAATACTTTTGATATTATATAATGTACATTGCAAATGTGGGATTCTAATTTGTGGGGTAAAAAAGCTAAATCAATCATTCATTCAAATATGTGTTTTACCACTTTGAAAAATTTTATGGCTATTCTTTATGTGGTTAAATAATGTGTGCAGTTACACATAATGTAATCATTATTCTTAAATACTTATGATTTATTGAAAGTCATGAAATATTAGTAAAATATCTATCCTATCTGAGTCTATTTTATAATTGATAGGTAATAACAATATGTGTATTTTAAACATTATTATTATTATTTTATTAATATTATTATATATAACCATATATAATACATATAATTTATAATAAATTATAATAACATTATTAATTACATAATACTAATAATGTTATAATTATAATAATTTTATAATTAATAACATTAATAACATTATAATAACATTATTATTATAATTTCCCATCTAGAACATAAGAATTTCACCATGGGGTATATGGTCTCCATAAAAAGGCAAACATCTGAACTGCTCAAATGTTCATATTAAGCACTTAAATTTTCTTACATATTGAAAAACCTAAATAAAGAAAATTTTAAGTTATCTTCATTTTTTAAGTATATTTTAGCACTGCTAGTAATTCAGGTCACTTGTGAACTGGTTTTGCACTTTGCCTGTCTGATTTATTCCACTAAGTACAATAATATCTAGATTCATCTATATTGCTGCAATGTCAATATTTCATTCTTTTTTATGACTGAGCAATATTCCATTGTGTATAGATAGATAGAGTCCACATCTTTTTAGTCCACTTATTTATTACTGGGCACTTGGGTTGCTTTCACAGCTAGGTTATTGTAAATAGAGCTGCTATGAACATTGGGTGTGTGTGTGTTTTTGAACTAGTGTTTTCATTTTTCCAGATATGTACACAGGTGTGGAATTGCTGGATCATATAGTAGTTCTTTTTCTTTCTTTCTTTTTTTTTTTAAGGAGCTTCCATACTATTTTCCATAATGGCTTCATCCATTTTCATTTCCACCAAGACTGTACAAAGATTCCTTTTTCTCTGTATTCTTTGTTACTTTTAGGTTTTTTGATGACAGACATTTTTATAGATGTAAGGTGACATTTCATTGTGGTTTTGATTTGCATTTCTGTAATAATTAGTAATGTTGAGGATTTTTTCATGTGCCCATTAGCCAAGTATATATCTTCTTTGGAGAAATGTCTATTCAGATTTTCTACCTATTTTGATTGGATTTTTCTTTAATATTGAGTATTATGAGATGTTTGTATATTTTTGTATTAATCCCTTGTCACTTCATTTGCAAATATTTTATCCCATTTCATATTGTAGGTTTTGTTGATGATTTCCTTTGCTGTGAAACACCTTTTAAATTTAATTAGGTCCTTTTTGTTTAATTTTACTTTTCTTTTGCCTCGGAGATTGATTCAAGAAAATATTGCTATGAGTTACATCAAAAAGTGTTAGGCTTGTGTTCAACTTATAGGAGATTTATGATTTCAGGTATTACATTTAGGTCCTTGAAGCATTTTATTTTCTGTATGGTATGAAGGAAGGTTCTAATCTCACCACTTTATAGTCTTGATATATCTTGTTTTTTGTTATTCAGTTGCTAAGTTGCATCTGACTCCTTGTGATCCCATGAACAACAGCACTCCAGGCTTCTCTGTCCTTCACTATCTCCCGGAATTTGCTCAGACACATGTTTACTGAGTCAGTGAAGCTATCCATCCATCTCATCCTCTGTCGCCCCCTTCTCCTCTTGGCCTCAATCTTTCCCAGCATCAGGGTATTTTCCAATGAGTCGCTCTTTGCATCAGGCAGCCAAAGTATTGGAGCTTCAGCTTCAGTATCAGTCCTTCCAATGAATATTCAGGATTGGTTTTCTTTAGGATTGATTGGTTTGACCTCCTTGCTGTCCAGAGGACTCTCAAGGGCCTTCTCCAGCACCACAGTATGAAAGCATCAATTCTTTCTTATCATGCCACAATAGGAAAAACGTATCTACTAAGGATGGCACAGCTTTCATGAACTAATGTCTGTTTATGTTTAATACCATCTTTCATCAAAATATTTATGTGCACTACAGTATTTTCAAATTTCAAATGCTAAACTTTAATGTCATGTCTCTTTGAACTATGTGCAAACATTATTGTTTAGCGTGCATCCTAGAGGTATTTTTAGGGAGAGGCAATATGTATTGGATAGATGTGCATAGAATTACCCAGCCAAGCTCGTGCCTCAAGTTGCTCATTAACTTTCGAGGAGGGAATATTGCTTATCCAGAGTAACTAAAATAATATAAAACTATTCATGAAGTCTTAATAATTTTATATTAATTAGCAGAGGCAATGATTATTAGGTCATACTGGGAAGAATTATCAGGATATTTTCAGCCCAGATTTTCTAATATTAACAAATTGCTTTCCTTTCACTTGTGTCTGTTTCAGAAAGAATCTTTATTAGTAGTGTCACTACTAAAGTAGTGTCACTTTAAAGTGTTAATTTAGTAGTGTCATTAACAGCACATTATGATCTAAATGGAAACTGGGATGTTTGAAATGAAATCATTACCTCAGTACTATGGAACACATAAATCTCTAATAACATTTTGATGAAAATTGCTGTTTAGCTGAATTGACTCTCTAATATATGTTTCCTTCTGTTTTAGATGTTTATTATTAATAATTATCTTAAAATTTGTGATGTTTAATGCACTGAAATATTAGCCTGAGCAAATAATTGGAAAAGTCTTAATTTGCACTGACTATAAATCTCTTTGAAGGAATCTGAGAATAAAAGAAATGGCAACAAAAAAGTAGAATTTGAGTACTCAGTTTAAAACACAGTATACAGAAAACTACATTTAATTTCTCACCTAGATGATGGATATTTTTGTAAATTTACTTTATCTATATCACGGTCAAACTGTGTATGATTTCAAGCACTTCCCACTATTATAAATGCTATTTTCCTTTTTAAAGTAGTTGGCATTATTAGCTATAATAATGATCCTTTTTGTTAACTAGGAAAGAAAAATTTCTAATAGAACAAGAATGAAAAAATACTAAAATATCTCTAAGTTCTCCTTTCTTCTCATTTTTGTCCATGAATGCAACATGGGCAAGAAGTAAAAGTATCATCTTCAGTTCAGCTCAGTTGCTCATTCATGTCTGACTCTTTGCCACCCCACGGACTGTAGCACACCAGGCCTCCCAGTCCATCACCAACTCCCAGAGTTTACTCAAACTCATGTCCATTGAGATGGTGATGCCATCCAACTATCTCATCTTCTGTCGTCCCCTTCTCCTCCTGCCTCAATCTTTCCCAGCATTAGGGTCTTTTCAAATGAGTCAGTTCTTCCCTTCAGGTGGCCAAATTATTGGAATTTCAGCTTCAACATCAGTCCTTCCAATGAATATTCAGGACTGATTTCCTTTAGGATGAACTGGTTGGATCCCCTTGCAGTCCAAGGGACTCTCAAGAGTCTTCTCCAAAACCACAGTTCAAAAGCATCAATTCTTTGGCGCTCAGCTTTCACAATACATGACTATTGGAAAAACCACAGCTTTGACTAAATAGACCTTTGTTGGCAAAATAATTTCTCTGCTTTTTAATATACTGTCTAGGTTGGTCATAACTTTTCTTCCAAGGAGCAAGTGTCTTTTAATTTTATGGCTGCAGTCAACATTTGCAGTGATTTTGGAGCCAAAGAAATAAAGTTTGTCACTCTTTCCATTGTTTCCCCATCTATTTGATGTGAAGTGATAGGACCAGAAGCCATAATCATAGTTTTCTGAATGTTGAGTTTTAAGCCAACTTTTTCACTCTCTTCTTTCACTTTCATTAAGAGGCTCTTTAGTTCTTCGCTTTTTGCCATTAAGGGTGGTGTCATCTTAATATGCTATTTTATTTATAAATACAGAGATAAAAATCTGAGTTGAATTTGTAAGTCATTTTATCCATAAGCATGCCTTAGAGTTTCATTTTTATGCAATAAATGATTGTGATTTTAACATATAAAATATAAATTTTAGGTTTTCCAAATTGTTAAACTAATTTTTTTAATCTATTTATGATGGCTGGGTTTTTGTTGAGGCTTGGAATTTTCTCTAGTTGTGGCAAGTGGGGTATAACTTTATGAAGTGCGTCATTTCCTCCAGAAAATTTGTTCTAATATGGATATTTTACCATCAATATGGGTAATTTGCTATGCCTTTATGTCATTAATGCTTGGATTTCTGAAGCCTTCTGAGCACCAAAGAATTGATGCTTTTGAACTGTGCTGTTGGAGAAGACTCTTGAGAGTCCCTTGACTGCAAGGAGATCCAACCAGTCCATTCTGAAGGAGATCAGCCCTGGGATTTCTTTGGAAGGAATGATGCTAAAGCTGAAACTCCAGTACTTTGGCCACCTCTATGCGAAGAGTTGACTCATTGGGAAAGATTCTGATGCTGGGAGGGATTGGGGGCAGGAGGAGAAGGGGACGACAGAGGATGAGATGGCTGGATGGCATTACTGACTGGATGGACATGAGTCTGAGTGAACTCCGGGAGTTGGTGATGGACAGGGAGGCCTGGCGTGCTGCGATTCATGGGGTTGCAAAGAGTCAGACATGACTGAGCGACTGATCTGATCTGATCTGATAGATGATTATCAGTCTCAGTTAACAATGCTCTTTAGTAAAAATATACATAACACTTCAAAATGTACCTCTTCAAAAACCAATGGTGAAGAAATAACTATTATTGGATTACATATTGTCTTAGTCTGCTCAGGCTGCTATACAAAATACCATAGATTGGCTAGTATTTATTTTCTCATATTTAAGGAGGCTGGAAGTCTGAGATCAGAGCTCTAGAATGGTTGGGTTCCGGTAAGACCCTCTTCCTGGCTTGCAGAGAAATGCCTTCTTCTGTGGTTCACCCAACCATTTCTTAATGCAGTCACTTAGTGAAAGAAAGAGAGAACTCTATCTTTTCATGTGCTTCAGATCAGATCAGTCGCTCAGTCGTGTCAGAGCCATCCAGCTCTGTCAGTGATGCCATCCAGCCATCTCATCCTTTGTCGTCCCCTTCTCCTCCTGCCCCCCATCCCTCCCAGCATCAGAGTCTTTCCCAATGAGTCAACTCTTTGAATGAGGTGGCCAAAGTACTGGAATTTCTGCTTTAGCATCATTCCTTCCAAAGAAATCCCAGGGCTGATCTCCTTCAGAATGGACTGGTTGGATCTCCTTGCAGTCCAAGGGACTCTCAAGAGTCTTCTCCAACACCACAGTTCAAAAGCATCAGTTCTTCAGTGCTCAGTTTTCTTCACAGTCCAACGCTCACATCCACACATGACCACAGGAAAAACCATAGCCTTGACTAGACGAACCTTTCTTGGCAAAGTAATGTCTCTGCTTTTGAATATGCTATCTAGGCTGGTCATAACTTTCCTTCCAAGGAGTCAGCGTCTTTTAATTTCATGGCTGCCGTCACCATCTGTAGTGATTTTGGAGCCCAGAAAAATAAAGTCTGACACTGTTTCCATTGTTTCCCCATCTATTTCCCATGAAGTGATGGGACTGGATGCCATGATCTTAGTTTTCTGAATGTTGAGCTTTAAGCCAACTTTTTCACTCTCCACTTTCACTTTCATCAAGAGGCTTTTGAGTTCCTCTTCACTTTCTGCCATAAGGGTGGTGTCATATGCATATCTGAGGTTATTGATATTTCTCCCGCCAATCTTGATTCCAGTTTGTGTTTCTTCCAGCCCAGCATTTCTCATGATGTACTCTGCATAGAAGCTCAATAAGCAGGGTGACAATATACAGTGTTGACGTACTCCTTTTCCTATTTGGAACCAGTCTGTTGTTCTATGTCCAGTTCTAACTGTTGCTTCCTGACCTGCATATAAATTTCTCAAGAGGCAGATTGGGTGGTCTCGTATTCCCATCTCTTTCAGAATTTCCCACAGTTTACTGTGATCCACACAGTCAAAGGCTTTGGCATAGTCAATGAAGCAGAAATAGATGTTTTTCTCAATCCCAAAGAAAGGCAATGCCAAAGAATGTTCACGTGCTTATAAGGGCCCTAATCTGATCACAAAGATCCTTCCCTCATGACCTAATCTAAACCTAACCACCTCCCAATATCATCAAATTGGGTGCTAGCCACAACATATAATTTTGGAGGGATGCGGTAAAGTGTCTGTCTACAATGCAGGAGACCTGGGTTCGGTCCCTGGTTTGGGAAGTTCCCCTGGAGAAGGAAATGGCAATCCACTCCAGTACTATTGCCTGGAAAATCCCATGGACAGAGGAGCCTAGTAGACAGAGAAGCCTACAGTCCATGGGGTCGCAAAGAGTCGGGCATGACTGAACGACTTCACCTTCACACATATTCACTCTACAGTGCATATTTTAAAGAAGTCAAAGTGCAAGTCACTCAGTCGTGTCTGACTCTTTGTGACCTTGTGGACTATACAGTCTATGGAATTCTCCAGGCCAGAATTCTCTTCTCCAGGGCACCTTCCCAACCCAGGGTTCAAACCCATGTCTCCTGCATTGCAGGCAGATTCCTTACCAGCTGAACCACAAGGGAAACCCAAGAATACAGGAGTGGGTAGCCCATCCTTTCTTCAGTGGGTCTTCCTGACCCAGGAATTGAACTGGGGTATCCTGCATTGCAGGCAGATTTTTTTACCAATTGAGCTATCAGGGTAGCCCATATTTTAAAGAATTGGCATATCTTGGAGTAATACTTAAATTTATGTTCAAATATATTTATTCAGGTCAGTCACTCAGTCGGGTCTGACTCTTTGAGACCCAATGGACTGGAGCATGCCAGGCTTCCCTGTCCATCACCAACTCCCAGAGCTTACTCAAATTCATGTCCATTTGAGTCGCTGATGCCATCCAACCTTCCCATCCTCTGTTGTCCCCTTCTCTTCCTGCCTTCAATCTTTCTGGAATTTTCAAGGCCAGAATACTGGAGTGGTTAGCCTTTCCCTTCTCCAGGGGATCTTCCCAACATGATCGAACCCAGGTCTTCTTCATTGCAGGAAGATTCTTTACCAGGTGAACCAAAAGGCAAGTCCAATATACTTATTAAATATCACCTATTATAGCAAGATGGATATGTATTTTAAATAGTTCTTCTACTCCTGGAGATCAAAGTCTAGTAAGGACAAAAGGAGTTGAAAAGCAAAAATGATAATATGAAGCATATAATAATGAAGAATTTAGAAAATAAAAAAGATAATACTAAGGGTAAATCCTTAATGCTGATGCAGAGGTTAGGGTAGGACCATGGAGAAAGTGATACGTGAGCTTAGTCTTAAAAATAGTGAGAGAACATTCCATGAAGAGAACACTCCATTTACATGACAGTTTTTAAAGTTATAAAAGACTATTGTGGAAACAGCTTGAAATGAAGAGGAGAAAAAAGGATGAAAAATTTATTTGGACATATTAGGTTGAAATACTTTCATGACACCTAAAAGGAATCATAAATAAAGCAGTCTTATATGAAAGTCTGCACCCAAGAGTAGAGTTCATGGCTGATATACAAAGCTGGTAGATATAGACAGTATTGAAAACCACAGGAAGAGATTTTAAAGTAGGCATTGGCAAGCTTCATGTAGGCTAGGCAAGTATCTGAGAATTTTAAAGACCATACACTGTCTTCCACAATTACTCAGTTTGTCCTTTGCAGCATATGGCATAAAGAATATGACATAAATTAGTGGGCATGACTATCTTCCAGTAAAATTTTATTTATAATGTATAAATTTATAAAATTTTAATTTGGTCAGAGGACCAAACGTGACTCACATGCCATAATTTGTTGATATCTGTTTTAAACACCAACTGTCTTAGTAAACTAGTGATCAACACTTACTGTTTGTCACATGAACTGTTATTCTAGTTTTCTAACTTATTTATTTTGACTTCAACTTTACATCCTTACAATTATTCTACATTAGAAGTAAACTGTAGCTCCAAACCTGCTCTACACCTCCATGCATCTTGGAAGGCGTGAAGGAAAATTTTAGGATGGAGAAAAGCTGATTTTGTTTGTAGACAGAAGACAAAAATAAATGTAGAAGGAGATATTGGATATACATGAGGAAAAATGCATCTAATTGCTTGATTAAACTCTGCATAGTAAGTAGGTATACCAGCCAGGAATTTCTATATTACAAAACAAGAATCCAAATTAAATGAAATCAAGCCAAGATATATGCTGACTCACAATTTCTAGTTAGGAAAGGAATTAAGATTTTTTCCAGATAAGAAAATGGAAAAGTAATGCTAGTGAAAATTGAGGAATGTCTGCAAAAAAAAAGGGAACTAAACTATAAATAGAAGAAAGAAACTATAAATACAAGAATTAGGATACTTTCATATTGTTTATATCCTACAATATGCATCAGAACAGCTGTAGTAGTTGTTAAAATATTAAAATATTTTCGAGTTCTTGGTAAAATTAAAAAAAAAAAAAAAAAAAAAACGATTGCCTCTCTCAGACTATCAAATTTCCTCTGTAACTAAAACCTCTCTACATTATCTGTAGGAACCTCTTGATTCTGTATGACTCATCAATTCAAGGCTTCCTGTGAAACAGGGAGCCTGTAGGCCCCAACTCTAGCCCAAATAAGGTGCCATTATCACAAATTCATATTGTTTTGAAATTTTATATGTTTGAATATCATTCCTGATTCCACCAAAGCAAGAAGCAATGATGTAAACTTTATAAAGTTGGCTTGACACAGGTCACCTCCTGGGGACCATGACTCATAAATAATTTCAGGGCCCCACAGGAAGATAGGATACTTTTGTTACAATTACAAACAGACACTCCAGAAGAAAACAAAACCCCAGAATAAATCTTCATCTAGAAAACCTAGAAGAAGGTCCCCCTTCTCAGCTGAACCTCCTAGCCAAGGACTTGTAAAACAGACTGTGGTTTGGATTTCAAACATCGCCTGCCACCTTGGTCATCACCCTCCTAAGATCTTGTCTTTTTGTTCCCATGCAGGAGCCAACCCACGCATTTGTACACAGTGACTATGATGAGTCCCCATTTTATTCATGATGTTCAGAGTTTGACTGAGTTGATTCTACTAACTGGTTATATTGACATGGAATAATCCATCTGTGTATATAGGTTTTATCTGAGCAACTGAGGAGGAGCCAGGCAGAATTCACAACCTTTACATATATTGAGTTTTGCTAAGCACACTAAATTATTCATCTTGTCTTCATTTATTTTGTGCTGTCCTTAGTTTCATTTACAAGACCAATGTATGAGTTTGAATCCACAGATTTTAGGCTTTGGGCAGAGAGGTTTCCAACTTATTTTAAAGTTAAAGACCTTTCATTGTATCATTTCTCCCCCATGGTAGTTCTGAGCTCTTAGGGGGACTATTTTTCCCATGTTCGTATATATTGCTTTCATAAATCTCCTGGACCATAATCACACTTCATCTTGTTCATTCTGTCTGCCCTTTACTGTAAACTTCTTTCCTCTAAAAGTTAACTTAATTTTCATATATATACACAATACAAGCAAAATGAATTATTTATGAGTTTAGATTGCTTGAGATTGTGGCTATCATAGGCAGTCATTGCAATCTTAAAATTATTAGGGAAAAAATGATTTTTATTCTTTAAATAGGTCCATGGACTGGCTATGGAAATGTGTTCTTAGATCTCCAAGACCCTGTGAAGGTGCAATACATCACAAAGGAAATGACTCTCTGGTGTTCGTTCTATTCAATACATCACTGGTACAATGATTCTTTAATAATGCATGGCCAAGTGTCACATTTTAAGAGAACACTGTGGAGCAAAGAAGTCACTTTGTTTGTTTATTAGTACTGTGTGTCATTGCAGAGTCACCACTTGATGCTCAGGGTTTTGAGCTCAGATAGTAGATTCTACACCATTGTTATTATGATAAGCGATATCCTTAATGTCAAATTCAATGTAATTAAGCTTGCCTTGAGGATCCCCAAAGAGTAATTGCTTTATGTTGCTAAGTGCTATGTAGAAGTTTTAATATAATTATTATTTTAATAATTTATAGCTGTTATTTAGACCTATTCACACATTTATGAATTGCCTATTTCTTAATTGTTTGGTTGATATGCTCATTTTTTTGGTTGGGGATATTTTATATGTTGTTTAGGTGATATGTTCTTATTAAACTGCTACCTCTCTCTCGCCTACCTAAAATACCACATATTTTTCCCCCGAAGTTTGAAAATGCAAGGCCTGTACAATAAAATGGTCCTTGGGAAAAGATTCATTTAATTGATTTATATTTTTTGCACAATAACTTTCCTCTATTAGTTATTTATGTGATTTCTATATCACTGTTTTCAAAGGACCAGTTTTCACCCTATGTAATCCTATAGAAACCTACCTTAGAGAGTCAGGAAGAAACTACTCTATGTTCCACTGAGAAGATATTTATGTTTTTGTTGCCTCCTCCTGAGACCAATATAGTTATTCCTGTTTCATCAAATGAGTGCTTGAAGAAGATATATAATCTTAAAAAAATTATTTAAAGAAAAAAAATCATTGAAGTAACTAATATGATTTTTGAAAAGAAAGGAACATTCATTGTCTGAGAACAGAATACACTGTGATACTATGCCTACTCTGATATTAAATAATTCCTTTTTAAAATTATTACTAAAACTACTAAGAAAGTTTTGTAAAATCAAAGGATAAAAGATTAACATATAGAAGTCAATTATATTTTTTTGCTAGTGACAAAAGTTGGAAATTAAAACTAAAAATATATTTTAAAATATCAAATATATTATAAATTAATTTACATATTAAAGATTTAACAAAATACTTGTACCAGAGTAAACTAAAAAGCATAAGACCTCTCTGAGTGAAATTAAAGACCCAAATGCAAAGATATACTACACTCATAGATATGAAGACTCAAAGTTATTAAGATGTTAATTCTACCAAAATGATACATAAATCCATGTCAATCACGATCAAAATCCTAGAATTTTATTTTTGTAGAAATTGACAAGTAGAATCTAAAATGTGTATAGAGCCCAAGGACCTAACCTAGCTAAGACAACTTTGAAAAGAAATAGCCAGTTCAGTTCAGTTGAATTCAATCACTCAGTCGTGTCCAACTCTTTGTGACCCTATGAATCGCAGCACGCCAGGCCTCCCTGTCCATCACCATCTCCTGGAGTTCATTCAAACTCACGTCCATCAAGTTGGTGATGCCATCCAGCCATCTCATCCTCTGTCGTCCCCTTCTCCTCCTGCCCCCAATCCCTCCCAGCATCAGAGTGTTTTCCAGTGAGTCAACTCTTCACATGAGGTGGCCAAAGTACTGGAGTTTCAGCTTTAGCATCATTCCTTCCAAAGAACACCCAGGGCTTATCTCCTTTAGAATGGACTGGTTGGATCTCCTTGCAGTCCAAGAGACTCTCAAGAGTCTTTTCCAATACCACAGTTCAAAAACATCAAGCTACAGTAATCTAGGCAGTTAGTTTGGGCATATACCCTTGGAAAATAAAACATACACGCTTGGAAAAGAGATAGATTTTTGTTCCTAAAACAAAATTTAGATTAGACATTCAATTACTATACTTTCCATTAACACTACCGTCTAATGGTATGTTACTAGAAAGCACAACTTCAGTGTAATCAAAGGGCACATTTTTATTTTTATTTTTTTTATTTAGAGCCTAATTACTTTACAATATTGCATTGGTTTTGGCATACATCAACATGAATCTGCCAAGGGTGTACACGTGTTCCCAATCCTGAACCCCCTCCCACCTCCCTCCCCATACCATCCCTTTGGGTCATCCCAGTGCACCATTAAAAATGGCAATTGTTTCTTAATGCGGTTTTGGTGAGTTTGAAGCTTGACTTTTTACCTAGCAGACAAAGACTTGAAGTTACTAATTTTATGTTGTGTAGCATATTTGCAAAAAGTATAAAATACAATACTACTGAAGTCAAAGTAAAGACAAATGATTAAAGATAGAATAAGACATGGTACAATTTTTTTTTATTTATGTCCAAAATCAGTGATTTATTTCCAATTAAAACATCATCCATCATGCCAAAATATTGTTGTTAATTAGAATTTTACATGCTTTTCTGGTTTTGTGATACCTTTGTTCATTTATTTTGGCCTTATAGTTGAATAAGCATTTAATTATTCATATAATATTAACATTAAAATAAATATAATTTAAGTTACTGTAAAGGAAACAATATAATTGTGTTTTGTTAAAATGATCTATTCATTATTCAAGCTTGAGGAAGTTGATTAAAAATAGGATTAAAATATATATGTAGATAAATAAAATATATTTATATGCAAATAATACAAATATACATCTTTATATTTATAAAAATCTTTATATTTATACAGGTGCTGTTGGCAAAATAGCACCTTACATTATTTTTCCTCATATTCTTTTGTGAGAAGCCACTTTTATGGCACTGTCCCCAAATATATATTATGACCTTGAGCAAGACCAATATGCCACACCGTATTATTTGGTAAAATGGAAATCATACATATTTCCACATGCACATTGATTTGTTACATCAGCAAAACAATTGAAAGTGACACACAGCCAGGAGCAGTACACCCATGAACCACATCTATAGCAAACATGTTCATCTCACAAATTTGATAGGTTATTCAGATGGAAATATGCAAAAAAAAAAAAAAAAAAAAGGATAGGGGCAAAAGCAATAGTCAATCTGTTTCCTGATTTTTTTTTTTTTTTTTTTTAATAATCATTACATTTTGGGCCATCCTGAAGAAGTGATGATTATAGTCAGGTTACTAATAGACAGCTTTAAAAAAATTATTTATTTGTGTTTATTTATTTTGGATGCATCTGATTTTAGAACTGGACATGGAACAATGGAGATGAACATTCCTGGTTTGAACAGGACTGATACATTTCACTTTAAAAAAACACCAGATTTGTTTTTCAAAGCCAATTTGGGGCTTAAGAAAGCATAGATCAATAAACAAATTTTAGAACTTAAATTTTAATAATTTTAGAACTTAATGTAGAAGAAATTTTGTTCAAAATATTGTGAAGAATTAATGTATTCCTAAAGTATTCCTTGTAAATAGTATTTGATACCATCTCTCAGTTTTCATCAATATGGATCCTATAACACTCTGGATAGAAACAAAATTGGCATTTTTAATGAGTTTGGTTTCCCCAAATATAATTCCTTACTTCTTTGAACTATATAGTTTTGTTTTGTTTTTCCTTAATATTATACCATTCAGTACAGTTCAGTCTCTCAGTCGTGTCTGACTCTTTTGTAACCCCATGGACTGCAGCACGTCAGGTTTCTCTGTCCTTCACCAACTCCCTGAACTTGCTCAAACTCATGTCCTTTGAGTCCGTGATGCCATCCAACCATTCCATTCTCTGCTGTCCCTTTCTCCTCCTGCCTTCAATAGTTCAAAGCATCAGGGTCTTTTCCAATGAGTCAGTACTTCCCATCAAGTGACCAAAGTATTGGAGCTTCAGCATCAGTCCTTCCAGTGAATATTCAGGACTGATTTCCTTTAGGATGGACTGGTTGGGTCTCCTTGCAGTCCAGGGGATGTATAATATCATGTACGAAACGAGTCGCCAGTCCAGGTTTGATGCACGATACTGGATGCTTGGGGCTGGTGCACTGGGATGACCCAGAGGGAGGGTATGGGGAGGGAGGAGGGAGGAGGGTTCAGGATGGGGAACACAGGTATACCTGTGGCAGATTCATTTTGATATTTGGCAAAACTAATACAATATTGTAAAGTTTAAAAAAAAAAAAAAAGAGTCTTCTCCAATACCACAATTTAAAAGCACCAATTCTTTGGGTCTCAGCTTTTTTTATGGTCCAATTCTGAGTCCACACATGACTACTGGAAAAACCATATCTTTGACTAGATAGACCTTTGTCAACAAAGTAATAGCTCTGCTTTTTAATATGCTGTCTAGGCTGGTCATAGGCTTTCTTCCAAGGAGCAAGCATCTTTTAACTTCGCCATGAAAATAAAGTCTCTCACTGTTTCCATTGTTTCCCCATCTATTCGCCATGAAGTGATGGGACTGGATGCAATTATCTTTGTTTTTCGAATGTTGAGTTTTAAGCCAGCTTTTTCACTCTCCTCTCTCACTTCCATCAAGAGGCTCTTTAGTTCCTCTTTACTTTATGTCATAAAGGTGGTGTCATCTTCATATCTGAGGTTGTTGATATTTCTCTCCCAGCAATCTTGCTTCCAGCTTATGCTCCATCCAGCTTGGCATTTCGCATGATGTACTCTGCATATAAGTTAAGTATGCAGGGTGACAATATATAGACTCGACATACTCCTTTCCCAATATGGAACCAGTCCATTGTTCCATATCCGGTTCTCACTGTTGCTACTTGACCTGCATGCCATTCATACAATATATATTTTACTTCAGAACCTCTTTATTTCACTCCTTCTTCCTACTTTCTCTCCTTTTCTCTCCATATCTGTAGCTCTAGTAAAAAATAAGCTTAATAGGCAACATAGATTATGTGAGGCCACAAGAGTCATTTAATTTTGGTGTTACTCTGACTTATGATAAAACAGTTACACAGATCCTTTTCATTATAGGTCAAAAAAAACTCTGGGTATTCATTTTCAAATAGATTTCCTACTCAGATCTACCTTCTTACTGTTGTTCCAGCGATTCTCACCTGAGCAGTGTCACCACAATAATTAGATATGTTTATACAGTTCAATTCAGGCAATGCTTCAATTCAGGCAATGTTTTTCTGCTTAAGCTTCTTTAAAACATCCTGAGATGAAATGTACATCAACTAGGCTGCCATTCACAGCTCTCTACAGTCTGACCATACCCAGCCTGCCTTTTCTTTTCCTCACCCGTCATCTTACATCTTACAAATGGCACAGTCCCATGATTACTTCTCAGATAAGCCGTTTAATTTCACATTTCGCTAGCTTTCCAGTTACAGTACCTTACTACCCAAAACTTTGCATCTTAATTTTCTCTTTTGTAACATTTAAAAATCTCTTATTCTAAAATGAGAACTTTACTATAGCTGAGATGGTAGACATCTTGATGTCCTTTATATAATTAAGACCAAATATAGTAGTAGATAATGAATAAATAAACCATTTTGAGTGAATAAATTAATAAACCATTCTCCTTACTGGCTTTCCCTATGAATTTAAGTTCAGTCATTCCTCTTACTTTGAATGTGTTACCCTTTGCCTGGTAACTACGCTAATACAAGGTTTGGATTCTGCTCTACCCAATTTGTTCTTTAATCTCATATATTAGTTGGGATCAGATATGCGTGTGGAGAGTTTCCACTTAGCTTAGAGACTAGGTAGATTTTTTGGTTATTTTTCTATAACTAGTTCATTTACCTCCAAATGTGGTAAATGATTACCTCAGCAGTATTTTGATTTTCATCTATTACTTTGATTCTAGTCTAAACTAAAAATATACATTTAATCATCTATTGTTGCTGGTACCTGGACATAAGCAATCTCACTAGTGATTTATATTTTCCATCCTATAGCTGTTCTTGTATGATTGAATTAGGTGATCATTTATCAAAATGTCCATGTAGGAAAAATAATCCAAGCAAAATACTCAAATGGGTAGAACTATGCACATGCTTGCTATGGGGCAATCACCATAATTTTCATGGTATTTTAAAAAATTTATTTATTTTTTAATTGAAGAATAATTGCTTTACAGAATTTTATTGTTTCTGTCAAAATGTAGTTTTCTGTCTCAACATGAATCAGCCATAGGTGTACTTGTATTTCCTCCCTTTTGTATTTTAATATAGCTTTTCTTATTATTCTGGGCATCTTAAATTTAAGGTTCAAACTTATTAAATATCATTAAAAACAATGCTTTAAAATAAAATATTGAATTTTCATAGGTGTTTTTTGCTATGCTCTAAGCAAGGTAGGAGGTACTATAGGAAAACTAAGAAACTATTAGAAGCAGGGTCTTATTTCACTTTTAAATGACTTAGAGTATACTGAATATATAAGACTAATTTAAGTGGCATGTACACAAACAATATAAAACAATACATTCTGTGATGATCAAAATACGAAAATTTCAAAAGAAAATGGGGTATGGAAGCAGATGTTAACCAATCTCTTCAGTAGGTTGTTTTAAGCATATACTGTGTATTAATTGGGCTTCCCAGGTGGCTCAGTGGCAAAGAATCCACTTACCAATGCAGGAGATGTACGAGATGCAAGTTCAATCCCAGGGATGGGAAGATCCCCTAGAGAAGGAAATGGCAACTTACTACAGTATTCTTGCCTGGAAAATCCTATGGACAGCGGAGCCTGGAGGACCACAATCCATGAGATCCCAAAGAATCAGACATGACTGAGCAAATGAGCACATAGCATATATTAATTAAACATTTAAATGTTAATATATATGAAAACTTATGGTTAAAATAGTAAGATTAAAAAAAAAAAAAACACATTCTTGTCCTCTACAGATTGCAATTTACTGGGGACAGATCTTTATAAAATAGCATGCAACCCATGAGAAACACTAGGCTGGAAGAAGCACAAGCTGGAATCAAGATTGCTGGAAGAAATATCAATAACCTCAGATATGCAGATGACACCACCGTTATGGCAGAAAGTGAAGACGAACTAAATAGCCTCTTGGTGAAAGTGAAAGTGGAGAGTGAAAATGTTGGCTTAAAGCTCAACATTCAGAAAACTAAGATCATGGCATCTGGTCCCATCACTTCATTGCAAGTAAATGGGAAAACAGTGGAAACAGTGGCTGACTTTATTTTGGGGGGCTCCAAAATCACTGCAGATGGTGACTACAGCCATCAAGTGTCAAAAGACACTTACTCCTTGGAAGGAAAGTTATGACCAACCTAGACAGCATATTAACAAGTAGAGACATTACTGTTCAGCAGAAGTCTGTCTAGTCAAGGCTATGGTTTTTCCAGTGGTAATGTATGGATGTGAGAGTTGGACTATAAAGAGGGCTGAGTGCCAAAGAATTGATGTTTTTGAACTTTGGAGTTGGAGAAGACTCTTGAGAGTCCTTTGGACTGCAAAGAGATCCAACCAGTTCATCCTAAAGGAGATCAGTCCTCGGTGTTCATTGGAAGGACTGATGTTGAAGCTGAAACTCCAATACTTTGGCCACCTGTAGGGAAGAACTGACTCATTTGAAAGACCTGATGCTGGGAAAGATTGAGGGCAGGAGGAGAAGGGGAAGACAGAGGATGAGATGGTGGGATGACATCACCAACTCAGTGGACATGAGTTTGGGTAAACTCTGGGAGTTGGTGATGGACAGGGAGGCCTGGCATGCTGTGGTTCATGGGGTTGCAAAGAGTCGGATATGACTGAGCAACTGAACTGAACTGACTGATAGCTAATACATTCCATGCTAATAAGAACAATGACTTACTATTGTTAAAGCATATAGAGGAGCCTGACTTAGTCAGGAATGTCAAGTAAGTTTCCATTAGAAGTAGTGTTTTGAGGCAATAAACCTATCCCCCGTACTTTACCTCTATTAAAAAATATTTTGCCTTGAGGCTGGACTTCACTGTCTAAGTGATAGTTCTGATTAACACACTGAGAAGTGATTAGGTGATAGGATCCTAATGATAGGATCCTAGACTTAAGCAACAGACACGCTCATTTCTTTTTATCATTTAGATTACAGATGTGATTCTTGAGGTTACAACAGCTGATTTTTTTTTTCTTCTGCATGATTTACACACACACACATACACACACATACGCACCATAGAGAGGATGACAGGAGGAAAAAAAAAAGATTGTGGAGTATGTCCTTTATCACCTGCATTAGTCCCGATTGCCTACCTCCATATTCCTTGTTTTTGAGAATTTTTGATGTACTATTGTACAAAGCTCTATGAACTGAGTTACTATCACACACAGTTTAAAACACTGATTCACTATGATAGAATTGTGCTGATAGTCAAAGGGTTAGTGGATGAACTAAGCTATTGATGTAAAAAAGAGATTATTCCTAGGAGAGAATGTTCCTACTTAAAGGTAGCTTTTACTCCTGGCTTTCCTAAAGCTCTTCCCATCTTGCTTAGAGCATAAACATTAATAAAAATGAAAAATTAATATTTTATTGTGAAATATACCACTTGGGAGATATAATAATTTTGAAACCCAGATTTGCAATGCTTAGGATAATGAGAAAATTTTTAAAAATTATAAATTCAATATAAAAACATGTTCACGATTCCACCAATCACAGCATATTATTTGCACAGATAAGCAATATTTGCTTATGACAAATTTGAGGAGCTAATATTCAGCAAAGATGAATATAAATAGAGAAGAAGCAATAATGTTAATTAATGTGATTTGGGTAGGTTAAAAACAAGTGGTTTCCTAAAAAATTGCATCAACATTTCATAAATCATTAAAGTATTTTATCCAAGGAGTGACATTGGCAATTTTACATTTAAAGAACATCACTCAGGGTTTTTTATTCCACATGTAAGGAGTTTGGAAGTTGCCATTCCTTACTAACATCAAGTGAAAAAATGAACAGACAAACTCAAAAATCAACAATTCTTCTTGGATCCACTAGAGAGGAGAGCACACAGGGCAACCCATTGCCCTCAAGATTGGAGACAGACAGGTAAATACAGGGAGTAATGACTTACTTGAGCAGAGACTGAAGAGCTAAGCCATGGGAGAAAACAGAGCCAGGGTGGGAAAACCTGAACTACTGTTGATGAATTGCTGGAAACTCAGGGTAAATAACTCTGAGAGTTAAAAATCTCCAAGGGGATCCAGTCATATGCATGCTTCCACAATATTGTAAAATTTACCTCCTAGAACTTGACCAGTTTCCCATAGAAAATATTTGACACAAATTCCCTTCTGCTTCTGATAAAGGAGGAAAAAGAAACCATTTTGGAATACAGCAAAGAACTCCTTCCTCTTAACAAGGCCTGGTTTCAGGGAAACTAGTTAATATGAAATTCACTGACTTGGGAGAAGGGAAATACCCAGCTCCAAGCCACTCTAGTCATCAGTCACTCAGTCATGTCCAACTCTTTGTGACCCCATGAATCAATCCACGCCAGGCCTCCCTGTCCATCACCAACTCCCGAATTCAACCAAACTCATGTGCATCAAGTTGGTGATGCCATCCAGCCATCTCCTTCTCTGTCATCCCCTTCTTCTCCTGCTCCCAATCCCTCCCAGCATCAGGGTCTTTTCAAATGAGTCAACTCTTCACCTGAGGCGGCCAAAGTATTGGAGTTTCAGCCTCAGCATCAGTCCTTCCAACGAACACCCGGCACTGGTCTCCTTTAGGATGCACTAGTTGGATCTCCTTGTAGTCTAAGGGACTGCAAGAGTCTTCTCCAACACCACAGTTCAAAAGCATCAGTTCTTCGGCACTCAGCTTTCTTCACAGTCCAACTCTCACATCCATACATGACCACTGGGAAAACCATAGCCTTGACTAGATGAATCTTTGTTGGCAAAGTAATATCTCTGCTTTTGAATATGCTATCTAGGTTGGTCATAACTTTCCTTCCAAGGAGTAAGCGTCTTTTAATTTCATGGCTGCAATCACCACCTGCAGTGATTTTGGAGCCCAGAAAAATAAAGGCTGACACTGTTTCCACTGTTTCCCCATCTATTTCCCATGAAGTGATGGGACAAGATGCCATGATCTTAATTTTCTGAATGTTGAGCTTTAAGCCAACTTTTTCACTCTCCACTTTCACTTTCATCAAGAGGCTCCTGAGTTCCTCTTCACTTTCTGCCATAAGGGTGGTGTCATCTGCATATCTGAGGTTATTGATATTTCTCCCAGTAATCTTGATTTCAGCTTGTGCTTCCTCCAGCCCAGCGTTTCTCATGATGTACTCTGCATATAAGTTAAATAAGCAGGGTGACAATATACAGCCTTGAAGTACTCCTTTTTCTATTTGGAACCAGTCTGTTGTTCCATGTCCAGTTCTAACTGTTGCTTCCTGACCTGGCTCAGATCATGAACTCCTTATTGCCAAGTTCAAAATTAAATTGAAGAAAATAGGGAAAACCACTAGACTATTCAGGTATGACCTAAATCAAATGTCTTATGATTATACAGTGGAAGTGAGAAATAGATCTAAGGACTCTGTGAGAGAGGGAGAGGGTGGGAAGATTTGGAGAATGGCATTGAAACATGTAAAATATCATGTATGAAACGAGATGCCAGTCAGGTTCGATGCACGATACTGGATGCTTGGGGCTGGTGCATGGGGAGATAGACAAGAGTGCCTGATAAACTATGGATGAAGGTTCATGACATTGTATAGGAGACAGGGATCAAGACCATCCCAATGGAAAAGAAATGCAAAAAAGTAAAATGGCTGTCTGAGGTGGCCCTACAAATAGCTGTGAAAAGAAGATAAGTGAAAAGCAAAGGAGAAAAGGAAAGATATTCCCACTTGAATGCAGAGTTCCAAAGAATAGCAAGGAGAGATAAGAAAGCTTTCCTCAGTGATCAATGCAAAGAAATAGAGGAAAACAACAGAATGGGAAAGACTAGAGATCTCCTCAAGAAAATTAGAGATACCAAGGGAACATTTCATGCAAAGATGGGCTTGATAAAGGATAGAAATAGTACGGACCTAACAGA
Source organism: Bos javanicus (assembly GCF_032452875.1). Lineage (NCBI taxonomy): Eukaryota > Metazoa > Chordata > Mammalia > Artiodactyla > Bovidae > Bos > Bos javanicus. The sequence goes on along the minus strand of NC_083893.1, from coordinate 5,883,078 downwards.
AGCAGAAGATTTTAAGAAGAGGTGGCAAGAATACACAGAAGAACTGTACAAATAAGATCTTCATGACCCAGATAATCACGATGGTGTGATCACTGACCTAGAGCCAGACATTTTGGAATGTGAAGTCAAGTGGGCCTTAGAAAGCATCACTACAAACAAAGCTAGTGGAGGTGATGGAATTCCAGTTGAATTATTTCAAATCCTGAAAGATGATGCTGTGCAAGTGCTGCACTCAATATGCCAGCAAATGTGGAAAACTCAGCAGTGGCCACAGGACTGGAAAAGATCAGTTTTCATTCCAACCCCAAAGAAAAGCAATGCCAAAGGATGCTCAAACTACCTCATAATTGCACTCATCTCACACGCTAGTAAAGTAGTGCTCAAAATTCTCCAAGCCAGGCTTCAGCAATACGTGAACTGTGAACGTCCAGATATTCAAGCTAGTTTTAGAAAAGGTAGAGGAACCAGAGATCAAATTGCCAATATCTGCTGGATCATGGAAAAGCAAGAGAGTTCCACAAAAACATCTATTTCTGCTTTATTGACTCTAGTCATACTGTCACACAAAAGGAGGGGTGAAAGCAGAAACACTTGTGAAGTTCACAGTTCAGAGGCATAGACTCACTAAAGGAGTGGCACTTAATCATAGACTGCAGAATCTTTTCCCTACCCCCATAAGTCACCATCATATTAAAAACAGACTGATATATAGCAGTCCTTGCTACGGGGTACATCATGTTCAGCTATAAAAAACAATTTACAAGGCACGCCAAAAAACACAATTTGAATATGTGAAAGGATGTTGAGGAACCAATCTGATGTCTATTTCTGCTTCCAGGCATATAACTATAAAAGTTTTAGTATAATGTTCATATAAATTTTACTTAAACCCACATGAGGATGAACTGCTTTGAATGTATCATGGGTAAACCCATGAGGGTAAACTTCTTTGAATGTTTCATTGAACAGTGCTATCAAAATTCTTCCTATAAGGAAATAAGGCAGAGAATAAAAATTATAGATGGTTAATGAAAACTTACTTAGTTCTTGGCACATTTTAAACAGGCAAAACATAGAGAATCCTCTTTCAGGGTTCTATTATATTAAATCAGCTAAAATAAAACAAAACAAGCACAATAAAAGACTACATCAAATTCTACCATTTTGTAGGGAAAATTTTTTAAAAATCCAAATTTATGTCCTCTTACTTGTCTTATATTTTTTATTTTAATTCTATTATTGTTTTACAATTACAATACATTTTTTTTCATTTTTGAGGATAGAGAAACAGCCAGTAAGTTCATAGTACATTTCAGTAGTGAAATAGACAATGTGAAGAATGTTAATCGTTTATGGTTTGTTGTAACACTCAGTGGTTATGAACCTCCAGGTGTGCTGCATGTGAAAGAAAAAAAAATCCTTTATTCCTGCTGTTCATATTATAAAATCCTACTAAGCCTATCACACCCAAGAACAGAGGACTTACACATTCTTTCTAGTCATTTTGCCTAAGTTTTTATTATCATGTTTATAATTCTTAGCACACAGAGTAGGCAAGAAGAACATGATTTTTAAAAGAAAATTAAAAATACAATAACTCTCTTTATCTAAAAGATTGAGATTGTCAGGGAGGAGGGCTGAGAAGTACAAAGAAGCAAAATGAGATATTGTGTACAGAGCATCTTTGGCTTTAGACGGACTTTTAGGAAGGTTTCAGTTCACTTTATGCGTATGGTTTCTTAGAAGCTGGAAAAAAGGGAAAATCATAGTCTGTGTCCTACAGATACACTGTACCTTAGTTAACATTCATATTAACCCTAAAAATTGCATGTTTTGAAGAATAACTTCAGATAAGTTGAGTCTTTATTATGGTGACTAATGCATAGTGGACTTGATTGCTTTACTAAGCCCCTCTAAAGTTAGTCTTACCTTTTCTTTCAACAAAGGGATTCCCTGGTAGCTCAGCTGATAAAGAATCCACATGATCCTGGAGACCTTGGTTTGATTCCTGGGTTGGGAAGATGCCCTGGAGGAGGGCATGGCAACCCACTCCAGTATTCTTGCCTAGAGAATCCCCACTGGTCAAGGAGCCTGGCAGGCTACAGTCCAGGGGTTGCAAAGAGTTGGACATGACTGAGTGACTAAGCACACAGAGAATTAAAAAAAATAAAAGGCTGAGCGTTCAACTTGGGCTAAAGATGAACTGTAAACTTGCTGCACGATATGCAAACAATCCACTAGCAATGCAATACAGTTAAAACTAATATATAGGTAATATTAATGAAGAGAAGGAAATATCCCTTGAACATATAAGGCATTCAGAGCATATTTGTGAAAAGAAGGAAAGAAAGAAAAGCATTTTTTTTCCTACTGTTAAAGAAACATAAACCAAGTTAGGTAAAATGATAGAGTTAATAGAAATTTGAAAGATCAAGATTTTAATATAAGCTTATCAAAAGAACCATGCTTTTATCCCATGTAACAGCAATGCAAAACTTATAGTAGATATGCAAACTATAAAAAAAAATGAATCAAAGCATATCACTACCAAAATCATCAAATCACAATGAAAGAGAGCAGCAGAGGAACAAAGAAACAAAAATAAATAAAGAGCAATTTACCAAGAAAATATGCCAATCTTAAATGTTATACAGCAAATAACATACCTTAAAAACACATAAAGCAAGACTTACAGAGCTCAACTGCTACTGCTAAGTCACTTCAGTCGTGTCCAACGCTGTGCGACCCTATAGATAGCAGCCCACCAGGCCCCACCCTCCCTGGGATTCTCCAGGCAAGAACACTGGAGTGGGTTGCCATTTCCTTCTCCAATGCATGAAAGTGAAAAGTGAAAGTGAAGTCACTCAGTCGTGTCTGACTCCTAGCGACCCCCTGGACTGCAGCCCACCAGGGCCCTCAGTCCATGGGGTTTTCCAGGCAAGAGTACTGGAGTGGGGTGCCATTGCCTTCTCCACAGAGCTCAAAGGGGGAAAAAAAGAAATAGACAAAGAATGTAAACTCTTACTTGCTTTAATGTGGCTACCAGAAAATTATGTCTGCGGTTCACATTACATTCCTGTTTGACAGTGCTGCTTTAGATTAACTAAATAAGGGTGCATTAGAGTATGTTTTGGAGTAGAAAATGGCAACCCACTCCAGTGCTCTGGTTGGAAAATTGCATAGACAGGAACCTGGAGGGCTACAGTCCATGGGGTTGCTAAAGTCAGACACAACTGTGTAACTGAGCACAGAGTATGTTTTGATAAACATATGAACAATAATCAAATTTGAGTAGTCTCTTCACTCAGTACTCACTGCTTTATTTTGTGACTCAGTCTATACTACCAAATAAATCATAATTTGAAAACATGGAAAACCACTTTTTCCTGGGTTACATCAATGGTCTATTAAATCACTTCTGAGACTGCTATTGTGCTCCATGTTCTATATCAAAAAATTTCAAGGCACAGTAACTCAATTATTTAAAACTCTTCCTGGTGGGATTTGAAATGATTGAGCTACAATTTTTTGATTGTTTGATTTTTAAATAGATAGACAAGTACAAACAGCTTATACATTTGTTTTTTACCTTCTTCCTTATTTAAAAAAATATTTTGTGAGTTTTACAAAAGAAAAATAAAACAAGATTTAAAATTTTTATTTGTAGGTGAGATTTGAGAGACACAAAAAATGTAAAGGTGAGAGTATCAGATTCAGATGAAGATAGTAATAAAATTTAACCCTCAAGGTATATGTCAGGAAATCCTGTAACTTGTCAACTTTACATAAAAATTTTGACTTTGTATTTCATAGCTGCTCTAAAAAAACAAACACATTGATTTACAAGATCCAAGGTGTAAAAACAAAAAGTAAATAAATAAAAATGAAACTTGCTCAGAAGAAGCAAAACTTACTTTTACTAGAACCTAAAGTAAAATGTTTCTTTATTTCTATTAAAGAGCTATACAATTAAAAGATATGACAATGACATTTCTTACCATAAATACACAAACCAAAATAACATGGTATTTGTCATTATATTCTCCAGTGTATGTCTTTTATGTAACAGCAAAACACAACTTAATAAATCTAGGGAACAAAAAGCTTAATTCTTAAATACAGGAGTTGTGATATGGAATAATGCAAAGATACAAGGTAAACTACTTACATACAGATAATGAAGGACTTCAGACCACTTGAGTAATCCTTATGTTTATCTATGACCTAAAGTTTTGATTAGTATTAAGTAGCACAGTGTTTGTAATTAAAGTTTGCTAACAGATAGCTTAGAATGACACCATTTCAGGTTTGCCAATTTATTAAAATCGAAGTGGAATTAACAGAAGGCAATGGCACCCTACTCCAATACTCTTGCCTGGAAAATCCCATGGACGGAGGAGCCTGGTAGGCTGCAGTCCATGGGGTCACTAGGAGTCGGGCACGACTGAGCGACTTCACTTTCATTTTCCACTTTCATGCATTGGAGAAGGAAATGGCAACCCACTCCAATGTTCTTGCCTGAAGAATCCCAGGGACAGGGGAGCCTGGTGGGCTGCCGTCTGTGGGGTTGCACAGAGTCAGACACGACTGAAGTGACTTAGTAGCAGCAGCAGCAATGGAAATTGGGGACATCTTCCAGAATAAGAGATTACCTCACCTCCACTAAAGAAAGGAGATTGAAATATGAATAAAATGCAAAAATACACTTCAGATCAGATCAGTCGCTTAATCGTGTCCGTCCAAACATTTTCCCCCATTATATAGGAATTATTTTAATTAAAAACACTATTGTTCAAAATTAAATAGAATGAGTACTGACAACTTAATTGTTTTCTAATGATACAGTCATTTAAAAATAGCTGCAAATTTTCTATACATCAGTGTCTCTTTCACTGGACGACCCAGAGGGATGGTATGGGGAGGGAGGAGGGAGGAGGGTTCAGGATGGGGAACGCGTGTATACCTGTGGCGGATTCATGTTGATATATGGCAAAACCAATACAATATTGTAAAGTTAAAAAATAAAATAAAAAATAAAAAAAATAGCTACAAATTTGAAAACACGATATTCCTGTCTAGAATAAATAGTGGCACATAATTGTAATATGGAAAGATGAAAGAGGTAAATGAAAAAATTGAGAAGGTGAGAATGTTTCTGGAGACATTCTACCTAGCAACTACTTACAGTATTTGGAAAACCATTCAAAATTTCAAGCATCAATACAAATTACAATTTAAGGTATTTCCAGGGCTTTGAATAAATAAAACAAGATAGATAATATGTTGCAAATAAGTTTCATTGTGTCAAATCAACTTAACATATATGTATGTTATTATCATGGATCTTTAGCCTCAAGTGCAAAAAGCTAAAACTCCTGGAAGGTAACACTGGAAAAAAACTAGGTGAGCTCGAGTTTGACTTTTCAAATGCAGCACCAAAAGCATGACCTATGAAAGAAATAATTGATCAACTGGATTCTATTAAAATGAAGAACTTCTGCTCTGCATTGGCAGGTAGATTCTTTGCCAAGAATAGGTGAAGCACAGAGGATTTTAGATTAGTGAAAATATTCTGTTTGATGTTATAATGATGGATACATTTTTAAACATCTATAATACTGATAGTGAATCCTAAGGGAACTACAGCCTTTGGGTGATTATACTGTGTCAGTGTAGTGTCATCAATTGTGATAAATATGCCAGTCTTGTGAGTTGATAATTGGTGAGGCACTGAGTGTGTGGGTTAGGGAATGCATGAGGAATTTCTGTATTTTCAATTTTTCTGAAACCTAAAATACTTTTGAAAATTCTTTTTAAAAAGTAAATCATCAAAGAACAAACAACAGAAAACTAGTCATAAACAACAAATGATTGCTAAATCCTAGATAAGTGTGATTTTTTTAAACAACTGAATCTGCATTAGTATGAGTAAGATTCTAAAATTTTTTCTATGTAGTCTTTCTTTTTACAGGTCTCAAAGTAGCTAGTTGCTATCTCAAAACTAATTAGTTTTAATGACTCAGAAAACCTGTGACTAACCTTGCTCTTTAATGTGAAAAAGAGTGACTAATATTCACTCTTTGTTTCTTCTTTTCCACATTGGATACTTTGTCTTTTCTCATATACAACCTGAGTTTTGAGCCAGAGACAGGTTAAAAGACATTCAGTAATCAGTGCAGGGACTGAGGCAATGGAGATTTATCAACCCTCAAGAAAATTTAGAGGGAAGCAGGACTTCTTTGAACAGAACATAACTCATCATCACAAACCATCACAAGCAATTTGTTCATAGGAAATCAATGCAGTGCTGCAGTCAATGCCTCCCTAACCTTATCTCTCTCTCTTTCAGGACACAGATTACTTGGGACTATGGGAAATTCAAGTGACAAAAATAAAAGCTACAGATGAGACTTCATTTAGTTCATTTAATTCAGGATTCTGTTTTTATAATACCATTCGGGGTTAGATTTGAAGAGTGTTTAATAATTTTTCTTTGATTTCTATACAGAATATTAGTTTAGTTCTAATGGTGATTGAATTGGTTTAAGTAAACTGCTCATAGCTTGGACAAGAATTTGTGAATGACTATGTCCCCAATCCTTAAGAAGCTGTCTTTAAACTGCCACTCAAATATCTTATAAATTAAAATTGAAACTATAAATTAATCTTCATTAAACTCTAGTTCACAGAAGAATTGATGTTTTTGAACTGTGGTGTCGGAGAAGACTCTTGAGAGTCCCTTGGACTGCAAGGAGATCCAACCAGTCCATCCTAAAGGAGATCAGTCCTGGGTGTTCATTGGTAGGACTGATGTTGAAGCTGAAACTCCAATACTTTGGCCACCTCATGTGAAGAGCTGACTCATTTGAAAAGACCCTGATGCTGGGAAAGATTGAGGGCAGGAGGAGAAGGGGATGACAGAGGATGAGATGGTTGGATGGAATCACTGACTCAATGGATATGGGTTTGGGTGGATTCCGGAAGTTGGTGATAGACAGGGAGGCCTGGCATGCTGTGGTTCATGGGGTCTCAAAGAGTCGGACACGACTGAACAACTGAACTGAACTGATACTCTAGTTCTAGTTTTCTCTTTTTCATAATTTTGCTTCTAGAGACTCCAGATATGGATAAATAATTCTGAGAACTGTAATTTTAAAAGGAAAAATAAACCACTAATGGTTTCTAGCCTTTTTCATGGGAGTAAAGAGTGGGCCACTATTACTAATATAATAAATTATTGTGTTTTAGGTTATTGAATTAAATAATAAAACTTTATAAAGAAATAAGTGTCATTGTATGTAATTAAAATATGAATATTAATACAAATACAAAAATGCAAGTAGGAAATAATAAAAGATGAACAATTTTTACAAAAGATATCCAAATGTCCAGTAAACATATGGAAAGATGACCAATTTCACTAGTGAACAGGAAAATGCCAATTAAAACTATAATTTTATGTTACTACAAACTCAGTAGTATGGCTCATGTGAAAAAGACAATGCAATGTATTGATCGTGTATGGAGCAACAACTGTGCAATGCTTCTACTTACATCATACTTGAATCACTCAAAATGATTAAAATAACTAAGATATGACTCCATTAACATAATAATCAAAAGCAGCATAAGAAGTGTTAAAATCAAGATAGAGGTGTTCCTAGGTATAGAAAAGTGACTGAAGATTTCTGTGCCTCTGGTAATCTGGATGCTGGCTACATGGGTATAAAGTCAAGATGTACAGTTACAATTGTTCTCCCATTTGATGTATATTGCATATTAATAACTTGTTTAAAATATGAAGCTCTGATGAAAAATAGAGTCATGTACTTTTGTACGGAAATAGGTTTTCAGTACAAATTATTTTAATGAATTTATTTTAATTGGAGGATAATACATTTTTGTTTTTTGCAAGAAATCTAGAGGAATGAATCAGTCACATCATCTGATTAAATTTAATGTATTCATATTAATATGAGTTTAAATGAATTTGGAAACACTGATTTTGCACAATATCTTTTTTCTATTTATGACAAGAAAACAACTTGTAACATGATAGGACAGATTAACAAGAGGCAACGGGTTGCAAAGAGCTCAATATTTTCATTTACAACTTTACTGTGAACAATATTGTCCCAATGAGTCATTTCATATATTTCTTCATAGATACAACTGAATGCTGACTGGTTGTGGGTTGGTGAACTGTGAACATTGGTAGCTCATGGGCTGGACCATTATGCCCATGACTCTATTAAACACTTGTTTCTTAAACAGTTGAACTGCCAATGTTAAGTGATGGCATGGTGATTTGTTTCATATAATCTATATTCAATAACAAAGGCTGAAAATTGTTGCTCTAAGGGCTATAACTGATGTAAATGAATATTTTGCTTGGCCTTCAAGGTGTTTCAAAATAAGTGGAGGTCATATTTTTAACACTTGGATTATTCACATTGAATTTCAATTAAAAAATAATAATATTCCTTATCTTTTTTTGAAATAGCAGGCAGTTTGGCATCACTAGGCTTCTATTTCAGGCAAGCAAAAATGTGCTCATATTAAATAAATAAAGACTGCCCTCTTAAGAAAGTGCAATGTGCATATCAGTTCAAAATATTCTTCAAAATTCCTTATTAACTATCCAGCAGCTGATGTGAAATATCAATTTTCACTTATTGTTTTTTCTTAAACAATGATTTCTATAGTAAAAATATATTTCTCTATATCAAAATCTCTATCACTAATAGAAAAATAATAACTAGACTTACAGGCTGCATTATTGTAAGGAGGATTGGTGAACACTCTAATTCAATGAAGACTTTTAAATTTCTAATATGGATGGAAAGCTGACATTTATTTTAAATTAAGACTATTTCACTCATTTGTAAACCGCTGGCTTCTAGAATAATCCAAATTTAAAATATTTGTTCTGAAAATAATCTCATATACCTTGCAAGGAGTGCCCTCGATCTCATTCAAATGAGTTTATTTTAAAAAGAGATATATACACAGGGTTATTGTTAGCATCTTTCTAAATTCCATATATATGCGTTAGTATACTGTACTGGTGTTTTTCTTTCTGGCTTACTTCACTCTGTATAATAGGCTCCAGTTTCATCCACCTCATTAGAACTGATTCAAATGTATTCTTTTTAATGGCTGAGTAATACTCCATTGTGTATATGTACCACTGCTTTCTTATCCATTCATCTGCTGATGGGCATCTAGGTTGCTTCCATGTCCTGGCTATTATAAACAGTGCTGCGATGAACATTGGGGTACATGTGTCTCTTTCCCTTCTGGTTTCCTCAGTGTGTATGCCCAGCAGTGGGATTGCTGGATCATAAGGCAGTTCTATTTCCAGTTTTTTAAGGAATCTCCACACTGTTCTCCATAGTGGCTCTACTAGTTTGCATTCCCACCAACAGTGTAAGAGGGTTCCCTTTTCTCCACACCCTCTCCAGCATTTATTGCTTGTAGACTTTTGGATCGCAGCCATTCTGACTGGTGTGAAATGGTACCTCATAGTGGTTTTGATTTGCATTTCTCTGATAATGAGTGATGTTGAGCATCTTTTCATGTGTTTGTTAGCCATCTGTATGTCTTCTTTGGAGAAATGTCTATTTAGTTCTTTGGCCCAGTTTTTGATTGGGTCATTTATTTTTCTGGAGTTGAGCTGGAGGAGTTGCTTGTATATTTTTGAGATTAGTTGTTTGTCAGTTGCTTCATTTGCTATTATTTTCTCCCATTCTGAAGGCTGCCTTTTCACCTTGCTAAGTTTCCTTTGATGTGCAGAAGCTTTTAAGTTTAATTAGGTCCCAGTTGTTTATTTTTGCTTTTATTTCCAATATTCTGGGAGGTGGGTCATAGAGGATCCTGCTGTGATGTATGTCAGAGAGTGTTTTGCCTATGTTCTCCTCTAAGAGTTTTATAGTTTCTGGTCTTATGTTTAGATCTTTAATCCATTTTGAGTTTATTTTTGTGTATGGTGTTAGAAAGTGTTCTAGTTTCATTCTTTTACAAGTGTGTATGAGACAGCAAAAGAGACACTGATGTATAGAACAGTCTTATGGATTCTGTTGCAGAGGGAGAGGGTGGGAAGATTTGGGAGAATGGCATTGAAACATGTATAATATCATGTATGAAACGAGTTGCCAGTCCAGGTTTGATGCACGATACTGGATACTTTATTTTAAAAATAAAATAAAATTAAAAACAAAATAAAGTGAGGTTGATACACTGATAAAAAAACAAAAAAGGTATATAAAGAAGAAAGAACAATCACAAATAATGAGTATCTCCTTTATAAAAAGATAAAAGAATCTGGAGCAGCCCAAAGAGATATTGAAAAAAGAGAGAAACATATCCACAAATAACTATTCAGAAATCAGTTTAGTTTAGTTCAGTCGCTCAGTCATGTTCAACTCTTTGCGATCCCATGGACTGCAGCATGCCAGGACTCTGTCCATCACCAACTTCCAGAGCCTACTCAAACTTATGTCCATTGAGTCGGTGATCCCATTCAACCATGTCATCTTCTGTCCTCCCCTTCCCCTCCCAACTTAGATCTTTCCAAGCATGAGGGTTTTTACCAATGAGTCAGTTTTTCCCATCAGGTGGCCAAAGTATTGGAATTTCAGCTTCAGCATCTGTTCTTCCAATGCATATTCAGGACTGTTTTCTTTTAGGATTGACTGGTTGGATCTCCTTGCTGTCCAAGGACTCTCAAGAGTCTTCTCAACACCACAGTTCAAAAGCACCAGTTCTTCAGCGCTTAGCTTTCTTTATAGTCCAAATCTCACATCTGTACATACTACTGGAAAAGCCATAGCTTTGACCAAAAACTATGGCTTTTGGATCTTTGTTGGCAAAGTAATGTCTCTGTTTATTAATAAGATGTCTAGGTTGATCATAGCTCTTCTTCCTAGGAGTAAGAGTCTTTTATTTATTTTTTATTTGTTTGTTTTTTAATTTTATTTTATTTTTTAACTTTACAATATTGTATTGGTTTTGCCATATATCGAAATGAATCCACCACAGATATACATGTGTTCCCCATCCTGAACCCTCCTCCCTCCTCCCTCCCCATACTATCTCTCTGGGTCGTCCCAGTGCACCAGCCCCAAGCATCCAGTATTGTGCATCGAACCTGGACTGGTGACTCGTTTCATATATGATATTATACATATTTCAATGCCATTCTCCCAAATCATCCCACCCTCTCCCTCTCCCACAGAGTCCAAAAGACTGTTCTATACATCAGTGTCTCTTTTGCTGTCTCGTATACATGGTTATTGTTACCATCTTTCTAAATTCCATATATATGCGTTAGTATACTGTATTGGTGTTTTACTTTCTGGCTTACTTCACTCTGTATAATAGGCTCCAGTTTCATCCACCTCATTAGAACTGATTCAGATGTATTCTTTTTAATGGCTGAGTAATACTCCATTGTGTATATGTACCACAGCTTTCTTATCCATTCATCTGCTGATGGACATCTAGGTTGCTTCCATGTCCTGGCTATTATAAACAGTGCTGCGATGAACATTGGGGTACATGTGTCTCTTTCAATTTTCATTTCCTCAGTGTGTATGCCCAGCAATGGGATTGCTGGATCATAAGGCAGTTCTATTTCCAGTTTTTTAAGGAGTCTTTTAAACTCATGGCTACAGTCACCATTGGCAGTGATTTTGGAGCCCAAGAAAATAAAGTATCTCACTGTTTCCATTGTTTCCCCATCTATTTGGCATGAAGTGATGGGACCATATTCCATGATCTTAGTTTTCTGAACGTTGAGTCTTAAGCTGACATTTTCACTCTACTCTTTCAATTTCATCAAGAGGATCTTTAGTTCTTCTCTTTCTGCAATAAGGGTGGTGTCTGCCTATCTGAGGTTATTGATATTTCTCCTGGCAATCTTGATTCCAACTTGTTTTATCTACCCCAACATTTCAAATAATGTACTCTGCATATAAGTTAAATAAGCAGAGTGCCAATATACAGCCTTCATGTTCTCCTTTCCTGATTTGAATCCAGTCTGCTTTTCCATATAACTGTTGCCTCTTGATCTTCATACAGATTTCTCAGGAGGCAAGTCATGTGGTATGGTATTCCCATCATTTAGACTGTGATCCACACAGTCTAAGGCTTTGGGATACTCAATAAAGCAGTTCAGTTCAGTTGCACAGTCCTGTCCAACTCTTTGCAACCCCATGGACTGAAGCAAGCCTGGCTTCCCTGTCCATTAGCAACTCCCTGAGTTTACTCAAACTTATGTCCATTGAGTCAGTGATACCATCCAACCATCTCATCCTCTGTGGTCCCCTTCTCTTCATGCCTTCAATCTCTTCTAGGATCAGGGTCTTTTCCAATGAGTCAATTCTTCACATCAGGTGGCCAAATTATTGGAGCTTCAGTATTGGAGAAGACTCTTGAGAATCCCTTGGACTGCAAGGAGATCCAACCAGTCCATTCTAAAGGAGATCAGCCCTGGGATTTCTTTGGAATGAATGATGCTAAAGCTGAAACTCCAGTAGTTTGGCCACCTCATGCAAAGAGGTGACTCATTGGAAAAGACTCTAATGCTGGGAGGGTTTGGGGGCAGGAGGAGAAGGGGATGACAGAGGATGAGATGGCTGAATGGCATCACTGACTTAATGGACCTGAGTCTGAGTGAACTCCAGGAGTTGGTGATGGACAGGGAGGCCTGGCGTGCTGCTATTCATGGGGTTGCAAAGAGTCAGACACGACTGAGAGACTGAAATGAACTGAACTGAAATGAACAGCTTCATCAATGAACATTCAGGACTGATTTCCTTTAGGATGGACTGGTTGGATCTCCTTGCAGTCCAAAGGACTCTCAAGAGTCTTCTCCAACAAAAAGTTCAAAAACATCAAAATTACTTGGCACTCAGTTTTCTTCATAGTCCAACTCTCACATCCATACATGACTACTGGAAAAACCATAGCTTTGACTAGATGTACCTTTGTTGGCAAAGTTGGTCATAACTTTTGTTCCAAGGAGATAGTATCTATTAATATCATGGCTGCATTCAATATCTGCAGTTATTTTGGAGCCCAAAAGTAAAGTTTGTCAGTGTTTCCACTGTTTCCCCATCTACTTGCAATGAAGTGATGGGACCAGATGCCATTATCTTGGTTTTCTGAATGTTGAGCTTTAACTCAACTTTCTTACTTTCATCAAGAGGATCTTTAGTTCATTTTTGCTTTCTGCCATAAGGGTGGTGTTATATGCATATAGGAGATTATACATATTTCTACTGGTAATCTTGATTGCAGCTTGTGCTTCATCCACTCCAGTGTTTCTCATGAAATACTCTGCATATAATTTAAATAAACAGTGTGAGAATATACAGCCTTGGCATACTCCTTTCCCTATTGGAACCAGTCTGTTGTTCCATGTCCAGTTCAAACTGTTCCTTCCTGACCTGCATATGATTTCTCAGGAGGCAGGTCAGGTGGTCTGGTATTCACATCTCTTTAAGAATGTTCCACAGTTTGTTGTGTTCTACACAGCCAGCTCTGGGATAGTCAATAAGGCAGAAATAGATATTTTTCTTGAATTCTCTTGCTTTTCCGATGATCCAACAGAGGTTGGCAATTTGATCTCTGGTTCCTCTGCCTTTTCTAAATCCAGTTTGAACATCTGGAAGTTCAAGATTCACATACAGTATACACAGAAAAACTATACAAAAAAGATCTCCATGACCAAGATAACCACGATGGTGTGATCACTCACCTAGAGCCAGACATCCTAGAATGCAAAGTGGGCCTTAGGAAGCATCACTACGAACAAAACTAGTGGAGGTGGATAGAATTCCAGTTGAGTCTGGCTTGGAGAATTTTCAGCATTACTTTAGTAGTGTGTGAGAAGAGTGCAATTGTCCTGTAGTCTGAGAATTCTTTGGAATTGTCTTTCTTTGGGATTGGAATGAAAACTGACCTTTTCCAGTCCTGTGGCCAAAGCTAACTTTTCCAAATTTGCTGGCATATTGACTGTGCAACTTTCACAGCATCATCTTTCGGGATTTGTAATAGCTCAAGTGGAGATCTTTTTTGTGTAGTTTTTCTGTGTGTTCTTGCCACTTTTTTTTAAATATCTTCTACTTCTATTAGTTCCGTACCATTATTGTACTTTATTGTGCCCATCTTTATGAAATGTCCCCTTGGTATCTTTAATTTTCTTGAAGAGATCTCTGGTCTTTCCCATTCTATTGTTTTCCTCTATTTCTTTGCACTGATCAATGAGGAAGGCTTTCTTATCTCTCCTTGCTATTCTTTGGAACTCTGCATTCAAATGGGTATATCTTTTCTTTTCTCTTTTGCCTTAGCTTATTTTCTTTTCTCTTCTATTTGTAAGGCCTCCTCAGACAACCATTTTCCTTTTGCATTTCTTTTTCCTGGGGATGATATTGATCACTGCCTCCTATGAAAAGTTCTGAACCTCTGACCATAGTTCCTCAGGCACTCTGTCTATCAGATCTAATCCCTTGAATCTATTTGTCACTTCCACTGTATAACCTCTAGGGGTTTGATTTAGGTCATACCTGAATGGTCTAGTGGTTTTCCCTACTTTCTTCAATTTCAGTCTGAATTTGGCAATAAGGTGTTCATGATCTGAGCCACAGTCAGCTTCTGGTCTTGTTTTTGCTGACTGTATAGAGCTTCTCCATCTTTGGCTGCAAAGAATAGGATCAATCTTATTTCGGTATTGGCCATCTGGTGATGTCCTTATGTAGAACCTTGTCTTGTGTTGTTGGAAATGGGTATTCTCTATGACCAGTGTGTTCTTTTGGCAAAACTCTGTTAGCCTTTGATCAACTTTGTTTTGTTGTCCAAGGCCAAATTTGCCTGTTACTCCAGGTTTTTCTTGACTTCTACTTTTTCATTCCAGTCCCCTATAATGGAAAGGACATCTTTGGGGGGTGTTAGTTCTAGAAGATCTTGTAGGTCTTCATGGATCCATTGAAATTCAGCTTATTCAGCATTACTGGTAGGGGCATAGCCTTGGATTACTGTGATACTGAATGGTTTGCCTTTGAAAGGAACAGAGATCATTCTGTCATTTTTGAGATTGCATCCAAGTACTGCATTTTGGACTCTCTTGTTGACTATAATGGCTACTCCATTTCTTCTAAGGGATTCTTTCCCACAGTAGTAGACATAATGGTCATCTGAATTAAATCCCCCATTCTGGACCGTTTTAGTTCACTGATTCTTTAAATGTTGATGTTCACTCCTGCCATCTCCTTTTTGACCACTTCCAATTTGCCTTGATTCATGGACCTAACATTCCAGATTCCTATGCAATATTGCTCTTTATAGCATCAGACTTTACTTTCATCAACAGTCACATCCACAACTGGGTGTTGTTGTTGTTTTGGCTCCATCTTTTCATTCGTTCTGGAGTTATTTGTGCACTCATCTCCAGTAGCATATTGGGCACCTACTGACCTTGGGAGTTCATCTTTCACTGTCCTATCTTTTTTGCTTTTCATACTGTTCATAGGGTTTTCAAGGCAAGAATACTGAAGTGGTTTGCCATTCCCTTTTCCAGTGGACCACGTTTTGTCAGAACTTTCCACCATGACCCATCCATCTTGGGTGGCCCTACATGGTATGGCTCATAGTTTCGTTGAGTTAGACAAGGCTGTGGTCCATGTGATAAGTTTGGTTAATTTTCTGTATTTTGGTGTTCATTTTGTCTGCCCTCTGATCAATAGGGATAAGAGGCTATTGAGAAATAGCTTGGACCTATGTTTGTTCCTAATTAAAAAAAAAAAAAGTCAATTGAAAAGTTGGTATGTACTGATAGGATAAAATTACAAAATCCCCTGCAGGTAAACAAAAAGAAAGAGACAAAGTAACCACAAAGTTTCCAAGAGTTTGTCTTGAGAACACAATCCAATCTTTGCATGTAGAGTGTAGCAAACATATTTCTCAAATATTTCCTTTGGCCTAAAATTCCTGCCTAAATCAACTGAGTATAAAATGGAATCTGATGATCAGAAACCTATGTAGAATTATAGAAAAGTTACATAGATACTACAGAGTTCCCATGTATTCTACAGAGAATTTATCATGTAGCCTTATCTAGATCATGTAAATATTATCATTTTCTTTCCAAAGTAATTTCCCACTTATTATTTTATTGCATTCTCACATCAATCCTGCTACTCTGATAATACAGCAATTATCATTTCTATTTTACCTACAAAAAGTCTGAGGTTGAACTATTAAAGAACAGTCTCAGTTCAGTTCAGTTCAGTCGCTCAGTCGTGTCTGACTCTTTGTGACCCCATGAATTGCAGCACTCCAGGCCTCCCTGTCCATCACCAACTCCTGGAGTTCACTCAGACTCACGTCCATTGAGTAAGTGATACCATCCAGCCATCTCATCCTCTGTCGTCCCCTTTTCCTCTTGCCCCCAATCCCTCCCAGCATCAGAGTCTTTTCCAATGAGTTAACTCTTCTCATAAGGTGGCCAAAGTACTGGAGTTTCAGCTTTAGCATCATTCCTTCCAAAGAAATCCCAGGGCTGATCTCCTTTAGAATGGACTGGTTGGATCTCCTTGCAGTCCAAGGGACTCTCAAGAGTCTTCTCCAACACCACAGTTCAAAAGCATCAATTCTTCAGTGCTCAGCCTTCTTCACAGTCCAACTCTCACATCCATACATGACTACTGGAAAAACCATAGCCTTGACTAGATGGACCTTTATTGGCAAAGTAATGTCTCTGCTTTTGAATATGCTATTTATGTTGGTCATAACTTTTCTTCCAAAGAGTAAGCATCTTTTAATTTCATGGCTGCAGTCACCATCTGCAGTGATTTTGGAGCCCAGAAAAATAAACATCACTAAAATATGAGTAGATATGAATCTAAATAAAAACCTATGGATTTTCAGTTAAATACTCATTATATTCACCTGTTTTTGAGGTATTGTAATTATGTTGTTTATTTTTCATATTTGTCCTTGCCTGAAAATATATGCTTTTCCATGAGTTCACTTGGAATTAAATTTCTGATGCAGTAATGGTTAAGGGGTCTTTAACTTTCTTTTTTTTTTTTTTAATCACAATAATGCACTCAAAATCTAGTAAGTCATTGGATAAGATTGAGGAGTAATGGGATGGGGTGTGGGACTTCTGCTTTTATACTGTTCTATTTTATGTCTTTCAAGTGTATTCTTATTTTTAAAATTTCTTCTTTGTAATATAAAATTGAATATATTTTCACATAATGTTTACTATCTCTTATTTACATAATATCCTCACATAAAATTTAGTTTTTATTTCCAACCACCAACTGTATGAGATGGTTTTGATCACTTCACATGGCTTGCAGTGTACATAATGAAATTCCCTTCTAGCCTAATTAATGTTTCTACAGTTTTCATTTTCGTGATTTATTTTAAATCAGTCTTGGTTTTTATAAATAAAAATCACTCTCTTTAGTACATCTGCAATATTATCTCCCTTCTTGTTTCACTTACTCTTTTCATTTACTCTTTTGTTTTCCATATAAAATGATTTGTATTTACTTATCACATAGAAATTAAAAAAAAAAGAATAAAGCTTTGTGTGAATGATACGGAATGGAGCATTATAAGTATATGTACATTTGAAAGTTTATTCAAGTCTCAAGACTAGATAAACTCGTGCTATGGTATAATTTCCCTTTTAAAGGTTAACTTTAGGAATAACAGACTTCTGTTTGCAATTTCTCACAGAAATCCTTTTAGAGAATTTTGCCCATCACTGCTTTGAACACTCTGGTTCAATGTCCAGTTTTATTATCCCAGTTCTGTTTGTGCAGTGTGTAGTGTAAAAGCCTCCATCAATAAACATTATAAGAATGGAATTTACATTAATCAGTAGGCACTTAAGATCAAACTAAGCTGGGTCATCTAACACTTTTATTTAATAATAGAGTCCTTGTATATCCTTTCCAGTGGAATTGCAAATTAAACTCCTGCAATGATTTTGTTGATACTCATAAAATAGCTTTAGACTGGGATTTTAAAAGTGTTTTACAAATACTGATCCTTTTAACATTTCAACTGATAAGGATTATGAATAGTAGTTTCTAACCAGGACTAAGAGATCATCCATTGGTGCTGTAAATTGCCAGAACATAGAGCCAACATAAGGAGTAGATTTTCTGTGCTTGTCACTCTCTAGTACTCACTTTAATCATGGGATGCAAGACACTCAATAAATGCAAGCCACAAGTCTGTGATTCTAATTCAAAACCAACCTTGAGAAATCAAAAGTTTCACAAAAGAACAGTAGGTAATATAAAGAGCTAAGTAATGAATTATCCTCTCAAAGATACAGGAGTGCACTGTTGTGGATTATGTTGAAAAATGTTTATTTTGTAGAACATTTAACCAATCATTTAACCAAAAAAAGTCTTCAGAATTCACAGCTATTTTTACACTTTTTTATATTATTGTGTAATTATCATAAAAAGGAGGTGAGTTATTTTCATTACCACTTCACAGAAAGGAAGTTATTCAAAGACATGAAATATCTTCCCCAGTCTCTCTGTTAGTCAGTAGTGGATCTAAGACTGAAAGTCAGATCTGTTGATGCCAAGATATGGGCTCTTTAACACCTGTCATTCTGGCTTTCTATGGGAATGTCTATCCTTTATTAATTTTTTTACAAATCCCAAGCACATAATATTTTTATGTTTTCTATGCCCTCAAACTTGATAGCTTTAAGAGACAAAAGGAATCACAACTCTATTGTTAGAAACATTCCAGAATACAAAATTTAATGTGTATAATAGAATAGTAATGAATCATATATGTAGACATTCTCCCACAATATTATATAATTCTGCTGCTGCTGCTAAGTAGCTTGAGTCATGTCTGACTCTGTGCGACCCCATAGATGGCAGCCCACCAGGCTCCCCCATCCCTGGGATTCTCCAGGAAAGAACACTGGAGTGGGTTGCCATTTCCTTCTCCAAATATTATATAATAGAGCAAAGCAAATAACTAATGACTACCAAGAAAACAATACTGGTGTCATTAGACATAATACACTAAAATTCATCAATCATACATATTGAAGGAATATCCACTATACCAAAAGACTCTGGCACTCATACTGGACACATAATTCTATGCTTCATAATCTGAGTTTGTCCATTTAAGGCGTAATAAGCATCAGAATAAGTGCGGGCGGCTGCCACCGGCACACTAAGCGCGGCCGAGGAGAGCTACCCACGTCCGAGGTCAGGGGCAGAAGCCGGGAGGACCCCATGCCCAAAGGGCGGCAGCCAAGAGGAGTTACCCCACGTCCGAGGTCATGGGCAGCAGCGGAGAGTGCCAGGCTGCAACAGCGCAGGAATGGCGGAGAAGAGCTACCCAATTACAAGGTCAGTGGCGGCAGCTGAGAGGAGCTACCCTGCCTCCGAGGTCAGGGGCGACCACCGAGAGGACCTACCCCCACGCCCCCACGCCGGAGGCCAGGGGCGGCGGGTGGGAGGAGCAACCCCACGTCAAAGGAGCTGTGGCTGGGCGGAGCAGGAGGGCGTAGAGGAGCTATCCCACGTTGAAGGTCACGAAGGGCGGCGGTGAGGAGATACTCCTCGTCCAAGGAAAGGAGCAGCAGCTGTGCTTTGCTGGAGCAGCCGTGAAGAGATACCCCACACCCAAGGTAAGAGAAACCCAAGTAAGATGGTAGGTGTTGCAAGAGGGCATCAGACGGCAGACACACTGAAACCAAACTCACAGGAAACTATTCAATCTAATCACACTAGGACCACAGCCTTGTCTAACTCAATGAAACTAAGCCATGCCCATGGGGCAACCCAAGACAGGCGGGTCATGGTGGAGAAATCTGACAGAATGTGGTCCACTGGAGAAGGGAATGGCAAACCACTTCAATATTCTTGCCTTGAGAATCCCGTGAACAGTATGAAAAGGCAAAATGATAGGATACTGAAAGAGGAACTCCCTAGGTCAGTAGGTGCCCAATATGCTACTGGAGATCAGTGGAGAAATAACTCCAGAAAGAATGAAGGGATGGAGCCAAAGCAAAAACATTTCCCCAGCTATGAATGTGACTGGTGATAGAAGCAAGGTCCAATGCTGTAAAGAGCAATATTGCATAGGAACCTGGAATGTCAGGTCCATGAATCAAGGCAAATTGGAAGTAGTCAAATAAGAGATGGCAAGAGAGAATGTCAACATTCTAGGAATCAGCGAACTCAAATGGACTGGAATGGGTGAATTTAACTCAGATGACCATTATATCTACTACTGCAGGCAGGAATCCCTCAGAAGAAGTGGAGTAGCCATCATGGTCAACAAGAGTCCGAAATGCAGTACTTGGATGGAATCTCAAAAATGACAGAATGATCTCTGTTCGTTTCCAAGGCAAACCATTCAATATCACAGTAATCCAAGTCTATGCCCTAACCAGTAATGCTGAAGAATCTGAAGTTGAAAGGTTCTATGAAGACCTACAAGACGTTATAGAAGTAACACCCAAAACAGATGTCCCTTTCATTATAGGGGACTGGAATGCAAAAGTAGGAAGTCAAGAAACACCTGGAGTAACAGGCAAATTTGGCCTTGGAAAACAGAATGAAGCAGGGCAAAGACTAATAGAGTTTTGCCAAGAAAATGCACTGGTCATAACAAACACCCTCTTCCAACAACACAAGAGAAGACTCTATACATGGACATCACCAGATGGTCAACACCAAAATCAGATTGATTATATTCTTTGCAGCCAAAGATGGAGAAGCTCTATACAGTCAGCAAAACCAAGACCAGGAGCTGACTGTGGCTAAGACCATGAACTCCTTATTGCCAAATTCAGACTTAAATTGAAGAAAGTAGGGAAAACCATTAGACCATTCAGGTATGACCTAAATCAAAGCCCTCATGATTATACAGTGGAAGTGAGAAATAGGTTTAAGGGCCTAGATCTAACAGAGTGCCTGATGAACTATGGAATGAGGTTCATTACATTGTACAGGAGACAGGGATCAAGACCATCCCCATGGAAAAGAAATACAAAAAAGCAAAATGGCTGTCTGGGGAGGCCTTACAAATAGCTGTGAAAAGAAGAGAAGCAAAAAGCAAAGGACAAAAGGAAAGATATAAACATCTGAATAAAGAGTTCCAAAGAATAGCAGGAAGAAATAAGAAAGCCTTCCTCAGCGATCAATGCAAAGAAACAGAGGAAAACAACAGAATGGGAAAGACTAGAGATCTCTTCAAGAAAATCAGAGATACCAAGGGAACATTTCATGCAAAGATGGGCTTGATAAAGGACAGAAATGGTATGGACCTAACAGAAGCAGAAGATATTAAGAAGAGGTGGCAAGAATACGCAGAAGAACTGTACAAAAAAGATCTTCACGACCCAGATAATCACGATGGTGTGACCACTCACCTAGAACCAGACATTCTGGAATGTGAAGTCAAGTGGGCCTTAGAAAGCATCACTACGAACAAAGCTAGTAGAAGTGATAGAATTCCAGTTGAGCTATTTCAAATCCTGAAAGATGATGCTGTGCAAGTGCTGCACTCAATATGCCAGCAAATTTGGAAAACTCAGCAGTGGCCACAGGACTGGAAAAGATCAGTTTTAATTCCAATCCCAAAGAAAGGCAATGCCAAAGAATGTTCAAACTACCGCACAATTGCACTCATCTCACACACTAGTAAAGTAATGCTCAAAATTCTCCAAGCCAGGCTTCAGCAATATGTGAACCGTGAACTTCCTGATGTTCAACCTGGTTTTAGAAAAGGCAGAGGAACCAGAGATCAAATTGCCAACATCTGCTGGATCATGGAAAAAGCAAGACAGTTTCAGAAAAACATCTATTTCTACTTTATTGACTATGCCAAAGCCTTTGACTCTGTGGATCACAATAAACTCTGGAAAATTCTGAAAGAGTTGGGAATACCAGACCACCTGACCTGCCTCTTGAGAAACCTATATGCAGGTCAGGAAGCAACAGTTAGAACTGGACATGGAACAACAGACTGGTTCCAAATAGGAAAAGGAGTACGTCAAGGCTGTATATTGTCACCCTGTTTATTTAACCTATATGCAGAGTACATCATGAGAAATACTGGACTGGAAGAAGCACAAGCTGGAATCAAGATTGCTTGGAGAAATATCAATAACCTCAGATATGCAGATGACACCACCCTTATGGCAGAAAGTGAAGAGGAACTAAAAAGCCTCTTGATGGAAGTGAAAGTGATAAGTGAAAAAGTTGGTTTAAAGCTCAACATTCAGAAAATGAAGATCACGGCATCCGTTCCCATCCCTTCATGGGAAATAGATGGGGAAAGAGTGGAAACAGTGTCAGACTTTATTTTTCTGGGCCCCAAAATCACTGCAGATCGTGATTGCAGCCATGAATTTAAAAGATGTTTACTCCTTGGAAGGAAAGTTATGACCAACCTAGATAGCATATTCAAAAGCAGAGACATTACTTTGCCAACAAAGGTTCGTCTAGTCAAGGCTATGGTTTTTCCTGTGGTCATGTATGGATGTGAGAGTTGGACTGTGAAGAAGGCTGAGTGTCAAAGAATTGATGCTTTTGAACTGTGGTGTTGGAGAAGACTCTTGAGAGTCCCTTGGACTGCAAGGAGATCCAACCAGTCCTTTCTGAAGGAGATCAGCCCTGGGATTTCTTTGGAAGGAATGATGCTAAAGCTGAAACTCCAGTACTTTGGCCACCTCATGCGAAGAGTTGACTCATTGGAAAAGACTCTGATGCTGGGAGGAATTGGGGGCAAGAGGAGAAGGAGACAACAGAGGATGAGATGGCTGGATGGCCTCACTGACTCCATGGACGTGAGTCTGAGTGAACTCCGGGAGTTGGTGATGGACAGGGAGGCCTGGCGTGCTGCGATTCATGAGGTCGCAAAGAGTCAGACATGACTGAGCAACTGATCTGATCTCTTGAATATTGATGAGATATTCTCCACAAAGATATAGTTTTAGTTCATCTCTCGGAAAACAAAGAACAATAAAGTATTGTTAGGATACCACTTGCCATTTCATGTACAACGATACCTGTGCTTTTAAAGAAAGAAAACAAGTTGCCTAAGGAATATATTCAGAGAAGGCAATGGCACCCCACTCCAGTACTCTTGCCTGGAAAATCCCATGGACAGAGGAGCCTGGTAAGCTGCAGTCCATGGGGTCGCTAAGAGTCGGACACGACTGAGTGACTTCACTTCCACTTTTCCCTTTCAGGCACGGGAGAAGGAAATGGCAACCCACTCCAGTGTTCTTGCCTGGAGAATCCCAGGGATGGGGGAGCCTCGAGGGCTGCAGTCTCTGGGGTCGCACAGAGTTGGACACGACTGAAGCTGCTTAGCAGCAGCAGCAAGGAATATATTCCCAATATAAGGTAGAATAAACCAATGTTGTACATTCAATTGATAAAACACTCTTAATGAAGTTGAAAGAATATGATGAAATTGAAGATGAAAACGGAATAGTTGCTAAAAAGCTCTAACAAGATACTTGCCTAATGAACCTTTAGAGGTCGAGCAAATAAATTCCTTACAACTTCCTACATCTAAGCATATAAATATATTTTAGTCATGGTGTGTATATTTTCACACTGGACTGAAGCCTTCCTTTGTAGCCAGGCTACTGTATCCTTTGTAGCTAAAGTTGTCTTGGAAAAGATTTTCTCCAACTGGGGAAGTCTTCTCAAACTGTACCGTGATTGAGGATCCTGTTTTACTGAGAAGTCTTGCCGTTTTACAATACTTTGATTGTGTTTACCAACCTCAATCCTCTGATTTACTCAGACACAGTAAGACTCAATCATTTGGTCTCAGTTATTAACACTCAGCTGGCAAAATGTGCTGTTGTTTAGTTGTGTCTTACTGTTTTGTGACCCCATGGACTGTAGTCCTTCAGGCTTCTCCATTCATGGGATTTTCCAGCAAGAATACTGGAGTGAGCTGCAATTTCCTTCCCTAGAGGATCTTCCTGACCCAAGGGTCAAACTCACATCTTGTGCATTGCATGTGGATTCTTTACTGATGAGCCATCACCAGAATTATTGCTGCTGGTCCTTCTTAATCTCAGATCCACCCTTTTTGGAACTCATGAACTTTCACCCTTTGCGATAATCACAGGATGCCCAGTGCATTTGGTTCCTGCTTCTTCTGACCCACAGGTGATAAAGGTGAGATACTCCAATATTGCAGAAGTCTAATTGCTTCTATTAAAAATAACTTTGCTTTCATAGAGTAACCTTTCTGTTGTATGCTCTCAAGAGATGAAGACCTTAATCATCACAGTTTGCAACTTGGAGGTTTTTTCTAGTTAAAAAAAAAAAAAATAATACTTCCAGAGGAACTCTTTTTAACCTCACTAGAAATGCTCCTCTCAGGTACTGCTAATCAATCCTTGTGACGTTAAACTCCAAGGGATAGACCCTTGTATTTACATGGCACACCTGAGGAAAGCACAGAACCCTGACTGGACTTGTCCATTATCCGGTGACCTGAAAGTAAAGATTTCCCAGAGTTGAAGCAGATGACATTTGATAAGACAGCTCTCCCAATATATCCCAAATAGGCTGTTGGAAGTTTGTCGCCAAAACTTTGCTGATGACATAACAATTCAGACTGTCTCTAGTGTCTGGGATCTTAATAACAGATGAACTTTAGATAAAGAGGACCTAAGAGTTTTCCCTCTTACCCCTCCTTATTTTTCAAACGTGGCCTTAATAGGTTTCCTTCCTATGTGAGACATTACATTCAGGAAAGGTCTTTCCTGACATTGACATTCCTGTTGACCAGTGATGCTTCAGAGAAAGACCTTGATCAGAAAGGGGAAATGTAATGTAATAAACACAAACCTCAATTAAATATAATTGAGAGACAAGAAGGGGATCCTATGCTCTGTGAGGATAACAGCGCTCAGTAGGAAAAAGACAGTCCTTTCCTAGCAAGGACTCACCCAACAAAAAGGCATGGACTCTGTGTTTGCTATGTCCCTCTTAACTTCCTTTACCCCTCTATGTGAGAACTTGCATGTTCTTACATAGAGAACATGCCTCTTCATGGTTGCAGACCCCAAATCACAATTCTCTGTCGATCCCAAGTAAATCTGTTATTTCTAGAGAAATATTTGGCAGTTGGTTTCAGGTCAATATCCTGAATTTTGTATTTTCTTACATATTTAACATTTATATTTGAGACAGAAAAACATGAAGACTTCCAATTTTCCTCAAAATATTGTTCTTTAAAATTGTCTTTAAATTGAACAAAAGGGCCATAACTAAATGAATACATTACTTTAATATGAATCATAAGCATATTGAATGAATGTTAATATTTGGTCATAATTAATATATATTTATATCTTTCTAGTACTTATCCATAGAAAAAGCAAAATGGGCAATGGTGTCTTAATATCACATTAGATGAACTATAGAAAAAAAAAACTGTGAATTTTTATGGATATGCTGTGTTGTCTCAAGGCTAAAATAATATCCTACAATATCTGAGTTCTTGCATCTCTTCACACATACTTTTATAAAAATTTTACAGAGAAAGATTATGTGGCTATTTTCAACAAAGATCCCAAGCTCCCTAAGATTTTGAGAAGGCAACTCCAGTGACAGACTTTACCAATAATGGCTGTAGCAAAAAAAAAAAAAAATTAAAGTGTTTTCTTTTCATTAACTTTCAAATAACATTGTATCATCATATGTGTGTCCTGTATTTTTGAAAGTGAAAGTGAAAGTCTCTTAGTCATGTACAATTCTTTGTGACCCCATGGACTATACAGTCCATGGAATTCTCCAGGCCAGAATACTGGAGTGGGTAGCCTTTCCCTTATCCAGGGAATCTTCCCAACCCAGGTCTACAGCATTGCAGGAGGATTCTTTACCAGCTGAGCCACACTTTAGACCCAATCTAAAGACCCACTATGATGGTAAACACTTCTGGCCAAATTACTTTTTATTAGAAGAGTTATATGGCACCCCACTCCAGTACTCTTGCCTGGAAAATCCCATGGACAGAGGAGCGTGGTAGGCTGCAGTCCATGGGGTCGCTAAGAGTTGGACACAACTGAGCGACTTCATTTTCACTTTTCACTTTTTACTTTCATGCACTGGGGGAGGAAATGGCAACCCACTCCAGTGTTCTTGCCTAGAGAATCCCAGGGACTGCGGGGCCTGGTGGGCTGCTGTCTATGGGGTCGCACAGAGTCAGACACAACTGAAGCGACTTAGCAGCAGCAGCAGCAGCAGAAGAGTTATGCAAGCAAAGGATACAAAGGCCTGAGATAAATAGAAATAAATTTCTCTTAGTTTTTTTTTTTTTTTTAATTCCATGATGTGCTTGCAGGTATGCTTAGTCTCTCAGTTTTTTTCCAACTTTTTGTGACTCTGTGGACTGAAGCCCTCCAGGCTTCTCTGTCCATGGATTTCTCCAGGCAAGAACACTGGGGTGGGTAGCCATTCCCTTCTCCAGGGGATCTTCCAGACCCAGGGATTGGATGGAGGTCTTTTGCATTGCAGGCAGATTTTTTACTGTC
This sequence comes from Bos javanicus, assembly GCF_032452875.1. Taxonomy (NCBI): domain Eukaryota; kingdom Metazoa; phylum Chordata; class Mammalia; order Artiodactyla; family Bovidae; genus Bos; species Bos javanicus. The sequence goes on along the minus strand of NC_083893.1, from coordinate 5,856,497 downwards.
TGAGCCACCAGGGAAGTCCAAATTAATATATATATTCAGCTTGTTAAAGCATATGCTTTAACAAGCTGAATAGAATGCTTCCTTATAGTCATTTGAGTTTATTTCTCTACTTTCCATCTACTAGTGCTGACAAATTCCTCAAAACTCAGTGGTATACAGCAGTAGTATTTCTTATACACTTTATGCATTTGTGGGTTCATAAGGGTGGCTCTACTCAAATCTTTTCTCATTTTTCTGGCAGAAGCAGCTACACAAGGCATGTTATTCTCGATGTGATGACAGAAGGACAAGAGAGCCAGCGTATGTCAAGCCTATACTGAAATCACATCCACTAACATCTCATTGAGCAAATCATGTCCTATACCCAAGCCCAGTCTCAATGGAATATAGAAGCAGGCTATGTTCACAGTAGGAGGGAGAGGTAAGCTAATGTTTTCTAATGAATATTCAAACTATCTTGGTCACTAAGCCAGTTACACAAACTATTTGAAATTATGTAATTTGATTATTTTGTGCAAATCACACACATGTAACACTGGAAAGAGTTGTTTTACGAAAACTTAATGCAATGTTTTGAGCTTACTCAATAAAGACAAATAGAAAAAAAATCTATTGACTGAAGTATGGCTGATTTTGTTGTAAAATATTAGAGGTTGGAGACAAACAAAATTCTAGATGATTTTTTTCCCTCAGATTGCTTTGCAATAATCTTTTGTTTCTTACTCTATTTTAAAAACTTAATTTATAAATGATGAGCGACACTAGATAATGTAAAATCATGTAGCATTCCAACTGGGGACTTAACAGCCCTAGACTGGCCTTAGCAGTACATCAAATAGTATTTTTGTATTTGTGTATATCTGTGTTTGTTTAAATTTAAAATAAAATATGTATTTATGTACTGAGAGTTGTGATTTTCTAGATTAACTTTTTAATTAACTGAAAAATTATCACTCTTGAGCATATCAGAGATAAAAACCTCCTGGTATGAAAAAGGGAGATTTAATTATTCAAAGGAAAAAATTAACTTTAGCATAAGTTTGCACCTTTAGCTAAGTACCAAATTTTCAGAAACTCACTTGACCCCTCTGCCCTTAAGGACAAGATGATTAAAGCAGAATAGCAGTTATAAGTGAATAGAATTTCCAATGAGATCTGTACCACTTTGATCTCTTTATTACTCTGGAAACATAGGCAAAACAGGCTTTTCTAAATGTCTTCTTTCACTAGATAACCTTCTAATCAGTATGCTCAAACAAAGGCACTGTTAAAAGGAGCCTGGTGAGCTGCAGTTTATGGGGTCCCAAAGATTTGGACACAACTGAGCCACTAACACACACACACACACACACACACACACATATCCTGAGTCAAGAAACCTTTACTTACAATTGAAGCTTAAGACAAGATTCTCAGCTGCTTGAATCTCTTTTGCTTACCTCTCCTGAGTTCACTGAGAAACAAGTCTTAGCCCTGGGAAAGCTCTCTAAGAAGAGTATGCATGGTTTATGTTTCAAAGTAAATTTAAATTTTAAAACTTAATTTTTCCAGATGTATATTCTTGGCTTTATTTTTTGTAACATTTGCCCATAGAACATATCCTGCAAGTCCTCTATTTTGATTTTCTCTATACTAAATATCTGAGGGCTTCCCTAGTGGCTCAGATGGTAAACCGTCTGCCTGCAATGCAGGAGACCCAGGTTCAATCCCTGGGTTGGGAAGATCTCCTGGAGGAGGAAATGGCAACCCACTCCAGTACTCTTGCCTGAAAATTCCAATGAAGGAGGAGTCTGGTAGGCTTCTCCTACCAGACTCCATGGTAGGAGGTCCATGGGGTTCCAAAGAGTCAGACACGACTGAACCACTTCACTTATACAACTGTCGGGCGTGGTTAGGGTCATTTTCTGCATGTTTTCAATGGCTTCTTGGTCTTTTTTAAAAAATATGACTGCCTCAGTTTTCTTTGTGTGTCTAATCTGCTTTAGTAGAACTGATTCTTTTGAACAAAAACTGCAGTCTCTTTTCACAAGTTTTCATTCCATTATTTAATATTGAATTAAATATATAGCTACTGTTTTTTTCCCAGGTAACTTGTGTTTTCCTAGGAGGCCAAGAATTATGCATCAATTCATTTCAGATTTGTCAGTTTCTCTTCTTTGCTGATAGATAATATAATTTCATTGTTGGTGAATAACTTCCTATACACTGTCAGCTTCATCATTTTGAATGCAATCACACTCTTAATATGCAAGTTTCATCTAGAAATTTTCTATTCCATTTTCCTGTCATTGCTGATGAAATGCTTTGTAAACATACAAGCTTTACCACTGAAATATATCTTCTATTATAAAGAAAGCTTTTCAGAGACCCAGATATCATGATGGAATTGAATATTTATGTTTACAAGTCTACTGTCTTACGTTGTCATAAAACCTGGGATGAGGAAAGGATATTTACAATAAAAAGCACTTATTGGCTGATTCATATACACATATATGCTCTTTATCCTAAAATGAGTCTTTCCTAATAATTCCAAATAACTACCACAATACAAAGGTGGGGGGTGGGTGAAAAGCCTTCGATAGGATACCCTTTACATCCTTACTGTAGTAAAGTTTTACTACCTTATTATTTCCAAGAAATGGTGACACATTTAAAATGGACCAGAAAAGAATGGTGTTCACCCTTTTGCTCTATGGGAAATCACTTTTATTTATTTTTTATAAGATATTTTTCAGATGTCAACATGTGCAAATAAAATTATTTTAGAAATTAATGGCAATTCTAATTTGAAGCTGAATTCCTTATAAAATTGTGGGTGAAGTGGGGCACTGAAATAGAGTAGTCCTTATAGTTTGAATTTTCTAAACTTACTGATCATTGGTTTTTCTTTCACATGGCCAAGTTGGTAGGATAACCACTTACAAAAATAGCCAGGCAGTTATATAAAATATTTAGTTTGACCAAAAATCAATTCACTAAATTTTATTATACAAACAAATGGCTCATGCGATTTATATTCAAAATTAGAATTATCCTAGCTTTTGATTAAGAATATCCACAATATATGAGTATGTTAAATAATAAATGAACCATGATTGTTACAAAAGTTTCCTTTAAATGTTGAAAGTAAGCAAACTTGCAGTTCAGTTCAGTTCAGTTCAGTCACTAAGTCATGTCTGACTATTTGTGACCCCATGAATTGCAGTACGCCAGGCCTCCCTGTCCATCACCAACTCCTGGAGTTCACTCAACTTCACATCCATCGAGTCAGTGATGCCATCCAGCCATCTCATCCTCTGTCATCCCCTTCTCCTCCTGCCCCCAATCCCTCCCAGCATCAGAGTCTTTTCCAATGAGTCAACTCTTCGCAGGAGGTGGCCAAAGTACTGGAGTTTCAGCTTTAGCATCATTCCTTCCAAAGAACACCCAGGACTGATCTCCTTTAGAATGGACTGGTTGGATCTCCTTGCAGTCCAAGGGACTCTCAAGAGTCTTCTCCAACACCACATGTCAAAACATCAATTCTTCTGTGTTCAGCTTTCTTTATAGTCCAATTCTCACATCCATACATGACCACTGGAAAACCATAGCCTTGACTAGACAGATGTTTGTGGACAAAGTAATGTCTCTGCTTTTGAACATGCTATCTAGGTTGGTCATAACTTTCCTTCCAAAGAGTAAGCATCTTTTAATTTCATGGCTGCAGTCACCATCTGCAGTGATTTTGGAGCCCAAAAAATAAAGTCTGACACTGTTTCCACTGTTTCCCCATCTATTTCCCATGAAGTGATGGGACCAGATGCCATGATCTTAGTTTTTTGAATGTTGAGTTTTAAGCCAACTTTTTCACTCGCATCTTTCACTTTCATCAAGAGGTTTTTTAGTTCCTCTCCACTTTCTGCCATAAGGGGGGTGTCATCTGCATATCTGATGTTATTGATATTTCTCCCGGCAATCTTGATTCCAGCTGTGCATATTCCAGCCCAGTGTTTCTCATGATGTACTCTGCATATAAGTTAAATAAGCAGGGTGACAATATACAGCCTTGATGTACACCTTTTCCTATTTGGAACCATTCTGTTGTTCCATGTCCACTTCTAACTGTTGCTTCCTGACCTGCATATAGGTTTCTCAAGAGGCAGGTCAGGTGGTCTGTTATTCCCATCTCTTTCAGAATTTTCTACAGTTTATTGTGGTCCACACAGTCAAAGTCTTTGGCATAGTCAATAAAGCAAAAATAGATGTTTTTCTGGAACTCTCTTGCTTTTTCTATGATCCAGCGGATGTTGGCAATTTGATCTCTGGTTCCTCTGCCTTTTCTAAAAACAGCTTGAACATCTGGAATTTCACGGTTCACGTATTGCTGAAGCCTGCCTTGGAGAATTTTGAGCATTACTTTACTAGCCTGTGAGATGAGTGCAATTGTGTGGTAGTTTGAGCATTCTTTGGCATTGCCTTTCTTTGGGATTGGAATGAAAACTGACCTTTTCCAGTCCTGTGGCCACTGCTGAGTTTTCCAATTTTCTGGCATATTGAGTGCAGCACTTTCACAGCATCATCTTCCAGGATTTGAAATAGCTCAACTGGAATTCTATCACCTCCACTAGCTTTGTTCATAGTGATGCTATCTAAGGCCCACTTGACTTCACATTCCAGGATGTCAGGCTCTAGGTGAGTGATCACACCATCGTGATTATCTGGGTCATGAAGATCTTTTTTGTATGGTTCTTCTGTGTATTCTTGTCACCTCTTCTTAATATCTTCTGCTTCTGTTAGGTCCATACCCTTTCTGTCCTTTATTGAGCCCATCTTTGCATGAAATATTCCCTTGGTATCTCTAATTTTCTTGAAGAGATCTCTAATCTTTCCCATTCTGTTGTTTTCCTCTATTTCTTTGCATTGATCACTGAGGAAGGTTTTCTTATTTCTCCTTGATATTCTTTGGAACTCTGCATTCACATGCTTATATCTTTCCTTTTGTCCTTTGCTTTTTGCTTCTCTTTTTTTCACAGCTTTTTTAAGGCCTCCTCAGACAGCCATTTTGCTTTTTTGCATTTCTTTTCCATGAGGATGGTCTTGATCCCTGTCTCCTGTACAATGTCACGAACCTCCATCCATAGTTCATCAGGCATTCTATCAGTTCTAGTCCCTTAAATCTATTTCTCATTTCTACTGTATAATCATAAGGGATTTCATTTAGGTAACATCTAAATGGTCTAGTGATTTTCCCTACTTTCTTCAATTTAAGTCTCAATTTGGCAATAAGGAGTTCATGATCTCAGCCACAGTCAGCTCCCAGTCTTTTTTTGCTGACTGTATAGAGCTTCTCCATTTTTGGCTGCAAAGAATAGAATCATCTGATTTTGGTGTTGACCATCTGTTGATGTCCATATGTAGAGTCTTCTCTTGTGTTGTTGGAAGAGGGTGTTTGCTATGACCAGTGAATTCTCTTGGCAAAACTGTATTTTCCCTGCTTCATTCTGTATTCCAAGGCCAAATTTGCCTGTTACTCCAGGTGTTTCTTGACTTCTTACTTTTGCATTCCAGTCCTCTATAATGAAAAGGACATCTTTTTCTGGGTGTTAGTTCTAGAAGGTCTTGTAGGTCTTCATAGAACCATTCAACTTCAGCTTCTTCAGCATTACTGTTTGGGGCATAGATTTGGATTATTGTGATATTGAATGGTTTGCCTTGGAAACAAACAGAGATCATTCTGTCGTTTTTGAAATTGCATCCAAGTACTGCATTTCAGACTCTTTTGTTGACCATGATGGCTACTCCATTTCTTCTGAGGGATTCCTACCCGCAGTAGTAGATATAATGGTCATCTGAGTTAAAGTCACCCATTCCAGTCCATTTTAGTTCGCTGATTTCTAGAATGTCAACATTCACTCTTGCCATCTCCTATTTGACCACTTCCAATTTGCCTTGATTCATGGACCTAACATTCCAGGTTTCTATGCATTATTGTTCTTACAGCATCAGACCTTGCCTCTATCACCAGTCACATCCACAGTTGTGTATTGTTTTTGTTTTGGCTCCATCCCTTCATTCTTTCTGAGTTATTTCTCCACTGATCTCCAGTAGCATATTGGGTACCTACCAACTTGAGGAGTTCCTCTTTCAGTGTCCTATCTTTTTGCCTTTTCATACTGTTCATGGGGTTCTCAAGGCAAGAATCCTGAAGTGGTTTGCCATTCCCTTCTCCAGTGGACCACATTCTGTCAGACCTCTCCACCATGACTGGCCCGTCTTGGGTGGCCCCACACGGCATGGCTTAGTTTCAGTGATTTAGACAAGGCTGTGGTCTGTGCAATTAGATTGACTAGTTTTCTGTGATTATGGTTTCAGTGTGTCTGCCCTTTGATGCCCTCTTGCAACACCTGCTGTCTTACTTGGGTTTCTCTTACCTTGGACGTGGGGTATCTCTTCACGGCTGCTCCAGCAAAGTGCAGCCACTGCTCCTTACCTTAGACAAGGGGTATCTCCTCACAGCCACCCCTCCTGACCTTGAATAGCGAGTAGCTCCTCTCAGCCCTCTTGCGCCCATGCAGCCACCGCTCCTTGGACGTGGAGTTCCTCCTCTCGGCAGCCGCCCCTGGCCTTGGACGTGGGGTAGCTCCTCCTTGCCGCTGCTCCTGACCTCGGATGTGGGGTAGCTCCTGTGCTGTCACAGCCTGGCACTCTCGGCTGCGGCCCCTGACTTCGGACGTGGGGTAGCTCCTCTTGGCCACACTTCTGTGTGGTCCGTTGCAGCCGGCGTGCTTCTATTATTACTGGGATCATATTAAAATGCAGACTTTGATTCAGTAGTTCTGGAATGAAGCTTTTACAATTGAATTTATGCAAACCCTCAGGGGAGCTACTGCTGCTGCATCACAGACATGCTTTGATAAAATAGGTAGATACACCATCTCTAAGCTTGGGCAATATAAATATCCAATGCTCCAAATCTCCACACCTCCTTCTTATTTTTCTTAGCTGAAAATGACCATTGAAGCCACATGTTTTAAGATCAGTTCAGTTCAGTTGCTCAGTAGTGTCTGACTCTTTGAGACCCAATAGACGGAACCATGCCATGCTTCCATGCCCATCACCAACTCCTGGAGCTTGCTCAAATTCATGTCCATTGAGTCAGTGATGCCATCCAACCATCTCATCCTCTATCGTCCTCTTCTCCTCCTGCCTTTAATCTTTCCCAGCATCAGGGTCTTTTCCAATGAGTCAGTTCTTTGCAGAGAAGGCAATGGCACCCCACTCCAATATTCTTGCTTGGAAAATCCCGTGGATGGAGGAGCCTGGTAGGCTGCAGCCCATGGGGTCTCTAAGAGTCGGATATGAATGAGTGACTTCACTTTCACTTTTCACTTTCATACATTGGAGAAGGAAATGGCAAACCACAGCAGTGTTCTTGCATAGAGAATCCCAGGGACGGGGGAGCCTGGTGGGCTGCCATCTTTGGGGTTGCACAGAGTTGGACACGACTGAAGTGACTTAGCAGCAGTTCTTTGAATCAGGTGGCCGAAGTATTGGAGCTTCAGATTCAGTATCAGTCTTTCCCATGTGTATTCAGGACTGATTTCCTTTAAGATCGACTGGTTTGATCTCCTTGCAGCAGTATGTCAAGGCCATATGTTGTCATCCTGTTTACTTAATTTATATACTGAGTATATCATGAGAAATGTCAGGCTGGATGAATTACAAGCTGGAATCAAGACTGCTGTGAGAAATACCAATAACTTTGGATATTCAGATGACACCACCCTTACAGCAGAAAGCAAAGAGGAACTGAAGAGCCTCTTGATGAAGATGAAGGAGGAGAGTGAAAAAGCCAGCTTAGAACTGAATATTTAAAAAAAATAAGATCATGGCATCTGGTCCCATCACTTCATGGCAAATGGAAGAGGAAAAGGTGGAAGCAGTGACAGATTTCCTTTTCTTGGTATCTAAAATCACTGTGGATGGCAACTGCAGGCTTGAAATTAGGAGACAATTGCTTCTTGACATAAAAACTTGACAAACCTAGACAGTGTGTTAAAAATCAAACACATCACATTTCCAAACAAAGGTCCATATAGTTAAGGCTATGATCTTTGCAGTAGTCATGTACAGATGTGACAGCTGGATGATAAAGAAGGCAGACTGTTGTTTTTGAACTGTAGTGTTGGAGAAGACTCTTGAGAGTCCCTTGGACTGCAAGGATATCAAACCAGTCAATCCTAAAGGAAATCAACCCTGAATACTCTTTGGAAGGACTGATGCTGAAGTTGAAGCTCCAATACTTTGGCCACCTGATGCGAAAAGCCAACTCATTAGAAAAGACACTGGTGCTGGGAAAGCTTGAAGGCTGAAGAAGAGGGCAACAGATGTTCAGATGGTTGGATGCCATCATTGACTCAATGGACATGAACTTGGGCAAACTCCAGGAGATGGAGAGGGACGGGGAAGCCTGGCATGCTGCAGTCCCTGGGGTCTTGGAGTCAGACACAACTTGGTAATTTAAGAACAACAACAACATTAATGATGCTGAACATATTTTTATGTATTTTTTGCTTTTGGGCCATCTTCTTTGGAGAAATGTCTATTTAGGTCTTCACCCATTCTTTGATTTGTTTTTTTTTTTTTCTTGATATTGAGCTGCTTGAATATCTTGGAGACTAAACGTTCTTTAACAGAAACATTGCTTTGCTGACAAAGGTTCATATAGTCAAAGATGGATATGAGACTAGGACCATAAAGAAGGCTGGGCACTGAAGAATTTTTGCTTTCAAATTGTGCTGCTGGAGAAGACTCTTGAGAATCCCTTGGACAGCAAGGAGCTCAAACCAGTCAATCCTAAAGGAAATTGACTCTGAATATTCATTGGAAGGACTGATGCTGAAACTCCAATACTTTGGCCACCTAATGAAAAGAGTTGACTAGTTCAAAAAAACCCCGATGTTAGTAAAGACTGAAGGCAAAAGGAGAAAGTACAAAGAAAAAAGGACAGCAGAAGATCAAACAGTTATATAGCATCACTGACTCAATGGGCATGGATTTGAGCAAACTCCAGGAAACAGTGAAGGACAGGGGAGCATGGTATGCTGCAGTCCATGGGTTGCAAAGAGTCGGACATGACTTAGTGACTGAACAACAGCAATCCCTCATTGGTCACTTTGTTTGCAAATATTTTCTCCCAAGTACATTTTAATATTACCTATAAATTTACCAATCTGTCAAGTAATTTACCTTTTTTATTGCCAATTTTTCTACTGAGTGTTTTGTATTGATTATGTATTGAAACAAACTCATTGTTCATCATTGATTTTAACCCTTTAGGTGTTATATACTTCCTTTCATCATCGTTTCTGGCAATATTTTTTCATATGGTTTCTTTTTTAGAAGACTTATTTATTTATTTTATTTTTTGGCTGTAGTGGGTTTTCATTACTGCACATAGGCTTTCTCTAGTTGCAGCAAGCAGGGGCTACTTTTTATTGTGGTCGTCTTATTGTAGTGGCTTCTCTTGTGGAGCACAGGCTCTAGGTGCAGGGTTTCAGTCACTGCACCAAGTGGACTCAGTAATTGCAGCTCGTGGGCTCTAGAGCTGCATCTCAGTAGTTGTGCAGTATGGACTTGGTCCACTCCTTGCGGGATATTCCCAGACCAGGGTGAGAACCGGTGTCCCTTTCATTGCAAGGTGGATTCTTAAACACTGGACAACCAGGGAAGCCCTCTCATACAGTGTCTAGAAAATAGTCTCTTTTGCTTTATATCCAGAAGGTAATTTAGACTCCATTATTTTATTTTCAAATAAGTGCTGAAATTGAACATTACATTACAAGTGTCGGAAAAATCCGAAGTACTTCTATTCCTTTCCCTAGTATAAAATTGAATAAATAGTAATGCAACAATCATGATTCATTAAAATTTGAACCAATGTAATATATTATGAACAATACTTAGAAAAATTCAGTAGCCCTTCTACTCGGCAATCCACACACATTTTTCTATATGTCAATTCTTTTTCATTTGTCTTGCCTTGAATGTAGGATTTCATTTAAATAAGGGTTTGCAGCAAAGGATTGTTTTTTCCTCTTTCTGTGAAGTTTCAGTGCAGTCATCTCTGAGAATAGCCTAGATGCTTAATGATTTTCTGAGTGTGATTTTCTGAATCCCTCATGTTAGGCTTAAGCCTCCTTATCCTTGTTCTGTGCCTAACGGGAAGAGGGGACATCTGGCCATCACCTTCCACGTAATTAGCCTTCATATTACAAGATTAGAAGATTGTGCCTTTGCCTTCTGCTTATGTTGAGTCATTAAAATCCAATTCTGTTTCTTCTTAACATGAAATTTTAAAAAATGAGCAGAAAGCAAATTCTTCTTCTTATGGTGGCTTGGTATTTATAACAGTGGGAATAAGTTGTTAAGAATTAGGAAAGATCAGATCACAAGGGATTTTTTTAAAGCTAAACATAAATTCAAAAGCAAGAAATGAATTTTAGCCTCTGCCAAAAGGCTTAGATTTATATATAATTGAAATTCCAAATAAAAAGAAATATAAACTAAATTGGATTTGTAATATCTAAATTTTCTATAGGAGATAGATATTAATATTGTCTTTCCAAATCTCTCTATTATACAAACATGATATATATTTCAAAACTCTCTGTTACGGGTGGCTGAAATCCAAAGTTAGAAATTATCAAGAAAACAATTTATGAAGAAAGATTATCTGGAATTTGCAAAAATTAGAAGCAGAAACAGCCTTCAGTGTACCAAGAAGTTAAAGAAGCATTAAACTCCTTTAAGTCTAATGCTCTAAGTCAACTAAGCTAGTTTGACATGTTAAAAAAAAAAAAAAACGAAAAACACTGAAAATCAAAATGAAACAACAAAAATAAAGTATATCAGTGAAGTACTGCTCCAAATCTATACCACTTAGCTCATGGCCTGTAAAATATTTGATAATAAAACTTGTTTGGTGAAAGGTTTGCTTAGAGAGAAAATATATTTTACTAATAACCATGCTCTAGTCAGCTTGGGATCTCTGGGAAATGAATTCTGAGATGAAGATTAGCATGCCAAAGATCTATTAGCAATGTCTTATGATTAACATTTGCAGAAAGGAAATGAAGGAAAGAGTGGGCAGAGGATAAGTAAAGCAGTGAGAGGGTATCTGTGGAAAGTCTGAACTAATGCTACAGATGGATAATTGTTAAGATGGAACAACCCTTCAAAGCTGTCCCAAATTGGGAAAAGACTCAAGCATTTGTATTCCCACATGGATCAATTACTGGATGCAGGCTGACACTCGAAGGGGAAATGAATTCAGTAAATTCCAAAAAGGGATGATGGCCAAGTTTCTATAAATAAAAAGCAAATGGTCTCTCTGAGAACAGTAAGTAACCACAGTAGTCCATCATTCAGATACACAACCTAATAATATTTTAATCTGAAAGTTTCTTATTAATGTGTAATTTTTTTTCAATAAGATTATCTGGATAATCTGACCTGCATTTTTCAACAAGATTTCCTTTTTTTATTTCTTTCAAAATTTATTCTGCTTCTTCACCCCAAGTATTTTGAAGTGATATCACTGAAGATAAATAGAGAAGAGATTTTTTAACCACCCTAGGTTTACCTAGAAAATGCAGGGGTTCCAGACCAAGAGCTGGGAGGATCCCTAGCATGAACTGGAACAGGCTTTCTCTGACTTTCCCAGTAGTTCTGGGTTAACTTTTCATTATCTTCAAACTGAGTCTCAGGTTATCGGTAGCTGATCTTCTGGATAATCTAGACAATTTACAAATTATACTGAGTTTGTTGAACTGTCCTTTAAAAGTCATCTTTAAGGTGATTTAAATTTTTTAAGTTTTAATGTCCTTATCTAGAAAATGGGAATAATGATTTTCTTACAAGATTGAATTTTAAAGTAAGTAACACATATAGAACATTCAGTAGTGTCTATTATTAACATAAATTAAGTAATTACTAGCTATTTTATAAGGTGAGTTGAGCGAGAAACATGATAAGGCCAAATATCAAATGTACTTTACATTTGACAGACTGCATTTGGTATATTTCTTTCTTAAGCTCACTTGGATGGGAACCAATCCCATGACCTTTTTTAAGATGAAAGATGATGACAAACTGCTTTTAAAAAATGTAGAAACTTTGTAACAATACCAAGAGGCAGCTATTATTATTCTCATTGTACACATATAAAACACATATAAGTAATTCCCCAACACTTAACGCTACTTCTTGATGGAAGACTAAGGATTCAACTCAAGAAGTCTGACATCAGAGTGCAAGTGTTTAACCACAATATCATTTTGTCTCTACAATAGTAAATTCTCATTGCTCAGGAGTTGTAATTGACACTAGTCACTTGCTTGACAAAAAAACGTAAAACTAGGCTAAAAAGATAGTGTTCAAGTAAACGAAAAGGGTACCATTAATTGATAATTGATTTTTAATTTAATTAATTATTCAGTTAATCTATTCATTTTGGCTATGCTGAATCTTCTTTGCTGCACCAGGGCTTTCTCTTTTTGCAGCAAGTAGGTAGTTCTCTCTTGTTGTGGTGCCTGGGTTTCATACTGAAGTGGCTTCTCCTGTTGCAGAGCACAGGCTCTAGGGTGCACGGGCTTCAGCAGTTGCAGCACGCAGGCTTAGTTGCCCTGAGGCATATAAGATCTTCCCAGACCAGGATCAAACCCTTGTCCCCTTCGTTGGCAGGCAGATTCTTAATCACTGGACTACCAGGAAAGTACATGATGATTTCTAATATGGGAAAAAAGAATGGCTACAATTACTGATTTGCCATAATTTAATATTAGTCAGCAGCATGAAAGAAAAGTGAAGTCACTCCGTAGTGTTCAACCCTTTGTGACCACATGGACTGTAGCCTACCAGGCGTCTGCATCCATGGGATTTTCCAGGCAAGAGTACTGGAGTGGGTTGCCATTTCAAGCCACTTTATAATGAAGAAAATTGCCTCAGAAGGCATTCATATGATTGGGATTCATATTAAAATTCTAATTCTAGCATGATTTTTGCCAATCTTTTATCATCTAAGAAGTGAAGTGAAAGTCACTCAGTTGTGTCCAACTCTTCATAACTCAGTGCACTGTAGCCTGCCAGGTTCCACTGTCTATGGAACTCTCCAGGCAAGATTACTAGAGTGGGTAGCTGTTTCCTTCTCCTGTAAAGTAAAATAAAGTAAAGTCACTCAGTCGTGTCTGACTCTTTGCAACCCCATGGACTGTAGCCTACCACACTCCTCTGCCCATGGGATTTTCCAGGCAAGAGTACTGGAATGGGTTGCCATTTCCTTCTCTAGGGGATCTTCCAAACCCAGGGATCGAATCCAGGTCTCCCACACTGCAGGCAGATTCTTTACCATCTGAGCCACCAGGGAAGCCCAGGAATACTGGAGTGGGTATCCTATCCTTTCTTCACAGCATCTTCCTAATCCAGGAATTGAACCGGGGTCTCCTGCATTGCAGGTAGATTCTTTTCAAGCCGAGCTACCAGAGAATATCTTTATCATCTAAGATACACTATAAAAAAAATAAAAAAGAAAATCAACAAAGATAACTCCAAAATATGTGGACCAAGGAAAGGAAGACTTCTGAAGTCAGTTCTTGTAAAGACATCTCAAGGAAAGCAGAAGAGTAATTAAGTACATTCCAGGCTCCTCTGTCCATGGAATTCTCCATGCCAGAATACTGGAATGGCTAGTCCTTCCCTTCTTCAGGGGAACTTCCCAACCCAGGGATTGAACCCAGATCTCCGGCATTGCAGGCAGATTCTTTACTATCTGAGCCACCAGGGAGACCTGAATACATGCATAACTGACATGTAAAATTGAATAGTTTTCTACTGTGCTATTCCCATAAAAAGAGTTGAACCAGTGGTTAAAAGTTACATTTCAATTCAACATAAAATATTTCCTAAGGAAGGAACTGTTTTTTTCTTTTAGTTTTGCACTTCATTGGAAATGTAATCTTATGTCACAATTTCATAAACAAATGATATAAATGGCAAGCAGTGAATACCCAAAAGGTCTCTGAGGAAATGGTTCAAGAACATTAAACTAGTTATAACAAGACTTGAAGCTTCATTCAACTGAATCTCTTTGTGGAACAGTAATGATAATGATGATCAACCCATGGAATAATGCCTTTTTAGGAGTCATAAACAGAATAATTTTAATATAAGAGAATAGGATTGAAAAATAAATTATACATTTTAAGGGAAAGTATTGATTTGGGGAAATGTTTACTTTATTTACATTTTTACATATGCGCAAATAGATAATAGTAGTTATATATTTCTTTATAATAAATTATCCTCCAAAATAGTGGCTTAAAATAAAATAAATGACCCACTCACAGTGAGTCATTCAGTCAGGAGTTTGGGAATGGTTTATGTGGTAGATCCAATGCATATTCTTTCATGAGGTTCGATCAGGATGATGGTCAGTGGCTTCCCTGGTGGCTTAGTGGTAAAGAATCTGCCTGACAATGCAGGAGACACGGTTTCCATCCCTGGTCCAGGAAGGTCCCATATGCTGGGGATCAAGTAAGCTCATGCACCACAACTGTTGAGCCTGTGCTGTAGAGCCCAGGTACTGCATCTACTGAAGCCCTCGCTCCTACAGCCTGTGCTCCACAACAAGAGAGATCACCACAATAAGAAGCCCAAGCCCACACACTGCAACAAAGAGTAGTCCCTGCTCACCACAACTAGAGAAAAGCCTGTGCAGCAACAGAGGCCCAGCACAGCCAATAATTTTTTTTTTTTTTTAAAGATGATGGCCAGAGTTGGAGCCATATGATGGCTTGACTCAGACTGGATGATCTGTTTCCAGGATGGCACACTCAAGTAGTTTTCACAGGAAGCCTCAGTTCCTTTTGACATAACAGCTGATCCTCCAGAGCATGATGATCAAAAGAAAAAGCAAGATAGAATCCTTGATGTCATTTGTGAGTCACCTTTGACTGCACACTCCATCAATTTCATCATTTCCTTTCAGTTAGAAAAGTCATCCCTATTTAATGTGGAAAAGAACTATGGATGGTGAAAATGGCAGGAGTTAGTGATTCTGTTTCAGGCTTCATTGGAAACTTAATGTGTCATAATTTCATAAATGAAGGAAATGTGTACCTTCTTGGAGACTGGCTACCACAGATTATCACAAGATAAAATATTTCCTTTACTATAAATCACAATCAAAATCAGTTTGCAAACATAAAATGTGCAGCTGTTAAGTGGAAAGACTTCAGTTTGAAAATCAACTATTATATCACAATTTAATTTAATTTTTGAGACTAATTTTTTTATTTGAAAAATGAGAATGAAAAGATTTCCATTCTTTTTCTGAGTTGATGATACTGTTAATCAAGATTGTGAATAAATGTTTCATCATGGACTTAAATTAGTTTGTTCCATATAGTTACTAGAATATTACTAGTACTATAAATCTTTAAGAAAAACTATCCTGGGAGACATGTTGATTTCATTATAGTGATGAAGAGTCAATAAAATAAATTCTAACTTTAAGGATTGACATGTGAAAACTAATGCTATTTTTCAAGATACATATTTCTTCTATTTTCTTCTTCATCTTACTATGCTTCTTATATTCTTTATATATCTGATTTTGTCACAAATAAAAAAAATCTGTCACTGAATTTGAACATATACTTTACATGGGTTCTGATTAACACAATATCATCCATAGGTAAAGAGCTATTTACTTTTGCTCAGGCCATTGGTAAAATGGTTTGTCATCATATAAACATTTAATGCACTAAAATCTAACTATACTTTATGTGAAGAGATATTAAAATATAAAAAGAGAAGAGCAAGACAATCATAAAGAATTTACATTGTGTGCATAATTCACAGTTATGTCTGCTGTTCTCAACTTCACTTTCACTTTTCACTTTCATGTATTGAAGAAGGAAATGGCAACCCACTCCAGTACTGTTGCCTGGAAAATCCCATGGACAGAGGAGCCTGGTGGGCTGCAGTCCATGGGGTCGCTAAGAGTCAGACACAACTGAGCGACTTCACTTTCACTTTTCACTTTTCTGCGTTAGAGAAGGAAATGGCAGCCCACTCCAGTGTTCTTGCCTGGAGAATCCCAGGGACGGGGGAGCCTGGTGGGCTGCCGTCTATGGGGTTGCACAGAGTCGGACATGACTGAAGTGACTTAGCAGCAGCAGCAGCTGTTCTCATCAATGAACCCCTAAGTTAGCATCTATTATACTGTTTATAATGCAGTTTAGATTTCCAGAGTATATAGCAAGAGTATATAACTTAACCTTGCTCTGTTCCTAGGAAAGATAGATCAGTCTTTAATTGGTATTTGAAATCCTCCAGGAAGAAATTCACATAAATGAAAAACTACAGCAGCATCAAAGGGGTCTTTGATCAAGAGAATGTATGTCAGAAGTTATTTTCCTTTGGTGAAATGAGTGATAATCAAAAAAGATATGGCTATCTATAAAGAAGGTATAGTCTATAAGGCCTTTGCATGGATTGCTTCTTCTTCTTGGAATGCTCATCATGACTAAATCCATCACTTTCTTCAAATTTTGATTCAAAGATTTTCTCAACATGGTCACCTTTGATCACTGTTTTAAATTCTACTACCTTGTCTCCCTGACAGTCTTGATGATCCTTACTCGGTTCCATTTTCTTCTCTTTCCCATTTTATTGCCTTTTTTATTATCTGAATTTTTTCTGTAAGTGTCATAAGAGCATAGTACTCTTTTTAATGCTGAACACCACTTTCTATAACACTGCCCTCGGTGGGAGGTTAATAAATATTTCTTGAATAAATGAATAAATAAGTACTACTTACTTTTGTTCTTCTCCCTTCAGTATTATATCTATTTATATCTAATACATAAGGTGTCTATAATTTGTGGATTTTTTTTCCATCTGAAAGTTACCTTATATTATCACTTTTATTATGAAATCTTGCTGATTTACAAATATGCCTGAATTGATAGAAACCAAATAGTCAGTCTTTTATAGAATAGTAATTCTCAACTTCAGTGTGATAAGGAAAGTCAGTCTGCTGACAGTGCAGAATTTCAGTACATATCCCACACATTCTCATTTCATAAGTCTAG
This sequence comes from Bos javanicus, assembly GCF_032452875.1. NCBI lineage: Eukaryota > Metazoa > Chordata > Mammalia > Artiodactyla > Bovidae > Bos > Bos javanicus. The sequence goes on along the minus strand of NC_083893.1, from coordinate 5,839,359 downwards.
GAAGGAGTCAAAAAGTCAACACAATAAATTAGCAAAGCAGATGCTTTTGATACAGGTAGTAATCTGACAACAGTTTGAGAAATACTTAGGTCTGCCCACAAATTGAATATGATAAACACTGCCTTTGAATGATAAGCATCCTGTAGATTTTTAACAAATAAAGTATAATGCATTTGCAGTTTGTTTTATATAAGGTGGATCAAAATAGTAAAATTAAAAAAGTCTTTGTTTTATGGTCCTTTTATTGATGCCTCACATTGATTTATGTTAAATGCTATGTGGTAATTAACAAAAGATTTCTCGTTCAACTAGAAAAATTTCCCTGTCTTGACTGATTTTCATCTCTAAGTAAAATTTAAGATCTACTTTTATGAGTAAACCCTGTAGTTACCCCCAAATATTTTGGTTTAGATATGGTAATTAGAATGCAGTTATTTATTTTCCAGAGAATTCCAAAGATCAACACAATTTAAACATATCTCTTTTAAGACTGCTTTAGCTACATTACCAATTCAGACTTCTATCTCAATTTATGTAACTGCTTGCAACGTTATTATGTTTTATTTTCTAGGCTAAATTCCTCTTTATTTGCATCAATAATTATTATAACCACGCTTGACAGCAAGATACAGATGAACTTCTCTGTTGCAAAAGATAATTTGTCATTCTTAGCAAAAACCAAATCTATACACCTGCCTGAAATTCAATAATCTATACTAAAAATAAACTTCCATAAAAAGATAAAATAAATAGCATAACATGCCATAAAAGCAAGTTAGGGTGATAGAAGTAAGATATGGAGCAAACCACTTTCTATTTTTTATATCAAAATCACTATTAACTTTTTGACTATTTATTTAATAAGGCTTCCCTAGTGGCTCAGTAAAGAGTCTCCCTGCAGCCCAGGAGACCCGGGTTCGATTCCTGGGTCAGGATGATCCCCTGGAGAAGGAAATGGCAAACCACTCCAGTATTCTTGCCTGGAAAATTCCATGGATGGAGAAGCCTGGCAAGCTACAGTCCATGGGGTCGCAAAGAGTTGGACACGACTGAACAACTTCACTTCCTCTTTCTTTAATAAGGCTTCTTAAAAACATGAACACTATTGAATTCAAGGATTTTAAAGTGAAAAACAAAGGATGTATTTCTCAAAATTGCATTAAAAATGGGTGTGAATTGACTCTTCTAGCCATAGGTGTGAAGATATTTTCTTCAAAGTAAAAGAAAGAGCCGAAATAAGACCTTCTTAAATGAAAGACAAAAAAAAGGCCACTTTGACTGAGATATTGCAAATTGTTGCAAATTATGAATTATTCAGATTATCTCAAAAATATCCCATTTAACTCTGTGTTTAATCCAGCTTTGTATGAGACATTCTGAGGTTTCTGTCATCCCCAGGTTTGATTCCTTTATCTCTCAGTAGAAGGGCCACAACATTAGTTTGTAATTTAGTTTTATAAACATTTATTGAGCATATACACAGAAAATATGTACTTATTAATAGCAGGAAAGAATGAAAATGCAGATAAAAGAAAACACCATACAGTAAAAGTGGCTCTCAAACTAAGTGATAGACCTAGAATCAAAACTGATTTTGCAAGCTGTTGATTCCACAGTTAATTGTTATTGTATAAAGTTTCAGTAGACCAAAACTGTTTTATAATGAGAATTAGCTGATCAGGCAAAAACTCCAAAAAAAAAAACAGTTTATTTTTTTTCAACCCATCAGAGAACTGAGGACATAAAATCACACACTACTGTTTTTATTCCTTACTATTTGTCAAGTTTGGTGTTGAGAATCTGACACATGTTGCCATGGATGTTCCTCACTATTTGGTCTCCACCCCTTTCAAAATACTTCCTGTATCGAAGGGGTTGGATGTCTGGAAACCAAATGCTCTAATGAGAAAGTACTAGTGAGACATTTGGAAGACAAAAGAGAGAAAGAAGTTATCATTCTCTTTCTTCAAGCCTCAGGATATATGGAAGGGTTTGGCAGATACATAGTTTTAGAGTAGTCTCAGTGATTTTCGTGGATTACAGTCACCTCTCACCATTGATGTTCCCTCAGCTCTAAGGCCAGCCTGAGAGCTGGAGATGACTTTGCCTGAATTTTGTTCCTCCATCTTTTGTAAGAGTTTGTGAGCACTTCATTCTTTGTATAAAATTCCTTCGTTCATGATTGCTAGAAGATACATCTTTTCCATTCCCTACTTTGACACTGAGTCTTATAAGCTTTTTCCTCTGTACTGAGTTTAGGTGTATTTAGATCATGTTCAGATGTAATCATGTATGTACATGTGTATGCATATATATATACATATTTTTCTAGAGATCCACAACACAAGGGTTATCACTAACTCAAAGAAAAACATGGTTAGGTGGGAATGTTAATAGTAAACATTCAAGTGACCCTTAATATAGATAAAATACCTTGAAAATTTAGTAAGTCAAAATAGAGAATGCTATTCATATTGACATCTTTATATTTAGCAAATAATATAACAAGATTTGGCTTTATTTGACTAGTCTATGGAAAATTTTAGAAAGTAAGAAAGTATTTTTAAAGATAACAAAACAAATAGATTTATTTTTAGGTTAAATAAAAATAATTCTTCTCAATAGTAAGCGTGCAGAATTTTACTGGCCTTTAAATATTATACCCTTTTTTTTTTTTAATTGGTTCTGCCAACAAAATGCTCCAATGGTAATGCTAATTATATCTGAGTAAAGATGATAGAAGATAATTATAGAGTATAGCATATGCATGTATCCTACAGCAGAATATGATCCATTTGCTTTAGAGACCCAAGCTAAACTTAAATACCTACAATGTTCTTTGGATGGGCTTGCTTTTGTTTATTTTAACATGACTATGTACAACAGATAATATTGTCTATACCCATAAGGAGCTCAAAGATTATTTTCAACATTGCCATTTTCTTATTCTAGGGCCTGACTCAGAAAAACTCAAAGAAGCACATTCCCTTAGATGTTGTAGTAGTTAGGACACAAATTATTTGACAACTTGGTCATATAGCTTTAATAACATGAATAGGCTCTGTTTCAGCACATACCCAGGGATGTATAGCTCCATCAAACTAAGAAATTGCAGTAATATAAGAATTTATTTTGTAAATGGGGCAGTTTAGCCAAGCATTTAACAATAATTTTGCTGGAGATTGCAGTAAAAGAAACAAGACGTCCCCGCATCAGGCCTGCAATACTTTTTCTTATAAACATTTAAGGTGAAGGAATTAAAGCATCATTTGTTCTTTATGTCTACCATTTCACCATTTGAGGCTTTGTACACTAAATTTTAGCAGCAAATGATTGTGCTTCAGAAGACAACTACCTTTTATTTATTATAAAGTATTTTTAAGGGAAGAACAGAGGATGATTTATCTTCTGTAAATACAACAATTGAGATTATTTGTTGGCTGGGAAATCAGGTTAAAGCCACTAATCTGAGGTATGCATAACAAATCAAATATGCATCTTTAATGCAAAAGATTTTTCAGCAGGTGTATTAGAATCTACAAATACGGATTTATTTAATGTTCAAAGAAACAAGTTCAGTTTCTGAGTTAAATATATCATTTGCAATCATTTTGAAGGCAAGAGTACAAAGCATATACATATGAGTATAATTATTATAATTTCTAAATATCTTTGTTTACATGAGGTACAGGATACAAATTGTATTGAGTAGCTAAATCCATAAGATTCTAAAATTTAAAGTGATCTTCGTGTGTGATGAATGTTTTCTTTTTATTTACTGTAACTGCAAACTTTAGAGTTGAAATTCTAAGGTATGTGTTTATGTATATACACTTAAAGATTCTAAGTCAGACCCCTTATTCCAGGTAAAATCTCATGAAGACTATGCCCAGGTGAAGGCAGGTCACTGAAATCAGAGGTGGAGGGAGGGATGGGGATCTAGATTTCCATGGTCGAGTAGAAAGTCCAAACTCATAAAGTGGGGAGTGCCATCTGTGGACAATTAATAAAAGACATGTTCGCAAAGATCTGGGGTTTGGGCATCATTGTAACACACACTATTTTTCATGTAAAAAGGATGTAATATAGCCTCCCCAATTTCCAAATCCAAGGTAGATATTCTACTGGACCTGACACTGACCAATATTTTGCAACACAGACTCATGCATTTCATTAAGAAGTAAAAAGTATAGAGTAGCACATCAGTGATGGTGGGAAAAAGAAATATAAAGTCCCCTTAGCTTAGAGCTCCTTTCTCTGAAAATATGTGATAAACATACTTTCTAGGATATTGCCTTTGAAGCAGAACCACATTCCAGTTCACTTATCTCAATATGTCTCTCCAAGTTGGCAACTGGTGTCTCTCTCCAGAAAGAGTTCTTTCTAAAATATTAAGAGTAATTAAGTAACCATGGAATATCATTTTAAAACAGAAGAGTTTTATGAGACTTTAACTTTTTTTTGGATTTTGTCCTCTAGTTCTTGAATTCTGTACTATATTTTAACTTCTGATATGTTCTGCTTTTTCTCTCCAAGGTATTTTCTGGAAGCTGTTTCTGTAGAACAGCTATGGTTTTCTGAAGGTGGTGGTAGTTAAGCTTCCTACTTATGTTGCAGGGGTGAACAGATGAGATTCTTGAGTTTTTCTGTCCTTGGGGTAGTTTCATATAGGACTCTTTTCCCTCTCAAAGTTTAATAATACCCTACATAAAGCTTGTGCTATTCCATTGACTTCCATCTTTCAATTATTTTTACACTATTTTGTTATCCCAAATATTTTCTTTGTTCCCAAATTGACTTGGGGGATTTGCCCTAGAATTTTTTTTTTCAAGCTTCTCTTGTTGCTGCTAGTGTTTACTTAAGCTTAGACATTTGTGTTTTAAAAAAACAAAGATATCACTTTGCTGACAAAGATATAGTCAAAGCTATAGTTTTTCCAATAGTCATGTACAGATGTGTGAGTTGGACCATTAAGATGGTTAAGCACAGAAGAATTGATGCTTTTGAAATGTGGTGCTGCAGAAGACTTGAGAGTCCCTTGGACTGCAAGGACATCAAAGCAGTCAATCCTAAAAGAAATAAATCCTAAATATTTAGTGAAAGGACTGACGCTAAAGCCGAAGCTCCAACACTTTGGCCACCTGATGGGAAGAGCCAACTCATTGGAAAAGACCCTGTAGCTAAGGAAGACTGAAGGCAAAAGGAGAAGGGGTAGCAGAGGATAAGATGGTTATATAGCATCACTAACTCAATGGACATGAATTTGAGCAAACTCTAGAAGATAGTGAAAGACAGGAACAATGGCATGCTGCAGTCCATTTAGATGCAAAGAGTAGGACACAGTTTAGCAACTGAACAATAAGAACAGCAAGACACTTCCTTAAGAGTGAATGGTTTTGATTTGGCTTCTCCAAAACCTGCCCTTACTCTTTGATCATCTATTCATAATCTACAGTTATATGATGTTTAATTTTTTGAGATGTTTTGAAAAAATTTCTCCATTTACTCTCCATGCAGGTGATAAATTCTTATTACCAGGAGAACCAACAAGAACAACAACAAAATAGTAATAACTACATCTCTGAGGAAATTCTGAAAAAACAGGATTCTGGTGCTCAGGGTTATATTTTATACTGATCATATATTTTGTTATATATATTATTATATACTCTTAATTTAAAAGAATTACATTTTAACATGTTATGAGGCTTTAATTTGTCATGGGGATTGAACCTGTGTTCTCTTCAGTGGAAGCACAGAATCTTAAACACTGGGCCATCAGGGAAGTCCCCTAAAAAATTATTTTTGAAGAACAGCTTTAATCATGAATATATTTAGGATATATTATTTAGTTAGCATGAGATTGTGAGGTGAAATACAGGATACTCAGTTAAATGTGAATTTCTGATTATAAAGTGAACTATTTTTAGGATAAATATTTCTCACTAAACGTTGGAGACGTATAGAAAATAAAAACACGAACACCCACATTAAATACATTGGAGATTAAAGAAAATCCAATAAAGAACAAAGTTTTTCAGGAAATATTTCATTTAGCAATTTCAAGACGTCCAAAATTTATGTATTTCTGGAAATTGTTTTTCTTTAATAGATGAAACATAAGATAGAAGAAAAAAAAGCACTTCAAAACACTTATTAGCCAATCTTAGCATTGATGAGATTACCACCGCACATAAATCAAATAATAAAGAATAAAATGTTCTCAAAATCTGGAAGAAAGCACTACTAAGTAAGAAAAATCACAAGCAGCCAAAATTGTTATAAATCATTTTACAATATCTAAAAACAAATGACAATATCTGAAATGTATTGGCAGTGTCCCATACAGCTGGAGATATAGTCAAGGCAGGCTTTCACATATTTAAATTGATTTCTAAAAAGCTCTTCCCATTTGTTTCTAGTTCTCTCTATTTCCTAACATCTATGCTACTAAACGGAGAAGGCAATGGCACCCCACTCCAGTACTCTTGCCTGGAGAATCCCCAGGAAGGGAGCCTGGTGGGCTGCCATCTATGGGGCTGCACAGAGTCGGACACGACTGACGTGACTTAGCAGTAGCATGCTACTAAAATGAGAGATTCTGATTATTAATTTGTTCTGATGAAAAACAGTAAATCCTTAATAGCTTATGAACTCTATTTCTAGTTAGGTGCTGTATTACCTGGATTAAGTGAGTTCAAGTGTCACTGGCACATTCTATTCCTCTTTTAAATACCTGGGATCCTATTCATTCTGTACTCCTTGAACTGAGGCTTTAGCATTCATGGGGGTAGGAGATAACTTTCCAAGGTATCCAAAAAGCCATAGAACAAATGTGTCAAAACTTATTAGAATATGGAATGAATAAAGGACGGCCACTTGCACCAGATCTTGATGTGTCAATTTATATGAATATTGAAGAATCTCAGGAACACCTTATGGCAAAATTCAGACTTAAATTGAAGAAAGTAGGAAAAACCACTAGGCTATTCAGCTGTGACCTAAATCAAATCCCTTTTGATTATATAATGGAAGTGACAAATATTTTCAAGGGATTAGATCTGATAGACAGAGTGCGTGAAGAGCTATGGATGGAGTTTTGTGACATTGTACAGGAGGCAGTGATCAAGAGCATCCCCAAGGAAAAGAAATTCAAAAAAAGTGAAATGGTTGTCTAAGGGGGCCTTACAAATAGCTGTGAAAAGAAGACAAGTGAAAGGCAAAGGAGAAAAGAAAAGATATACCCATTAGAATGTAGAGTTCCAAAGAATAGCAGGGAGAGATCAGAAAGCCTTCCTCAGTGATCAGTGCAAAGAAATAGATGAAAACAATAGAATGGGAAAGATTAGAGATCACTTCAAGAAAATGAGAGACACCAAGACAACATTTCATGCAAAGATGGGCATAATAAAGGATAGAAGTGGTATGGACATAACAGAAGCTGTAGATATTAAGAAGAGATGGCAAAAATACACAGAAGTGTTTTGTCAAATGTGTCATCACTCAGTCGTGTCTGACTCTTTGTGACCCCATGGACTGTGGCCTACAAGGTTCCTCTGTCCATGGGATTTTCCAGGCAAGAGTACTGGAGTGGGTTGCCATTTCTACAAAAAAAAGGTCATAATGTCCTGGATAACCATAATGATAACCAAAATTCTTAAAGAGATGGAAATACCAGACCACCATATCTGCCTCCTGAGAAATCTATATGCAGGTTAAGAAGCAACAGTGAGAACCAGACATGGAAAAACAGTGATTCTAAATTGGGAAAGGAGTACATCAAGGCTGTATATTGTCACCCTGCTTACTTAACCTATATACAGAGTACATCATGAAAAATGCTGAGCTGGATGAAGCACAAGCTGGAATAAAGACTGCTTGGAGAAATATCAGTAACCTCAGATATGCAGATGACACCACCCTTATGGCAGAAACCAAAGAGGAACTAAAGAGCCTCTTGATGAAAGTGAAAGAGAAGAATGAAACACTGGCTACAAACTCAAGATTCAGAAAATGAAGATCATAGCATCTGGTCCCATCAGTTCAATTCAGTCGCTCAGTGGTGTCCAATTCTTTGTGACCCTATGAACTGCAGCACACCAGGCCTCCCTATCCATCACCAACTCCTAGAGTTTACTCAAACTCATGTCCATTGAGTTGGTGATGCCATCCAACCATCTCATGCTCTGTCATCCCCTTCTCCTCCTGCCTTCAATCTTTCCCAGCATCAGGGTCTTTTCAAATGAGTCAGTTCTTCACATAAGGTGGCTAAAGTACTGGAGTATTGGTTTTAATATGCTGATCCCATCATTTCATTGCAAATAGATGGGGAAATAATGGAAACCAGTGACAGATTTTATTTTCCCAGCCTCCAGAATCACTGCAGATGGTGACTGCAGCCTTGAAATTAAAAGATGCTTGCTCTTTGGAAGAAAAGCTATGACCAACCTAGACAGCATATTAAAAAGCAGAGGCATTACTTTGCCAACAAAGATCCATCTAGTCAAAGCTATGGTTTTTCCAGTAGTCATGTATGGATGTGAGAGTTGGGCCATAAAGAAAGCTGAGTACTGAAGAATTGATGCTTTTGAACTGTAGTTTTGGAGAAGACTCTTGAGAGTCCCTTGGACTGCAGGGAGATCAAACCAGTCAATCCTAAAGGTGATCAATCCTTTATGTTCATTAGAAGGACTGATGCTGAAGCTGAATCTCCCAGGACTTTGTCCACCTGATGCCAAGAACTGACTCATTGGAAAAGACCCTGATGCTGGGAAATTTTGAACGCAGGAGGAGAAGGGAATGAAATAGTTGGATGGCATCACCAACTCGATGAACATAAATTTCAGCAAGCTCCAGGAGGTGGGGATGGACAGGGGAACCTGGTGTGTTGCAGTCCATGGGCTCACAAAGAGTCATACAGGAATGAACAACTAAACAGCAACAAGAGTAGTCTTTATCACTCCATGAAACAGTTAGAAAATAATATAATGTAATTATATTTCCCTTGTGACATTTACTATAGTTGATTGTCATTGCTTTTTAATCATATTTCTTTATCAATATTCTGAGCAAGAAAGCGGAGTCTGTCTACCATGACTGACATACTTATCATGCCTTGTTCAATAAATATTTTCTCAAAAAATGAGCAAGTGAATAAACATGAAGACTACTGATAGTCTGGTAAAACAAACAGCATGTTGTTACGCTAATGAAAAACAATATCTGATTATTTAACCAATGGTGCATTTAACACACATTATAAAAACATGAACTGGAGGTCACTAGTTTTGCAGTATCATATGTATGTGACTTTAACAGGATGGCCTGTAACTGAAATCTTTAATCATTGTTACAAGTCTGCTAGTACTATAAGGCTCTCACATAGTTTGGTTTATATTTCTAAGGTTTCATCACTCTCTGGGTTTCCTCAAATCAGAAGAACCAATTCTGGAAATGCTTTTTAAAAAGAGTTCTTGTGAACTCTAACATATTTGAAACTTTATGAACCCTTTTGAGAATTATTTCCTGGATTCTGTAAAAATGGGCATTCACATGGCATTTTGCTTTCAGAATATTAATAGATCACCTTATTCTGTATCATGTAATAGACACAGATTGATCATTTTAAAAAGTGAGATCAATCTTGAACTATTCAGTTCAGTTCAGCCCTTCAGTCATGTCTGACTTTTGCGACCCCATGAACCACAGCACGCCAGGCCTCCCTACATATCACCAAATCCCAAAGTCCACTCAAACCCATGTCCATCAAGTCAGTGATGCCACCCAACCATCTCATCCCCTGTTGTCCCCTTCTCCTCCTGCCCTCAATCTTTCCCAGCATCAGGGTCTTTTCAAATGAGTCAGCTCTTCACATCAGATGGCCAAAGTATTGGAGTTTCAGCTTCAACATCAGTCCTTCCAATGAACACCCAGGAATGATCTCCTTTATGATGGACTGGTTGGATCTCCTTGCAGTCCAAGGAACTCTTAAGAGTATTCTCCAACACCACAGTTCAAAAGCATCAATTCTTTGGCGCTCACCTTTCTTTATAGTCCAATTCTCACTTCCATACATGACCACTGGAAAAACCATAGCCTTAACTAGACGGACCTTTTTTGGCAAAGTAATGTCTCTGCTTTTGAATAGGCTATCTAGGTTGGTCATAACTTTCCTTCCAAGGAGTAAGCATCTTTTAATTTCCGGGCTACAGTCACCATCTGCAATGATTTTGGAGCCCCAAAAAACAAAGTCAGTCACTGTTTCCACTGTTTCCCCACCTATTTGCCATGAAGTGATGGGACCAGATGCCATGATCTTCGTTTTCTGAATGTTGAGCTTTAAGCCAACTTTTTCACTCTCCTCTTTCACTTTCATCAAGAGGCTTTTTAGTTCCTCTTCACTTTCTGCCATAAGAGTGGTGTCATCTGCATATCTGAGGTTATTGATATTTCTCATGGCAATCTGGATTCCAGCTTGTGCTTCTTCCAGGCCAGTGTTTCTCATGATGTATTCTGCATATAAATTAAATAAGGAGGGTGACAATATACAGCCTTCACATACTCCTTTTCCTATTTGGAACTATTCTGTTATTTCATGTCCATTTCTAACTGTTGCTTCCTGAACTGCATATAGGTTTCTCAAAAGGCATGTCAGGTGGTCTGGTATTCCTATCGCTTTCAGAATTTTCCACAGTGTATTGTGATCCACACAAAGACTCTACACATGGACATCACCAGATGGTCAACACCAAAATCAGATCGATTATATTCTTTGCAGCCAAAGATGGAGAAGCTCTATACAGTCAGCAAAAACAAGACTGGAAGCTGACTGTGGTTCAGCTCATGAACTCCTTATTGCCAAATACAGAATGAAATTGAAGAAAGTGGAGAAAACCACTAAACCATTTAGGTATGACCTAAATAAAATCCCTTATGACTATACAGTGGAAGTGAGAAATAGATTTAAGGGACTAGATTTGATAGACAGAGTGCCTGATGAACTATGGATGGAGGTTCATGACATTGTACGAGACAGGAATAAAGACCATCCCCAAGAAAAAGAAATGCAAAAAAGCAAAGTGGCACTCTGAGGAGGCCTTACAAGTAGCTGTGAAAAGAAGGGAAGTGAAAAGCAAAGGAGAAAAGGAAAGATATACCCATTTGAATGCAGAGTTCCAAAGGAGAGATCAGAAAGCCTTCCTCAGTCATCAATACAAAGAAATAGAGGAAAACAGTAGAATGGGAAAGACTAGAGATCTCTTCAAGAAAATTAGAGACACCAAGGGAACATTTCATGCAAAGATGGGCTCAATCTTGAATTGAGGGCATTTTAAATAATTATGGAACCAAACACCTTAGCTTTATCCCTTGACCCTATTAGGAATACCACTGGTCAAGTAAGTCATTTTCCCAGTTAACTATCAAAGTTATAAGCGAAAGAAGCCCTGTACTGTGTCTATGCTGCTGCTAAGTCGCTTCAGTCGTGTCTGACTCTGTGCGACCTCATAGACAGCAGCCCACCAGGCTCCCCCGTCCCTGGGATTCTCCAGGCAAGAACACTGGAGTGGGGTGCCATTTCCTTCTCCAGTGCATCAAAGTGAAAAGTTAAAGTTAAGTCCCTCAGTCATGTCCGACTTTTAGCGACCCCATGGACTGCATCCCAGCAGGCTCCTCCATCCATGGGATTTTCCAGGCAAGAGTACTGGAGTGGGGTGCCACTGCCTTCTCCCACTGTGTCTATAAGGACATTCTAATAAAAATTATAAATTATGTCTGTATGATTAGAATTAAAATGCTAATGATGATTATGGTTTAACAGCAAAAACAATCATCTAGCATCAGACAAACCACTGTACTTGATAGGTGGCCTACATTGAAATTCAGATCATAAACCATTATATTTACATTCAGGACAAGCTTTTTGAAACCCTTGAACAAGACTTCATTTTTATATTTCCCAAAACTACTCCTCTGACTGACAGAAGAATGCTCTTGGGAGACAAATTTTCTATGATTTCAAATTCTTTAACTTATGGAATTACTACTAGATTCTTTATCATATATTTATGAGTTAAACTTGTTATGATACATTCATATACTGACATGTGACTCATGATGTGACATGTGAACAATGAATTCTATAAGTTTTTGCCATGGTACAGTATCATTATCATTAACCTTCTTAAATTTACTACTTCTTCTCTTTACATTTGCTATTTTTGATTTAATTTGTCAAAAAGTATAGCATGCTGTAATTCTGTAAATTAACAAAGCAAGTAACCTATTATAAAGTTACATAGCTGGAAGGGAACATAGTTTTTCTAACTGCTTGGCTGAGTGCCTCTAAGGGCAAAAGAGAATAAATTAGTATTTATCCTGAGTTCCTGAAGACAGAAACTAAAACAGCTATGGGTGAAATCTCATTAAATACACATACTTTAACAAATTGTACATATGCAGCATTTACTGTAAAATCTATTGAAAAGCTTCAGACTGATCAAAAGAGATGAAATATCTAATAAATGAAAAATTTGTTTGAAGCACATAATTAATTTTGTATTTTTAAAAACCAACATGTAATAACAGCACTCAGCATATATTTAGAAGAGATACTGAATTCTTCCTGTTAGGTCAATACAATTTCTGTCCTTTATTGTGCCCATCTTTACATGAAATGTTCCCTTGTTATCTCTAATTTTCTTGAAAAGATCTCTAATCTTTCAGCATTCTGTTGTTTCCCTCTATTTCTTTGTATTGATCACTGAGGAAGGCTTTCTGATCTCTCCTTGCTATTCTTTGGAGCTCTGCATTCAAATGAGTATATCTTTTCTTTTATCCTTTGCTTTTCACTTCTCTTCTTTTCTCAGCTATTTGTAAGGCCTCCTCAGACAACCATTTTGCCTTTATGCATTTCTTTTTCTTGGGGATTTTCTTGATCCCCGTCTCCTGTACAATGTCACAAACCTCTGACCATCGTTCTTCAGGCACTCTATCAGATCTAATCCCTTGAATCTATTTGTCACTTTGACTGCATAATTGTAAGCGATTTGATTTAAGTCATACCTGACTGGTCTAGTGGTTTTCCCTACTTTCTTCAATTTAAGTCTGAATTTGGCAAAAAGGTGTTCATGATCTGAGCCACAGTCAGTTCCCGGTCTTATTTTTGCTGACTGTATAGAGCTTCTCCATCTTTGGCCGTAAAGAATAGAATCAATGTGATTTCAGTATTGTCCATTTGGTGCTGTCCATGTGTAGAGTCTTCTCTTTTATTGCTGGAAGAAGATGTTTGTTATGACCAGTGTGTTCTCTTGGCAAAACTCTATTAACCTTTCCCTTGTTTCATTCTGTACTCCAAGACCAAATTTGCCTGTTACTCCAGGTATTTCTTGACTTCCTACTTTTGCATTCCAGCCCCCTATAATGAAAATGACATCTTTTGGGGGTGTTAGTTCTAGAAGGTCTTGTAGGTCTTCATAGAATGGTTCAACTTCACCTTCTTCAGCATTGCATTACTGGTCAGTGCATAGACTTGGATTACTCTGGTATTTAATGGTTTACCTTGAAAAGTTAGAGATCATTCTACTGTTTTTGATATTGCATCCAAGTACTATATTTCGGACTCTTTTGATGACTATGATGGCTACTCCATTTTTTCTAAGGGATTCTTGCTCACAGTAGTAGACATAATTGTCATCTGAGTTAAATTCACCCATTCCAGTCCATTTTAGTTCACTGATTCCTAAAATGTCAATGTTCACCCTTGCCATCTCCTGTTTGAGCACTTCCAATTTGCCTTGATTCATGGGCCTAACATTCCAGGGCCCATGGAATGTTATGCAATATTGCTCCCACAGCATGTACTTTACTTCTATCACCAGTCCCATCCACAGCTGGGTGTTGTTTTGGCTTTGGCCTCATTTCTTTATTCTTTCTGGAGTTATTTCTCCACCGATCCCCAGCAGCATATTGGGCACTTACCAACCTAGGGAGTTCATCTTTCAGTGTCCTATCTTTTTTCCTTTTCATACTGTTCACGGGGTTCTCAAGGCAAGAATACTGAAGTGGTCTGCCATTCCCTTTTCCAGTGAACCATGTTTTGTCAGAACTCTCTACCATGACCTGTCCATCTTGGATGGCCCTACATGGCATGGTTCATAGTTTCACTGAGTTAGAGAAGGCTGAGGTCCATGTGATCAGATTGGTTACTTTTCTGTGATTGTGATTTTCAGTCTATCTGCCCTCTGATGGAGGAGGATAAGAGGCTTATGGATGCTTTCTGATGGGAGAGCCTGACTGAGGGGGAAACTGGGTCTTCTTCTGATGGGAGGGGCCATGCTCAGTAAATCTTTAATCCAATTTTCTCCTGATGAGAGGGGCTGTGTTCCCTCCATGTTGTTTGCCCTGAGACCAAACTATGGTGGAGGTAATGAGAGTAATGGCAACTTCCTTCAAAAGGTCCCATGCATGCACTGCTACACTCAGTGCCCCCAACCCTGCAGCAGACTACCGCTGACCCATGTCTCTGCCGGACACTCCTGGACACTCATGAGCAAGGCTGGGTCAGTCTTTTGTTAGGTCACTGCTCCTTTCTTCTGGGTTCTGATGCACACAAAGTTCTATTTGTGCCCTCCAAGAGTCTATTTCCCCAGTCCTGTGTAAGTTCTAGCAGCTCTATGGTGGGATTAATGGGAAACTCCTCCAAGAGGGCTTATGCCATACCCAGGTGTACTTCACCCAAAGCCCCTGACTCTGTGGCAGTCCATTGTTGACCCATACCACCACAGGAGACACTCAAGCACAGTTCTCTCTCAGTCTCTGTGGGGTCTCTGGGTCCTGGTTCACACAAGGTTTGTTTGAGCCATCTGAGCACCTCTGGTGGGTATGGAATTTGATTCTAAATGTGATTTTGCCCCTCCTCCCATCTTGCTGGGGCTTCTGCTATGTATCTCCTCAAAGTCACTCCAGTGCCTACTGTCTTGCTGGAGCTTCTCTGTCCTTGGACTGGGGTATCTCCTCACAGCGGCTCCAGCACCATTTCACCACCACTCCAGTGTTAGTCACATGAAAGTGTTAGTCACATCCAACCCTCTGTGATGCCATGGAGTATACAGCTCACTAGGCCCCTCTGTCCATGGAATTCTCGAGGCAAGAATATGAGAGTGGGTAGTCATCCCCTTCTTCAGGTCGTCTTCCTGATCCAGGGATCAAACCCGGGTCTCTTGCATTGCAGCCAGATTTTTCAATTGTTGTTGTTCAGTTCCTCAGTCATGTCTGACTCTTTTTGACCTCGTGGACTGCAGCATGTCAGGTTTCTCTGTCTTTTACCATCTCCCAGAACTTGCTCAAACTCATATTCATCGAGTCAGTGATGCCATCCAACCGTTTCATCCTCTGTCATCCCCTTCTCCTCCTTCCTTCAAAATTTCCCATTATCAGGATCTTTTCCAATGAGTCAGTTCTTGGCATCAGGTGGCCAAAGTACTGGGAGATTCAGCTTCAGCATAAGTCCTTCCAAAGAACACCCAGGACTGATCTCCTTTAGGATGGACTGGTTGGACCTCCTTGTAGTCCAAGGGACTCTCAGGAGTCTTCTCCAACAACAGTTCAAAAGCATCAATTCTTCAGTACCCAGCTTTCTTTATGGTCCAACTCACACTAGAAAAACCATAGCCTTGACTAGATGGACCTTTGTTGGTAAAGTAATGTCTCTGCTTTTTAATATGCTCTCTAGGTTGGTCGTAGCTTTTCTTCCAAGGAGCAAGTGTCTTTTAATTTCAAGGCTGCAGTCATCATTTGCAGTGATTCTGGAGCCTGGGAAAATAAAATCTGTCAGTGGTTACATTCTTTCCCCATCTATTTGCAATGAAGTGATACAACCAGATGCAATGATCTTCATTTTTTGAATGTTAAGCCATATTTTCATTCTCCTATTTCACTAGGAATATATCAGTCTTTCTAATGAATATTCACAGTTCAAAGCATCAGTTCTTCATTGCTCAGCCTTCTTTAGAACTATATAAGAGAAATTATATTTTATTTGATACCTAAATGGTGTTGGACCAAGGGATAAGGCTAGAAGAGGAAAATATTTCAGGTTGAGGAATATAAATGTGTCAATAACATCTATTATTTGATGATTATTTGTTTATGCCGGTTTTACTTTGTCCTCAGTAAAATGCTGCTGCTGCTGCTGCTAAGTCACTTCAGTCATGTCCGACTCTGTGCGACCCCATAGACGGCAGCTCACCAGGCTCCCCTGTTCCTGGGATTCTCCAGGCAAGAACACTGGAGTGGATTACCATTTCCTTCTCCAATGCATGAAAGTGAAAAGTTAAAGTGAAGCTGCTCAGTCGTGTCCAACTCTTAGCGACTCCATGCACTGCATCCCAGTAGGCTCCTCCATCCATGGGATTTCCCAGGCAAGAGTACTGGAGTTGGATACCATTGCCTTCTCCCTTAGTAAAATAGGAGAGGTTTAATTATTTTTCTAATCGTGGCTGCAAATATATTTAAGCAATTTCCAGATAATATCAGGAGTGTGGGTTAGAAGACAGGTGTTTAATATCTAGAAGAAAACTATCTATATATTTATCTATCATCTATTGAGATAGACAAAAAAGAATGAGAGAAGAAAGGGTGGTAAATATTAACTCTAAAAGATACAATAGAAAGCAAAATGAAAGAAATGGGTCTCTTAAGTGTAAGTTTGCATCAAGGTAAATCAAGGACGTTCTCTTTCCTATGGAATTTTGATCTGAGAATTCTGAAAAATGACAGTTCTAGAAGAGAAAACAGGACTGTTTCCTATAAGACATTCAAAAGACCTTCAGTGTTTATTATTTTTGTTTGTTTTGAGTAAGGTTTTCTGGTTTATTTTTGTCTATTAATTCTAAACAGAGATTTAATTAGAACTTATTAAAAGACGTGTCAAAATAACACCTGAAAAATAATGATTTTATGCACTTTTTTAAAAAGATAAAGCAACCAACCCATGGAACATTGAGATAAATTTTGCATTTGCTGTAAGATGAATGGAAAAGAAGGATATTACATTTCATTTAATGTGTTTACATATTTTATTCATATGGTTTCTCTGATTCTTTTTCTTCTCTCTAATTAGGAAATAACAAATTCTAAATATTAAATGTTTCTGTTCATCTTTGAATTTTTTTTTTTTTAAGTTGCATGGTCAATGTCAAAGCTCATGTGATATTGCACACTGATACTCTTTATGTCTCTCTTCATTCAGTAAGAGGCAGAGCTTGAAAATGACAAATTATCGATTTATTTTTTCTTTTTTTTATTTTTTAACTTTACAATATTGTATTGGTTTTGCCATATATTAACATGAATCTGCCACAGGTACGTATTGTTCTGATTTATTTTATGTATGCAATTTTGGCTAAAGAAAACCGAGAGTCACTTTGCCTCTATTTTGCAATTTATAGATTCAGTAGATGAAATCATTGAAATCAAAATGACTTGGATAATTTTATTTATTGTAGGGAAAAAGACCACCTAAAACTTCCTTAGAATTTAATTTCCATTTTCAATGCCTCTGGAGATCATTTTCAAAGCAAAGGGAATCTCAAAGTAATTCATATTCAGGTTATTTTTCCTTCCAACCTCAGTCTTTAGTAATGCATTATTTTCAGCATCAAAATGGCTGATTTGTCATTTATTTATTTAACAATTTAAAGAGTGTGGTGTGTATGTTTGCCTTTGCCCATATGTTTACCTGGAATGCAAATGCACAATCTGAATCATATTCATGGAATGATAAAATATGGATAAACAGAAAGTAGCTTTGGGGTAGGGTTGCATCTTGACAGCAATGAATCAAAGAATCTAAATATTGAAAGGGCCCTGCAGCTATCACCTGGGCCTGTTTCTTAACTCCAAAGTGTTGAATACCCCAAACAACTAAAGTAGTTGGCTGTCGATTGCACATATAATAATGGAGTCATCACAAAAAGTACTTGTTTCCACAACTCTAGGGAATCTGGAATTTTAAACTTCATCACAAATCCTGTTACTGAAGAGAGTAATTTTGTGTGTATCCTGATTTTCAGACAGCATCTCTGCATAATATCAAATATATTCAGCAGAACTATACATTTTATTAATAACTTTATGTCATTGTGTGCTCAGCCACTCAATCATGTCTGACTGTTTGTGACCCCATACACTGCAGCCCGACAGACTCATCTGTTTATGTAATTTTCCAGGCAAGAATAGTAGAATGGGTTACCTTTTCCTCCTCCAGGGGATCTGCCTGACCCAGGGATCAAACCCGCAGTCTCTTGCACCTCCTGCATTGGCAAGATTCTTAAACAGCAGAGCAACCTGGAAAGCCTCTTTATTTTTCTTTTTAATTTAATTTTACAATATTGCATTGGTTTTGCCATATATCAAAATGCATCTGCCACAGGTATACATGTGTTCCCCATCGTGAACCCTCCTTCCTCCTCCCTCCCCATATCATCCCTCCGGGTCGTCCCAGTGCTCCAGCCCCAAGCATCCAGTATCGTGTATCGAACCTGGACTGGGGACTCGTTTCATATATGATATTATACATATTTCAATGCCATTCTCCCAATTCATCCCACCCTCTCCCTCTCCCACAGAGTCCAAAAGACTGTTCTATCCATCAGCGTCTCTTTTGCTGTCTCGTATACAGGGTTATTGTTACCATCTTTCTAAATTCCATATATATGCGTTAGTATACGGTATTGGTGTTTTACTTTCTGGCTTACTTCACTCTGTATAATAGGCTCCAGTTTCATCCACCTCATTAGAACTGATTTCAATGTATTCTTTTTAATGGCTGAGTAATACTCCATTGTGTATATGTACCACTGCTTTCTTTATCCATTCATCTGCTGATAGGCATCTAGGTTGCTTCCATGTCCTGGCTATTAAAAACAGTGCTGCGATGAACATTGGGGTACACGTGTCTCTTTCAATTCTGGTTTCCTCAGTGAGTATGCCCAGCAGTGGGATTACTGGATTATAAGGCAGTTCTATTTCCAGTTTTTTAAGGAATCTCCACACTGTTCTCCATAGTGGTTGTACTAGTTTGCATTCCCACCAACAGTGTAAGAGGGTTCCCTTTTCTCCACACCCTCTCCAGCATTTATTGCTTGTAGATTTTGGATCGCAGCCATTCTGACTGGCATGAAATGGTACCTCATAGTGGTTTTGATTTGCATTTCTCTGATAATGAGTGATGTTGAGCATCTTTTCATGTGTTTGTTAGCCATCTGTATGTCTTCTTTGGAGAAATGTCTATTTAGTTCTTTGGCCCATTTTTTGATTGGGTCATTTATTTTTCTGGAGTTGAGCTGGAGGAGTTGCTTGTATATTTTTGAGATTCGTTGTTTGTCAGTTGCTTCATTTGCTATTATTTTCTCCCATTCTGAAGGTTGTCTTTTCACCTTGTTAATAGTTTCCTTTGTTGTGCAGAAGCTTTTAAGTTTAATTAGGTCCCATTTGTTTATTTTTGCTTTTATTTCCGATATTCTGGGAGGTGGGTCATAGAGGATCCTGCTGTGATGTATGTCGGAGAGTGTTTTGCCTATGTTCTCCTCTAGGAGTTTTATAGTTTCTGGTCTTACATTTAGATCTTTAATCCATTTTGAGCTTATTTTTGTGTATGGTGTTAGAAAGTGTTCTAGTTTCATTCTTTTACAAGTGGTTGACCAGTTTTCCCAGCACTACTTGTTAAAGAGATTGTCTTTAATCCATTGTATATTCTTGCCTCCTTTGTCAAAGATAAGGTGTTCATAGGTGCATGGATTTATCTCTGGGCTTTCTATTTTGTTCCATTGATCTATATTTCTGTCTTTGTGCCAGTACCATACTGTCTTGATGACTGTGGCTTTGTAGTAGAGCCTGAAGTCAGGCAGGTTGATTCCTCCAGTTCCATTCTTCTTTCTCAAGATAGCTTTGGCTATTCGAGGTGTTTTGTATTTCCATACAAATTGTGAAATTATTTGTTCTAGCTCTATAAAGAATACTGTTGGTAGCTTGATAGGGATTGCATTTAATCTATAAATTGCTTTGGGTAGTATACTCATTTTCACTATATTGATTCTTCCAATCCATGAACATGGTATATTTCTCCATCTATTAGTGTCCTCTTTGATTTCTTTCACCAGTGTTTTATAGTTTTCTATATATAGGTCTTTAGTTTCTTTAGGTAGAGAAGGCAATGGCAACCCACTCCAGTACTCTTGCCTGGAAAATCCCATGGATGGAGGAGCCTGGTGGGCTGCAGTCTATGGGGTCGCTAAGAGTCAGACATGACTGAGCGACTTCACTTTATTTTTTCACTTTCATGCATTGGAGAAGGAAATGGCAACCCACTCCAGTGTTCTTGCCTGGAGAATCCCAGGGATGGGGAAGCCTGGTGGGCTGCCGTCTAGGTGGTCGCACAGAGTCGGACATGACTGAAGTGACTTAGCAGCAGCAGCAGCAGCAGCAGCAGCAGCAGCAGTTTCTTTAGGTAGATATATTCCTAAGTATTTTATTCTTTTCATTGCAATGGTGAATGGAATTGTTTCCTTAATTTCTCTTTCTATTTTCTCAGTATTAGTGTATAGGAATGCAAGGGATTTCTGTGTGTTGATTTTATATCCTGCAACTTTACTATATTCATTGATTAGTTCTAGTAATTTTCTGGTGGACTCTTTAGGGTTTTCTATGTAGAGGATCATGTCATCTGCAAACAGTGAGAGTTTTACTTCTTCTTTTCCAATTTGGATTCCTTTTATTTCTTTTTCTGCTCTGATTGTTGTGGCCCAAACTTCCAAAACTATGTTGAATAGTAATGGTGAAAGTCGGCACCCTTGTCTTGTTCCTGACTTTTGAGGAAATGCTTTCAATTTTCCACCATTGAGGAGAATGTTTGCTGTGGGTTTGATTATTATGTTGAGGTATGTTCCTTCTATTCCTGCTTTCTGGAGAGTTCTTATCATAAATGGATGTTGAATTTTGTCAAAGGCTTTCTTTGCATCTATTGAGATAATCATATGGTTTTTATTTTTCAATTTGTAATGTGGTGTATTACATTGATTGATTTGTGGATATTGAAGAATCCTTGCATCCCTGGGATAAAGCTCACTTGGTCATGGTGTATGATCTTTTTAATGTGTTGTTGGATTTTGATTGCTAGAATTTTGTTAAGGATTTTTGCATCTATGTTCATCAGTGATATTGGCCTGTAGTTTTCTTTTTTTGTGGCATCTTTTTCAGGTTTTGGTATTAGGGTGATGGTGGCCTCATAAAATGAGTTTGGAAGTTTACCTTCCTCTGCAATTTTCTGGAAGAGTTTGAGTAGGATAGGTGTTAGCTCTTCCCTCTTTATATCATTAATGTCTGGCAGTGGTGCTAGTGGTAAAGAGCCTGCCAGGCATGGCAACCCACTCCAGTATTCTTGCCTGAAGAATCCCATGAACAGAGGAGCCTGGGTGGACTACAATCCATAGGATCACAAAGAGTCAGACATGACTGAAAGTGACTTAGCACTTGCATGCTTGGCACATTGACAGGATCCACTTAATTTTAAAAATAATAGCTGGTGATATCACAAATGCATGGGAACTGTGAGGGAATTATCCCTGATTTTTATGTGACTTATAGGTTAACAGATTATCTAGCTCAGAAGTTCTATAAATCAAGGAAAACAGAAAAAAATCACACCTTCTAATGGTGTAACAGAGAACAAACCTGACTCCATATTGTATTTATTCCTTTAGCTCCACCCACTGTGCTCTGTGCTTAGTTATGGTGGCTCTGCACCTTTGTAAAAGAGTGTTGCTTAGAACCTGAATTATACTTAATAGCCCTTTCTCAAGGCTCGGAACTTTAAAGATATAACTCTTTCCATTCACTCAGACATAAAAATCTTAGGACAGAAAATAATGTTTATCTTGTTGGAGGTTTCCAGAAATGTCCTGACCAGATATAGTTGGATAGGAGTAAAAACAAAGGATTATCACATCCCCTCTGGGGTCTGGTCAGCACCAAGAAGTTTGCAACAACTAGCTACAACTCCTCTCCTTTGAGTATAAAAGAAGTCTGAATTCCACATGACTTGGAGGAAATGGTAGTCTGCCATCTTCATTTGCTGGCTTTCCTAATATAGGCACAATCTCTTACCCCAACACCTCTTGATTTATTGGCCCATTATTCAAGGAACAGTAGGAACTTGGATTTTGTAACAATGACATTAATTTCTTTATGAAATACTTCAAAGCTTTGTTTAGTTTTCATTTTAATGATTGTTTAAAGGATGAAAAATCAACTTGAGAAACTGGCTGCTGAGAAATAAAAGCCTGAACTGCCTGTCTTTGGCCACTTATCAGTTACAAATGGCATTTTCAGTACCCTTTTCTCTTTTGTCTTTGGCTGCTGAGATACCTTGTAAAGGGAAGAATCACTAAGACAATTCAGTGAAATCACAGAACACAGAAAAGGCCAAAGGTACACAGTTTAGTGTTATCTTTCAGGGGCCATATGAGGCCATAAAATTCTAACACTTAATTCCTGTAAGAAAGCTTGTAAAAAGTAGAGAAAATACTGCATCATAAATCCAGCCCTCTGCCACTGACTGCAGCAAAAGAGAATCTGGTACAATTTAATTTGTTTTAGTTACAAGGTTAAGAATGTAATCTTGTGACAAACAGTTCTATAATCAGGATTAAGCTTCAGTGTACTTCAGATGATAAGCTTTGTGATAGAAAATTACAGAGGAATTTTCTCAACTAAACTTCATTCCACTCTACTTATTTCTTTTAAGGATCTGCCAAGGTTTTTAAAAAATGTCTAATATGCAATGCATTGAAATTTGGAAACAACATTTCTAATTATATGAGAGGCTATTATAGATATAATAACTATCATTTTATATATAACTATTCATTTATAATAGGGTTTTCCTAGTGGCTCAGACAGTAAAGAATCTGTCTACAATGCAGGAGACCCTGGTTCAATCCCTGGGCCAGGAAAATCCCTGGAAAAAAAGGGATGGCTATCCACTTCAGTGTTCTTGCCTGAAGAATTCCATGGACAGAAGAGCCTGGTGGGTTACAGTCCATGGGGTTGAAAAAGTTGGACATGACTGAGTGACTAACACTTTAAATATATTTATAATATACCTACCAATTTGAAAGTAGATTTTTTTGTTTTTTTTCCTAATCAAGCTCACTTTTTGGGTCTTTGCAATTGCAAATGTTTTGAGAGACAATGTATCAGTATATGCAAACATTTTGAATTATCTTTATGGTTAAATCAGAATTGGCTGAGGCATTTGCTCTTGTAGATTTGTTTGCTTTCCTATTTTTGCTTCTAGTCTGAAAAGACTTCCAGTAAAATTTTCAGAAAAGTCATTTTTTTTCCCCCAAAGTTTTGAAATTCCTTGAGGTTTTTCCCATTTCAATTCATACAACTTAATCTCAAAAGGGAATCTCATTGTAATTTTATCCATTTCTATGACTTTATTTGCCATTTATTTCTCTCAAATATTTATCCCCAGCTTACATTACAGGCTTACATTATGAAAAACAAAACAAACCTCATTATCTTCTACCTGCATAATTCAACTTTCATGTATTCCATATCCCTGAAGGGCACTGTCCCCTATTCAGTTTAACCAGAAGGGAAGTCTGGAGCCATTCTTGATACATTTCCCTTCCTAACTTCCCATATCCAATTGCTGACTTCTGTAGCACATACTTTGTAAACATTTGTTGATTAGTGTACTACTTTCCATCACCATCACCTCTACTATCTGTTTAGTTTGCCATTATCTTCTTGCAGAAATTATTGCAATGGACTCTTAATTGATCTCCTTGTACAATTCAGTTTCCATGCTTAAATGGAGAATTATTTTTTCAAATACGAATATGCTCAAATCATCATCATTTGCCATCTCTCCATCTCTCTCTTCCTCTCTCTCTTACACACACATCAATATTTCAAGAAACAGATCTTCCTTAGGCTTAGAATTTTTCTCCCTGTCTCTTATCTTCTTTGCTAATTCCATCTACTAAATTCTCCCCGCCCCAGATCTTTCCCTTTTACCCCAATTCTGGGCTTACACCTCGTATTATTCATATCCTGGCATCTTCTTAGTGAAGTGAAGTCGCTCAGCCATGTCCGACTCTTTGCGACCTCCTGGACTGTAGCCTACCAGGCTTCTCCGTCCATGGGATTCTCCAGGCAAGAATACTGGAGTGGGTTACCATTTCCTTCTCCAGGGGATCTTCCTGACCCAGGGATCGAACCCAGGTCTCCCCCATTGAAGGCAGACACTTTAACCTCTGAGCCACCAAGGAAGCCTGGGATCTTCTTAGTGCCTTGCTATTTCCCTTCCACAATACTGAAGTGAAAGTGAAAACCATAGTCGATCAGTCGTGTCCGATTCTTTGCGACCCCATGGACTTTAGCCCACCAGGCTCTTCTGTCCATGGGATTCTCCTGGCAAGAACACGGAGTGGGTTGTCATTTCCTTCTCCAGGGGATCTTCCCGATCCAGGGATTGAGTCCCAGTCTCCTGCATTGCAGGCAGATTCTTTATTGTATAAGCCACCAGGGAAGCCCCTATGAGCAGGTTCTATTGTGATTGTGTGATTGCTTGCCTGTATTCCTTAATATAATCATTTTGAGGGCAGAGATCTCCATCTACTTCACTACAATATATTCAATGACTAGCACATAGTATTTAATACCGTATCACTTATTAGGTGCTCAATTAATACCATTCAGTTCAGTTCAGTTCAGTCGCTCAGTCGTCCGACTCTTTGCTACCCCATGAATCGCAGCATGCCATGCCTCCCTGTCCATCACCAACTCTCGGAGTTCACTCAGACTCACGTCTATCAAGTCAGTGATGCCATCCAGCCATCTCATCCTCTGTCGTCCCCTTCTCCTCCTGCCCCCAATCCCTCCCAGCATCAGAGTCTTTTCCAATGAGTCAATTCTTTGCCTGAGGTGGCCGAAGTACTGGAGTTTCAGCTTTAGCATCATTCCTTCCAAAGAACACCCAGGGCTGATCTCCTTCAGAATGGACTGGTTGGATCTCCTTGCAGTCCAAGGGACTCTCAAGAGTCTTCTCCAACACAGCAGTTCAAAAGCATCAATTCTTCGGCGCTCAGCTTTCTTCACAGTTCAACTCTTCACATCCATACATGACCACTGGAAAAAACATAACCTTGACTAGACAGACTTTTGTTGGCAAAGTAATGTCTCTGCTTTTGAATATGCTACCTTGGTTGGTCATAACTTTCCTTTCAAGGAGTAAGTGTCTTTTAATTTCATGGCTGCAGTCACCATCTGCAGTGATTTTGGAGCCCCCCAAAATAAAGTCTGACACTGTTTCCACTGTTAGAATACATAAATGAGTGGACAAATGAAAAAAGATTACATTCAAAATGGCATTTGATTATTCTACAGGATAAAATAGTTTTGCCCTTCACTTTTAGTGTAGGATCTCATTTAAATTAAATTTCTAAGAATATGAGTCAGTCAACTTCTTTATTTATAGAGCAGTTTAAGATTTCCAGAAAAATTGACAGAAAGTACATAGAGTTTCCATATACCTTCTCTGCCTCCTCACAGTTTCTCCTATTAGGAAAAATATTACATCAGTGTGGCACCTTTGTTATAATTAGTGAATCAATATTTATACATTATTATTAGCTAAGGTTAATAGCTTACATTAGAGTATACTCTGTGCTGTACAGTTCTATGCATTTTGACAAGTAAATAATGTCAGTATCCACTATCACATTATCAAACAGTTTCACCTCTCAAAAAACCTCCTCTGCTTCATTTATTTAGTCTTCCTTCCCTCCCTCTCCCTGAGCCCTTTGCCACCAGTTGTCTTTTTACCATTCCCTTAGTGTTTCTATTTACATAATTTCTTTCAAGTCTTTAGTTTCAAAAAACTTCTGTATGCTAAAAATCATAGTTTTGAAACACAAAATTTGCCTATTTCTTCCTTGGAATAATATACATTACATAGCATTTTCAGATTGACTTATGTCCCTTTTCAATATGCATTTATGATCCCGATCCTTGGATGTCTTTTCAAGGCCTGCTAACTTATTGTTTTTAATGGCTGAATATTATTCTATTGTATGTATGTAGTTCTATTAGCTTATTCATTTATATATTGAGGGGCATCTTTGTCGTGTCTAGATTTTAGCAATAATGAATAATACTGCTATAAATTGTGTGCAGATTTTTCTGTGGATATAAGTTTGCAATCCACTTGATGAAATACCAAGGGGTGCAATTGCTGGATATTAAAGAAGTGTGTTTAATTTTGCAAGGAACTGCCAAACTGTCTTAAAAAGTGGTTGTACAATTTTGCATTCCTATCTGCGATGAATGATAACTCCTGTTGCTCCATATCCTCTTCAGCATTTGGTGTTGTCAAAGTTCTGTTTTAGCTATCCTGGTAGCTCAGCTGGGAAAGAATCCACTTGTGATATAGGGCACCCCAATTCAATTCCTGGGTCAGAAAGATCCCCTAAAGAAGGAATAAGGTACCCACTCCAGTATTCTTGGGCTTCCCTGGTGGCTCAGATGGTAAAGAATCTGCCCACAGTGTAGGAGACCAAGGTTCAATCCCTGGGTTGAAAGATCCCCTGGAGGAGGGTATGGCAACCCACACCAGTATTCTTGCCTGGAGAATCCCCATGGACAGAGGAACCTGGTGGAATACAGTCCATGGGGTTGCAAAGAGTCGGAAAGGACTGAGCGACTTTCACTTCATTTTTCTAATAGGTGTGTTGTAGTATCTTATTTCTGCTTTAATTTGAAATTCCTTAATGATATATAATATTAAGCACCTCTTCATATGCTCATTTGCCATCTCTCTTCTTTGGTGAGATGTCTATTCAGATCTTTTTGCCAAGTTTTAAATCGAATTTTTTGTTGTTGTTAAACTGTAAGAGTCATTTGTGCATTTTGGATACAAGTCTTTTATCACATTCATGTTTTACAAAAACTTTCTCCCAACATTTGGTTTGTATTATCATCCTCTAAACATTGCATTTCACAGAACAAAAGTTTTTAATTTTAGTGAAATTCAGCTTTTTTATTTCTTCTTTCATGGATCATATCTTCGGTGGTATATCTAGAAAGTCATTACCAAACCTAAAGTCACCTAGGATTTTTATCCTCTGTTATCTTCTAGGAATTGCAAAGTTTTGCATTTTACATTTAGACCCATGATCCATTTTGTTTTCATTTTGTGAAAGGTGTAAGATCTGAGTCTAGATTTATTTTGAGTGTGGATGTCGGTTCTTTCAGCACATTTTGTTAGAAAGACTATCATTTCTCTATTGAATAGCTTTTGTTCCTTTGATAAAGATCAGTTGATTATATTTGTGTGAGTTTATTTATGGCTCTTCACTCTGTTCCATTGATATATTTTTCCCTTTTCTTTCACCAATACCATGTTGTCTTGATTACTGAAACTGTGTGGTAAATCTTGAAGCTGGGTAGTGTCAGTCTTCCAACTTTATTCTTCAATATTGTGTTGGCCATTCTGGGTCTTTTGCCTTTTCACATAAAGAGTAGAGTCATTTGTTAGTATCCACAAAATCACATGCTTGAATTTTGATTAGAATTGTGCTGAATCTATAGATCAGGTTGGAAAGCACTGACTTCTTCCCAAGATGTTGACTGATATCATGAATTTAATCCCTCAGTAGACTTCTGCCTTGCCTTCCATTTGAGGAATAAAGTCATATGTGAAGGAACTATAATATCTGGGCAGGAAGTATTTTTAAAGATTTAATATATTTGAATCTTTAGAACAATTTTAGATTTGTAGAGTAATTGGGGTATAATGCAGAGAGTTTTGAATAGTGAAATATAGATTTTAATATAATGATAAAAGGAATATCCCATTTGCTAAATACATATAATTATATGAGATCAATTGCTCTGTACTTGATTCAACCATTTTAAAGTTCTTTTTGACCTTTCAAATTATAATTGTGATGTCAATTATACTTAGCAGGGAACTTTGTATCCTTCACCTATATATATTTCTTTAATTAGTAATGTTATTCCTTTTAACTTTCTAAAATAAAACTAAAGACAGACATCTAACCAGATTGCATACAAAAGACTTTCAATACTGGTTTGTTGTAGAGCATATGCTGTAAGAGAGAAAAGATCAAATGAGAATGACCTTGGGGGGCCTCAGCCTGCGGCAACTTGAAGTAGGGCTTCAGTTCCTGGCCAGAGATTGAGGTCATTTGTAGCAATGAGAGCACTGAATCCTAACCACTAGACCAGTGGTCAGTGACAAAGCCCTGACTCTTAGGCTTTGTAGAAAAAAACATTCCCACAATGATGGAAAATAGTAAAACAAGAATTTGTTAGGAGAAAAAATAGTACAGTACATGTGTATAGAAATAATTGGACTCAGAGAGAGAAAGAGTCATGCTGTCATAGTAGTTTGAATTAGTTTTATGGGACATTTCATCTGGGTTTGCCTGGCTTTCAGTCCACATTTGGTATGTTTCAGGGTCCTCCCATATGTGCATGCCCATCTTTTAGCCAAGATGGATTCTAGCAAAGAGGCCTATGGGTAGTTACATCAGGACTTATAAGGTGATGCTTCCTTTTATGACCCCCAATCACTGCAGATGGTGACTGCAGCCATGAAATTAAAAGACACTTACTCCTTGGAAGAAAAGTTATGACCAACCTAGATAGCATATTGAAAAGCAGAGACATTACTTTGTCAACAAAGGTCCATCTAGTCAAGCCTATGGTTTTTCCAGTGGTCATGTATGGATATGAGAGTTGGACTGTGAAGAAGGCTGAGCACCGAAGAATTGATGCTTTTGAACTGTGGTGTTGGGGAAGACTCCTGAGAGTCCCTTGGACTGCAAGGAGATCCAACCAGTCCATTCTAAAGGAGATCAGCCCTGGGTGTTCTTTGGAAGGAATGATGCTAAAGCTGAAACTCCAGTACTTTGGCCACCTCAGGCAAAGAGTTGACTCATTGGAAAAGAGTCTGATGCTGGGAGCGATTAGGGGCAGGAGGAGAAGGGAAATACAGAGGATGAGATGGTTGGATGGCATCACTGACTCGATGGATGTGAGTTTGAGTGCACTCCGGGAGATGGTGATGGACAGAGAGGCCTGGCGTGCTGCGATTCATGGGGTCGCAAAGAGTCAGACACGACTGAGCAATTGAACTGAACTGAACTGAGTGAGCCTTTCCT
Organism: Bos javanicus; assembly: GCF_032452875.1. Classification (NCBI taxonomy): domain Eukaryota; kingdom Metazoa; phylum Chordata; class Mammalia; order Artiodactyla; family Bovidae; genus Bos; species Bos javanicus. Next base: position 5,810,104 of record NC_083893.1, on the reverse strand, counting down.
CTCATGTGTAGGCAGGGAGGTCTTCTTAACTTCAAGAATGAGGAATATATGGTCTTTTATCTCTTATTTGAGAGAGCCCAGCCTCCTCCATTATCTTGCTATTATGGAGTTTCTTTCCACAGGGAAGAAACTGTTCAGCCTAGGGCTCATGTATCTCTTACTTTAGGAACATTCTCTTCTAATGAGGAATCTTTACAGTTAAATATTCTTCTTTATAAAGAAGTCTATAAAATTTACAGCCTCCTAGGCATGAAAGTTATGATTTCTCCAGTAGTCATGTGAGGATGGGAGAAGGCAATGGCACTCCACTCCAGTACTCTTGCCTGGAGAATCCCATGGACAGAAGAGCCTGGAAGGCTGAGTCCATGGGGTCACTGAGGGTCAGACACAACTAAGCGACTTCACTTTAACTTTTCATTTTCATGCATTGGAGAAGGAAATGGCAACCCACTCCAGTGTTCTTGCCTGGAGAATCCCAGGGATGGCGGAGCCCAGTGGGCTGCCGTCTATGGGGTCACACAAAGTCAGACACGACTGAAGTGACTTAGCAGCAGCAGCAGCAGCAGCATGTGAGGATGTGAGAGTTGGACCATAAAGAAGGCTGAGCAATGAAGAATTGATGCTTTCAAATTGTGGTGCTGGAGAAGATTCCTGAGAGCCCCTTCAACAGCAAGGAGTTCAAACTAGTCAATCCTAAAGGAAATCAACCCTGAATTTTCATTAGAAGGGTTGATGCTAAAGCTGAAGCTCCAATACTTTGGCCATCTGATGCAAAGAGCCAACTCATTGGAAAAGACCCTGGTGCTGGGAAAGAATGAAGGCCAAAGGAGAAAAGAGCAGCAGAGGATTCATGGGTTATATAGTACTACCCACTCCCCTATTCTTGCCTGGAGAATCCCAGGGACAGGGGAGCCTTTTGGGCTGCCGTCTGTGGGGTCGCACAGAGTCTGACACGACTGACGCTACTTAGCAGCAGCAGCATAGCATTACCGACTCAATGGGGAGGGAGGGATTTACCTGATAGCTCAGTTGGTAAAGAATTCGCTTGCAATGCAGGAGACCCCAGTTTGATTCCTGAGTCTGGAAGATCCACTGGAGAAGGGATAGGTTACCCACTTCAGTATTCTTGGGCTTCCTTTGTGGCTCAGCTGGCAAAGAATCCACCTGCAGTGCGGGAGGCCTGGGTTTGATCCCTGGATTGTGAAGATCCTCTGGAGAAGAGAACGCCACCCACGCCAGTATTCTGATCTGGAGAATTCCATGTATTATATAATCCATGGGGTCACAAAGAGTGGGACATGACTGAGCGACTTTCACTTTCACTGACTCAATGGATGTGAATTTGAGCACATTCTGAGAAATAGTGAAAAGCTGAGGAGCCTGGTGTGCTACAGTCCATGGGGTTGCAAAGAGCCAGACACGAACAACTGAACACCACCACCACCAAGATATAAAAATAATTTTTTCTAATATAACCATATCTACTTTTTTTTTTTTCTAAAAATAATGCTGCTACTGGATGTGACTTACTTTTGCTATAAATCCTTTCCATGTTATATCCTGGTCTAGGATCTCATCTTACCATGTTCACATTAATGTGACAAAAAAATATTTTAAAATATTAACTGATTTTTTCCTTGCATTGTGTGTGACTTTTGGACCCTTGTGGGGTTTTTTCTTTGTGTGTGTGTGTGTGTGTTTGTTTTGGCTCCAATGTGCAGCATGTGGGATCTTAGAACCCTGACTAGGGCCTGAAGCCCCTGCATTGGAAGTGGAGTCTTAACCACTGGGCATCCAGGGAAGTTCCAAGACCCTTGGGTTTTGATTCAACACTTCTTCACCAATACCTAATCAGTTGCCAGCATTACCAATCTAAATATTTTACTTCTTGGGAAGGATGTGAAAAGCAGCCCTGTCCCCCCAAAAATATTCCAAGTTCTTGACATTTTCAAGGCTATGCTCTACTGCCAAATGTAAGGATGCAGATCAAAGACAATAGATTTGGAAGTAGGGGAATGTTGACAGATGATAGTTCTTCTCATTGCTGAGGCTAGAAAAGAGAAAAGAATTCCCTGAGGTGCAGGCAGATTGAGGCAGGACCATGCAAAAGAGAAATGCTGCTGGATGATGGGTCCCTTTTTCTTAGGCTAAATTCCAGAGGAAAAGAAGAAAAAATCATTCAAAGAAAGAACCAGGCAGAGTAAAACATTTTAAGGAAGAAGAGGAGTTATGGCTGTTTACTAGTGCTGCTTGTACTTGGGGAGAGCCCAAAGAAGTGGAAAACTGGGCTTTAGAAAGAGACCCTTTGTAGCTTGATTTTCCAAATCACTTATTTATTTCTGGAATAAATCATGAGCTCCTACAATTGACACAGGTTTGGGAAAACTGGAACAGATTTAAAGGAGACTGTAGAGGGGATATTTGGTGTCAATCTGAAAAGACTAATGCTTGGAGACTCAATTCAGCTCAGTTCAGTCGCGCAGTCATGCCTGACTCTTTGCGACTCCATGAATCGCAGCACGCCAGGCCTCCCTGTCCATCACCAACTCCCGGAGTCCACCCAAACCCATGTCCATTAAGTCGGTGATGCCATCCAACCATCTCATCTTCTGTCGTCCCCTTCTCCTGCCCTCAATCTTTCCCAGAATCAGGGGCTTTTCCAGTGAGTCAGCTCTTCACGTCATGAAGCCAAAGTATTGGAGTTGCAGCTTCAACATCGGTCCTTCCAATGAACACTCAGGACTGATCTCCTTTAGGCTGGATTGGTTAGATCTCCTCGAAGTCCAAAGGACTCTCAAGAGTCTTCTCCAACACCACAATTCAAAAGCATCAATTCTTCTGCACTCATCTTTCTTTATAGTCCAACTCTCACATCCATACATGACCACTGGAAAAACCATAGGCGCTACTCTAGATAATGTGCATGACGGTGACAGTATGGACAGATATCTTTAAAGACCCTTCAGCTCCCCTCATTCCCTCATGGCATGTATACTGTGAGCCCCCTTTGGACCTTAGTTACAAACCTTGGAAATGGATGAGAAGACAAACTTTAAGTGATGTGTTTATTCATTCATTCATTCATTCATTCTACTTTAGTGAAATAAAAGTTATAAAAATGTAAAATAATTACTATGGAAATAAAATGAATTAAATGATTAAACGTAAAAGCAGTTACCTTCCAACACACCCTATTACTTGATTGTATTCTTATCAACAGTTTGACATGATGTTGTTCTTGACATTTTTGTAAACTGCTATGCTCTGTTTCTGTTTTCCCTTCTCAGATACACTGCAACTGATTAACTTATTCTATGTGTGACTGCCCATGCCTTTCTTTAACTTTGTGCTCATTGACTACCCAATTGTGTAACAAATCAATTGGGCATACTCCTAACTTTTCGTTTGGAACACTGATCCAGAGAAATCAACCAACCATATAAAAATAAAAAATAAAAACCTCAGTGAATTCAAGGGCCTAAGTGAACACAGAATGTATTATTTCATTGCTATTTCAATTATTTCAGTTATCAATGAATGCTTTCAGAAACAGACACAAGCATACAAATACATGTGGTTAAACATAAACATGGAATGCTATCTAGCAGATATGGATTTTGGAGAAGATACATTATGTTATTATACATATAAATCTAATCATACTCAGGATGGCATAGTCTTGCATGGTCTGGCTTAGGCTTCCTCTTTAGACTGTATTAACAGAAATATTAACATCTTTTTCTTTCACCTCAACCACACAAGTTAGTTTCTGCATTATAGATTTTGCATAAATGTTTTTTCCTGATTCTAATGTTGCTCCCCAGATCTTCAAAAAGATGTCTCCCACCTATCTTTTGATATGAGCTGTTATGACACTTCCTTAGGGATAGTTCACATTTTGGGTATACCTCACACCAGTTAGGGCTTCCCAGGCGGCACTACTGGTAAAGTACCTGCCTGCTAATAATGCAGGAGATGTAAGAGATGCAGGCTCAATCCCTGGTTTGGGAAGATCCCCTGGAGGAGGGCATGGCAATTTGCACCCGTTTTTTTTTTTGCCTGGAGAATCCTATGGACAGAGGAACCTGGCAGGCTTATAGTCCATGGGGTTGCAAAGAGTTGGACATGACTGAAGCAACTTAACATGCACACAGGCACAGAAATTATCTGTGTGGCCTTTATAATTTTATTCTGATCTGACATATAATCCCTTTACTCTGATCTTTTGGTTTTCATAGCACTTAAAAGCTTCTGTAATTTGCTTACATGTTATGTAATTATTGCTAGAATGCAAGCTATATAAGATAGAGATTTTTATCTGCTTTGTTCAGTGATCTAACAGGGATTCAAATATTTCTTGAACTTTAATAAATGACTTGTTATGCTTTGTTATTGTTAATCTATTTATTAGTTTTTTATATGCATCCCACCATTAGAATTTATGGTCTATAAGGAGATCTATATTTCCCACCATAAATTTTTTTTCTTTCTTTTTTTTAATTTTTTAACTTTACATATTGTATTGGTTTTGCCATATATTAACATGAATCTGCCACAGGTATACACGTGTTCCACATCCTGAACCTTCCTCCCTCCTCCCTCCCCATACCATCCCTCTGGGTCGTCCCAGTGCATCAGCCCCAAGCATCCAGTATCGTGCATCGAACCTGGACTGGCAACTCGTTTCATATATGATATTATACATGTTTCAATGCCATTCTCCCAAATCATCCCACCCTCTCCCTCTCCCACAGAGTCCAAAAGACTGTTCTATAAGCCATAAAGAAAAACACCAATACAGTATACTAACGCATATATATGGAATTTAGAAAGATGGTAACAATAACCCACCATAAATTTTAACCCTATGGGACTTTGCCTGCCTTCATCACCACATAGATCCAATGTTTATTTCACACCTAACACACATAGTGAGTATTCAATAAATATTTGTGAAATAAAGAGCTTCATTTTTGTTGTAGCATGCAATTATTTCAATTTCAGAATTTGTAATAAGGCAACCTTATAAATACTTGCAATATATCTGAGAAATTAAAAATTCATTTTGTTAGCTGCTTCTCACATTTATTTATACTTAATAACTAGAGATTTAAATACTTCAGAAGAATATATTTATTAATATAACCACATAACAAAAATTATCAGAGATTATCAAAATAAAACTCTTAAACAGGATCCATGAATTTTAAGAAAATATTTTAGAATAATTCATAAATGCTTAGAAGAAGGATTGGCATTTAAATTGTTTCAGTTATCTGTATAATACAAGTATGTGGAAAAGTGAATTTACTAATGACCCTACTTAATTATTATATTACTGTAAATGATTTCCTGGATTTCTGTGCCCTGTCTTAAAAAAAGGCATAGAATAACCTACTTTTATTAAAATTCTTCTGACATTTTAACAATTGACCTAATCTTCTATTATGTTTTTATTGAAATAATAATGTTAAAGTAGACATACCTCATATTGACTCATTCCTTTTCTATTTTGTAGTAGTTCAAGAAGTGTAGCTTTGTAATGTACCTTTAAAATGTACTCCTGCTGCTTTAAGCAACAACCAATCAGAAAACAGAGAATAATGCTAACTTCACATGGAAGGAGGATGCTGTTTTCCCAAAAAGGAGCCGTGTAAACACTGCCCTCAAGGTGACAGCCACAAGGACCACAGAATCAAGAAGAATTCTCCCTCTTGCCTCAGGGAAACTTTTCATTTATTTCTTGATATCGTAAACTCTGAAAGTTCTCTACTGAGGAAAATGTCCATTTGCAATAGTAATTGAGGGACTTCCCCGCCAGTCCAGTGCTTAAGACTTCACCCTCCATTGCAGGGAGTACAGGTTTGATCCCTAGTCCGGGAACTGAGATCTCACATACCTTGCCACCAAAAAACTAAAATATAAAACACAAGCAATATTCTAAAAAATTCAATAGAAACTTTAAAAATAGTCCACATCAAAAAAAAAAATCTTAAAAAAAAAAGAAATGGTAATTGACTTTCATTTATGCTTCTTAAGGACCCACTGTGTGTGTGCCATCCCAGTAATGATAAAATTACACTGTTTAATTTCAGGGCAAACTTTTGTTATTAAAGAAATCAAACTTGCCTGTGCTTTACCTTCTGGGACAATATGAACACTGCATTTCATTTTCCTAAATCTACTTACTATAAGTTTCATTGATAAAGCATTTAGCATTCAATTTAACAGTTTGTTTTCTGTATGCATTATATATTACTTTGACCACCTGATGGGAAGAACTGACTCATTGGGAAAGATCCTGATGCTGGGCAAGACTGAAGGCAAAAGGAGAAGAGGGTGGCAGAGGGTGAGATGGTTAGACAGCATCACTGACTCAATGGACATGAGTTTGAGAAAACTCTAGGAGATAGTGAAGGACAGGAAAGCCTGGCATGATGCAGCCCACGGGGTCGCAAGAAGTCAATTAGTGACTGAATAACAACAAATGCATGTGCTCAGTGGCTCGGTTGTCTTCAACTCTTTTTGACCCCATGGTGGTGGTAGCCCACCAGACTCTGTCCATGGAATTTTCAAGACAAGAATACTGGAGTGGTTGCCACTTCATACTCCAGGTGATCTTTCTGACTGAGGGATCAAACCCAAGTCTCTTGAGTCTCCTGCATTGGCAGATGGATTCTTTACCACCTGGGAAGTCCCATGTGTATGCATATGTACATGTAATCTATATATGTTTTGATAGATATATTCATTAAGTTCTGACTACATTTAAAGTAATTTAACATATGGTCTCTAAGCTCCAGTGATAAAATACCCCCTGCCCACTACGCTTATCCACTGAAGCTTTCTAAAGAATGTATTTTGTGGGCAAGACGAGAGGCCATGTATCTCATATAAAACCAAGGCCACTTTTTATGGCTTTGCCATGCCTGCTTATGCCCTATTTGGGTTGTTGATGTCGAATATTTTCTTCCTTTTCTCAGGCTAGTGTTCAGCCCATTCAGGGAGGCCCCATATCAGAGACTGTCTTTGGGAAGCATATTGTGAGTTTTACCTCAAACCTCTCTCCTTCTTTGATAGATATACAAAACAGGGTCCAAGACACAGTGAGTTCATAAAATTATTTCATACTGTCTCAGGACAATTAAACCCCTATGGTATCTAAGCTTTCGAGCTGAGTTTATTTTGTCATAGGTTTTATCCCTGGTAACTCAGCTGGTAATCTGCCTGCAATTCAGAAGACCTCAGTTGGATTCCAGGCTTGGAAAGATCCCCTGGAGAAGGGAACCGCTACCCACTCCAGTATTCTTGCCTGGAGAATCCCATGGACACAGGAGTCAGGCAGGCTACAGTCCATGGTGTTGCAAAGAGTCAGACTTGACTGAGCAACTTTCACTTTCACTTTCCTGTTTACTGTGAGATTTTATTTTTCTTGAAGCAATATTTTTTCCTCTTCTATATTCTGGATTTCCTTAGGGCTCCACTAAGTTCTGGAGCCCCTATATTGGTGCTGTGACTCTGACTTGATACTTTAAATTTATGCGCCAATGAAAAGCATGTTATAACATGGCAGAGTTCTACAGCTTTTAAATAACAATTTAATGATATAATTTCTAATATAAAGATGAATTTGCTTTAAGGAAGCTCTCTAATGATTAAATCATGCAGAGTCAAATACTCCAAGTCATGAGTTTCTGAAATAGTTGTTTTTTTTTTTTAATTATGTGTGATTGTGGGAATATATGTCATTTGGCAAAGTGATAATTTAATGCTGATGTGAATAATAATGCTGACTGAAACTCCTAATTTTTACTCTTGTTGACTTATTCTAAATGTTTTCAGTTTCAACTATTTTAAATGAAATGATATCTTGTTGACATCATCTAGTAAGAAGTAGAAGTAGTATTCAAACCTGGTCTTTGTGATTTTATAATTAGCATGGTTTCTCTGAGCACATAGCACCTTCTGTGACAACATGAGCTTTGGAAGCAGAATTTTTTCCCTCACACCATATGGTTTCCATCAGAGATAGGAACTTAGAACGTTGCTTCTCTTTAAGATAGTCAGCATTTACCAAGAACAAACTATTATACCAAACAATGTAAGTGAACACACTGCATTAGTATTTCAGTTAAGTTTAACTATTTATCACTTTTAGGTGTACACATGCTGATTAAGTTTATACAACTTCTGAATGATTGAACAAGGATTTGAATTCAGGCAGTCTCATTCTAGATTTTTCATCCTTGTCCACTCTACTCTTGTTTGGAGTATTGTAAGTATTGCATCCAACAATACTTAACATGTACATGTGTGTGTGCATGCTAAGTCACTTCAGTCATGTCTGATTCTTTGTGACCCTATGGACCGTATCTCGCCAGTATTCTCTGTCCATGGAATTCTACAAGCAAGAATACTGGAGTGGGTTCCATGCCCATTTCGAGGCTCTTCCCAACCCAGGGATCAAACCCATATCTCTTATGTCTCCTGCATTGGCAGGCGGGCTTTACACCACTAGCACCACCTGGGAAGCCCATATAGAGTCCCATACATTAAGGTAAACTCTTATGGTAACAATAACCCTGTGTACGAGACAGCAAAAGAGACACTGATGTATAGAACAGTCTTATGGACTCTGTTGCAGAGGGAGAGGGTGGGAAGATTTGGGAGAATGGCATTGAAACATGTATAATATCACGTATGAAACGAGTCGCCAGTCCAGGTTTGAGGCAGGATACTGGATGCTTGGGGCTAGTGCACTGGGACCACCCAGAGGGAGGGTATGGGGAGGGAGGAGGGAGGAGGGTTCAGGATGGGGAGCACATGTATACCTGTGGGGGATTCATTTTGATATTTGGCAAAACTAATACAATTTGTAAAGTTTAAAAATAAAATTAAAATTAAAAAAAATAAAAGAGAAACAAAATGAGTGGCTTGATAGAAATTCACTGGTAATTGGGCCATCAATATTTCAACATCCTTTTTCTCTTCTAATTTTCTCCCCTTTGTGACTGATATAAGTGATACATTAACAGTGCCAAGTCTTTAGTCAATTAGACTCTCTAGTAAAAGACAGTTTATCATGATCACTCTTCCTTTTATGGTCTAGTTGCCCTTAACCAGATCTTGTCCTAATCCTCAACCTTAAATGATAAACTGCATCTCCCAATGCCATTTGATGTCCTGCCCCCACTATTTACAATCCTAACTGGGCACTCTTGGTCTTTATAAGATTGATGTGAAAGTGAAAGTCACTCAGTCACGTCCAACTCTGTGACTCCACGACTGTAGGCTGCCAGGCTCCTGTATCCATGGAATTCTCCAGACCAGAATACTGGAGTGAGTAGCCGTTCCCTTCTCCAGGGGATCTTCCCAACCCAGGGAAGGAACCTAGGTCTCCTGCATTTCAGGTAGATTCTTTACCGTCTTAGCAAATAGGAAATCCAAGATTGATGTGAGATATTTCAAATAACAGATGTACAAATGTGTAGCTAATTATTTTAAGAGGGTAGAAAAGAATGTCTGTGGGCTTTGCAGAACCATGTCATAAACGGAGGTTCCTCTGTCACTGCTACAGATAGATTAAAAACGCTTAAGCTGTTGATTCTTCTGTGAGTGACTGCCTGCACAATGTTTGACAAGAGGTCCTTAATAAATGCATCTTTTGTAGGAAATTTGTTCTTGTTTACTTCTGTTTCCTAAAACCAGTAAGGGAAAAGCCGAAAAAAAGCCTCCCCAAACTGAAAAAGACATATATTTACACGTGAAAGAGTGAACACATTCTTTTTATTTACCAGTTAACAGTATTTATTCAACTTATTTTTCCCCCTTCTGCTTCATAATATGTCATTGTCTTCTTAATCAATTCAGTTAGCATTAGCTTCCCCTGAATATACTGGTCATACCCTACCATGTCTAACAGTACGGTGAAAAGATTAGTAATCAGCATTTATTATATTACTGAATGTAATTTGAAAGAAATACAGAAATACACAAGAAACCATACATTTATTTGTATATAGAACTTACAAATTGCTAACTTATACTCTTACAAATGAGAGTAAGAGGCCAGGTTTTCAGATTCTACTGGTTTCCATCAAATTAATGAACAGCCTCTAAAAGATTGCTCTGTTTCTTGAAATGTACACATTTCTTTTTGCTATTTGGAAATAAATTTATAATATTGTGTTATAAATTGTTATCCATCATTGATGAACCATTTAGGCACTCTGAAGTAAAATAGTATAATATTTTATTCTGCCTTTGATGGAGCTGTTTCTCCACTAAAGTAAGCAAACTTATATGTGACATTTTGCAAACTCAGTAAAGATTTAAGGGAGTATTTTGCTAAAATATTTGTTTTGTATTTTTGATTGTATACAGATTCTTAGTACACTAGAATTCACAATTCATCTGGGCAATCATATTAAATTTTTAATTATTTAATAAGTATATTATTTAATAAGCTTATCCTTGACAGAAAAATGTGAAAAGCAACCAGTATTAACTCTGGAAGGCATTTATCAAGCTAAATATGTGAAATGCCTCTGCATATATATTCTTATAGCTGAGAAGGAAATTATGAAAATTTAGGAGGAAAATACAGTACATTTAATGTATGCTTCTGCTCAACACAGGGCAAATCAAAAATTAAGTTCCTCATGAATCTGATGCTGCAATAATGATAATTTAGGTATGCACAGAGCACAAAATAAAAGTGAAGTAACACACTGATAATACATTTCATCAGATTTTGGCACTGAGGAGCATAAGACTGATAATCAGATTACCTCATACTGGAGAGGAAAAAGACAAGAACAATGCTATCATTCTTTATGGTTGATGAAGCCTGGAGAGTTGTGTTGACATATGCAATATCATATAGCAAGTGGCAGACCCTGGAATAGATCCTTACTCTTATAACTCTTGGTCTCTTGATGCCATTCCAGGCCAGTGGAAATTGGTCAATTAAGCTGACCTCCCTGCATTAACTTTAGGGCACTAGACAATTACAGTCCTCAGACTATATTATGTACTTTTTCAATACTTTCTAACAAAAGACTTTGCTTTAAAATAGATTATTTTTTCCAGTTATAATAAGAATAAAATACTGATTTAATTTTGAACAACACTGATATCTGGCCATATAACTTATTTGCTATGGAATTAAAGGGGGTCAAGGAAAATAGTTTCTTGATCCAGTATGAGATTATCTTACCATTCACTGATAGACTCAAGCAGAAGTGCTTTTTCTTAGCATAATGTGTACATGTGCTAGGCTTACTATAATTACTGTCCTGGAAAAACTCTACAATCAGTTTTAAAAATCATTTGTCCATGATGTCAGTGCAGTTGAGTGTGTTAAGAATATGGGCAAGGAAGTCAGGCAGACCTGAATATAATCTTAGCATCACCTCTATTTAACATAACACTTAAAGTCAATTTTTCTCAGATTCCATTCTTCATCATTAAAGTGGAGATCACTAATTTTACTTCCTGATTGTGAAAAATCAAATGAAATTATTTTATATATCACCTTCAAAACACTACCTTAGTAAATGGTGACAATTTTAACATATTGACACTGTCATTATTACTATAGTTACATTTCTAAAACATAAGGTAAGACAGTATGCATGTTCATCCATGCTCCATCGCTTAGCTGTGTCTGACTTTTTGCAACTCTATGGACTGTAGCCTGCCAAGCTCCTCTGTTCACGTGATTTTCCAGTCAAGAATACTGGAGTGGGTTGCCACGCCCTATTCCAAGGGATAGTCCTGACTCAGGGAACAAACCCATGCCTTCAGCATTGCAGACGGATTCTTTGCTCGAGCCACTGGGGAAGCCTTCGCTTCCCATTAGCGAATCAAACCCTGGTCTCCCTCATGACAAGCAAGGACACCTACCACTATACTAATGATGAATCTTTTTGAATTTATCCCCAAACTCCAGATTGATACAGAGCTGTACAGAATTTTAGGGAATATTTAGATACCTTGATTCTCACATGATATTTGTTCCTGTCTGGGAATACCACACTACCTTACCTGCATCCTGAGAAACCTGTATGCAGATCAAGAAGCAATAGTCAGAACCAGACATGAAACAATGGACTAGTTCCAAATAGGGAAAGGAGTATGTCAAGGCTGTATTGTCACCCTGCTTATTTAACTGATATGCAGAGTCAATCAGTCAGTTCAGTCACTCAGTCATGTTTGACTCTTTGCAACCCCATTGACTGCAGCATGCCAGGCCTCCCTGTCCATCACCAACTCCTGGAGTTTACTCAAACTCATGTCCATAGAGTTGGTGATGCCATCCAACCATCTCATCCTCTGCTGTCCCCTTCTCCTCTCGCCTTCAATCTTTCCCGGCATTGGGGTCTTTTCAAATGAATCCACTCTTCACATCAGGTGGCCAAAGTATTGGAGTTTCAGCTTTAACATCAGTCCTTCCAATGAACATTCAGGACTGATTTCCTTTAGGATGGACTGGTTGGATGTCCTTGCAGTCCAAGGGACTCTCAAGAGTCTTCTCCAACACCACAGTTCAAAAGCATCAGTTCTTCTGCAGTCTTTTTAGTCCAGCTATCACACTCATACATGACTACTGGAAAAATCATAGCCTTGACTAGATGGATGTCTCTTGACAAAGTAATGGCTCTGCTTTTTAATATGCTGTCTAGGTTCATCATAGCTTTTCTTCCAAGGAGCAAGCATCTTTTAATTTCATGGTTGCAATTACCATCTGCAGTGATTTTGGAGTCCAAAAAAAAAAAAAAAAAAATCTGCCACTGTTTTCACTGTTTTTCCATATATTTTCCAGGAAGTGATGGGACCATCACTTTGCCATGATCTTTGTTTTCTGAATGTTGAGCTTTAAGCATATTTTTTCACCCTTCTCTTTCACTTTCATCAAGAAGCTCTTTAGTTCTTCACTTTCTGCCATAAGGGTGGTGTCATCTACATATTTGAGGTTATTGATACGTCTCCTGGCAATCTTGATTCCAGCTTGTGCTTCATCCAGCCCAGTGTTTCTCATGATGTACTTTGCATATAAGTTAAATAAGCAGGATGACAATATACAGCCTTGATGTACTCCTTTTCCTATTTGGAACCAGTCTGTTGTTCCATGTCCAGTTCTAACTGTTCCTTCTTGAACTGCATACAGATTTCTCAAGAGGCAGGTCAGGTGGTTTTGTATTCCCATCTCTTGAAGAATTTTCCACAGTGCAGAGTACATCATGCAAAATGCCAGGCTGGATGAAGCACAAGCTGGAATCAAGATTTCTGGGAAAAATATCAGTAACCTCAGATATGCAGATGACACCACCCTAAAGACATAAAGTGAAGAGACTCCAAAGAGACTTTTGATGAAGGTGAAAGAGGAGAGTGAAAAAGCTGAGTTAAAACTCAGTGTTCAAAAAACTAAGATCATGACATCAGGTCCCATTACTTCATGGCAAATAGATGGGGAAACAATGGAAAGAGTGAGAGACTATTTTCTTGGACTCCAAAATCACTGCAGATGGTGACTGCAGCCATGAAATTAAAAAACAGTTGCTCCTTGGAAGAAAAGCTATGACCAACCTAGACAGAATATTAAAAAGCAGAGACATTACTTTGCTGACAAAGGTCCCTATAGTTAAAGCTGTGGTTTGTCCAGTGGTCATAAACAGATGCTAGGTTTGGACCATAAAGAAGGCTGAGTGCCAAAGAAATTGATGCTTTCAAATTGTCTTGCTAGAGAAGACTCTTCAGGGTCCCTTGGACTGAAGGAGATCACACAAGTCAATCCTAAAGGAAATCAATCCTGAATATTAATTGGAAGGACTGATGATGAAACTGAAGCTCCAATACTTTGGCCACCTAATGCAAAAATCCAACTCATTAGAAAAGTCTCTGATGCTGGGAAAGATTGAAGGTAGGAGGAGAAGGGGATGACAGAGGATGAGATGGTTGGATGACATCACTGACTCAGTGGACATGAGTTTGAGCAAGCTCCAGGAGATGGTGAAGGACTGGGTGGCCTGGAGTGCTGCAGCCCACGGGGTTGCAAAGAGTCTGACATGACTGAGGGACTGAACAACAACAAAATCAAACCAAGATGTCTACTAAAAAAAAATACATATCAAAGACTATAACTTCAAAAATGATGGTTTCTTATCATCCTGATTCCAGGGGAAAAAAATGTCAGTGAGAAGTGTTTTGCATATGCATTTCTGAAGTTTATTTTTCTAATGTGTACACTGTAACTTGAAAAACAGAAATGGGGTCAAGCCATGCACATTTCAACTGCTTGCCTGGCATATGATTATTTAATTATGTTTAAACCTTATTTATATATCTATCTCTTTTCTCATGTATGAGTGTGCATATTTGTGTGGTTTTTCACTGATTGAAAGTTTTTGTTTTTTATTTATATATTCATTATTATTTAAGAATTTATATTTTGTTTCTGTTATGAAAGAATGCTGTAGTAAAGAGCTTTATAAAATTCTGAGATTCTCTATTATTCAGGGTAAATTCTTAGAACTATATTTTTATGTCAAATAATTGGGTCCCCTAGTAAATGAAGGGAGAAGGCAATGGCACCCCACTCCAGTACTCTTGCCTGGAAAATCCCATGGACGGAGGAGCCTGGTAGGCTGCAGTCCATGGGGTCGCTAAGAGTCGGACATGACTGAGCGACTTCACTTTCACTTTCCACTTTCATGCATTGGAGAAGGAAATGGCACCCCACTCCAGTGTTCTTGCCTGGAGAATCCCAGGGACGGGGGAGCCTGGTGGGCTGCCGTCCATGGGGTCGCACAGAGTCGGACACGACTGAAGCGACTTAGTAGTAGTAAATGAAAGTGTCTATCTTTCACTTATCACTTACTTTCAGAATCTGTGAGAGTTATCAAACTGATTTAATCATTGACATTCAGGTAAGGAGATGAAAAATGACATTTAATTATTGCTATACTCTGAATTAGTTTAATTATTAGTGAATTTTGCAGGGGAAACGACTTTTAATTCTAGCAGATTGTGTGTACAGATCCTGTATTACCTAATGCATACAATCCTACCATGATGTCAGTAGAAGAGCATTTCATACTCATCTGGTACTGCAACTTTTAAAATTGATAATATCATATTTAACTTCCCATTATTACAAAATTTTTGACTGATTGGTGAATTTATCAGACTACATTAAAGAAATGCAAAAGTCAACAAATATCCATATAAAGATCCTGTCAAAATCATTATGATGTCACTGCAACAATTTGAAATCTAATTAAAAATAAGTTACATCTCCTCTAAAAAAACAAAGGATACAATTGATTGCATTGAGAATGAATGCAATCAGTATGAAATGCTATAGGTATATTAAAAACATAGCACTCCAGGGTGATCAAAGACAACTTGATTAGCACTTGAAGAATGAACTTTAAAATTTTCTCAAGTTCTGGCTAAAAATTCTCCCCTTTTCTGTTCCCAAGACTCATATAGGGATTATATATTTTTAATACAGGGATTATGAAAAAAAGTGTGGAAAAATCAGTCATTTTTTCACCTTATTTTTCTCCCTAAAATTGGGGATGAAAATTTTTGCCTGACTCTTTTATGAGATTATATGTAATGAATACAAATGTCTTCAGGAGAACTATTTACATTCAAAATGCTGCTAATATTATAAGTACTAGTATAGTCTAAACAGCAGAACTTTATTGGTATCTCTGTACAAGCACAGTGGTTTTATTAAAATGCTGCTGTATTGTAACATTTTGTATCTTATCTGATTTTCTCTTTAATAACAATCTGGAATTCTGAAGAATAAATAAACATATAGAATGGCATGACATGAAAAATAATTTCATTAGTCTGTATTAAAAGAAATTTTAAAGAATGTGCATGGGTTGATATGAAATTTTAATAATGCAATAAAAATTTCAAGCAACAGTATATGAACCATATGATGCATTTTAGATTTATTATGGCATGACTAATTATGATAAAAACCCTAGAGTTAATGAAATTTCTCTATGCCTTGCTATGACAAATATTTATTGCAATAGTCACTAAAGCATTAACTTAAAATTATTTTTTAATTTACTTAAGAAAACATTTTGGTATGAAGAGCATGTGCTTATTGTTTATTTTTTAGATTTGTTTTTGTTTCAGTATCATCTAAAGCACAGCACACTCTTACAGAAATATTTTGGTTAATAATTTTAAAGCATATAACATAGGATAGACATATTAAATGCATAATGGTTTCCCCAGGAAATAATATTGACTATGTAAACAAAGGCAGCAGTACAGCTGATAAAAATACTTCAGTAAACCCAGCAGTGACTGTTGACATAGTATAAATAGTTTATAATCTGTTGTTAGGATACTGCAGGAAAAATAATGATACAGCCATGCTGACTCAATGTGCTGAAAGCATAGATTTCCATCCAGCAGAGCCAGAGACTAGAGTCTGAGAGTCAGAAAGAATGAATTAAATAAAATAAGGAATGTTACTCTTAGAAGTGAGACAGTCCTGATCTACCATCAAAACTGACACTGACATCCTCCCTGGTAATATCAGGAGACATCAGGAAGGGTCAGCTTCCTTGATTACAGTCTAAATAAGATGATTTCAAAAGCAAAATGGAAGATAGTAATAATTTACTGTAGAAACAGAGAAACTACACTCAATTGCAGTACAGTAATTATATTTTATTAGAAGTGAGCCTTACAGGCTTAAAGATAGTATATTTGAAGTTTAAACACTTTAAGATACTATTCTACAACATTACCACTGCATTTTGCCTTTGTGTACTGACTCATCTTTACCTGTTGGATACTTGTGTGTGTGTGTGTGTATGTGTGTGTGTGTACACTATGTTAAATGCATGTTAGGTTATAGAAGTTGCCGTTTACCAGATAAATATTCTGCGTCATGATTTTACACCCTATGCCATACTATCTGAGCAGGATATGAATAGTAAAAAATAAACTGAGGCATATTAAAAAGATTCAGTAAAGACTGATTTGAATAAGGGAAGGCCACATGGCAAGTGGTTAGGAATGCTCCACTGATAGCTGGGGAGACACTTTTATAGAAAAAAGGCAGGAGGAAAGTAAGGAAAATATCAATTGTCTTTAGCTTAAGCCAAAGTGGCTCTTTGCGATTGGTGATCTTTAGGTTTCAATTTCATAACCTTAAAGTAATTACAAACCTAGATTTCCGATTGCTGGCCTAGGCTACCACAACAGCTAACAAGCATTAGAATTCCAGGCTTTGTCTGTGGGTTCAATGTGCAGAGACAAGAATCTGTGACCTGAAACAGTTTGTTTTACAAAAACTGGTTTCCACAGTGGGACAGACATAATTAAGCAGATGAGCAAATCTATTCAAAAATTATCCCCAATTGTAACTTGGAACATCAATATCAAACTAAATTTTAAAAACTTTGTGTGTATATGTGTACACGCACACAGGTACAGTGTTTTAATGGGATAGATTTTTGTTGTTGTTGTTTTAACCCAGTTTATTTATCTGTAGGGAAATCTACCTGAGGAGAATACATTTGAACTCTGTCCATGAGAAAGTTCACCAAGTTGGGGAAAAAAACAATGTTTTCAATGAATGCCTCTAGGGCATGTCACCATTTCGTATCCCACTTGTTGAGGGAATAAAGATTACCACTAAACTTTACCATCCATCTGTCACTACCCCTTGGAACAGACTGATTAAAGTTTGGGCAGTGTGAAATTGCTACACATCTATCTGTCTGTGAATTTATGTGTGAAGAATTGAAACAAATAAGAGAGCTTATTATGGACTATGATCTGGTTGACATGATTTCTAGAGCTGCTTCAGCCATAGTTATAGTCATGAAAAAAATTAGTTTATATAGCAAGATACAAAAGTTGAAGGAAATAGGAACAAAATGTATAATTGTTTATAAGATAGTTCACAGAGTCTACTATAATATGAAATTTTGATAGGGTTAAATCTTTGAAAAGCTATTGTATTACCTGAATAAACTAAGGTATTTCATTGTTGTTCAGTTGCTCAGTCATGTCCGACTTCGCTACTCCATGGACTGAAGCACGCCAGATTTCCCTGTCCTTCCCTATCTCCCAGAGTTTGCTCAAACTCCTGCCCATTGAATTGATGATGGTATGCAACCATCTCATCCTCTATTATCCCCTTCTACTCCTGCCCTCAATCTTTCCCAGCATCAGGCTGTTTTCCAACTAAGATATATTTAGTGCTACTTGGTGCACATGAGAGGAAAGTTATCACACAGCATCAGAAAAGATATATTAGATTTCTCGTGTTATAATCAATGTGCTAATAATATAAAATAGATATAGAGAGTGTTAAAAGCAAGCAAACAAGCAAACAAAGCACTCCTAAAACACACACAGTTTGTGAAATCTGAACCCAGTCTGAGGGTGAGCATCTTGTATTTCCTCCCAGGTGGAGGAGTAGGATTTCATTCAGACCTCTGACACACCATGGGAGAAATAGAAAGTTATGGTCTAACCCCTGTATTTTAGACAAACCTGTCACTCTGGAAAAACTGCCACGCAGAAAACTCTAGGTATACGTTAACCGCCTATCTTCATTTTCCTGTTTCATTCCTCAAAGCCCTGTTCTTCTGTCTTCTCCTACCTTTTCTAATATCCATAGTAAGTTTCTGATCATATTCTTTGTTTCTTTCTCTCCCTCTACACAAGTAAATCTTTCAGTGGAGCTCTCTCTGTTACTGGGTAAGGATTTTTCAAAACCATAAGTGGAACTTCAGGGTAGCTCACAGCCATAATATTTCCCCTGGAAAGATATGGATGTCTTAATGGAATAACACATGAGTGTAATTTACACCATGAAGTACAGTTTTCTTTAGGAAAATTTAAATATTCTTGTCTTTCTAAAACTAATATTTTATAAACTGTTATATACTTGAAAAAAAATGGTCAAGGTAAATGAAAAATAGATACATTTAGATGCAAATATAATATTGTTTTAAAATATCTTTTTAAAAATTTTTATTGAAGTACAGTTGACTTATAATGTTGTGTTACTTTCTGCTGTAAAGCAAAGTGACTCAGTTCTACACACACACACACACACACACACATATATATATATATATTCCTTTTTATATTCTTTTCCACTATGATTTATCAGAAGATATTGAGTATAGTTCCCTGTGCTATACAGTAGGATCTTGCTGTTTATCCATTCTATCTATACTAGCTTGCATCTGCTAATCCCAAACTCCCAATCTTTCCCTCCCCGACTTGCTACTCCATGGCAAACACAAGTCTCTTCTCTGACCTTGAGTCTGTTTCTGTTTTGCAGATACGTTCCTTTGTTCAAATACAATATTGTTTTTATATGACTGACATGACTAAAATTATAAAAGGAAAACTATATTAAGATAAAGCATTTGTAGGAATTATAATAGAGAAAATATCATTATCCTTTATTTTTATCTCAAATTAAATAATCAAAATACTAACAAATTGCATAGGCATGTGATATAAAATGGGCTTCCCAGGTGGCACAGTGGTGAAGAATCTCCTGCCAATGCAGGAGATGCATGAGGCTTGAGTTTGATCCATAGGTCAGGAAGCTTCCCTGAAGTAGGAAATGGCAACCCACTCCATTATTCTTGCCTGGAGAATCCCATGGATAAGGAGCCTGGTGGGCTATAGTCCATGGGAGTCACAAAGAGTTGGACATGACTGAGTGACTTGGCATCAGAGGGTTTTGAATTGAAACACTCCTATTATGCCCAGGAGACTTATTAACTAGAGTTTTAAGTTGATTTTCTTACAGAGAAAGGTGGTCGGGGATAGCCCCCCGTTAATGTCAGAAGAGTTGGTGAAAGTCGTGAAGTAGTAAAACAGACAGATTTTGGTTTTAGGGTAGATGCTCGGGCAGGTTCAGGGGGGCCCCTTGAGTTCTGATTCACCTTTGCATGTCAGATCCTCTCCTCATGACCTTTGTCATGGGTGGGAACTTCCGTGCTGGCTCCCAGCAGGCATGCATGACATAAAATAACTTTTTCACAAGAACAGACACAACTATTATCAAATACAGTAAAATATATTTAACAACCAGAGGTAAAATAAAGCAAAACAAGATAAAAGAAAAATAAAGTTCTGATTAAACAAATTAAAATGTATAATAATAATAATACTATCTGCTTCCCAGTTTTCACTGAAAATTTTATACTTATGTGTAACTGTTGGAATGTAAATAGTGATAACTATTCTGGGGAGTAGTCTGGAAATATGCTTTAAGAGCTGGGAAACTATTCTCTTTGATTATTTGGTTAAAGATGTGAACACATTATAAGGGGGAAATCTTATAAAAATGTTTATTGCACTATTATTTAAAATTAGAAAAATGCCTTGATATCTAATAATAAAGAATAGACATTAACATGATGGGATTTCTTGCAGCCTTTCAACTGCTAAATTTGTTAGCAACATAACAAGCCAGCCTTCTCAATTATCTCCTCCCTTCTCCAGTAACTAATGAAATCTTTGAAAGTCTGGGAGGCATGAATTTTAACAACAAACAAGACAGCAGAGAATTTTCAAAATGGTTTTCCATTTTATTCACACTTCTACTCCTTAAATTTTCTCTAATATTCAAAAGGCCTACTTTATTTCACCCTGATCTTCCTTCCCTCTGGCAATTTATCACTGTTCTGCTCTAGTCCACGGACTTTTTTTTTTTTTTTGGAAGATAAATGCTTTACAATGTCAAGTTAGCTTCTGCTGCACAACAGAGTGAGTCAGCTATATGTATACATATGCTGCTGCTACTGCTAAGTCGCTTCAGTCGTGTCCGACTCTCTGCGACCCCAGAGACGGCAGCCCACCCATCCCTGTGATTCTCCAGGCAAGAACACTCGAGTGGGTTGCCATTTCCTTCTCCAATGCATGAAAGTTAAAAGTGAAAGTGAAGTCGCTCAGTCGTGCCTGACTCCTATCGACCCCATGGACTGCAGCCTACCAGGTTCCTCCATCCATGGGATTTTCCAGGCAAGAATACTGGAGTGGGGTGCCATTGCCTTCTCCATGTATACATATATCCCCTCTTTTTTGAATTTCTTCCTATTTAGAGTATCACAGAGCTTTAGTGAAGGTTGCTTAGTCATGTCTGACTCTTTGCGGTCCCATGGACTATACAGTCCATGGAATTTTTCAGGCCAGAATAGCCTTTCCCTTCTTCAGGGATCTTCCCATTCAGGGATTGAACCCAGATCTCCAGCATTGCAGACGGATTCTTCACCAGCTGAGCCACAAGGGAAGCCCTAACAGAGCATTAAGTAGATGCGTTAGAGTGGAGGTTCTCATTAGTTATCTATTTTATACATATAGTGTATCTATGTCAATCTCAGCCTATCCCACCCCGCCTTCCCCTCTTGGCATCATACATTTGTTCTCTGTTTGTGTCTCTATTTCTTCTTTGCAAATAAGTTCATCTATACCATTTTTTTAGATTCCCTATATGTATATTAATATAAAATATTGGTTTTTCTCTTTCTGATTACACTTCTTTAATACATCTAATCTCCTATAAATTATTCATTCAGAACCTCAGAAGCCTATCTATGCAGACACAGAAAGGAGTGGGAGTTCTCAGAATTTATCTTTGAGTATTTTCATTTTCATCACATAATTGTAAATAAACTTAATCTAAACCTGAAAACCAGGGTAAGAAATTAGAAGTATGTTATGGTCTTATTTTACAAAGAAATAGGTTAAAAGTACTATTTTACTTCTAATATTTAAACACATTCTTATATGTAAAGGGAAGTAGAGATTACATGTAACTTTTCATAGATTGCCAGGATGTTTTGGTTTTAAAACATTAACAATAATAAATTGAATATTTTGTGTATTTTACAGTAAAAACATCTAAAAATCTAAGCTTATGGAAATAATTTGCTACTAATGATTTCAAAAAATTAGTAGTTTGTGAAAAATATAAATTCAAGTTTTCTCTTAATAACATAGAAATAAATTTAAAATATATAAAACAAAAGAACTATATTAAAACTGGAAGGAAAAAAAAAGGAGACTTATTGGTTTAGGTAGAGGAAAACTTCCTAAACAAGAAAAGGACTATTATCATTAATTAATATATTAGGCCAGTAAGATAACAAATATAAGTGAAGTCATTCAGTCGTGTCCGACTCTTTGTGACCCCATGGACTGTAGCCTACCAAGCCTCTCAGTTCGTGGAATTTTCCAGGCAAGAGTACTGGAGTGGGTTGCCATTTCCTTCTCCAGGGGATCTTCCCAACCCAGGGATTGAACCCGGGTCTCCTGCATTGCAGGCAGACGCTTTTTTTTTTTTATCATCTGAGCACCAGGTAAGCCCCATAATTATTAAAGCTAATAGCCTGAAAATTTTCTTTGGACAAATATTACTGGTTATGCTTTAATATGCTGCTGCTGCTAAGTAGCGTCAGTTGTGTTCGACTCTGTTCGGCCCCATAGACAGCAGCCCACTAGGCTCCTCTGTCCCTGGGATTCTCCAGGCAAGAATACTGGAGTGGGTTGCCATTTCCTTCTCCAATGCATGAAAGTGAAAAGTGAAAATGAAGTCGCTCAGTCGAGTCCGGCTCTTAGTGACCCCATGGACTGTAGCCTACTACATATGTGAAAATTCTCATAGATTAATAGGAAACATCCTAACATCCCATGTACATAAAGAGAGTTTTCAGAAAGAAATACAAATTAATTACAGAGAATTGCTCATTCTCATGATATAAAAAAAATGGTTAAATGTACTTTTCCAGTTGTCTGTTATAGTTCATGAATATAATACATAGATGACTATAATTCAATAATGAATAATGGATTTTTTATATATTCTTGAGATATTAAAAGTGAGACATTATGCAACAGCTTTAATGACTTGCAGTTTAAATAGTATTCCTAAATAGAAAATTTTGGAGAAGGCAATGGCACCCCACTCCAGTATTCTTGCCTGGAAAATCCCATGGATTGAGGAGCCTGGTAGGCTGCAGTCCATGGGGTCACTAGGAGTCGGACACGACTGAGCGACTTCACTTTCACATTTCACTTTCATGCGTTGGAGAAGGAAATGGCAACCCACTCCAGTGTTCTTACCTGGAGAATCCCAGGGACAGGGGAGCCTGGTGGGCTGCCGTATCTGGGGTCGTACAGAATCGGACACGACTGAATCGACTTAGCAGCAGCAGCAGCAGCGAACAAAAAGTTTTACAGGAAGGTAGTATTTGAATATACAGTGTTAACTGTTAAGAGAAATATGGATCAAAAACAAAAATATTGTCCTTTAGACATTTTTTTCCTAAAATAAGTTCTCACAGACTCACTTCTAGTTTAAACTTTAAGATTTGACTATTTTCTTCTCATGTAAACACAATGAATGATATACTTTAATTCAACTCTATCCAAAGTAAATCACCAATTACATCATAAGTAATAATCTTTAACAATCTTTATAAATCCCCTCAACTTGCTGTGTGTAACTTTAGGTTTCTCAGGTTATTAAAAATAATCTGCTAGTGAATTTATCTCTTTCTTACCCCATACTATTTTAATTAACACACTACTTGTTTATAAGCATATTCACCCTCTAAGCTGATCTCCTCCTGCTGTTCTCTCACATGCCTGTACCTAATTCCTGAAAAAAGGAGCCATTTGAAAAGTATTCACAGGGTGAACTGTATTCTGCCTGTCAAAAAATGGAGCTTATAAATTTATAAAGAACAGCGTAGTCTAGGAAAGGGTCAAGGACTAATATGCCTACACAGGATTCTTAACTTATCTCTGTTTTGGTCTGATCATACTACTCTGTTTACACAGAGATAATATCATGTTATTGAAAGTTTTCCCAAACAGTCTAACCAATTTCCCAATCAAAACCAACTACTGAATCAAAAAAGTTTAATTTCTATTAGGACAAGAAGGTAAAGGGGAATGAGGACTCACGCAGAGGTGATTTAGATACTTATCAGGAAAGAATCAGAATTATATTAAATTTAATAATGTCTGATTTGTAAAAAATATTAGTAGAAAAATGTGAATATCATAATTTTTTAAACACAGGAGATAAGTGGGTAGGGTTGATTTTGAAGGCAAATAATTCAAATGTTTCTATATAAATACTAATAAGGGGCTCAGGGAGCAAAGTTGCAAGAACAATACCAAAAAGTAGTAAACAGTGTTTATATTCAATGAAAAAATTAATTAATAACAGATAAAAATATAACTACTATCAGATCAGATCAGATCAGATCAGTCGCTCAGTCGTGTCCAACTCTTTGTGACCCCATGAATCGCAGCATGCCAGACCTTCCTGTCTATCACCAACTCCCGGAGTTTACTCAGACTCACGTCCATCCAGTCAGTGATGCCATCCAGCCATCTCATCCTCTGTCATCCCCTTCTCCTCCTGCCCCCAATCCCTCCCAACATCAGAGTCTTTTCCAATGAGTCAACTCTTCACATGAGGTGGCCAAAGTACTGGAGTTTCAGCTTTAGCATCATTCCTTCCAAAGAACACCCAGGGCTGATCTCCTTCAGAATGGACTGGTTGGATCTTCTTGCAGTCCAAGGGACTCTCAAGAGTCTTCTCCAACACCACAGTTCAAAAGCATCAATTTTTTGGTGCTCAGCCTTCTTCACAGTCCAACTCTCACATCCATACATGATCACAGGAAAAACCATAGCCTTGACTAGATGAATATTTGTTGGCAAAGTAATGTCTCTGCTTTTCAATATGCTATCTAGGTTGGTCATAACTTTCCTTCCAAGGAGCAAGCGTCTTTTAATTTCATGGCTGCAGTCACCATCTGTAGTGATTTTGGAGCCCAGAAAAATGAAGTCTGACACTGTTTCCATTATTTCCCCATCTATTTCCCATGAAGTCGTGGGACCGGATGCCATGGTCTTTATTTTCTGAATGTTGAGCTTTAAGCCAACTTTTTCACTCTCCACTTTCACTTTCATCAAGAGGCTCCTGAGTTCCTCTTCACTTTCTGCCATAAGGGTGGTGTCATCTGCATATCTGAGGTTATTGATATTTCTCCCGGGAATCTTGATTCCAGCTTGTGTTTCTTCCAGTCCAGTGTTTCTCATGATGTATTCTGCATAGAAGTTAAATAAACAGGGTGACAATATACAGCCTGGACGAACTCCTTTTCCTATTTGGAACCAGTCTGTTGTTCCATGTCCAGTTCTAACTGTTGCTTCCTGACCTGCATACAAATTTCTCAAGAGGCAGGTCAGGTGGTCTGGTATTCCCATCTCTTTCAGAATTTTCCAGAGTTTATTGTGATCCACACAGTCAAAGGCTTTGGCATAGTCAATAAAGCAGAAATAGATGTTTTTCTGGAACTCTCTTGCTTTTTCTATGATCCAGTGGATCTTGGCAATTTGAACTCTTTTGTTCAAAAGGCAATTTGGGCCTTTTCTAAAACCAGCTTGAACATCTGCAAGTTCACGGTTCACATATTGCTGAAGATGGCTTGGAGAATTTTGAGCATTATTTTACTAGCATGTGAGATGAGTGCATTTGTGCGGTAGTTTGAGCATTTTTTGGCATTACCTTTCTTTGGGATTGGAATGAAAACTGACCTTTTCCAGTCCTGTGGCCACTGCTGAGTTTTCCAAATTTGCTGGCATATTGAGTGCAACACTTGCACAGCATCATCTTTCAGGATTTGGAATAGCTCAACTGGAATTCCATCACCTCCACTAGCTTTGTTCGTGTGATGCTTTCTAAGGCCCACTTGACTTCACATTCCAGGATGTCTGGCTCTAGGTCAGTGATCACACCATTGTGATCATCTGGGCTGTGAAGATCTTTTTGTATAGTTCTTTTGTGTATTCTTGCCATCTCTTCTTAATATCTTCTGCTTCTGTTAGGTCCATACCATTTCTGTCCTTTATCGAGCTCATCTTTGCATGAAATGTTCCTTTGGTATCTCTGATTTTCTTGAAGAGATCCCTAGTCTTTCCCATTCTGTTGTTTTCCTCTATTTCTTTGCATTGATCACTGAAGAAGGCTTTCTTATCTCTTCTTGCTATTTTTTGGAACTCTGCATTCAGATGTTTATATCTTTCCTTTTCTCCTTTGCTTTTTGCTTCTCTTCTTTTCACAGCTATTTGTAAGGCCTCCCCAGACAGCCATTTTGCTTTTTTTGCATTTCTTTTCTATGGGGATGGTCTTGATCCCTGTCTCCTGTACAGTGTCACGAACCTCATTCCATAGTTCATCAGGCACTCTATCTATCAGATCTAGGCCCTTAAATCTATTTCTTACTTCCACTGTATAATCATAAGGGATTTGATTTAGGTCATACCTGAATGGTCTAGTGGTTTTCCCTACTTTCTTCAATTTAAGTCTGAATTTGGCAAGAAGGAGTTCATGGTCTGAGCCACAGTCAGCTCCTGGTCTTGGTTTTGCTGACTGTATAGAGCTTCTCCATCTTTGGCTGCAAAGAATATAATCAGTCTGATTTCGGTGTTTACCATCTGGTGATGTCCAGGTATAGAGTCTTCTCTTGTGTTGTTGGAAGAGGGTGTTTGTTATGACCAGTGCATTTTCTTGGCAAAACTCTATTAGTCTTGGCCCTGCTTCCGAGACCACATTTGCCTGTTACTCCAGGTGTTTCTTTATTTCGATTCAGCAATCCTAATCCTGGGTATTTATCTGAAAAAAAAAAAAATTCAAAAGGATACATGTACCCTGATGTTCATCAGAGTCTTCTTTCACTTTCATCAAGAGGCTCTTTAGTTCTTCTTCACTTTCTGCCATAAGGGTGATGATACCTGCATATTTGAGGTTATTGATATTTCTCCCACCAATCTTGATTCCAGCTTGTGCTTCATCCAGCCCAGCATCTCTCATGATGTACTCTGCATATAAGTTAAAAAAGCACAGTGACAAAAAAGCAGCATTATTTTATGCAAAGAGGGCTCAGTAAAGGACAGAAATGGGAGGGAACTAACAGAAGCAGAATATATTAAGAAGAGGTGGCAAGAATACACAAAAGAACTGTACAAAAAAGATCTTCACGATCCAGATAATCACGATGGTGTGATCACTCAACTAGAGCCAGACATCCTGGAATGTGAAGTTAAGTGGGCCTTAGCAAGCATCACTATGAACAAAGCTAGTGGAGGTGATGGAATTCCAGTTGAGCTTTTTCAAATCCTGAAAGATGATGCTGTGAAAGTGCTGCACTGAATATGCCAGTAGATTTGGAAAACTCAGCAGTGGCCACAGGACTGGAAAAGGTGTTTTCATTCCGGTCCCAAAGAAAGACAATGCCAAAGAATGATGAAAGTACTACACAATTTCACTCATCTCACACACTAGTAAAGTAATTCTTAAAATTCTCCAAGCCAGGCTTCAGCAATATGTGAACCGTGAACTTGCAGATGTTCCAGCTGGTTTTAGAAAAGGCAGAGGATCATTCCAGTGCACCAGGCCCAAGCTTCCTGTATCCTGCATCGAACCTGGACTGGAGATTCGTATGGCAAAACCAATACAATATTGTAAAGTAATTAGCCTCTAATTAAAATAAATAAATTTAATTAAAAAATTATAAAAAAGAAAAGGCAGAGGAACCAGAGATCAAATTGCCAACATCCCCTGATTCATCGAAAAAACAAGAGAGTTCCAGAAAAGCATCTACTTCTGCTTTATTGACTATGAAAACGCCTTTGACTGTGGGGATCACAATAAACAGTGGAAAATTTTGAAAGAGATGGGAATACTGGACTACCTGACCTGCCTCTTGAGAAATTTGTACGCAGGTCAGGAAGCAACAGAACTGTACATGGAAGAATAGACTGGTTCCAAATAGGTAAAGGAGTACATCAAGGCTGTATATTGTCATCCTACTTATTTTACTTATATGCAGAGCACATCATGAGAAACGCTGGGATGGATGAAGCACAAGCTGGACTCAAGATCATTGGAAGAAATATCAATAACCTCAGATATGCAGATGACACCACCCTTATGGCAGAAAGTGAAGAAGAACTAAAGAGCCTCTTGATGAAAGTGGAAGAGGAGAGTAAAAAATTTGGCTTAAAGCTCAACATTCAGAAAACTAAGATTATAGCATCTGGTCCCATCACTTCATGGCAAATAGATGGAGAAACAGTGGAAGCAGTGGGTGACTTTATTTTTCTGGGCTCCAAAATTACTGCAGATGGTGACTGCAGCCATGAAATTAAAAGACGCTTACTCCTTGGAAGGAACGGTATGACCCACCTAGATAGCATATTCAAAAGCAGAGACATTACTTTGCCAACAAAGGTCTGACTAGTTAAGGCTATGGTTTTTCCTGTGGTCGTGTATGGATGTGAGAGTTGGACAATACAGAAAGCTGAGCGCCAAAGAATTGATACTTTAGAACTGTGGTGTTGGAGAAGATTCTTGAGAGTCCCTTGGACTGCAAGGAGATCCAACCAGGCCTCCTAAAGGAGATCAGTCCTGGGTGTCCATTGGAAGGACTGATGCTGAAGCTGAAACTCCAATACTTTGGCCACCTCCTGAGAAGTGTTTTCTCATTGGAAAAGACCCTGATACTGGGATGGATTGGGGGCAGGAGGAGAAGGGGAATACAGAGGATGAGATGGTTGGATGGCATCACTGACTCAATGGACACGGGTTTGGGTGGACTCTGGGAGTTGGTGATGGACAGGGAGGTGTGGCATGCTGTGGTTCATGGGGTCGTAAAGAGTCGGACATGACTCAGCGATTGAAATGAACTGAACTGAAGATATGAAAGCAACCTAAATGCCTACTGACAGATGTTTGGGTAAAGAATAAGTGGTACTTACTTATCTGCAATACCTCAGAGATATTACAGATCAGTTCCAGGTCAACACTATAAAGCAAATATAGCAATAAAGCAATAAAACAATATTTTTTTTGTTTGCCCACTGCATATATAAGTTATATTTACAGCATACTGTAGTCTATTATGTGTGCAATAGCATTATGTGTTAAAAATGTATAAAACTTTAAGAAATGCTTTATTGCTAAATAATATTAACCATCATATGAGCCTTCAGTTCAGTTCAGTTCAGTTCAGTTGCTCAGGCTTGTCTGACTCTTTGGGACCCTATGAACCACAGCACGCCAGGCCTTCTTGTTCATCACCAACTCCTGGAGTTTACGCAAACTCATGTCCATAGAGTCAGCGATACCATCCAACCATCTCATTCCCTGTTGTCCCCTTCTCCTCCCACTCTCAATCTTTCCCAGCATCAGGGTCTTTTCCAATGAGTCAGCTCTTTGCATCAGGTAGACAAAGTATTGGAGTTTCAACTTCAACATAAGTCCTTCCAATGAACATCCAGGACTGATCTCCAATCCAGGCTGGATTGGTTGGACTTCTGTGCAGTCCAAGGGACTCTCAAGAGTCTTCTCCAATACTGCAGTTCAAAAGCATCAATTCTTCGGCGCTCAGCTTTTTTAGAATCCAACTCTCACATCCATACACGACTACTGAAAAAATCAAGGCTTTGATTAGATGTACCTTTGTTGGCAAGGTAATGTTCTGCTTTTGAATATGCTTTCTAGGTTGGTCATAACTTTCTTCCAAGGAATAAGCGTCTTTTAATTTCCTGGCTGCAATCACCATCTGCAGTGATTTTGGAGCCCTAAAAAGTAAAGTCTGTTACTATTTCCACTGTTTCTCCATGTATTGGTCATGAAGTGGTGGGACCAGATGCCATGATCTTAGTTTTTGAATGTTGAATTTTAAGCCAACTTTTCCACTCTCCTCTTTCACTTTTATCAAGAGGCTCTTTATTTTTTTTAATTTAAATTTATTTATTTTAATTGGAGGCTAATTACTTTACAATATTGTGTTGGTTTAGCCATACATCTACATGAATCCACCACAGGTATACACATGTTCCCCATTCTGAACCCCCCTCCCACCTCCCTCCCCATACCCTCCCTCTGGGTCGTCCCAGTGCACCAGCCCCAAGCATCCTGTATCGTGCATCGAACCTGGACTGATGATTCGTTTCTTATGTGATATTATACACGTTTCAGTGCCATTCTCCCAAATCATCACACCCTCTCCCTCTCCCACAGAGTCCAAAGGACTGTTCTATACATCTGTGTCTCTTTACCTCAGTCTGTATAATACAAGAGGCTCTTTAGTTCTTCTCTGCTTTGTGCCATAAGGATGGTATCATCTGCATATTTGAGGTTATTGATATTTCTCCCAGCAATTTTGATTCCAGCTTTTGCTTCATCCAGCCCAGCGTTTCTCATGATGTACTTTGCATATAAATTAAATAAGCAGAGTGACTTCAGCAAGTTGTAATCTTTTTGCTGGCGGAATGTCTTGCCTCTATGTTGATAGCTACTGACTGACCACAGTCTTGGTTGCTGAAGGCTGGGATGGCTCTAGAAATGTATTAAAATAAGAAAGCAATAAAGTTTGCTGTATTGATTCACTCCTTCTTTCAGGAATGATTTCTCTGTAGCAGACAGTGCTGTTTGATAGCATTTTACCCCCAGTAGAATGTCTTTGAAAAGTAGAGTCAATCCTCTTAAACCCTGCCGCTGCTTCATCAACTAATTTTATGTAATATTTTAAATCCTTTGTTGTCGTTTCAACAGTATTCACAGCATCTTTACCAGAATAAGATTCCATCTCAAGAGACCAGTTTCTTTGTTCATCCATAACAAGCAGCTCCTCATCCCTTAAAGTTTTAGGATGAGATTTCAGCAAATCAGTCACATATTCATGCTTCACTTCTACTTCTAATTCTCTTGTTAATTTCCACCACATCTGCAGTTACTTCCTCTATTACAGTTATCCATGAGTGTCAGATCAGGTTCTTCTAAACCCCTCTTATCATTAGTAGTTTGACTTCTTCCATAAATCATGGGTGTTCTTCATGGCATGTGGAATGGGAAATTCTTTCCACAAGGTTTTCAATTTACTTTGTTCAGACCCATCAGAGAAATCACTATCGATGGCAACAATAGTTTTACAGTGCCCTTCTTAAATAATAGACTGAAAAATGGAAACTACTTGATCTGTGGGCTACACAATGGATGCTGTTTTATCAGGCATGAAAACAATAGTAATCTTGTTGTACACCTCCATCAGAACTTGGGTGAACAGGTGTATTGTCAGCGAACAGTAATATTTTGAAAGGGGTTTATTTTCCTGAGCAGTGATTCTAAATGGGCTTGAAATTTTCAGTAAGTCATATTGTCAACAGATGGGTTGTCACCAAGGCTTAGTTGTTCCATTGACACATGATAGGCAGAGTAAATTAGCATAATTATTAAGGGCCCTAGGATTTTCCAAATGACAAATGAGCATTGATTTCAGCTAAATGTCACCAGCTGTATTAGTCTATAATTAGAGAATTAGTCTGTCCTTTGAAACTTTGAAGCCAGGCATTGACTTCTTTCTAGCTATGAAAGTCTTGGGAAATAAATCTGTTTCAACTCTGAGGACATCCTGGAAAATCCTTTGCTTACTGATGAGGCCTGAGCAGCATATTCATCTGTGGTAGAATCTCTTGCTAGATGGACAAGTTTTCTGGATAACTTTCGATTGCAGTGCCTTCTCATTATCCACCCTCTGCTGCTTTCATTGCTTGCACATTTTAGTTTGAGCTTTCGGCTCCTACAAGTATAGTCATTTACATGGCAGCTGAGAAGCTAAATATGAGCTTTACATATTGAACCTGTTGTTTTCATGAAGAGTTTGAATTCGTTTACTTATTCCATTGTTTCTCTGACATTCATATTATGCAGCCTCAAGCCTTAGCATGATGTCAGGTATCATGTCTTGATTCAACTTATCATTGAGACATCTCCAAGTGCTGTCTTGGGTTTGATGGAATCTTCTTCGAAAATAAAGCTGTTTCATCTGAATTGAAAATCTGTTGCTTATTGAGGCCACCTTCATTAATTTTCTTTGCTAGATCTTCTGGATAACTTTCTGCAGCTTCTATATCCACCCTTGCTGCTTCATTTTGCACATTTATGTTATGGAGATAGCTTCTTTCCTTGCACTTCATAAACCAACCTCTTCTAGCTTTACCTCTTCTGTGGCTTCCTTACCTTGCTCAGTCTTCATGGAATTGAATAGAGTTAGGGCCTTGCTCTGGATTAGGTTTTGGCTTAAGGGAATATTGAGGCTGAATTGATCTATTATCAAGGTCACTAACCCTTTCTCCACATCAGCAATAATTCTCTTTTGCTTTCTTTTCATGTGCTCACTGGAGGAGCACTTTTTATTTCCTTCAAGAACTGTTTCTTTGCATTTATAACTCAGTAAGCTTAATTGTGTCTGGCTTTTGATTGAAATTGAGAGACAGAAACTCTTCCTTTCACTTGAACATTTAGAGATTGTTGCAAAGTTATTAATTGGCCTAATTACAGTACTGTGTCTCAAGGAATAGAGATGCCTGAGGAGAAAGACAGAGACAGGGGAATGGCTGGTCAGTAGAGCAGTCAGAAAACACAAATTTATCAATTAAGTTTGCCATTTGTATATGGTTGTGGTTTGTGGTGCCCCAAAACAATTACAATAGTAGCATCAAAGATATAGATCACAGATCACCATGACAATATAATAATGAAAAAAATTTGAAATGTTGCAAGAATTACCAAAATGTAACATAGAGACATCAAATGAGCAAGTGCTATTGGAAAAATGGTGTCTATAGGCTTCATTGATGCAGGATTGCCGTAAACTTTAAATTTGTAAAAAAAAAAAAATGCAATATCTAAGAAGCACAATAAAGTGAAACATAGTAACTGAGGCATGCCTGTAATAATTTTAATAAAGAAATAAGTTTCTACCTTCATCTATTGTGTCAGTAAGTAATGATACGGAGAAGGCAATGGCACCCCACTCCAGTACTCTTGCCTGGAAAATCCCATGGATGGAGGAGCCTGGTGGGCTGCAGTCCATGGGGTCGCGAAGAGTTGGACACGACTGAGCGACTTCACTTTCACTTTTCACTTTCATGCATTGGAGAAGGAAATGGCAACCCACTCCAGTGTTCTTGCCTGGAGAATCCCAGGGACGGGGGAGCCTGGTGGGCTGCCGTCTACCGGGTCGCACAGAGTCGGACACGACTGAAGTGACTTAGCAACAACAAGTAATGATACAGTATATACAAAATTTTAATTATAATACTATACACTAATGTGTATAAGGAGCAAAGGAGGAAGGAGCAAAAAGGGAAGGAGTAGATAAAAACAGTAAGGAACAGGGAAAGCTTCAGAGAGAAAGTAATACCTGACAATTTGTATATGGCAAGAAGATGATCACAAACTATTCAACTCATCTTATCTGTCAACATGTTATGAAATTACCTCATTACAAAAATCAGCAAATCACCTACATTAATGTGGTGCAATGTGCTTGGTATAGTGAAGGATACACTAAAAACTGAACCAGGAGACCTTGTCTCCCAGTTATGCTTGATTAAACTGTAGAGCTTGAAAAAACTTTTGAATAAAAATGATGGTGTTATCCAAAGGAATACTGTCTGTTTGACTATCCCTGATTATTCAAAACCAAAAGAGCTCCTATCTATATGTAAATATATTATAGGGTAAGAACCTGGGCTTACTTAGGTTAGCCTTCTGCCTTTAAATTTCTCTGATTATCTATTTTCCATAATTTTACCATGTAATTCAGACTTTTTATATTTTCTTCTGGAGTTGTAATGGCATTCATATGATATTAAAGACACATCAGATGCTTTCTTTCTAAAGCACATGTTTCTTGTTCAGCCCTTTTGCTGAAATTGTGAAGCTACCTCCAAGCAATCCAGAGTAATTGTGCATTTAATTTGTCATTTTCTGGAACACTGGTTTTCAAAACCAAGGCTTTTCCAATTAAATTCAGTGGCATTTTTATCCAAAGAATTTTTCTAAGGGATTGGTTTCCTGCCCTGGATCTGTGTTTTGAACCAGGCAGTTGAAACTTATTATAGATCCAGGACAATTACTTCACATGTAATTCAGGCCTCTCAGGTACTTTCTCCACATAGCGTTGTGATTCTGTGTTGTTGATCAGTTCACATCATGCCTTCTCTCATAGAGAATGGTAGTCTGAAAAGAATCTCAAAATGTCAGTGTAGTAGGAAGAAGGTATATAATTATATATATATGTATATATATCAATCACAAATCAAAAGAAATGTTGACTATCTTTTTAAAAGGCCCACTTTTAGACCTTTTCTTATCAAAGATAAATATCTGTGCATTTTTAAAATTTTTGATTATTGAGTGGACATAAGCTTGATGTTTAGGTTAAAAGCCTAAGTTCTGTTTTGGTAGAGTTTAATTCAATTTTGTATGTGTGTGCTTGGTCGCTCAGTTATGTCTGACTCTTTGCCACCCTTTGGACTATAGTCCAACAGCCTCCTCTGTCCATGGGATTTTTAGCTTTTGTTTAAATCATTTAATAATGAAGTTCAGATTTAAGACTGCATTTTTCTGGGTATATATAGGACAATTACAGTACCCATTAAAAAGTTATTTAATTTGATTATAAGATATATTTTAATAGATTATAATATATATTATATAATTATTTTATAGATTATAGATATATTTGTTGATATGAAGATCTTTCTAGTTGCACAGGGAGTTTTTTCTAATGTCCTCTTATAAATTTAAAATCCATTCATATTTCACTCGTTCTACACACACACAAACCTCACAATGTCTCAACATTTCACAAGGATGAAAAAATATGTATAAAAAAGATGACAGATATATATAAGGAATCTAAGATATAAACTATGAAATATTAAAAAAAAGTAAATTGTGAAGCAGAAGTCCCTTCATCTGTGTAATAATAGGACAAACATCACATCATTTTTACAGTTAAAGGGCATAG
Source organism: Bos javanicus (assembly GCF_032452875.1). Taxonomy (NCBI): domain Eukaryota; kingdom Metazoa; phylum Chordata; class Mammalia; order Artiodactyla; family Bovidae; genus Bos; species Bos javanicus. Next base: position 5,775,179 of record NC_083893.1, on the reverse strand, counting down.
TTCATAGAATGGTCTCTTCTACTCTAAACTTCTCTATTACAATACCTTTCCAGCTCTGATATTAAATGAAATAATGAATTATGAAGGGTATGGTGTTATGCTCTAGTTCTCTTCCTCCTTTAAACACTTACACAATGGCATTTGAAATAAAATACTTTCCAAATATTTTATGTGATTTGTATTATATTTTCTATGTGTTTACCACAGCATTGGTTATATCAGGCAAAGGAGTAAGATCTTAAAGGAACTGGTTGTATTTTTAACAGATGAGAGGTAAATGATAAAAGGTTCCTAAAATATTCTGTAAAAAGAAAATTTGAAAATTAATTTATTATAGAATATTGACACATGGTATGAACAGATAATTCACAAAATAAAAGCTATGCACCATTCTGTATATGTACCACATCTTTCTTATCCATCTATTGATGGATGTCTAAGTTGCTTCCATGTCCTGGTTATTGTAAACAGTGGAGCAATGAACGTTGGGTACAGGTGTCTTTTTGAGTTATGGTTTTCTCAGGGTGTATTCCTAGTAGTGGGATTGCTGAGTAAGTCAGAAAGAGAAAAACAAACATTGTTTGTTTGTGTGTGTGTGTGTGTGTATATATATATATATATATATATATATATATATATATATATGGAATCCAGAAAAATGGCTCTGATGAACCTATTTGCAGGCCAGGAATAGAGGTGTAGATGTAGAGAATGGAGGACTTGTGGACATAGAAGGGGAAGGAGAAGGGTACAAATGGATAGAATAGCACTGACATATGCACCCTACCATATGTAAAATAGCTGGCAGGAAGCTGTTGTATAGCACAGGGAACTCAGCTCACTGCCCTGTGAATAACCTAGATGAATGGGGAACAGGAGGGTGGAAAGGAGGCTCAAGAGGGAGGGGGATATATCCATATGGCTGATTCATGAAGTTGTACAATTGAAACTAATAGAGCATTGTAAAGCAATTATATTCTAATAAAAGAGATACATAAAAATGTGACAAAAATATGAAAGTTCATGAAATAAGGCATACATTATGTTGCTGGTGGAATAAAAATTAAATCTTCCAATGGAAATTTTTGGTAATAGTCATTGAAATTCTTTATAATAGTCACATATCTTGACCTGGCAATTCTAGTCTTAGGAAATAACTTAAAATAGCCAGAGAGGCACTTGGATATTTATTTACGAAACTAAACACTACCACATTATTTATAATGGAAAAAGATTTCAAAACAATATTTATACAGTTAAAATACTGTTGTGCACTTATCCAGGGGAATAGTATGCTAAAATGGAGACTAATGTTTTAAAATATATATCCATCTGTGTCTGAGTCTCCATCTAGCTATCTATCTACCTATCTATATTTATAATGGAAGTGAAAGTCACTCAGTCGTGCCTGACTCTTTGCGAACCAAAGGACTATACAGTCCACGGAAATCTCCAGGCCATAATACTGGAATGGGTAGCTGTTCCCTTCTACACGGGATATTCCCAACCCAGGGATTGAACCCAGGTCTCCTGCATTATAGGCAGATTTTATACCAGCTGAGCTACCGGGGATGATATTGAATGTTATTATGTTAAACAAAAGGAAAGATAACTGCATATGGAGTAGGAACTCAATTGTATAAATATGGAAAAAAGGTAAAATTAATTGTGTCAGCCAAATTTTCCCAACTCCCCACATAGAAAGTAAATGCTAGAGAAGGGGCTGTAGATTTGATTTCCTTTTGATAATTCAGTTCAGTTAAGTACTCAGTCATGTCCGACTCTTTTCAGCCCCATGGAGTGCAGCACATCAGGCTTCCTGGTCCATCATTTCCATGAGTTTACTCAAACTCATGTCCATTGAGTCAGTGATGCCATCCAACCATCTCATCCTCTGTCATCCACTTCTCCTCCCACTCTCAATCTTTCCCAGCATCAGGGTCTTTTCCAGTGAGTCAGCTCTTCACATCAGGTGGCCAAATATTGGAGTTTCAGCTTCAACATCAGTCCTTCCAATGAATATTCAGGACTGATTTCCTTCAGGATGGACAGGTTCGACCTCCTTGCAGTCCAAGGGATTCTCAAGAGTCTTCTCCAACACACAGTTCAAAAGCATCAATTCTTCGGTGCTCATTTTCCTTTATAGTTCAACTCTCACATTCATACATGACTATTGGAAAACCATAGCTTTGACTAGATAGACATTTGTTGGCAAAGTAATGTCTCTGCTTTTTAATATGCTGTCTAGGCTGGTCATAATTTCCTTGCATTTAATTTCCGGGCTACAGTCACCACCTTCAGTGATTTTGGACCCCCCAAAAATAAAGTCTGCCATTGTTTCCACTGTTTCCCCATGTATTTTCTATGAAGTGATGGGACCAGATACCATGATCTTAGTTTTCTGAATGTTGAGGTTTAAGCCAAAATTTTCACTCTCTTCTTTCACTTTTATCAAGAGGCTCTTTAGTTCTTCTTCATTTCTGCCATAAGGATGATATCATCTGCATTTCTGAGGTTATTGATATTTCTCCCGGCAACCTTGATTCCAGCTTGTGCTTCATCCAGCCCAGCATTTCTCATGATGTACTCTGCATATAAGTTAAATAAGCAGGGTGACAATATACAGGCTTGACATATTTCTTTTCCTATTTGGAACCACTGTTGTTCATGTCCAGTTCTAACTGTTGCTAACTGACCTGCATACAGATTTCTCAAGAGACAAGTCAAGTGGTTTGGTATTCCCATCTTTGAAGAATTTCCCACAGTTTATTGGTTGAGAGTTCTGACGAAATGTGGTCCACTAGAGAAGGGAATGGCAAACCGCTTCATTATTCTTGCCTTGAGAACCCCATGAACAGTATGAAAAGGCAAAAAGATAGGATACTGAAAGATGAACTCCTCAGGTTGGTAGGTGCTCAGTATGCTACTGGAGATCAGTGGAGAAATAACTCCAAAAGAATGAAGAGATGGAGCCAAAGAAAAACAACCCTGAGCTGTGGATGTGACTGGTGATGGATGCAAAGGTCTGATGCTGTAAAGAGCAATATTGCATAGGAACCTGGAATGTTAGGTCCATGAATCAAGGTAAATGGAAGTGGTCAAACAGGAGATGGCAAGAGTGAATGTCGACATTTTAGGAATTGGTGAACAAAAATGGACTGGAATGGGTGAATTTAACTCAGATGATCAATATGTCTACTACTGTGGGCAAGAATCCCTTAGAAGGAAAGGAGTAGCCATCATAGTCAACAAAGAATCTGAAATGCAGTACTTGGATGCAATCTCAAAAATGACAGAACTATTTCTGTTTATTTCCAAGGCAAACTATTCAATATCATGGTAACTGAAGTCTATGTCCTGACCAGTAATGGGGAAAAAGCTGAAGTTGAACGGATCTATGAAGACCTACAAGACCGTCTAGAACTAACACCCCAAAAAACGATGTCATTTTCATTATAGAGGACTGAAATGCAAAAGTAGGAAGTCAAGAAACATCTGAAGTAACAGGCAAATTTGGCCTTGGAGTACTGAATGAAGCAGGGCAAAGGAAAATAGAGTTTTGCTAAGAGAACACACTGGTCATAGCAAACACTGTCTTCCAACAACACAAGTGAAGACTCTACACATGGACATCACCAGATGGTCAACACCAAAATCAGAATGATTCTATTCTTTGCCGCCAAAGATGGTGAAGCTCTATACAGTCAGCAAAAACAAGACCAGGAGCTTACTGTGGCTCAGAACATGAACTCCTTATTGCCAATTCAGACTTAAATTGAAGAAAGTAGAGTAAACCACTAGACCATTCGGGTATGACCTAAATCAAATCACTTATGAATTTACAGTGGAAGTGAGAAATAGATTTAAAGGACTAGATCTGATAGACAGAGTACCTGATGAACTGGATGGAGGTTCATGACATTTTACAAGCAGCAGGGATACAAGCTCATCCCCAAGAAAAAGAAATGCAAAAAAGCAAAATGTCTGTCTGAAGAGGCCTTAAAAATAGCTGAGAAAAGAAGAGAAGTGAAAAGCAAAGGAGAAAAGGAAAGATATACCCATTTGAATGCAGAGTTCCAAAGAATAGCAAGGAGAGAGAAAAAAAAAAGCCTTCCCCAGTGATCAATGCAAAAAATAGAGGGAAACAATAGAATGGGAAAGACAAGAGATGTCTTCAAGAAAATTAGAGATACCAAGGGAACATTTCATGCAAAGATGAGCACAATAAAGGACAGAAATGGTATGGACCAAACAGAAGCAGAAGATATTAAGAGAAGGTGGTAAGAATACACAGAAAAACTATACAAAAAAAAAAAAAAAAAAACTTCACGACCCAGATAAACACCATAGTATGATCACTGACTTAGAGCTAGACATCCTGGAATGTGAAGTCAAGTGGGCCTTAGGAAGCATCCCTACAAACAAAGCTAGTGGAGGTGATGGGATACCAGATGAGCTATTTCAAATTCTGAAAGATGATTCTGTGAAAGTGCTGCACTCAATATGCCAGCAAATTTGAAAAACTCAGCAGTGGCCATAGGACTGGAAAAGGTCAGTTTTCATTCCAATCCCAGAGAAAGGCAATGCTCAAACTACCTCACAATTACACTCACCTTACATGCTAGTAAAGTAATATACTGTCTAGTTTGGTCATAACTTCTTCCAAGGAGCAAGAGTCTTTTAATTTCATGACTGCAGTCACCATCTGCAGTGACTTTGGAGTCCAAAAATATATAGTCTATCACTGTTTGCACTGTTTCCCCATCTATTGGTCATGAATTGCTGGAACCAGATGCTATGATCTTAGTTTTCTGAATGTTGAGTTTTAAGCCAACTTTTTCACTCTTCTCTTTCACTTTCATCAACAGACTCTTTAATTCTTCTTCACTTTCTGCCATAAAGGTGGTGTCATCTGCATATCTGAAGTTATTGATATTTCTCCCGGCAATCCTGATTCCATCTTGTGCTTCATCCAGCCTAGTGTTTCTCATGATGTACTCTGCATATAAGTTAAATAAGCAGGGTGACAATGTGCAGCCTTGACGTACTACTTTTCCTATTTGGGACCAGTCTGTTTTTCCAGATCCAGTTCTAACCGTTGCTTCTTTATTTGCATGCAGATTTCTTAAGAGGCAGGTTAGGTGATCTGGTATTCCCATCTCTTGAAGAATTTTCCACAGTTTGCTGGGATCCACACAGTCAAAGATTTTGGCATAGTCAATGAACAGAAGTAAGTGTTTTTTCTGGACCTCTTGCTTTTTCAATGATCTGACAGTTATTGGCAATTTGATCTCTGGTTCCTCTGCCTTTTCTAAAACCAGCTTGAGTATCTGGAAGTTCATGGTTCATGTATTGCTGAAGCCTGGCTTGGGGAATTTTGAACATTACTTTACTAGCGTGTGAGATGAGTGCAACTGTGCAGTAGTTTGAGCATTCTTTGGCATTGCCTTTCTTTGGGATTGGAATGAAAACTGACCTTTTCCAGTCCTGTGGCCACTGCTGAGTTTTCCAAATTTGCTGGCATATTGAGTGCAGCACTTTCATAGCATCATACTTTAGAATTTGAAAGAGCTTAGCTGGAATTCCATCATCTTCACTAGCTTTGTCTGTAGTGATGCTTCCTAAGGCTTGACTTCACATTCCAGGTTGTCTGGTTCTAAGTGAGTGATGACATCACATCATTATCTGGTCATGAAGATCTCTTTTGTGCTGTTCTTCTGTGTATTCTTGCCACCTCCTCTTAATATCTTCTGCTTCTGTTAGGTGCATACCATTTCTGTCCTTTATTGTGCCTATCTTTGCATGAAATATTCCCTTGGTATCTCTAATTTTCTTGAAGAGATCTCTAGTCTTTCCCATTCTACTGTTTTTCTCTATTTCTTTACACTGATCACTGAGGAAGGCTTTCTTATCTCTCCTTGCTATTCTTTGGAACTGTACCTTCAAATGGGTATATCTTTCCTTTTCTCCTTTGCTTTTTGCTTCTCTTCTTTTCACAGCTATTTGTAATGCCTCTTCAGACAGACATTTTGCTTTTTTGCATTTCTTTTTCTTGGGGATGGTCTTGCTCCCTGCCTCTGTACTATGTCACAAACGTCCTTCCATAGTTCATCAGGTACTCTATCAGATCTAATCCCCTGAATCTATTTCTCACTTCCACTGTATAATCATAAGGGATATGATTTAGGTCATACCTGAATGGTCTAGTGGTTTTCCCTACTTTCTTCAATTTAAGGCTGAATTTGGCAGTAAGGGGTTCATGTTCTGAGCCACTGTCAGCTTACTCCATCTTTGGCTGAAAAAAATACCATCAGTCTGATTTCACTGTTGACCATCTGATGATGTCCATGTGTAGAGTCTTCTCTTTTGTTGTTGGAAGAGGTTGTTTCCTATGACCAGTGCGTTCTCTTGGCAAAACATCTGAGATTTTGCCCTACTTCTTTCTGTACTCCTACACCAAATTTGCCTGTCAGCTCGGAAGCAGTTATGGAATGAGAACGATGCCCCTTTTCTCTAGGCAACATAATTCTCCTAAAAGAAAAGGGGGGAATGAGAGAGTCATTTCCTAGGTAGGTTGATAGGGAGTCTAGGGGTCCCCAAGGAGAGAGGGGTCTGGAATTCTCAAGGAGGAAGAAAGGACAAACTTCTTTTGTTTCTCCACATTCCTTAGGATTATATAACAATAATGTATCCTGCCTGAGGACAGTCTTTGGATTAAACCTTCTGGCTAATTCTGTTATCTTAAAATGTAACTTATGGGAGTAGGTCTGATGAGGTCTTTACAACCTCCAGACATTCTTTGGATTATATAACCTCATTGTTAACACTAGCAAGCGGGTACTCTTTCTGCCCCCTTCTGATGCCTAGGTCAGAAGATTTCTCTATCTCCTTTATACTTTAATAAAACTTTATTACACACAAAAAAAATAAGTAAAAATAACTGTGTTTGTGTTTTTCTTTTTGACTTACTTTTCTCACTAATGCATATATATATGGAATTTAGAAAGATGGTAATGATGACCCTATATGCGAGACAGCAAAAGAGACACAGATGTATAGAACAGTCTTTTGGACCCTGTGGGAGAAGGGAAGTGTGGTATGATTTGAGAGAATAGCAGTGAAACATGTATATTATCATATGTGAAACAGATCACCAGTCAGTTCAATGCATGAGACAGGGTGCTTAGGGCTGGTGCACTGGGATGACCCTGAGGGATGGAATGGGGAGGGATGTGGAAGGAGCTTCAGGATGGGGGAAGCATGTACACCCATGGCTGATTCATGTCAGTGTATGGCAAAAACCACTACAATATTGTAAAGTAATTAACTTCCATTTTAAATAAATAAATTAATTAAAAAATAAAAATAACAATTTTTCAATTACTACCTTCTCTGCCATTTTGCTTAGACAGCTGCTTTGTTTTTCTAGCTACCTTTATATTTATTATATGCTGGAAAGAATGACAGAATTGACAAGAATTTAGGGGACCCGGTCTCTGCTAAGGTTCAGTGTGTCTCTAAGTAATCTACACAGGCACTATTTTCTTTTGTGAATAAAATGGAAGCAGAACCATCTGACCCAATCCCTACTCAACAGACCTTGAGGATTGCATGAAATAATGGAACTTAAGAGAATGGCTATACAAACACTAATTTATTATTTTTTTATTGGAGTATAATTATTTTATAACATTTCTTTTATTTTTGATGTACAACAAAGTGAATCAGCTATATGCGTACATTATATGCCCTCCCTATTGAGCCCCCTCCCCCTCCCAGCCCCATTCCAGTGAAGACCCCATTTATATCTTCAGAGAGCACTGAGCTGAGCTCCCTCTGCTATATTGCAAGTTCCCACTAGCTGTCTGTTTTACCCCTGCTACTGTATATATGTCAGTCATAATCTCCCAATTTGTCCTCCCCCTGCTGTGTCCACATGGACTTTCCAGGTGGCTCAGTGGTAAATAATCCTCCTGCTAATTCAGGAAATGAAGGTTCAATCCCTGGGTGGAGAAGAGCCCCTGGAGAAGGAAATAGCAACCCACTTCAGTATTCTTGCCTGGGAAATCTCATAAATAGAAGAGCCTGGAGGGTTATAGTCCATGCAGTTGCAAAAGAGTCAGACACAACCTATTGATTAAACAACACCTTCCCCCATTGTGACCATATATGTCCAATTTCTATGTCTGCATCTCTGTTCTTGCTCTCCAAAGAGGTTCATCTGTACCATTTTTCTAGATTCCACATATCTTTTTTAATATATGATGTTCATTTTTCTCTTTCTGACTTACTCCTCTCTGTACGATAGAGTCTAGATTCATTAACATCCCTGCAGATGACCAAATTTTGTTACTTTATTTTTTATCTTATTTGTCTCTCACCTCTTTATATATCGCCATTGTTCACTTTGTAATGCCAAAGTGGTAACCAAGAAAGATTAAAGAAACTATACTTCCATTTCTCCTCTTTTGGAAAGAAGGGGAAAAAAATCAAAATTTTTGAACTTACAACCTGCTGGAGAAAAAGAAAATCCCTCCACTTTTCCTGCTTCAATTTCTTATCTAAACTCCAGTATTAAGGACTTAGATTGGAAGATCATTTATTTAGAATACAATATCTGTCACTGGTCCAGGTGCAAGAGAGGGTTTGTAAACATCTACATATTGATGTGTGTTTCTAACTTTGAAGAAAGTTTATCAAGTGTCAAAACTTATTCAATAAAATAACTATTTTGTATCAACTACAAAATACATAGCCAGCAGGTAATGGTTATTGGCAAATTTGGGCTTTGAAGTGCTTCTTCTCTAATATAGTTTTATTTTGTGTTTTCTAAAAAACATACTGAACTGTATTTTCCTAAAACCGAATTGTTCATTTGTCTTCTGAGACATGTTTCACAGATCCATAGTTTCACAAACAATTCAGATTGACTTTGCTTCTTTATTTTTTATTACTCTAAAAACTAGAATAATATTTTATCTTGTTACTCTAGAAACTGAGCACAATAAAGCCTATAAAGACAAACCAATTTATTTATCCCCTGAAATTTGCCATTTTAAAAAGAACTTTTAGAAAAGTCTGTAGATCCCTTTAAGAGAAAAACATTTTTCAACAAAACCAGGGTAATTATTTGGTAGTGAGATAAATGTCTAATATTTATTTTCCTTACCTTCTTTGCCTGGTTATCTATTTTAATTACATTAATAGCTTCTTTCAAGAGTCAAAATTTTCTTTTTCCTTTTTAAGAAAATGTTTGCAGCTAAAATAAATACACTGACCAGGGAGTCTCAAACCAATTAACTGCCCGTCTTAAGGAAATCAGCTTAGTTTCCACAGCTGAAACAACAGTAGAAATGATATGATGATGAAATAAAATATAAATGGATAGTACTATTTTAATTCTTTTTCATGATTTCTTGTGAGAATTGAGCACAGCAAGACTATATTTAATTAGACTAAAAGGTAGTATAACCCAGTGGGTTGTATATGCATTAACTGAATCAAATATTACTCTTAGCTTTATCTAAATTTGTTTTAATTCTAAGATTTTGCATATGCATCAAAATGTATTGTGTCACAGAAAATATTGCAGTCTTGACACTTCGTTATTGACAAGATAAAGCAGACTCTCAGAATATGTTGCAGCATGTCTAAAGAAAAGGCACATATTAAGCTTACATTTCAGTTTTAATTATAAAGGTTGGTTACCTACAGCCTGAGTCACTATGTAATTGTCACATTCTCAATTCATTCCTCTTATGAGAATCCAGTTCAATGTTATTCTTTCCAGAGTTCTAAAACCACATGATTTATAATTATCCATATATCTATATTTTATCTGTGGTATATAAATGTGAAAGAATATTCTCTTTATATTTAAATATGTATTACCGGTTTAGCTGGGGTTTTTGCATAAACTACATGAAGCATTTGTTTGATTACCCACTGTATATCAAGTGATGAATTCATGGTCCCCATCTCTATCTAGTAAATTCTTGGGGACATAAGTAAAGCTGGATTATCTAGCTAAGTGATAGCTTAATTCTACCTTTAATTTCCTCAAGTGAAGGCTTTTTACTAAAAGAGGTGGTAAAACCTTGGATAATCCTAATCTTTGCATGCAATTCACAAATATTAAGGACCATAATTATAAACAAATGTTCTTGTTTTTTGTCCTTTATTTTTCTTCCTTATTGTTTTAAACCACTGAACTGAGATCTACATACTTTTTCAAGATCACACTGAAACTCAGGTCTCTTGAACCTCCTTGAGCATGCCTGCATACTAAATTGCTTCAGCTGTGGCTGTCTCTGTGAGACCCTATGGAATGTAGCGTGCTAGGTTCCTCTGTCCATGGGATTCTCCAGGCAAAGATAATGAAGTGGGTTGTCATTTCCTCTTCCAGGGGATCTTCCTGACCCAGGCATCCAACAAGCACGTCCTACATTGGAAGGTGGGTTCTTCACCACCAGCGCCCCCTAGGAAGCCCAAGAGCCTCCTTTGAGAACTGTGTCCTGTGTCCATAAAAGGGTGGCTCCTCTTATCAAATGTCTTAATCAAATTACCTACATTTACAAATAATTTTTCCCCCAATAAATTTAATGGGAGGATATCTTACCTTGGGAGGTGAACATGGCAACCCACTCCAATATTCTTGCCTGGAGAATCCCATGGACAGAGGAGCCTGACAGGGTACAGTTCACAGGGTCACAAAGAGTCAGCCATTACTGAAGTGACTGAGCATCTTACTTTGGTGTATAAACCATTCATTATTTTTATTTAAAAATGTGTCACTTAAAAACTGAGAGGACTGCTGTAAGTCAGAGGCTATACCAGGTAATTTCTTGTATGCATTAAAGATTCATTTTTTTGGATTTAAAATCTGATGTCAGTTTGGTATATCTTTTAGGGTTTTACATGTTAAATATTAGATGCAATTAATTGACAATATTGTATCAGTGGCAGAGTCAAAATCTACTTCATTCCATGAAAAGAATCTGTGTAATGTGTACTTTGTTTTGTTTCAATCTATTATAGTCATAATAGCTGTAGTTGTGGTAGCAATGTTTTTTTTAATCTAATGAATATATTGTCTCTTTGATGTAACAGTAAATCAGCCAGTTGTCAAAGTCCCTTACAGATTCTGATTTTATACTTTTGCTTCAATTACAATTGATTTCTGTACTGTAAATAGCAATTTTATGCTTAATCATATATAAAATGGGTGACTGTGCAACATAGGCAAGGTGCTGAGGAAAGCACTCAACCACAGTGGTGGTGGTTGTAAAAATCTATCCTCTTGAATTGTCTATGCTGGGTAATTCTCTTTTAAAGTATTCTCTTAATTCACCTGATAAAGCAAGAGTAGGTTTTTCCTTAGGAAATGATTTTTCTATGAAAGTATATACACTACTTATTGCTATGGTCAGCAAACACATTGACATGACTTTTGAACCAATAGCTATTTTTTGGTTGTGAGGCTATGGCCTTTGAATATCTGATTTCAGCAGACTACAGGACTTTTTTTATATATAACAGAAAGACACTGAGATCTAGCCAGCTATGACATTTTCTCTCCACAATCAGTCACACTTTGTGCCTTCGCATACAGTCTTGCAATGTCTTTCACAGGACTGTTTTTGTTCAAAAAAAAAAAAAAGCCATATTTTCACAGAACATTTTCTCCTAGTCCTGAGCTGCTATATATTTCTAACATACATGTCATACAATTAATAGATAAAAGTATACAATATATAAGAGCTTCCCATTCTGTCTCCTACTTAAATTAAATTAAGTATTTTCCTATTGTTTATAGTAACTACTGTGTCCTTAGAATGAGTATATTAAGGCTTCTTCTGTGATTTCACTCTTCCAGCATGGAAGATAAAAATAAGAATCCTTGAGATACAGGATCTATAGAAGTCAAGTTGAGAGTATTAAAATAAGATATTATAGGCTTATAATCCATAGACCTTTAATAAATATGTCTTTAGAAGAATCCTCTCAGTTGATTTTCTGACATGTAGCCTCTCTGAGAAACATAATACCATTGCACCTTTTTATAAAATTCCATAAATTGCCAACAGTCCAATCCTCAAACAAGGAGATTAAGTTGATTCGTCCCTGTATCAAAATTTTCTATGAAAAAATAAAACAGATGAATGTATGTAGCAAAAATTTCTATAAACTTGATAAAAATATAGAGGATCTTGAGTGAAAAGCATGACCCTATAGTAAATATCTAAGAATATTTTTCAGAAGTATTTCCATTCTGACTCTTACCATGAATCCATAAGGTCTGAATTCAATTAAGTATTAACATTACTATTTAGTTCAAAAGGCAGTACTGAATCCAGCTTCCAACTGGGCAGGCTGAGGCACACCTTCCCAATTACTCTTCCATCCAGCACGTATGAGAGTTAATGGAAACTAAATAATTTCCTTTAGGAAATATCCATTTGTGGATATCTCAAAATATTTTTTTTTCTGCTGAAAATTTTAAGGCTCAGTTTTTGACATTGTTGTTCAGTTGCTCATTTGTATCTGACTATTTGCAATGCCATGGACTGCAGCACTCCAGTCTTGCCTGTCTTTCACTATCTCACAGAGTTGGTGCCAACTCATATCCATTGAACCAACGATGCCAATAAAAAGCCCCTCCCCCTGAATTTATAAACTCAGAGTGAATTCTACATGTAAGGTTGTGATCATGTTTTTTGAGTCTCTAGTTCTAGTTGAAATATTTTATAGAAGACAAAAAATTGCCATAAGCATAGTACCTATTTTGTATTCCCTTCAAAACGAAAACTTTTTTTTTTATAGCTTTTCTTTTTTTTTTAATTTTATTTTATTTTTAAACTTTACATAATTGTATTAGTTTTGCCAAATATCAAAATGAATCCGCCACAGGTATACATGTGTTCCCCATCCTGAACCCTCCTCCCTCCTCCCTCCCCATACCATCCCTCTGGGTCGTCCCAGTGCACTAGCCCCAAGCATCCAGTATCGTGCATCGAACCTGGACTGGCAACTCATTTCTTACATGATATTTTACATGTTTCAATGTCATTCTCCCAAATCTTCCCACCCTCTCCCTCTCCCACAGAGTCCATAAGACTGTTCTATACATCAGTGTCTCTTTTGCTGTCTTGTACACCGGGTTATTGTTACCATCTTTCTAAATTCCATATATATGCATTAGTATACTATTTTTATGTTTTTCCTTCTGGCTTACTTCACTCTGTATAATAGGCTCCAGTTTCATCCACCTCATTAGAACTGATTCAAATGTATTCTCATTAATGGCTGAGTGATACTCCATTGTGTATATGTACCACAGCTTTCTTAGCCATTCATCTGCTGATGGACATCTAGGTTGCTTCCATGTCCTGGCTATTATAAACAGTGCTGCGATGAACATTGGGGTACACGTGTCTCTTTCCCTTCTGGTTTCCTCAGTGTGTATGCCAAGCAGTGGGATTGCTGGATCATAAGGCAGTTCTATTTCCAGTTTTTAAAGGAATCTCCACACTGTTCTCCATAGTGGCTGTACTAGTTTGCATTCCCACCAACAGTGTAAGAGGGTTCCCTTTTCTCCACACCCTCTCCAGCATTTATTATTTGTAGACTTTTGGATCACAGCCATTCTGACTGGTGTGAAATGGTACCTCATAGTGGTTTTGATTTGCATGTCTCTGATAATGAGTGATGTTGAGCATCTTTTCATGTGTTTGTTAGCCATCTGTATGTCTTCTTTGGGGAAATGTCTATTTAGTTCTTTGGCCCATTTTTTGATTGGGTCGTTTATTTTTCTGTAGTTGAGCTGTAGGAGTTGCTTGTATGTTTTTGAGATTAGTTGTTTGTCAGTTGCTTCATTTGCTATTATTTTCTCCCATTCTGAAGGCTATCTTTTCACCTTGCTAATAGTTTCCTTTGATGTGCAGAAGCTTTTAAGGTTAATTAGGTCCCATTTGTTTATTTTTTATTTTATTTCCAATATTCTGGGAGGTGGGTCATAGAGGATCCTGCTGTGATGTATGTCAGAGAGTGTTTTGCCTATGTTCTCCTCTAGGAGTTTTATAGTTTCTGGTCTTACATTTAGATCTTTAATCCATTTTGAGTTTATTTTTGTGTATGGTGTTAGAAAGTGGTCTAGTTTCATTCTTTTACAAGTGGTTGACCAGATTTCCCAGCACCACTTGTTAAAGAGATTGTCTTTAATCCATTGTATATTCTTGCCTCCTTTGTCAAAGATAAGGTGTCCATATGTGCATGGATTTATCTCTGGGCTTTCTATTTTGTTCCATTGATCTATATTTCTGTCTTTGTGCCAGTACCATACTGTCTTGATAACTGTGGCTTTGTAGTAGAGCCTGAAGTCAGGTAGGTTGATTCCTCCAGTTCCATTCTTCTTTCTCAAGATCGCTTTGGCTATTCGAGGTTTTTTGTATTTCCATACAAATTGTGAAATTATTTGTTCTAACTCTGTGAAGAATACTGTTGGTAGCTTGATAGGGGTTGCGTTGAATCTATAAATTGCTTTGGGTAGTATACTCATTTTCACTATATTGATTCTTCCAACCCATGAAAATGGTATATTTCTCCATCTATTAGTGTCCTCTTTGATTTCTTTCACCAGTGTTTTATAGTTTTCTATATATAGGTCTTTAGTTTCTCTAGGTAGATATATTCCTAAGTATTTTATTCTTTCCATTGCAATGGTGAATGGAATTGTTTCCTTAATTTCTCTTTCTGTTTTCTCATTATTAGTGTATAGGAATGCAAGGGATTCTGTGTGTTGATTTTATATCCTGCAACTTTACTATAGTCATTGATTATTTCTAGTAATTTTCTGGTGGAATCTTTAGGGTTTTCTATGTAGAGGATCATGTCATCTGCAAATAGTGAGAGTTTTACCATAGCAAAAATCAACAAAACCAAAAGCTGGTTCTTTGAAAGGATAAATAAAACTGACAAACCATTAGCCAGACTCATCAAGAAACAAAGGGAGAAAAATCAAATCAACAAAATTAGAAACGAAAATGGAGAGATCACAACAGACAACACAGAAATACAAAGGATCATAAGAGACTACTATCAACAATTATATGCCAATAAAACGGACAACGTGGAAGAAATGGACAAATTCTTAGAAAAGTACAACTTTCCAAAACTCGACCAGGAAGAAATAGAAAATCTTAACAGACCCATCACAAGCATGGAAATTGAAACTGTAATCAAAAATCTTCCAGCAAACAAAAGCCCAGGTCCAGATGGCTTCACAGCTGAATTCTACCAAAAATTTAGAGAAGAGCTAACACCTATCCTGCTCAAACTCTCAAAAAACTGCAGAGGAAGGTAAACTTCCAAACTCATTCTATGAGGCCACCATCACCCTAATACCAAAACCTGACAAAGATCCCACAAAAAAAGAAAACTACAGGCCAATATCACTGATGAACATAGATGAAAACGTTTTGAAAGCCTTTTAAACCATAGTCTGGAAACAAAGGAGATTTTTTTTTAAGTTAAGGGCCCTTAAAAAAAAAAAAAGTTGAGTAACAACATATGCAATTCCTTTGCAAGGAAATATTACTAATTAAAACCCAAACCACTTTATTAGTACACACACCTGCAACTGCAAAAATGATCAATTTCTTTCCTAAAAGCTTAATTCTGGAAGAAGGCTGAATCCTCAGTTCTTCTCCCTAAAGAATTTCCACTTTAAACTCCTACCTTAGTTTTGCCAATGTTGATCACTGACTTTCTGAGTAATCACGTGAAGCACCAAAGCAAAAAATTCATTTTAATCATGGGACTTGTCCCTGTAGATATTGTTGTACTGAGTGGAAGAGAAATAAATGGAAGATAAAAAAAAATCATATTCAAAATGCTGTTATCCTTTATTCATTTATTGCAAAATTCAGACTTAAATTGAAGAAAGTAGGGGAAACCACTAGGTCATTCAGGTATGACCTAAATCAAATCCCTTATGATTACACAGTGGAAGTAACAAATAGATTCAAGGGATTAGATCTGATAGAGCACCTGAAGAACTATGGATGGAGGTTCCTGACATTGTACAGGAGGCAGGGTTCAACCATTCCCATGAAAAAGAAATGCAAAAGTCAAAATGGTTATCTGAGGAGGTCTTACAAATAGCTAGAAAAGACGTGAAAGGCAGAGGAGAAAAGGAAAGATATAACCATTTGAATGAAGAGTTCCAAAGAATAGCAAGGAGAAATCAGAAAGCCTTCTTCAGTGATCAATGCAAAGAAATAAAGGAAAACAATAGAATGGGAAACACTAGAGATAGTTTCAAGAAAATTAGGGATACCAAGGGAACATTTCACCCAAAGATGAGCACAATAAAGGACAGAAATGGTATGAAACTAACAGAAGCAGAAGATATTAAGAGGTGGCAAGATTATACAGAAGAACTGTACCAAAAAGATCTTCACAACCCAGATAACTACTGTGGTATGATCATTTGCCTAGAGCCAGACATCCTGGAATGTGAAGTCAAGTGGGCTTTAGGAAGCATCCCTATGAACAAAGCTAGTGGAGGTGATGGAATTCCAGCTGAGCTATTTCAAATCATAAAAAAATGATACTATGAAAGTGCTGCACTCAATATGCAAGCAAATTTGAAAAACTCAGCGGTGGCCACAGGACTGGAAAAGGTCAGTTTTCATTCAAATCCCAAAAAGGCAATGCCAAAGAATGTTGAAACTACAATTGCAAACATTTCACACTCTAGCAAAGTAATATTCAAAATTCTCCAAGCCAGGCTTCAACAGTACATGAACTGAGAACTTCCAGCTGTTCAAGATGGATTTAGAAAAGGCAGAGGAACCAGAGATCAAATTGCCAGCATTTGTTGGATGATAGGAAAAGCAAGAGAGTTCTAGAAAAACATCTATTTTTCCTGCATTGACTATGCTAAAGCCTTTGACTGTGTGGATCACAATAAACTGGAAAATTCTTAAAGACATGGGAATACCAGACTCCCTTACCTGTCTCTTGAGAAACATATATTCAGGTCAAGAAGCATCAGTTAGAACTGAACATGGAACAACAGACTGGTTCCAAATTGAGAAAGGAGTAGGTTGAGGCTGTATATTATCACCTTGCTTATTTAACCTATATGCAGAGTGTATCATGACAAACGCTGGGCTGGATGAAGTACAAGCTGGAATCAAGATTGCTGGGAGAAATGTCAATTACCAGAGATACGCAGATGACACCACCCTTATGGCAGAAAGTGAAGAAAAACTAAAGAGTCTCTTGATGAAAGTGAAAGAGGAGAGTGAAAAAGCAGGCTTAAAACTCAATATTCAGAAAATGAAGATCATGGCATCCAGTCCCATCACTTCATGGCCAATAGATGGGGAAATAATGGAAACAGTGGTAGACTTTATTTTCTTGGGCTCCAAAATTACTGTAGATTATGACTGCAGAAATTACAAGGGGCTTGTTCCTTGGGAGAAAAGCTATGACCAACCTAAACAGCATATTAAAAAGCAGAGACATTACTTTGCCAACAAATGTTCATCTAGTCAAAGCTATGGTTTTTGCAGCAATCATGCATGGATGTGAGATTTGGACTATAAAGAAAGGTGAACGCCAAGGAATCTATTATTTTGAACTGTAGTGTTGGAGAAGACTCTTGAGAGTCCCTTGGACTGCAAGGAGATCAAACCAGTCAATCTTAAAGAAATCAGTCCTGAATATTCATTGGAAGTACTGATGCTGTAGCTGAAGCTTCAATACTTTGGCCAATTGATGTGAAGAACTGACTCATTGGAAAAGACCCTGAAGCTGGGAAAGACTGAAGGTGAGAGGAGAAGGGGATTACAGAGGATGAGAAGGTTGGATAGCATCACCGATTCTATGGAAATGAGTTTGAGCAAGCTCTGGGAGTTGGTGATGGACAGGAACGACTGGCATGCTGTAGTCCATGGGGTCACAAATAGTCGGACCCTACTGAACAACTGAACTGAACTCTTATCCTCGATCTCAAGTTACAGAATTTTTCTTAAAGACCTCAATGCACAGACTTAGTATTTTAATCAATGTAGGAACAGAAGATGTTCCTACAATGTAGTAACAAAATCTCTTTCTTTTTGTTTGGAAGAGTAGTCTCTTGGTATTTTTTAAAATATTTATTTTAAATAGATATTTAAATATCACTTCTTTTTTGCAATCATTATCATGTTAAATGAGGTCTTTTTCCCACATTTGTTCAGTATTTGCTTTAACTACCGATATTCAAAAAACTGGTACTTGCTCTCACTTAGTAACAGCAGTAATAACAACACAAACCCCCAAAAAGGTTAAAACCTACAGAACATTTATTCTATATCAAGCACCATGCAAAATAATTTGTTAATTGTCTGTGTGCATATTTTTTTATTTTTGTCAATATGATCATATTTGTTTTATTTCATTCATATAAATGTCAAAAACTCACAAAAGCATTTTTCAATTTATAGCCAGTTACTGGCATCTGTGCTATTAATAATCTATTCCCTTTCATGATATATAACTAGAATGCATATTGGATTTTTTATTGTATACTAAACTGCAAATAAAATAAACGTTGCCTATAATTTCACTGCCAATATATCTCTTGTTCACTTAGCCATAATACTGTTTATATGGTTAAGCATCTCAAACAGAATGAAAAGGTAGAAAATGAAAAGTGAGTGCCTCTCTTCCTGGTTCCTTAAGGTAGATAATCAAAATTCTGTTGTTTCTTCTCATACTTAAATATATATATATATATAATTTTAAGTTTTTAAAATTTGATCATCTCTTTTTTAAATAAGCAAATAAAAATAGGTGTCATTCATTTAGTAACAGAATAGTAGTATGTAATTTTCATTGAATATTATTTAAAAGTTGCTTGCTGATGGGTACTTTGTCTCCAGGTTTTATTATCACAATTGTTACATGTGTGAATGACTGTGCGGTAGGTTCCATTGTAAAGCTCAGTAAACAGTGAAGGAAAAAAAGGTACAGAACATTTGGAGAGATTGCTTAGGATCACTCGTTGCCTAGTGGAATGAAAATCCAAATTAAGACAGTCAGACTGCAGATCTGGGCTCTTACTCCTGCAACCTGCATATATTTCTAACAAGCAGAGGCACTTCTAGTTGCTTCGACGTCAGGTGTTTCAAGATGAGCTCTGAGTTGAATAAGTTTCATTTTTCTCTAAATAAAAGTATATCTAATAAATGCTTGTTTATACCTCAATAAATAATATATATGTCTACGTAGAATGAAAAAACTGGATTTCTGTAATTTTATGCTGAAAGATGAGATTCCGGAATCAAGGTACATTTTTTAGCAGAGACATTAGTGAGTTTTTGGAAATCCAAATGGTGGTAAAGACCTAAGAATTTATAGTTTAATGGGTCTTTAAAATTGAATAGAAGCACTTGAAGCAGGAGAAATCCAAGGAAAGAGGGGGAAAGCAATGTGGAAGGAATCTGGAGTCTATTGAAAAATATAACCAGTGAGACATCCCTAATAGTGCATAGTGTGACAACAGGAAAACTTTCTAAATGTGAGATGCCTCATGTTCTTTTTACATTGTCTTCTTTGGTACTGAGCTTGAGCAAGGTATCCTGGGAAGGAGGCTGGACTGCATATGCTGGCAAAGAGTAGAAGTATAGACAGTACAGGAAAAGTAAACGGTACAAGGGAAATGAGTTTCCAAGCTGGAAACTTGGTGTCAGGAGTGGTAATAAAAGTAACTACTCCCCACCCCCACCCCTATATTCCTTTGCTAGAACTTGAAGAATTCTTACTGGCAATGTTAGATTTGCTATAGAACCTGAGAACGGATGACTCTTGAAAATGTGTATAGTTACCTGTCAGCAAGTTGGAACCTCTTGCTGATATTGGAATTGCAAAATGATTTAAGAAGGAGTCTAAGGAAAAGAGGTCTAGAGAAGAGACTGAGAAATATAATTTAAAAAGAGGAGCATTTGGAGAAGACAGAACAGGAGGTCCCACTTCAATTTCCTTTATTAATATTTTAAGAACTATGAAAAATTTGCATAAATATTACAAAAAATTCTTAGACACCCTTGATCCAGATTCATCAAATGTTAACACAGAATTAAAGCTTCAACTATAGGTGTTTTTTCATTCCACTTTCTCTATCACTCTCATGATATCTAGCTATCTATTGATATATTTTTTATATATTTGATATTTTTTGTGGAAATATATTTTTCCTGAAGTGTTGAAGAGTAATTTGTAGATGGGATACTCCTTAACCTCCAAAAAAAGTCTGTGTTTCCTAATAGTAAGGAATTATTTTACATAATTGCACCACAACTACCAAATCTTGATTCAATAACATTATCTAATTCTGTGGATGACAAATTTATTTTGTTAAGGGTCAGATAATAATTATTTTAAGCCTTGCAGACCATAAACCTTTTGTCTCAACTATTCAACTCTGCTCTTGTAGATTAAAAGTAGCTGGAGAAAATAATGTAAATGAAAGGAAGGGCATGACTGTGTTCAGTATAAATTCATTTTCCAGAACTGGTGATTGGATGTCTTTGCTCATGGGTCATGATTTTCTGATCTCTAATCTAATACACAGACCATATTCAGATATGTCTAATTGTCAATAGAGCAGCACTTACAGGAAAAGAAAATTGTTTTATCCTTGCAATCCCTAGAATTGGAATTGGTCATTTCTCTCAAGGATACTTTGTTCCTTTTAAGATGTTGATATTTAGAAATCAAGATTTGTGAACAGGTTTTGCCATTGCTGCTGGGTTTTCGTTGCTTGTAGTCCTTCTCAATGGGCAAATCTGGGAAATTTAACACTTATATATGAACGCATATACCCACATGCATATATATATATATATATATATAAAATTCCCAAGAGTTCACACTGACACTAATGACAATCTAACTTGTCAGATTTTATTCAGTCCTTCCTTCTCCTTTCATACTATATTTCTCTGCTAAGTGAAACCTAGCTTTCATGATCCATGATATATTTACTTATTTTCTCAATCCCTGAAATATAAAAAACTTGTTTTAGGATTGCTAATATACACTTAAAAAAAAAAAGAACTACCAGTTAAGGCTTAATATTTGAAGATTTATTTATTTATGGCATGCTGGGTCTTTGTTGCTACACACGGGCCTTCTCTCGTTGTGGCAAGTGGGGGCCACTGTTCACTGCAGTGTGTGTTTCACATTACAGGGATTTCTCTTGTTGCAGAGCACAGGCTCTAGGTATGTGGACTTCAGTTGTTGTGGTTTCTGGGCTCAGTAGTTGCAGATCTCAAACTCTAGAGCATGGGCTCAATAATTGTGATTCACAGTCTTTGTTGTCCAGCAGCAAGTGAGATCTTCCCAGACCAGGGATTAAACCCATGTTCCCTGCATTGGCAGGCAGATTCCTTACCACTCAGCTACCAGGGAAGACCTAAAGTTTAATGTTTGATTAAAAGTATTTTTGTCTTTAGTCTGTGGGCTTAGTTAAAAAATGAACTTAGAAGTTACCTGGGTTAGATCTTCCCTCACACTGCCACTTTGGTGTATAGTTACATTAATTTGTTTCCATTAATATTCAGTTTTGAATTTCCTACTATATTTGCGAAGAGTTGACTCATTGGAAAAGACTCTGATGCTGGGAGGGATTGAGGGCAGGAGAAGAAGGGGACGACAGAGGATGAAATGGCTGGATGGCATCACTGACTCGATGGACGTGAGTCTGAGTGAACTCTGGAAGTTGGTGATGGACAGGGAGGCCTGGCTTGCTGCGATTCATGCAGTCACAAAGAGTCAGACACGACTGAGTGACTAAACTGAACTGAACTATGTTTGTCAATTTTATTTACTTCTCTTAGTGTATGTGAAACATTAGCATAATTCCCAAAATCAGTACAGTACCAGAAAGTAGAGTCTTCATCTCCTCTTTTCTATCCTTTCTACCATATTCTCATCCATGCTCTGTAGCTGACCAGTCTCATCATTCACTGATTTATTCTTCCTTCATTTATTTTGTTCAAGTGAGCAAACACTTGTATATTTATTTTTATTTTTAATTTCCTTTTTTTACAATAAAGGTAAAACAATTGAGATGATTTATGGTATTTTGATTCCTTCATTTAACAGAGTAGCATGGAAATTATTTCACATAAGTTCATAGCTCTCAACATCATGCTTTGTAACTGCTGCTTAGGATTTATTGTGAATATATCAATTTATTTCCTTAGAAATGAGCACTTAGACAGTTTCTACTATTTTAAAATTACACACAGATCTCAGATGAACAGCCTTCCGCATACGTATTTCTGTAGTGTCACAAGTTTAGCTTTAGGGGAAATTCCTAGACGTGGGAGAGTGGGGTCAAAAGACAAACATACATTGCACTTTATTTTTCTAGACAAAGATCTTTTTGTTTTTGTTTTCTTCCTTTTCAATAGATATAGTACCAAATCCTCTTCTGCTTAATCTTTAGTACTGGACACATAATAAAACCATTATGCATATTTGCTAATAAATAAAATTCTGCCAGGTATGACACATTTGTTGAGAAATAAAACTACTTTGCCTAAAATCGTGGGAAGGTGAATTTAGTTTTGAGAGAAGCTCTGAAGGAGAAATAGGGTGCAGGCATCACAGAAACCTGCCAATAGAGACAGAACTTTGGAAGTGACTGGGCTCAGCTACCACCTGCAAGAGAGGCAGTAAACAGCCTCAGAGTAGAAACTGAAAATGAGGGATGGAGAAATCGTTGCTTTCAGTCCTATTGGCCTCCTTATGAGCAACATCAGCAGCATATGTTTTCAGATACAAGATACTCCATAAAAAATCAGGTACTGAACTTAAATTCTCTGCAGAAATTGAACTTGGGCTTCAGAAAACACAATAGCCTATACCCAGCTTTAAAAAAAATCTATTGCAAGCTTCCCTCTTTCATCACTTTTCATTGCTTAATCCAGATTCAGAAAAATGTGAATAATTCATAAACTCAGACACTTCCTCCATTATGGTAACACCACAGTGCTGAAGCTGCTGAAGTGCTGAAGCTTCAGCAACTACATTTTGCTAAGAAGTATCTTTCAGACTTTGCACCATTTCTTTTCAATAAGGTGTTGCTGCCTTTTAAGTCCAAGGTATTTGTTGTGAAATCATTAGTAGTGAAATAATTTGTTTTATTTTCAAATATTTAAATTTATTAAACACTCTATTAATTCTATGATTTTCCTTAACTTGTTTTTTATGAAAAATGTATCACAAGTGCTATTACTTATCTTTTTTCATTTATAAACGTTTTTTAGGCACTCATCCTATGCTACCTGCTTTAATTGCAGTATTTAAAATCCTCTTAAAATCCCTGACAAAGTTGATATTGCCTTCATTTTGCAGATATAGAATTTGAGGCTCAGAGATGTTTAGTAGCTACTTGTAATGACAGAGCAAAAAGATGACAGGACAGGAGTTTCAATCTGACAGTAGAGCCCACATTTGATTTCAACATGGGTTTGTCTCACACCGTCACTTGTCACATGATGCTGTTGAATTCACAGTGAGTTCAACTAAGCCAAAATGTGACAGAATAATATTAGGTTAGAACAACTTTTAAGCATCATCTCCCTGTGGTCCTTATGGAAATTAAATAACAATTGCATATAAGAGGTAAAAGAACTTCTACATGCTGTTCAGTATTAGAAGGTAGATTTAGAATATTAACAAATTAATTTCTGTGTGTATCATTTTTAAAATATTCTCCATTTTATAAAAGCTTACAGTTGTTGAGTCATAGCAGATACCAAGTACTGAGCTATGTATTGCAAACAATTTATGTCGCTTAGCCCTGATCAGTCATCAAAGTCCACATGTATACATCTTGCTGCCTACTTGACAGTAACACTTAGATGCCACATGGTCATTTCCAACTGTGCTTATCCCTCCTTTCGGACAACCTGCTTATATCTACTCTTATCCATCTCAGAACTGGGAACCAATGTTGCTTGACATCTCAAGTCAGTATCCTAAGGGTTAGATTTAAACATATCCTTTTCCCTATCTTCTACATCCAGTTTATTGTTGCTGCTGCTACAGCTGCTAAGTCGCTTCAGTCGTGTCCGACTCTGTGCGACCCCATAGATGACAATTCAAATCTCTAGATATTTTTTAAATTCAATTACTTTTCTCCATATTCATTGCTATCACTATACTCCACATAAAATCTCTTACCTTACATACTGCTTTTCATCAGCACCAGTTTCTCTGCCTCCAACCTTGCCTCCTTCATCTCAAAGTAGTGGCAGCAGTCTTTTGAAAACATCTATCAGATCATATCCATTTCTTGGTTGGCTGTCTTCCTATTTCTCCTAAATTTAAACCACAGTCTTTAAGAAAACCCCTGCCTAAATTTTTAATCCTGTTTTTTCCATAACTCTTTGCTCTTGCTCAGATGCCTCTACCCATAATGTCCATCTTTCAACTCCTTAAATATTCCAAGATTTTTCTCAGCATGAGGACTTTTAATTTGCTGCTCTTTAGACTAGGAAACACTGCCACTCCCCTGCAAGTCTTTCACACAGAAGGCATTTTCTTGTTCATTTAAATGTCACTTTCTCAGAGGGCCTTTAATGATGACCTTGTATAAAATGACTCCCTTCATTTATGATATGTCAAGTCATAGTAAATGTAATATACCTAGAACATGTCTATCTATTATTTATTAATTTGCTTACTGGCTATCATTATATATTAGATGCAAGCTATAAGAGAAAGGGGTCATTTTCCTACAAGCATGCCTAATACAGTTTAGGTATTAATAGCTGTTAATGAGTGAATTTCTTTTCCGTGGGGATGGTCTTGATCCATGTCTCCTGTACAATGTCACGAACCTCAGTCCATAGTTCATCAAGCACTCTATCTATCAGATCTAGTCCCTTAAATCTACTTCTCACTTCCACTGTATAATCATAAGGGATTTGATTTAGGTCATACCTGAATGGTCTAGTGGTTTTCCCTACTTTCTTCAATTTAAGTCTGAATTTGGCAATAAGGAGCTCATGATCTGAACCACAATCAGCTCCCGGTCTTGTTTTTGCTGACTGTATAGAGCTTCTCCATCTTTGGCTGTAAAGAATAGAGTCAATCTCATTTCGGTGTTGGCTATCTAGTGATGTCCATGTGTAGAGTCTTCTCCTGTGTTGTTGGAAGAGTGTGTTTGCTATGACCAGTGAGTTCTCTTGGCAAATATCTATTAGCCTTTGCCTGGCTTCATTCTGTATTCCAAGGCCAAATTTGCATGTTACTCCAGGTGTTTCTTGACTTCCTACATTTGCATTCCAGTCCCCTATAATGAAAAGGACGTCTATTTTGGGTGTTAGTTCTAAAAGGTCTTGTAGGTCTTCATAGAACCTTTCAACTTAAGCTTCTTCAGCATTACTGCTTGGGGCATAGACTTGGATTACTGTGATATTGAATGGTTTGCCTTGGAAATGAACAGAGTCCATTCTGTTGTTTTTGAGATTGCATCCAAGTACTGCATTTCGGACTCTTTTGTTGACCATGATGGCTACTCCATTTATTCTAAGGGATTCCTGCCCACAGTAGTAGATATAATGGTCATCTGAGATAAATTCACCCATTCCAGTCCATTTTAGTTTGCTGATTCATAGAATGTTGATGTTCATTCTTGCCATATGCTGTTTGACCACTTCCAATTTGCCTTGATTCATGGACCTAACATTCCAGGTTCCTATGCAATATTGCTCTTTACAGCATCGGACCTTGCTTCTATCACCAGTCACATCCACAGCTGGGTATTATTTTTGCTTTGGCTCCATCCCTTCATTATTTCTGGAGTTATTTCTCCACTGACCTCCAGTAGCATATTGGGCATCTACTGACCTGAGGAGTTTCTCTTTCAGTCTCCTATCATTTTGCCTTTTCATACTGTTCATGGGGTTCGCAAAGCAAGAATACTGAAGTGGTTTGCCATTCCCTTCTCTAGTGGACCACATTCTGTCAGAAAAGCCTTCTTCAGTGATCAGTGCAAAGAAATAGATGAAAACAACAGAATGGGAAAGACTAGAGATCTCTTCAAGAAAATTAGCGATACCAAGGGAATATTTCATGCAAAGATGGGTTCAATAAAGGATAGAAATGATATGGACCTAACAGAAGCAGAAGATATTAAGAAGAGGTGGAAAGAATACATAGAAGAACTGTACAAAAAGAGATCTTCACGACCAAGATAATGATGATGGTGTGATCACTCACCTAGAGCCAGACATCCTGGAGTGTGAAATCAAGTGGGCCTTAGAAAGCATCACTATGAACAAAGGTAGTGGAGGTGATGAAATTCCAGTTGAGCTATTTCAAATCCTGAAAGATGATGCTGTGAAAGTGCTGCACACAATATGCCAGCAAATTTGGAAAACTCAGCAGTGGCCACAGGACTGGAAAAGGTCAGTTTTCATTCCAATCCCAAAGAAAGGCAATGCTAAAGAATGCTCAAACTATCTCATAATTGCACTCATCTCTCACACTAATAAAGTAATGCTCAAAATTCTCCAAGCCAGGCTTCAGCAATATGTGAACTGTGAACTTCCAGATGTTCAAGCTGGTTTTAGAAACGGCAGAGGAACAAGATATCAAATTGCCAACATCAGCTGGATCATGGAAAAGGCAAGAGAGTTCCAGAAAAACGTTTATCTCTGCTTTATTGACTATGCCAAAGCCTTTGTGTGGATCCCAATAAACTGTGGAAAATTCTGAAAGAGATGGGAATACCAGACCACCTGAACTGCCTCTTGAGAAACCTATATGCGGCTCAGGAAGCAACAGTTACAACTGGACATGGAGCAACAGACTGGTTCCAAATAGGAAAAGGAGTATGTCAAGGCTGCATATTGTCACCCTGCTTATTTAACTTATATGCAGAGTACATTATGAGAAACCATGGGCTAGAAGAAGCATAAGCTGGAATCAAGATTTCCCGGAAGAAATATCAGTAACCTCAGATATGCAGATGACACTACCTTTATGACAGAAAATGAAGAGGAACTAAAGAGCCTCTTGATGTAAGTGAAAGAGGAGAGTGAAAAAGTTGGCTTAAAGCTCAACATTCAGAAAATGAAGATCATGGCATCTGGTCCCATCACTACATGGGAAATAGATGGGGAAACAGTGGAAACAGTGTCAGACTTTATTTTGGGGGGCTCCAAAATCACTGTAGATGGTGATTGCAGCCATGAAATTAAAAAACGCTTACTCCTTGAAAGGAAAGTTATAACCAACCTAGATAGCATAGTGAAAAGCAGAGATATTACTTTACCAATAAAGGTCTGTCTAGTCAAGGCTATGGTTTTTCCTGTGGTCATGTATGTATGCGAGAGTTGGACTGTGAAGAAAGCTGAGTGCCGAAGAATTGATGCTTTTGAACTGTTGTGTTGAAGAAGACTCTTGAGAGTCCCTTGGACTGCAAGGAGATCCAACCAGTCCATTCTAAAGGAGATCAGCCCTGGGATTTCTTTGGAAGGAATGATGCTAAAGCTGAAACTCCAGTACTTTGGCCACCTCACGTGAAGAGTTGACTCATTGGAAAAGACTCTGATGCTGGGAGGGATTGGGGGCAGGAGGAGAAGGGGACGGCAGAGGATGAGATGGCTGGATGGCATCACCGACTTGATGGACGAGAGTTTGAGTGAACTCCGGGAAATGGTGATGGACAGGGAGGCCTAGCATCCTGTAGTCCATGGGGACCCAAAGAGTCGGACACGACTGAGTGACCGAACTGAACTGAAGTGAGTGAATGAATGCAAACTCAGAATTATAATATGAGATGTAAGTTATTTAACCTCATTTTGAGTGGGCTAAGAAAAATCAAGGCTCAGAACCTTTCAGAAATTTTCTGAAGCTCATTAATCTAATGATTGACACTGTTTTGATTCAGACACAGGTCTGGCTGATTCCGGAGTTTCCAGAGTCTAAAATCTACAATCATTTTAATCATATGTTCTGCTTAAGTTTATCCTTTCCCTATAATAAAGAGAGTGGTAATTTTCACACCCCCTTAAGTTGAGCTTTCACTTGACCTGTAATCAGTTGGGAACTAAAGACATTATGCTGACATAGCTCAATAAGCCCTAGTGATTGGAATCTCTTACTTTGAGCAGCAGCTAGAGTCTAGAGTGAGATGTGATGTCACCACCTCTCTTCCAGCTGAGTAGAAAGTTCTGGAATGGCCAATTCATTTTTCAGGTCATTACTAGTCTGAGTGTCTGGGCCTGCAGGTAACTCTGATAGATCTGCTTGTCACAATAAAGGGTCACTCTCTTACAGTAGCACATATTAGGAGGGAAGTTTTGCCACTAAATCTCTAGGGAAACAATTTTTAGAGGACAACCAATCTATCATTTCAGGTTATAATAAATCTTATAACACCATAAAATATCATAGTATTTGCCTAGTTATAGGACTACATTTCTCCATACTCCTACCAAAGGTAGAATGGTTTATCAACAAGGTCTCCATACAGAGTGTCTATTAAAATTGTTGCAAGTTCCAGGATCATCAGGATACTTTATAACAAACCCAGAGAAATAATTTTTCTATTGAAAGACATCCATTTGATTAATTTTTCCATATCTACCTTTAGATATTTATTGGATAGTGTTCTTGGAAATTTCAAGAAGTTTCTGTACATCTATCTATATAAATAGGCGACAAAAGAAAATAAGACATTTTAGTAATTTTTTTCCAGTTCCACTAATATTCACTAGTTCAAAAAGGAGGAATTCACAGAGGCAGCTTAGGAGTCTTGGATTTATTTTCCACTCTGTTGGTACACAGTTTTCTAATCTTGGATAAGCAATGACAAATGTAGGGATCAAATATGTGAGTTATACAGTGGTGGATGAGAACATGACTGTCTTTTATTGTAATACGCATTTAATGTTCTTTTTCCAGTTATGGTAATGACTCTTCTGAATTCGAAAAGTTTCCTGACAGTTGCGGTCTCTTTTGTATACATACTTTACTTAAACTTATAGTAAAACATGCTCAACTGAATGGTAATGGCCTTTTACTGCTATGTGTCATCCAGTAGATGCTTAGTTCATTAAGGAAGAAATGTGTCTTAGTCACTATTTATTTCAGCTGGCTTCACTTGTAATATCTGGCACCAGCTCTGCAATCATTTGTAAATGAAAGGATGAACACTTTCTCACCTCTTCCAATTCTGAGGAATATATATTTGGAAGTCAGCAACCATAAACAGATTCAGGTTCTAAGTAACCAAGTAAAAAGAGTTATTGTTTAAAATTAACTGGGCAGACATAATCTCATTGATACTGAATCTAAATTATAGGAATTATTTTATTAGGCATATGCTAAGTAGTGGTACATGATAGACTCCCATTGCCCACCCTCTGCACAACAAGAACAACTATATATACTGTTGCTGCTGTTTTGTTGCCAAGTCATGTCTGAATCTTTTGTGACCCCAGGCCCCATGGACTGTAACCTGCCAGGCTTCTCTATCCATGGGATTTCCCAGGCAAAAATAATGGAATGGGTTGCCATTTCCTTCTCAAGGGGATCTTTCCACCCCAGGGATCAAACCTGTACCTCCTGCTTTGCAGGCTGAGTCTTTACTGCTTAGCCACCCAGAAACCAAATATACCATCCTTATGTTAAAGACTGAATGTAGACTCAAAGGGAACCAATGAAGCAAAGAGATCCAGGTTCTACCTGTAGTTGTAATCCTATTTTACCCAGTAAAAGAGAGTGTCAGATCAGATTTTAGTAGGGCAATGCAAGGTATTTTCTCACCATTTAAAGTAGAGTTCTCTGGAATACAATTTTTTAAATGAGGAAATTGTGTGATTACTTCATTAAATCAGCCAGACTTAGAAAAGTATGATATGAAAAACACGTGTATACCTGTGGTGGATTCATTTTGATATTTGGCAAAACTAATACAATTATGTAAAGTTTAAAAATAAAATTAAATTAAAAAAAAAAGAAAATAAACATACTGTTTGAGTTTTTAAAGTTGGTTCCTTCAAAAACCAAATCTAGAAGAGCTGGATATACTGAATGAGAGTAAGTATGCAACACAACCAATGTCCCTTCATTTCACAAGGGAATGACTTTACAGAAAACTGAAGGGTGAAATTTGATAACTCAAAAGTGTTTCAAAATCATATCTGTAAGAGAAAGAACCTCTTATTTCCATAGGAGATAAAAATCACAGTATTGAAATGACTAAGTTACTCACTAGCAAAAAGACACAATTTCTCTTTTTACACATCTAAAAACAAAAATAACAAAATATGTGTTGAAATGTCTTTAATATATTACATTGCTTTAGAAAAATTATACATTTTTGAGATGTATGTATAAAAGAATGATGTCAAAACCTAATGTGTTTTATGACTGGGGAATGGAAATCAGAGCACAGCTAGCAAATCTGAGAAGCAACTCTGTGTGGTTGAAAAATGTGAGTGGTTAGAGTTCACTTCTGAGCTCACATATTGATGAGTTTCATAGCTCATCAGCAGCATCCTGTTTCAGAGATAGGGGAAAAAATGTATGTGTGAAGCGTCCCCTTTCCTAGCTCTCATCTCATTGTTGAAAGTGTCTCGTGTAGTTAATGGATCTGGCTGGCATTCTGCCGGTTGCTGACCTGACAGGAAGTTGCTGGGAGGAAGTAAGAAGGGATCTGCATTACTTGCCAACTAGCCTCCTTCTCCAACAATCATGCTAATGTTGCTGAGTTCAGTTGAATAGGACACATTCTCCTTCCCAACTCCTTGGTTAACATTTTATGCATATTACCTCATAATAAAGGGAGGTCTTTTATTTTTTCCCATATTCAGATGAAGAAACTACAGTACTGAGAGGTCAATTATCCAAAAGGCTAACCACTGACTGAACCATAATTCAAACTCTGGCCCCAGAGTCTGTGTGTAAAAAAACACAACTCTATGTCAGTAGGACTCCTTTTATGGTTATAAAACTCAGTAGAGAAAATCTATATTGAATCCATCATTGACTTCAGGAGGTTTTTATGCTAACAAAACTCTGTAAGGACATGTAAGAAAATCCAGAGTTCTTCTCATTTTCTATTCACTTGAGCCAAATGAAGGAGCAAAACAAATAGGTAAGCTGAAAGGCATTGGGTGAACAAAACTACATCAGAATAAGCTTTTCATGCCTTACCTTTCTTTTTTCTTTTTTCCCTTTTTCTTTTCTTACATAAACCAGGGCCTGCCATTAGATAACATCATTTAGGTTCTGTAAGACTTAATCTATCTTTGGGTGTAGATTTTTAATTTGAGTAGAGCTGTGAATTAACTACACAATGAGAAGAGCTGGGAAAAGTTGTTAATGAAGAAAGTGTTTCTGTCCTGCAGTGTCCAAAATGAAAGTCTTTAAGGATGCTTTATGCAATATCCAACTCATCCTTAATAATGACACCTTTTAAAGACTTCCTAGCTCTAAAAATAATTTCCCTTTAGTTACTTTTCCAGAACTACAAGGCACAAAGTTATTGTCATTTTAAATACGATTACATCAACTCTTCTCAGTATTTCTGTCTAGGCTTATTTAAATGCCTTTTCTCTATTTTTTATTAAACGTCTTTGTCTATTGGTAACAGCATCATTGTGTTGTTTATTTGAATTATTTTTATTTGAGCTGATTAACACCCCTGATACAACACCACACACACACAAAAACATACATACACACAGGCTTCCCTTGTTCAATCCTTTAATTTTTCACATAAGCTTATTCCCAGCTTTTATATGTGTTGAAATTAATGGCTTTTGAGAACATTCATTATCAGTAATATCTTTTTCTGTAATTAGTTTTTTTATTACCTTAGTTTATCCACTCATTACTCTTCTATTTTAGTGCAAATAAACTAGGCAATTAGGTGCAGAACTAAGTAGTGTACTTTACTGTAAATATTTTTCCTCTTCTAAATTTGCATTGATGTTTTATTTCATTTCCTATTTTTTATCATTGCAGTTTGCGATCCTCTCATTAACCTGTTGACTTTTAGGGCAAGGATAACACTGTCTTTCCTTCTGTACTCCATCATGGTTGGAAGCAAAAGCCCTTTCTATACTCTTTCTGAACCTATATGAGGCTATGGAAAAGCTCTGGCTTTTCTCAGAGCCAGACATATATGAGGCTCTGTCTGATTCTGACAGACTTTATGTTTCAAATTACCATACTCGGTAAATTCTAACTGCAGACTATCACATAATCATATAATATCTAAATCATTCTGCACACTGCTACAGGATGGAATCAGTGTAACTAGGGCTCAACTTAATTCAGTCATCAGTGGAGAGTGTCATCACTCTTTAGACTCTGGATCCAGCAACCTACAGTTGTTCTACTCTCTCCACACACATACAAACCATAAACATCATCTTCTCAGTCCTGGTTCTATCAGCTGAACTTCACTTCTGCTCAATGGTTTATATTAAAGACAAATAAGTGAGAAGGATGATTATGTAGTGTCAGTATTGTAGAATTTCATAGACAGAGGAGCCTGGTGGGGTACGCTACTAGTATCCATGGGGCCATACTAGAGTGACTAATACTTTCACTTTTCAATATTATAAACTGTTTTAGTCCAAAGGCTTTGAAATTAAACTGCCTGCCTCTGACTAACTTGTGACCTTAACCTACCTAGGTCTCTTCTTCAATTTGCAAAATAGGGATAATAATGTTATCTAATTAATAGTGTGTCTGTGATGACTACAATGAATACTAAATCTGAAAAATCTTAGTTCAGTGTCAGATAGGAGGTAAATCTTTGTAGATATTATGCATGGCTTTATAGTTTTCCCTTTTAAAAATGTAATTATATAATATATGTTCTAACATAGTTTTGATTTCTTATATTCTTTCATATACTTACTTTAATAACTCATTACGGAAAAAACACAATCATGAATAGCAGTGGGAAATCTCTGGTTTAGACAGTTTTATACATTTCAAAGGTTATACCTACATGATAGGAGGTAATTATATTTAATTAAAGATGGGGAGGGAGGTGGGAGGGGGGTTCAGGATGGGGAACATGTGTACACCCGTGGCAGATGCATGTTGATATATGGCAAAACCAATAGAATATTGTAAGGTAAAAATAATAATAATAATAATATAAAAATTAAAAAACTTTTAAAAAGATATATCGTTAATCTTTAAAAACTTTTAAGGCTATTGGAACTGAATTGCAGAAACATTTGATTTATCTAGCTGGGTTTTTTAAGTGACTGATTATTTGTCTATTTAACTATTTATCAGAATTATTTAAATGATTGAATCAATTAATTAAGTCAATCAAACAGTTTACAGTTTCTAAGAGACCTGGAGTCAAGTGTCCTATTCTCAGATTTGGCACTAACTGACTATGTGACCTTAGGTGAATTGTATTTTCAGTTAATTCTTTATTAGTAACATGAGATCATTTTGTTAGGTGTTTACTAGCTTAAATGAACTGATGGGGGCCTGACAGTTTTTATTATCAAGTCAGAATAAGTAATTCAAAAAATTGCAGATCTGAAGGGGTATTAACTTGTCTAGTCTAAAGACACTAAATTGGAGTGCCTATAGAGCCATGTAGGTAATTACGGTGAAGAAAGAATAATAACAACTCAAACAAGATGATAAAAATGTGATTAATAATCAATATTAGAAATGTAGGAGAGAAGGCTTTTATCTTTTGCTTACAAAAGATGGAATCAGGAAATCTATCTAAAGTGGATAGTAACTCCTTGCTTCTCATTTCTTATTGCCACAAATAAAACAGTCCAATTTTGCCAAATTTTCTGATGTTCAAATGTCAAAAGATATTCCAAGAGGTATCAAAAATTAAGATTTTCACATGAAACGTTCTGAATTTTATATGTAAGCAACAAATTTAAATAATAGTTATAGCCAAAAAAATAGACCATGGGACTGCAGTTTAGCCCAAGAAACACCAAATTGCCACTTTTCCATTCACTGCTTGAATTCCTCCAGAACACACCAAAGAAGTGATTATTAAGTTTATGTCTATACAGTCGATTTGGTATAATGGTCAAATATTCCTACATTTGGGAAAGATTTTTTTTTTAAGTATTAAAATAATAATAATACTTTTTTAGCTATGTCACATGGCATGTGGGATCTTAGTTCACTGACAAGGAATTGAACCCATGCTTCCTGTGTGGAGACTTCACTACTGGACTGCCAGTCCAAATTGGACAGTTTTGAAAGAAAGTTATTTTATTGTGTTGCTTTTGCTAAAACAAAACAAAACAAAACAAACAAAAAAAAAAACTAACCTCAGTACCTGTAATATTTATCTTTTTCTTCTTTTAAAACCATGATAAGAAATCTAATTCTGCCTATTCTTCTGTTGAAGAAAATTATCCCATTCCTGCCCCCTGAGTAACACCTAAGTTTTTTTGATTGAAACTGCAGAGTTGATAGACTTTCTCTGCCTAACCCCTCTAGTCCAGATAGGGTCCATCAGCATAATATAGGAGGGTTATGTTTTTACCATACTGCAAATGAAAATCTTTGTTCCTGGAATTACTTTGCTATTTTAATTAATTATTACAACTATTAACATTACTCTCATTTATGTTTTCTGAATTTCCTTCTTAACTTATGCTGCATAACCCTAAAATGAGATGTTCTTAGGCTTCTACCTTCAGTAAAACCTTGTCAGGATTTAGGCCCAAATAATGTTTTCCCCCAAAGTTGGATAGTTGTTTAGTCATTTTTTATATTTTTATGATATTTT
This sequence comes from Bos javanicus, assembly GCF_032452875.1. Taxonomy (NCBI): domain Eukaryota; kingdom Metazoa; phylum Chordata; class Mammalia; order Artiodactyla; family Bovidae; genus Bos; species Bos javanicus. The sequence continues at coordinate 5,740,351 of NC_083893.1, read as the reverse complement.
ACATTTAATTAATGGTTTTGGTCATAGTTTTAAAAGCTACAAGATTATTTTAAAAATTGAAAACATTTTTTACAAAATTATTTTCTGACTTTACTTTAAAAATCAAAACCAATCATTGCAACTAGAAGAACTACAGTTTTAGCTCATTAGAAGTTTGACATGTTCCTGTTTATCTTAAGAAGTAGCAATAGAGTTTGTGAAATCCCATGTATGGAATTTAGGGTAATATTGAGTATTGTCACCCTGCTTATTTAAATTATATGCAGAGTACATCATGCAAAATGCCAGGCTGGATGAAGCACAAGCTGGAATCAAGATTGCCAGGAGAAATATCAATAACCTCAGATGTGCAGGTAACACCACCCTTATGGCAGAAAGCGAGGAAGAACTGAAGAGTTTCTTGATGAAAGTGAAAGAGGAGAGTTAAAAAGTTGGCTTGCAACTCAACATTCAGAAAACTAAGATCATGACATCTGGTTCCATCACTTCATGGCAAATAGACAGGGAAACAATGGAAACAGTGAGAGACTTTATTTTCTTGGGCTCCAAAATCACTGCAGATGGTGACTGCAGCCATGAAATTAAAGACGCTTGCTCCTTGAAGAAAAGCTATGACCAACATAGACAGCATATTAAAAAGCAGAGACATTACTTTACCAACAAAGGTTTGTCTAGTAAAAGCTATGGTTTTTCCAATAGATGTATGAATGTGAGAGTTGGACTATAAAGAAAGCTGAGCACCAAAGAATTGATGCTTTTGGACTGCAGTGTTGGAAAAGACTCCTGAGAGTCCTTTGGATTATAAAGAAATCCAACCAGTCAATCCTAAAGGAAATCAGCCCTGAATATTCATTGGAAGAACAGATGCTGAAGCTGAAACTCCAATACTTTGGCTCCCTGATGTGAAGAACTGACTCCTTGGAAAAGACCCCGATTCTGGGAAAGATTGAAGGCAGGAGGAGAAGTGGATGACAGAGGATGAGATGGTTGGATGGCATCAGCAACTTGATGGACATGAGTTTGAGCATGTCCTGGGAATTGGTGAAGGACAGGGAAGCATGAGGTCCATGGAGTCGCAAAGAGTCAGACACAAATGAGCTACTGAACTGAACTGGAGTGGCATATAGAAGTCAAGTTCTCTTCCTGCTCTAAAGTGATTCCAGTTTATGTATGAGAAAAGTGGTTGATAATCAACTTTGTAACAGTTAATTACATCACTGTCTAGGTTCATCAATGGTCTTTTCCAAGTGGACTTTTATCTCACTCTAACAGTTTTATGTTTCCTCCTTATGTTCTATATATTATTCCTTTGGGGAAATAATCTAGGAATCTCTAAAATGAGTTCTAGGCTTTCATTTTCTGATTTACTAACAAATCATTATATAAGAGACTATCACCCTGCAGAGAACAAAAGAGCTCATTAATTGTAAGGTGGTGAGGTAATGTTACTCTGACTGGGTCATACAATGTGGCATTTTGAGCCCATAGCAATGCATTATCCATATCTTCCTAACATTTCTTTCTAGTCTAGTCTTGTGAAAGTCACTCAGTCGTATCCGACTCTTTGTGACCCTGTGAACTATACAGTCCATGGAATTCTCCAGGCCAGAATACTGGAGTGGGTAACCTTTCCCTTCTCCAGAGGATTTTCCCAACCCAGGTATCAAATCCAGATCTCCTGTATTGCAGAATCTCCTGGATTCTTTACCAGCTGAGCCACAAGGGAAGCCCAAGAATACTGGAGTGTGTGGTAAGTGCCTAACGAGGTCATTCAGAGACATATTGTTTTAGCCACAACACTGAGAGCTATTTATTACTCTCCAACCTCACATGGAAAAGTTTTCTTCATGTGTTTCTGGAGGAAATATGTAGTATGATGATGGTTATGTGAGGGATTTTTAATAGATTTACTTAAATCCTATCATGTTGGCAGGGGGAGAGGCAATGAGACAGGGACACACATTTGAGGACCCCCTCCCCAGGTTCCTAGATACCTGAGTTTGGACACTTTCCTCTACTATCCCTAAGAACACATTTGTGATGGGAGTGTTCTTTTACCATCAGAGGAACCCCAAAGGTCAGTGAATCAGTACCTCAACTCCATAGCTATTTACTGTTTCTTTAGTAAATTTCCATTTGAACTAGTACTGAAATCCAGTTCTTCAGGATCTCTGTATTTTCCTCATCACTCAGCACCTAAATATCTCAACTCACTGTCTTGTCTTTCTACCAAATTCTTGCCAAATCACAGCTTGCAATTAACTTCTTTGCAATTAACTCTTTCTTCTGTCCTAACAAACATGTCAGGAGAAAGTTGCATCCTTTTGCTGACTAGCTTTACTCAAATGTGTGAGGGAAATGGGGAGATGTTGGTCAGAGTTGAAGATTCAGATAGAAGAATAAAACCCTGGGGATGAATAAGTTCTGGGATCTAATACATAGCATGGGGACTATATCTGTGTTATTGTTGTGATGGCGGGTGCTCAGTCGCTCAGTTGTGTCCTACCCTTTGCGACCCCATGGACTGTCTTGCTTTTGTCTTACTGCCTATTTCTGGTATCTGTCTCTCTGACCAGCCCTTTGGATATGTGCTTCCTAATGGACTAACATCTATTTGGGGCATTGTTGTTTGGTAAAGTGGAATGCTAACAGAATGGATGCTAAAGGCATAGAACCTTGTCTTGCAAGCCCAGTTGAACTTGGGCAAGGCAAACTTCAACATCTTTTTTGATACCCCTAAGTCTTAGTTTTCTTATCTGAAAAATTGAAATACATTTAATATATTAAGGTGTTTTGTTAGTTTTCTAATTTAAGTTAGCAATTTAAAACAACACAAACCCATTATCTCAAAGTTTCTGTTTTAAAAAGTGTGGAAAAAAGTTAATTGCCCACATAATATAGGTGAACTTATATTCAAAGGCTCACCAGACTAAAATCAATAAGTTGACCAGGGCTACAGTTTCACCTGAACCTTGCAGTCCTCTTCCAAGATAAATGGTTGTTAGCAGAGTTCTGATTTTTTTGTGGTGGTTAAGACTGAGATCCTCACTTTATTGCCTTCTTGCTATTAATCAGGAGTCTGTCTTAACTCCCAAATTCCACCTAGCACTCCCTCTACAACATGTCATTTTGTTCCTTCAAGGTCAGCAGAATAATCTGTCATGCTTTGAATGTCTCTGATTTCATTTAATGTCTCTTCTAATCGAGCCAGGTCCACTTTGAATAATCTCCCTTTTGATTAATTTAGATTCAACTAGTTGGGAATATTAAATATGTGTGCAAAATCCCTCCTGCTATATAAAGTAATATAACCATGAGAGTCATATGGCATCCTATTACAAGTCCTGCTCATACTTAAGGGAGGGAATTACTCAGAGCATGGATAGATATCAGGGGATGGGGATCTTGGAAACCATCATAAAATTCTGCCTTCTAAACAGACATCTAACTCTTGATATTACTGTGAGAGTTAAACTAAAATGCATAGAAGTACTTAATTTCGTGCCTGAATTTAAACTCTCACTATCAGTGTGATATCATCAGCTAATCACCATGAGTCTTGATTCTTTTCCCAATATGACCTGTGGGAAATCAGTATCCAGCTTATTTTTCCAAATGTAGAAAACTTATTCTAGCTTGGTTTACACATCCTGGGTTTTAGTAGTCAAAAGTATACTAAACAAATTACTGATTTTTGAATTCTATGGTTTAGATCTTGATAGCATCTAACCTGTTTCATTAAAAACAATTGATCTATACTTGTTCCTAAAATTTAAGTAAAGCCAAACTTCTATTTTATATTGTATTGAAACAATAACCTGCTAGAAAAATACAGCCTCATAATATTAGTTACCACTTGAGCAACTGAAATGAATATCTGGAAAAGAAATCAGAAACTGTCTAAAAGTGTGGAACTTTAAGTGAGGAGGAGTAGGACAAACTGGAAGACGGAAGAAGCAGGGAAGAGGCAGATAAAACTGATTTGCTAACGATTATTCTGAATGCTTCCTCTCTTTATTTGCAGAATAATGGCTCCCTTGAATTACTTTTACTTAAAAATTAATGCAAATCTTAGTGGTTTGTCTTCCTCACTTCTATTTGTAGAAATACATGAAAATATTCTGGGTTTTAAGTGAAAATCATCTTGCCTTTTGTTATTCACGTCAGGGCAGTGGTAAGTCACAACTGAATGCTTGGTGGGCCAGTTTTTGGGCCCTCTGTTTTTTATTGATGAAATGTTACTTTAAAAACAACTAATATTATGTTCACTCTTCAAACAGTAAGTCCTGGGATCCAGAGAAAGGCCTGTAGTGGCTTCATTAGTCACACTCTGTCCTTGACAGTCTTCAGAAGGAAATTCCCAAAGAGAAAACAGGTATCTGTCATGCAATATTTATCCCATGCACCTAGTAACTTGCATTTTTCATGGTTGGTGATATAAATGACATGCTGAGCTTAAGCTAATGAATTTCCATTTCAAACAGCACAATAATATTTTTTTTTTTTTTTTGTATTAAGTTCTGAGCAGGTGGTGTTTTCTAATCATTTATGTTCAGCTCATCTGCTGTCGTGAGCAAGAGGGATTGGATATGTGTGCTGTAGCTTGTGTGGTAAAATAATGATGAATAGAACAAGGTTGTGGATACTTTGATCAGGGAAACATTTAATTTGGGATCCATGGAAACAGAAGTGTATGAGGTGGGGCTGGGCCCTGTCCTTGTCAAAAAGGAGTAATTTAACATCATCTAGCAATTCTCTGGCTTGGTTCCTGTCACTATTGAGAAATGAATTAGAGCAGAGAATCAGGAGCAGAAGTGGCAAGGCATTGTAATTGCAATGTAATTGCAAATTAAACTTTCAAAACCAGGCTAAATGTTTGTCCTTTATGCTCTCAAAGCATCACATTTCAACCATTATCATAACCTTTATTTTCCCTATACTAAGGATCTCTCCAACTATTTGTCTCCCTCAGAGACTAGATCTTTGAAGGCCATAGTACTTCTATTTTGTTTTCAATTGCCTCATCCAATATTTGAGAGTAGATGGATAGTCAACAAATATATGTTTTTAAATAGAATATACTCAAACACTGAGAGGTTTTGAAGATATTCTCAAATCTTATCATCCAAATCCTTTAACAGTAATATTCTCAATCATTTCAATAACTGAAATGTCTGACTTTACATTGACCAAGTCAATAAACTTGTAACATGTTCAATTACATCAAACTCCAATTTGATGTACATTAAAATTAATAATAGAGCTGAGCAACTTTTCTTGGGACAGGTTTACAATTTTAGATCTAAATTTGAGATTTGATGTATAACGTGTTAGCAGTTGGAATGAGACATTAAGAGAATTAGGTTTCAACTGGGAAGCCATTCAGGATGCAACAAGGGCATCATTTGTATAACAGCAGTTTCCTGTAATAAAATTATTATTTACCAGCAACCTGTGGGATGTGTAAGTCACAATAAGAAGAGTTAAGTGAAACCATTACACCATGTTTTATTCATAGTAATTTCTATCCTTTCATTTGTAGAGTGTAAATGAATGGATAGAGAGAAAAATAGACTCAGAAGGGAGAAAAATATAGTATTTCTCATAGCTAGATAATGAGATACTGGTACAAAAAACACCATATAGTTAAGATAGAGGCACTCTGTGGCTTTTTACCTTATCTGCAAAATAAGCATATAATAATCTTTAAAGTTTAAGATCTTTAGACTTCTTAAAGTTCAATGATTTGTTCGCATGGTTACTGTAAGAGGGCATTAAATGATACTAATGTTAACAGGGGTATTTAAGAATGTCATTTTCTAAAAACAATTGTAACATTGATAAAAACACTTTGGGTATAACTCTCTACATGTTATTTTGTAAGAGAAATCACTAAGGTACCTATGTATGTAGCATTCTCTGTGTTTTTAATATTTGGAAAAGATTTTATGGGAGGTTATGAAAGAAAAGATTACTTTTAATGACATGAAAACTTATTTTGTTAACAGAAAGAGATTAAAAAAGAATTAATACATGTATACCATTAGATATAAATAAATACAGCTCAAAGATTGAGAGGACCTAAAGTTAAAGAACTTGTAATTCAAATGGAATCAGGAATTTCTTGAGAACCAAATTATTTTTAAGAATTTCAGAAAGGCAGAAGTATATTGGAGGGGAAGCTGGGGATCAGGAATAAAGGCATTATGAAAGACAGGGGTAGCATGATAAATGGAGGTCAGTGAGACACTGGCTGGTAGAAGCCCAAAGGCCACAGGAAAGAATTAAAGTGAAATGAGATTAATGGACTATAGCTTCTGAGGAGACCTTCACAGTTGCTATGCTACTCATAGGAAAGATGCTTTCCGTTCTCAGGCAGGTGAGTGAAATACTTAAAGGACCCCCTTTAAGTATAATAATAATGGCTAACATTTATTAAATGTTTACCATATAATGCATGTCTTAACTCTTCATGGCAAACTTATGAGGCAAGTACTATCATTATTTCCATTTTACATAAGAAAAAATATATCAACAAAGAGCAATTCCATAGCTTCTCAAAAGACAGAGATAAAAATGATTTAGTGGAGATTCAAATCCAGACAGCCTGACCTGACACCCCATAACAATCCCCATGCCACAGAACTGCTCAAGAGTTATTCTAGAAGCCAGCATAAAATGAAAAGAATGGGTCAAACCTCATTACAATGAAATCAACTTAAAGTTCAAGGCAATTAATTCTCCCCCTTAAAGGAAGCAGCCTTTGGAGGAAAATAAACAAACAAAAAAAGTTTTTTTTTACCCTGAATGTACCACCATCTTCTCTACTAAATTGCTGCTACTTTTTGTCGTGGTGGAGAAATATCCATTCATCCTCAGGAGCTACTAAATTGAAAATAAAATACGGTTCAAGGAAAGAAAAAATTCAGGGTGCAAGTGCCAGTATAAATTCTTCTCAATATAGTAGCATCAATTCTTTCTTCAGACATAGACATATGTAACCAGAAAGTAGAAGTGGCAATGAAGTATCACTGAGAAAGGGTAATCTCTAGAAGAAAACCTGGACATGGGCACAAAAGAGAACAAGAATTTCAATGGGGACAGCTTTTCTGAGATGGAAGGTATTTCTTTTTCTTTCTTTCTTTTTTTTAATGCTATTAAGTATACACTAGAAAATAAGGGGTCTGCCCTCATCTGTATTTTTAGGAAGAAAATAAAATCATTTAATTACCAATTTCCTTCTAGGCGACACAAAACATTTAATTTCAAAGGGATAAGCATAACATTTGTCTGGTATATTTAGTCATGGGTTTCTCCCTTTATGAAAAGCAATAAAACTTTAAAATGCTGTGTTCTTATTTTTATATTTAGAATTTTGCTTTTAACTTTGATTTTAGTGACTTTTCAAATAATCTGTCACTTGCTGTGTCCTCATTTATGATATAACTCCTTGATAGAACCTTGATAAAGGTTCTATTTTCCTCTGATTCTCAATATGCTATGCTAAGTCACTTCAGTCGTGTCCGACTATGTGTGACCCCATAGACGGCAGCCCACGAGGCTCCCCCGTCCCTGGGATTCTCCAGGCAAGAACACTGGAGTGGGTTGCCATTTCCTTCTCCAATGCAGAAAAGTGAAAAGTGAAAGTGAAGTGGCTCAGTCGTGTCCGACTCTTAGCGATCCCATGGACTGCAGTCTGCCAGGCTCCTCCGTCCATGGGATTTTACAGGCAAGAGTACTGGAGTGGTTCTCAAACATTAATGCAATTTTCTCTCTCTTTTTTTTTTTTTTTTCAGAATTAGCACCATCCAACCCTATAAGTATTATTGGTCAAGGGGAATTTATTTGCCCCAGAATCATCTTTACAATAAATCCCCTGGCCCCCTAACCTCACCAAAAATAATGTCTATCTGAAGAAGGGGCTCCAACTATAAAAGACTATGTGCTTTATTTCTGATGGGAGTGGAGAGAGAAGAGGTGAAGAGCCAGAGCCAGACATGAATGGAGATGGATCCTTATGACAGCATATTGTCCAATGTAAAAGTACCAAAGAGTTATACAAATACCCAATTTAATTACTGTTAGTCAGTTAGTGTTGTTTAAAAAAATCAGTTACAACAGAGAGAAGATTGAGATAGCAGGAAGTTACATGAAGAAACTCTTCCTTCAACTGGACTTCCAATGCATTAAAAAACTCTTGAAAAACGGGAGAAGAGGTATTCCAGAACCACATCACCCTCCGCCTTATACAAATATAAGCTGGATGTACACACCCACTGAGCACTGACTCTTCTAAGTTGTCCATAAGCTTTCTTAAACCTCTGGATTGAAAGGGGGAAGGAAATAAGAAAAGTAAAATCTAGTTCAAATTTCTGTTCTCTTAAAACTTACATTCTAGTACTGAGACATGTAATATAAGTACATAAAAATAAGTAAAAATAAATCAATAATATAATCTCAAATAGTTAAATATATAAAGAAGATTAAAATTTACAATAGGGTAAAAATTTGTGGGGTTTAAATATTTAAGAAAGATCTTTCTGAAAAGGGAATTTTGGATCAGTCTGAGGAAGAAAACAGTCATCTTTGCAGAGCCTCTAGTTAGAGATCTTCCCACAAAACATGACTGCAAGGGCAGAAGTCCTGAGGCAGGAATGAGTTTAGCTCATTCAAAGTAGAACCAGAAAGAAGCTAGTGTTCTGCTGAGTTAATCAAGGAAGAAAACATTAGGAGATTAAAACAGAAAGGTGAAAGTGAAGTTGCTCAGTAGTGTCTGACTTTTTGTGATCCCATGGACTGTAATCTACCAGGCTTCTCTATCCATGGAATTTTCCAGGCAAGAGTACTGGAGTGGGTTGCCATTTCCTTCTCCAGGGGATCTTCCTGACCCAGGGATCGAACCCAGGTCTCCTGAATTGCAGGCAGACGCTTTACCCTCTGAGCCACCAGGGAAGCCCAAAACAGAAAGGTAAGTTGATGTTATTCTAAGTGCTATGGGAAGACTCTGGAAAAGAAAGAGATGTATGACTGAATTGGATTCTTTGGACATCTTCTAAATTCCCAACGTACTTCTGAGTGGCTTGAGTGATATCTTTGCTCTAGGGATAAGATAGATTTTATGTCCTCTTTGCATGGATATTTTATATAAAAGGGAATAGGTAGATTGTAGAGAGTCTACAAGTAAAAGCAGAAAGATAGGTAGTTACTCTAGGAGCTGATGGCTTGAGTTGGATTAGGATGGAAGATGTGGAGACCGAGAAGTGGGCCAGCTGACGATCTATTTTAGAAGCATTATGTTTAATATAGGGCTTCCCTCACAACTCAGTTGGTAAAGAATCTGCCTGTAATGCAGGAGACATGGGTTTGATTCCTGGGTTGGGAAAATCCTCTGGAGAGAGAAATGGCAACCCAGTCCAGTATTCTTGTCTGGAAAAATTCCATGGGTCACAAGAGTCCGGCATGACTTAGTGACTAAACCACCACCACCACCATGTTTAATATGGATACAGAAGGCTGAAAGAAAGTGTGGAATCAAGGATAATATAATATCTCCTTTTGAGTATCAGGAAGAATGTTGATGCCCTTAAGTAGAACAGCAAAGATTGGGGAAGAAAGGGGATGAATATGAGGGGAAGGTGGTGGATAGGTATAGTTGGTTCAGTTTGTTGCATGTTACATTTCAGGTAAATATAATGCATTTAAGTACAAGTATAACACTGCATATTATGGATCATTAAAGCATTGGGAGATCAGTTTTGGGGATGTAACTGGGATTTTTTAGATGAATAGAGTAGAAAATGCAAGATTTTATCACATGTAAGAGAGGATAATTTTGTTTTATGTTTTTGTTTCAATTATGAATTCATATATTTATGTACAACAGATCACAATGTAAAATGTGTTTCTTACCTTGGGTCACAGTCAAAGAAAGTTTGCAAACTCCTGATCTGGGAAGCATTTAAAATAGTGAAGGGGAAAAAAAGCCAAGCATAAAGTTCTAAGGCCCTTTGTCACTGAAAGAAGAAGTCAGCAGCAAATAAAGTAGGATGAAAACCAAGAGTCTGTAGTTCAGTTTCTGACATGCTCCATGTATATGGGCTGAAATTAAATAAAACCACCTAGTATGAGCAAAATCATCATGCATGAACTAGTTTATCCTCACTTTACAGATAAAGAACTTCTCAGATCAGTGAATTTATGCTAAGTCACTTCAGTTATGCCTGAGTCTTTGCGATCCTAAGGACTGTAGTCTTCTAGGTTCCTCTGTCCATGGGATTCTCCAGGCAAGAATACTGGGGTGGGTTGTCATGCCCTTCTCCAGGGGATCTTCCTGACCCAAGGATCAAACCCACATCTCTCAGGAATACCTGTCTCCCTCCATTGGCAGATGAGTTCTTTACCTCTAGCGCCACCTGGGAAACGCGTCTCAGATCAGAGTTTCACCCAAAAAAGAAGATTGAAAAAACAGACTGACATATTAAAATTTTCATTTATGCTTCATGCTTTTCTGTACTATGGCATCATTATGTGTCTTTAGACCTTCTTGGGGGACATTTATTTACAGTTTAAGAAAGAATCCCAAAGATAACTTTTATATAAAATATTGTAGTGTCAAGGACACATGCATTTATTAAATGTAAAAATATAGGTTAATTAGTAAAGAAATGTTTATTCTTTGAGCAGATGAAATGTTCCCACAACACAGAAGCACACTGGAGAATTTAGAGGGTTCCTAGAACTGAACTGAACTGACTGAGAAAGTGTCAGAAGGCCAAGAACACATTATCTGCCTACCTACAGAGCTTGTCTACGGTTGTGTTCATAGTTACTGTAGTTTTTTTTACAAGTTCCTTTGATTTTGATATTATTATGTAGGTGGAGGATTTGTGTTTGTTATCATATCCTAGCTACTACAGATGACAGAGACTGAGCTACTCAGCTTTCACTTTTGTTTTTAAATCAGTGGTAACCATATGCTATTTTTCAATGATGGAGTTTTCTAGTTCTGTGGAAGTGATTCTCTGAATTTATGTAAACTTCATGATATTTAAAAAGTAAAGAAATATAGTCAGTTTGAACTGTGGTCCATGTTAGAATACAACAAATTCATAATCAATTTGGTGGAAGACTGTCTCCAAACTTCTAAGACATTTCTTAATAAGCTATGGTAATTTCATGAGAACTTTCTCTAGTGCTCAGTTGATTTAGTGCTAAATAGATAAGTCAGATTCTAAATCAAATCTCCAGAATGAGAAAGTATTCTGGCTAGTTTGCAATCCATCTGAATCATTCACCCGGTTAATGCCCAAATTATCAATTACTGTTCTTGTCGGAACAGGTTAACTCAGCTTTAGAGTCTAGTTTAAACTTAAAAACTGGAACTTTCATCCAAAGACTTCAATTCAGCCACAGTTTTAACCTAATAATTCAACTTTGCAACAGTAAGTAGTCTGAACAAAAAATACAAGGAAATCATGGAAGGAATACCAGATATCATGCTATTCCTTTCCCAACCTTTACTCAATCTTTAAACACATTGAAATATGAAGTAATTCTTCAATTTAAATCTATGTGTTAATTTTTTATATGTGGTTAGTCCTGTGCCTAGCACAGAAAAAAAAATCATTCAATAAAATATTGCTGAATATGTGAGTAAATGAACAAATGAATGACTAAAAAAGTAAATTCTATGGTATCCATATACAATTATGTACTTCATAGGATTATACATTTTAAATGAAAACAGTTAATAATATATTTGATCCCACTTCTGTAGACCCCAGTTTTTTTAATCTGTAAAATGAGGATAAGATGGTGCATGCTTCACAATGCTTTTGCAATGATAATTACATTAAATGATTTTTATCTTTTATTCTGTGTATCCATATATCTATTTTTATTATTAAGCTTCTCCATGTGAGGAAACTTGCTAGTTATTTTTAAATACTTCATCATGTTCACTTCATGGTGTCATAGCCTACTGAGACTTGTCCAAAGTAATAGAGCTGGTGAGAAGGGTAGCTGGGACTCAAACTCAGGACTTGGATTCCCATGCCTAGGATTTTCTCAGGTCTACCATGGCACCCTCCCACAGAGTTCAGTTAATCATAAAGCTTCTTTTATGACTGCAAAAGGCATATTCAATAGCAGTTTGAAAAGAAAGTATGGCAGATTGGGAATGCTTTCATTTATTAAACAAATATTGTATGTGTTACATAAAATGCACTATAGATGCTAAGGAAAAAACAGCAAAGAAAATATTTGTAGTCTTAAGGATATTTCATTCAAGTAAGAGTAATGTCCCTTTATATCATATGCTAGTTTCATGTATATTTATGCAGGCTAATGGGACAGGGTCTACTTTAAGTAGGATTGTCAGGTGAGATCTCTTTGAGAATGTGGTGATTCACCACAGAGTTGAAAACCAGACAGAAGCTAGTAGAAAAATACCTGCTCAGAGGGAATAACTAGGTTTAGGAAAATGCAGTTGACATACTTGAGAGCCAACAACAGGTCCTTATTGCTGAAATACCTTGAGCAAATAGAAGAGCGAAGGAACTGAAGCCAGAGCCAAACCACACTGAATCTTGTACACCAACATAAGGATCCTGGATTATATCAAATATAAAGAAAAATCTTCAGGAAGTTGAAGAGAAACATGACATCACCTCACATTCTCTTCTCTCCTGCACAACCTCAGGTATAGTTTGCTCCTCAAAAGATGGGCCCTGCCTGTAACCAGATCAAGAGAGAGACCCTAAAGGCAACTCCGTCACAAAGTGCGTTTAGAACAACAATTAAACAACACATTCTCTTGACTTGTGTCTGATTATAGGAAGCCAGGAAAATCTATCTGTTCACCAAGTGGTGTAGGACCCAACAGCTTAGCATCCACAAGGCTGGGGAGAAGACGTTGTGCGAGGGCAAAATCTCACAGAACTCTGGAAGTGGATCCCCTCCTTTTCAGTGCACGAAGGCTCTTCCCTCCAGAGTTACTGGATTTACCAAGCTTAGTTTACCAATTTTACCAAATTTACCAATTTTCTCTTTCTCATCTATTTCTTTTATAATTTTTTAGATGTTTGCAGACTTTGTAATGTTCTTTACTATTCCTGATACTGGTGTTACTGCAATTTGGTTGTTGTTTTTTTCAGTTGGTCTAATACTAGGGAATTGTCAATTTTACTGGTCTTTCCGAAGAATCAATTTATGATGCCAATTTTTCCTTTTATTTCTATTATATTAATTTATGATCTTATCTATATAGTTTATTTCATTTATGTTAATGTGCTACATTTTATAATTTGAGATGTGTACTTAGATTATGGATTTTAATCCTTTTTGAATATATTCATATAAACCAAAATTTTCTTAAAGTATAGGTATATAGTATACATTTAATTTTGTCATTTTAGTTATCATTCAATTTAAAATATAATCCAATTGTTATTTAAATAGCTATTTATTTTTTAAAGTGTATTAGATTTTCTAGATTAGGTTTTGTAGAATTACTTATCTAAAAATACGAGATTTTCTTCCTTATTACTGATATTGTTTATTAATTGCACTTTGATGAAAGAACATACTCAGTTTTATCTCTATAACTTAAGATTTATTAACATGTTCTTCATGGCCCGTTATAATCAGTTCTTAAAAATGTACCATGTGTCCAGAAAATAACACTTGCTCTGAAGTTACTGGTTGAGATGTTCTATGTATATCAATTAGAGGCTGTTTGCTAAATTTCAGTTCAAAAGTTCTCTATTTTTATAGACTTTTTGCCTGTTTGAGGTATAGTTTCTAAGAGAAATCCTTTATTCCAATCATGACTTTGCTTTATTTCTCCTAACCCCATCAATTTCTTGCCTTATATATCAAGACCCTATTACATATGTACTCACATAAAAAAAGTTAAATTTTACTGGTGGATATTTTTATCAATGTCAAGTAATGGTTTTGTTGGAAATTATATTTTGGCATTACTGTATCAGTTTTCCTTAGTGTTTTCATGATATATCTGCTCAATTTTTGCTGTCAGCATCTCTATATCATTATATATTTGGTCTTTTGTTAGTCAAGACATCAGACCAGATCATATCAGTCGCTCAGTCATGTCCAATTCTTTGCGACCCCATGAATCGCAGCACACCAGGCCTCCCTGTCCATCACCAACTCCCAGAGTTCACTCAGACTCACATCCATTGAGTCAGTGATGTCATCCTGCCATCTCATCCTCTGTTGTCCCCTTCTCCTCCTGCCCCCAATCCCTCCCAGCATCAGAGTCTTTTCCAATGAGTCAACTCTTCGCATGAGGTGGCCAAAGTACTGGAGTTTCAGCTTTAGCATCAGTCCTTCCAAAGAAATCCCAGGGCTGATCTCCTTCAGAATGGACTGGTTGGACCTCCTTGCAGTCCAAGGGACTCTCAAGAGTCTTGTCCAACACCACAGTTCAAAAGCATCAAGACATACATGACTTTTAAAGAATCCACACTGACAATCTCTGTCTTTTATTTGGAAATGTTAGTCTACTTAATGAAATCACTGATGAATTTACGTTTAATATTTCTTTTACTATTTACTTTGCTTTTTTTGTCCTATGTTTTTGTTCCTCATTTCTTTAAAATGAATGATTGTTTTTATCATTCCTTTCCCTCTCTGCTGGCCAGTGAATCCCATTGTTGTTATTTTGCTCTTTACACTGGGTTTCCTTAGAACCTTTACCATTTAACCAGGAAATTCAATGATTATAGACAACCTTTTTTTCAAACTGCCAAATTATATATTATATACATCATGTGTATGTTTATGTAAATCCTACTACATATATTTATGGGTTTAAATACATATTTCACTCTTATTGCACATAGCCAATGTTTGTATGCTCAATATTGTTTCATAGAGTTAATTTATTCATTAAAATCCATTTACATATTCACCTTTTCAATTAATTTTTTTTCAGTTATATGAGATCATTTCATTTTTGCCAAAACACTTCAATATTTCTTTAATGATGACCTCTTAGTGATTATTGTTTTTTGTTTGTCTTCGTCATTTGGCTTTTATTTTGACAAATTATTTGAGTAAGTGTAGAATTCTTGGTTGTCATTTCCCCCAAGACCACCCTCACTAGATTCAAATTCACTGGAAATAATCAACAGATTAAGCACATAGTTTACTCATGGCAGGATTTATCACAGTGACCTAGTAAGCCCATGTACCTAGATAATAAGAGAGAATGATAAAGACAGAGTATAGAGAAATCCATGCGCAAGTTTCCTTGTGCTCTATCCATCCTGAGGATTAAAGCAGAGCACACTCTTTCCCTTTCAAACAGCAATGTGTGTATGATACATCTGCCCAGGGAAGCTGATAGGAACTTAGTACCTATGGTTTTTATTAGGACTGGTTACAATGGCACCTGCTGCCTTGAACATAATAAAATTCCAGGCTCCCAGAAGGAAAGCAGGTGTTCAACATAAACCATATTATTTTCATTAAAAATTTAGGCAGAGTAAACCACTCTTTGCAGTTAACTGCTTATGAGGAACATCCTAAAAGCCACGTTTCAAAATGCTACCCGAGGGCAAATGTTAGAGGGAGGCCTTTCTATACACAGTGGTCTTAGGCCTCATATGTTAATTTTTTCTGAACAGTGACAATTATTTTTAATAATTTGCAAATGTGATTTCTTTTCTGCCTTCCATTGCTACTGTTTATGTGAGTTATTAGTATCAATGATCTTCTTTTGAAAATAACATGCTTTTTATTTACATTTAAGATTTATCTCTAAGATTGATTATAATATACTTAGATTGGTTTCATCTACATTCTCTTTTTGTGCTTTTATAAATGCAGTGCTTCAAATCTGTTTCTGGATATCTTCCATCAAATCTGAAAAATTTTCAGGCATAACTCTTATATATATTTCCTCCGTTTAATTTTCCTCTGTCTCTGAGGTTCTAATTATTTGTATCTTTGAACTTTATGCCATATCTCACCCTATCAGTAAGTACCAAGTTAAAGAAACATCAGTATCAACAACTCACTATTCCTCTGTTAATCCCTCAAAAGTGAAAGTGTAAGTAACTCAGTCATGTCCAACTCTTCGCAACCCCCTGGACTGTAACCTATGGAATTCTCCAGGCCAGAATACTGGAGTGGGTAGCCTTTCCCTTCCCCAGGGATCTTCCCAACCGAGGGATCAAACCCAGGTCTCCCACACTGCAGGCAGTCTTTACCAGCTGAGCTACAAGGGAAGCCCCAAAAGCCCTCAAGTCATTACCAATCTCTCAAAGGTAATCACTCTCCTGATGTTTGTGTGTGTGTGTGTGTGTGTGTGTGTGTGCCTGTATGTGCTCGGTCACTCTGCATCTGGCTCTTTGTGACCCCATGGGCTGCAGCCCATGAGATTGTCCAGGCAAGAATACATGAGATGGTTTTCTATTTTCTATTCCAGACTATCTTCCCTACCCAAAGATTGAGCCCAGGTCTCTTGTGTCTCCTGCATTGGCAGAAAGATTCTTTACACTGTGCCACCTGGGAGGCACTCTCTTGATGCTTCAGTTCATTTCAGTCGCTTAGTCAAGGCTGACTCTTTGCAACCCCATGGACTGCAGCACACCAGGCTTCCCTGTCCATCACCGACTCAAGGAGCTTACTCAACTCATGTCCATCAAGTCGGTGATGCCATCCAACCATCTCATTCTCTGTCCTCCCCTTCTCCTTCTGCCTTCAATCTTTCCCAGCACCAGTATCTTTTCTAGTGAGTCAGTTCTTTGCATAAGGTGGCCAAAGTATTGGAGCTTCAGCTTCAGCAACAGTCCTTCCAAAGAATATTCAGGATTGATTTCATTTTTGATTGACTGGTTGGATCTTCTTGCAACCCAAGGGAATCTCAAGAGTTTTCAACACCACACTGTTCAAAAGCATAAATTCTTCAGCGATCAGCTTTCTTAATAGTTCAACTCTCACATCCATGCATAACTACTGGAAAAAACCATAGTTTTGACTAGATGGACTTTTGTTGGTAAAGTAATATCTCTGCTTTTTAATATGCTGTCTAGGTTGGTAATAGGTTGGTCATGCTTCCTGAGCCCCACTTGACTTTTCATTCCAGGATGTCTAGCTCTAGGTGAGTGATCACACTGTCGTGGTTACGTGGGTCATGAAGATCCTTTTTCTCTAGTTCTTCTGTGTATTCTTGCCACCTCATCTTAATATTTTTTGCTTCTGTTAGGTCCATACCACTTCTGTCCTTTATTGTGACTATCTTTGCATGAAATGTTCCCTTGGTATCTCTAATTTTCTTGAAGAGATCTCTAGTCTTTCCCATGCTATTCTTTTCCTCTATTTTTTTGCATTAAACACTGAGTAAGTGAAAGAGGAGAGTGAAAAGTTGGCTTAAAGCTCAACATTCAGGAAACTAAGATTACGGCATCTGGTCCCATCACTTCATGGCAAATAGATAGGGAAACAGTGGAAACAATGGCAGACTTTATTTTTGGGGGCTCCAAAATCACTGCAGATGGTGATTGCAGCCATGAAATTAAAAGACACTTACTCCTTGGAAGGAAAGTTATGATCAACCTAGATAGCATATTAAAAAGCAGAGACATTATTACTTTGCCAGCAAAGGTCCATCTAGTCATGACTCTGGTTTTCCCAGTGGTCATGTATGGAAGTGAGAGTTGGACTATGAAGAAAGCTGATAGTCAAAGAATTGATGCTTTTGAACTGTTGTGTTGGAGAAGACTCTTGAGAGTCCTTTGGACTGAAAGAACATCCAACCAGTCCATCCTAAAGGAGATCAGTCCTGGGTGTTCATTGGAAGGACTGATGCTGAAGCTGAAACTCCAATACTTTGGCCACCTCATGTGAAGAGTTGACTCACTGGAAAAGACCCTAATGCTGGGAGGGATTGGGGTCGGGAGGAGAAGGGGACGACAGAGGATGAGATGGCTGGATTGCATCACAGACTCAATGGACATGAGTTTGAGTGAACTCCGGAAGTTGGTGATTGACAGGGAGGCCTGGCGTGCTGTGATTCATGGGGTCACAAACAGTCAGACACAACTGAGCAACTGAACTGAACTGAACTGAATGTCAAAATAGCCATACTAACAATGAAAATAATACTAATTTATTTCTTACTTTTAAATGAGTAAAAACATGAATAATTTCTCTTCCCATATCCTGCTATGCTATGCTATGCTAAGTCGCTTCAGTCGTGTCCGACTCTGCAACCCCATAGATGGCAGCCCACCAGGCTCCGCCGTCCCTGGGATTCTCCAGGCAAGAATATTGGAGTGGGTTGCCATTTCCTTCTCCAATGCATGAAAGAGAAAAGTGAAAGTGAAGGTGAAGTCGCTCAGTTGTGTCTGACTCTTAGCGACCCCATGGATTGCAGCCTACCAGGCTCCTCTGTACATGGGATTTTCCAGGCAAGACTACCAGAGTGGGGTGCCATTGCCTTCTCCTAGTTTATCCTATATTCACCTCTTTCTTGAATATAATCTATGACTATCAGCTAAATGAAGTAGTATTACAGCACTTATAATATAATTGACTCTAGGAAGTGTCACAACTTACTTCAAATTTTATCATCCTAGCACAACTTATTCTATCAATTCTTTGATTAAAGACTTTTGTCAGCTCCTCACAGGCTTCCTAGGTAGCTCAGATGGTAAAAATCTGCCTGCGATGCAGGAGACCTGGGTTTGATCCCAGGGTCAGAAAGATCCCCTGGAAAAGTGAATGGCACCTCCACTCCAGTATTCTTGCCTGGAGAATCCCATGGACAGAGAAGCCTGGCAGGCTACAGTCCATAGGGTTGCAAAGATTCAGACACAATTGAGTGACTAACACACACACACACTATTTTTAAAGTTCAAATTTCTTTTACTGTATTCACAAGACTAGTTTATGCCTCTCCCAAAGATAATCCAGCCTTTTTTCTTGATGCCCAAATTTTCTACTTCCATATCTTTCAACCAGAACTCATGTTTATAGAAAGACACTAAATTCTTTAACCCTAGTCTTAAACTTTGGTGATTTGGTTGCTAAGTTGTGTCCCACTCTTGTGACCCCATGGACTGTATCCTGCAAGGCTCCTCTATCCATGGGATTCTCCAGGCAAGAATACTGGAGTGGGTTGCCATTCCCTTCTCTAGGGGATCTTCCTTACCCAGGAATTGAGCCCTGATCCCCTGAATTGAAAGCAGATTTTTTACTGACTGAGCTATGAGTGAAGCCCTAGTCTTGCACTTTACATCTAGTTATTTGATTAAGTTAAATATTCTTTTTTGTTTTTATTTTGGTATTTTCCAGGATATAATATTAAAATACTACAATCAAATTGTGATTTAACCCTTTGAAAAGGAATATTATTTCTACCACATGTGAAAATGAAATATTTCTGAGCAGTAGTCATTCTTTTATATCTATATTGATATCTATATTTTGATAAAAATGATGTCTGCCTCATAATAAGTACTCAATAAAGAAAAGCTTTTGGTATTTAAAATAACTGTTTCATTATTAGTGAAATTTACTTATAATCATAGAGCACATTCTATTTAATTAATGAGTTCCTAGATCACCTCATCAAATGAGACTGTAAGACTCTAGGCTAGGATTGTCTTAACATTATTTAAAAACTTTAAGTTATTTAATTGCTTTTTAATTTACCCTCAGTTCAGTTCAGTTCAGTTGCTTAGTCATGTCCGACTCTTTGCAACCCCATGAATCTCAGCATGCCGGGTCTCCCTGTCCATCACCAACTCCCGGAGTTTACCCAAACTCATGTCCATCGAGTCGGTGATGCCATCCAGATATCTCATCCTCTGTCATCCCCTTCTCCTCCTGCCCCCAATCCCTCCCAGCGTCAGGGTCTTTTCCAATGAGTCAACTCTTCTCATGAGGTGGCCAAAGTATTGGAGTTTCAGCTTCAGCATTAGTCCTTCCAATGAACACTCAGGACTGATCTCCTTTAGGATGGACTGGTTGGATCTCCTTGTGGTCCAAGGGACTCTCAAGAGTCTTTTCCAACACCACAGTTCAAAAGCATCAATTCTTTGGTGCTCAGCTTTCTTCACAGTCCAACTCTCACATAACTTTTAAATTTGACTTTCTCCATGATTGTCTTTGATGTATCAATTTGAGATCATATACTTGGGAAGTCCATTGAATTTTTCTCAATTCATATGGTCAATGAGTCTGATTCCTACATAACTTTATATCCTCTGAGTTTTATACATAAAATTACATATTGGCAGAAGCCATTCTTTAATGATGTCTCAGAAAAAGAGAATAAGGGGGGAGAATGGGAGGTCATGAATATTTACACCACTTCTTTTATTTATTCTTATTACCTAGTCACAGAATCCATGTAAGATCCTATTGAATATAGTGTAAATAAAATGCAAAATTAGTTTTTGAATGGAAGAGTCAACCAACATTTGCAATAATATGTCAGTGTCTTTTTATGGAAATAGGAAGAGAAATCTATGAGAACTGAGAAGATACATTAATTAAGTTTGATTTTGAAATATGTTTATTTTCTTTCATTACATTTATACCAAATTATAATAATCACAAAGAATGAATTAAATATTCTAATGCAACTGCAGATCCTGTTGATTAAATAGGCTAATCATGCAGAAATTTAAGGTCATGTAAGTGTAATTTAAATCATATTAGCATCATTAGTGTAATTAAATTCAAATTTTTATAGAAATTGTAAATACTTGATAATTCCAATTCCCCTTACCAATTTCATTAGTTGAAATTTTATTTTTTATAAGACATATCTATAAATTTGCATCCCAGAAAAAAATAATTCTATGTGTATTTGAGAACAAATCCATTTTACAAAAGGTAAATAGCAAACTTCATGCTGGTGAATGATTATCTTTAATTTGTTATGATACCTCATGATTAAATCCAAAAGAGATGAGACTTTAGCTCACTTTTGCAATGTATAGGGAAAAGCATCATAGCTATTGCTAAAATATACTATCCATTGTAGTCAAGAATAGCGAGGCCAAATTTTTGTTGATGAAACAAGCTGACAGCTTTTTATGTATTTATGTATGGATATACATTTATGTATTTATGGATACACATTTATTGCTTTAGGAAACTTTTGAACTTATTGACATGGGAAAAGTGAACAATATTATTTATTTCAGGTACAAATAATGAAGAAGATATGCATTGAATAATTACTATCAAGGAATTATTAAATCCAGAAGATAAAACCTTAAAGGGACATTTTAGACCCAGAAGTAATCAGTTACAAGCAACAAACTACCTAAACTAAAACAAAGTTTAAAAAGAAAGGAAACAGCAGAACAATGAAATACAAAGGAAGATGAGAACCATAAAGTGTTACAAATACCAATGATATGATTTATTTTGTTTTTTTTTTTTTTTAAAGAAATTTGGTGAAAATTCTCTGTTTAGTCTGAATACTTTCTTAAAATTATTCATACTTGTGGTTAGCAAGTCAGATGGGTAGATAAATTATTCATATTTAATGTCTCAAATGGTACACTTCTGTTTTGCCTACTTTATATTTACCATTTTTCACTTATTGCATTTGTGTTCTCAGAATGAAATAGTCTATGAAAGTGAAAGTTGACTTATAATTGAAGACAATATTTCTGATAATTTTTAGTTGGAAATATTACTTTAGCAGAATATCTCATATAAAAATAAGCCTGAGAATGTTTCCTAAAACCTACAATCAATAAATTTTTATATCTCTATGGTTTAGAGATTATGTGTCATAATTGTTTTAAAGTAAATAGTCATGTGAAGTTACACAATCATAGCCATTAAGACTTCACTGTCAACATCTCTATTGTCAATAGTTGCAAGATCTTTTACTAAAATAATCAAACAGCCAATCAACCAACCAAAGAAATAAATTTATTTCAATAAAAACTTTAGCTAATGTACTAGGGTGCTTCAAGGAAACAAAACTAACACATCTACACCTTTTTGCGATAAATATAAAGTCGTGCTGTAACTGAGACTGAAAGAGGAGGGAAGTTTGTATTATTTCCATATAACCCAAAAAGCCAGTTGCTAGGGGGTACACTAAATTCCCTTCACTAGTCTCAATGAATTTGTGTTGACCCTAAAGGAAGAGGTTAGAACAGACACTGATGGAGCCAATCTCTTGAAAGTTTTCATAGAATTACAGTACCAAAATCATTAGTTCCAGGATCAGAGGACAAAACAGGACCTAAGCTTAGGGACAGCACCCATCCCTCAGCAGCTCAGGTTTGAGGGTTTTGGGAATACCAGGAGGCAACACCACTGGCCTGGGTGGTATTGTTCAGTTCTGAAACACCATCAAGAGCATGGGTCATAGTGAGCCTGTCCTAAGCGGCACTCAGCCTTAGAAAAATTACCAGATGGAAGTGACTCTAGAAGAGAAAAACAAACTAAAAATGAGGAAGGTGTCTTCTTGAAAGAAAGGGAAAAAAATTATGTTTTGCCACTGATTTACTTATGTGAAACTCATCTCATCACCCTTTTCTGAGTCTGAAGCTGCTCTCTCTAAAAGTGCCATCTCATTGTGCATTGGTTAGTACTACAGAAATCTGGAAACTTATGTGCAAAATTGTTTTAAATTTTGTGTTATTTGGGGTTGGGGCAAACTGGTCACCCCACTGGCTCTGAGAGGCCATTATGGTCTGTGGGTTGGCAGTGTGCTGATTTTATAAAGTTTCTTCCCTACTCAATTCCCACTTTTTGATGAGGTTTCAGTGAGGTCTCTTATGTCTGCATCCTATAGCTTAATTGGCTTAAAATGTATTCTCTTTGGTGTGGTCTTTTGGGGGGCTGATTGGGAGAAAAAAAAAGTAACAGTGTAATTGTTTTGATACTGAAAAATGATAAATGTTTTTTTGAAATAATGAACCAGTCCCTCCAAAATAAATAAATAAATAACAAGAAAGATACTGTATCATAATAGAAAAGTGAGCATGTAAGAGGTATGCCTGGAGAACTGTGAACAATATTTGGAGTCTTTGGAGGGAGAAGACCATGTGGAAGGGCTAGAGGTCCCTCAAACTTCATTTAAATGTATAGGTCTATGAGGCGGAATATATGCTAGATAAATCTTTGATAACCATTTATGGCACAAAAGCTGTTTAAAATGTGGAAGTGAAAATCTTTACAACATTTAGCAAAGACAGAGTACAAATTCCCTTGCAGATGCTAGAGCTATCCATTCCTATTTACTGAATAGTGAGGTTTCGGTAATATAATATGGTTGCTTTTTTCATGCGTTGGCCATAAACTGAATTAGCAAATCCTGGTGGAAAAATCCATCATTGTGAAATTATAATTATTCTTATTAACATACAACTTGCTTGCATATTAAACAATTAAATATTGATGCAGGTTAAAAAATGGATCATATTCTTTTATTAAGAACAAAATGCATTTAATATTTCTCTTCCTAAAAATAATGTGTATGTAGTCATACCAATTAGTGAAAGGGTAGGAGGAGACTACAAATTTTTCTTTCTATGCTTTGCTTTGTCTCATTGATTGGCATAATGCAGTAAGTACATTTCTGAAGATAAATGCTCTAGAAAGTCTCTGGCATCTGTGCCAGAATGTTTATGGCAGCACTAATTTTTCTGCCTCCTTCACCTCAAATTAAAAAAGAAACAAAAAAAGCGAAACAAAATCACAGGATACAGCTTCAGTATCAACAAGGGGAGAAAGGAAAATTGAATTCATCTTGATACAACCATACTGTGAATCACTATAGAGTTGACAAAAAAGGATGTGTAAAATATACAACTCTGAAATTTAAGGGTATATTTTATTTGGTTCCAAAGTAAAAAATAAAATTCCAGAGATATACCAGTTGTATGATGCTTTGTAAATAAAACTCATATGTGTGTGTGTGTATATATATATATATACACTTAAGCTTGGAGAAAGCTGTGGATTATATAGCCCAGGCTAACATTAATTACACTGGAAAGTGACAGACATAAATGAACTTCCTGCACAAAATTTAAAGTTTAATAGCTATTTTCAAAATTTTATTAACTTTTTGTCTCTTTTTAGCCAATTTGTCAGAGAAGGCAATGGCATCCCACTCCAGCACTCTTGCCTGGAAAATCCCATGGATGGAGGAGCCTGGTGGGCTACAGTCCATGGGGTCGCTAAGAGTCGGACACAACTGAGCAACTTCACTTTATGGCAACCCACTCCAGTGTTCTGGCCTGGAGAATCCCAGGGGCAGGGGAGCCTGGTGGGCTGCCATATATGGGGTCGCACAGAGTTGGACCCGACTGAAGCGACTTAGCAGCAGCAGCAGCAAGTTGACTCAGGCTGAGTTGAGTAGAAATGGATTTTATAAAATATTGGATTGTTCACTGGGTTATTGAGAGAGCTGAAGAATCATTTGGAAAAAAAATTTCAAAACTCCACATCATGATGTGTAGTTGTTACCAGTAATGAAATGTAGGTGATCAAGTATAGACCTAGCTTCTCTGTTTAATTTCCAAATGTTTGGTGACAAATTTTAATTACCAGAATGTTTAATATATAGGTGAATCTGATTTTGCTCTTCCTTCTGACAAAGCCCTTGTTTTTTGTGTTAATAAAAATGTGTCTTTTATATTAGTTCCCCACTATCACCAAAACCTGTTAAAATTAGGTTGAAATTTCATTGTGGAAAGTTAATCTCTTTCTATTCTTAAGTTCTCCACTTCAGCAATTTGGCATCTCTCCATTTATTGTGAATATCTTCACATATTTTTAGAATTTATGAACTTTCCCCGTTATTATATTTGTGTATTTGATTAAGTTGATTCCTGGGTTTTTGTTGCTCTTGTGAAGTTTTTGTTGCTCTTGTGAAGTGTAATCTTTTCTGTTACATTTTTTGAATTAATTTTTGATGGTGTAGAGGAATTTCCTTGATTTATTTATTTTGCTCTTTACAATGTTGTGGAAATTTTCAAAAAGTTCTACTAAATTTTTGGGTTTTGAGGGTACTGTGCCATCTTGGAATAATTATTCCATTATATCTTCCTTTCCAAAGGTCAAATATTACCATTTTTCTCTTATCATTTGGTTTTTTTGTTTTATTTTGTTTTGACCATCTCTTATATAATTATTAAATGATAGTAGAGAGAATGGGTGTTCTTCGTTTGTTCTCTATCTCAAATAAACTGTTTCTAAATATTCTTTCCACTGAATATGACGTGTACTATTCTTTTTATTAGCTAATCTTCACATATTATGTAAATGCTCTTAAATTTTTGTTTCTCTAAAGTTTTTTGAAAGTAAAAATGAAATTTAGGCAGTGCTTTCTTATTTTATTACACTGAATTCAAATTAAGTGTGAAATTTTAAGCAGTGCTTTTCTGAATTCATTTCACTTATGTTGTTTTACTTCTTTGGTCAAATAATTGAGTGCATCATAATAATAAACTTTCAGATACTAACCTTTTTTACATTTGAGTGATAATCAAAGCCATATATGTGTGTGTATGTAAATATATATATTTAAAATGCACATTTAGAGTTGACTGTGTATGATTTTATGAATTTTGTCTATAAAAATAAAATTAACCTGAACAGTTATTTATCCTTCTATATTTATCTGGTTTGATATAAAGGTTATAATAACCTTGAGAAATATATTATTGGAATTTCAGTATTCTCATGTTTTGCAGAATTTTTTTCCTCCATGATTTTCAAGTTATGGTTTTACATGTGTCTGGATGCTTTATAAGTCATGCCAAGAATCTAACACTCGATAGGGAAGCTTGGTTTCTTATTTAATAGCAACATGTACTTTTTAAAAACGTTTTAGACTGTTTATTTATTATTGAACTTTTATTTTGTTTATTTTTTGGCTGCACCACACAGCATGATGGACTTTAGTTCCCCAAGCAGGTTCAAACTCAGGTGCATGGCAATGAGAGCACAGAGTCTAGGGAAGCCCCGACAATGAGTAATTTTAACTTAGGACAGAGAATGAGAATCTCTTCAAAAAGTGCAACGTAGACTGTAGGAAAGAGAAGCACGTGTGCTTCAAAATGCGATGGAAATTTTAGGCTGCCCAGTCCAACAATGTATATGTGAAATATGAAAACCAGACCAAATAAAATAAATATACTTCACTATGTGAGAACGATTAAAGGACTACTTCATGATAGTTAACAGTGTTTGTTCCACTCGAGGCAAAACTTTAACTTTGTCATTATCTTGCGATGCTTCACCCATGGCAGGCAGCGTCACATATGGACAAACATAAACTTCCACATGTTCTCAGTCAGTCACGTAAGCATCAACATGAGTTTCTGTGATATAGGCTCCCAACTGCAATGACATAAAGATGTAAGATACAAGTGAAATTTAAATACTCTGTAACATGTAAGAAGATTGTTACCTGCTTTTATCAAAATAATTGGATCACTGAAAATAAGTGTTTGGAGCTGCATTTTAAGAAATAGAAGCCAAAAATATAGCATTCTTGCTTCTAACTATAGCAACTCTCCTCCTCCTCCTGTTGACATCTTGAAACTATTTTGTTTCAATTCTTTTTTCCACTAATAACTAAGGAGGATTAGGTAAGTATTATAACATAAGTAATACTAGTGCTTGGAAAGAAAAATGGTATTAAGCAACACACCTCAATTTCAACTGAGGTTTTTAACCATTTGTCTGCTATTTGAGTACGATGGGTCTCTGTCTCACAGAGAAGTATTTAACCTAGTGTTCAGAGAATTAGTTCTTTGGATCCAAGTTACACTGTTAAGATCAATGTCATAAAATGTTAAAGAAACATAAAAAATGGACAGTTGAAGGTTTTCAGCATCAGTGATGTTATTGAACAAAAAAAGACTCTCAAAGGTAATAATTCTCAAACTTTCATGGTCCAAACTATGTCAGTTATTCTTTTGGCAAACTAAACTAATCTCAAAGGATTCCCTGGGTTTAGAAAATGTCAAAGTAATGAGAATTTAAATGAGACAGCCCAGTAATTTGCAATTAAACTATACAACAGTTATAATTTTAAGACTAAGCTCCAAAATGCTATCAAGTAGCTTTATGAATTATAGAAAGTAAAAGAGGATAAAATACTACATAGGAGCTGAAGCTGATTATTTCTTATCTTAGTCTCTTTGTTAGACACAGACAGCAAATACTTGTTAGTATTTAATGAGTAATGCTGAGCTGTCATAATCCCAGCTTCTATCTTTTCACAAAGCTATTCATCTTATTATAAATCTAAATTCAATAGGTGTTCAACTGTGGGACCCAAGATGAATCAGTGCTGTGTATATTAATTTAAGTTACAGTGGGAGATTTAGCCTGTAGATTAACTTTGGTTACAAGGAAACTTTAAGGAAAAGAGACTTTTCACCTCTACAGCATACATTAGCACATTTTGGATGGTAACATGCCTTCGGAGGGGTTATATAACATGATATTTTATAATTTTTTTAAATACATGTGATTGACAATTCAAGGGTTTCCTATCCCTTACAGAGAAAATGTAAACATGCCACAGGCATGGCATATTAAAAAAAAAAAAAAAGAGTATGGACTTCATAGTCAGTTCCTCATGCATGTGTGTTTAGTTGCTAAATTGTGTCCAACTCTTGGGATCCCAAGGACTGTAGCCCATCAGGCTCCTCTGTCCATGGGACTTCCCAGTCAAGATTGCTGGAGTGGGTTACCGTTTCCTACTCCAGGGGATCTTCATGGATCAAGGATTGAACCCATGTCTCCTGCATTGCAGGCAGATTTTTCACCACTGAGCCACAAGGGAAGCCCCAATGAGGCATAGTTTCCTTCTTTTACTTCCTTTTCCTCTCTTTTGTACATATTCTTTCCTTAAGTTTTTTTTTTTTTTTTTTAATGTTTACTTTACCTTTGGCTGTGCTGGGTCTTTGCTGATACGTGCAGGCTCTCTCCGGTTGCAGAGAGCAGGGACTGCTCTGTAGTTGCTGTGCATGGGCTTCTCGTTGCAGTGTCCTGCTGTCAAGCATGGGCTCCAGGGCTCACGAATTTCCATAGTTGTGGCCTGTGGGCTCAGTTGCCCTATGGCATGTGGGGTCTTCCTGGACGAGGATGGAATCCACGTATCCTACATCGCAAGGCAGATTATTAACCACTAGACCAACAGGGAAGCCCTGTATTTATTCTATGGAACCCACAATTTAGCAAGTATCTCTTGAGCATGTTCTGTTTGCCAGATTCTAGGTGAGGCATTTGTACTTCCATGCAACAGTTGAAGATCTATGAATGGTTAGATAATTACTCAGTCTCTCTTTCTTAAAAAAAAAAAAAAAGAATAATAGTTAATTAAGCCTGATATACCAAAATGCCATAGCCTGGGTGGTTTATAAATAACAGAAATGTATTTCTCAAAGTTCTGGAGCTGGAAAGTCCAAGGTCAAGATGCAGACACATTCGTTGCCTAGTGAGAGTCAAATGTCTGATTCAGAGACTATTGCCTTTTCCTTGCTTCACATGACAGAAAAGATGAGGAATCTCTACGATGTCTCTTTTTATTTGGAGTATAGTTACCTTACACTGCTATGTCAGATTCTGCTCTACATCAAAGTGAATTAGTTATAAATATACATATATCCTCTCTTTTTTGAATTTCCTTCCCATTTACATCACCACAGAGAATTAAATAGAGTTCCGTGTGCTATACAGTAGGTTCTTATTAGTTGTATTTATTTAACACATAGAGAGCCTGGTGGGCTGCCATCTATGGGGTCGCACAGAGTCGGACACGGCTGAAGCGACAGCAGCAGCAGTAGCAGTGACGTGAGTCTGAGTGAACTCCAGGAGTTGGTGATGGACAGGGAGGCCTGGCGTGCTGCGATTCATGGGGTCCGCAAAGAGTCGGACACGACTGAGCGACTGAACTGAACTGAACTGAGTGTATATATGTCAATCCCAATCTCCCAATTCATCCCCCCATCCCCACTTTGCCACTCGGTACGCATATGTTTGTTCTCTACATTTGTGCCTCAATTTCTGCTTTATAAATAAGGTCATCTTTCCATTCTTTTAGATTCCATATATATGTGTTAATATATGATATTTGTTTTTCTCTTTCTGACTTCACTCTGTCTGATAGTCTCTAGGTTCACCTACATCTCTGCAAATGACACAATTTTGTTCCTTTTTATGGCCTAGTAATATTTCGTTGTATTACAGGAACCACATCGTCTTTATTCATTCCTCCGTTGATGGACATTTAGGTTGCTTCAGGGTCACAAAGAGTCGGACACGACTGAGCAACTGAAACAACACAACACATAATGTCGTAAATAGTGCTGCAATGAACATTGCAGTGCGTGTACCTTCTTGAATTATGGTTTTCTCTGAGTGTATGCCCAGAATTGAGATCGTGGGGACATATGGTAGTTTGATTTTTTTGTTTGTTTTTTGAGAAACTTCATAGTGGCTTATCGATTTACATTCCCACCAACAGTGTAAGAGTTTTCTTTTTCTCCACACCCTCTCTAGTGTGTTTGTAGATTTTATGATGATGGCTAATCTAACCTGTGTGAGCTGATACTTCACTGTAGTTTTGATTTTCATTTCTCTAATAATTAGTGATATTGTGCCTCTTTTCATGTGTTTGTTGGCCATCTGTATGTCTTTTTTGAGAAATGTCTATTTAGGTCTTCCACCCATTTTTTTTACTGAGTTTTTTCTTTTTTAATATTGAGCTGCATGAGCTCTTTGTATATTTTGGAGATTAATTCCTTGTTAGTTGCTTCATTTGTAACTATCTTCTCCCATTCTGAGGGTTGTCTTTTTGTCTTGTTTATGGTTTCCTTTGCTGCACAAGAGTTTTTAATAATATCATATAAGAAACTAATCGCCAGTCCAGATTCGATGCAGGATACAGGATGCTTGGGGCTGGTGCACTGGGATGACCCAGAGGGATGGTATGGGGAGGGAGGTGGGAGAGGGGTTCGGGATGGGGAACACGTGTACACCCGTGGCAGATTCATGTTGATGTATGGCAAAATCAATAAAATATTGTAAAGTAATTAGCCTCCAATTAAAATAAATAAATTTAAATTAAAAATAATAATAATAATCAGGCCCAAATTGTTTGTTTTTGTTTTTATTTTCATTACTCTAGGAGGTGGTCAAAAAACGCCTTGCTGCAGTTTATGTCAAACAGTGTTCTGCCTATGTTTTGCTAAGAATTATATAGTGCCTGGACTTAGATTTAGGTCTTCAATCCAATTTGAGTGTATTTTTGTGTCTGTGCTGTGTGCCATTCCTTAGTTGCTCAGTTGTGTCCGACTCTTTGCAACCCCATGGACTGTAGCCTGCCAGCTTCCTCTGTCCATGGGGATTTTCCAGGCAAGAATACTGGAGTGGGTTGCCATGCCTCCCTCCAGGGGAATTTTCCTGACCCAGGAATTGAAATGGGGTCTCCAGCATTGCAGGCGAATTCTTTACCAGCTGAGCTACCAGGAAGACCATATTTTTGTGTCTGGTGTTAGGGATTTATTCTGATTTCATTCTTTTACTTGCAACTGTCCATTTTCCAAGCACCTCTTACTGAAGAGACTGTCTTTTCTCCACTGTATATTCTTGTCTTCTTTGTCATAGATTAGGTGACCATATCTGGGATCTCTTTTATAAGGGATCTAATATGGCACCCCACTCCAGTACTCTTGCGTGGAAAATCCCATGGATGGAGGAGCCTGGTGGGCTGCAGTCCATGGGGTAGCTAAGAGTCGGACACGACTGAGCGACTTCACTTTCACTTTTCACTTTCATGCATTGGAGAAGGAAATGGCAACCCACTCCAGTGTTCTTGCCTGGAGAATCCCAGGGACTGGGGAGCCTGGTGGGCTGCCATCTATGGGGTCGCACAGAGTCGGACACAACTGAAGTGACTTAGCAGCAATCTCATTCATGGGGAATCCACCCTCATGATATAATCACCTCCCAAAAGCCCCACTGCTAATTAATATCCCATAGGGATTAGGGTTGCAACATATGAATTTGGTGAGGGGATACAAACATTCAATCTATAGCAGATAATATTATTAACTTCTTCAAATTTTTCAAAGAATAAGTGAAATTGTGTCTGTGTTGATATAACATGGTGGCCACTGAATAAATAGTGGCCATTACTCTTGTACCTTAAAAATTATAACTTTAAATCATTTTATTGTAGTATCTCCATTGTTCTTGCTTCCAGTAACGTTATCATTTTACTCAACTTTTTTTAGGTGTTGATGGAAAAAAAAATGTACAACCAAAAAGTTGAGAATTATTTTTTATTCAGCAGACATACTGAGGACTTAAGCCCCAGATACAACCTCTCAGATATCTCTAAGGAACTGTCCCAAAGAGATAAGGGAGGAGAAAGGATACATAGGTGGCTTCCCTGGAGGCTTATTGGTAAGATAGTGAAAGTGTTAGTCACTCAGTCGTGCCCAACTCTTTGTGACCCCATGGATTGTAGTCCATCAGGCTCCTCTGTCCATGGATTTCTCCAGGCAAGGATATTGCAGTGGGTTGCCGTTTCCTTCTCCAGGAGATCTTCCCAACACAGGAATCAGACCTGGGTCTCCTGAACCGTAGGCAGGTTCTTTATCATCTGAGTCAACAGGGAAGCCCAGTGGTAAAGAATCCACTTGCCAATTAAGGAGACACAGGAGACACAGGCTCAATCCCTGGCTCAGGAAGATCCCCTGGAGTGGGAAATGGCAACCCACTCCAGGGTTCTTGCCTGGAAAATTCCATGGACAGAGGAGCTGGCGGGCTACAGTCCATGGGGTCACAGAGTCAGACACGACTGAGTGACTACTGAGCATGCAAAAGATATATAGTATTTTTGCTGGGAAAAAAAAAACAAGAAAATAAAAAAGATATAACAAATAGTAGAACATGAAAAGATTACTGCTAAGTATTTGAAAAAGCCAGACATCTCAAGTTAATGAATTTAGTGCTAGTCTATTTATGAGAAGATGCAAGAGTCTGGGCTTATTGAAATTATTCTTTTGATATACACCATAACTATCTAGGGCCAGTATTCTATTTTCCTCCAAGTCCTTCAGTGTGCACATTCCTCAGGGTTAGGGACGGAACTGTAGTTGCTGATGGTTTTATGGCCACAATTTTTTTTATTTTTTAACTGAAATGACAGGTGACATTCTTTGTCTGCATAGGCATGATTCTTGAAAGTAATTTGGCTCTTGCTTTTCAAGTTTTAAAGTGCAAACCACCAGTTCCCTAAAAACTTTCTCTATTTTTTTGTTATAATGCCCTTTTTATAAAATTTAGTTATTGCTTCCTAGTCCTAATAGCTCTCTGTGGCTTTTGATATCCATCCATTAACTCAGTCCTTAAATATTCATTCAGTGTATGCTTATTGACAATTTTTAAGCCTTGTCCTGGGAGTACAGAGGTGATTACATTATTGTGCATGGACTTCAGAGTGTGGCACTATTTATCACTCTCTGCTTCCTAGAACTTTTCTTCCTATGGATCTCATGAAAAGTTCTATTTCTTCCTGACTCAACTTCACCTTTCAGTACTTTTTTAAACAAACTTTTTTAAAACAACATATAATTCAGAGAAGTTGGAAATATCATTAACATACAGTTATATGAAGATTCAAAGTAAACACATCAACGTACCCACAACCCAGAAAAAAATCCCAGAATGTTACAATTATCTCAAAATTTATCCTATTCATACTCCCATTACTACCCCTCTTGTTCCAAAAGGTAACCACTATTATGACTTTAACACTGGATTAATTTGCCTGTTTTTAAGTTTATGTCAGTGTGACTATGGGGTACTAATCTTTTGTAAATTCAAAAAAAAAAAAAAGGAGACAAGATTAATATGAATGTTTTCTCAGTTACCTGATGTAAACAAATAAAAAAAAATGTGGAAGACTGTACATAAGAAAAGAGTTTGTTTGGCATGTGAGAATTGTAATTTGGGAGACAGATTCAGGTAGAACTGAGTGAGTGATGGGGAAGAAAAAGAGTCAGGAAGTTCTAAAGACAAAAGTTGTGAGGCTGTACTGTGACACAAGAAAGGGAATATTGTTCCTAAGGGATAGGCTGTCACCAGTTATTTAGAGTAAGGGTCCAATAAGTAGATAGGCAGTCATGAGTAGTTTTAAAGTAAGGGTTAGGCTAAGGGTCTGGTAAGTATCTTGAATTTCTGGAACGTGGGCAGATGTTATAGGTACCTACATTAAGGCAGTAAATGGTCAAAAATTCAGATTCTATCTAGGCCGAGATGTATATAAGTCACACTAGCACAGTGGCCTCCCAGCTCCATTATAGGTAGCTCTCTTAGCAATACCAACTCCATTTTTATTGTCCTTTCACACTGAGATGAAACTCATTGTTTTTTTCTATCTTCTTACATTAATTCCACCCTTCAAGTTTATGAGTTAGTTATATTAGATAATCAAATTATCTTCTATTGAAATTCCATGGGAGACTTATTCTTTTAACTTTATTTGACTTTTTGTATACAATCTATGTTTCTTTTATGTAAAAATAGGAATAAAACCTTAGAGACATGTGTTTCTTAAGAAGAGTTGAGCAAGTCAGAAAAAAAAGAAGTATTGTTTACACATATATATGGAATCTAGAAAAATGGTACAGACGAACCTATTTGCAAGGTAGGAATAGAGACACAGATGTAGTGAATGGACTTGTGGACATAGCTGGGGAAGGAGACGGTGGGACGAATTGAGAAAGCAGCATTGACATATACACACTCAGTTCAGTTCACTCGCTCAGTCGTGTCCGACTCTTTGCAACCCCTTGAACTGCAGCACGCCAGGCTTCCCTGTCCATCACCAACTCCCAGGGTCCACCCAAACCCATTGAGTCGGTGATGCTACCATGTGTAAAATAGATAGCTAGTGGGAAGTTGCTATATAACATAGGGAGCCCAGCCTGGTGCTCTGTGATGTCCTAGAAGGGTGGGATGGGGGGTAGGGGTGGGAGAGAGGCTTAAAAAGGAGGGTGTGTGTATATATATATATATACACACACACACACATATATGGGTACATATATATGTATATTTATACATGTGTGTATATGTATACACATATATATATCAGTTCAATTCAACCTCTCAGTCGTGTCCGACTCTTTGTGGCGCCGTGGACTGCAGCATGCCAGGCTTCCCTGTCCATCACCACTCCCAGAGTTTACTCAAACTCGTGTCCATTGAGTCGGTGATAGCATCCAACCATCTCATTCTCTGTCCTCCCCTTCTCCTCTTGTCTTCAGTCTTTCCCAGCATCAGGGTCTTTTCACATGAGTCAGTTCTTCACATCAGGTGGCCAAAGTATTGCAGTTTCAGCTTCAACATCAGTTCTTCCAATGAATACTCAGGACTGATTTCCCTTAGGATGGACTGGTTGGATCTCCTTGCAGTCCAAGGGACTCTCAAGAGTCTTCTCCAACACCACAGTTCAAAAGCATCCATTCTTCAGCACTCAGCTTTCTTTATAGTCCAACTCTCACATTCATACATGACTACTGGAAAAATCATAGCCTTGACTAGATGGACCTTTGTTGGCAAAGTAATGTCTCTGCTTTTTACTAGTCTGTCTAGGTTGGACATAACTTTTCATCCAAGGAGTGAGCGTCTTTTAATTTCATGGCTGCAGTCACCATCTGCAGTGATTTTGGAGCCCCCCCCAAAATAAAGTCTGCCACTGTTTCCACTGTTTCCCCATTTATTTGCCATGAAGTGATGGGACCAGATTCCATGATATTAGTTTTCTGAATATTGAGCTTTAAGACAACTTTTTCACTCTCCTCTTTCACTTTATATATGGCTGACTAGCATTATTTTACAGAGGAAACCAATGCAATATTGTAAAGTAATTATCCTCCAGTTAAAAAATAAAAAGAGGACTTGAGAATGGGCTCAAGAAATAACATTTTCCATCTTATTATATTAAGTGGGAAAAAGCTTAGTCTCAATAAATAAATTTACTTTTCTCATGTTAATATCAAAATTTAGGTAAACAAGTATTTATGTATATTTTAATAACAAGAAACACAGATACATTTTATTGACTATAATGAGTAATATATTTGTATTTCTGGGTAGGCTGCAGAAGCAGCTATGTTGACTTTAGTAATTTTGAGTAATTACAGAGTTGATTTCTAATGTCAGTTAAAAATTTCTAATGAATACATGTAATTAAAAAATTTTTCTATATATTGTCTTATTTATTGACTATATATTGTCTATGAAAGATTGAAGTTATATGCCAACTTCAAGCAATGAAATTTAACTTTTAAGAGTCTTTTTTACAATTTTATTTAAAATACATAAAGAGTTCTCTGAGTGAAAGTGGGAGCTGAGTCTCCCAGAGGTCAGCTGATTTACATCATCACATCATTTCATTCTGACCATTGACTTCCATTCATGACCTGCAAAGCAGTTTGTAAACAACTGCTTTGGATTACTAAAATGACAATAGCGATTTGGAAAGGAACCTGCACATTTTTAAAACTTCCTCTGAAATACGTTTGTGTTGCTAAGATACAGAGCCCATTCACTTATAGCTGATTGGACTGTCAATGGATACCTGTCTCAACTGGAAGCAATCCATCTACAGGTCAATAAACAATAAATAAATGGTTTTTGATTTCATACATGAAGGGGGATTTAACACATGACGTTCATGTTGATAATGGGCTCTGTACCAGTAATGTCATTTAGTGTTAGTGCTGGTAAAATTACTGGACCATGTCCAAACAGAGGGTGCTAAGAGGATTTAAAGAAGTGTGAAATAAAAGCTCTGCCCTAAAATGAGAAAAAAGAAGAAACTAGTTGTGTGTAAAACAAAGTTATTTTTTAAATTTGATCAAAATGGTTCTGTATTTGTCTCTGGATATGCCTGAAAAACTGGTATTCACCCTGGACCAAAACAAGAGCAAGAGGGGCTAAGAAGTGATTTTTTTTATTATTATAATATTTAACATTCAAAAATCTCCTAGAGGTACTCAAACTAGCTGTCCACATTACTTAGCAATGTATAGATTGATGGCTTTCCTTTCATTCAGCTGGCTATAAAACCTGAATTGAATATGTGACCCATGGGGTATTAAAGGTCCTGCTGAGAAACTTTTGCCTGCTCACTGAAAACAAAATTCCTTGCACATAACTTGCTGTTTCATGATTCAGAGACAAACTGCATCTTGTGTGACCAAAACCTTAGTAAGTCTCTCCTAGAAGTCTCTTGACCACCAAACCCTTGATGTGTGCCTGTCTTTTCTTTGTCCTGCTTTGTCATATAATTTATCTTTATTAAAGTCTCACATGAATATGTTCCATAAAGTCTGCAAATCTTTTTAATTATCTGAACCTATGTATGCATTGGATGCCTCCTTGGATCACAATAGCTCCCTGGTTCTCAGGACAATTTCATTGCCTGCCCTTGTCCTCCATTTCCAAATAACAAACTCATACATAATATAATGTGAGTAGATTGCCATTGTTGAAGCCAAAAGCTTTACTAGAGCAAAAGTCATAAAAAATGGTGCTATTGAACAGAGCCATAATATGAGTTGCTCAGTAGAGTTACAAAGACTGGACAGTTACAAATTTTGTTATTTACCCTTTGGATGATTTTAAGATCTACAGACAGTACCTGTAGGGGAAATAGAGCTGTGATCATGACATTGGAATCCAACTCAGTGTGAGTTCTTCTCAGGTAAAAGGATATTAAATCAGAGCTGAGGGGTAGACTGCCGAGTTTTTGACTATAAAGCTAGAGGCAGAAATAGTATTCATGCTTACCACAGTGCAGTCTTTTCTTTCTTTTAAATGAAACCCTGGCTTTGCTAATACTAAGCATGATACTAAAAATATCAGATCTTGTTATGTTTAAATTATCCCATTAAATGAAAGAATACTATTGTTTGTGTACAATCTTCCTGAATGATAATAAAGGTTTTAAGAAAAACCTTGAGGAAGCAAGAGTTAGTTCCACAGCTGTTAAGAGACCCCCCTGCTGTTAAGTGATACCAGCAGAAGCAGATACAAGAGTTATGCTGTGCTTATGTGTCTGTCTTCTGCGATCATGTTTTATTAAAATATTTTGTATTTTTGACTGATACAGGTAGATTCGTGGAATGTTTGTGAGTGACTAAAGACTGATTTAAAATTCACAAAATTGCTGCAACGGGACAAATGCTTCAGAAAGTATTATTTGAAAACCCTGTCTCATTAGATACCCTACCTCTTATCCTTCTAGCCCTTCTCTACGTCTGCCCTTATTTCCTGCTGCTGCTAAGTCACTTCAGTCGTGTCGGACTCTGTGCGACCCCATAGCCGGCAGCCCACCAGGCTCCCCTGTCCCTGGGACTCTCCAGGCAAGAACACTGGAGTGGGTTGCCATTTCCTTCTCCAATGCATGAAACTGAAACGTGAAAGTGAAGTCGCTCAGTCGTGTCCGACTCTTCTCGACCCCACGGACTGCAGCCTACCAGGCTCCTCCGGCCATGGGATTTTCCAGGCAAGAGTACTGGCGTGGGTCGCCATTGCCTTCTCTGCCCTTATTTCCTACACTGATCTTATTTAAACAGTGGAGGAAGAAAAGGAAACCAAAAGGAACAAGAAAATTGTTTTAATAAAGTACATATTTGTGTGCCAGTGTGTTTTGTTGTTGTTTTGAAATACCTTTCAGTCAGTTCAGTTCAGTCACTCAATCGTGTCCGACTCTTTGCGACCCCATGAACCACAGCACACCAGGCCTCCCTGTCCATCACCAACTTCCGGAGTCCTCCCAAACCCATGTCCATTGAGTCGGTGATGCCATCCAGCCATCTCATCCTCGGTCGTCCCCTTCTCCTCCTGCCTTCAATCTTTCCCAGCATCAGGGTCTTTACAAATGAGTCAGCTCTTCGTATCAGGTGGCCAAAGTATTGCAGTTTCAGCTTCAAAATCAGTCCTACCAATGAACACCCAGGACTGATCTCCTTTAGGATGGACTGGTTGGATCTCCTTGCAGTCCAGGGGACTCTCAAGATATGAATATGTTTATTCATCCGTTATTTCCTTGCCTGAAAAGGTTTCTAAATCTCCACAAGGAGACATATTTTGTTTTCTTTTCAGGCTAAATGTCCATAGATTGAGTTGTGACGTCTAAGGGCTAGTTTTGGCAGCCATCACCTACCGTTTTAGGATGGACCACAATGAACCTCTGAGTGCTCTCCACTGCCATTACTGAGATTCCCACAGGTATCTCGGCAGTCAGCCCCCTTGCCTCTCTCTGTCAGTGCACCAGGCTCCCTCTCCAGAGTTTTTGAGGACAAAATAAACCTCATCTATGGAATTTGTCCTTTTGTGAATGTCATCCAAATGTAGTCGGATGCTCTGTGACTTTTCTGTCAAACATTAGCTGATTTTATAAGCCAATTAATCATAATGCACTTGGGAAAGAAAAAAGCAAGTATCATGAGAGTTTTGTGCATCCTCCCAGGTAAAATGTATTTTCATATTTGCAACTTTAAGTGATGTTTTCAGGGTTTAGGTTCAATCCATTTTATCTTTTTATTTTTATTTTTTAATTTTATTTTATTTTTAAACTTTATATAATTGTATTAGTTTTGCCAAACATCAAAATGAATCCACCACAGGTATACATGTGTTCCCCATCCCAGTCCAGGTTCGATGCACGATACTGGATGCTTGGGGCTGGTGCACTGGGACAACCCAGAAGGATGGTATGGGGAGGGAGGAAGGAGGAGGGTCTAGGTCAATCCATTTTATGATTATTATGATGAACTATTCAGGGCAGTAAGAAAGAAAATGATGTAGGAATAAAGGAGATTACTTTTAGGTAATTTCTTTACAAGTGCCTAGATTACTACTGTTTTATAAACTTTAACATTAGAAAAGATCTAGTTTATCTGTTTCCTAAATATTATAATTTTTTTTTAAAAAAGGATTGTATGAGTAATTTACCCAATGAATGAAGGTGATGAGAACTGGAAAAAAAAAATGTGTTTAATAATAGGTCTCCATTGTGTCTGTTGAAAATCAGCTCTCATTCTTATGGTTTTTACTGCTTTTCTCCATAAATACTTTTAAGATACCATATTTGTCTTTGGATTTCAGCAACTTGACTCTGAAATGCCTAGGTTCAGTTTCTCTTTGAAATCATATTTAGATTCTATCGTGGTCCTTGAGTTAGTAAGTTGATATTTTTAATAAAATTTGAAAAAAAAATTATGACAATTTTGTTTCAAAATTTCTTGGTTAATTCTTTTTTTCCTCACTTTCTGAACACTAAATTTATATATGTTAGACCATACGATACTTTTCACTTTAAAAAATCTTTGTTGTCTGTAGGTTTCAGCGTGAATATTTTCTATTGTCATGCCTTAAAGTGGACTAATCGTTGTGTTCAGTATAATTTGTTCTTTAGATTATCACATAAGTTTTTATATCATGATTGTATTTTTCAGTCTAGTTTTACCATTTCCATTTGTTATTCTGAGTTTTCCTTTACTTCCTAATGCTTCATGTATATTCATTTGTCATATCTATCTTTCCCTACATGTTCTTAAACATTATTTAAAGTTATTATATAGTTAATTTATGCTAACTTCAAAAAGTTTCTGCTTTTTTATTCTTTTATCTCAATTATGGTTCACGTTCATGCTCATTTAAATGTATAGTTATATTTATTGTGTATATTGAACCTTGTAGATGATAAACTCCATAATCTGTTCTTTTTAGGAAACACGTTGAGTTTTTTAGTAGTAGGCAGTGAAATTATTGTAGGACAACTACAAAGCTAGACACTTTGTTTCTGGCTTTAGGGGGTTAATATTTAAACATATCCTTAAATTCTTTGATACTTCTTGCATTTTTAAATGTGATTCATGACTTCTCTGTTTTTGACTTGTTTGTGTTGAAAAGATATCATACTTGATTCTGGTTCACTTCTGAGGCTACATCAATGAAAATGATTGAGTTTCTCACTTGTTTGTTGGGACACTCTCATTTGCTTCCTCTTTGGAAAATTAGGCTTGGTAGGTCATAAAGAGAAGACAGCTTTCATCTCTTTCATTAGAATACTTGAAATATGCAGCCCTCATTTTAGTATTCCAACAGTCCTGAGGCACTCTATGCTCTTACGAAGCCCGGGTCACATCAAAAGTTCACAGTAAATGCTCCAGCCAAAGCCCCAGATTAGGTCCAGTAATGCTAATATGAATCACTGCTGCTGCTGCTGCTAAGTCACTTCAGTCATGTCCGACTCTGTGTGACCCCATAGACGGCAGCCCACCAAGCTCCCCTGTCCTTGAGATTTTCCAGGCAAGAACACTGGAGTGGGTTGCCATTTCCTTCTCCAATGCATGAAAGTGAAAAGTGAAAGTGAAGTCGCTTAGTCATGTCTGACCTTCAGCGGCCCCATGGACTGCAGCCTACAAGGCGCCCTCCGTCCATGGGATTTTCCAGGCAGGAGTACTGGAGTGGGGTGCCATTGCCTTCTCCGAATATCAGTCACTAGACATGAGTAATTCATTGAATTAAACTATTTCCAACTCCTAGATTCCAAATCACTTTTTTGTAAATACAGATCATATCCTATTCTTTTCTGTCAGATCACATGTCTTCTTTTAGAATTTTTTCCTCAGAATCTATTGCTCAAAGTTACTGCTATTGAGAATATCTTTTATAGAATGAAGATTAGTAAGTCTGATTATTTTGTACTTAAGGCTAGTATTAGGTTCAGAAAGTAAATGAGGTTTTCAAAGTGCTAACACATTCATGCAGAGAAGACAATGGCACCCCATTCCAGTACTCTTGCCTGGAAAATCCCATGGATGGACGAGCCTGGCAAGCTACGGTTCATGGGGTCTCTGAGGGTCAGACATGACCGAGCAACTTCACTTTCACTTTTCACTTTCATGCATTGGAGAAGGAAATGGCAACCCACTCCAGTGTTCTTGCCTGGAGAATCCCAGGGATGGGGAAGCCTGGTGGGCTGCCGTCTATGGGGTCGCACAGAGTCGGACATGACTGAAGTGACTTAGCTGCAGCAGCAACACATCCATGAATCACTGACTCAATGAATGTTAATATTGATTAACTATAGATTGGTTTATATGTAGTCAGTCTCTGTGCAATGTGACTACGTGCTCTCTCATTTGCTTTTCCGTTCTAGTTACCATCTGTCCTGTTACTGGATTTCCTCTAGGAGTACTATATATAAGCCAGAATTAGGAGAAAAATATAGTATCATAAGATAATTTAAATAATTTAAAATTTAAAGAACATGTATTTTGTAAAGAGTTGCCTTTTTAATAAAAGAAAACACCTGATGGTCATGGGGGCTCATCACCTCTTTTATGGAGCAGTCAACATGAGCTGGTTTTGCTAGACTAACCAGGTCGCAGAAAACAGAAGAGGGAGAGAGGGTTTCTTCAATAACACAACTAAAATTTCTATGAAATACACCTGGTTGAGCAACGAAGCTTCTGCAATGTTGCTTCCCAGGCTAAGAATTCCCTTTAGTTATTTAGAAAACCTGGTGCTCATATACTCAGATGATAAATACATAGTATGTGGGGATGAGTTTCCCTCTGCTAGAGTAAGAGTACTCCAGCTTGTATGTTCAGATGTGAAGCCAAAGGAATAACTATGGAGGCTCAAGGAAAGCTGTGCTTTTAGAAACATCTTTGCTTATACATTGTTTTAAAAATAAATTTATCATATATCATAATGCATCTTGTGCCATGCACATTGCACAGCACTGTACTTGAATGATGATCATATTTTATAAAAATGTGTTTTAATGAACAGTTTTCAGACATACAGTGAGAGAAGTTTTTGTCTTCTTAAAAAAAACTATAAATAACTGTATGAAATTGGCTTATAACTGAAATACTTTGCATTTCAGATGATCTTTCCAGAAAGATGTAACTGGAAAATGCCTACAAACTGATGCTAGACTTTACATCACTGGCTCTCAAACCAATTGTTGTAAGTACCACCTTGACTATTAAAGCAAATTCATTTCCTCTTATTTAGTTGTGTTATTTTTGCATCTGAGACATCTCTGTTCAGTTCAGGAAGGAAAGTCACTCAGGTGAATTAAATTTGAAATGAAAAGAATACACAATGTCATTTTCTGAAATATTTACCATGTCTTCTGACATTTAATGAATAATATATGCTAACAAAACATTTATCTATTTGGGAATCCCTGAAAGACTTGGCTGTGGAATATAAATCCTGGCTCTGATTCTTAATCTGCCACTTTTTATCTATATGATTTTTGGCAACTCACATAGTAACTTTCAGAGCTTACAGTGTTTTGTTTTGTTTTTTTTCATTCTGTTAAATGTGTGTAGGTAAGACCCACCCCATGGGTGGTTCTAAGAGGTGTATGAAATTATATGTGATTTACTAGTATCATGATGGGGCTTCCCAGATGGTGCTAGTATTAAAGAACCCATCTGCCAAATCAGGTTAGATGTTAGAGACTTGACTTTGATCCCTGAGTTTAGAAGATCCCCTGGAGGAGGGCATGCCAACCCACTCCAGTATTTTTACCTGGAGAATGCAAGGACAGAGGAGCCTGGTGGGCTACAGTCCATGGGGTTGCAAAGAGTCAGATATAACTGGCAAGCTGTAAATGCTCAAAGTTAATTTTTAAATTATTATGGATAACTGCTAGAACAAAATATGATTGTTTGTGGTCTCAAAAACTGTCTATACAGAAGATACAAACAGTTGTATTTGATGTAAAAAGAATAGTTGGCTAGTCACCAATGGCAGTCCAGTGATTGGGAATCCACCTGCCAATGCAGAGGACATAGGTTCAATCCCTGGTCTGGAAAGATCCCACATGCTGTGGGGCACCCAAGCCTGCACACAATTACTGAGCCCATGCTCTAGAGCCTGTGGAAAGCTACAACTACTAAAAGGAAAATTTAATGTGATGTTTGAACCACACTAAAAATCAAGCAAGCACAAGGAAGAAAAAGGCTTCTATAAAGGAAAGTCAGGTTGAGCGAGAACATTGAGAAGGTTTCTGAATTCTGCCAAACCCTTGTTTCTTCCCTTTTTTCATGTCAAATCAGTGTTGACTCTAGATCATTATTACATATGCACATCGTCTTGCCTGTCATGCTTCTGGGCATCATTATCTGAAATGATCACAGCCTGGGAAGAGTTAGGAGCTCTAACTAACACCCTATGAAGGTTAGCCTAAATTCACACCCACCAAGGTGACTGTTGTTACTTAGATTACCCTCCTTTTACTTCAGTTGAAAGAAACGTGAAAACAACAAAAATAATAAAAGATGTCTTATTGTTACAGGGCCACAATCTCTTATTTCAAATTATTGGACAAAATGTGATTGAAGATCTAATAGTTTCAGATTTTAGAAAACATATTATGTATAATACATTGTTGTTCTTCAGTCACTAAGTTGTGTCTGACTCTCTGCATCCTCTTGGACTGCAGAACACCAGGCTTCTCTGTCTTTCACCGTCTCCTAGAGTTTGCTAAAATTCATGTCCATGGAGTCAGTGATGCTATCTAACCATTTTATAAATGTAATGTATAATACATTGCATATATTACATAAGTACAATATATAGCAAGTTTAATGCTGAAGCCAGGCCTGAACTCCATAACTAAATAAATATTTCCATAGAATGTGTAGGGATATTTACAAAATAAATATATGCATATATACATATTCTGGGAGAAGGCAATGGCACCCCACTCCAGTATTGTTGCCTGGAAAATCCCATGGATGGAGGAGCCTGGTGGGCTGCAGTCCATGGGGTCGCTAAGAGTCAGACACGACTGAGTGACTTCACTTTCACTTTCCACTTTCATGCATTGGAGAAGGAAATGGCAACCCACTCCAGTGTTCTTGCCTCGAGAATCCCATGGACAGAGAAGCCTGATAGGCTGCAGTCCATGGGGTCACACAGAGTCGGACACGACTGAAGCGACTTGGCAGCAGCATACATATTCTTCTCAGACACCACCTTACCTAAATGTATGCTGCTGCTGCTGCTGCTAAGTCTCTTCAGTCGTGTCCTAAATGTATATATATGTATAAATCAGATACATATATATATATATACACATATATATATAATGTATATATATGTATAAATCAGATACATATATATATATATATGTATCTGATTTTGATGCTAAACATACCCTTCCAAACTATTAGTTTTCAAAAATTTCTGAATTTCCCATGTTGAAATAGATATTTTAGTTTCACAATATTAGTATTATAATTATCATTGAATCTTCAAATAACTTACTGAGTTAGTTATTATTATTACCCTTTTATAGATGTGGGGATAAACCTCTGAGAGTTTATAAAACTTGCTTGTGGTCTATTGCTAATAAATTTTGTGGGAGAAAAACTAAAAATGAGCTGGAAATCATACCAATAAAAGTCAAATCTAAACATCAGCATGAAAGTAGCCATTGGCTAAACACATCATTCTGTTATAGGGACATTTCTGAAATCATTTATTGCCTTGATTGGATGGTTTCAGAACCACTAAGTTTCCATGCTTGTTGGTTTCCAACA
The DNA here is from genome assembly GCF_032452875.1 of Bos javanicus. Taxonomy (NCBI): domain Eukaryota; kingdom Metazoa; phylum Chordata; class Mammalia; order Artiodactyla; family Bovidae; genus Bos; species Bos javanicus. Next base: position 5,695,718 of record NC_083893.1, on the reverse strand, counting down.
CCTTCCTTTTTTGTAATGGTTGTATTAACTTTTCTAAAATTCACTGCTTATAAATGTTATCCTTGAACAACTGCAAGATCCTTCTACCTTAAAGAAACAATGATCTTCACAGTATGTGTACTGCTCAAACCAGAGTAGATCAATAAATATCATTAAAGTACATCAATATCTCCATTTTCTGTCTCATATTATACTCTTATCCTACTTGAACCATTAAACAAAACTTAACTCCCTCTAACATCATTCTCTTCAAATTGTGATGATCATCCAGGGTTCAGTATTTTAGTAAATGGTACTGCCATTCTTCCTATTTCTCAGTCTAAAACCTCAGACATCCATCTTTAAAAGGTCATCTTCTAGTGATTTTGTTTAATACAGTAAGAAATTTGAAGTTTACGCTGATTTAAATGGGTCATTGGAGACTTTTGAAAAAGAAGGTGTTATTACCTCTCTTTTAAACAAAATCTCTTAGTGACTTAAAAAAGAGTGGCTAAAACACAGATATATATATATATATAACATGTGGTGGTTTATATGTATATATATTACATATGGTGATGGTTTATATATATATATATATAATTAATATATATTTAATAATATATATTTTACATATATATGGTGGTGGTTTAGTCACTAAGTCATGTCCAACTCTTTGTGGCCCCATGATTGTAGCCTGCCAGGCTTCTCTGTCCAATAAATTTTCCAGGCAAGAATACTGGAGTGGCTTGCCATTTCCTTCTCTTGGGGATCTTCGCACCCCAAGGATCGAACCCTGGCCTCCTGCACTGCAGGAGGATACCTGGCTGACTGATCTACCAGGGAAGCCCATGTTCTAGGGCTTGACTGTGTCTCAGATCAGTAGCATATGGTGATGTTCTGAGACTTAGAAGTTTAGGTCCTGTGAAGCCTACAAGATTCTGCTGATTCTCTTTCGATGGTCCTTCTTTGAACCAAACTTCCATATTGTGAGAAAAGGCCATGAAATAGGGTTTTGGAGGCCACAGTTGTGGCCAGCTTTAATTGACAGCCATGTGGCTGAACTATCACAGAAGTCTAGCCCAGCCAGTTGTTCAGATGACTTTAGCTCCAGTAAAAAATCTGACAGTAATTACACTTGTGACCCAAGCAAGATCTACCAAGTTAAATTCAGTTAAACCAGAGAATGAGAGGAGATAATAATAAAGTTCTGTTTTTAAATTGTTTAGTGTTTTGTTAAACAACAATAGATAATAAGACAAATATCCTTCATAGACATTGAAATTTCTGGGTATTTTTCTTTCTTTGCATTTATCTAGATAGTGTCATTGAATAATTATTTGTATATTTTTCCTTGTGTACAGACTTTTATAAATTCCATTAGTCCCATTGCAAGGAGAGGTGCAGTGTTCTGCTGTGCAAACATTTCAGAGCAGAGCAGATCAGTCGCTCAGTCGTGTCTGACTCTGTGCTACCCCATGAATCGCAGCACACCAGGCCTCCCTGTCCATCACCAACTCCCGGAGTTCACTCAGACTCACATCCATCAAGTCAGTGATGCCATCCAGCCATCTCATCCTCTGTCGTCCCCTTCTCCTCCTGCCCCCAATCCCTTCCAGCATCAGAGTCTTTTCCAATGAGTCAAGTCTTCTCATGAGGTGGCCAAAGTACTGGAGTTTCAGCTTCAGCATCATTCCTTCCAAAGAAATCCCAGGGCTGATCTCCTTCAGAATGGACTGGCTGGATCTCCTTGCAGTCCAAGGGACTCTCAAAAGTCTTCTCCAGCACCACAGTTCAAAAGCATCAATTCTTTGGCGCTCAGCCTTCTTCACAGCCCAACTCTCACATCCATACATGACCACAGGAAAAACCGTAGCCTTGACTAGACAAACTTTTGTTGGCAAAGTAATGTCTCTGCTTTTGAATATGCTACCTAGGTTGGTCATAACTTTCCTTCCAAGGAGTAAGCGTCTTTTAGTTTTATGGCTGCAGTCACCATCTGTAGTGATTTTGGAGCCCAGAAAAATAAAGTCTGACACTGTTTCCACTGTTTCCCTATCTATTTCCCATGAAGTGATGGGACCGGATGCCATGACCTTCGTTTTCTGAATGTTGAGCTTTAAGCCAACTTTTCACTCTCCACTTTCACTTTCATCAAGAGGCTTTTGAGTTCCTCTTCACTTTCTGCCATAAGGGTGGTGTCATCTGCATATCTGAGGTTATTGGTATTTCTCCCGGCAATCTTAATTCCAGCTTGTGTTTCTTCCAGTCTAGCGTTTCTCATGATGTACTCTGCACAAGTTAAATATACAGGGTGACAATATACAGCCTTGACGAACTCCTTTTCCTATTTGGAACCAGTCTGTTGTTCCATGTCAAGTTCTAACTGTTGCTTCCTGACCTGCATATAGGTTTCTCAAGAGGCAGATCAGGTGGTCTGGTATTCCCATCTCTTGAAGAATTTTCTACAGTTTATTGTGATCCACACAGTCAAAGGCTTTGGCATAGTCAATAAAGCAGAAATAGATGTTTTTCTGGAACTCTCTTGCTTTTTCCATGATCAAGCGTATGTTGGCAATTTGATCTCTGGTTCCTCTGCCTTTTCTAAAACCAGCTTGAACATCAGGAAGTTCACGGTTCACATATTGCTGAAGATGGCTTGGAGAATTTTGAGCATTACTTTACTGGCGTGTGAGATGAATGCAATTGTGCGGTAGTTTGAGCATTCTTTGGCATTGCCTTTCTTTGGGATTGGAATGAAAACTGCCCTTTTCCAGTCCTGTGGCCACTACTGAGTTTTCCAAATTTGCTGGCATATTGAGTGCAGCACTTTCACAGCATCATGTTTCAGGATTTGGAATACTTCAACTGGAATTCCATCACCTCCACTAGCTTTGTTCGTAGTGATGCTTTCTAAGGCCCACTTGACTTCACATTCCAGGATGTCTGGCTCTAGGTCAGTGATTACACCATTGAGATTATCTGGGTCATGAAGATCTTTTGTACAGTTCTTCTGTGTATTTTTGCCATCTCTTCTTAATATCTTCTGCTTCTGTTAGGTCCATACCATTTCTGTCCTTTATCGAGCTCATCTTTGCATGAAATGTTCCTTTGGTATCTCTGATTTTCTTGAGGAGATCCCTAGTCTTTCCCATTCTGTTGTTTTCCTCTATTTCTTTGCATTGATCGCTGAAAAGGCTTTCTTATCTCTTCTTGCTATTCTTTGGAACTCTGCATTCAGATGTTTATATCTTTCCTTTTCTCCTTTGCTTTTCGCTTCTCTTCTTTTCACAGCTATTTGTAAGGCCTCCCCAGACAGCCATTTTGCTTTTTGCATTTCTTTTCCATGGGGATGGTCTTGATCCCTGTCTCCTGCACAATGTCATGAACCTCATTCCATATTTCATCAGGCACTCTATCTATCAGATGTAGGCCCTTAAGTCTATTTCTCACTTCCACTGTATAATCTTAAGGGATTTGATTTAGGTCATACCTGAATAGTCTAGTGGTTTTCCCTACTTTCTTCAATTTAAGTCTGAATTTGGCAAGAAGGTTCATGGTCTGAGCCACAGTCAGCTCCTGGTCTTGGTTTTGCTGACTGTATAGAGCTTCTCCATCTTTGGCTGCAAAGAATATAATCAATCTGATTTCAGTGTTGACCATCTGGTGATGTCCATGTGTAGAGTCTTCTCTTGTGTTGTTGGAAGAGGGTGTTTGTTATGACCAGTGCATTTTCTTGGCAAAACTCTATCAGTCTTTGCCCTGCTTCATTCTATATTCCAAGGCCAATTTGCCTGTTACTCCAGGTGTTTCTTGACTTCCTACTTTTGCATTCCAGTCCCCTATAATGAAAAGGACATCTTTTTTGGGTGTTAGTTCTAAAAGGTCTTGTAGGTCTTCATAGAACCGTTCAACTTCAGCTTCTTCAGCGTTACTGGTTGGGGCATAGACTTGGATTACTGTAATATTGAATGGTTTGCCTTGGAAACGAACAGAAATCATCTGTCAATTTTGAGATTGCATCCAAGTATTGCATTTCAGACTTTTTTGTTGACCATGATGGCTACTCCATTTCTTCTGAGGGATTCCTGCCTGCAGTAGTAGATGTAATGGTCATCTGAGTTAAATTCACCCATTCCAGTCCATTTCAGTTCACTGATTCCTAGAATGTCGACATTCACTCTTGCCATCTCTTGTTTGACCACTTCCAATTTTCCTTGATTCATGGACCTGACATTCCAGGTTCCTATGCAATATTGCTCTTTACAGCATCGGACCCTGCTTTTATCACCAGTCACATCCATAGCTGGTATTGTTTTTTGCTTTGGCTCCATCCCTTCATTCTTTCTGGAGTTATTTCTCCACTGATCTCCAGTAGCATATTGAGCACCTACTGAAACAGTATCCTATCATTTTGCCTTTTCATACTGTTCATGGGTTTCTCAAGGCAAGAATACTGAAGTGGTTTGCCATTCCCTTCTCCAGTGGACCACATTCTGTCAAATCTCTCCACCATGACCCAACATGGCTTAGTTTCATTGAGTTAGACAAGCCTGTGGTCCTAGTGTGATTAGATTGACTAGTTTTCTGTGAGTATGGTTTCAGTGTGCTTGCCCTTCTGATGCCGTCTTGCAACACTTGGGTTTCTCTCACCTTGGGCGTGGGGTATCTCTTCCCATATACTTCTTTTGAAATATCCAGGCTTGCCCGCAACCTTAGTTTTTTTGAACCATGGACCACCTACCTAGAGAAATTCCATGAGTCAAAGTTACGGATGACAGGATACTGCATGGCTTAAATCTGAAGATCCTCAAAGGGTCTTGCTAAATATATGGGCTTTTTCAATGTGAAAACCCACTTGTTACAACTATCATATAACTTTATGTTAAGGTTAAGAGCTATGGTCCTAGAGACTAGACCTGAGACGGGTTTCATGTCAGTAAAGTTAGAAAAAGCTAAAATATAAAACTATTTTTCAGAGACTTGAGACTAGAAGCCATAGTAGGACATCAGCAGGAATGAAGGATCAAGAACTTCCAAAATGATGCTGCTGCATAAAAACAATGAGAACACTGGGGGGGAAATATGTTCAAAATCAGATTTTAAAATACTCGGGAAATAACCAAAAACTTGTAACAATCAGACATCCTTGTTCAAGAAAAAACCCCTGAATCTTGGTAAAAGCATTATATTTCCATTCTCTTATCCCACCTCTGAAATAACCTAAAAACCAACAAACAGCTCCTCAATCAGGGTGAAAAACGGCAGCCTAGCAGCTACTGGAAATAACAAAACAAGTCTGGAGTTCCCTAAAAAGCATCATTTTCAGAGAATTGTCATTTGGCCTGTCTGGCATTTACCTGAAAATCTTCCTCGTGGTGGGCTGCTGTCCATGGGGTCACAGAGTCAGACACAACTGAAGCGACTTAGCATGCATGCATGAATTGGAAAAGGAAATGGCAACCCACTCTAGTATTCTTGCCTGGAGAATCCCAGGGACGGAGGTGCCTGGTGGGCTGCCGTCTATAGGTTTGCAGAGTTGGACATGACTGAAGCATCTTAGCAGCAGCAGCAGCAACAGCAGGTATTTACCTGAAAATCTTCCTCATAAGGCTTGTCTGTATTTGACCTAATTGAGAAATTAGCTACTGCACACAACTTTACTCTGAGTGTATTTGTCTGTAAAAAAAAAAAGAGAGAGAGAGAGAAGCAGCAATCTCTTAATATTGCAACTGTCTCTAGTAAAGATAAGGATTGGAGTTAACAAAAAACTGCCAAAAGATAAAAAGGAAAACTCTGGGATTCAGATGTCCATTGAGAGTTTTGAAAAGCTCTAGTACATCCAGATAATCTAGAAGGCCACACACATGGATAAGATTGTGCCTATGTCCAAAAATTTTGAATGCTTTACCAAAGAAGATACATGGATGGCAAGTAAGCGACTGGTGAATAAACAGTTACACATTCATGCATACATCTAAGCAAAAAAAGAAATGAACTGTCATTGTTACATGCTACAACATGAGTAAAGCTCAAACATGTGCTGTGATGTAGAGTCAGTGTTTATGTATTGTAGAATTACATTTATAGGATGTTCTTGCAAAGGCAAAAATAAAATAAAACAATGTAACAACAGAAAAGAGCTTGAGTGGTTGCTGCCAAGGATTGGACATAGAGGGAAATTGACTATAAAGGTCCATGAAGGAGTTTTGAAGGGTGCTGCAACCATTCTGTTTTTTGTTATGGTTTTTTCAAAACTCTCTGACCTATACAAGGATGTATTTTTACTGTATTTAAATTATGCCATAATAAAAAATGGAGGAAGAAAATCGACTGTCATCTGCATTTGAATAATTTCTAAACAACATCTTTGGTATGGTGGAAGGCGGATGGAATATTATTGAATTCAGTATTTATTCCATAATTTTGAAAGGTATTATTTTAGTAGAGTATATAAATTCAAGAAATTCTAATAAACTTTTTAGTGAACAGTGGGTGCATCCCACAGACATAGATAACTTTTAATAGGTGGTTTCATGCACTCCGTGATGAAACATTTGTTTTTCTGAAAGGCGGGACTTTCCAAAGCCATTCAATTAAATAGAATATTACACATTTGATTTATTATCAGCAGTGAATGAGAATACCTAACCATGTTTTCCACAGCAGAGACAATGGTTGTTTATTAGATAATTTTGAAGTTTATCCCTTCTGCTACTTTTGGCACACTTTATAATGATTTTTTAAGTAGTTCTGTATTTTCCTAAGTGCTCAGAGCTTAGTGTTTAATGATATTTCAACCCACATAGATCATTCTTCAAGTTCAGGAGCCACAGACATGGATATGAATAATTTTTACACTTGAACTATTTAGTTCAATGTAAAAACTGTTTCTGCTATTCTTACTGGAATCATTGAAATGGAAACCCTTTCATCTCATGATCTTAGCACTAAGGAAAGTCCTGTCCTCAACTAGATAGCTATACACCAACTACTTCTTGTCATTTGCCTGGAAATAAGATAGTAAGTATTGTTTTATGGTGCCTTTTCTTCTGTTTCATTTATCTATTCCTATTCTCCCCCAATTTAGCTATTTAATTTGTGGCTTAACAATAGCGCTAGATTCCTGGACTAGGGCGTGGCAACCTACTCCAGTATTCTCAGCTGGAGAATTCCATGGACAGAGGAGCCTGGCAGGCTGCAGTCCATGGGGTGGACAGAGGAGCCTGGCAGGCTGCTGTCCATGGGGCTGCAACGAGTCGGACACGACTGAAGCAGCTCGGCACACACACAATGGCACTCGATTAAGAGATCACTTGGTATGTTCGCAGGTGGCGCTAGTGGTAAAAAACATGCCTGCCAACGCAGGAGATAAAAGAAACACAGGTTTAATGCCCGGGTGAGGAAGATCCCCTGGAGAAGGGCATGGCAAACCACTCCAATATTCTTACCTGGAGCATTCCATGGGACCAAGAAACCTAGCGGCTACATCCATAAGGTCACAAAGAGTCAGACACAACTGAAGCGACTTAGCACATGCTCCAGAGATCACTTGATTGTGTTTGTGTGTGCCAGTACTTGACAGTGTGGTCCGGGGCTATTAGTTTCTTTCGTCTATCCATGGGGTCATGTAAACAAAGAAACAAAAAATCACCTTATTTATAGGATTATTTTACTTAATTCTCACAAAATTTCCTTGAAAATGTACTTTTATTGTCCACAATTTAACGATATGAAAAATGAAACAGATATTAAGGACTGTCCAAATTCAGGCAGGTTGCAAATGATTACAGAGGTAAGCTTTACATTTTACTTAATTTAAAAGAAATGTAAACACAAAATTATATTACTTTCTCTTTGATCAATGAAAATTAGAAACGTCAAGTGGATCTCATACTAAGCATTCTTAGCATACAGGCACATATGCAAGCTAATACACATGGCATGGGCAGAAGGAGCTTTTGGGTGGTATATAGGCTTCCCTGGTGGCTCAGATGGTAAGGAATCCTGCAGTGCAGGAGGCCCAGATTTGATCCCTGGATCGGGAAGAGCCCCTGGAGAAGGGAATGGCAACCCACTCCAGTATTTTTACCTGGGATATCCCATAGACAGAGGAATGTGGCAGGCTACAGTCCGTGAGGTTGCAAAACAGTGGAACACGACTTGGACTAAGCAACAACATACTAGCATTGTACACTGGCTGATTTCTACTCTATGTCCCTGTGTTTAAAGTATGGCATTTATGAAAGAGTTGTTCCATTTTTGGGCTTCAACTTTTCTAAGCTAGTTTAACTATTTTTTTTTTTAATCAGGTATTCTTGAACTTAATAAAAATAGAGTAAAACCATAGTGTTTTCAACTTGGTTGAAAATGTCCATAGTGAACTCATATGATTCAATGCCATGTAAACAGGAAGTGCAACTTGGACTGTCAAATTAAAACAATATTTTTATATTTCAAATTCTGCTTTGCAAAACTATTTACAAGTCATCTGAAATTATTGTATCATGAGGTAAAGAAATTCTTTAATTTCCCCAGAAGTAATTGTGCATTTGTTCCTCCATATCCATTGGTTGAACATCTGGAGATTCAACCAATCTCAGGTTACAGATATTTAGAATAAAATTCCAGAAATTACCAAAAAAGCAAAAACTTGAATTTTACACTTGTGTTTTGCATTTAAATGGATCTAGCATTACAAACATATACACAAAAAAGTTTTTCAGACAGATAATTGAACTCATTTTTCTCAAAAAATTTAGAATTTGTATTAAAGAGAATGCATGTATTTTAAGTTATTACTGGTCATTAAATTAGTTGATATTTTTATAAAGAGATAGCATTTTTTCAATTTTTGAGGGAAGGACTTAATCATTTTAAATGTTTTTTACCTTTGTTAGTTCTTTAATAACTAGGCAAATAAATATTTAAGGCATGGATTAGCCATTAGAAAACTGGCCATTGGAACACTGGCATAGTATTCAGCTATGTCCTTATAATATTTTATAAAATATGTAACAGATTTACTGCAATTTAACTAAATTCTCATTAACTTTTTACTAATAGTTTAATGCTGAGCACTAGTACAATAGAAAAACTTATGGTAAATATACTAATTAAACTGTCATTTTCAAGAGTAGGTAATTTTTTATTCCACTTAATTTTTCTATGCCAGATTTATTTTTTAGTCCTCAACAGTGAAGAAACCAAAGGCATAATGGTCAATATCATCGTGTTCATAATCTATTTTTTACCTACATTCTGAAGCTTAATTACTTTTGTCTCAGAATCACATTACCAAAGTACGTAGGTTATGAGAGGCAGCTCTTGGTCCTTGCATCTCGACTCTGAATCTTCCTGCCATATAAAATTTTTTAATGAAGTGAGCTTGTGGTAAGTTCTTGTATACAAAAACAATGAAAATATCCCCCAATAGTCTGAATTCTAACAAGCAAATTCACTGTATGTTGTGGCTCTAATATTTAATTAACCAAAAAATTGGTTGTTTACATTTTAAAAATGGCATACATGTATATTCATTATACAAAGCACATGGTATATTTTCAGGTATGTTTATAATCTTTCTGTTACTATTTAACTTATAAAAGTCTGGTTGCATGTTGCCACTGTTGACTGTATTCCCATTCACCTACCCAATCAGCCCCACAAGGACGTTTTGAATTTTAAGTTGCTCGAACACAGGTGGGAAATCAGTTTAAAAGAAGAGATGATATTATGTTCCAGAAAATCCTGTTAAGCAAATGAATCTGCAGCTAGGATCTTTTTGATTTTCACATCTAAAGCCAACTGTGTGTTTCAAGCCAGGCTTTTAAAATAAGCACACTCTCTCTGCAGAGCTAATTAATAACCCATTAATGTTAAGTGCATTTGCCAGGTTAATTTTCATTTAGAACTAAATCGCAGGAAAAGTTCAAATGTGATAAATATTCTGTCATTTGAAGAGTCACTTGTAAAACAAAGAGATAACTATAAGAATTTTGTGATGTTAATAACTTTTTCCAAGGCTTGGGGTCAACCTTGAGAATCTGACACTTACTTGAGAAAATTGCTTGCACAGGATTTGGTTCCAGCCTGCTCAGTTTATCTTTTCTTTAAAAGGAGTGATTTTATTTACCTGATCTCTACTCCATAAATACTATTATTGGAGTTTGCTTCTGCTGCTACTAAGTCACTTCAGTTGTGTTGGACTCTGTGCAACCCCATGGACGGCAGCCTACCAGGCTTCTCCGTCCATGGGATTCTCCAGGCAAGAACACTGGAGTGGGTTGCCATTTCCTTTTCCAAGGCATGAAAATGGAAAGTGAAAGTGAAGTCTCTCAGTCGTGTCTGACTCTTAGCGACCCCATGGACTGCCGCCTAGAGGCTCCTCCATCCATGGGATTTTCTGGGCAACAGTACTGGAGTGGGGTGCCATTGTCTTCTCCCTATTGGAGTTTAATCAATGTTATAATATTTAAATTGTACAATTTGCTAAATTTTTACACACACATGCAAAGCTTTTGTAATAATCAGTATAGCTTCACACCCAAATTTTGTTCCTTTATAATCTTTGCCTTTCACACTACCATGCTTCATTCCATCCCTGAATACTTATAGGTTTCTTTGTGTTCTTAAAAATTAGGTACTCTTTGGTCTTTTTATTCCCTTAGCATAATCATTTTGAAAATCATAAATATTATGCTGTGTATCAATATTTTATTCTTTGTATTTCTAAGTAGTGTTCCATTGTATAAATATAATAGTTAATTCATCTATTCACCTGTTAGTGAATATTCAAGTTGTTTTTTGGTTTTGGCTATTACAGATGCAATTGTTATGAATACACATGCTTTCAGATATCTGGGTAAACACTTAGAAGTGAAATGGCTGAAACATATGGTAAGTGTATGTTAATTTTTCAGACAAATGCAAAACTTTTCACCTAAAGCGTTTGCGTCATTTTACAGTCCCATGAGAATTTGATGACAGTTTCAGTTGCTCCACATCCTGATTAATACCAGGTGTAGTAAAACTTAGCCTTTTTAAAATGTGTGGGTAGTATGCATTTATGGTTTTAATATATATTTCTCTTAAAACTAGTGGCATCAAGGATCTTGTCATGTGCTTATTTGTCATCATTATCTCTTCATTGCTAAAGTGTGCTGCTTTTGTGAATATTTTCAAATTTCTATATCTGGTTGTTTGTTGCTACTATATACAAATAAAATTAATTTCATAAATTAATATAATATCCCACAGCCTTGCTAAACTCATTAGTTCAAGTAGTTTTTTTTTTTTAATTCTCTCCAAAACATCATATTAAGGTACCATACTTTGAATGTGATTTATTACTGATGACATTGTCTTCGTTAATTTAGCTGAAGAAGTGTTTGTCAGATTCATTTTTTTTTCTGTAAAGTGATCTTTCTATCCCTATTTCCACTATGTACATTTTTGCTAGTGGTAAAGAACCTGCCTGCCAATGCAGGAGACATAAGAGACACGGTTCAATCCCTGGGTGGGGAAGATACCCTGGAGGAGAGCATGGCAACCCACTCCAGTATTCTTGCCTGGAGAATCCCATGAACAGAGAAGCCTGGCAGGCTACAGTCCATAGTATTGCAAAGAGTCAGACATGACTGAAATGACTTAGCACATGTGCCCACACTCTTTGAAAAGAAGTCATAGGCACAGCTTACACTTAAGAAATGGGAATTATGAGCAAGATGGCAGAAGTTTTCCATCTTTGTCTCCCCATGTGTGCATGCTAAGTCGCTTCAGTCATGCTCGGCTCTTTGCGACCTTATGGACCATAGCCTGCCAGTCTCCTCTGTCCATGGGATTCTCTAGGCAAGAATACTGCAGTGGGTTGCCATGCCCTCCTCTAGGGGATTTTCCCAACCCAGGAATCCAACCGCATCTCTTATGTATCCTGCATTGGCAGGTGGGTTCTTGACCATTAGTGCCACCTGTGAAGTCCCTCATTTCTGCACAGTAACATCAGTTTTGACAAACACCCACAGACAAGAACAGCTTTGTGGGAGTATAGAAGTACAGCAGAGAGCTTCCCACTAGAGAAAAAAAAAGTATATATCTGTATATATATGTATACATATTTATGTATATATATGGCATTCAAGAAGGTAAGAAGAATTTCACTCTAAGTGGTAATGCTTGAACAAAGAGCTTCTGGCCTGTGCACCAGGGCTTCCTTTTGGACATTTCCAAGTGTCATTATATCTAAAAAAGTACAACTGAATTTTCAGTCATTTTCAATTTCTTGAACTGCTTATTTCAGTGTAGCAAAGATTTAAATAATCAGAAAATTATGTATCGTTGACCTGATGATTATATATAGTTGTACTTACATTACATGGTTAACTTTAATGAAGACTTGTGGTAGGAGAAGGCGTTCTTATTTAGACTGGGCAATTAACTACGGCCTACTAGCAGTAATTATAACAACATCAACATCAACTAGCATTATGCTATTTTTATCTGCACATGCTTCATTTCTTCTGGCAAGAGCACCTCTATTTTGCTTTGAGAATCCATCCTTTTGCCCTCACATGCCTTGGCTTGTGAAAAACATAATTGAAACCCATCACTAGGAACATTAACTAATACAGTTTGTTAAGTATGGTAAATAGTACTATCATTTTCTTTCTATTTTGCTGAAGGAAGTTTATAGAGAGTTGAAACACTTTGCCCTGATATCTTGCTGCTAGTAAGTGCTGGAGCAGATGTGAAACATGGGTAGTCAGAATTAAAATTGTCCCAGACAAGTTAAACAGGCAAGGGAGACTTCTTCATAACCATTCCAGTATGAGAGAGAGACTGAACTGAACTTCACTGAAGCAAAAAGCAGGAGGGTTTTAAGCACTGAGTGAGCTAGTGGAAAAGTACTGAAGATGTTGGGAAGACTGGGAAGGGATTGATTATAGGGATGTATTGAGCACATGGTGAGTTTGCTAATTAGGCCATCTGGGCTTGTTAATTGTTACTTATTGATGTTAGGCTCTTACCCTCTTATGGAAACTGGAAGATAGGAGTGTTTTCTCCTTCAGTGCTGACATTTCAAAGAAACAAGTCCTCAGGTTCTTGAGAAAGACATTTCCGGGGTTGTAAAACTGGAGAAAAGCTGGTAGAACATTTACACATATTCCAAAGAATCTGGGGAAGAATTTACAACTGCAAGCTTTCTAAAGTATTAATAAATGCCCTATAAAAAGGGATGTCAGGGATCTATAGTCCCCCAAAAAAGTGTGTCTAAAGTGTAGGCACATTGAGGAGAATATTAAGGAATGCAGGTCAAGGTTTACTGCACACTGAAGCCCATTTTGTTAACCACATTAGTTATGGTCGTCTGTCTGTGTTAGGAAAACAAATCTCTGCTCTGTTTGAAAGTAAGTTAGAAGAAGCAGTGTCCTCAGGACATGTGTGAAGCTGAGTCAGGTAGATTGCTTCTCAAAGGTATGAAAAATCTTTTGCCTCAGATTCAGAGGAGATGACCTCTTTTAAATGCCTTTTATAGAAGAAAGACTTGTTCACATTTATTTTAAAATAATAAATCATTCTATTTTAAAAAATATAAAAAGTTTTGTGTTAGTTTAAGGATAATATGTAAAAATATTAAAAAAGAAAAAACAGAAAAAAAAAGAAATAAAAACTCTTGGATACAGCATTGAGATCTGTTCTCAAGGACTGTTAATTGAGGGAATCCTCATACTCTCAGAGGACTAGTTTTCATATTTGGCTGCACATTGGGCTCATTGGGGGAACTTTAGAAAGTACCAATGCCTTGGTGCCATATGCAGAAATTGTTATGCAGAGATTGTTATTTAATTGATTTCCTGTAAAGCCTGGGAATGGAATTTTTAAATCTCTCTATGTGATTCTAATGGGCAGCCAAAGTTGAGAACCACAGTCTGAGAGGGATAACCTCTAGAATCCTAGAAAAATTGTATCTGGAACATTTTCTCTTGCATAAAAACATTTGGCAAAGCCAATTTATCCCTGAAAAGTATTGTAAATTGTACTTTTTTCCTATGGCTCTGTGGTCCCAGCACTCATCTAATGAAGCGATTTAGCCAACCAGCAAGCAGTGTGTTTGGCCCAACCTTATATAATAATTCAAGTGGGGCTCATATGACCTAGTTTTAGTTATTACATAACTTTTAAAAACTCACATGTAGTAGGAAATTTTTCTACCATTTGATTCATAATGATTATTAAGATAAAAGTATTTATTTTTCTCTATATAAACAACTAATCTATTATAGACAGAAATAAAATATCACCCGATAATTCAGAAAATTAGGTTGCAACTTTATATCTACTTTTCGCTAAATAAAACTTTAGAAGATAATATTTCCCCATCTTAAATGTCTTAGAACCATAGCAAAATGAATATTCTCAAAGACCACTCTGTACTATATTACATTTTGAGAACAAACTAATTTTCAACTAGTTCATGGTTAATTAATAGCATTTAATTGAAGACTTTTAATGCATGCAAGTACAGAGGAGTAGATTTCATGACATTAACTTAAGGCATTTTCCCCAAGGACTCAATTAAATATCAGCCAATGAAAAAAAGTTAATCATATTTCATGTATTTCTTTTTGTGATCATATTTTATATACTTAATATTTCAAAATCAATCAACTTTTCTTTTGAAGGAGGCTAGATTTGCATTTTAAATGAGAGTCAAACCAGTTTCCCCAGTGGATTGTCCTGTTTTTCAGAACACTTTTTTCAGGGCTCAGCAGAAATCAAACTGGGTGAAAAACTCTCAATACCAGCTCAGCATCAGCCTGCAAGTGCTCTTGTTGTTTGCCTCGCCTTTTCAAATGGGATTATAAGCTTCCGTTTCTGGATGATGTCTTGATAGTTTTATTAACTACCCTGTGCATAGAAGTAGGCACAGAAAAAAACATTTAAAAAATATTTTTTGATGAATTTTGTATATCTCCTTTACCAGACTAATAAATCTCCTTCTTACATCATACTGCATTAGACATTCAGGGTCTAATTCTCACCCATCCTCCCCTTCAGAGTCTTATCATTCAAAAAAACTGAAAAGGCATAGGATATATAGTTGCTCAAATCTTAACATAGATTTTTTTTTTTTTCTGAAAAAGAACTGACAAGTAGAACATGGCTTAGGCTTGAGGCCAAATTAAATTTTTATTTCTTCTGACCTTTATGGGAGAGCATCTTGTACGTTTAAAAACTGCCTTGATTGCTTCCTTTTAGGCAGAGAAGCTGAGAGGGAGTTAGGAAAGTAGGAAGGAGTAAGAGAAAGAGAAAGAGATGGAGAGAGAGAGGCAGAGAAAAATGCCAGAAATCTAGTTGCTGACAAGAACCAGAGGAGAGTCTGAACATTGGGCAGACCAAAGATCAAGCCACATTTTCTGCCACTGAGGTGTTATATCTAGAGCACCAGTAAAGTAAGCAGTAACAGATGGCAGAATGTTACCAGTCTAATTGGCTTTTCTTTTTTCCTTGTGCTTAAGAAGAAAACTAGAAGTGTTCAATCATCTGCTCTCGTACAAAGGGCATATGCGTGCATGTCCAGTCATATTTGACTCTTTGGACTATAGCCCACCATTCCTCTGCCCATGCAACTTTCCCAGCAAGAATACTGAGTGGGCTGCCTCTTCACACTCCAGGGGATCTTCCAGACCCAGGGATCAAACTGATGTCTCCTGTGTCACCTACATTAGCAACCGGATTCTTCTACCACTGAGCTACCTGGGAAGCCCTGAAAGGACATACAGAGGCCCACTAAATAAAACATATTTATCCCTTTGGAATTATTATATGATAAGAAAAATACAGAAGTTTCCAAAGAACCAGTTTGCTTAGGGAAAAGACATATTAAAATAATCATTTGAAATACAAATAACAAATGCTTATATCTCAAGCTTACAAGGGTAAGAATATACTCAAATATTATGTAGATTAATTGAATTTTCTACAGTTAAATTTTCTACATAGTAAAAGTAATAAGGTTATTATAAATTAAGAAATGGAAAAATGGAGAAGACTTTATAAACAATCTGATGTAGGGAAATTAAGGTTATTTTTTAAAACTTAAGATCATGCTCTTAAGTGACAGTCTCTTCTCAGTATAATCCTTGAAATAAAATGTTACAAGTTACCAAGAAAATAATTAAGCAAAAGAAAAGAAATAAAGAATTAAGGAAACATCATCTCACCAAGACTTCAATATGCCAAGTCTTAAATCTGACAGTGATTTTTCTTAAAACCCCCAAGAATTTTAATTCAATACAATTAAATGCCCAGGTTAATTGTCTTATCTCTGAATATATTAAAAGTTAATAATAAGACATTTATCTTATCATGCTAGTGGTTTTCTAAAAATACTAATTTCATTGGAACTACCTCTCAGTGTAGAGACCAAGCCTTTTGTGAAATAGTCCTTGAACCACCACCTGTTTCATTTCTCTTCCTATGCTCCCAATCTTAGTTACCTGATTGAATGCTCCACATTACTAGGCTTCTTCAGGAGTGCCATGCTCATCATTGCATTCTTAATAGCTAGCATAATACCTGCTACAAAATATGTTTAATCACTAAAATATAAATGGATTGCTCCACATTATAAAGCACAACAGTTGTCATGCTATATATCACATTTCTCCTTTCTTTCACCTAGAAGTAAACTAATACAATTATGTAAAGTTTAAAAATAAAATAAAATTTAAAAAAAATAAACAACTCTAAAAACAATGTATTAATCACTATTAAGTTGGATAAAGAAGAGAGTAGGGCCTTTCCTTGTGGCTCAGGGGCTAAGATTCAGTGCAAATGATGTAGGCTCAATCCCTGATTGAGGAACTGGGATCCCGTATGCCACCACAGTGCAGCCAAAAGAAAAATCAAGCTCTGTTTCTTGATGGAATGGAAAAAACTTAAAGTTTAAAAAGAAATTAGAGAGTAAGCATTTAATTAAAGATATAAAACTTTTGTTAACTTGCATTTCCTAGAACAACTTCTGTCTGAACTAAAGTAGATGTATTAATAATAACCTTTTAATTATTGTATTTTTAATAATAACAGCAATTATTATCCTCAGGAACAAAATTAGGCTAGAATAAAACTTCATTATTTAGGTCAGTGTACATGAATTTCAAAAAAAAAACTATTTTCAAAATTTAGGCTTATTTTCATATTAAACCATTTTAAAGATAATTGTAATTCATTTCATAAACCAGAGGAAAAGATAATGTTAAGCCTAAGTGTTCCTGAGAACAAATCCAAGACAAAAGTTTATTCTTGAGAAATTATTAAAAATTTGGGAATTTGAGGCCAAGAAGCAAGAGTGAGATTAGGGCAGTGAAATAGCCAATATAAGATTGTGTTTCTAACTTGCCCATCAGTTCAGTTCAGTCGCTCAGTCATGTCCGACTCTTCGCAACCCCATGAATCACAGCATGCCAGGCCTCCCTGTCCATCACCAGCTCCCGGAGATCACTCAGACTCACGTTCATCGAGTCACTGATGCCATCCAACCATCTCATCCTCTGTCGTCCCCTTCTCCTCCTGCCCCCAATCCCTCCCAGCATCAGAGTCTTTTCCAATGAGTCATCTCTTCCCATGAGGTGGCCAAAATACTGGAGTTTCAGCTTCAGCATCATTCCTTCCAAAGAAATCCCAGGGCTGATCTCCTTCAGAATGGACAGGTTGGATCTCCTTGCAGTTCAAGGAACTCTCAAGAGTCTTCTCCAACACCACAGTTCAAAAGCATCAATTCTTCAGCACTCAGCCGTCTTCACAGTCCAACTCTCACATCCATACATGACCACTGGAAAAACCATAGCCTTGACTAGACGGACCTTTATTGGCAAAGTAGTGTCTCTGCCTTTGAATATGCTATCTAGGTTGGTCATAACTTTCCTTCCAAGGAGTAAGTGTCTTTTAATTTCATGGCTGCAGTCACCATCTGCAGTGATTTTGGAGCCCCCAAAAATAAAGTCTGACACTGTTTCCACTGTTTCCCCATCTATTTCCCATGAAGTGGTGGGACCGGATGCCATGATCTTCGTTTTCTGAATGTTGAGCTTTAAGCCAACTTTTTCACTCTCCTCTTTCACTTTCATCAAGAGGCTTTTGAGTTCTTCTTCACTTTCTACCATAAGGGTGGTGTCATCTGCATATCTGAGGTTATTGATATTTCTCCCGGCAATCTTGATTCCAGCCTGTGTTTCTTCCAGTCCAGTGTTTCTCATGATGTACTCTGCATATAAGTTAAATAAGCAGGGTGATAGTATACAGCCTTGACGAACTCCTTTTCCTATTTGGAACCAGTCTGTTGTTCCATGTCCAGTTCTAACTGTTGCTTCCTGATCTGCATACAGATTTCTCAAGAGGCAGGTCAGGTGCCTGGTATTCCCATCTCTTGAAGAATTTTCCACAGTTTATTGTGATCCACACAGTCAAAGGCTTTGGCATAGTCAATAAAGCAGAAATAGATGTTTTTCTGGAACTCTCTTGCTTTTTCTATGATCCAGCGTATGTTGGCAATTTGATCTCTGGTTCCTCTGCCTTTTCTAAAACCAGCTTGAACATCAGGAAGTTCACGGTTCACATATTGCTGAAGCCTGGCTTGGAGAATTTTGAGCATTACTTTACTAGCATGTGAGATGAGTGCAATTGTGTGGTAGTCTGAGCATTCTTTGGCATAGCCTTTCTTTGGGATTGGAATGAAAACTGACCTTTTCCAGTCCTGTGGCCACTGCTGAGTTTTCCAAATTTCCTGGCATATTGAGTGCAGCACTTTCACAGCATCATCTTTCAGGATTTGAAATAGCTCCACTGGAATTCCATCACCTCCACTAGCTTTGTTCGTAGCGATGCTTTCTAAGGCCCACTTGACTTCACATTCCAGGATGTCTGGCTCTAGATCAGTGATCACAGCATCATGGTTAGTGATAGTTAATTTGTTGCTGGATCACCAAGACCCTCCTAAATGGCTTACAAAATGTACCTCTGAAATAGTTGTTCAAGGAAGAAAGGACATAGGTTAATCAACTGATTCCTGTTCTCCATTGGACAAATGTTGTCCTAGGGGCATTGACTGTCTAACAATTCCAGCTTGTTCATGAGTGAAGGCTAGGCACATTTCCAGGATTCAGAGTGGGTAGAACATCATAAAAGCCGCTGGTCAAGAAGCAGCTATACCTGCTCCAGACTAGCTAAGCCTAGTGAGCTTGTTGCCATAGCTACAAGTGGAATAAGAGGTAAAACCACAGGGGTTTAAAGTGACACACAAAGAATAACCAATGCTAGTAGCTAGCTTCTAATTCAAGTCTTACTTTTTACTTTCTTTTTTTATTTCTCTACTGAATTTTCTGAACTCTGAAAATGATTTTCATTTTCTTTTATATTTTTTGCTTGCCCCTTCATCAAACTATCTTTCCTATTTTGCTTCTTCTATGACTTTTTATATTTTGCTTTATTATTGTCACAGCTATGATTATATCATTTCCCATTCACAACCCCCTTTCCTTATACATATGTATATATACACACACACATATAGATAGATAGATAGTTGATTAAAAGCCTCTTGAAGGTCTTTGTTGTTTAGTTGCTAAGTCACATCTGACTCTTTTGAGAGTCCATGGACTTGGACTATAGCCTGCCAGGCTCCTCCGTCTATGGGATTTCCCAAGCAATTAGGTTGTCATTTCCTTCTCCAAGGGATCTTCTGCACGCAGGGATCAAACCTGCATCTCCTGCGTTCCTGGCTGATGTTTTATCACTGAGCCCGTTGGGAAGCCCCTCTTGAAAGTTGCTTTTGTGCAATTAGAAATATATGTATACTAGCAGAGTTAAAGACATCCATCAAACCAAGACAACAAAATGGAATATAATGTGATCATTTCAAAAGTGTGTCCAAATAAATATGACACAATTTGGAAAGTGCTTTTATGCTAATGTATAGATCATAAATAATTCTAGCCCATTGATGAAAATGATTATTCATCCTATAACCTTCAAGGGAAGAGGGTTTTTCCCCTAATCTTTTTGAACAGAAATATTGAAAGGAAATTACTTGAAGCTGGTATATCAGTTATTTTGGCATTACCCACTTAATTGTAGTGCATTTAATATCAACCCTCAAAAAGACATGTCCAAGTCTTAACCCCAGTACCTGCAATTTGGAAAGAGAGTTTTCAGGTATAATCAAGTTAAGGATCTCAAGAAGAGCTCATTGTGGATTAGTCAGGTGAGTCCTGAATTCAATGTGTCCCTACAAGCAAAGGAGAAGACATATATAGAAGAGGAGAAATACAGGGGAAGGGTATGTGAAACTGGAGGCAGAGACTGACATTATGCGACTATAAGCCATGGAACATCAGAGATTGCAGGCAGCCCAGAGGCTAGGATGGTAGAGTGGAGTATGGAGTTTTGAGTAACATGGAGTATGGAGTAGTAGTATGGAGTATGCACCTCAGAGCGCCCAGGAGGAATGACCTTACTGACACATTGATTTCAGACTGCCAGTCTCCACAACTGGATAATAATAAATTTCTGTTGTTTTAAAGCACTCAGATTGCAGGAATTTGTCACAGGAATTAAATAGATTAATGGAGATAAAATGGGTCACAAGTGTTCCAAAAATAATTACAGTTTGCTATTAAATACATTAACAAATCCCCTTTAAAGTGAAATACTTTAGGTGCATCTTCAAAATAAAATTTGATTTGGCTAGTATAGAAATTTATATGGTTTTTAATATAGTTTGATCGATTGCAAAATTGATGCCTGAAATGGTAAAGGGACGGGACTGACTACTCATTTATAATGAAATTATTTTAAATTGCAAATGTAATTATTGGCATGTAATTAATAGACTTAGTTGTTTTATACTTGTGTACTTATGAGAATGTGTAGGTTATGTAAGAGTTGAACATGAGACTGAGTTTGTAGAGTCACTCTATTACCATTTCTTTATCAATAGCTGGCCTTTGGTTTTTCCAGGATTTGAAAAAGTAACAGAATGTCTTCATAACTTGTCTGTGTACATGCGTGCTTGTTCAGTTGCTCAGTCGTAGCTGACTCTTTACAACCTCATGGACTGTAGCCCGCCAGGTTTCTCTATACATGGAATTTCCCAGGCAAGAATACTGGAGTGGGTTGCCATTTCTTACTCCAGGGGATCTTCCTGATCCAGGGATCGAATGCACATCTCCTACATTGACAAGCGGTTTTTATACCACTGTGCCACCTGGAAATACATATAGAAAATTGTACTTTTCAAGATAATAGTATTATTTTCCCCACCTTTTTTATGGATTCTTATTGAATGGCAATCAATAAGACTTCTAAAGTCTTGGAAAGGATGAAGATGTAATATATAGGACATGGTGACTTATGTGCCCTGAGCGCGCTTAGCTCCTCAGTCATGTCCGACTCTATGACCCCATGGACTGTTGCCCACCAGGCTCCTCAGTCCATGGAATTTTCCAGGCAAGAACACTGGAGCTGGTTGCCATTTCTGACTCCAGGGGATCGTCCCAATCCAGGGGATTGAATTCGTGTCTCCTGCAGCTCCTGCATTGACAAGCAGACTCTTTATCACCATGCCACCTGGGAAGCCCCACTGGCCTAGAGATATGAGTGTTAGTTGCTTCAAAGGCAACCAAAGCATGTGAGGTGCGGTGCTCCTGGCAAACGACAGTTCATTTAAGTTTCAATTAACATTTCTGGTTGTTATTGAAAGTCCTCAGAGCTCATGTATTCATTAAACCCACCGAATAGTTGTACAAATCTCTTATCCCAAATGCATTTAACTCGTGAAGCTGAATGATTCATACGGAGAAATTACCCATGGTCAATGTACTTGGAACAATCATATATTACAAGTTAACTTATTTTTTTTCTTGGAAAAAAGAAAGATATCTTTTACTGGAAAGATTGCCAGTATTTGATTTAAAACTTACCACTTATATCAGCTTTATGTAGTTAGCACCTTACATTCAAGAGCTCAAAATTATTTCCATGTCCTCATATTATCAGCATTTATCTTCCATATTCTGTAGTAGGTTCATACAGAGCTTATTTATCTTCATCTTTGTGTATGTGTGCTTACATTTCTTTTATATGTTTTATTCTGAGAGATTCTGTACTGTGGTTTGTTTTCCTAAAGGAACCTATAAGCAGACCCTCCTGTTAGATGCTCTGTTAGTTGGGCTCTGGGTGTGCAAGGATGAGATTGAATTCCACCCTCACTCCAGGATGCATTCTATCCACAAGCAACCACATTGAGAACTCAATTTGTCTCTTGATGACTTGATGCCCTCTCTGAAGAAAATGTCTGTAGACCAGTATAGAGTAATCTAAATACAAGTTTGGGGTATTATTGCACTCAGAAATGCCAAATTTTAACTTTGAAGCTGCTGCATCTTTTCAGTGCCTTATTAAATTATTAAAGATTTTTACAGAAGTTTGGCAAGAATGGAGATAAATAATATTCCACCTTACTGAACATATAAATTATTTTATTATAATAAATATATTTAGCTCTATTATAATATTTACTTTGGGTGATTAATATGTCTGAGATTAAATGTGATATTCATCAACAGAAAAGATTTTGGTGTAGTTCTCAAAGTTTGACTTTGGAATCAGGAGTCCAGATTCAAATCTTCTCTTTACTGTTTATCACCCGTGTAAGCTTGGAGGAAATTGCCTAAGTTCTTCATCCTCAGATGGTAAACCTACTTCCTATGTCACAAGGTATGTCATAAGGATAAATTAGATAAACAGTATGCTTATGCTAAAGCCAAATGCATGACACATGCTGAATAAATTGTGAGGATCGTAGTGTGGCTTTGCACTTTCTTTGTAGGTATTAGGGAACCAGAAGTAGGAAAAAAGATTATCATTATTTTATTCAGAAAAAAAGTTCAGTTCAGTTCAGCCACTCAGTTGTGTCCGAGCAACCCCATTGGACTGCAGCACGCCAGGTTTCCCTGTCCATCACCAACTCACGGAGCTTACTCAAACTCATGTCCCTGAGTTTAGCTAGATGGTGATGCCATCTAGCCATCTCATCCTCTGTCATCCCCTTCTCCTCCTGCCTTCAATCTTTCCCAGCATCAGGGTCTTTTCAAATGAGTCAGTTCTTTGCATCAGGTGGCCAAAGTATTGGAGTTTCAGCTTCAGCATCGGTCCTTCCAGTGAATATTCAGAACTGATTTCCTTTAAGGATGGACTGGTTGGATCTCCTTGCAGTCCAAGGGACTCTCAAGAGTCTACTCCAACACTACAGTTCAAAAGCATCAATTCTTCGGTGCTCAGCTTTCTTTATAGTCCAACTCTCACATCAATACATGACTAGACGGACCTCTGTTGGCAAAGTAATGTCTCTGCTTTTTAATATGTTGTATAGGTTGGACTCGGAGAAGGCAATGGCACCCCACTCCAGCACTCTTGCCTGGAAAATCTCATGGACTGAGGAGCCTGGTATGCTGCAGTCCATGAGGTCGCTAAGAGTCAGACATGACTGAGCAACTTCACTTTCACTTTCCACTTTCATGCATTGTAGAAGGAAATGGCAACCCACTCCAGTGTTCTTGCTTGGAGAATCCCCGAGACAGAGGAGCCTGGTAGGAGGCCGTCTATGGGGTTGCACAGAGCCGGACACGACTGAAGTGACTTAGCAGCAGCAGCAGCATAGGTTGGACTAGAAAAAGAAAAAGAAATTTAATGTAAAAGAAAAAGAAACAATGTAAAATCAGATCATGCATTCCATCTCATTGTGGTTTTGATCTGTATTTCTCTAGTGAATTTGAGCATCTTTTCATGTATTTATTGGTCATTTTTACACCTTCTTTAAATGTCTTTAAATGTCTATTCAAGTCCTTTGCTCATTTTGTTTTGTTTTTGCTGCTGTTGAGTTGCATCCACAGATGATTCTGATGGAAGGCAAAGTGGATTGAGAAGATGAGCCCTTCATGGAGTGTTAAGGGCCCTCTGTGAGGTGGCCCTGACGACCTTCTGTCTCAATTTCTGCTTTTCCCAGCAAGAATAATCTAGCTATGTGTTTCCATCTTCTGGCCTTTGTTTCTACCATTCAAACAACTTGGACAGTTGAAGCAGAAAGAATTTTTCATGTCTTCATAAGGACCACCCTCCTCTGTATCCTAAAGAGAGAATTCTGGTGTCTCTGTAGGTCAGAGTGTACCTTCCATTTCTGGCCACACTGGTGGCACATGACTGAGGCTTGCCTGATCTTAGTGCTCTTATCACTTTGGTATCAGGGTTGGCTCAAGTGATGGACATGAAATCCAAGCCATTTGCATGCTATTAAAAAAGTTCCTCTTTCTGTTTGGCTTGCCTGGCTTCTTTCTTGACAGTGTAGACCATTTGAAGGAAGAAAAAAAAAAAAAAAGGTCAACACATAAATATAAGACAAGTTAAGACAAGGGAAGTGAAGAGAGAATGCTAGGAACATAGAGGATGATATTATTGTTTGGGTTTCTGAATCCAGCCACACTTGATACTCAATTCCCCCACTGGATATTCCAGATACTTAAGCCGAAAGAGTCCCTTTTGCCAAAACTGACCAGAATTCCATTTTTATCACTGGAAACAGAAAATTTCTCACTAATGAAAACTGCCCTTTGCAGTTCTTGTATCTGCCCCTCCATGCATCAGCCCACTCACACGTAAGCCTTTTGTCCCATCCAACACAGAAATGACCTCTTTTCTTTCATGCCTGGCCCAAAGGACTCTTTCCTCTAGGGATCTCCAGTAGTCAGGGAGCAGGGAGATAGATGGCTTGCCAAGCGTTTTGATGCCCAAACCCCTGCTTGGCCTGTCCCTTAAGACTGTTTATACACTCCTTGTCTGTACCTTGTGTAACAGCATGAGTCTCTCTGATAAAATAATCCTTGTGGTGGCTGGTGTGGGCTTGATAGGCAGACACCCAGCATCTGCACCTCCCCTCCCACACCTTGGGGCAGTGTCCAGGCAGAAACTCAGCCCCAGCTAAAGAACACCAGGCCTGCAGAGACTTACAGAGGGAGGAAGTGAAAAGGTGAGGAATGGCAGAAAACATGACCTGGGGGCTCCTTGTTGTAGGTTTTGAGAGTGTAGGTTTTTCTTTTTGGAGCTGTGCTCTCCCTAGAGCATGTCCTAGCCCCACCCCAGGAAATGGAAGCTGCCCACACCTCCCCACTAACCCCAGCAGTGTTGGAAAGAGCCAGGCTGTTCCCATAAGCGAGCCACTGGCCTTTGTGTTTCCATCCTGCCTGGTGCCTGGTGCTGGGCTTGTATCACAGGGTGTGCTCAGGTATGACCTGCTCATGGACAATTTTTCTTTAGAAATTTTTATTTGAAAAATAAAGTACTTCTTTACCCTAGGCACAAGCTTTTATGTGCTACAAATTAATATATCCATCAATCATATGTAGCTTGTATTGTTTTTGCTGGTGCCATTTGGAAGTCTTGTTTTGTGCTTGCACCATTGATTCAGGGAATTTCAGGTCCATTTCTCCAGTAGTGCTTCTCCAGTCCTGCTTCTGCCTCTTGAATTGCTCTCAGCATCTAGAGTACAGCCTGTGAGAAACTCTCGAAAGGCGTGAAATTGATGATAATGGCTAACATTTACAGAGGGCCTATAGTATGAATCCGGTACTGATTTAAGTACTTTACAAGTGTTATTTCATTAAGAGTTGATATTGAGACAGAACCCAATTTTGTGAGCTACAGACATGTGTGGCCTGTAACCTGCTCACTTAGTGCTCATCATTCCCTCAGAAAGTACAGTGAGCTGCCTCTAGGAGCCTGTGGGTCTATTCCCAATTTTGTTCATGCCAGTTTCACTTGTTATAATAAGGCTGCAATCTAATTAACTATGATGCAAGCTGATGGGATATGAAGGAAATAAGAATGAATCATTGTTTCTATAATATGTGAATCGAATGCTTTAGAAACACTTGATAAAGGTGATGGGGTCTTCCCAGTTGGCACCAGTAGTAAAGAATTCGCCTGTCCATGCACGAGACATTAGAGATGCAGGTTCTATCCCTGGGTCAGGAAGACCCCCTGGAGGAGGGCATGGCAACCCACTCCAGTATTCTTGCCTGGGAAATTCCATGGACAGAGAAGCCTGGCGTGCTACAGTCCATGGGGTCACAAAGAGTCGGAAAAGACTGAAGCAACAGCACACACAATAAAGGTGAGTCGTTTTAATAAACACGGCTGTAGCTTTGTGGTATAGTGTGAAGTCAGGGAGCTTGATTCCTGAAGCTCCATTTTCTCTTTCTCAAGATTGCTTTGGCTGTATGTGGTCTTTTGTGTTTCCATATAAATTGTACAATTTTTTGTTCTAATTCTGTGAAAAATGTCATTGGTAATTTGATAGGGATTGCATTGAATCTATAGATTGCTTTCGGTAGTGTAGTCATTTTCACAATATTGATTAATCCAATCCAAGAACATGGTATATCTCTCCATCTATGTTTTCTTTGATCTCTTTCATAAGTATTTTAGAGTTTTCTGAGTACAGATCTTTTGCCTCTTTAGGTAGGTTTATTCCTAGGTTTTTTATTCTTTTTGTTGCAATGGTAAATGGGATTGTTTCCCTAATCTCTCTTTCTAATCTTTAAACATTGCTTTCAAATTAGATGTGGAGAAAGCAGCTACCAAGGTCAAGAAAAACTTTTCATGGGATTTTGCTGAAAATGTGAGGACAATTTAGCCCTTGAAATTGGCTTCTGGAGTGTTGGCCCTGTTTTGAATTCATTTTTGATTACCTACCACAGGGCAATTCTTGAGGCCAAAGGTGGGTTGCAACCCCTCTGGCTTGTGGATATTAAATAGGTAGAGATGGTTTTAAAGATGTCGTTATGAGAAATGGCCACAGGGCGGCAGCATTTCTTCATGCCCCGCTCTGGTTAACTCCCAGAACTACAGCCTTAGAGAAAGCTGTGTTTTGGGGTGCTAAATTAGAGTGGAAAATAGCCTGAACAAACACCCAAGTGCTTGTATCTCATTCCCTCTTCCCCCTTCCCCTGCACCCCCACCCCCAGAGATCCCAAGTCCTACAAAAGTGCCCACTAAATCCAAGATGTGCCCCCATCCTAAATCACAGAGGCCTGAATGCAGTAGATCAGGTATTCCTTTTTTTCTTTCCTTCTTAATATAGTTTTTCTAATGTAATGTAGTTTGTATACATTGATGTGTTTGTTTTCATTCTGTATCAACTTGTTCACTCATACATATACCCGTACTTGTTTTTTCTTCGGATTCTATACCCACATAGTTTGTTACAGACGTGCAGTAGAGTTCTCTGTGCTTATCCAGTAGGTTCTCATTGATTGTTCAATGAAATTTGTGGTTCTGTGTTAATCCCAACCTTCTAATTTCTTCTCTTCCCAGCCTCAACTTTCTATTTCGGGAGCTAACTTATTTTCAAAGTCTGTGAGTCTGTTTTTGTTTGGCAATCAGTTCATTTGTATGCGTTTTCGAGTCCGTGTGTGAGTGATAACACATGACGTTTGTTTTTCTCTGTGTCATTACTTGAATTTAGTGTGGTATCCACTCATGTTGCTGCAAATGACATCATTTTCTTCTGACTTCTGGTGAATCATAGTCCACTGAATATATGTAGCACATCTTTTATCTCCGTTCATCTGTGGGTGGACATTTCGGTTGTTCCCATGCTTTGGCTATTATACACACTGCCCCAGTGCCTATTGGGATGCACGTGTCTTTTTGAAGGATAGTTTTCTTCAGATATATACTCAGCCAGAAGTGGGATTGCTAGATCTGGGTCTACTTTTCCTTTTTGAAGGAACTGCCCTACTGTTGTCCATAGTGGATGTTAGCACTCCCCCCAGGGCATAGTAGGCTTCTTTTTCCTTCAAGCTCTCTTTATTATTTATTGTATGTAGAGTTTTTGATAACTGGTGCCAGCGGATACTTGGTCGTCATTGTCATTGTCCTTTTGATTTGCATTTCTCTAATCATTGGGCTTCCCTTGTGGTTCAGTGGTAAAGAATACACCTGCCAATGCAGAAGATGTGGGTTCAATCCCTGGTCCAGGAACATCCCCTGGAAATGGAAATGGCAACCTACTCCAGTATTCTTGCCTGGGAAATCTGATGGAGAGAGGAGCCTGGCAGACTACAGTCCATGGGATGGCAAAGAGTTGGACTTGACTGAGTGACTAAACAACAATAAGGCAGCTATGAAAGTCAAGAAAACTCAGTTGTGGGTTTTCTTGTGGGTACCCTGCCCTTAATTCGCTTGTTTTCCAGGATCTGCTGGTTTTAGCTTCACTCTAAGGGAAACACAAGCTGGAATCAAGATTGCCGGGAGAAATATCAATAACCTCAGATATGCAGATGATACTGCCCTTATGGCCGAAAGTGAAGAGGAACTCAAAAGCCTCTTGATGAAAGTGAAAGTGGAGAGTGAAAAAGTTGGCTTAAAGCTCAACATTCAGAAAACGAAGATCATGGCATCTGGTCCCATCACTTCATGGGAAATAAATGGGGAAACAGTGGAAACAGTGTCAGACTTTATTTTTCTGGGCTCCAAAATCACTGCAGATGGTGACTGCAGCCATGAAATTAAAAGACGCTTACTCCTTGGAAGGAAAGTTATGACCAACCTAGATAGCATATTCAAAAGCAGAGACATTACTTTGCCAAAAAAGCTTCGTCTAGTCAAGGCTATGGTTTTTCCTGTGGTCATGTATGGATGTGAGAGTTGGACTGTGAAGAAGGCTGAGTGCCGAAGAATTGATGCTTTTGAACTGTGGTGTTGGAGAAGACTCTTGAGAGTCCCTAGGACTGCAAGGAGATCCAACCAGTCCATTCTAAAGGATATCAGCCCTGGGATTTCTTTGGAAGGAATGATGCTAAAGCTGAAACTCCAGTACTTTGGCCACCTCATGGGAAGAGTTGACTCATTGGAAAAGACTCTGATGCTGGGAGGGATTGGGGGCAAGAGGAGAAGGGGACAACAGAGGATGAGATGGCTGGATGGCATCACTGACTCGATGGATGTGAGTCTCAGTGAACTCTAGGAGTTGGTGATGGACAGGGAGGCCTGGCGTGCTGCGATTCATGGGGTCTCAGAGAGTTGGACACGACTGAGCAACTGATCGGATCTGATCTGAAGGGAAACAAAGCTGAAAATCAATGATGTGCATTATGAATATGATTTATGCAGAAACGTTGATACAGAATTCCACCCAGTGGCTTATTCTCAAATGATGGCCCCAAACCTACATCAAAGTGTGTTTACGAAGTGTGCTTTCAGTTAGAAGCTCTAGGGGGTTCCCTGGTGGTCCAGTGGTTAGGACTTTGTGCTTCCATTGCAAGGGGCATGGGTTTGATCCATAGTTAGGCAGTAAGATCCTGCAAGCCATGAGGCACAGCCAAAAGAAAATATAAGAAGCTATACATTGTAAGACTTCACTGTTCCCCACATTAACTGCCTTTTTCAATTAAGCCACCCATAGCCGGCCAAAGGGTTTCAGCCCTAGATCTGTGCAAATTGAAGAGAGGACAGGTGTCCAACTTTGTCTTTCTTAGGAAAGTTCCTGAGGAATTCTCTGTTTTAGTTTCTGTTCCCTCGTCAGGGACAGGGTGTTCCCTGCCCTTCCAGCCCCTCAAGGTGTCCAGAACCATTGGGCAGCCTGCCACTTGCAGGCTCAGGTCACAGGAGAATCCCCCATCCACCTCCATCCTGTCTGCAGATGATTCCAGCTGACACTTGCCTCTCCCTTCCCACTCAGATTCTTTGCTCACACCCATCTACCCTGCAGGTACTTATTTGAATCTCTTTGCCAACCTACAGGAGGGAATGGCTCCCAGGAAGTGTTAGAAGGGAGAAAAGTTCACAGAAAACACTCAGATTAAAAGCCAGGATTTGGATGGGTGAATAAACAAATGTGGTCTATTCATTGTGAATGCTGTCAGTGTGTGACTTGTGTTCATCTCTTTATTGTGCCTTGATAACAGTTCATAATGCAATATGGCCTGATGAATTAGTGTTTCCTTTCTGGTTAGTGTTTATTTGTTTCCTGCTTGAGAAGCCTTCCTATACTGAGGTCTCAATCCCCCATACACAGCGGTTCAGATACTTAGGTAACTTGGTGTCTGGTTTCCAATCCAGTATGCTCCTCCTGATGATTTTTTGTTTGTTTTCTTTGGCTGTGCTGCCTGTGGGTTCCTTTTAAAGACATCTTTTAAATTTTTTTCTCTATTTATTTTGTTCTGTACTGAGTTTTTGTTGCTGCACAGGCTTTCTCTAGTTAAGGCGCATGGAGGGCTACACTCTCGTTATGGTACCCAGGCTTCTCATTGCAGTGATTTCTCTCGTGGATCACGAGCTCTCGAGTGTTCAGTAGTTGTGGCAATATGTCCTCGGTAGTTGCGGCTCCTGGGCTCTAGAGCACAGGTTCAACAGTTGTAGTGAAAGAGCCTGGTTTTCCTGGTGTGTGTATGATCTTCCCAGAAGAGTGGTGGAACCTGTGTCTTCTGCATCAGCAGTCAGAGTCTTTACCACTGAGACACCAGGGAAGTCCCCTCCAGAGGATTTGTCTACATAAGGCAGGCCTCTCAGGGCCAGAGTGAGCCCAGGCAATGTCGGCCCCTTCCCAATCCAGCCAGGAACAGGCTAGGCTCTGATGGCCCCCTAAATCCCCCTGGGCTCTGATTGTTGTGGTTATTCTATAACTAAGTCATGTCTGACTCTTTGTAGTCCCATAAACTGCAGCACACTAGGCTTCCCTGTCCTTTACTATCTCCCGGAGTTTGCTCAAACTCATGTCCATTCAGTGATGCCATCCAACCATCTCATTCTCTGTTGTCCCCTTCTCCCTATCCTCAGTCTTTCCCAGCATCTGTTTTTTGTTTTTTTTTTCCAATGATTCAGTTCTTCCAATCAGGTGGGCATAGTATTGGAGCTTCAGCTTCAGCATCATTCCTTCCAATGAATATTCAGAGTTGATTTCCTATAGTATTGACTGGTTTGATCTCCCTGCAGTCCAAGGGACTCTCAAGAGTCTTCTCCAGCACCATAGTTAAAAGCATCAATTCTTTGGCACTCAGCCTTCTTTAATGTCCAGCTCTCACATCTGACCACTGGAAAACCATAGCTTAGACTATACAGACCTTTGTTGGCAGAGTGATGTCTGCATTTTAACATGCTGTCTAGGTTTGTCAGAGCTTGTCTTCCAAGGAGCAAGTGCCTTTTAATTTCATGCCTGCAGTCATCATCTGCAGTGATTTTGGAGCCCCCAAAAATGAAGTCTGTCACTCTTTCCACTTTATACCCGTCTATTAGCCATGAAGTGATGGAAACAGATGCCATGATCTTAGTTTTCTGAATGCTTAGGTTTAAGCCAGCTTTTTCACTCTCCTCTTTAACCCGCATCAAGAGGCTCTTCAGTTCCTCTTCCCTCTCTGCCATTAATGTGGTATCATCTGTATATCTGAGATTGTTAATATTTCTCATGGCAATCTTGATTCCAGCTTGTGCTTCATCTAGCCTGGCATTTCACACGATGTACTCTGCATATTTAACACCCTGTTAAATAAACAAGGTGACAATATACAGCCTTGACATACTCCTTTCCCAATTTTGAATCACTGTGTTGTTCCATGTCCAGTTCTAACTGTTGCTTCTTAACCTACGTACAGGTTTCTCAGGAAGCAGGTGAGGTGGTCTGGTATTCCTATCCCTTGAAGAATTTTCTACAGTTCACTGAGATCCACACAGTTCGAAGACTTTAGCATAGTCAATGAAGCAGATATAGACCTTTTTGGGGGGAATCCCCTTGCTTTTTCTATGATCCAGTGGAGGTTGGCAATTTGATCTCCAGTTCTTCTGCCTTTTCTAAATCCAGTTTGTACATCTGGAAGTTCTTGGTTCATATACTACTGAAGCCTAGCTTGGAGAATTTTGAGCATGACCTTGTTAGTGTGTGGAATGAGTGCAATTGTACGGTAGTTTGAACACTCTTTGTCATTGCCCTTCTTTGAGATTGAAGTGCAAACTGACTTTTCCAGTCCCGTGGCCACTGTCGAATTTTTCAAATGTGCTGGCATATAGAGTGCAGCACTTTAACAGCATCATCTTTTAGGATTAGAAATAGCTCAATTGGAGTTCCATCACCTCCACTAGCTCTGTTCCTAGGGATGCTTCCTAAGGTTCACTTGGCTTCACACTCTAGGATGTCTGGCTCTAGCTGAGTGACCACACCCTCATGGTTATCCAGGTCATTAAGTCCTTTTTTGTATAGTTCTTCTGTGTCTTCTTGCCACCTCTTCTTAATCTCTTCTGCTTCTTTTAGGTCCTTGCCATTTCTGTCCTTCATTATGCCCATCTTTGCATGATGTATTACCTTACCATCTCTAATTTTCTTGAAGATATTTCTAGTCTTTCCCATTCTGATATTTTCCTCTGTCTTTGCATTGTTCACTTAAGAAGGCTTTCTTATCTCTCCTTGCTATTCTCTGGAACTCTGCATTCATTTGATTATATCTTTCTCTCTCTCATTTGCCTTTGGATTCTCTTCTTTTCTCAGCTATTTGTAAGACCTCCTCAGACAATCACTTTGCCTTCTTGCATTTCTTTTTCTTGGGGATGGCTGATAACAACCCTCAAATACAATCATCAATGCCTTCTTTGGCCTTGGAACTTTATTTTTCTGCCTAACATGATTCCTTATAAGAAGACTGGCTGGTATGACTTGCGTCTGACTTGTGCTCTGGACATTAAGTCTCCAGGACATATGTGTGATGTGATTGTTTTGTGGCACCTTCTTGGGGAGATCTTTCTGAAGCTGCAGTTGCTGATCAGGGTCTTCTGGAAAATGTGGATTCATCAGAGAGGGTATTTAGCATGATTCTGGCTTTGATGACAATGACAATGGTGATGATGATGCTATTTAATTGCTGTTTGGATTCCACTTGGATTGAAAGGAAGAGCAAGGATGTGGGTACAGTGGGGAAAATAAACAGTTGGAGGGCACTTCCTCCTCTTTCCTGAGGTCTCTCTTTCCTGCCTCTTGAGGACAGAGAGTAAACCCAATGGCTTTGGTTAAAGGACTTGGTTTTCATCCCTGGTTGAGGAAGATCCCCTGGAGAAGGGAATGGCTACCCACTCCAATATTCTTGCCTGGAGAATTCCATGGACAGAGGAGCCTGGTGGGTAGCAAAAAAGTCAGACATGACTTAGTGACTAAATAACAACAAAAACACTCAAAAGGTGCAAGCCCAAGTGATATTGGCCATGCCCAAGCGTGCCCTGAGATAGTGCTAGGGTGGCCCGGCCCTGAGGGATGGGCCCCAGGGAAACAATATGAAGGTTACAAATGGAGGTGCCTCCACCCCCAGATATAGCCTTTTCCCCTGGTGGCTGGGCCCTCCCATTGGCAGACACAGACCCATGGCTCAGGGATGAAGGGAACGTGTCCCCACACTGGCTGTACCATAGACTCACAGATGACTTTCAACAGAGATGGCTGGCCTTTTCACAGGTACCAGTGGCTGAGTCCAGGCCTGTTCTTCTGGTTTCCTCTGAGGGATATCAAGGTGTCAGCAGGGACTTGCCCTGGATGTGACCATGGGCAGGTTTACTTGCCCTGGGGAGCTGGCTGGGAGGCTTTGTAGGGACAGAGCTGGAGAGGACCTGGACCTGAACACACAGAACAAACCTCAGACAAAACCAAAACCACTTTTTGCAGCGGGAGCAGTGCTGGGGGCGTAGGAGTCCTGCTTTCCACCTTCATGCTTGCCCCCTCTGAGGTAGACTTGTGGGGCTTCAAAGGTTGCCTTCTCCCTTACTGCATCAGCCATGCAGCTTCACAGTCTCTCCCACCCACTCTGGCATCATCACCATCAACAATAACAATAAGCATAACAAAAGGGCTTCTCATGTGCCAGTCAGTGTTCTAAGTGCTCCTCTCATTTCTGGAAACGAAATATGGAAACTAAAGCAAAGGGAGATTAAGAAACTTGGCCTAGGTCACACACCAGTGAGTAGTGGAATTGGGGATCAGACTGAAGCTGCCTGGCTCACCACACTGTTCAGCTCTTCAATACTATAAATGACAAACCCTCACACATCTGCTCTCCTAAAGAAACTCACAGGTACCAGCAGCTGGATCTGGGGGCAGAGGTGTGGCTCCAAACATTGACCTGGGATTGCATCCCAGTACCAGGGCTTTCCAGTCAAGCAACTCTGCCTAATGACTCATTTCTGTTAGCCTCAGTTACTTTATCTGTAAGATGGGGTATAATCCCTACTGCACAGGTGTCTGTGAGGATTAAAGGAGATCTCATCCATGAACATGCACAGCACTATAGACCTCTGGCTATGGTGGACACCTAGGAAATATGGGCTCCTGGCCCTGGTCCTCTTCATTTTTGTGTGTCCTCTAACTGTCCTGGGTGCAGGACCAACATCTAGAAACCAGAGATGAGTCTATGCATCCTGCCATACGAGGCTCTTACAACGCACACAGTGTTTAAGACGCTATTGCTCAAGGCTGGCGCTTCACGGATGGCCTCTAAAAAACTGTGAAACTATAGGGAAAAACCATGCTTCCCTAACACTTTCCTGACCACTGGAGCCATCTTTGGTTTAGCTGCCCGATGCCCTGCTCTCAATTTCATTGTTGCTTCAGATGGCCCTTGGGCACTAGCCCGTCTGTAAGCCCAGGGCACATGTCCCCATTCAGTTATTAGATTCACCTTCCAGGTTCACCTCTGAATCCCACAAAGGCTCATCTGGGGACTCACTTATCTTCTTGACCTCCCTTTTCAATGGGAAAGTCAGCCAACTAGCCAAAGCAAGAGGGAAATATTTATTAATACCATAAAAATTTAATGCTGATTTAGATTTCATTTTTATTTTTTGACACCACTTAAATAGATTGGGAGTTGGGAGAAATATAAGCGTATAGCTCATTGCACTGTGAATATCACTGATGGCACTGTTCCTGCTCTGGATAATGGATGGTATTAGAAAATCCTTGGCAAGGCCCTTGGCTTCACTGGGCTGCCCTCTTCCTTCCCCTCGTCTACCTTTATTCTATGTTTCCATAGTGCTGTGTGCTCCTCTTTGAGCACTCCATGCCCTGATTCCTTGAGAGTGGGCTCATGGCTGACTTTCTTGGCCAGCTTATTCTCCCACCCATCACCATTTCACATTTCTCCTCCCTCTCCTAGCCTTCAACATCTCTCTGGCTCCCTCACACTAGTAAATGACATCTCTTTACACCACATAGTCACAGGGTAGTTGCTGCATCTCTAGTATCACATCTCCTTTTCAGGCAAAAAGAGGAGGAAGGAGGGAGAGGCAAAGAAACACAGGCGGGCTCTCTTCGGCAAAGCTTTGACCTTTTGTTTAGAAAGGGTACCCCACTCCAGAACTTTTTGTTATCAATTCAGGCCCTTGGACTCTTTAATCCCTAGAAATTACTAAAAGACCAAACGAGGAGTTCAGGCAAGGCTTTCTTGGGACATGTGCTGTAGCACCAGGGAACAAAAGCAAGGTCTCTTGTTGTTTGATGAGGGGGGAGTGCAAACTGGTTCCTTAAATCCTATGAGTGTGGGGTATATCAGTGGGTTGGGCCAGAGGGGTGGCTTAAGTGGTCTGTTCACTGCCTTGGTGGTGCAATATGTAGGGATCATGTGGAGGACCCCGCTTTTGCTCTCAGCACCTCAGAAATGATAGTAGGTTTGCAGCCTATTTGTGTCTTGTTCATAATTGCTCCAGCTGCACATGCATGGAGCTATTTTTGGTCTCTTACAATGTCTTTGTATTTTTTTGCGGGAGTAAAGCCTCCCAAGTTCCAGGCTGTCTCATTTTCACTTACATTTCATTGGCCAGACCTGGGTCACCTGAGAAGATGAGCATTTAGGAAGGACACACGTATACCCACTCCCAAACCAGGTCACCTAGATCTGACCTACCTGGAAACCACTCCCCATTCCAAGGAGCCTGAGCTGAGTATCTGGGAGTTCAGTCCCTACTCGGCCACAGATGCCTGTGAGAACTGTCGAATCCCCAGCCACTCTCTGGTGTCAGATCATTCTGCACAATGAACTGTGCGACCTTTTGACAATACAGTGAGCACACTGGGAGCCAGATCCTGGGCTCTAAATCCTGTTCCCACACAGAGGACTGGAGGCTCTTTGGGAGACAAGTTGGTCCTAGGTCTAGGGCAGGGTCAGCATGAGGTGGGTCTGGGACATCTTGTGCCAGAAAGATGGATGTGCTCAAAGATTTCTTGAGCAATTGAAACATCAAAAAGCACGACTGTAATAGAGCACAAAGAACAGTATATGTGGCCCATTTTGATTATCAAAAAAAGAAAATAGAAAGACAAGGAATGAAAAAAAAAGGAAGGAAGGAAGAAAAAAGACAGAAAAAAAGAAACAGAGAGAGAAGCACATTTCCCACCATTTGCGGCAAGCATGACACCTTATGGATGTATTTGTTCATTCCAGGGCCTTCCCAGGTGGCACTAGTGATAAAGACACAGCCTGCTAATGCAGGAGACTCGAGAGATGCGGTTCAATCTCTGGGTTGGGAAGATCCCCTGGAAGAGGGCATG
Organism: Bos javanicus; assembly: GCF_032452875.1. Taxonomy (NCBI): domain Eukaryota; kingdom Metazoa; phylum Chordata; class Mammalia; order Artiodactyla; family Bovidae; genus Bos; species Bos javanicus. The sequence goes on along the minus strand of NC_083893.1, from coordinate 5,659,114 downwards.
GCCACCCACTCCAGTATGTTTTGCCTGGAAAATTCCATGGACGGAGGAGCCTGGCGATCTACCATTCATGCAGTCACAAACTGCATTTGGACATGACTGACACATTCATTCCAGGGGGTAAGGGAAGCTCTTTCTCAGAGACGAACATCAGGGCAGAAAGAAGGCGAGAATCAGAAGGTTGATGGCCTGCGTTGGTCAGTGATTGATTCAGGCTAGGATCATTGGAGGCTAACACCATTCAGTGGGAGGCTCATGGGGACAGGGAAGCACCACCCTGCAGATAACATGGCAGTTGAAAAAGCACAAAAGCCCTTCAGGGAGAGACCTCCCTTGGTCCTCAGGAATGGAGGACAGTGAGTCTAGTCACCCACCATGCCCGAGGGGCAGGATCAGTTCATGCTGATGGAGACTGGATCCCTGAGAAATGCCTTCTGACAGAGGTGTTTCCCTCGAGAGCTGCAGGCAGCACCCTCGGTGTCTGTCTCTGCATCTAAGGGGGGACCTTGGCTCGGCCTCTGGACCTCTCGGTCTCCTCTCCTGGAAAAATATCCCTGTCAACTCTGAACAGCATATGAATGTTTTCCCAGCCCTTCTTTTTCTTGAGTGAGGTCTGAAATAATCCAAACACTGCTCAGCTACTGATGGTTCTGGGAAATTGGGCACTGCCCACAGAAGGTTTTCTGATGGCTGTTGGGAATAAGAATGCCCAGGTCTTGGTGCTAAGTGACAAAAACAAATTGCATCAATACATGTACTAAAAAAACATTCACACACACAAGTACACACACACACACACACATGCACGCACGCACGCGCGCGCACACACACACACACACACACACCACTTGGGTGATAAAGCATGTGTGTCAAGCATAGAGGAATAGGAAGGATCTAGCCCACTCTGCTACCACTCCTGGGGAGGTGGCAGGGGCAGGTGATGGTGATATTATCTTTGTGTGCCTGGCTTGGTCTGTCCTTCTATGTAACTTGTCCAGTTAGAAACATAAAAAGTGAAGTCTGGCCTTCTGGTGTGTGTGTTGGGTGGGGAGGCACATGGAGAGGCCAGGATATCTGATGTCTCTGTCCTGATCAGGCCCTATCTCAGGAAGCTGTGCTGGTGCATGGGTGTCATTGCCTCCCTACCACACCAGCCATTGCAAATGTAGTGACCTGGTTTATACAGCACATCCTGCCCTTGGGTTCCTTGATGCCCAGCAATCCTTGGCAGCAGATGGGCTTGTGATTGTTAGCCTATTTTACAGAGGAGAAAACAGACTGACGGTATTAGGTGCTGGCAAGGATGTGGAGGAACTGGAACTCCCATAGATTAGTGGAAATATAAAACAGTAAACCATTTTAGAGAAATTTGACCATTTCTTAGCCACACTGCCTGGTGTCAGCCAAGGCGTCTCTCCCCAAATGCCCAGGCTTTGGTCTTTGTCCCTACACTCTGCCCACAGGTACTGTTTTGGAGACCACGGCCCTGGGGTTCAGAAGAATGAGAGTGACAGTTACCTCCTCCTGAAAGATGCAGTTGGTAGTGATGAGCTGTTTCTAGTAAAGGGACCACATCTGCATGTTCTGTAAGCGTGTGAGATGCAGGGCTGTTTGGGGCCACTGGAAGAGAAAGGGCAGGTGACAACATGGAAACCCTCAGAATCCTGCCAGGGCAGTGGGGACAGTGTCCCGGTGACAGTGGGAAGGAGCTGAGTTCCATTTGGCAACCTGGGTCTGGGGAGTGTCTATGACACCCAGAAGACGTCATTCCAACCTCATGTTGATCTCTAACAATGGGGGCCTGGACATCAGGTTCCAGGCTGAAAAGCATCTTTATCAAATTCTGAAAGACTAGATTATAAGAAAGATAATAGTTGACTCTGATTTAAAAAACATTTATTTATTTACTTTATTTGGCTGTGTTGGGTCTCAGTTGTGGCACAGAGTTCTGGTTGCATTCTGTGGGATCTTTTGTTTTGACACACAAACTCTCTGGTTGCAACACATAGGCTCCAAAATGCACGGCTCAGCAGTTGTGGCACATGAGCCCAGTTGCTCCATGACATGTTGGATCTTAGTTCCCTGACCAGGGTTCAAACTCATGTCTCCTACACTGCAAGGTGGATTCTCAACCACTGGACTACCAGGGAACTCCCTAATAGTTGATACTTAACGAGCACTTGCTGTTTGCTTGGCATTGACTGAAAGGTTTACCTGTATTTACCAATTCATCTTTACTATTTTACCTGTTCAGAGAATTGTGAATTCTTCCCTTTCTAGGCCCCTGTCATGGTTGCCCACCAGAATGGTAGGTTAGGGGTCATGTCTGGGCTGCAGTCCAAGGCAACCTTTATAGATTCCTTTGACAACTTTTAACCCAAATGGCAGCATAGTATATGGCACGATTTGTACTTTACTTTATTTTTTTCATTTAACATGTTAATACCATGGAGATTACTTCTTGTACAGATGGAGCTGCCTCTTTAATTTTCATGGTCACATTGCATTTAACTGTAGCAGTCAGCATTTCTGTTGCACAGTTCCAGGAAGTACCACAGTATTCCATGTGGCTCTGGATAGACACTCAATAATTTATTTAATCAGTTCACTATTGATAGATGTTTAGCTTGGGTAATCAGCTCAGGCTGCCATAACAAAATGCCAGATATGGATGTCTTAAATAACATGTACGTACATTCTCACAGTTCTGGATGCTAGAAGTTCAAGATCAAGTTGCCCTTAGGTTGGTTTCTTGTCAGAGCTCTCTCCTGACTTGCAGATACTCGCCTTCTGGCCAGATTAGTCAAAATTGGGTTTTGGCATTCCAACAACTCTTTCATTACTGATCAGGAGTTCTAGAGCTCCTTAATTAATAGAAATTTATAAGAGGCCAGACAAAAATTTCAGGCAAGGCTTTATGGGAATTCATGCTGCAGTGTGAAGAAGCAAAAGCAAGTAACAGGTTCCCTGGCTTGTTCTCTAAAGGGATGATAAATGGCTCCTTATATAGGGTGAGGGTAAGGGCGGGTTCAGGGATCAGGCTGGAGCGATGGCTTAGGTGGTCTGCCCACCGCCTTGGTGGTGCTTTGTGAAGGGCGCATGCACAGCACCCTGCTTTTGCTCCTGACTCCTCAGAAGTGAAAGTTGTGTTTTTAGTCTTTTTGTATCTTGTTTGATTTGCCTCAACTGCCTGGGCATGTGCAGAGCTATTTTTAGTCCCTTACAGTTTCTTTGTATTTTGTTGCAGAGGGTCTCAAGTCCCAGGTTCCAGCCTGTCTCACTTTCTTTATCTGTTCTTCCATTTGAGGGTGCATTTTCTCACTTTACCTGGAGGAGAGCCTGGCAACCCACTCCAGTATTCTTGCCTGAAGAATCCCATGGGCAGAAGAGCCTGGTGGTCTACAGTCTATAGGGTTGCAAAGAATGGGACACGGCTGAATTGACTTAGCATGCACACACACACACACACACACACACACACACACACACAAGCATACACCACACACATTCTCTCTTTAACTCAAGTAACCATCACTTCTGTGCCCAAGCTAATGTGTTTTCACACTTAGTATTAGATCTTCTATTACCCTTATCCAAATTCCTACCATACTATTGGGCATCAGAAGGAAATCAGTTTAATTAAAAAATGAGTACTGAGTTACTGAAAGCTCTACCTTAATGTACTAATGTGTGATTCTAACATGAATAACAGATTACCCAAATGGGATTATATGGCCATATCTATGAAGATCTTCAGGCATAGAAAATATTTTGAAAACTATAAGGACATTTATTTCTTCAGATCCTTTAATCTTGACTGACTATAAGACTTGCTCCGTATCCCAGCTCTTTTCATGCTTTTTGTCTCTGAGAACCTCTGGCTCTTCTTCCTGTGCTGAACCCTCTCCAGTCCTTTTAGATGGATGGTGGGAAGAAACATGAATTGCTAAAGTGGGCCACAAGGAAAGCATACAGAAAAAGGTAGCTTTCATTTCTCTGCTTCACATTGTTGAGTGAGTGTTCATTACTTTTTCTTGTGACACCTGAGCAGCACTTAATATTGGAGGACAGACTTTTACTCCCATCGTACATTTAATAACTCTGCTTAGAGAGGCTTTTTCTTTAAGAAGCAAAATGCATATTAGTGTGCTGTGCTTCTTGTTCAGAGGTCTTATAAAAATTATTTATTTTAGGTGAAATATATTTTAGAACAAATAGATGGAATAATAGTTAACCACTAAATCACATCTTGAAATAAAGGAGTCTATTTCACCTGTAAAATGATAAAGCTACTTTGTAAACTCATCTCAAGTGAATGAAAATGTTATCTGAGAATTACAAAAGCCCCTGTCAAAACACTTTCCTAAATTTTGCGAGAATTTCTTATTAGTTCAATCATTCTTTCTGCAAAACATTTTCAGGTCTTACTCTGTATACAAGGTGAATATGACAAAGTTCATTCCCTAAAAGAGCTTTCAGTCTGATAGCGGAAAACAGTACATAAAGGAATAATTATAAAAGTTCAATAAGAGTATATAGAGTCTGAAAGACTCCTTTTAGTTTTTATTTTATGTATATATGTAGTTGGGGCTGCACCGGGTCTTCACTGCTGTGTGTGGACTTTCTCTGGTTGTGGTAAATAGGGGCTTCTCTCTAGTCACGGTGCACGGGCTTCTCATCGTGGCAGCTTCTCTTGTTGCAGACCTCAGGCTCTAGAGTGTGGGCTAGAGGTTGTGGTACGTGGGCCCAGTTGCCCATGGCGTGTGGAGTCTTCTCAGACCAGGGATTGAGCTTGTGTTCCCTGCACTGGCAGATGAATTCTTAACCTCTGGACCACCAGGGAAGTATTAAAAGACTTCAACAGAGTACAAGTCTGTTTCTCTGAAAAAGCTTTCTATTAGATGTGATGCTGTGAAGAACCAGTAGAAAGTAGCTAAAAAGGACATTTTAGTATATGGTAGAAACAGAAGCAAGCGCACTCATCAAACCTCCCATACAATAAATACATTATTGAGACGATGAGACCTATATAAAAATGCAAGTAAGGAGAGCATGGTAGGCATGAGACTTGCATCAACACTTGAAACTAGTGAATATAAGAACCTTCCAGAAATTTTGTCTAACGTCTTCAAGACCGAATGAGGAAATGTCTCAGGATGGCTGCCTACAGAGAGGTATCTACATAGAAACAACTGTAACCAACAAAAGTATGCAATATAGATGCCTACCAGAGCACAAACGATAAGTTTGTGTTTCCTAAATTCTTCTCTCTATACCAGGGGTTAGCGAAAGACTTTCTTGAAAGAGGGTTAAGGAGGGAACTATAATAATTGTATTGAAGAAAAACTTCTTATATATTAAAAATACCTGTATATAAGAGAACAATAAATATTTACTGTGAGTCTTCTAATTTGCTGATGATTTTAGCCTCACTATCCAATTTGAAACCAAAAGGATTCAAATCAGCTTGTTGTTCAATCCCCAGGAGATATATAAGCTCTAAGATTGTCAGAGGGTCAGTGACTTTCCTTGCCTGAGTTTGTTCCTGCCAGTTTATGTGTGAATGCATAATCTAACACTGTGAATCCCAGTTGTCACAGAACAATTTGCAAAACTGTTTCATCGAAGATTTGTACGTTGATTTCCTTAATCCTTCCTGACAGTGTGTGAAAAGATACATCTAGCAAATCTCATAATGGGGTATAACTGTCGAAATGCAAAAAAGTTAACAGGCAAAAACAGTGCTTATTTACATGTTATGGGGTCAGCCTGAGCATACCTAGCCTCTTTAGAGTAGGCTTTTATGAGATTTTAATTCCTATGACAGTGAAAAACATGTTAAAGATAATATAAGGATGACAGCAAACTAGTCCAAACTGTTATTCATCTAAATGTTCAATACATTGACTAATATTATTTTTATATATTATATTAAAATTGTAATGACAATCTAAAATATTTTAGTCTCAACTGATGAATCAATGAATAGACTCACAGAAATTTTTGAAGTGGGTACCATAAAAATGCTCTTTCATGTAGATTATTTTTATGTATATCCTGAATAAATCTAAAGTAGAATTTGGTATACATCAGCACACACGTCTGATGACCACAGTACATAGGACTGGTTCTATGTGATATGTGATATGGATCCCTAGCTGAGAGCCCATTTCCAGGCTGAAGCTGCACTGGTAGTACAGAGTCCCTGAAACACAGCTTCCCCGATGAATTAACATCAGACACCTATAATTTCTCATTCCAAGATCTCCCTTCCTCATATCAACCCAGGTTAGTTTTCTCTGCTGGTAAATTGGTTAAACCTCAGATTCTGGAGTCAGACCACCTGCTTCCAAATACTTGCTTCACCACTCAGTAGATGTGTACCACTGAGTAAAAATGTAACCTCTGAATCGTCTTTAAACTTATCTTTGTAAAATAGAAATAATAAAGATAGATTTTCCATAGAGTTGAAGTAAAAATTATGTATTTTAATGTGCAGTAACTGGGAGTTCGTTGTAAGTCCAATAAGCGATAAATGTTGTTATTGGTGGTGTTTTGGTTTACTGAACAGTGACTGTCGGGAGCCGCGTTAGGCATTACTGACAAAATGGAGGCACGGTCCCCAGCCCCCTCTCCTCATTCCGCAGACACGGATCCCGGGATGAAGGAGTTAGGCCTTGTAATTCTGACTTGTCTTTTCCTTTCCTCGGCTGAGTTGACTGAAAAGGAATATTAAGGTGCTTGTTGCTCTTGAGAGGAGCATGAGAAGGCACAAAGCCTTCTGCAGTTGTGCTCAGAAAATAATTCATAAAGTTAATCATTGACATTTGTTCAAGGACTTTTACAAAAGAGTGTTCCAGGATGAGCACCTAGGCTGTAGCTTGAGGCCATGGGAGGGATTGATATCTGAAGCCTATTTGTGAGGAGAATGTTTATGGCAAAGAAGTTTACTGAATTTAGGGCTTAGAAATAATTAAAATAGTTAGAAGTTAAAGATTTAAGGAATGTTGTAAAGTTAGCATATTTTACTATAGCTTATAGAAGTTAGGAATTTTTAGAGACACTGTAGCTAGAAGCCTTTTTAAGAGATAGTGAGCTCAGGATGTTAGGGGCAAACAGGACTTAGGAAGACAAGTAGTAAACTGAGGAATGTAGCATGAGTTACAATATAATCAAAAGTTAACTATAGGACACATTAGAGGAGGTAGATAACAGATGATAAGGCTGATTCCAAGAGAATCACTGAAGCAGGAACTCTGTTTGAAGAGCAACAATGATTTATGGAGATAATAAATCTGAGAGAGGGGGAACTGAAAATGTCAAACCTCTGGCCTAATGTTTTTGTAAAAGTATAAAAGAGAATCTTAAACTTGGAATAGACAGGCAGTCTAAGAAAAATGAGAGGCTGTCTCATCACCGACACCATTCACCTCTTCAGGTTGGATCCCTGGTTGCTGGAGTTGGACTCCGGCAAATGACCACAGCAATTCATGGAACCTAGGGGTCAGACAGAAAGAGAGAGGCAGGACCTGGGAAACTCAATGAAGAGTAACACAAAGGACCGATAAAGGGAAGTACAGATTTAGCATGCCCTGAAAGCTAGGACAGTCTGTGAATATACTTTTCATAATGGAGGCAAAGTATTTCTGAGTGGAGAGGAAATGTCCATCTGATGAAGTCCATCAGAAGAGGGGAATCATGGAATAAATAAAGTACTATGAATTTGTTGGTAGGTAAATGATTTATCAAAAGAAATGGGATAATGCATTTGCAAACGAGCTGTGATACTTCAGAAATGTCCTCGAATCTTTGCCCTTGGATTCTACTTAAAGGTTAGGGTGTCACGGAAGTCACCCGAAGAGCCACCCCAGCGTCATAAGTCAGGCAGATACCAGTGCCAATTTCAGAGGCCACCTTTTCTCCACCAAATACTATGGGGAATATTTTCAAGGAAATCTGAAGGTTTTAAAGCTATTGTATTTGCTATTACAAGTGAGCTTATCACCAGCTACGAATTTATGCTTGCCCTGACAAGAAAATGTATGGCTCAGAGGTTAGTGTGATTCTCTAAGAGACAGATCATTCAAAAGTCAATTGCTTACTTTTAATAAAAGATATATTCAATTGAATAGTTCTGAGCCAAGAAAGTCTGGTACTTCATCAAGCAGCCAGCATATTTTTGCAATTTTCCCTATAAATCTATCTATCTGCACCACCTAAGTGATGGATCCCAGTTGATAAATAAGCACATTATGCTAGTTGAGTGGATTTTGGAATAAGATTGGGAAGGTGAAAAGTACTCTGATTTATATATATATATATATATATATATATATATATAAAGGAACATAAATAGAATTAGTTCCTGAAAATGAAACAATAGGATAGAGAAAAAAAACAGGACAGACTGTGTCCCCTGTAAAATAAAACATATGATTTTTTTTTTTATTTTACAGGAAAAGCTCTTAGTCACACCAAATCAATATTAAAAAGTTCACATTTTTTAAGTACAAATTGTATTTTTTTTTTGGGTGGCGAGGCAATTACTGTGGTTATAGAAATATATATCTAAGAATTTTAATTAGAGGAAGTGAGTTCAGGGAGTGACTAGTTATGGGAGATCAAACAACTTATTTGGAAACAGAGAGGAATGCAAAAACAAAGATACACAGCAAATCTCAGAGAGATGACCATATTAGAAGACTCCTCAAAGTTAAGCAGAAGCCTTCCTTTGAATATCAAAGTCAAGTTAGAAAAACCTCTTAACATCATCTTTCCTTTCACCTCACTTCAGTGACCATTTTCAGAAACCCTTTAAGGTGTATAAAGCAAATTCATTTTGTGAAATCATAAGCATCACCAACATTTTCTAGTGTAGATTCTTCCATTTAATCCTTTGTAATTCCCTTCTGAGTCCCTATCACGAAGTCGCATGTGCCTGATTGCTCTCTAACTGGCAGCATTTTCAGATTTACCAGATCTCTTGCTATCTTGCAGCACCAGCCAGCACATCCAACTGAAATAAGCTTTCTTCTGAAGAGCAAACCCATTAATATTTCTTCCTACCACACCGGAAATTATACCCTGAACCCTAACCAGGACTATGTATAAGACTTCGCTGTCACAAGGTTCAGTTCAGTTCAGTTCAGTCACTCAGTCATGTGCGAGCTTTGCGAGCCCATGGACTGCTGCATGCCAGGCTTCCCTGTCCATCACCAACTCCTGGAACTTGCTCACGCTCATGTCCATCGAGTTGGTGATGCCATCCAAACATCTCATCCTGTTGTCCTCTTCTCCTCCCGCCTTCAATCTTTCCCAGCATCAGGGGCTTTTCTGAGTTAGTTCTTTGCATCAGGTGGCCAAAGTATTGGAGCTTCAGCTTCAGCATCAGTCCTTCCAATGAATATTCAGGATTTATTTCATTTAGGATTGACTGATTTGATCTCCTTGCAGGGATTCTTAAGAGTTTTCTCCAACACCACAGTTCAAAAGCATCAATTCTTCGGTCCTCAGCTTTCTTTATAGTCCAACTCTCACATCTATACATGACTACTGGAAAAAACAAAGCTTTGACTAGACGGACCTCTGTTGGCAAAATAATGTCTCTGCTTTTTAATATGCCATCTAGGTTGGTCATAGATGTTCTTCCAAGGAGCAAGTATCTTTTCACTTCATGGTTATAGTCACCATCTGCAGTGATTCTGAAGCCCAAGAAAGTAAAGTCAGTCACTGTTTCCATTGTTTCCCCATCAATTTGCCATGAAGTAATGGGACCAAATGCCATGATCTTTGTTTTCTGAATGTTGAGTTTTAAGCCATTTTTTTCATTCTCCTCTTTCACTTTCATCAAGAGGCTCTTTAGTTCCTCTTCACTTTCTGCCATTAACGGTGGTGTCATCTGTATATCTGAGGTTATTGATATTTTTCCTGGCAATCTTGATCCCAGCTTGTGTGTCATCCAGCCCAGCATTTCTCATGATGTACTCTGCATATAAGTGAAATAAGCAAGGTGACAATATACAGCCTGGCACACTCTTTTCCCAATTTGGAACCAGTCCATTGTTCCACGTCCGGTTCTAACTTTTGCTTTTTGACCTGCATACAGGTTTCTCAGGAGGCAGATAAGATGATCTGGCATTTTCATCTCCTTAAGAATTTTCCACAGTTTGTTGTGATCCACACAAAGGCTTTAGCATAGTCAATAAAGCAGAAGTAGATATTTTTCTGCAATTTTCTTGCTTTTACCATGATTCAACGAATGTTGACAATTTGAGCTCTGATTCTTCTGTCTTTTCTAAATCCAGCTTGAACATCTAGAAGTTCTTGGTTTACATACTATTGAAGCCTAGGTTGGAGAATTTTGAGCTTTACTTTGCCAGCGAGTGAGATGAGTGCAATTGTGTGGTAGTTTGAGCCATCCTTGCTCGTTAAACTTTTAATAATTTGCCAAGCTGGCAATTAAGCTGGAGATGATTGTTGTAGGAGCATTTACATCACAGAAATCTGAGAACACAACAAATCATTTTGATTTGCTTTTTTTTTTTTTTTCCTAGAGAGCTGGTTTACCAGGACATCACTGAAAATGACATTAACTATGCTCATCTCACGTGAAGAGTTGACTCATTGGAAAAGACTGATGCTGGGAGGGATTGGGGGCAGGAGCAGAAGGGGATGACAGAGGATGAGATGGCTGGATGGCATCACTGGCTCGATGGACATGAGTTTGTGTGAACTCTGGGAGTTGGTGATGGGAGGCCTGGCGTGCTGCGATTCATGGGGTCACAAAGAGTCGGACACGGCTGAGCTACTGAACTGGACTGATGCTTATCCTTGTCCAAATATATAAGTATGAAATGCTAATATGCAGGATAATTAAGCTAAATTAATCAAGCAATTAAGGTGATAGTATGTTCTTCATCGGAGAAGGCAATGGCACCCCACTCCAGTACTCTTGCCTGGAAAATCCCATGGATGGAGGAGTCTGGTAGGCTGCAGTCCATGGGGTCGTGAAGAGTCGGACACGACTGAGCGACTTCACTTTCACTTTCATGAATTGGAGAAGGAAATGGCAACCCACTCCAGTGTTCTTGCCTGGAGACAAGGGAGCCTGGTAGGGACAGGGGAGCCTGGTAGGGACAGGGACAGGGGAGCCTGGTAGGCTGACGTCTATGGGGTCGCACAGAGTCGGACATGACTGAAGTGACTTAGCAGCAGCATGTTCTTCCTATTTTTACCTCCCTTATAGCAGCTGGATTCATGTTTTAAAACAATGTTCCCTAAATTCAGGCTTAAACTCCAAGGGGGATAAAACCTATATTCTGAAGAAATAAAGAAATAGGTCTGCATTTACATATGCCATCATCAGCAAGCGGCACGGCTATAAAGCTCTGAAAATTGCAGACCTTTACAACCAGGCTTTTGATTAATGATTTAATTAAAGTGGGATTAATATAAATCTGTTTGCAAGAAAGAATGCTAGCAAAAGTAGAAAATATTCTGGCAATTTACTCTTCCAACCTTCAATATAACGATCGTTGATAACCCAGTGACAGTCAGTGAACTAAACACTTAAAGATCTCTTAAAAGAAAGGCTGATGTTTGCAAGCTTTGTAAGAGAAAATTTAGAAGCAAAGAAATAAAATATCCTTGGCTACATCTAAGCCAATATATAATATAGTGTACTTTTTCTAAGGACCTTTAGGAAAAGTTTGTCTCTGATCTTGGTAACAGGCAAAGCTGACTTCTCTTCAATAATTGTTTTTTTTAACTTTGTGTGTGCTATGAATCCTGTAACTACTTTCCTTTTTGATCTGACAGCTGGTGAAGATTAGGACTAACTTTGTGGCTGAAATAATTAATGTATAGAACCAAAGCATGCATAAGTCTGAGTGCTAATCTAAGCATTATATTTATTCCCTCCTTATCTTGATCTCCCTTTGTCTCATTCTTTCAACCTTATTTCACCTCTTCTATGCGTTTTTGTAAATCATCATGAGATCTTTTGTTCTGAAATGGGGTATAAGTAAATAACATAGGCAGGAGATGGGCACAGCAGCTGATTCTGTAAAGTACAGCTTACAGATTGTATGGCTTGCTTCTTTCAAACTAATATTTTGCTGGTTATTTCAGCTTCTACTCACAACGGCCCTAGGAATCCTATATCCAAATTCATTTTGTAGTTATGGAAACTGAACCAGAGAGGTCCGGATGTGACCAGTGTAATATAGTAACAAAGAAATGACTGCAGACAAAATGTATTTATCAAGCTCCCCCCAGGGACAAGCATTGGGAAATGACTACATAATGACATGTTGGTAGCTTAGGGCGCAAATTAGTTCAGCCCTAAGGTCTTTGGACAAATGTGTCTCTCAGTAGAAAGAGCCTGATAATAATGCTATTTAGATACTTAATAATGCTTAATTAATAATGCTATTTAGATACTTATTTCAAGCCTATACTTAAATACTTACCAGGCAAGTTATGGGATGCTATCTCAATTTTATATGTTAAATAAACCTTTAAAGCTTAATTTTAAAAGGTGTACAGTATAAATCCTCCCTTTTCAAAGGCATGCATTTGTTGCATAAGGAATATACATCCCGAGTCTCCACCTCTCCTCCCCTTACATGTCCCAGGTGGCTCAGTGGTAAAGAATCTGCCTGCCAGTGCAGGGGACACGGGTTTGATCCCTACGTAGAGAAGATCTCCTGGAGAAGGAAATGGTAACCCGCTCTAGTATTCTTGCTTGGAAAATCCCAAGAACAGAGAACCTTGGCGGCCTACAGTCCATGGGGTGGCAAAAAAGTTGGACATAACTTAGTGACCAAACAATAGTCAACCTTACCTCCTCCCTGCCAAAAAATGTTTTATGAATAGTACCTGTATCTCTGGAAAAAATATTTAATGATTGATACTGATAGTAAATTCAGTAGTATAAATAAAGTTATATGACAAATAAAAATATATAAAAGCAATGTTTTGATATGACTTTATATGAATTAAATGTCTATGTAACTAAAGTAAAAATTTAAATATGTGAACATTGGTTCATACCAATTGAATCAATACCAATTGGTTCATTGGTATTCAAGCTGGCTAAAATTTCATTTTCTCCCTTCATTGTACAAAGATCAATATTTTTGTAGAGTTAGATAATTCAGTATCCTTTGTAGAAAATGGCAAAGTTAAAGAAATCTACTGAGGAATAGATAGTAAAGAGAGTAAGAACACTGAATCACAGATACTACATTTCCAAACTATCTTTGGTCAGTACTCTCATTTATGTAATCAAGGCAATGGCACCCCACTCCAGTACTCTTGCCTGGAAAATCCCATGGACGGAGGAGCCTGGTAGGCTGCAGTCCATGGGGTCACTAAGAGTCAGACACGACTGAGCGACTTGACTTGCACTTTTCATTTTCGTGCATTGGAGAAGGAAATGGCAACCCACTCCAGTGTTCTTGCCTGGAGAATCCCAGGGACAGGGGAGCCTGGTGGGCTGCCCTCTATGGGGTCGCACAGAGTCGGACACAACTGAAATGACTTAGCAGCAGCAGTAGCAGCAGCAGCAGCTGTTAAGAAAAAAGCCTACATTTCCTAAGATAACTTAAGGCTAGATTTTGATCAACATCTCTTTCACAAGAAATTCAGAAGAGCTGTTGCTAATTTAATGTTTACAACATATGAAATGTATATTTAGGGGAAGTATTTAGAGTAAAATGGGACATATTTTAGATGAAATTGCTCACTTTCATGCACACTCCTGAAGCCTCTCAACAGTCCTCTTGCAGCTCAAGCTTTGCATGATATTCATTAACAATGCTTATTTATTTTTACTTTTTTTTGTTATTATACAAAAGCCCAAGTCATAGGGGAAACATTCTATAGATTTCTTTTATTTCCTTTTAAAAATACAAATATTTTTCAGGACTGCAGAGGAAAGATGTATTTTATAATAACTTAGAATATCTACTAAGTGTAATAGGTCAACAAAATTTACAGTGGTATTTAGCAAGTAAAATATTATAATCTAGACATATTGTGAAGAATTAAAAAAACTTTCTAATCTGCTATTCTCTTTTCCATCTCTGTGTTCCATTATAGAGATAGAAAACTATGTTCAGATCAAATATCTGATATTATCTCTTAATTGAGGTAGACATTATTATTGCCATTTCCTAATAGGATAAATTGTCAAATGACATGCACAAGGTTACACAGTGACAGAGGTAGAATTAACTCATTCTATTTAATGTGATATTTTTCTGGTGTGAGCATCAGAAACAAAGATAAATAAAATTCTGTTCCATATTATGAAGAGCAGAAGGGCAAAAGGCCAAGAATCAACTCTATGTTCAAGATAGTATTTTTATAAAACTTATTCTTCCCAATCCTGTTTGAGATAAAAGACAGTTAAAGTTATTATGTCATTAGCTGCATTATAAGTTAAAATAAGCTGCATGTATACAGGGAAATATGAGAATATCTAGATAGGTGGGTGAATAGCTAGTTACCTAGCTAGCTAGCTAGATAAATAGAGATAGAAATGTATAAATTATGAATCTGAAACATCCAACTTAATCTTGTTAAAGAGACATAATGTAACTTCATGTTGACTATAATTCTTGATATATTTATAGTCATTTAGCATTTGTATGAACATGTTGACTGATTATCTAAAAGTAAAAAATCTTAGTGTTTATATGATTATAAAAATTACTTTAAAAATAAATGGATAGGTGGAATGTTAGGAAACACATTCACTCTTCTTGGAACTTGATAACTCATATACATGATTAAAATGCATAAGAAAGGATGATAGTTTTAAAATACACATCATTTCTCTCCACTGTTCAAAGACTTTGCAAAGCAGGACTTTGTATTATCAAACTGAAATGCTAACCATGTAAACAGGAAAAGTGTTACTGATGTTTAGCCCCACCTGACAGAAAAATGAGAGGTCATCTTTTTTCAAATGGAAATTTATTTTTGAAACGTTGTGTAGTAGGTAACAATGCATTTTTAACTTAAATTTTCTAATTCATATTCTTCATACGGTAACATAATATTTGTTAAGAAAAAAAAGTAGGTATTTGGATAAAAGAAATTGGAAAGTAGTGAATGTGCTGATAATTTTCCAAACTATAGACAGTTTTCAAATCTTCCATATTATATCCTTAATTTACCATAAATATAAAGTAGTCTGCAATGAAAAAATATCAATCTAAAAAGTAAAGATTATTATTATAAAGATCAAGGTTAATGAATGCAAAAATAAGAGAGGAAAAAAAATAGAATAAAGGAATCCATGTTCTCATTTGAGAAGAGAAAGTAACTATCAATAAAAAATAGAGGTCCTCAGTATTATTTGAACTTATTTCTCAGCCTTATCGCTGTGTTATTTGCAGGCACCAGTGGGCATCTGCCCTGAGAACTGATTATTAGAAATTTCTGCCTATTTTCTATTTTACCAATTAATTGAAGTGGTATATAAGCCCCACTCATGGCTAAAAGTGAAGAAAGTGAAGCAGAGCAAGAGAAAAGACAAGGCTTATGAAGTAAAAGAAAGTAAATGTCTTCCCTCAAGAATTGA
The DNA here is from genome assembly GCF_032452875.1 of Bos javanicus. Taxonomy (NCBI): domain Eukaryota; kingdom Metazoa; phylum Chordata; class Mammalia; order Artiodactyla; family Bovidae; genus Bos; species Bos javanicus. The sequence goes on along the minus strand of NC_083893.1, from coordinate 5,643,525 downwards.
TATTCAATTTTTTTCTGGCTCTATAATACATAAACTCAATTAACAATATTTTAATAGTGGCTACCATATCCCATTTGGAAGAACCACTTAGCACATATAACATGATTTAGCATTCCTGTTAACAACATGTTTTAATAACACGAACAACATATCACACACAAAATTCAAGGCAAACTTTTTTTCTGTATTTAAAAAGATGCTTTTGGCCAGCCTACAGTTATCATTCAGTGACAACTCTCACAGTTTGTAATTAATGAAAAAGAGAAGTTGAGAGAGAGAGAGAGATTAGCATCTATGATTTGATGATATTTGAGTCACAAATGTCCCATGACACTGTAACTCATTTTTCATTCTTTTCATTTTTTTATTCATTTTTTCATTCTTCCTCACCTTGCCCTTCATGCCCACAAGACCGTCTCATGAAATCAACAGGCTTAGCATACAGTCATATTAGTCTGTTCTCATCTTAATCAGCTGTTTCGTCTGTCTGATTGAAAGCTGGTACTGATTAAGAACAACCACAATCAATTGCTATGTCCATCTAAGAAAAATAACGACCGCTTTCTTTATAAACATTTGTATAGAAACATCACTTTCATGAAATATTCTTCAGTTTAAACATGCTTGGGTATCTCCCCTGGTTTCCACAATTTTAATCCTGAGTAAGAGTTTTAAAGTCCTATCAAAGTTTCTATTCAATCAGTCCAGATTTATGCTGTTAGTTGGTAATGCTTTTGCTGCAATACATACTTTACCTCAAAATACACTGACCAAATATATGATTTGGTTGCTCTATGTACATACTGCTTATCTTTATATATGTCCACGAATTTAGGGACATATTAACTTCATGATTGATTTTACTGAAATGGTCAACTTGAAATGGCTGAAATATGTTTGTTAAGTAGCTTGATTTCCTTGTAAAATCTGAACATTAAACTATAGTGATATTTCATATATCGGAGTGTTAGTCTTCTGCCGATTTTAGATTTCAAGAACAATGCTCAGATCCCAACAGTGACCTTGAAAAGCTTCCTGGAATCACAAGACTTTTGCTTGAATTCCATGCATTATCCCTATCTTAGGTTAAATGATTTTTTTTTTTTTAATGACAAGCAAAACAAAGAAAGACACAAACTTTCTCACCAGGAGATTCAAAATAAGATGGAACGTGAAATTTGGAGAGAGGAACAGTGACAAAATTAGATAATGTCACAGCCTGAAACTGGAGAAAGAAAAAAAAGTATGTATATATAAGCTATATGCAGAGAGAATATCAGGATGCTGGTTGTGATGACTCTGGAACATCAGGAAATTATTAACAAATTTAGTGACTTCTGATTGAGCAAGTTGGAAAATATGATATGCTTAATATAACTTCTATCTGAAATATTTTATACTAAAAACAGTCGCTTTGGTGTTTTTAAAGTGTAAGCCCTAGAGTTCAGTGGTAGGTACTTACTTCTAAAATTTAATATGCATACAAGCCACCTTGGGATCTTGTGAAAACACAGATTCTTGTTTAGCAGACCTAGGGTTGTGAGCAAAATTCTATATTTTTAATAAACTCTGAGATGATGGTGATATGAGATGTTACTATATTTGATGTCAAAAACTTTTCGAAATTAAACCATACTACTCATGAAAGTTGGTAAGTTTATGTTACATACAATTTACTCCCTTTGGAAATAAGGAAGTTGTATTGTAATAAACAAGTTTTAAAATATGAAACATACAGGAGGGAACTAGATAGTAATGCATTATTCAATCTTTCAACCATATAATAAGCATGCATGAGAAACTTTTATTGAAATGTGAACTTGGTCAATAGTGTATAAAATTTGAAGTGAACTACATCTATAAAACACTAAATCACACTCAATAAAATTCTGAATTTTCTTATATTGTTTCATCTTTTTTACATCTAGAAACAAGGCAACACCCAAGGCAAGTTTTGGGGGCTTTTTCTGAAAGGATATTTTGTTTTCATTTATGTTAATAGTGAAACACTGTGCTTTGTTCAATGGTGAAAAATCAAGACTGTGTTCTTTGATTAAAAAAAAAGGACCCAGGTGGTCATTTTCTGGTCTGTAATTTAGGCACATAAGTATGTGCATTAAAATATTTTAAAAATAAACTGGAGCTGGGAAAAGTGAAATATTATAATACATTTGAAGCTATGGATTTATAGCTTTTATTGACATTTCACATATTATATAAATTCATGACCCTACCAAATTCCTTTACACTGAATTGATAAGACATTCATGTTCAGTAACATTAAGGCAAGACTTCTCTGTTCTTACTACATCTTCCAAACTGAAATTGTGGTTCTAAATGTATTATTGCCTGTTTGACCCTTTCTAACCTCGAGGAATTTTGCTCTGATGCTCCAAATAATTATTTAATCTCAAAGGCCTATACTAACTTGCTTATTATGTTTGGTATGGCTAGATGGTTTATAGAGTGTGTGTGTGCTAACCATGGAAAATTATAAATGCTATTTATAAGAAAGACATGACTTCAGGTGTTATTTAAAAGGTCAACATATACATATGTAAAAATTTGAAAACCTTTCCATTGGACAATAAGGAAAATAGGTTCATGATTCTATATAATTTATAGACGATTCCCGTTAAATATCACTTTGTAATTCAATCTTTCATTTAAAAAGTCAGGATGATATAGACAGCAACTATATAAACCTGTTACCTGTAAAATCCTCTAATATAAATTTTTCCCATTTCTTATGAAAAGTACAATTCCATGTACCAAAACAAGTTCCATGAAGCTAGAGATGAAAAATGATCTATGTTAATCAACAAAATATAAATGATTATTTAGTAAATTATTTATTGTTTATTAAAATGAGAAAAAAAAAAAGACCCAACAAAACAGCAAAATGTTTAAATAATGTTATACAGTGAATTGAGAATCTATCCAAAAGGATTTTTCTGGGAAGAATAATTAATTGATACAAATGTGAGTGCAAATCTGTCTCTTTTTAAGCTTTAAAGCCTATTGTTCAAAGTTTTAGCTTGTGTGCATGATATAAACCCCATACGTTGTTTTGTCAGTGACAATAAAAAGTGCAGTTTATTAAAAACTGAAGTAAAAATTAAAATAACTTTTTAAAAAATCAGTCACAGTTTTGTCATTGGTATATGGAGATTGTTCCAGGGACCCATCCAAAGCTCCTCTTCATCTGACTGTGTGTGGTCACTATGGAATTCCAGAGCCTCCTTGATGTTCTTACTGTCAACCATGGACTCCTGTTCAACTGTGCTTTTTAGCCTGTTCCCCAAAGACTTCACTGCCGTACTGTCAGTCCCCATGTGGCAAGGAGCAAATGTCACCAGAGTTGGCCTTGTGTTCATTTTCTCAGTAGAAAACGGCCCCTTGGATAATGTGTTCAGGGGGACGTTCTCCTCATGTGTCACTGCCAACTTGTCTAGTTTCTTAAAGTGTCTCCCCAATCGAACAGGGGAAGTAACTTTTAAATTATCAGTGAGACAGGCTCGGCGGGTTCTCACCACAGAACCGTTCTGTGCGATGTATATATTGCCATTGACATTACTGTGGATATTAGGATTCTGAAGACGTATTCTCTGACATTCAGGAGCACTCTCTTCTCCAGTTGAGCTAGTTTCATACTCTCGATCAACAACTAATTTGATCATCCTTTTTCTTGCCCACTGTCAAAATTTAAAAAAAAAAAACAAAAAACATGAATCATTATCAAAGGAATTAAAAGGGTAAAGATTACAATGCCTGAGAAATTCACAACCTTCGACAGAAAGGTATCAAAAGTAATAACTCAAGAGGTAAAGGGAAAAATCTTATTATCAATTACTTTTCCACAAATTCTTCATTGGTTTGAGAGCTTAATAATTTCTGAAGAAAATTGCTAGATTAGAAAGTAGACATTTCAGGAAGTACTTTTATTTTTTTAAGTAAAATTACTGATCTATCATAAAAAAGTGTATATTGGTTATATTTAAGTATCTGATCCATTGTTTTACAGTTGCTATACTTTTCCAGAATGTTAAGTTGAAAGGAATACCCCTCTTTATTAGTATATTCTGTTCATATTCATACTTGCATTCCTAATATTTGAAATATATTTTTAAACTTACAATATTCTAATTCCTAATTAATCCTCCATTACTAGTCAAGCATTTTGTATAACTTAATGCATTTAATCACTTGCATCTTGGTTTTCTGGTTCATACCATTTAAATATATGTTAAAATATCTTCCCATCCTGTACAATTTATCTTGTAATACACAAAATAGAAAATTAATGATCATAAATTTGCCTTTAGTAAGCAGCTGGAACACAATGGAAATTTTCACAATTTTTATTTTAACAATCCACATTAGAAATGACAAGGTGCAAAGGTTAAAAAGTACTTGGTTATTCTTGAAATAGTATTACACTTTGGGGATATGTGAACTACCAACATGTTGCACTGAGTAAGCCATAATTTTGGATTTCCAGATTTATATTTCAAAATTGTTATGTTATCTACTCAGAAAAAATGTATAACTTAAAATTCATTTTTTTCCAAATCCACTTTAATTCCTATCTACAAGAGAAAGGAAATAGTAATAACGTTTAGTTTTTATTTCATTTAAAATCTAATATTTGAAAATGTGAGCTACAAACCTAATTGAACATGTTTATGATGTTTTTGATAATATGTTTGCCAGTTGAAATGTACATACATGAAACAGTAGACTTGCAGAGATCTCATTTGTTGTAGCTTGTCCTAAGGATTTATGTTACAAAGATGGTATAAAGACCACTGCATATATTCATAAATTCATTCCAATAGCCAGAGCATCACTGGCAATACATAATTCCACATTGCATTAACAGAAATCACATTATGAAATATTAAATACTGAGTAACTGATTGTATGTCTTTTGAATTACTAATATAGGAAAGATCAACCAGATTTACCCTAATATATTCTAATATACAAATCTATTTGGATAGCATATATATCTGTTTCTCTGGTGTGCTTCTAATCTTAAGTCAGATAAAAATCATAATCAATTTCCTCCCTTCAAATGTCATTTCAGAGAACGCACAGAAAGCACTGCACACAAGAGCACTCATCACTGCAAAACTTTCACCTACTGTGATCTCGTTTACAGTGCTGTGTTGTAACCATCTGAGTTTGCTCCTGGAGACTTCTTGCTTGCATACTTGCTTGGGTCATACTCTGGCACCTGAAAGCCCCAAGGACCTCCAGACTGACTTTCGCTACTGCTGCTAATACTACTTGATTCTGACTCTTCCTCACTTTCAACACCTCCTTCCACTGAAGCTGATTCTGCACTGCCCTCCTCAGTGACGTCTCGAGATTCGAGGTCTGTTGGTTCTTCCACAGGGGCCAGCTCACTTTTCTGTTCTTCTGCTGGGGATTCCTCCTCTTCTTCCACCTTCAGTTCTTCTGGCTCTTCAGCTGGCTCCTTTTTTCTACCTTTGATTTCCTTGACCTCTTCAACAACAGGCCTTCTTCTTGCAACAAAAATATTTTTCCTTGCCTTTTCCCCTTCTGACTCTGTGGATTCTGACTCTTCTGATTCAGGGGTAGAACTTTCTTCCTCCTCAGAGGGTGTCTCTGACTCAGACTCCTCTTCCGTAGTCTCAGACTCACTGAACTCGGATTCCTCTTCACTGTACTCAGTATAGTCACTTGAGGATTCCTCCTCTGATTCTACCGTGCTTTCTGTAGCTTCATCTTGGTCCAGAGTTAGTTTCAAATAATCTTTATCTTCTTCCTCAAGGCGTCGCTGCCACTCTTCCTCCTCAAGGTCGATGATGCCTCTTTTATCAGCTAGTCCTCTAACTTTCTTAAAAATCATTGGGAATATCCTGGCTCTCTTCCATGTTGTATATGTTGGTTCAGCTGGGGGTGGCTTTTCAATAGTGACTACTACTTCTTCCTCCTCACTAGGCTCTCTAATTTCAACTTTTGGTTTGACTTTCTTTGCCTTTTCCTGAAAATCATGAAAATGCAATTGAAGTGTCAGCTGGGGAAAGATTATGCTATGACCTTGTCCCACATAAGTTAAGAAGGAGTGAATCTACAGGGCGATAGCTTCATGCAAATTATAAAACTGTTTTTAGAGAACAATCATATCATTCCCTACTGTTTACCCCACTGCATATAGACAGAAGATGGTCAAGGAAATAACCACTATAGCTTATACCTTATAATACCAAAATTTAAGGTTTTCTCACTTTTTCTTATTCAAAATTTTTTCTCACCTTAGATCAAAAGAGAAAGAAATAAATTAATCATTTCCTCTTCTCTCTCCCATTCTTGCTGCTGCTGCTGCTGCTAAGTCGCTTCAGTCATGTCCGACTCTGTGCGACCCCATAGATGGCAGCCCACCAGGCTCCCCCATCCCTGGGATTCTCCAGGCAAGAATACTGGAGTGGGTTGCCATTTCCTCCCCCAATGCATGAAAGTGAAATGTGAAAGTGAAGTCGCTCAGTCGTGTCCAACTCCTAGCGACCCCATGGACTGCAGCCTACCATCCTTAGACTTTGGTTAAATAGTGTTATGCATTTGCTTTAACAAAATTTTAACCCATCTGGAAATTATGATAGCTTATCTGAATAGCTAATGAAATATTTGACTATTTTTAAAGTGTTGACCAGGGTAAAATTACAGTGACATTAAATTTTTTTTTGTTTTAAATATCTGAATCAGTATTCCAAGTGAGGGCTTCCCAGGTCACAGTAGTGGTAAAGAATCTGCCTGCCAATGCAGGAGACACAAGAGACTCTGGTTTGATCCCTGGGTTGGGAAGATCTCTTGGAGTAGGAAATAGTAACCTGTTTCAGTAGTCTTGCCTGGAAAATTTCATGGACAGAGGAGTTTAGCAGGCTATAGTGCATGGGACTGCAAAGAGTCAGACATGACTGAGTGAGCACAGCACATTCCAAGTGAATATTTCAGGCAAAGTATAAGGATTTGATATAAATGAATTTGTGGTAATTTAGACTTAAATGACATAATTCCATTAAGAATACTGGTGATGTTTTATTTTTCTCTTATAATTAAAAGATGGAGATTGTACTTTTTAATGATTTTTAGGTTTGCTAGACAATGTGGGAGCATTTTATTTTGCAAAATATTTTAAACCTATTTGATTATAATATTACCATTATTTAATAACATTTAGAATTTTTTATTTTTGTTTTATTTCAAATTAATATTTTATATAAATAAATTAAATTTATATATAAATTAATGTCTTTCTATAGACAAGACAATGGAATGGCTAGTGTTATTAAATTTCTATGGAAAACAGGTACTAAATGAATAGGATTTTTGATATTTGAAATGTTTTGTAGGCTGCTATTCAAATAGGGCTAAAAATATTCTTTTTGGAATGTTAAAGTGAAGTCACTCAATCTTGTCCGACTCTTTGTGACCCCATGAACTGTTGCCTGCAAGGCTCCTCAGTCCATGGGATTGTCCAGGCAAGAATACTGGAGTGGGTTGCTATTTCCTTGGAATGTTAACACTACATAAAACATTATAGTAGTTACCTCTTCCTCCTCGTATTCCTCTTCAGCTTCACCAACCACCTCACCATATTCCTCTTGTCCAGCTGGTGGTAACAGACGACGACGACTTCCATATTGAGGCATTTCATACCTGTAACAGAAACTTACAACTTTAAACATTTCTTCATATGATCTGTATAACTACGATTGATCTCTGTTTCCTTCTTTTTCTTCACCATTCAATCACCAGATATTTTTACAGCACCTATTGGCTTCTGGTACACTAGTTATAAAACCATAGGGAAAGAACTACAACCTGATGACCAGTGACTTTTGCCATAAGGTACCCTGGAATAACAAGAAAAGGAAATTAATCTTAAAATTTCAGTTTGAAGTTTTAGGAGAGATAAGAGTGAAGAAAAAGGAATGTTTTTCCTTGACTGACTGAACAATTTAATGCACCAAACAGATTCTTTCTGAAAGATAGCTTATTCAGAACATAAATTCTAAGTTTAAATTTCTGCTTCAAATATGATATGGGATCATATTTATTTTGCTGTACTGTAGAAAACAGTTAACTTACGTCTGTAGAAATGACTTTTGAAATGCTCATTTCTGGATTCTAAACTGTGTTTTCTTATGAATTTCTTTTGGGCAAATCTTGAGGCTGACTGGTTAGATAAAATGCTAAATATCTCATATGAAAGAAATGGTGAATTCAGGAATTGAGCAAATATGTTTGACTTCTATCCCTCATTTAAATAATTTGAACAATTTTATTGCATTTTTCAAATTGTAGTCAATATCAATATAAACATCAAAACAGAATTCAATATAGAAAAAATGGTTAAGCTTGATTGAAGCTAAAACTAGACACATAACTCATTTTCAAACATGAAATGGATGAAATGACACTCATAAAAATGCTAATAATAATAATCCCTTAATAACATGCTATTATTCATAAAAATATTAAGATACTGGATAAAAAATCTGAAGATGTACCCATGCTCATAACTGTAATAATCTTGTCCATATTCCTGGCCAGGATCAATTCCAGACTCCATGGATAACTCCTATTATTCAAAGAGAGAAATCACATTTGAAAATAAATTATCACATTTCAGCTCAAAGTTTGTTTTCCCGACCTAGTGCTCGATGACTCTCAAAATGCTGCTACCAAAATAATTTTAGTTACAAATGTTAGTTAAACATACTAAAGCACATATATATATATATATATATATATATATATAGTCTGTAGCTATTTTACACAAAATTAATTTATGTTATTAGAACTTGGGAGGGGGAAAGTAAAGTTTTTTGAATGGTAAATCAGTCAAAGATTACAGATAAGCATATATCATTTGTTTTCAGATACTTTTTAAAACTATCAATAGACAGTTAATAGTTCAACCTATTTAACATATTATTAGTAGACTTTAGCGATGAAGAAAATTATAACATTATGTTTCATCACTGTTTCATCATCCTAGTAACATTTCTCTATTATCAAGAGCTCTTTGCTTCATCAAAACCTATTCTTAAGAAAGGATTTGAAAACAATCATTTATATATTAATAAAAATGTGCTAATATGTGACATATCTTCAAGGATGCTAATTATGAATTTAATTATTTTTCCTAAAAAAAGAAAGAAAAGAAAGAAATTTGTCAGACCACAGGCCCTTTCAAGGTTTCCAATTCTAAATTCCAGACTCTACTGATTTTTGTCACTCAACACTTAATGGGAAGATATTTTTCCTAGGTCATACATATAAAATTAGCTTTAAATAACTACTAAATTCAGTTTCACTAAATTTCTCTTTTTATTTCTATTTTAACATTTAAATAAGTTGAACTGTCAAGGTTTTACCAAATTAATTGTCAATGAAATAAGAAAAGGAAACAAGAGTTTAGGTATCCACAGGAAAACCAGTGGAATATTATTTCTAATATCATATACTATTTATAAGAACTAATTTTGTTGATCCAGGTATAATATGTCAGGAAAACAAGTCCTCTGGGGATACTAATGTATCACTTAAAAAGTATGGATATTCACAGCCTGCATGATGGAAAGGGAGCTAGCCCTAATTTGTGCTTTGTTTGGCAAACATCATTTTTAAGATGTGATTAGTTACTCAATTTCTAATCAGAAAATGCTGTTAAAAATCTGGATTTCTGATTTCTTTCAGAAAATATAAAGATAGCAACTCTGGGCTCATATTTTTATATGTCATGAATTTAGTTGGTGGTATTTTTCCCTACAGCAATCATGTTCTTTCCTGGTTACTGCTGTGTTCTCAACCAGAGTATTTTACAACCACACTCACAGTCGCAATAGGGTGCCCCATTACTCTCTTTTTACATTGAATAAACTCTATTTACTTACATTACCTCCCTAGATTTTTATGAGCTTGCAACCCCTCTACTAAATGTACTATCTGTTGACTTTGCAGTTACAAATAGTTTGTGAATTCATTGCAAAGGAATCCAGTTTTGATGTTAAAATGGATTCAGTTTACTCTTAAGACAAGTTAAAAGTAATGTGTGTGTGTGTTTGTGTAGATCAGCAATACCATGCTGGATAAGGGACTTGGCACAACTAGAACTCTCATATTCCGGAGAGATTATGAATTAGCAAAACCGTTTGGGAAAGGTTTGGGAATAATACTGAAGTAAAAATATACATTTCTCTTTTCACACAAATTCAATTTAACTTAGTCTATGTGCCCAATATAAATATGTAAAATTGTGCACCAAAATACATCTTTTATAACAGCCCCAAGCTGGAACTGATACCAAAGGCCATGAGATAAACACACGGCTACATCACACAATAGAGATGAATCTCCCTGACAGAATGATGAGCAAAAGAAGTCAGGTACAAAATGAAACATATGATTCTATATTATCCTATTTCTATAAACTTCAAAAACAGACAAACCTACCTGGTTATTACCAGTTAGGTGAAAAATTTTTTGTTAGCAATAATGACACTTTGGATAAACCGCATTTGGCTACAATATTGCTTCTGACAAACGGCTATTTTTAGAAAAGGAACTCCTTCCATTTGTGATGACAACATGAAATGGATCTTGAGGGCATTATACTCAGTGAAACAAGTCAGGCATACGAAACTATACAGTATTACTTATATTTGGAATCTAAAAACAATAGAAAACAAATTAAAAACTGAATTCACAGAAACAGTAGAAAAATGATTACTGAGTAGAGAAAATGATGAAAGGTTTGTGAAAGTGCACAAACTTTCAGCTCTAAGGTGTATAAGGTCAAGCATCAAATGTAAAACATGGTGACTAGAGTTATAATCCTATACTGTACGATTGACATTTGCTCAGGGGGTACAACTTAAATGATCTCACAAAAAAATAATGAGTAAAAATATAAGATAAATATGTGAGGACAGATACGTTAGACCTTTCACAGTGTATGCATGCATGTGTGCGTGCTCAGTCATGTCCTCTCTTTGAGACCCAATGGACTATAGCCTGTCAGGCTCTTCTGTCCATTGGATTTTTCAGGCAAGAATACTGGAGTGGGTTACCATTTCCTCCTTCAGGGGATCTTCCCAACCCAGGGATCCAACATGCATCTCTTGCAACTCTTGCATTGGCAAGCGGATTGTCTACCACTGAGCCACCTGGGAAGCCCTTTCACAGTGTATACATATATCAAAACACCAGAATGTACACTTGAAATATTTTACAATGTAATTCGTCACTTATACCTTGATAAAGCCAAAATTAACTATACGTATTGAATCCTCCTGCCAATGCAGCAGGTGTGGGTTTGGTTTCTGGGTTGGAAAGATCCCCTGGAGAAGAAAATGACATCCAATTCTAGTATTCTTGCCTGGGAAATCCTATGGACAAAGTAGCCTGGAGGGCTATAGTTCATGGGGTCACAAAGAGTTGGGCACAACTTAATGACTAAACAACAAAAACAGTTAAACATTTATCTTGGAAACAAAAGCTAGGTGAGTGTGAGTGAAAGGAGAAACAATATCTAAGTGTTAATGTGGAGGGATTCTGGAGAGCTAGTAAGACATGAGACTTCTGTAAAAATTCATTTCATGGCACAATATAATTTTATGTCTGTATTTTTATTTCAAAAAATGTTTATTACAGGAAAAAGGTGTGAAATGAAGTCGATTCAGACCAATAAGAAACTGGGACAAAGTTAAAATCTAAATTTGACTTATTAAAATTAAATACTTAAAACAAAACAAAAAACTTTTTCATACTGATAGGCTTAGACTTTTGAGGCATTCAAAATCCAATGTAATTATACTAATTTAGATGAAGCCAAAAGGTCTCAGAAGTAATACTTAATGTCTTGGCCAATGCACATTTAATCTAGTGCATGGGAAGACTGAGCAAAGACTGCCAAATGATTCTGAGGTTGAGATCTAAATGTCCATAAATGGAAGAATGTATTGATATGAAAAAAATGTGGTACATACATATAAGGGAGTATTATTCAGGCTTTAACAAAAAAAAAAGGAAGTCTTGTCATTTGCTACCTCATTGATGAAATAAGCCTGTCACAGAAGGACACATCCTACATGATCCCACTTACACAAGGCATCTAAAATAGTCAGTCTTATAGAAACAGAAAGGAAAATTATGATGCCAAGGGATGGTGAAAGTGTTAGTGGCTCAGCCGTGTCCTACTCTTTGCAACCCCATGGACTGTAGCCTGCCAGGCTCCTCTGTCCTAGGAATTCTCAAGGCAAGAATACTAGAGTGGGTTGCCATTTGCCTTCTCCAGGGGATCTTCCCAACTCAGGGATCGAATCCGAGTCTCTGGCATTGCAGGCAGATTCTTTACCATCTGAGTCACCAGGGAAGCCCCAGGCAGGAGATGGGGACGGGAGCAAATGTGAACTTGCTATTTAGCAGATATTGTTTCAATTAAGCACAATGAAAAAGTTTAGAGACTGCTATACAGCATTGAACTTACAGTTGACAATACTGTATTGTGCACTTAAAAGAGGAAAGATTTCAAAGTATGTGATCTTATGGCAATTAAAAACAAAAAAAGTTTTTAAAATTAAATTTTAATAGCTTTTAGCAATAATGAAAAATATTTATGGAAATATATGCTACTGAAGGGGGTTCCCAGTGGTAAAAGTGGTAAAAGAACCTGCCTGCGAATGCAGGAGTGGCAGGAAGGTATAGGGAAGACCCCTTGGGGAAAGAAATTACAACTTCTGTATTCTTGCCTCGCTAATCTATGTACAGAGGATCCTGGCTACAGTATATGAGGTCACAAAGAGTTGGCCATGACAGAAGCAACTGAGCACAATGTGACTGAGTGGATTTTAAATTTTAAAAGAATCAATTTTCTTTACAGACACATACTTCTCTTTTTTCTTGACTGGTAAATAAAACTCAGGTCTTGTTAGCTAAATATATATATCTGGCATCAAATGACTTAAAAAAAAGTAACAGAAGGATGGAAGCAACTGGGGAGGAACCCACATACTCAATCATCAATTTAATCAATCTCTATAGGGAGAGATGAGAGCTGGTGGAAGTGAATGCTCTGATAGGTCCCTCCTGGATACTTATATCACCTATTAAAGCATCATCTCTTCAGAAAAAGAGAAAATGGAGGAAGAACTCCACCATTAAGCCTGCCAGTCTCCTCTGTTCAAGGGATTTCTCCAGGCAAGAATATTAGACTGGAATGTCATGCCCTCCTCAAGAGGATATTCCCAACCTAGGGATTGAACCCAGGTCTCCCACACAACAGGCAGATTCTTTACCAACTAAGCCACCAGGGAAGCCCTAAGATCCTGAGTCAGACTGAAAAGAAAAGTGGAATGTTGGTCTTTTTTGCTGTTCCATACAGTCCTTGTTGCCATTCCCATAGCAGGTGAATTATGCCAAGTATCTTACTAAAAGGTGCTTTTATGGGAAGATAAACTGCTTAATGTTATTTTTAAAATTCATTTTTGCTGACCACACAGAGAAGGCATATAATCAATCTAGTATCTTATTGACCAAATTGTAAGTGTAATGATGCACGAAAGTGAGAGTGAGAGTCACTCAGTTGTGTCTGACTCTTTGAGACCCCATAGATATATAGTCCACGGAATTCTCCAGGCCAGAATACTGGAGCAGGTAGCCTTTCCCTTCTCCAAGGGATCTTCCCAATGCAGGGATCAAACCCAGGTCTCCCACATTGCAGGCGGATTCTTAACCAGCTGAGCCACCAGGGGAGCCTGCGCAGGCACAGGAGGGCCAAGAGAAGCTACTCCATGTTCAAGGTCAGGAGGGGCGGCCAAGCTTCGCTGGAGCAGACGTGAAGAGATACCCCACTTCCAGGGTAAGAGAAACCCAAGTAAGATGGTAGGTGTTGCGAGAGGGCATCAGAGGGCAGAACATTGAAACCATAATCACAGAAAACTAGCCAATCTGATCACACGGACCACAGCCTTGTCTAACTCAGTGAAACTAAGCCATGCCATGTGGGGCCACCCAAGACGAGTGGGTCATGGTGGAGAAGTCTGACAGAATGTGGTCCACTGGAGAAGGGAATGGAAAACCACTTCAGTATTCTTGCCTCGAGAACCCCAGGTACAGTATGAAAAGGCAAAATGACAGGATAGTGAAAGAGGAACTCCCCGGGTCAGTAGGTGCTCAATATGCTACTGGAGATAAGTGGAGAAATAACTCCAGAAAGAATGAAGGGATGAAACCAAAGCAAAAACCATACCCAGCTGTGGATGTGACTGGTGATAGAAGCAAGGTCCAATGCTGTAAAGAGCAATATTGCATAGGAACCTGGAATTCAGGTCCATGAATCAAGGCAAATTGGAAGTGGTCAAAAAGGAGATGGCAAGAGTGAACAGGAACATTCTAGGAATCAGCTAACTAAAATGGACTGGAATGAGTGAATTTAACTCAGATGGCCATTATATCTACTACTATGGGCAGGAATTCCTTAGAAGAAATGGAGTAGCTATCATGGTCAACAAAAGAGTCTGAAATGCAGTACTTGGATGCAATCTCAAAAACGACAGAATGATCTCTGCTCATTTCCAAGGCAAATCATTCAATATCATGGTAATCTAAGCCTGTGGCCCAATCAGCAATGCTGAAGAAGCTGAAGTTGAATGGTTCTATGAAGACCTACAAGACCTTTTAGTACTAACACCCCAAAAAGGTGTCCTTTTCATTATAAGGGACTGGAATGCAAAAGTAGGAAGTCAAGAAACACCTGGAATAACAGGCAAATTTGGCCTTGGAATACGGAATAAAGCAAGGCAAAGACTAATAGAGAGATACACACACTTTGCCAAGAGAACGCACTGGTTATAGCAAACACTGTCTTCCAACAACACAAGAGAAAACTCTGTACATGGACATCACCAGATGGTCAATCCTGAAATCAGATTAATTATATTCTTTGCAGCCAAAGATGGAGAAGCTCTATACAGTCAGCAAAAACAAGACCGGGAGCTGACTGTGGCTCAGATCATGAACTCCTTATTGCCAAATTCAGACTTAAATTGAAGAAAGTAGGGAAAACCACTAGACCATTCAGGTATGACCTAAATCAAATCCCTTACAGTGGAAATGAGAAATAGATTTAAGGTCCTAGATCTGATAGACAGAGTGCCTGATGAACTATGGACAGAGGTTCATGACATTGTACAGGAGACAGGGATCAAGACCTTCCCCATGGAAAAGAAATGCAAAAAAAGCTAAATGGCTGTCTGAGGAGGCCTTATAAATAGCTGTGAAAAGCAAAGGAGAAAAGAAAAGATATAAGCATCTGAATGCATAGTTCCAAAGAATAGCAAGGAGGGATAAGAAAGCCTTTCTCAGCAATCATTGCAAAGAAATAAGAGGAAAACAACAGAATGGGAAAGACTAGAGATCTCTTCAAGAAAATTAGAAAAACCAAGGGAAACTTCATGCAAAGATGGGCTCAATAAAGGACAGAAATGGTATGGACCTAACAGAAGCAGAAGATATTAATTGATATCTAATTGATATCTACAGGACATTTCACCCCAAAACAATGAATTTCACATTTTTCTCAAGTGAACATGAACCTTTTCCAGGATAGATCACATCCTAGGCCATAAATCTAGCTTTGGTAAATTCAAAAAAAAATTGAAATCATTCCAAGCATCTTTTCTGACCACAATGCATTATGATTAGATGTCAATTACAGGAGAAAAAGTATTAAAAAATCCAACATATGGAGGCTGAACAACATGCTGCTGAATAACCAACAAATCACAGAAGAAATAAAAAATGAAATCAAAATATGCATAGAAACAAATGAAAATGAAAACACAACAACCCAAAACCTGTGGAACACTGTAAAAGCAGTGCTAAGAAGAAGGTTCATAGCAATACAAGCTTACCTCAAGAAACAAGAAAAAAGTCAAATAAATAACCTACCTCTACACCTAAAGCAACTAGAAAAGGAAGAAATAAAGAACCCCAGGGTTAGTAGAAGGAAAGAAATCTTAAAAATTAGGGCAGAAATAAATGCAAAAGAAATAAAAGAGACCATAGCAAAAATCAATAAAGCCAAAAGCTGGTTCTTTGAGAGGATAAATAAAATTGACAAACCATTAGCCAGACTCATCAAGAAACAAAGGGAGAAAAATCAAATCAATAAAATTAGAAATGAAAATGGAGAGATCACAACAGACAACACAGAAATACAAAGAACCATAAGAGACTACTATCAGCAATTATATGCCAATAAAATGGACAACTTGGAAGAAATGGGTAAATTCTTAGAAAAGTACAACTTTCCAAAACTGAACCAGGAAGAAATAAAAAATCTTAACAGACTCATCACAAGCATGGAAATTGAAACTGTAATCATAAATCTTCCAGTAAACAAAAGCCCAGGTCCAGATGGCTTCACAGCTAAATTCTACCAAAAATTTAGTGAAGAGCTAACACCTATCCTACTCAAACTCTTCCAGAAAATTGCAGAGGAAGGTAAACTTCCAAACTCATTCTATGAGGCCACCATCACACTAATACCAAAACCTGGCAAAGATGCTACAAAAATAGAAAACTACAGGCCAATATCACTGATGAACATAGATGCAAAAATCCTTAACAAAATTCTAGCAAAGAGAATCCAACTACACATTAAAAAGATCATACACCATGACCAAGTGGGCTTTATCCCAGGGATGCAAGGATTCTTCAATATCTGCAAATCAATCAATGTAATACACCACAGTAACAAATTGAAAAATAAAAGCCATATGATTATCTAAATAGATGCAGAGAAAGCCTTTGATAAAATTCAACATCCATTTATGATAAAAACTCTCCAGAAAGCAGGAATAGAAGGAACATAACTTAACATAATAAAAGTTATATATGACAAACCCATAGCAAACATTATCCTCAATGGTGAAAAATTGAAAGCATTTCCCCTAAAGTCAGGAACAAGACAAGGGTGCCCACTCTCACCATTACTATTCAACATAGTTTTGGAAGTTTTGGCCACAGCAATCAGAGCAGAGAAAGAAATAAAAGGAATCCATATTGGAAAAGAAGAAGTAAAACTCTCACTGTTTGCAGATGACATGATCCTCTACATAGAAAACCCTAAAGAGTCCACCAGAAAGTTACTAGAGCTAATCAATGAATATAGAAAAGTTGCAGGATATAAAATCAAAATACAGAAATCCCTTGCATTCCTATACACTAATAATGAGAAAATAGAAACACAAGGAAACAATTCCATTCACCATTGCAACAAAAAGAATAAAATACTTACGAATATATCTACAAAAGGAACTAAAGACCTATATATATAAAACTATAAACACTGGTGAAAGAAATCAAAGAGGACACTAATAGATGGAGAAATATACCGTATTCATGGATCAGAAGAATCAATGAGTATACTACACAAAGCAATCTATAGATTCAATACAATCCCTATCAAACAACCAACAGTATTTTTCACAGAGCTAGAACAAACTCACAATTTGTATGGAAATACAAAAACCTTGAACAGTCAAAGCAATCTTGAGAAAGAAGAATAGAAATGGAGGAATAACCTGCCTGACTTCAGTCTCTACTACAAAGGCACAGTCATCAAGACAGTATGGTACTGGCAAAAAGACAGAAAAATAGATTAATGCAACAAAATCGAAAGCCCAGAGATAAATCCACACACCTATGGACACCTTATCTTTGACAACAGAAGCAAGAATATACAAAGAGAAAAGACAATCTCTTTAACAAGTGGTGCCGGAAAACTGGTCAACCGCTTGTAAAAGAATGAAACTAGAACACTTTCTAACACCATTCACAAACATAAACTCAAAATGTATTAAAGATCTAAACATAAGACCAGAAACTATAAAGGTCCTAGAGAAGAACATAGGCAAAACACTCTCCGACATAAATAATAGCAGGATCCTCTATGACCCACCACCTAGAATATTGGAAATAAAAGAAAAAATAAACAAATGGGACCTAATTAAAATTAAAAGCTCTGCACAACAAAGGACACTATAAGCAAGGTGAAAAGACAGGCTTCAGCATGGGAGAAAATAATAGCAAATGAAGTAACTGACCAAGAACTAATTGCAAAAATATACAAGCAACTCCTGTAGCTCAATTCCAGAAAAATAAACGACACAATCAAAAAATGGGCCAAAGAACTAAACAGACATTTCTCCAAAGAAGACATACAGATGGTTAACAAATACATGAAAAGATGCTCAACATCACTCATTATCAGAGAAATTCAAATCAAAACCACAATGAGGTACCATTTCATGCCAGTCAGAATGGCTGCTATCCAAAAGTCTACAAGCAATAAATGCTGGAGAGGGTGTGGAGAAAAGGGAACCCTCTTACACTGTTGGTGGGAATGCAAACTAGTACAGCCACTATGGAGAACAGTATAGAGATTCCTTAAAAAACTGGAAATAGAACTGCCTCATGCAGCCATGAAATTAAAAGATGCTTACTCCTTGGAAGAAAAGTTATGACCGACCTAGATAGCATATTAAAAAGCAGAGACATTACTTTGCCAACAAAGGTCCATCTAGTCAAGGCTACGGTTTTTCCAGTGGTCATGTATGGATGTGAGAGTTGGACTGTGAAGAAAGCTGAGCGCCGAAGAACGGATGCTTTTGAACTATGGTGTTGGAGAAGACTCTTGAGAGTCCCTTGGACTGCAAGGAGATCCGACCAGTCCATCCTAAGGAGATCAGTCCTGGATGTTCATTGGAAGGACTGATGCCGAAGCTGAAACTCCAATACTTTGGCCACCTCATGCGAAGGTTGACTCATTGGAAAATACCCTGATGCTGGGGTACTGGGGGCAGGAGGAGAAGGGGATGACAGAGGATCAGATGGATGGATGGCATCACCGACTCGATGGACATGAGTCTGAGTGAACTCTGAGAGTCGGTGATTGACAGGGAGGCCTGGTGTGCTGTGATTCATGGGGTAGCAAATAGTCGAACATGACTGAGCGACTGAACTCTAACGATGCAAAAAACAGAAAAAAATTTACTACCATTACTGAATTTCTTCCCACTATGCCCCAGTTGTTGAGTTAGAGGTTTATATATTTTATATTACTGCCAACATCCCATAAAAGATGAAATCAATGAGCATAAGGAGGATGTGTAGTTTGACTAATGCTTTATATACAGTAACTGGCATTTGGATTTCAACTCTGAGGTATCTGATTCAACAATCTATGGAGAAGTATTTACATAAATTTTTAATTTATTATTTTTTTAATTTTATGGTATGTGGGATTTTAGTTCCTTGACCAATGATTTAACCCAAGTCCCCTGCATTGGAAGGTAGATTCTTAACCACTGGACTACCAGAGAAGTCTTTCTACGGAAATTTTTTATAAAATTCCTAACATTTGAATATTTCTGCCACTGACCTCTCAATTTGGGGAGTGAATTCTATCCACAAAATGCCTGTCTTTAGCAAAGTTAAGATTCTATTGTTGAGAAGCAGCAATAAACAGAGTACTTTTTTTAAGTGGAGATTATAAAATTTTACATTTTCCAAAGGAAGAAGGTATTTAAAATTTGCATTACTTTATTTCTTTCAACTTAGGAAGTATATAAAGTAATAAATAAATAAAAATGACATGCATTTATTATATAACTCAAAATATATTTTCTCATTGCAGGAGAAAATTTCATAAGGTATTTTAAAATAGACTGCCCAAAGACAGTATTCTGAATCACATTTCAATGATTAAAGTCTGTTTATCACAACCAAGTTTCTACCTTTGTTATCTCAGCATGGATGTCACCATTATTTCTCAGATTTTCCCTGACCTAAATCTGATCTCAAGAACAGTTCTGATGAATCTAGACTCACTGACAAGCAGCAGATCAGGTTCATGACTTGTCTCATTTAATGCTTGTTTGCCTTTAATATAAACAAAGGTCTTATTTACCTGATTTCCAGAGAGTGAAGCTAAAAATTTGGAACTTCAGTCACCAGAAAGCAGAAGGGAGTTGAGTTGCTTGCTTATTTGCTTATTTGATCTCATTTAAAACCACCTTTTCTTTGCCTTATAAAATTATGTCATGCTGTAGCCACACACTCTTGCCCACATGTGAAATAGGCCTCAAAGTCACATTAAGTATGTTGAAGACTCAGTGAAGGTAGAAAAGAAAAAGAAAATTGATACCTCTGGTTTAAGAAGAGAAGGCCTCAGCAGTTGTTGTTGCTGCCAAAGGAAATTAGAATAGAAAAAGGTTTAGGAAATAATTCAGGTGGAAAAAGTAGATTATGATTGAAAAGAGAGAAAAAAAGGTCACAGCTTAAAACCGGTTACCTTGGGATACAATTTATTAGTCATGTGATAGCTATTAACAGCATTAAGTGATATTTTGACTATTTATTTTGGAACATAATTAATGTGCTTTAATTTCATCATTGTTTCAATTAACATCAAACTTAATAATCTTAATAAATAAAAATCTATAAATATTTTTTTGGGTTAAGCTACATAGCAAAAGAGTCATTTATGGTTCTGAAGAACTTTAAGTATTACACAATTCATTTTAACAAATTTAACCTTGTTTTAAATTGTCCCTCTTTTTCTCCCCAGTCACATTTATATACAATCAGGTTCATTAGGAAGAAGGGTAGGGCACACAAAAAAATGATATGGTTCTAATGAATTTATCATTATATTCAAGACATGCTCTCATTTTCCATTTTTACAAAACATGGATTGTTTGAAGTCAAGATTTAAACATGTTTTCAGAAATTCTTCTGTGATTAAGGAAATTGTTCTTCCTTAGTTTTTGGAGACCACTTCTCACTGCCTCCTCACTTTACCCACATTTTTTAAAATACACTTTCTACTGATCTGTTTCATAATAATCTGTACTATAACTAGTTGAAAACATACACAGATTCAAATTTTGGCTTCTCAACTCTTGAAGGGAATGGTTATACAACATAAGTCATAAAGTAAGCATTGGGAATGTAGGAAGAGAAGTTCTAGGAAATAACCCTACCAGTGAGCCAACTGCTTAAAATGGCCAATAGAACAACTGTTTGACAGAAGCGATAGATATTCCACAGTACAGATGTTAGTGTGACAGTACAGTTAAGGTATTCACTTAAAGGGGTAGGAGGTTGAAGTTAGAGATATTCTGATTCAATCTGTAAGCTGTTATAATTATCCCTGAAAATCATTTTTTTGTTAAATGCATTCATTTTGATTTCTAAATAATCTAGGACTAATGCATTCTAAACCATTAGCCAATCAGGGCATATGCGTATTTCATTCTCTTTACTGAAGAGCTATATGCTAACTCATACTAAATTTTCAGTAACTCATTGATAGTACCACTTACAGTGTAGTTCACCAAATACTATTGGTCAGAATACCCAGTATCTTCTCTGCAGACCAAGAGTCAAATTAACACAAAAAGCCATACAATAGTCTGACTTGTTTTTAACTCTAAAAGCTCAAAAGTTGTAAAAGTGAATATTGGACTGATTTTTTAAAAAGTTTCTAAATTAGAAACAGTGTTCTAGCTTAGATTTATAGCCTTAGAAAAAGGAATTTGGGGGGATGTCACAATATGGAGTGATAATAATTCTAGAAAATAGAAATTTATCTTTGAAAAGGTAAACAGTTTATCTGTGTTCACTTATTGGCTTAAAACCTAGAACAAAGAAGCAACAAACATATAAGAAAATAAATAGCAAAACATACTTATAAGTTTTTTTTAAATAAACAGAAATACCCTAGTCTTGAAAGAGTGTAAATCAGCCCTGCCTGTAACATAAATATTTTTCCAGTAACCTTGATGTAACATAGCACCATAAAACCCTTACCTCTGATGTATAACCTCTCCTGCAAGGCAGAAATGAAGAAATCAGTATTAAACACCCTGGATTTACAGATAAAATAGAATTATAGATGAAGGTAATTTAAGAAAATCATAGAAAAATTGAGAAGGTGATTTTTTCTCAAAAATTGTCTCAGGAGAAATATATTTTATGGCAGTATCAAAACAGGAAGATCAAGATTTTATGCCTACATTATTAAACACAATTATCACTCCAGACTCTCATGCCATCTGAAAACTAAACAATACACAATCTGTGTTGACTCTGTTATGATCAGTTAGATTAAAAATATTCTACATCATGTCTGTCCTAGACCAGTCTTGATATGTGTGATACTCATTTGGGGAAAAGATATGCTTGATACATGAAAAACATATTGGTATAGGACAAAAAATATTACCTCCATGGCTAGAACATATTCTTCCAAATGTTTGTAAGGTTTTTTGTTTTGTCAAATTATTCTAAAAATAATAAATGCAAAATAATGACTAGTCTTTACATGCCAATTATGTTACTAGACATGACATGAAAAAGATTTTAGAAATATAATAGCCAAGCATTCAATATTACATATAGATTTATGTAGTTAAATGGACTATAAGTTGTTGAAACATTTGACTGTACTTGAGAGGGAAAAAAGTATGGAATGTTTTCAATGTCATTAATTATGAAGATTTTTTATTTGTTATTCATTAAACACTTGACCTAAAGTATTACACTAATGCTGTTGACCATGCTATATGAAATTAATAAATAACTGCAATGAAAATTTACTATGAACACTCTCTAAAGTCCAGCAAAAGAATCTGTAGAAAATTTATTTAAAATATTCCAAGGACTTTACAAGATAAATCTGCTTATTTGAATGCATCTTAAGTGATTATAAGGCATTGTTGATTTAATAATGGTTATCTGGTTGGTAATAATGGTAATCTAATGCTTATACATATATATTGCGGTCAGCAATTTATTGCAATAGTTCTGTCTTATCTGTGGTTATCTATCTGTGGTTTCAGTTACCCGTGGTCAACCATGGTCCAAAAACATTAAATGGAAAATTCTAAAAAACAATTTGGTATGTTTTAGACTGCATTCTGAGTAGCATTATGAAGTCTCACTCCATTCTTCTGTATCCCTCCCAGAACATGAGTGGTCTCTTGGTCCAGTATTTGAGATTTCAGGCATCCATTAGAAGTCTTGCAGGATGCTTATGTTGTATGGTTAAATAGGGGGATGATAACCTTAAAGCATTTAAAGGTTGAGACATTTTCAACTTTTACTCAATTTGTATGTTTTAGAGATATATAAAGTTGAGAGCTCATACTTAGGTTTTAATAATGACTGGAGTCATAGCCAATAAAACCTATATTTCATTTTCTAGGATATTTAAATTGCCTCTTTTCATTGGCATTACATTCCATAAATGTAGGAAATAAAATATCAGTAGATGAACTATACTATTTCCATTAACCTTTTTCTTGCCTTTTATTTGGTTATTTGTATTGTTTTGTCTTATCTCAAAGGCAAAACATAACTCAGAAAAAGTAAACAACAGAATCAATATGTATAGTTATCTGGTATTTTCAATTAACATGACTTCTTATTAATCCTTATAAAACCATTCATATGACACTCATGCATCTTTTCATGTAGTTTATATCTAATATGTATTAATTTTTCATTTTATACTCTTTGTATGTATTATTGTTTATTTTTAACAATAAGGAAAGTGTATGTTAACAAGTTATAACTTTTAATAAGGTACCTAATAATTTCTTCTGCACTAACTGAATCATAATAAATGCAGAAGAAAAAACGATATTCTTTTTTGGAGGTTTGCTGTCAGGTTGCGTGAGCTTAGGGGTTGTGGTGAGAAATAATATTTTGAGTGTATACCAGAATATTTTTAGATCTCAAGTAGAAGATGCTTTAATTGACTTTATGATGAAGGAAACTTCTACATATAATGTGTCAATGAAAGACTAGATTAAACATAAAACACGGGAATGGATGTTTCATTTGCAAAGTATGAAATATTAATAACAATTTAAAATTATAAAAAGGTTATGAAAAAGGACAAAGTAACAATTTAATAAGGCTATATACCTACATAAAATTGTTATTTGGACTTCTTATATTCTTTGGTAATCATTTGGAGATTTAATTATCAAATAATTCTAAGGCATTATCAAGAAATTTCTTTTCCATTTCCAATGGCTGATACAAAATAGCATGAAGACACACACTCACATTAAAGGTTTATGCAGTTGTCAAGAATACCTTGTCAGAGTCCGCCAAATAGCACAAGTTCTCATGCATATGACCAGCTGCCAACAAAAACTCCAACTGAAGTTTTTCAGTGAAAGAGAGAAAAAAATCATGTTCAAGAACCCCAGGAAAAAAATTGCTGTTGATTTGGATGAAAAGAATCTGAAGCAGAGGATCTAATGAAAATAGATAACTTTATAGTCTTTTATTTGATATCATTAACTGGGGTGCTAGATCAAATTCTTGAAGAAATTTCACATGATATGAGTTAAACAAAACCTATGAAATGATGCATTCATTGTAGGGCTCTAGATCTAAATTAATATACTTAAAATGGCAATTATCAAGAGGACTTTGCCTATATTTTGGAGTTGTGTTTTCTCTGTGCAGACATATCACCTAAAATATTAAAACCGGAGCATATAATAAACAATTATGCTTGTATTCAAAGTGAGGATTTCCAGTAAGTAAAATTTATTCCGTGTGTGAGATGGAAAAAACAAAGTAATTACTTGATGGTTGAAGATAGCTTTCATTAGGATAGCAAGATGGTACTTAGTTTAGTTGGTGACTTTAAGAATTTAACAAGTTGAGCTCTAAGATATAAGAACAACTATTGAAATTTTTTAGAGTATAAATTATTTTCTTTGCCTAAAATAAAGAGGAAAGACATATATAAAACTGGTGACAGTTCACCAGATATATTTCTTCTTGATTTCTATTTAAATTTTTTATATTTCATTCATGTTTACAGGCTAAATTTGGATGATTCATCCATAGCAATTAAAAGTAACTAGGAGGGGAATATATGTATATCTATAGCTGATTCACACTGTTGTACAGCAGAAACTAACAAAACACTAAAACAACTATACCCTAATAAAAACTAATTTTAAAAAAAGTACCTAGGAATAAAACCAATTATGCACTTTAAAAAATTTTAGTAGACAATCATGTTTTATATTATTGATAGACAATGAAAAATATAATTTTTAATGATGAAATAGTAACTAAATTCATACTAGATAAACTCTGTAGGTATTTAGCTAACTTTCTTTTAATGAAACTGATTAGAATTTATTAAACCGGAGATAAAGATTATTTTTGAAGGAGACTCAGATAAAATTATAATTAAGGAATGATATAATAATGTGAACAAGCAAAGCTAAAGAGCAATTTATAAACATTTGTGGGAACAATGAAATGTCTTACAAAAGTCAACAATTTAAGATTTATTTCCATTATAAAGAAAGGAAGAGAAAACACAATGGGAAATAAATAGAATAAGACAGCAATTGAAAAAAGTAAAAGATTTATCAAATGTATAAGCATACTAGTAAGATAAAAGCAAGCCAGAGTAAAGGATGTTCTTATAAGAAAACAGATGTCTACATCTATACCTGAGATTTATTTTGGAATATCATATCATAATGTCTGTCATCTCCTACATTTTTAGATACATAACATTTTACTTTGGTATATTTCTTCTTACCAAATACATAGGCTTCAAGGAAATAGCAGAACATATGATATCATTTTTTAGCTTATTTGTAACAGTCTGCTGTCTTCCTGGAACACTCATATAAACTATGATCAAAAGTAAATGTAAAACTTAACATGATAAACAAGCCATTGGTTTAAATTGGATATCTAACTTTCATGCCCATATATACCAACTGAAAAATAGATTGAAATTACTTACTTTTTAAATAAATGTAGACAAATAATGCTACTTCGTAGTTAAGAAAGTTAAGGGAACTCTATAATATGAGTTAGTAATGATGAGATTAATAATCTTTTAAATTAAAAATGAGGAAAAACCAGCATTGCATTGAATTTAGGGTAAAAGAATAGTATCTTCTTTAATGTCCAAATTTGCCTCCACTAGAAGGTTATGGTCAAGAAAAGAGTTGTCCATTTAAAACTAAAAAAGAAACATTACAGTGAAGTAGAATGACTGTGAGACTGTTTTTTAATTCCTTCAACAATATTGTGCAAATTTTGTTCAGATGTCATTTCCGTATTTGTTGTCTCTGAAGGACAACTCATTTGAAGTTTTGAGAGTTGTGCTGGTGGATTATTTTTTTCTATTTGGCTGTACATGTTAGCCACTGACTTTTCCAGTTCTGCTAAGTTTTTTACATGTTTGAGAATGCCTTTTGGTTCCCTTTGAGGATTTGCATTACACAGTGTTGTTGATGTTGACAACTGTATCATAGAGGATTTCACTTCCTTGGCTGGTGTCACATTAACAGTACGTTCAATAGCTGGTGTAAACGCACACGTGGTGGATGGAACTGACATTGAAGGAGGCAGTAACGAAGGACGAGGAGGAGATGCTGGAGGAAGAGGGGGAAGTGAAGGTAGAAAAGGTGGAGGAGAAGTAGGGCAAGGAGGAGAGGAAACAGAAAGTAGAAGATGTGGAGGAAGAGGAGGTGGATTAGAAGGAGGAAGACTGGACACAGACAAAGGAGTAAGAATATGAGGCGTAAGAGGAGGAGAAGGAAGAGGAGGAGGAGGGGGAGGACAAGGAGGAGGAGGGGGAGGAGAGGTTTTTGGTGGACAGGGAAGATTTTCAAAAATGTCCTTTTTGGTTTCAAAAGTCATCAAACAAGTAGGTGTCTCTCTGCTAAGGAACTCAGAATTTAAAATGCAAGGCATTGAAGGAGAAAGTTCCAAGGAACAGTCAGCAGGAGAAACAACAACATTAGGTTCTGATTTGAGTCCTACAGTCCTTGAAACAGTTGGCAAAGTGGAGAGAGAGCAGTGAGACCAAGGAGAGGAAAGCGAAGAGTCTGAAGATAGAGACTGCAACTGCTCCGTTCCTTTTATAGTCGGTGATTCACTTTCCCCTGTTTCCTCTTTTTCTGTTACATCTGCATCTTCCACTGTAAGCAAGGGACTACTGTTACCTCTTTCGTTTGGATTGGTTCCAGTGCTTTCATTTTCAGCTTTTTGCCTGTTGCTTTGCCACTGCTTTAGAGCTATGGTTTCTGATCTATCAGGAAGTTCCCACATTGGTCTCCTAGGTAAGCAGGTTGGGCGATTCCACATCCTCTGAATCTTTTCTCTTGGGCCCCTCAGAAACTCATTCTTGGCTTGTGTTTTGGGTAAAAATGACTTAACAAAATCTGTTCTTAGTAAAAAGTCTGAATTTGTTGATCTTTGATCTGTGTATTCCTTGTAAATGGTACTGTGGGCATTTAAGGCATCCTCACCAGACATCAGTGTGAAATCTCTTGCAGACCTGGGCCAGCTGTTCTTAAGAGATCCATCTACGTGAGTCTGCTTGTGAGCCTCAACAGTGCGGGAAGAAAAGCGCTGATGTTTCCTGTCTTCTGAGACTGATTTATTTTCCCTGCTTTGTTGGAAATGGTAGAGAAGGAAAAGACTTGAAAGAAAAGAAGATAATGAAATGTAAGGAAACAGGTAGTGAAATAGCTTTCATGAGAAAGATGTTTTTATGGTTCTCATTACTACTTCAAAATATAAAAGGCCAAATAACACTAATCTACTGAAGCAAGCCATTACTTTGATGTTTCTGTTCTCAAAAAGTCAGGCCAGGAAGAGCTAGAGAGCTGGGAGTAGCATGAAAAAGTTTCATTTAAAAAAAATGTGTCAATCCACACACTGATTTTCTTTCTCTCTTTCTTTTTTTAGTTAGTTTGATACAGTGAAGTTTCCATGACCACACATAACAGTTCTCTCAAGTATAAATCACAAGTTTCCAAGTTACAGAACAACATGTTGGGCAGTGGCTTTATATCCTTTGCCTTGGTTAAGACTGATCAGAATTGACTGTTTTAAGGAATGGAAACTTAGCTGTATCTGATTCAGTACCTGCTCATTATCTCTTATCTTAGTAATTCTGTCCTGGAGTTAAAAGTACTCTCCTATATGAGATAAAGCTTGCAAGAGAATATAGAAAGATGTTCTGCTCTCCAGATTAAGAGAATTAGTCTCCAGACAGATGGGACGGTTTCTCTCACAGAGTTCTAAATCACAATTGAAAAATTGTATTTAAGAATCTTGACAGAGATTATTTTCTTCCATTTTAATTTTATGCTTAATGATTCAAAAAGCACTATAAATATTACAAATAAGAAGGGAGACTTGGATTTCTTTTGAACATGATACAGATCAAATTTTAGGCCACACTTTAATGAAAACATATACTATTATAGTGATAGTTTTGATATCACTGAAAGACTTGCTCAGACATGGTCAGTGAATTACAGTGACTGTGAGTCATAAATAAAATGGAATAAGTCAAAGAGCACAAATAAGTGCCTCCAATGAGAGCACTGGGACCCTTCTCCCAGAAAGACAGGGAGACTTGGGGTTTTAAATAGTCTTTCATTCAACTTTGCTTCTCAAGCTCAGAGTAACCAATTCATTTTTATCATCATTTAATATTTATGCACATAGTATAGATGAAATCAAAGTAATTTTTAATTAAAATGTAAAAGCTACATTGAAAAATCAGGATGAAAGGTGAGACAATATAATGATATATAATTATTGTGTCATTTGGCAAAAATGCAAACTGCAAGAGAGAATTCTCACAGGTGGTCAGGATCTCCTGAATAATTCAGAAAGTGGAGACAACTTGGATTAAATAAACAGCAACTGCTTTTCAAAATCACAAAAAGTAGTCTTTAAAAATCTGGTTGACATATAGCAGTTGTTTCTGTGTAAATACATTCTTGGATTTATTTTTCTTGCAAAGAACTATCTATTCAATGATACCACCTCATTTTTGATGGAAGGATATCCATAAATATTTTTAATAAAAACAAAGAGAATTTTTAAACTTTTCTTCATAAGCAGACATACTATCACTGGGAATACATTTAAACTCATGCAATTTCAAGATATAAAGAAGGAATGCAATATAGAAAATATAACTTTCTTTTTAAAAGTAAATGTACAGTAAAAGATGAAGATTACTGTATATAGAGCAAAACAGCACTTAGTCTATTCTATTGTATCTTTATTTTTTCTAATGCCCTTGTATTAGAATGATATTATTTACTTACTTATGCCTATGTATCCACAGGTGAGAAAGAGAAAACATGTGATAGAAAAAAGAAGTTTTAACTATAGTTAAATTGAGATGGTTATGAAAATATTAACAAGAATATGCTTTATACTTAATACTCATATCAAAAGAGAAGATGTATGTGTCATATTTTTATTTATTAATATGACTAATTTTAATAATGCTTTAGATAAAATCATATGACATTGATTTGGTTGTCTTATGACATAAAATTACATCTAGCTATCTATTGGGTTGGTTGAAAAGTTCATTTGGTTTTTTTCCATAACATCCTATGGAAAAATCCAAATGGATTTTTTGCCCAGCCCAATATCTCCTATATACAGTTAAATTCACCTCTATTAAACATGCTACTGCTACTGCTAAGTCACTTCAGTCGTGTCTGACTCTATGCGACCCCATAGATGGCAGCCCACCAGGGCTCCCCGTCCCTGGGATTCTCCAGGCAAGAACACTGGAGTGAGTTGCCATTTCCTTCTCCAATGTTAAACATGGGTGATTCTATTAAACATGGGTGACTTCAATTCTAAAACGGAATTTTAAAAATGAGATTCTAAGAATTGCTTCTATGTCTGAAGTGAACAATTTGTCCACATTGATTTATAAAGAAGACATAAGTCTCATTTAGAAGGAATATGACTTCTACAGAGTTAATATTCAGTCTACACTAAGTTGTTAATTATTTGTGAAACTTTTTTTTCCCAAGGTACCCTTTGTCTTTTTAAAAAATAGTTGATTATCATTCATTTGAAGATAGCTTATTTTATAGTAGTTTATGACTAGAATTTTTGCACAAAGTTTTTGAATAGATAATTTAAACATTTGTCAAAGACCATTAAACATGTAAAACGTAAAAACTTCAACAAACAGAAATAGGAATTGCAAAACCCTCTACTATCTATTACAGTTTTTCAAATAAAAATAGTCCCTAAGCGTTGCTATTTGAAAATTATCACCACCTCACTGACGATTCCCGGTGATGTTATAGTATTCCTGTTTTGTTAAATAGAAATTAGTATATAACCCTTGCTAATTTCAAATAAAGCACATTCAACTTTACACATAAATCTTTTGTTAGTTTTGAACGTGTTTAGAATCAAATCTTATTGGCTCAATTCCAACATTCACCAATAATTGAAAAAGAAACCATCATTCCAACTTATACAAAAGGAAAAAAAAATATTTAAAACATTAATCCTATATTATTACTCCAGAAGTAGCATGTGAGGCATTAAGTTCTGTTAAATTCAACTTTAGCATTCAGTTTTAGTATTTTAAAAACTATTTTCAATATAACCTATATAATAGTTAATAATATTGATACATAGGTTTTCATACAATTTTCCCATTAAAAGATAAATTTCATAATTTTTGAGGCTTGCTTTATTCCTACTAGTAAATGCTACAAATGTAACATAGTAGAATTTGTTTTTGTCCCTCAATTCCACCAAATTTCAGTTAATAATAGTTTTCCTGGATTTAATTTAGTCATATTCAAAATTTTATAATATCCTTGGTTGTTTTGCATTTCATGTTGATATATCTTGAATTTTTTTTTTAAATATGGACAAGTTGCTGCTGCTGCTGCTGCTGCTAAGTCGCTTCAGTCGTATCCAACTCTGTGCGACCCTATGGACAGCAGCCCTTCAGGCTCCACTGTCCACAGGATTCTCCAGGCAAGAATATTGGAGTAGGTTGCCATTTCCTTCTCCCAATATAGTCAAGTTAAAGATCTTCAAAAGGAATCAGGTTTGAGGTAGCATCATTAAAGACACTATAAAGCCATAAAATCTTTTAGGAATAATTTAAATAATTTAAATTATTAGGAATAATTTTTCAAAATGATGATTTAATATTGATTAGCAATTGCAAATAGTCCAGGAGAAATACTGTTATAACAGCATTCTCATTTGAGAGAAATATAATGAAAAGAATATTCCTAAGTTATTATATATGTGATATTAATTATTTTCATTCAGATTTTAATTCTATTTTATAACATCTTAAAATAGTATCTTAGAAAAGTCTATTATTTTAGACCATAGAGTGGACTTTTGATTACCAAACAGGAGTCGGCTTTTGGTACCAAACCAGGAATTACTATTTTATGACTGTGCTTTATTTTCCTCATTTTTTATGAGAAAAATATTTTCATAATTTTTAATTTGGGGGAAAATCCTTGATTCTGAAGATTTAGAAATTAAATATAATGCTCAAGCTACTCATCTGCAAATGTCTCCTCAAACTGAAAACTTCTTTCCTGTTACTCAGTTTTTATTATTATTATTATTAATGTTCTTTTGTTAGTTTTTTGGTTATTACTCTCCAATTGAACTTTCTTAGGTCTTCATCTTAACAGTTTTATGTTAAAAAATGTAATAAACAAAATAGGCTGTAAGCAGTATTTCCACATCAAGTTGAAATTTAATACTCACCACACAGCATCCATCAAAACCCATTTATTTCTAGAAGTCCCTGAAAGGTCTACTTACATCGTGCTGTCCCCGAGTTCTTCATAGAGATGAGCACCGGGAGGCGGCGGCGGTGGCGGGGGCATGGCCACTGGTGTCGGGGCTGGCGCTGCTGGTTTAGCCGCAGGCAGGGCGGACTGGATTCGAGCTGTCTTGGTGCACTCAGCTTGGCGTCTTTGGTAAAGTAAGCAGGTTTTGTAAGACTCATTTTAGAAATCATATATTTATCAATAGGCTACCTTTCAATAATAAAGTCCAGTTATCAGAGGAACTCAAAATTTTTTACACAAATATTTGAACTTACTAAGTAATAAAATTATAAAAGCGTTCCTACAGAGTATCATTTACTTAAACCCCCTTCTCCTTAGTTCTTTAAAATGTTTAGTCCTTGAAAAATGGTAAATTCAGTAGAAAAATTTGCAAATTAAGTTAAATGGTAATATTAAATGGAGAAGGAAAAATATTTACAACATGTGATTTATAATTGATGGTTGTTTAATGGATGTCTTTCATAATAAGGCATGTAAAAGATACATATACATGCTAAGTTATTTCAATTGTGTCGAACTCTTTGCGACCCTCTGGACAATAGCCTGCCTGGTTCCTCTGTCCATGGGATTCTCCAGGCAAGAATACTGGAGTGAGTTGCCATGCTCTTCTCTAGGGGATTTTCCTGACCAGGGAATGAGCCCAGGTTTCTTATGTCTCCTTCATTGTCCGGTGGGTTCTTTACCACTAGCTCTACTTAGGAGCCCATAGAAGATATACAATCGGCTTTTATTATTGGTCTTCCATCTATTTAAAGAAAAGTTATTTTGTTTAAAAATTATTTTAAACCCATTTTAGATACTACAGGTACTGTGTAGAGGTGCATGTTTAGGAGAGATTTGGTTAGCTTTTATTTTCTTTGGATTCCAAGGAATGCCTGTGATTCTTGCATTAGAGTAAGGCTGCTCTTTTTGACTTTCCTGGATACTGATGTTAATTCTTGCCTCAAAACCGAAATCCCAAAGGGTGGCGGATATCAGGGCAAACTTTTTCCCATTTCTTCCTCTTGTATCCATTTGTCTAATACTAGTTTAATTCTATATACATAAACCGCAAGGGCTTCTCTGGTGGCTCAGACAGTAAAGAATCTGCCTAAATGTGGGAAACCTGGGTTCGACCCCTGGGTTGGGAAGATCCACTGGAGGAGAGCATGGCAACCAACTCCAGTATTCTTGCCTGGAGAACCCCCATGGACTGAGGAACTTGGCAGGCTATAGTCCACAGGGTCACAGAGAGTTGGACATGACTGAGCAACCAGGCACACACACACAGACACAAACCAAAGGACGTGCAACTAAAAACTAGTTCAGATATAAAATACAAATATGAAGTAGAGAAATAATACCTGGTTCTGGGCAGGCTGACTACTTTATTAGCATTATCTGTTTTTTTTCTTTTCATATCACATAAAATCATATGCAACATATTAGTAATTATACTTACACTTTAAACCTGTTTGGGAAAGCAAATGAATAGGAAAAAATGAATAAGAAAAAAAGAGAAAGCTACATGAGAAACACTGCATTCATAATATTTTAACATCTGAATTAATCTAAATTATGAATAATTTATGGGTTAAACTCATAATAACACAGACTTAATGACATTGTAGGATAATTAAGTCTTTCAATTCAGAAAGTGAAAATGGTAAGCACTTTATTATTACTGTCACCGTCCTACAAGCTGTTAAAACATTTATTGCAGGAAAACAAAGAAACTAGTTAGAATAGGAAACACTGGATTAAAACATGCATATGTGAGTTTTTCCTCTGATAGAGAAATGGAATATTAAAGATGCTCTGATCTTTATAACTGGCATTTTGGTTTACTATGCTTGAAGACTATTAAAGAAATGGAGTCAGGCAGCAAGCCCCAGTTATACTCGTCCTCACTTTGAAGCTGAAGCTAGAATTGGAAGGTGACAAGCTTGGATACTAAATTTATGACACTTTCACATTTGACTCCTAGTTTTCCATCCACAGCAAATTTCAAAGAAACATCTTAAAATGAAAGAATTATCATTCATTCCAATCTCTTTATAAGCAGAAAATGAAGGTACAAAAGTTAGATTTTAAAATAATAGAATTTTACTTTATAACACGTTTACTTTTGTTAAACAAAAAGAGAGCAACCAAAATTTACTCTTAGATTGTCAAGCTGATTACTGAGTTAAAAACCAATAAATTAGCTTTAAAATATTTAAATATTAAGGATTTTAATATTTTGTTAAAATTCAGACTATTTAGCATAACATCCAGGATGCTTCAGTTTTGATCACTGCCTTCTGTGCCAAGTAAAAGAAGTTTTCTCACTTATTTTAAAGCTAGCAGGATATAATAAATCTCCTTTCAGAAACAGTTGGATGAAAAAGTAACTGTGATACAGACATATTTAACATGAAGATTAATATTGGATTGATAGTTTAATAATCTAAAAATGTGTCCATTATTGTTTGTGTACAAGCTTTAGATTTGGCATATCAGCTTATTTAAGCACATACTGAACTCCAATATGTCAACCTAAATGTTATATTTGCAATTTCTCATTGCTTTTGTGACAGAAAATATTCCTATAGTATGTTGATGCACAGCACACTCTTCAACTTTCAAGTTGGAATTACCTTACTTTATTTAATTTAATAGAAAATCCTCATTGTTAGAGAACAAAGATAACAGTTTAAGATTATGGAAGGACTTTTTTAGTCCTTTCCCTGTAGGTATTTTAAATGATGAGTAGCCATTCTGCCATTACTTGTTACGCCAAGTAATTTATATGAATTATGATTCCTGTCTGTTAATTATTTTCATTTTGTGGCACCCTCAGGGCTACCTCTCTTCTTAACCTATTCCACAGTTTGTTGTTGTTGTTTTTTTAGCACTTATCATCAATAGTTGCTGCTGCTGCTAAGTCGCTTCAGTCGTGTCCAACTCTGTACGACCCCATAGACGGCAGCCCACCAGGCTCCCCGTCCCTGGGATTCTCCAGGCAAGAACACTGGAGTGGGTTGTCATTTCCTTCTCCAATGTGAAAGTGAAAAGTGAAAGTGAAGTCGCTCAGTCGTGCCCGACTCTTAGCGACCCCATGGACTGCAGCCCACCAGGCTCCTCTGTCCATGGGATTTTGCAGGCAAGAGTGCTGGAGTGGGTTGCCATTGCCTTCTCCATCATCAATAGGGATATACTTAAAAAGCACAGCCCTCTATCACAAAGTTCCCCATATCTAGTATCAAATTAAAAAAATTGCTTGCTAGACTATTTTAAATATAGATGTTTAAATTAGCTAAAATTTACTTGACTACTGTAAAGACCCTAAACAAGAAAAATATAGATATTTTAAATGAATGTATTTGTCTATAGGGACTAGAAAAATGTAAGATTTGTACAGCTATAATATAATGTTAGAAGTTACAATATAGACTCTATCAAGGCTACCCAAGAAAGATGAAATCATATGGGAAATTATATATGCTGTGCTATGATTTTTTCAAACTGTAATATCTGCATAGGGATAAGTTTGACAGTATGGATAAAGACCTAGCCTAACCTTCCTTTGCAACTGTGGTATCTGTATATGACATTCCACTACTTTTCTTCCCAAAGCTCTTAACCTGATGAAGAGCATAAATGAAACCATAGGAGGTAACCTCATATTCCTGGCAGATAAGAATATTTTAGCACAGGAACACTGAGAAATCTGTGAAAAATATATTGAAAGTTTGTAGTTTTCCCTTAAAGGAAGGTTATTTGGCACAAGAAAAATACCACACTCCCAGAATGTTTGCACCATGAATATTTTACAACTGCAATGCTATTTTACCAGAGGCAAGTTTTTGATATGCCTTCTTGAGGAGCTGTCTGTATTTCAGCAAGTATCAATACTTACTGTCTGTAGCTGACCAAAACCACCAAGATGGCAGGAATACAGCAGAGGATGATGATGAAGGCCAGAGCCAGGAGCGCCCCTTCGGTATAGCCGAGACTTTCTCCTCGCTTTTTAATGCTGGTCACTGCCTCTGGAGTCCGGATCTCCAGAATGCGTCCTCCTTCCCCATAATATGGCTGAAAGTCTTTATTGATATCAAGCAGTTTGCCATCTAAAAATCTTTATTGTTAGATAAACAGTAAAATCAATATTAACAGAAAAGGCCTTTTAGTAAACAAAATATTTTTGGTAATCTCTTTTAATATTTTGTTTAATTATAACATAAGCTGAGTCAGAAATCTTATTATGAATAAGAAAAGTGTATATAAAAAAACAAGAGCAATAGAGTAACAGTTCTATGTGCACATATCAAACATACTTATAACAATGACCGTTACTATGCTTATAGACTTAGCAAAAGTAACGATGTTATTGAAATTTATATCACTATGTTGAGATTATTTAGAGTAAGTTATTCAGGTGGGATAAAATATAAATTCTAAATTATATGGTACAATTTAAAAATATCTTCCTGCATTTTGTTTCTGTGGATCTCAAAATAATTCTGTAAAATAGAACCTTAATACTGATTTACTGCAGACCACAAAGTCACAAAGTTATGGAAACTAATCTGAGATACCAAACCAAGTCTTCATAGTATTTAATTAGGTTTCACCAGACCACCCTCAATGTCGACACTCTCAAATCTCAAACCAAAATACTTTTATGGGAAAGAATGAACAAATTAAAAGGTTTTCTTCTGCCTAGAAAAAGAATACTAAATAAATGATGCAGGCAGTAAATCAGTACACTCAGGATGATAAGAATTGGTGGTTCATTTATCTAGTGCGTGCCGGCAAAGTCCTTGTCTGACTCTGCGACACAGGCTCTTCCACCTGTGGGATTCTCCAGGCCAGAATACTGGAGTGGGTTGCCATGCCCTCCTCCAGGGGATCTTCCTAACCCAGGGATAGAACCCTCATCTCTATGTGTCCTACACTGGCAGGCAGGTTCTTTACCCACTAGCGCCACCTGGGAAGCCCAATTTATCTAGTAGTTCTTGTAAAACGTTTCTCTAAATAATGTATTTCCAACTATGAGTATTGTGTTGGGGAGAAGAATTAAGGAATAATTGTTACTTAATTTAATTAGACTGAACAATTTTTTCACATATTTTATGCTGTAATTAGCAGGCATTTTTTTTTAAAGATTCCTCTGCTGCTGCTGCTAAGTTGCTTCAGTCGTGTCCAACTCTGTGCGACCCCATAGATGGCAGCCCACCAGGCTCCCCGGTCCCTGGGATTCTCCAGGCCAGAACACTGGAGTGGGTTGCCATTTCCTTCTCCAATGCAGGAAAGTGAAAAGTGAAAGTGAAGTCGCTCAGTCCTGTCCAACTCTTAGCGACCCCATGGACTGCAGCCTACCAGGCTCCTCCATCCATGGGATTTTCCAGGCAAGAGTACTGGAGTGGGGTGAAAGATTCTCAGGAACATTTAAATGATCTTTTACATATCCTATAATATTCATATAACAATTATGTTCTGAAAACCACAAAACCATAAATGTCTTAGGTATTTGTATTTTAATTTCTTTTTTGTTGTTGTTGTTGTTGGCAAAATAATGTCTCTGTTTTTTATTTTTTTATTATTTTTTTAACTTTACAATATTGTACTGGTTTTGCCATATATCAAAATGAATCCGCCACAGGTATACATGTGTTCCCCATCCTGAACCCTCCTCCCTCCTCCCTCCCCATACCATCCCTTTGGGTCATCCCAGTGCACCAGCCCCAAGCATCCAGTATCGTGTATCGAACCTGGACTGGCGACTCGTTTCATATATGATATTATACATGTTTCACTTCTATCCATAAAAAATGAAATGTCCTACTATAGAAAATAGAAAAGCAAAATAGTTCAAAAAGCAAAATTACTCAAATGCCCATAGTGCAAAGATAATAGCTGCTAATTTTGCACACTACTCTTTTTTTGCTATTAATAAACATTTTTATATATTTGTAATTACACAGCACATACAAAGTGAAAACATCATGTTAAAAACATGTTTTAATATAAAATACTGATGTGAAAAATACAAAGAAATGTGAAAGAAAGATTTAAATGGCTCAAAATTTCACCATCAAATAGTAACTGAAGATTGCTATCCTTGTGCATTTTACAGGCTATTTCTTCCCTTTTGATACATTTTATTCTAATTTTCCAAGTGACTGCGCTGACTTTAAATCTAGTTAAACATGCTGTTCATAGCTTCTTTACAGAAAAAAAAAAAAAAAAAGATGCCTGATATCAGATAGGAATCCTTGGATAGTTTATTAATCTTTCAATTTAGGAAATCAAGGCTCCAAAATCACTGCAGATGGTGACTGCAGCCATGAAATTGAAAGACGCTTACTCCTTGGAAGGAAAGTTATGACCAACCTAGATAGCATATTGAAAAGCAGAGACATTACTTTGCCAACAAAGGTCCATCTAGTCAAGACTATGGCTTTTCCTGTGGTCATGTATGGATGAGAGAGTTGGACTGTGAAGAAAGCTGAGCGCTGAAGAATTGATGCTTTTGAACTGTGGTGTTGGAGAAGACTCTTGAGAGTCCCTTGGACTGCAAAGAGATCCAACCAGTCCATTCTAAAGGAGATCAGCCCTGGGATTTCTTTGGAAGGAATGATGCTAAAGCTGAAACTCCAGTACTTTGGCCACCTCATGCGAAGAGTTGACTCATTGGAAAAGACTCTGATGCTGGAAGGGATTGGGGGCAAGAGGAGAAGGGGACGACAGAGGATGAGATGGCTGGATGGCATCACCGACTCAATGGACATGAGTTTGAGTGAACTCCGGGAGATGGTGATGGACAGGGAGGCCTGGCATGCTGAGATTCATGGCGTCACAAAGAGTCAGACACAACTGAGCAACTGAACTGAACTGAATGATTCAAATAACTCATTTCAATTTTAAAGCTATGCAGGTTTTTATTCAAGTTAGCATACTATAATACAAGGCAGTTAGGATGCGTGTTTGTTTTTATTTTTTACAAATATGCTTTAGTAGATGAAAAATATACTTTTCATATCAATTTTTCCTAGATCATTTTCAGATATGTTTGGGAATACAATAAAGGTTTTTCCATTGCTCCAAGCACTAAATTGGAATGGAATTGCACAACACTTTGTTTGAATGTTTATCAGATAAAACAAGAAATTCCAAATGAAGTACAGATTAAGAGTTACATGACAAGAATCATATTATTAGAAACTGGGAAGGTTCAGAAGTAGACAAAGAGCATAAATTGCAGGGAAAAATGATTCCTATCATGAGGGCAACAGATCACTATTCCATTGGATTTTTACTGGATTCTCATTGATATCCAAATCACATAAAGGGAGATTTATTAGTCTTTTTACACTACAATAATTCCATTATTTAGATATTTATTTTGGTTGATTTCTCAATTTAAGAAATCTTAAGTATTTTTTTACTAGAGGAGAGCATCACATTTGAATCCAAAACTGATTTAGAATAGCTTTTTGCTCTATATATGAGCAACAACTTGTCTAGGCAAAAATCCTTGAGGC
The DNA here is from genome assembly GCF_032452875.1 of Bos javanicus. Taxonomy (NCBI): domain Eukaryota; kingdom Metazoa; phylum Chordata; class Mammalia; order Artiodactyla; family Bovidae; genus Bos; species Bos javanicus. The sequence goes on along the minus strand of NC_083893.1, from coordinate 5,604,239 downwards.
ATAACATTTTCCTTAAAATATTGTGAATTTGATTCCATTGACTTTTGGCATTTTCTCATACAGATGGAATTTAAGGCATCGATTTTTTTTCCTTTATGATTAAGTCATCTTTACTTTTGTTTCAATAGTTCTAAAACATACTCAATTGCTTTTAAAGGACATGTGACAAGATTTTTCATTGATTCTGCCTGTGATGTAATGAAATCTTTCAATACTATTTTCGTGTTTTGTTTCTGTGATAACTACTACAATTTTTTACCTCAGCTCAGTTCAGTCGCTCAGTTGTGTCCAACTCTTTGTGACCCCATCGACTGTAGCACGCCAGGTTTCCCAGCCCATCACCAACTCCCAGAGCTTGCTCAAACTCATGTCCATTGAGTTGGTGATGCCATCCAACCATCTCATTCCCTATCATCCCCTTCTCTTCCTGCCTTCAGTCTTTCCCAGCATCAGGGTTTTTTCCAGTGAGTCAATACTTCACATCAGGTGGCCAAAGTATTGGAGTTTCAGCTTCAGCATCAGTCCTTCCAATGAATATTCAGGACTGATTTCCTTTAGGGTTGACTGGTTTGATCTCCTTGCAGTCCAAGGGACTCTCAAGAGTCTTCTTCAACACTACAGCTCAAAAGCATAAATTCTTCAGTGCTCAGCTTTCTTTACAGTCCAACTCTCATATCCTTACATGACCACTGGAAAAACCATAGCTTTGACTAGACAGACCTTTGTTGGCAAAGTAATGTGTCTGCTTTTTAATATGCTATCTAGGTTGGTCATAACTTTTCTTCCAAGGAGTAAGCATCTTTTAACTTCATGGCTGCAGGCACCATCTGCAGTGATTTTGGAGCCCCCCAAAATAGTCTCTCACTCTTTCCAGAGATATGTGTAATTATCAGGTTGTATCTTGATTGTCCTCTAAGTTTGTTTTTACCTCTTTTATCATTTTTTTTCTTTACCTTAGTATGCTGTGAGCTTATATTTATACTTCATTTTGCCAATTTGATTTTCATATGCCTTTTCATTACAGGCAAGTCCAAATTTGGATAGTCAATGGATTTTAGAAGATTTTCTCCCTAAAGATGGAAAAATGTAGCCCAAACAAACTTCAGGGTTTGTTTGTTTGTTTCATATTTTTTCTGATTTCAGGACTAAGAGCTCTATTGTCTCCCAAGATCTATGTCAATCCTTGAAGATGAAATCTAACTGACCTTCTCTGGAATGTGCACTAATCCACATGTAGTCAATGTGAGCAGAGGAAAGGCATACTCCAAATGGCCTGAGGGTTCCAGCCTGCTACCATGTGGAAGGTCAACCACACTATTCTTTTGTGGAATTTTTTTTACCAGAAAGAGATAAAGATTCAGGACATGTTAAACACATATACCATTTGCCTTATATGGTCTTGTTTTCTGTTGGAAATATTTAACTGTTTTCCAATGGTTTCTATAAGAGAATTATTTCCAGAGATATAGTCTACCTCTGAGTCATCAGAATGTTATGTCTTTTACTTTGTTTTTTAGTATTTATTACTGATACTATTTTTCTCCTTGCTTACTTCTTTTAGGAAGGAAATAAAGCTGTCAGATTCAAGATCAATAAAGACATGATGTTTGTTCTTTATTCTCATCCATAGTCTACTTAGCTGCTTGTCAAAATCCTTTTTAAGTCTAAGGGTGAAGTGAACAGATCCCTTCCTAGCATTTCAGTTCAGTTCAGTCGTTCAGTCGTGCCTGATTCTTTGTGACCCCATGGACTGTAGCATGCCAGGCTTCTCTGTCCATCACCAACTCCTGGAGCTTGCTCAAACTCATGTCCATCAAGTTGATGATGCCACCCAATCATTTCATCCCCTATCGTCCCCTTCTCTTCCTGCCTTCAGTCTTTCCCAGCATCAGGGTCTTTTCCAATGAGTCAGTATTTCACATCAGGTGGCCAAAGTATTGGAGTTTCAGCCGCAGCATCAGTCCTTCCAATGAATATTCAAGACTGATTTCCTCTAAGGTTGACTGAGTTGATCTCCTTGGAGTTGAAAGGACTCTCAAGAGTCTTCTCCAACAACACAGTTCAAAAGTATGGATTCTTCGGTGCTCAACTTTCTTTATAGTCCAACTCTTACATACATATATGATTACTGCAAAAACCATAGCTTTGACTAGATGGACTTTTGTTGGCCAAGTAATGTCTCTGCTTTTCAATATGCTATCTAGGTTGGCCATAGCTTTCCTCCCAAAGAGCAAGCTCCTTTTAATTTCATGGCTGCAGTTACCATCTGCAGTGATTTTGGAGCCCCAAAATATAAAGTCTGTCACAGTTTCCACTGTTTCCCCATCTATTTGCCATGAAGTGATGGGACCGGATGCCATGACCTTAGTTTTCTGAATGTTAAGTTTTAAGCCAAAATTTTCACTCTCCTCTTTCACTTTCATCAAGAGGCTCTTTAGTTCTTCTTCACTTTCTGCCATAAGGGTGGTGTCATCTGCATACCTGAGGTTATTGATATTTCTTCTGGCAATCTTGATTCCAGGTTGTGCTTCATCCAACCTTGCATTTTGCATAATATGCTCTACATATATGTTAAATAAGCACGGTGATAATATACAACATTTATGTACTCTTTTCCCTATTTGGAACCAGTCTGTTGTTCCAAGTCCAGTTCTAACTGTTGCTTCTTGACCTGCATACAGATTTCCCAGGAGGCAGGTTTGGTGGTCTGGTATTCCCATCTCTTTAAGAATTTTCCGCAGTTTATTGTGATCCACACAGTCAAAGGCTTTGGCATAGTCAGTAAAGCAGAAGAAGGTGTTTTTCTGGAACTCTCCTGCTTTTCAAAGATCCAATGGATATTGGCAATTTGATTTCTGGTTCCTCTGTCTTTTGTAAATCCAGCTTGAACATCAGGAAGTTCACGGTTCACCTACTGTTGAAGCCTGGCTTGGAGAATTTTGAGCATTACTTTGCTAGTGTGTGAGATGAGTGCAATTGTCCTATCATTTAGTTAAAGTTAAGTCACTCAGTCGTGTCTGACTCTTTGTGACCCTGTGGACTGTAGCCCACCAGGCTCCCCTATCCATGGGATTCTCCAGGCAAGAATACTGGAGTGGGTTGCCATTTCCTTCTCCAGGGGATCTTCCTGACCTGGGGATCGAACCCAGGTCTCCCGCATTGCAGGCAGACACTTTAACCTCTGAGCCACCAGGGAAGCCCAGTCCTAGCATTTAGCCAACGTTAATCCATATTGCTCTGTTTTCCCTAGATGAGGTAAATTCCTAAGCCAGTTTCATATCTTCTGATTCACTCAACGGATGAAGCACATGCAAACTTATATCCCTGCCTCCATTTACTTGTGTGGAACACCACTTGCAAAGAAGCAGGGCTGGCGGGGGTGGGAGGGCAAATTGAGAGAGTAGCACTGACATATGCACATTGTGCTCAGTCTCTCAGTCACAGTCAACTCTTTATGAGCTCATGGAATGTAACCCACCAGGCTCCTTTGTCCATGGGATTTCCCAGGCAAGAATATTGGAGCGGATTGCTATTTCCTTCTGCAGGGGATCCTCCCAACCCAAGGACTGAACCCACGACTCCTGTGACTCCTTCATTGGCAGGTGGATTCTTTTACCACTGATCTGCCTGGGAAGCCCATATACATTACCACGTGTAAAATACATAGCTAGCAGGAATCTACTGTATAGCACAGGGAGCTGCTCTAGGGTCTCTGTGATGACCTAGAGGAGAGAAAAGGGGATTGGGAGGGATGCTTAAGAGGTAGGGGGTATATGTATACATATGGCTGATTTGCAATGTTGTAAAGCAGAAAATAACATAACGTTGCAAAGCAATTATATTCCAATATTTAAAAAAAAGAACAATGAATAACTCAGAAAAAAAAGTACAATATGTAACCACAGACCATCCTGCATTTTACCTTGATGATTCAGTGTCACAGTGTACATACCAATGTAGAATGAGGAGGAGGGTGAGCAGGAAAATGTGTTTGTACTTCAAAAGCCCACATCTAAATGGTGGGGGAACAACTGCTTATTTCCTTGATAAGTAAACACTGTGGGTCTCTGAAATAGTTTCACAGAGTGGGCAATGGTTAACATATCTGCCCACATCCTTTCCACTTGGATCTGCTTAATAAAGTAAACCAGGGGTGAACCACTATTTTCTCTACACCAGTCCACAATTCTCTTAACTAGGTTCCAGTATTTAGTTTTCCATTTATTTGAATTTTCAGTATTTTAACTCTTTTTGCTGGATTTAGGAAGTTGAAAGAAGTTTTATCAGACCTTAGTAGTTAGATTCATTTTAAATTATGTATTTTTAAACATTGCAATTATAAATGCAGTTTCTAAAATATACCAGCTTTTTCTACCTTCTTCTTTATCTCTTATTTACTATCTGAACAGGCTAATGTTAAGCAGCCTAGGCATATAAAAAATACGTACAAGCTAAAATTGTATTTGCTTATTTTCAAATTTAATTAAGTTTTATTTTAAAATAGAATTGTCTGTTTCTGCTCAGGAGGTAGAATGCCACAGGAGAATGTGGCACCCACCCTAATGACTGGAAAGTCTATAAAATTGAAATTATAATTTTTGCAAGCAAAAAAAAAAAAAAAACTGAATTGCAAAGGGTAACAGTTAGAAAAAGTTACCCACAAACACACATGGGATTTTCACTCATTTGCAAACTTTTTCCTATGGACCACCATAAAGATAGACTGGGTACAGGGCAGGGAACCAGAGAAAATCCTCTACATAGTGAAGGGATATAGGAAGTAATCAGCTAAGGCTGGGGTGCTCTGCTGTCTGTAATTCCCTGGACCTGTATCTCATACAAAGCAAGAGCTACGTAGAGAGAGAGGAAGGAAAGCTTAAGTGAAGGTCCACTGCTTCTGGAAAAGAGTTATGAGCAAAGTTCACCCCATCTGGGAGAGAAGAAGGAGATTTCTGTAGCCAAAGACCCTGCAAAGTAGAGGTCTACTACCTGTGGGGGAGGGGCAGGGACTCTCCTACACACAAGAGCCTCCATAATTATGAAGGAGATTATGGATGCCACAAGGAGTCCTAGGCACACGGACTAGACAAGAAAATAGAACCTCCCAAACCCATCATTGTCTCATCCGCACCTGAAGAGTAGAACCAAGCAGCAAGCAAGTGCCGTTTACTACATCAGGAGAGTAAGAATGGAGAGAAAGCCCTCTATCACAGACATTCAGGGGCTGCTGAAAGATACAGAAAGCAGGAGAACTAGACAGGTAATTCAGGTATGGGAACTGTCACATAGGGACTCTAATACAACTCTGATTAATATTTTATGGAATCTAGTGTAAGGTGGAAAACATGCCTGAAATGAGAAATTCAGTAAGGTGGTAGAAACTGTAAGAACCAAATAAAAAGGAAAAAACATTTTTTTTTGAAAGACATAAAAATAAAGAATTCCTTTAATGTGCTTAACAAAAGGCTAACACAGATGAGTCAGTGAACTTGAAAAAAGGGCAACAGAAATTATCCAAACAAAAATACAAAGAGACAAGAATGTTGGTGGAAGGAAGAAGAACAAGAATAAAGCACTCAAAAGCTATGTGGACAAAACAAATTTTAATTGGAGTCTCAGAAAAGGAATAAAGACAGAATAGGGTATAAGATATATTTGAAGATATTTTGTCTGAGAATATTCCAGAAATGAAAACAATAAGAACAAAAACTTCCCAGACAAAAATGCAGATTAAAGATACTCAAAGAACCTAAAGAATAAAAGCAAGATAAAAATGATATGCATGAATTGCAAAAAATGTAAGCAATTCAGATAACTCAAAATGAGAAAAATCAAAATACTGATAACCTCCTGAAATAAAATATGTAATTAAAGAGTATTAATGTCATTCCAGTTTTGTACGCATTTATATGAATGATGCTAAAGCTGAAACTCCAATACTTTGGCCACCTCATGCAAAGAGTTGACTCATTGGAAAAGACTCTGATGCTGGGAGGGATTGGGGGCAGGAGGAGAAGGGGACGACAGAGGATGAGATGGCTGGATGGCATCACTGACTTGATGGACGTGAGTCTCAGTGAACTCCGGGAGTTGGTGATGGACAGGGAGGACTGGTGTGCTGCGATTCATGGGGTCGCAAAGAGTCGGACATGACTGAGCAACTGAAATGAACTGAACTGAACTGACCTGATGTTTATTTAATTTTTTTGATATAGTTAAATCAGTTTTCAAAAATTGAAGTGAACACCTTGGAGGAAGTACTTTTTCTTTTTTTGTTTGTTTCTAATGCTTTTTCCAGCAAATTCTAACATTGTTAGCGTTTAGGATAAGGGAAAATTGAGAGGATAATCCTATTTCCATTGGTCTGGACACTAGGCAACAATCCTAATGTCCTAGTGTATTCGTTCAGTGTTAAAAGTAAATATACAAAGCATTTTATAACTTTAGAATAGATAATAATGTCTGATAATATCTTTGCATTATCAGCCTTGCATTATGTAATATATCTATGTAATTTCACTACAAAACATTTCAAGAAACAATTCTAGGGTTTAAATTAGACCAGTGTTTCACAGCTATAAGTTCAAGGTGAAGACTACTACGAAAAAATTTTTAATACTTCACAGACATTCTGTCCTCTCCTCAATATAATTTTTTAAAGTTTATAGTTACTATATATTTTTGGCTTTCTTCTTGGCTATAATAGTTATTGAATTGAATTTAGAGTTCTACTCTTCACAATATAATGTAGGTTTGGGAAAAGTTGTTTAGAATGAAGACTGTGTATCTTACACTTCATACTGTCAGTTGAAATCAAATTGGCTTCAGTTTCCAAATCTTTTATCTCTAAAACATTTGTAAGTACAATTCAAATAATAATCAACATTATTTTACTCTCTGGAGACAGGTTGTCATCCTAAAGAACAGAGATATTTTTAAATTTAGGAAAACAACTTAAATTCAATCTATCATTATTCTTGGAAATAAAACCAATATGCATATAAACGAATGCAGATGAATTTAAATAAATGTTAATAATGACAATTAATAGAAAGAACATATATAAATTGCATTTAAAGTGTATTCCTAAAAAACTTTTAAATTAATAAAGCAAGCAAATATTGACTTAGTAGACATAAATGCTGCTTCATTTGGATGGTGATTCTAAAGCCTGAGAGGAAGCAATTGCTACAGTCATTTATGTTTCCTCACAGTGATTAGTATATTATCTTGCAAATGGCCCAAATATCTATGATATATAAATTTATTTTATCTTAATTATTGATACTTGACAACTATGTCTTTTAAAAAATTAAGTTGATATTAAATCAGGATTTTATTGTTGTTTAAATAAGAATAGTTGAATGCTGATGAACAGATATAAAGTAAAAACAAATTCAGGATTTATGAGTTTTAATAAACAAATGGATAAACATATGCTTACTAAATAAAAACATGCATCCATATATGGACATACATGTAAATTTATATATGCATATATTTATTTATTTATATTCTGTTTATTATATAGAGAGACAAAGAAAAACTAAAATCTGAAATAATGGGTTTTGGAGATATATATGTAGCTTATACATATATATATATACACACACACACACCTCTGAATATTTGGAATATACACATTTTATTATATAACAATATGCATTTTTACTATGTTTTACTTTGGATAAGAATTACATGCCAAGAATCTTTTGAACACTAGGTGTCACTAAAGTAAAGGAGAAATTAACAACAACAAACGCTGTAATAACTTCCAAAGGAGACTCTATAATAGCATTTTGTTTATGATTCTGTTATTTCCTTAATTTTAGGATTTATAACTCATATATTCAAATTCTCACCAGGATGAAATGTCACATGGACTTAGGTGGAAGTGATTATATCTGTTCTCCACCAGCAAGTCAGGGGGAAAATCAGACACCAATTTTTGCCTATACAGGAAGACCTTGAAGAAACTAGACTTATTTTTTAAATTCAAGCCTATTAACATCATTGCAGGCACACTGCCATTTTAAGAATGAATCTGTGCTTTCCTCTTTAAGAGCCAGGTTTGTGGAGAAAGAGTGGAAGAAGATGCAAGGTGACCTCACTGAAATGCTCCTTCCTCTTAAGCATAATGGATCTTCTGACATCTCAATCAGACATGAAAATTCTAGGCTTGAGCACCCTAGGCATTACTTCTTAGATTTTTTTTTTTTTTTTTTGCTCACACTTCACTTTGAAGAACAATTTGGTGGGTTTTAAACTTTTAAGTGGGGATTCCCTTGTAGCTTAGTTGGTAAAGAATCTGCTGGCAATGCAGGAGACCATTCGATTCCTAGGTCGGGAAGATAGCCTGGAGAAAGAAACGGCAACCCACTCCAGTATTCTTGCCTGGAGAATCCCATGGACCGAGGAGCCTGGCAAGCTACAGTCCATGGGGTCAAAAGAGTCAAACGTGACTTAGTGACTAAACCATCAATCACCACCAAACTTAAAGTACTTATAGCCTCACTGTGGTTTTGATTTGCATTTCTCTGATAATAAGTGATGTTGAGCACCTTTTCATGTGTTTGTTAGCCATCTGTATGTCTTCTTTGGAGAAATGTCTGTTTATTTCTTTGGCCCATTTTTTGATTTGGTCGTTTATTTTACTGGAATTGAGCTGCAGGAGTTGTTTGTATATTTTTGAAATTAATTATTTGTCAAGTGCTTCATTTGCTATTATTTTCTCCCATTCTGAAGGCTGTCTTTTTACCTTGCTTAGAGTTTCCTTTGTTGTGCAGAAGTTTTTAATTTTAATTAGGTCCCAATTGTTTATTTTTGCTTCTATTTCCAATATTCTGGGAGTTGAGTCATAGAGGATCCTGCTGTGATTTATGTCGGAGAGTGTTTTGCCTATGTTCTCCTCTAGGAGTTTTATAGTTTCTGGTCCTATGTTTAGATCTTTAATCCATTTTGAGTTTATTTTTGTATATGGTGTTAGAAAGTGTTCTAGTTTCATTCTTTTACAAGTGGTAGACCAGTTTTCCCAGCACCACTTGCTAAAGAGATTGTCTCGCTAGTCAGAATGGCTGCCATCCAAAAGTCGACAAATAATAAATGCTGGAGAGGGTGTGGAGAAAAGGGAACCCTCTTACAATGTTGGTGGGAATGCAAACTAGTTCAGCCACTATGGAGAACAGTGTGGAGATTCCTTAAAACCTGGAAATACAACTGCCATATGACCCAGCAATCCCACTGCTGGGCATACACAATGAAGAAACCAGAGTTGAAAGAGACACGTGTACCCCAATGTTCATCTCAGCACTGTTTATAATAGCCAGGACATGGTAGCAACCTAGATGTCCATCAGCAGACAAATGGATAAGAAAGCTGTGGTACATATACACAATGGATTATTCAGTTCAGTTCAGTTCAGTCGCTCAGTTGTGTCCAATTCTTTGCGACCCCATGAATTGCAGTACACTAGGCCTCCCTGTCCATTACCAGCTCCTGGAGTTCACTCAAACTCATGTCCATTGAGTCGGTGATGCCATCCAGCCATCTTATCCTCTGTCCTCCCCTTCTACTCCTGCCCTTAATCCCTCCCACCATCAGAGCCTTTTCCAATGAGTCAACTCTTGGCATGAGGTGGCCAAAGTATTGGAGTTTCAGCTTCAACATCAGTCCTTCCAAAGAACACCCAGGACTGATCTCTTTAGAATGGACTGGTTGGATCTCCTTGCAGTCCAAGGGACTCTCATGAGTCTTTTCCAACAACACAGTTCAAAAATATCAGGTATTCAGCGCTCAGCTTTCTTCACAGTCCAACTCTCAAATCCATACATGACCACTGGAAAAATCATAGCCTTGACTAGACAGAACTTTGTTGGTAAAGTAATGTCTCTGCTTTCTTGAATATGCTATCTAGGTTGGTCATAACTTTCCTTCCAAGGAGTAAGCGTCTTTTAATTTCATGGCTGCAATCACCATCTGCAGTGATTTTGGAGCCGAAAAAAATAAAGTCTGACACTGTTTCCCTATCTATTTCACATGAAGTGATGGGACCAGATGCCATGATCTTAGTTTTCTGAATGTTGAGCTTTAAGCCAACTTTTTCACTCTCCTCTTTCACTTTCATCAAGAGGTTTTTTTCACATTCTGCCATAAGGGTGGTGTCATCTGCATATCTGAAGTTGTTGATATTTCTCCCGGCAATCTTGATTCCAGCTTGTTCTTCCAGCCCAGCGTTTCTCTTGATGTACTCTGCATAGAAGTTAAATAAGCAGGGTGACAATATACAGCCTTGACGTACTCCTTTTCCTATTTGGAACCAGTCTGTTGTTCCATGTTCAGTTCTAACTGTTGCTTCCTGACCTGTATATAGGTTTCTTAAGAGGCAGGTCAGGTGGTCTGGTATTCGCATCTCCTTCAGAATTTTCCACAGTTTATTGTGATCCACACAGTCAAAGGCTTTGGCATAGTCAATAAAGCAAAAATAGATGTTTTTCTGGAACTCTCTGTTTTTTCCATGATCCAGCAGATGTTGGCAATTTGATCTCTGGTTCCTCTGCCTTTTCTAAAACCAGCTTGAACATCAGGAAGTTCACAGTTCACATATTGCTGACCTGGCTTGGAGAATTTTGAGCATTACTTTACCAGCATGTGAGATGAGTGCAATTGTGTGGTAGTTTGAGCATTCTTTGGCATTGCCTTTCTTTGGGATTGGAATGAAAACTGACCTTTTCCAGTCCTATGGCCACTGCTGAGTTTTCCAAATTTGCTGGCATATTGAGTGCAGCACTTTCACAACATCATCTTCCAGGATTTGAAATAGCTCAACTGGAATCCCATCACTTCCACTAGCTTTGTTCATAGTGATGCTTTCTAAGGCCCATTTCACATTCCAGGATGTCTGGCTCTAGGTCAGTGACCACACCATCATGATTATCTGGGTCATGAAGATCTTTTTTGTATGGCTGTGTATTCTTGCCATCTCTTCTTAATATGTTCTGCTTCTGTTAGGTCCATACCATTTCTGTCCTTTATCGAGCTCATCTTTGCATGAAATGTTCCCTTGGTATCTCTAATTTTCTTGAAGAGATCCCTAGTCTTTCCCATTCTGTTGTTTTCCTCTATTTCTTTGCATTGATTGCTGAGGAAGGCTTTCTTATCTCTTCTTGCTATTCTTTGGAACTCTGCATTCAGATGCTTATATCTTTCCTTTTCTCCTTTGCTTTTTGCTTCTCTTCTTTTCACAGCTATTTGTAAGGCCTCCCCAGACAGCCATTTTGCTTTTTTGCATTTCTTTTCCATGGGGATGGTCTTGATCCTTGTCTCATGTACAATGTCATGAACATCCATCCATAGTTCATCAGGCACTCTATCTATCAGACGTAGTCCCTTAAATCTATTTCTCACTTCCACTGTATAATAAGGGATTTGATTTAGGTCATATCTGAATGGTCTAGTGGTTTCCCCTACTTTCTTCAATTTAAGTCTGAATTTGGCAATAAAGAGTTCATGATCTGAGCCACAGTCAGCTCCCAGTCTTGTTCCTGCTGACTGTATAGAGCTTCTCCATCTTTGGTTGCAAAGAATAGAATCAATCTGATTTTGGTGTTGACCATCTGGTGATGTCCATGTGTAGAGTCTTCTCCTGTGTTGTTGGAAGAGGGTGTTTGCTATGACCTGTGAGTTCTCTTGGCAAAACTCTATTAGTCTTTGCCCTGCTTCATTCTATATTCCAAGGCCAAATTTTCTGTTACTCCAGGTGTTTCTTGCAGAGAAGGCAATGGCATCCCACTCCAGTACTCTTGCCTGGAAAAGCCCATGGATGGAGGAGCCTGGTAGGCTGCAGTCCATGGGGTCGCTAAGAGTCGGGCACAACTGAGCAACTTCACTTTTACTTTTCACTTTCATGCATTGCAGAAGGAAATGGCAACCCACTCCAGTATTCTTGCCTGGAGAATCCCAGGGACAGAGGAGCCTAGTGGGCTGCCCTCTATGGGGTCGCACAGAGTTGGACACAACTGAGGCGACTTAGCAGCAGCAGCAGCCAGGTGTTTCTTGAATTCCTACTTTTGCATTCCAGTCCCCTATAATGAAAAGGGCATCTTTTGGGGGTTTTAGTTCTAAAAGGTCTTGTAGGTCTTCATAGAACCATTCAACTTCAGCTTCTTCAGCATTACTGGTTGGGGCATAGACTTGGATGTATTACTCAGCCATTAAAAAGAATACATTTGAATAAGTTTTAATGAGGTGGATGAAACTGGAGCCTATTATACAGAGTGAAGTAAGCCAAAAAGAAAAACACCAATACAGTGTTCTAGCCCATATGTATGGAATTTAGAAAAATTGTAACAGTAACCCAGTATGCAAGTCAGCAAAAGAGACACAGACCTATAGAATAGTCTTATGGACTCTGTGGGAGAGGGAGATGGTGGGATGATTTGGGAGAATGACATTGTACATGTATAGTATGTATGTATAGAATTACATGTATAGTATCCTATGTGAAACGAAATGCCAGTCCAGGTTCAATGCATGATACAGGATGTCCGGGTCTGGTGCACTGGGATGACCCAGAGGTATGGTATGGGAAGGGAGGTGGGAGGGGGGTTCAGGATGGGGAACACATCGTGTACACCCTTGGCAGATTCATGTTGATGTATGGCAAAACCAATACAATAATGTAAAGTAACTAATCTCCAATTAAAATAAATAAATTTATATTAAAAAAAGAAAATGTAGAAAAAATAAATAAATCAGTACTTGTAGCCTTAAATTAGGATTATTTATGGGTAATATTAAGTACTCACTTAAAAAGCTCATTTCTGTCGATGGCTCTGTTGGTTTGGGGGTCGATTGCATAGACAGTCAAGTCACACTTGGTATAGTCTTCTAGAGAAAAGGCATCGCCATGCCGGCGAGCACCAATGGACTCCACCACAACCTTGGCACCAGGAATTTGCTCCTGAACATAGCGATCCAAAATCCTATAAATCAAACAAAGCACAAACATGACATTCTGACAGATTCACTGGGGGAAAAAATCACCCTCATCTTGAAATGATATTTAATAAATGAAAAATGATGACAGCCTGGTTTTTGCTAATGCTTAGTGAATACTATGGAGAAGGCGATGGCAACCCACTCCAGTACTCTTGCCTGGAGAATCCCATGGATGGAGGATCCTGGTAGGCTGCAGTCCATGGGGGCATGAAGAGTTGGACACGACTGAGTGACTTCACCTTCACTTTTCACTTTTATGCATTGGAGAGGGAAATGGCAACCCACTCCAGTGTTCTTGCCTGGAGAATCCCAGGGATGGGGGAGCCTGGTGGGCTGCCGTCTATGGGGTCGCACAGAGTTGGACACAACTGAAGCGACATAGCAGCAGCAGCAGCAGTTAATACTAACTCTTGAAAAAAATTCTCCATGTATTTAGAACATTTAACTGCCAATGATGCTAGAAGCTGAATAAGGTACAAAGAGGTCATCAACCATGTCCTCTTTAAGTCTAGACTTAAAATTTATGATACCAATTGAGCTCTTACATGGCTCATGAGAAATGCCAACTATGTTGTACAAATAAAGCTGTCTGTGCTTTATAGGAGCCATGGGGTCTTAGAACTCTTGAGTTCATATGCTTGGTGTTATAAATTACACCTTTCACCAGATTTTGTGATAAATGCCATAATAGCTATACACCAAGGTGCAAGAGTCAGATACTTCTTTCCCTCAGAGTATAAAGACACTTAGAAAACTATAGCAGTGGAAGAATGTAGATATTTTGCTTTCCCTGATTTATCAGATTATAATAAAATTCTCAGAGGCTATTTAGGTGAATACAAATAACTAAAGTGAAAGTGAAACTGTTAGTTATCAAGTCCTGTCCCATTCTTTGTGACTCCATGGACTGTAGCCCACCAGACTCCTCTGTCCATGGAATTCTCCAGGCAAGAATACTGGAGTAGGTTGCCATTTCCTTCTCCAGGGCATCTTCCCCACCCAGGGATCGAACCTGGATCTCCTGTATTGCAAGCAGACTACCAACTGAGCCACCAAATAACTAAAAGATTTAGTACAGAATTAGTAATATTCAATAGAAAGGAAATAACAGTAATCCATAGGTAATTTTCTGTAGAGCACATTTTTTTTCTAATTGGATAATGATTTTAATTGAAAGTATAACTTATAGCCAAATAAAGACAATTTCCTTAATGTTCTTTTTCTTATTAAAAACTTAATATTATTAATCCTTGAAGATTAACTCTAGAATTCAGATTATTAAATATAGACATTTATATGTAAATTAATTAATTTTAATAACTAAACATGACAAATAGAGTCCAAGCTGTGAAGCATTTGGGGGGAATGAGGAATAATATATTCTAAAGAATTTTGATGCACCAGGAAATAACTTTTACTTCAGATGCCAAAATTGACCTGTTTTCTCCTCTATTAAAAAAATATATTGCCTTCAGAGTCTGGTATGTGCTTGGTTTGCCCTGTTAAAAGAGAAGCAGGATATGAAACTCTGGAGGAAATGGCTGTACCACTGAGCACAAGTCTGTGGTGTACACACCAGAGGACATCATCAATGTAAATGAAGTGTCTTGTTTACTTTTAAACTGGTGTAGAAGAGCATAGTTGAAGTTTCTCTTACTCTTACTCTTACTCTCTTACTCTTCATTCTTTTCTTTTTCTCTCATCGTCAAGATTTTTTTCCTTAAACATTTAGAGATGTTTTGGGATAAAGCTAAATAAGTTCAGATCTGAAGTCTTTTTTTTAACCTTTTTCTGATAAATACATTAAAACTAAATTTAAGTATTTTAGAATACAAACATCTTTTGTAAAAATCAATCTTTCTATGTATCATCTGTGTCCATATACCTAAGCATTTCTACAATATCTGCCTATGCTATATATATATATATATATATATATATTACATTACTTTACACATATACATATATATATAAATATATATGTGTGATATTCATAATAATGAATTTTTAGACCATCTTCATATGTACATAGATAAAGGGTTGCTTCCAATTTTTTTAACCTCATTTTTTTTAAATGTAACTCTCTAAGTACTTACTTTGAATTGGCAAATATAAATTAAAGCTAATGTTTACATTGCCCTTATTATTTTATTAATTTATTAAGCCAGTTCACACATACATTTTGAAATAAAATGTCATGTGGATTTACAGTTCGTAATTCCACCAAGAAATTCTACCAGTATAAGTATTTGCATGCCCTAGGTCACTGTCAATTTATGATATTATGACTTTGAAGGCTTTAATTATTAAACTTTTGCTTAAAGTGAAAGTGGAGTGAAAGTGAAAGTTGTTCAGTTGTGTCCAACTCTTTGCCACCCCATGGACTACACAGTCCATGGAATTCTCCAGGCCAGAATACTGTAGTGGGTAGCCTTTCCGTTCTCCAGGGGATCTTCCCAAACTAGGGATCAAACCCAGGTCTCCCGCATTGCAGGTGGATTCTTTACCAGCTGAGCCACAAGGGAAATCCAAGAATACTGGGTAGCCTATCCCTTCTCTAGGGGATCTTCCCAACCGAGGAATTGAACTGAGGTCCCTTACACTGTCGGAGAAGGCAATGGCACCCCCCTCCGGTACTGTTGCCTGGAAAATCCCATGGACAGAGGAGCCTGGTAGCCTGCAGTCCATGAGGTCGCTAGGTGTCAGATACGACTGAACGACTTCACTTTCACTTTTCACTTTCATGCATTGGAGAAGGAAATGGCAACCCACTCCAGTGTTCTTGCCTGGAGAATCCCAGGGATGGGGGAGCCTGGTGGGCTGCCGTCTATGGAGTTGCACAGAGTCGGACACGACTGAAGCAACTTAGCAGCAGCCCCTTCATTGTAGGCAGATTCTTTACCAACTGAGCTATCAGGGAAGTCTAACTTTAATAAAATAAGTTATATAATATATGTGTGTGTGTGTGTGTGTGCATATGCACATACAGGGAGAGAGAGAGAAGGATACTCTTGATCAATTGATACTCTTTATCAATCTGTAACATCTGTGTCATACACAAACACTGTATCAAGGGAGATGCCTGTGATGATGCTTATATAATGTTAATTGTGCCCTGAATCTAAATTCTTGGAAGCAATACATCAATTGAAAATATAAGTAGTATAATCAAACATTTGGCAGTATGGTATTTAATTATGGCAACATTTTTCAAAACAACAAACTGTCTGATCTGTGAAGAATTAAATACAGTGTGAATGAATTGGTATAATAATTATAATACTTTAAAAAATTAAATTTACATTTAGGGTTTATTGTTTTACTTCAGTTTAAAAGATCAGTAGCATACTCATAATATCTAGTAATAGGTTATTACATGATCTTTAGACAAAGTTTCAAAGTTTCTATAAAGAAATATGTTAATACAGTATTATATGTTCACATATGTTTATATCTAAATATATGTATCAGTTAATTCAGTTCAGTTCAGTTTCTCAGTCGTGTCCGACTCTTTGCGACCCCATGAATCACAGCACGCCAGGCCTCCCTGTCCATCACCAACTCCCGGAGTTCACTCAGACTCAGGTTCATCGAGTCAGTGATGCCATCCAGCCATCTCATCCTCTGTTGTCCCCTTCTCCTCCTGCCCCCAATCCCTCCCAGCATCAGAGTCTTTTCCAATGAGTCAACTCTTTGCATGAGGTGGCCAAAGTACTGGAGTTTCAGCTTCAGCATCAGTCCTTCCAATGAACACCCAGGACTGGTCTCCTTTAGGATGGACTGGTTGGATCTCCTTGCAGTCCAAGGGACTAACATTTTACTGTGCTACCACATGATAGCTAATTATTTAAAATTTAAACTAGTTTCTAATTTAAATTAAACATTGCAATCTATATAGCCTTCTTATAATAAATGTTGAAAGAAAAACTTTTTTTATGTGAAACCTTCTTTTAAATCACAGACTAAGAGAATATTGAACAACTGGCTCAGTTAACTGATTTATTATCAAAGGTAGTTATTTTTGGTTCAGTTCAGTTCAGTCGTTCAGTCGTGTCCAACTCTTTGCAATCCCATGAATCACAGCACGCCAGGCCTCCCTGTCCATCACCAACTCCGATTCCCCTAAATTTTCATTTACAGCCTCACTTATCCAATATCTTATATGTGCATTTCACCAGAAATTGGGTTATAAAAAAATAAGTATAGCAGCTTTACTAAAATCGTTTTATAACTAAAACAAATAATTACTTATAGCTAACTTTTGTTTTTTTACACTAAACTGTTACACCAGTCATCTTTTCAGTTACCTATTTGTGTGAATGACCCACAGTAAAATTACCATTTGATGGGTTTTTCTGGCCTTGTGTTAGAGCAGCTCTCTCCTCCTCCACCCACCCACCCCCCAAAATAGATTGGGTTTCTAAATAGGTCTGCCTTCTAAGAAGCATTGTGCAGAGGGAGTGGTTAGGAACCCAACCTGCTGTTAGCTCATAGATGTAGATTCTAATTAAATTTCCACCACTGGCATCTGTATGTTTGTGAAAATTACTGAGCCTCTCAAAGTTATAGGAAACTCTTCTCTGCAAAGGGGAAAATAATGATTTCTACCTCAAAGGCCTCTGTAAGACATTATTTAGATAACACCCAATTAAGTGCACAAAGCCCAACAAATAAAAAACCTGCCACAAATGTGAGCTATATGTTGTGGTGGTTGTAAAAACTCCTCAGATTTCATGATTTCAAACCCTACTTAGCCTTTTGTTGAATAAATATGTTTTATATTTAACTAGCAACATAGGGAGCTCCACTCCAGGTACCTGTCAATATTTTTTCAAAAGCCTGGCTAAAAGAATCAATAGGCATTGCAGATGGCCAGAGGGATATGCAGCTTTCCTAATATTCTAAACTAATTTTCTCTCATAAAACAGACTTGTAGAGACTTTACCCAGACCATATCCTCAGCAATATTCCAGGTTCCGTAGAACATTTTGTTAATGACATTATGAGATATCTTCTCTAAGATGTTCCACAGGATAAAATCCTTCCTCCAATCCTGCATTTCACTCTGAAATAGTTCTGCATTTCCAATGGAAGTGATTTGTTGTTTGTTTTTTCTTAATGTTTTAACTGATTCACATTTTTTTCCAATTTTTTGTGTGCTTCTTTCACTTTGGCCTTAAAATGATGAACACCAAGTTTGTTTCCTATTTTATAGTGTCTCTGCAGGATGTTTTGGCCTCTTTATTACCAGTCTTATTTTCATTCTTTCTACAATGTCTTTCTATTCCGTTTGCCATGTTCAGTTTCTGACTTACTTAATGGTTTTTACCTTGTTTCACTGTATGAATCATAAACTGTCTAAATTCTCCTTGTATAAAGTTAAACATTAAAAAAAAAAAGTAACCTCTATTACAACTTAGATATAAGTGAAATTATTAATAAAATAGTTTGTGTTGCTGCTGATACAAATGGAATTTTCTTATCTAAACACGTGATTGAATTTAGTCCACGAGCTAGTAAAACAGCAGCACAGAAAGGTAAATTGTATAAAAGTTAGAAAAAGTTAAGAGAAGAACTACAAAGATGATTAAGAGAATAAAGGCACCGATCATTGCTGATCAGGTATCTGAATTGAGTGGCTGCACAAGAACACAATATATTTATCTTGTACCATGGCCTGGAAATAATTATAAAAGATAATAAGCTGTTCTATTTGTCAAAACTTCTGGACCATAAAACAAAAGAATATGAGAGAAATAAGTATTTTGAAAGGAAATAAAATGCCCACTATGTATCTTGGAAATCTTTATAAAGCAGCTGTGATTCATGTTTTTAATGGAATCATAATATCATGATATTATTTTCATCTTGCAACTGCTTTTGAGTTATTTTCTACTTGGTGCCAGAAAAAACTCTGAAAAATAAACTGAATGATATGATATTTGGGAAAAGTAAACAGAGATTATAATACTTTACTTTTTTTCCCTCTATTGTTTGCTTTAAAATATTTATTCAAATTCTTCTAAAATATATAGCACAAATAATAAGTTAAATAAAAACATTACAGTCAATATTATGGTACCTTCATTAAAATTGTCTTTTATGAATTAAATTTATTTTTATTTCCCACAATGTAACTCTGCCTATGCTTTAAGCTTGCTCTTTTCTTAGGTAGAATATTTGCTCCAACACTGCTTTATTTTTTAATGTTTGTATTCCCCTTACAGGGTAAACAAAAAAATGTAAAACCATCTCTATCAGCCCTAAAAATAAAAAACAAGTTTTTTTTAAATGAATATTTCAATTCATTTTCAGTTAAGATTCTACTTATCTCTTTTTGCAAACAATAGCAGTTGCTCAAATATATCAAACATTGTTTTAAAATAAAAATAAAATTAAAATGTCCTCAGTGGAATTCTAAAAAAGCATTGTTTATTTGTTTTTTTTTTCTTTTTTTTGCTTTGTTTTCATTGTTTCTGGGGGAAAAAAAGCAAAACAATATATAGGAGCAAATATATTGAATCTGACAAAATATACAATCTAAATGTAGCATTCTTTTATATGTTTGTATGTTGCTAAGAAAAATGGAAGAGGGACACAATCATGTATTTACATTTTTCTATATCATATATATCAGATGACAAATATAAATTTATAACACTCATTTATTATCCTTCAATACTTTTTTCTTTCTCCCAAGAGAAACTGGTAGTTTTGACTATAAGCATTCAGAAATGTGTTAATCAATCAATGGTGAGTACGGACATTAAAATATGAATAAACCTATTGAAAGCAAACACATCAACATATATGACTCCACTGAATCAAAATACAGTAGAATCTAAAGAAAAAGTAAAATCTAGTTGAAAAGACTCTTTGTGATTCCATCCACTATAGCCCACCAGGCTCCTCTGTTCATGTAATTCTCCAGGCAACAATACTAGAGTGGGTTGCCATTCCGTTTTCCAGGGAATCTTCCCCACCCAGAGACTGAACCCTGTCTCCCACAATGCAGGCAGATTCTTTACCATCTGAGCTACTAGAAAAGTCCGAAAAATAATTTGCTTTGGTTATTTCTTCAAAGTACGTAAGTAACAACATCACATATTGTTTTGTACAAGTCAAACTGTATTCTGGGCTATCTTAATTTTGTAAAATACTAAAAGTTCTTGTAACATAATGAGTTGAAAAATGAGTATTTCCGCTAGGAAAGACAGGAAGTTACTTCTTTCTCTGTGAAAATAAAGCCCCAAACTAAGTATTTTAGAAAAATAGCAGGTGAATCCCTTTTGTGTCATAACAATGAATCACCTAGACTGAATAAAACCAAATTACATTTATAATTTTTTAAAGGAATCATGAAATATAATTAGAATATTAAAAAAATGGATTTCATTTTATATTGAGTTTATGTTTTATTTTTATGACTGGCTTCAATTTATTTTACAGCTATTAGATGCCTATTACAGAAAACATTATTTTCAAAAGTTTTGCTATTGAAATATCTATGCTTGATAATCTGATAAAATTAGATCATTTATAGTCATTCTCTGTTGATAACCTCTTCAACTTCATCTTTGTTTTAAGAATACTTGAACAAAATTGGCATGTGATTGGAGATATTTATAGCAATTCAATTTAGAACATAGTAGATAAGAAAAACTAAACAACTATAAACTTTCAATACAATAAAATATTTCATACATCCCAGCCTATATTTTTTAACATATTTTCATTGGTTTGATTGGATAGCACCATACCTGATATTTACAATGCACTCAGTTCACATGAAATAAATGAGATAAATTAAAAAAAAATCTTAATGTAGAGCTAAAAATGTGACTGTGGGGAACAGATAATGGAGCTTTCATTTCAGTTCAGTTCAGTCACTCAGTCATGTCCGACTCTTTGCGACCCATGAAGAGAAGCACCCTAGGCCTCCCTGTCCATCACCATCTCCCGGAACTCACTCAAACTCGTGTCCATCGAGTCGGTGATGCCATCCAGCCATCTCATCCTCTGTCGTCCCCTTTTCCTCCTGCCCCCAATCCCCGCCAGCATCAGAATCATTTCCAATGAGTCAACTCTTCGCATGAGGTAGCCAAACTACTGGAGTTTCCACTTTAGCATCATTCCTTCCAAAGAAATCCCAGAGCTGATCTCCTTTAGAATGGACTGGTTGGATCTCCTTGCAGTCCAAGGGACTCTCAAGAGTCTTCTCCAACACCACAGTTCAAAAGCATCAATTCTTTGGTGCTCAGCTTTCTTCACAGTCCAACTTTCACATCCATTCCTGACCACTGGAAAAACCATAGCCTTGACTAGACGGACCTTTGTTGGCAAAGTAATGTCTCTGCTTTTGAATATGCTATCTAGGTTGGTCATAACTTTTCTTCCAAGGAGTATGCGTCTTTTAATTTCATGGTTCTAGTCCCATTACTAAGTTGGGAAATTAGTATCACGATGGTGAGAGAGGACTGACATCCAGGGCCTTTATTGATATGAATCAAGTATTGCCATATAAAGTCAATCCTTTCCAAGAACACAATACCATTACTTTTGAATGTATAATTTTTATCAAATTTTTCAGTGTTCAAGTATGACAAATATTATTTGGCTTTGTTTGCTCAGACCCAACACCTAGGAGTCATTATTGTTTCTTACTTTTTCTCATATGTCCAATTTATAACAAATTCTGTAGGTTGTATCTTCAAAAATTATATCCTTAACTCCTCCCTGTCTCCATACCTACCATCAATTTCAAGCCACATTGATCCCTCTCCTGGATGATTCCTCTAGACTCTTAACTAGTCTCCTGATTTCCCACTCAACAACCTTTTAAAACTTAAAGCTACAATGTTATTTCTCTGTGCATAACATTTAAAGCAAAATGCCCAAAAGAAATACAATACAAGTTACACATATAAATTCAAATTTTCTGTAGCCACATTAAAAAATTAAAGATAAAAATGGTGAGGTGAATTTAATATATTTATTTAGCTGTATATATCCAAAATGATCATTTCATATGTAATCCATACAAAAACATTAAGGAGATATTTGACTTCTTTTGATATAAGTCTTTGAAATCTGGTGTGTATTTTATACTTGCAGCACCTCTCATTGGACTTGTCACTTTTCATGTCCTTGATAACCACATGTAACTAGTATCTACTATGCATGTGTGCATGCTAAGTTTGCTTCAGTTATGTCTGACTCCTTGTGACATAGCCCATCGGGCTCCTCTGTCCATAGCATTCTCCAGGCAAGAATACTGGAATGGGTTGCCATATCCTCCTCCAGGGGATCTTCCAGACCCAGGGATCAAACTCAAATCTCTTACCTCTCCTGAACTGGCAGGCAGGTTCCTTACCACTAGCTCCATCTGGGAAGCCCAGGACTTTCTATTTTACACAAAGTAAAATGTTAAAATCATCCAGGTGGCCTATGAGATCCTGTATAACTCATTTCCTACATTGACATCTATACCTTGATATGACAAATATATTCCTAACTCTGGATTTCCATATATGTAGTGTCCTCTCTCTGGGATAACTTTCTCTACTCCTGACTCCCCACATCACCACAGACAAATGACTTTCTCCCTCATTTCTCTTAGGTTTTTGCTATATTTCTGCTTATTAGAAAGGTTTTCCTCAATCATTCTATATGAAATAATACATCTGTTTCATAATATATATTGTTAGTTTTACTTATTTTTATTATAGTTATTAGTGCTTGACATCAAATTGTGTATTATTTATTATTCTTATCCTATTTGCTGTTTTTCCCCAACAGAATGTAATTTTCATGGAAACAAGGACTTTGCTTAAGTTCATTGTTAAATCTTCTGGAGAAGGGAATGGCAAACCACTTCAGTATTCTTGCCTTGAGAACCCCATGAACAATATGAAAAGGCAAAATGATAGGATACTAAAAGAGAAACTCTCCAGGTCAGTGGGTGCCCAATATGCTCTGGGTGAACTCCAGGAGTTGGTGATGGACAGGGAGGCCTGGCGTGCTGCGGTTCATGGGGTCGCAAAGAG
Organism: Bos javanicus; assembly: GCF_032452875.1. Lineage (NCBI taxonomy): Eukaryota > Metazoa > Chordata > Mammalia > Artiodactyla > Bovidae > Bos > Bos javanicus. Next base: position 5,581,197 of record NC_083893.1, on the reverse strand, counting down.
TCGGACACGACTGAGCGACTGATCTGATCTAATCTGATCTGGCTGTTAAATCTTCAGTGCTTACAACTAAGAACTACTCTTTATTTAATGACTAAATTGCCAGCTTCAGGATAGGGATACATACTCAGTCACTAACTCATGTCGGACACTTTTGCAATGACATGGACTGTAACCCTCCAGGCTCCTCTGTCCATGGAATTTCCCAGGCAAGAATACTGAAGTGGGTTGCCATTTTTTTCTCCACAGGATCTTCCCAACTCAGGGACTGAACCAGCATCTCCTACATTGGCAGGCAGATTCTCTACCACTGGGCCACCAGGGAAGTCCCAAGATATGGATATAGGAATCAAAAAGTTTAATTTCCTGGTCCAAGAATTCCTAACCACTAGAGGACCAGGGCTTAAGCCTAGATCCTGTGAATTGAAAAGGAAAAGCCTTCCTAGGAAAAACTGCTAATTTATCAACTGGGAATTTCACCCAAGATTTTCTTTAAAGTGTTTTCTTATAGGAGTTAGAATAGAAAAAACAAGCATTGTAACTTTTTCTCTTTACAAAATATAATGCTCCAAATTAGGATTCACTAATTTAGAGCCCATTAACTAAACCAGCCTTACCTGCTCTTGAAAATAAAGTGTTATTTACAAAAGGATTTTGCTATGATGAATACTAATTATTTTTAACATTTAAATATTTTAATAACAAAATTAATTTAATGAAACAGCAAAATTTAAATATCATTAAAAGTACAAATATTATTTTTAATTTATTATTAGTAAACTATTAATATATCCCTTTATAGAAAATTCCCTGAGCTTCCCAACTCTAGAGCAAAATGTAGATAAAAATGATCAACAATAATGTGTTTATTGATTTGCCTTTCAACTCCACCTTTCCCCTCAACTCTAAGTCTTATGCAGATATAAGACTATATAAGTGCTGGCTTTTATTTTTTATTGTTTCCTAGATTTTCTTCTGAAGTGATTTTATAATTCTTATCCCAGAAATACACATTTTGGCTAGATTTCTAAAGTATGTTTTGTAAGCTCTATTCCAGGAGCTATAGATTAATTACACAGACTCATTTCAGATGCTCTGTAAATTTTTCATGAACTATTAGGCTCCTCCACACCAAAGCAATAACTACATCAATAAAGTCTTAATTTCACTGAATTTTCATATTGTATTTAGAAAATAAAAAGCATTTGACCAACTCTGAGACCTAAGTTACCAATTCTGATTTATATTATAACACAATATTTCTAAATTATTTTATCTATATTTTTGAAAATGCCATTTCCACATATTCTTACCATTTAAATTTTAGAATCCCAAGCATCTTTTATTTATACGAGCTTCATGGTGAAGTAAAAAGAGCAAGGAGGAAGACACAAAATGCAAACAGTTTTTAGCTTCTTTAGACACTATTGCCAATCATTTGTATGTTATAATAAGATCTCCTTAACCTTACCCTCACAGCTATTTCACCTATGCCTTAATCTCAAGAATGTGTAACAGAAAAACAATGCTCACAAAGAGATAAATGCTAACATCAATCTAAGATGCTTCAAAACACAAACATGTGAGGCCACTCAGAAGGGGCACAGATTCCCATTATGGGAGAATTTGCTGAGTGTATTAATATAATTAAAAAGATATGTGTTTCATTGCAAAAGATCATTTGGTTACTTCTATAAGCATTAAAAAACAAAGTAATAAAAGAAAAAAAATTAGTAGAGCTATTTAAGCCAGTTACAAGAAAGTGGGAAGTAATTATTATCATTCCTATAGCAACTAAGATTTACTCTTTGAACATTCTATTTTCCAGGCATCATACTCTTAGTTATCAAAGGACATTGATATCTTATGAAAAATCTTCCCAATCGTGAAATGAATTTATTAGATCATTACATTTTTCTTTGATCTACTCTTCCAATTTGTGCTGATTTTGTGTGTATCAGGAACACTTTGGAGTATGATCTGGCCACTTCCCTAGTGGCTCAGCAGTAAAGAATCCACCTGCAATGCAGGAGAAGTGAGTTTGATTCCTGGGTCAGTAAGATCCCTTGGAGGAGGAAATGGCAACCCTCCTGTATTCTTGCGTGAAAAATCCCATGGAGAGGAGGAGCCTGACGGGCTAAAGCCTTGGGTCTCAAGAGTCAGACACAGCTCAGAGACTGAAAGCACATACAAAGGAGAAAAATAAAAGTGATGATCATATGGAGTTTGTTTTCCTATCTTAAGGTAGGGATGTCTCAGGAAATACAGAAGATGGCTTTGAAGGTGATCTGACTTATCTAGGAATACCTACAGGAAACATATATATTGGTTAGTCTGATCATTGGAATAATAAATTCCTATTTTTAAGTACCAAGTTGGCACTCTGCTGTCTACTTCGTCTATGTGTATGCTTTCATTGTGCCCTCCATTATCTCACCCCCTGTCCTGGGACATGGAGCATTTGGGGCTTCATGGTGCTGAATCAGATCTAACAGTCTATTGCTACTTCCATCTTCTGTCTACTAAAGTTGATTTCGAGAGGAATCATAATGACTATAAACTATATGATTCCAAGGGCATGATCTTCTGGAAAAGATATAACTATGGAGACACTGATTTCTGGGGGTTAGTGGGAAAGGTTTGAATAGCTGGAGCATGGAGGGTTTTTTAGAGTAGTGAATCTATTCTGTATGATATTACAATGATAGATACAGTAGTCCAAACCACAGGATATACAACCAAGAGTGAACACTATGTAGACTATGGATTTGAAACGATGCAGACTATGTAGGCTATAGATTATGATGTGTCAATATAAGTTTATTTATTGTAACAAATGCACTATGGTGCAAGATATGGATAGTGAGGGGACCTATGTATGAGGTGGGTCAAAGAAGAAGTAGATGGGCATTCTCTTTATCTTCTGCTCTATTTTACAATGACATAAAACTTCCCTGGAAAAAGTCTCTTTTTAAACAGGGATCCAAAATTTTTGTCCTTAAAAATCTCTAAATTAACACAGATTGTAGAAAACAAACAAGAAAAGACATCCTGTCAAAGGGAATCCGGCATGTACCTGCTATGCTTACTGCACTAGTAAATTTAGGTTTACTTATGTGCTTAGTCACTCAGTCATGCCCGACTCTTTGCGACCCTTTGGACTGTAGCCTGGCAGCCTCCTGTGTCCATGGGATCACAAAACTTTCATTCAGGAAAATGCATCAAATGCTTACTATATAACTGGAATTATAGTAGTGAAAGGCAGATTTCCTATCTTTATAAAGCTTATGTTAAATTGATATACAATATAAATATTAAACATGCTTTGAACAAAAGCAGGGGTTGAAAAGAGTGTCATCTCTTTTGGATGGTAATCAGAAAAAGCCTGTTTCAATAGATGACATTAAAACAGGTGTAATCAACTACTATTTAGTAAAAGTTAAGCATATATAAACCACTTTTACAGATGCAAACAAGATACTCTCTAATCGCTATTCCATGCTTAAATGTTGATAATCACCTCTTTCATAGGATGTTTTATGTGGCGAAAAAAGGTTAAATTTTGTGAAGCACCAGGAAGTAATTCTTGCAAACCACATATGCTCTTATTATCGGAGAGTCACTCATGTCTTAATCCAGTGCCTATTGTATTTTATTTGACACATAGTTAGTAGCAGGTTAACTATCTGACCATCTATAGTTTCTTCTGGCAACACAGAAATATAAAGATGTTTTACCTGAAAGAGGCAAATTGATAGTAATTGACATCTGTCAAGTTGAATTCAACAGAAGACAAGGAATAACTCCTAAGTATCACTGTAAAGTTATTAAATGATACAGGCTAGGTTAGGGTAGTTAAAGGTGAAATAGTAAAGACATGTTAATATTCCTTGATAATATTTAGAATATTAGGAAACTGTGAATTCATAATCACAGTTTTGAGACAACACTAACATATTCAGCCATGTAGAGTATACACTGTTAAAAAGGCAGAGGGACATGGTATGTATTTTAGAAGGAAAATATGAAAGAATTAACATTCTTTAAAAATTATAAAAGAATAAGCTTTAGCCATTTAGACACATCATTCTGAGAAATAATAGCATTTCCTGGACTAGCTAGATTGCTGAGATAATGAGCTTTTTGAAGACTCTGGAGCCACAAAATCAAGATATATACTCAAATAGTTATGCTTATTTCTTATGTACAGTATTTTGAATTTATGTTGACCCATCAGTCAAAACATTCTGAATAATAAGATCTCACATCTAATTTTCATTCTTATTTGAAGAATCTTAGATCATCCCAACGTCAAATGAAGTTACCTGTTTCAATAAAAGAATAACAAGTTTAATTTTGAGAAGGTATTTTAAAAATGTGTGTTTAGTCTGAACATTGTAATGATCAAAATGACCTAATTCAGAAAAAAACTGTAGCCATATGAAAACAAATATGTAAGTAAAGAAAAACCCTTACTCTGTAAGGTCTTCTATCTTTTTTTCCACTAGAGTAGGGGGCACGTTAGAAACAATGACTTGCATATCCAGCTGATTGACCACAGAGACCTGAAAGACAAAAATAGAATTCATTTGGCTTTTACTCGTTAACATTTCTATAGTCAAATTAACATTTTTCTTTCCTACTATGCAAAGACATAGCGGTTTCCAATTTAAGCACAAATGGTATTTCTAACTACGTCATCTCTGTTATACATGTTGGGACAGATTGGGAATGACAGAATAGTTGCTTACTTAGATGTTATAGAAGCCTAAGTGACTTCGACTATTGTTGGTTTTGCATTTGTTTTCTTGACTTTTACAAAAGCATAAAATAAATGTGGTTTTGTATATTTTTAAAAAACCTGGGTTATTTAAGAACACTCAGGAAAATGGAAAACTAAGCTTTTAGGGTTTATAAATCCTAAGAGATCCTTTATTCATTGTCATTAAGAATCTGGGACATGGACAGTTAGAATAATTCATTCCATGAGATCACCAAATACAGAATCATGCCTGCATTAGCCAACTTTGTGTAGATAAAGAGGTATACACATACAAACTCAGGCTTCCCTGGTGGCTCACTGGTAAAGAATACACCTGCCAATGCAAGAGACACAGATCTGATCTCTGGGACTTGAAGATCCCCTGGAGGAACAAATAGCAACCAACTCCAGTATTCTTGTCTGGGAAATACCACAGACAGAGAAGCCTGGTGGACTATAGTCCGCTAGATCACAAACAGCTGGACACGACTTAGTGACTAAAACAATGACAATACATAAAAACTTCAGATGGAGCTGAAAGAAGCTAATTTAACACTGTTTATGAATCCATTCTTCCATGTAATAGACTCCCTTCTATGTTCTTATTTAGAAAAATGGAAGAAAAATAATAGCATTTATTCTCTGCTTACAATACATGTTTTACTATTTCGCTCAAAAGTACAAGAATTAATGGGCTTCCCAGGTAAAGGACCCGCCTGCCAACATAGGAGATTGAAGAGACATGGGTTTGTTCCCTGGGTCAGGAAGATTCCCCTGGAGGAGGGCTTGGCAACTCACTCTAGTATTCTTGCCAGGAGAATCCCATGGACAGAGGAGCCCAGTGGGCTACAGTCCATAGGGTTGCAAAGAGTTGAACAGAACTGAAAGTACTTAACAAACGCATACACACAGGAATTGACACTGATGTAATTCTATAAATCATTGTATCAGGTAGTTACAGTATCATTCCAATTTTTAAATATGAAAAAATTTTAAATATCCAATTTTAAAATACGTCTCTAATAAAACAAAGAGACATTAATATCTTGGTCCCAATTAAACACAGACTCCAGAACATGTGCTCTTTTATTACCCAGACATTAAAAAATGTACTGTCCTGCGTGTATATTATACACAAGTGTTGTTGTTCAGTCACGCAGTTGTGTCTGACTCTTTGTGACCCCATGGACTGCAGCACGCCAGGCCTACCTGTCCCTCACCATCTCCCAGAGTTTGCCCAAGTTCATGTTCCTTGCATTGGTGATGCTGTTCAGCCATCTCATCCTCTGATGCCCTCTTCTCCCTTTCTGCCCTCGATCTTTCCAAGCATCAGGGTCTTTTCCAATGAGTTGTCAGTTTGCATCACATGACCAAAATACTGGAGCTTCAGCTTCAGCATCAGTTCTGCCAGTGAATATTCAGGGTTGATCTCCCTTAAGATTGACTAGTTTGATCCCCTTACTGTCCAAGGGACTTTCAGGAGTCTTCTCCAGCACCACAGTTCAAAGGCATCAATTATTTGGCATTCTGCCTTGTTTACAGTCCAACTCACACAACCAGGCATGACCACTGGGAAGACCATAGCCTTGACTGTATAAACTTTATCAGCAGAGTAATACCTTTGCTTTTCAACATGCTGTCTAGGTTTGTCATTGTTTGCCTGCCAAGAAGCAATTATTTTCTGATTTCTTGGCTGCAGTCACAGTCCGCAGTGATTTGGAGCCCAAGAAGAGGAAATTTGTCACTACTTCCATCTTTTCCCCTTCTATTTGCCATGCAGTAATGGCAGTTTGTAATATTAAATTTTAAAATTAAAAATATGTATCTAATATTATACACAATTAAAATTGTGAAAATGCATATACACCAGGACTATTAATTTAATACTCTGGAATAGGCATATTTAGCACTATATATCTGAATATAAATTTTCTGGGGAATAACTTCATATTTTGGGCTTCTCTGATAGCTCGGTTGGTCAAGAATCCACCCTCAATGCAGGAGACCCTGTTTGATTCCTGGGTTGGGAAGATCCATGGAGAAGGGATAGGCTACTCCAGTATTCTTGGGCTTCCCTGGTGGCTCAGCTGGTAAAGAATCCACTTGCAATAGGGAGACCTGAGTTTGATCCCAGGGTTGGGCAGATCCCCTGGAGTAGGGAAAGGCTACCCACTCCAGTATTCTGGCCTGGAGAATTTCATAGACTATAGAGTACATAGGGTCACAAAGAGTCAGACACCACTGAGTGACTTTCACTTTCAACCTCATGTTTACATATATTTTTTATATAAGCTCCCAATTCTCTGCATGTAGTTGCCCATACATGCCGTATCAGAAGTCATAAGCTCAAACTTCTTCAGGGACCAGGCAGGTTACCTAAATGAGGAAAGCTGTCAAAAGTATGAAATAATAGGGAGAATTGGCAGGCTCTCAAATCAGAGAGCATATTACTCCTCTGAAGAACTCAGCTACTTCTCATCTCTACTGAGTATTGTGATGTGGGTAAACAGATCCAGATCTGCTGTAGTTTTCCATCTTTCAAGGAAAGAGACAAGATGTGAAATATTTACAACTAATTTGAAATCTTTCAAACCATAATGTGGGCCTAATAATTCATGTGTGCAGATAAACTATATTGAGCCAGGAGTCTATCTTATTACCAAGTTGCTATCAGCAAATTGCTAACATTGGCAGTTCCAACCTGTATCTCTAACTCATTATAGGTATCTGGGATCAAATGTTTAAATTTTCCTTAAACATGTACATGAATCTTGACTGTGTCCTCACACACACACAAAAAAATCTAAGTTCATTAGAAAAAGGGGATTATCACGGGGTTTTTTTGTAACTCTATTTTATCTTTTTGCATCACTCCTGAATAAAAAAATAAAAAGGACTAACATTACATATTACATATAACTTTTTTTGTTATTTGTTTTGCTTCCTGTTTTAGTTTTTATTAGTAAAAATACATGATAAAAATCTCTAGAAAAATCTATATGAGTTTTGTGAAACTGTGTTTCCTTTATTCCTTCCTTCCCTCTCTTTCTTCTTTCCTTCCCTCTCTTTCTTCTTTCCTTCCCTCTCTTTCTTCTTTTCTTCCCTCTCTTTCTTCCTTCATCTCTTCCTCCCTTCCTTTTTCCTCTTTCAATATTGGGTGAGAGAACATTAAAAAAAAAAATGATCCAAAACAAACAGCCTGAAACAAATAGTAATCATGGACTCTTTTCTAAATAAGAGCATATTTCTCAGCTTCTTTTGGAGTTTGATGGAACCATATGATGTTCTGACCAATGGAAGCCAGTGCAAAAGAAGAAACAAATACTCTTTAATCTATCCCATATGTGAACCTTCCCTTTCTTGGGCAGTATCTGTTTGAATAAGGAAGCCATAGAGCAGGACACAGACACATGATGGAAGGGAACTGAGCCACTGAATCTCAATTTGCAAGAGCTGTCAAGAACATCACCCGACCATATATGCTCTCATTGTTGGGTCATGCAAAAACAAATCTTATTAGTTTAAACCACTGAAATTTTGGAGTTTTCTGTCACACAGTCAGTCTATCAAAACAAACACCCAGGGATTGATTTCACGTGGTTGACTGATTTCCCCTAATTGTAGGTCAGTGAAACACTAGAATGTTTTATTCAGTATGGGGGAAAGGTAACATTTCCCTTTGCATAAATAAGTTCTAAGTTTTGAAGGTTGTTTTACAAGTAAAGAGTTGGAATGCAGTCAATTCATGTGCTGGGTACTCTATTGAGAAGCAATACTTGGCCCTGAACTTATAAGTAACTCTGCCATTTATGTTTAAAAGACTGTCAGTACTTTCTCTTTATTCAGAAGGATAAATTACTTCAAAGAGAATTTTTAATTTGTTAAACAAACTGAATCAAGATTTAAAGTCCTCTGGAATATATCCATATTAAGCTCATAATTTCTCAAAAAGATTTTTTGAAAATGATTTTGAAAACATGATTTTGTACACTTAAAAAAGTAATGCATTTTTAATTCTGATAAAATAAAAAGTCAGACTGCATTTAACTCTGCTGCTGCTGCTGTCACTTCAGTTGTGTCTGACTCTGTGCAACCCCATAGACGGCAGCCCACCAGGCTCCCCCATCCCTGGGATTCTCCAGGCAAGAACACTGGAGTGGGTTGCCATTTCCTTCTCCAGTGCATGAAAGTGAAAAGTGAAAGTGAAGTCACTCAGTCGTGTCCGACTCTTAGCAACCCCGTGGACTGCAGCCCACCAGGCTCCTCCATCCATGGGATTTTCCAGGCAAGAGTACTGGAGTGGGGTGCCATTGCCTTCTCCAGAAGTAACTATCTCAGACTTATCTACAAACAGTTAGATTTAAAATTTTAAATATATGTAAAAGTATTGACATATACACATTATTTATGTAGAACATATATATACTTTGTGCATATGAAGACAACAAGCTATTATAGTTTAAATTTTGATCTTCCAAAAATTTCCATGCCCTTGAATCATTGGTTTCTTCTATCATCTATAGCAAAGATATTTATGTTTAAGATTATTATATTTTGTTTATATTACATTTTCAGTAGAGCCTTTATGCAAATGCACTTCAGTTTATTATAGTAAAATTTTTTAAATTCTGCTTTAAAATTGCTTCATTTAATTATTTATGCCTTAGTTACTAATGACACTTTTTCTAAATATCTTTTTTTTGGTGGGGGGAGGGTTTATTTTTGTAATGGGTTAAAATTACTAGGTACAATCAAAAGAAAAAAAGAAAAAGCTAATATTTGTGCAACACATAATTTTAAAAACAGATTCTGAATCTTTTTAATTATTTATCATAAACTTCTTATAATTCTTTTGTTTTCCCTATTCACTTCTTAAATAGTTTAGATAGTACAGTCCAATATAAACATAACGTGAGACCAAAAAAAAAAGAAAGCCAGATATGTAGTTTTCAGTTTTCTGGTAATCACAACAGAAAGAGAAAAAATAATGAAATTAATTCAATAATACACTTAACCTAATATAATCAATGTATTATCATTCCAATATTAATCAGTCTAGAAAAAGTGAAAATGTTAGTGGGTCATTCCTGACCGACTCTCGTGACCCCATGGACTGTAGCCTGCCAGGCTCCTTTGTCCATGGACTTCTTCAGGCCAGAATACTGGACTTGGTTGCCATTCCCTTTTCCACGTGATCTTTCTGACTTAGGGATCGAACCCATGTCTCCTGCATGGCAGGTAGATTCTTTACCATCTGAGCCACCAGGGAAGCTAAAAAACTTATTAAGGAGAGTTTTTACATGTTTTTCATACTAAGTCTTTGAAGTCCATTGTGTATATTACACAGTATGTCTAAATGCAACCTAGCCACATTTCAAGTGCTCAGAAGCCACATATAGCAAAGAGTTAACACAATGGACAGCAAAATTCTAGAGGTTCACACAGTTTCTTGCTTGGTCTGGTCACTGTTTCTTCCTAACTGGTCTCTGGCACAATCTCACTTTTCTTGAAAAAGAAGAGGTATCTTAAGTACTTTTTTTTTAATTTTTTTGCTTTCAAATGATTGTGTATGTTGTCTGCAAACTCAAAACTCAAGTGGTAGTTTCTTCAAGATTAGTTTCAATGTAAAATCTAAAATCATGTTCAGTTAGACTAAAATTACTTTATCGGTCTTGCACTTTGAATGGACCTTCTGCCTACGAATTTTTAAAAACATCTTGCATTGGTCATTTGGAAAATATCAGTTCACTGAATATTGCCAGTTTTTCAAATATTGACACATTACATTACACAATACCAAGAAAAAAATCACATTCTTTAATATTACCACTGTTCTCATCAGAAAAATCTCTCAGTAATGGCAAGCTGTCAAACTCACAGTGGTGAACACATGCTTCCCAATATACTAATTTGTACTTGGAGGCTTGAATGTCATCATTAACAACAAATACTGTCAGTTGTTTTCCTTGAATTGACAGTCTCACCTCATTTATTTTTGTGTAAATGCCCATCAAAAATTCAAGTCTGAATAATCATATTTTATCTCTAAGTTATTTTTTTTTCAAATAAAAGCCATTCCTTGAAAAAAGCAGCTAATTCAACTTGCGTAGAGCTTTTCTCTGAGACAGCCATGAAACCTTCATACACATCAGAAGTGCTTTATACCTACTTCTTATTTCATTATAGAAAATGTTGAAAAAGTTTTTAGTCAAGAGTTGATATTTGTTAAAAGTAACAAGTTTTACTGCCTAAATAAGGGCATTCTTAGTTGAAACAGGCTTCTTTTTCTTTTTTCCCCCTGTTTATGTATGGCTATGAAGCCATAGCCATGTTTTTCGGCAGGGCAAATGCAACATGGTAAAAAGGCAAATCATGTCCTAGTATCTTCATGAAAGGAGCTTTGATCTCATGGACCCTGAAATGATTTAGGGTCCCTCTGGTTCTCATGGTGGAAAAGCAAATGGCAACCCACTCCAGTATCCTTGCCTGGAGAGTCCCATGGAGAGAGGAGCCTGGCAGACTACAGTCCATAGGGCCGCAAAGAGTCAGACATGACTGAAGTGACTTAGCATGTATACAGGTTTTCATAGACTACCTGTGAGAACTGCTAACTTACACTGCAAGAGACAGGCCATTCATTTACTGAACACATAGGAATTTAGTACTCAGTCTATGACAGGAATTATTCTAGGTGCTTGAGATACATTAGGGATTAAATTAAATTAATTTCTTAAAATGTCCTTATAGAGCTTTTCTGCAGAAAAAACACTAATATGATAAGCCCATTATTTAAAAAAAAAAAAAGAAGAAAGCAACAGCTAAGTATACAGAGATGTAGTATGTTGCAGTATTAACTAGGATGATGAGAGTATGCTCCATTGTGAAATACATTGTTACAAATATTTAGAAGAGATAAGGGAGTAATTTAAACACTATGTAGTCAAAGGAACCGCTGAGCTACCGCCAGCCCCAATTTTTTTTTTTTTAGCTGCACTTCACAGCATGTGGGATCTTAGCTCCCAGACCAGGGATCAAACCCTCACTCTCTGAAGTCAAAGTTCAGAGTCTTAACCACTGGACCAGAAGGGAAAGAGACACGTGTACCCCAGTGTTCATCGCAGCACTGTTTATAATAGCCAGGACATGGAAGCAACCTAGATGTCCATCAGCAGATGAATGGTTAAGAAAGCTATGGTACATATACACAATGGAGTATGACTCAGCCATTAAAAAGAATACATTTGAATCAGTTCTAATGATGTGGATGAAACTGGAGCCTATTATACAGAGTGAAGTAAGCCAGAAGGAAAAACACCGATACAGTATACTAACACATATATATGGAATTTAGAAAGAGGGTAACAATAACCCTGTGTATGAGACAGCAAAAGAGACACTGATGTATAGAACAGTCTTATGGACTCTGTGGGAGAGGGAGAGGGTGGGAAGATTTGGGTGAATGGCATTGAAACATGTAAAATATCATGTATGAAATGAGATGCCAGTCCAGGTTCAATGCATGATACTGGGTGCTTGGGGCTAGTGCACTGGGACGACCCAGAGGGATGGTATGGGGAGGGAGGAGGGAGGAGGGATCAGGATGGGGAACACATGTATACCTGTGGTGGATTCATTTTGATATTTGGCAAAACTAATACAATTATGTAAAGTTTAAAAATAAAATAAAATTAAAAAAAAAAAAAGAGATAAGGGAGCTAGTCCTGAACAATGCAAGGAAAGAACATTGTAGGTAGTGAAAGTGAAAGTCGCTCAGTTGTGTCTGACTCTTTGTGACCCCATGGACTATACAGTCCATAGAATTCTCCGGGGGATCTTCCCAACCCAGGGATCGAACCCAGGTCTCCAGCATTGCAGGTGGATTCTTTACCAGCTGAGCCACAAGGGAACCTCGTTATAAAATTTTCTAAATTGAGAGCATTTTTGACTATTGGAGGAATAGCAAACTGGCCAACATTATCAGGTTTGAAGGAGTTACAGGGAGAAGAGTAGAAAATGGATCATTGGAGGTTAGATTACCAAGGGCCTCATAGTCTTCTATAATCTAAGAATTTCTCTGAAAGAATCAGCTGATATTAGAAAGTTCTGAGCAGATAGATAACAGGACCTGAATTACACTTTAAGATATCACTTTATTTGCTATATTAAAACCAGACTTTAGCCGGGCAAGAAAGAAAGCATATGAGCAAGTTAGTGAGTTTGTGCAATGATGCAAGTGAGTCATGAAGCTTGATCAAACAAACTGTAACAGTAGAAATATTGAAAAATGTGAAGATAACACATATATGAAGTATATGTATGTTACAGTGTATATATACATATATAAAACAATATTTACTCAGGAATTAAATGTGTGGTTAAGTAGAGAAAGGAATTAGGAGACTAAGGAAAATACATGGGCAGAGGAGCCTGGCGGGATACAGGTCCATGGGGTCACAAAGAGTTGGACATGACCAAGCACATTCACACACACACACACACACACACACACACACACACACACATATAAGGAATTCAAAGTTCATTTGGTCATAGAGCAAAATTTGTGAAGACTATAGGTAGAAGAGATGTGATGAGGAAGAGAAGATTAGCAAACATCAAACAGGTCTTTAGTAGACATTCAAGTATAATTCTGCATGTACATTTTGATACATGAGTTTGCTATTCAGGTATGAGCTTCAGGGTGAAGATATAAATTTGAAATTTTGTAATATATATAGATGATCTTTTAATGTTGTGGGACCGAATGAGTTTAGTGAGTTATAGAGTGAAGATAGAAAAGAGAATTAATGTCTGAGCCCTAAGAAATATTGACTAAAAGGTCAGGAGAAGAAAATGACAGCGAAAATGACAGCAAAAAATACTGAGAAAGACTGAACAGTGAAGAAAGAGATAAAGAAGAGTGAATGGTGGCCTGGAAGCCTAGTAAAGGTAATAATCAACCAAAGGTAGTTAATGGTTCAAATAAGATGGAGATTCCGATTATCAGTGCTTTTACTAAGTGAAAGTCATTGATGATGTTGGCATAAGCAGTTGATTTCAGATAAGTAGTTGATTTCTCCCCCAACAGAGAGAGAAATTTTGATTTAAAAGGTGTTTAAGAGAGGGCTTCCCTGATGGCTCAGCAGTAAAGAATCTGCCTACAATGCAGGAGATTACAAATTTGATCCCTGAGTTGGGAAGATTCCCTGGAGAAGGAAATGATGGTCAAAGTGGGTGGTTTGAAATGGAGGCTATAAAAGGAGTGTCATAAGTGGCAATGGCAAAAAATAACTCAGGTTTTAAGTGGTTGAAATAGGATGAAAATTAAAGCCATTGGAGGAAAGGCATTCAAGGAATTGCGAGTTCAGGATATTGGAAGAATCCTCTTTGTGTATAATGAAATTGTCAAAATGTAGGAGGATTGTTGGAGAAAGTAATAGTAACTCGGGAGCCAAACTCATTGAGACATATTCGGGATTGACCAAGGCTTCGGAGTCCCAGGAATGAAGTAAGGCAGCTAGTGACAGCCAGATGATGAAAATCAAGGCTGATTCTTAGGAAGGAAGGAGGGCCTAGAAGCAGTGATGTTGTACACTGAGGATCCTACTCTCCCAGCAGGTAGTATGAAGGCTGACAAGAACAGAAAAAAATACAAACAAAAGCTTCTGCTTGAGGAGGCAGGAGCAGAAGTAGTGTCCTCAGGGGAGAATCAGATTTGCACTAAGCAAGAAAGTTTTATCAAAGTTAACAACTGTATCTTCATTCACTCTTACTAAATTTTTTCAATGATTTCCCATAAATTTTAGGGGAAAAGTTCCAATATTTTCAATATGTTCTACACCTTATATACTTCCATCTCCAGCCCTGTCTCATTCACTTTCCCTCCCTCACTCTGCCAAGCTGAGTAAATATCTGTCAGCTGAGAACTGTCACGATTTCCCTTCCTTCTTGGTTCTGGCACTTGTTGCTTTCTTTGCATAAGTCATTTCTCTCCATGTCTTCCTTCTCTTTTCCGAAAGGATTTCAGATTTTATCATAAATGCCTTATGACCTGATATGAAGAGCCGACTCATTGGAAAACACTCTGATGCTGGGAAAGACTAAGAGGAGAAGGGAGAGACAGAGGATGAGATAGTTAGATGGCATCATTCACTCAATGAGCATGAATTTGAGCAAACTCCGGGAGATGGTGAAGGACAGGGAAGCCTGGTTTGCTGCAGTCCATGGGGTCGTAAAGAGTCAGACATGACTTAGTGACTGAACAACAACATATTTTGCTAGGAAGATTTCCTTGTATAAATATTGTGATTTACAAATATATCACATTATGATTATTTTGAATTGAATCTTTCTAAATATGTTTTGGAAAGTTTTAGAGGTATATCTTAAATTTCCATACTATAGTTATAGAGTCCAAATAAACAAATTTAACATTGCTTTTGTACATATCATATAGATAACTTATATAGTTATATTCTATTTATGTTCTTACAATATTTTAATTATACTTAGTGTAGTAGCCTTATTATTCAGCCTTAACAGGAAGAGAAATGACAATATGACTTTATATAAGGTTTACAGTCTTACTTTGATTTTAAAAAATCTATGCCAACCTTAATACTTTGCATATCAAAAGCTTTTTCCGCTTCCATTGGCCTTTGTTATAAACAAGAATGTTCTGGCCTTCATATCCATCATAATCATGGTGATTGGCCTTCACCATTTTCTAAGAAGAAAAATATTTGATTTATGTTGCATCTGAGTAAGTGAAAGTTGTTCAGTTGTGTCTAACTCTGTGTGACCCCATGGACGGTAGTCCATGGAATTCACCAGACCAGAATACTGGAGTGGGTAGCCTTTCCCTTCTCCAGGGGATCTTCCCAACCCAGGTCTCCCGCACTGCAGGTGGATTCTTTACCAGCTGAGCCACAAGGGAAGCCCAAGAATACTGGAATGGGTAGCCTTTCCCTTCTCCAGTGGATCTTCCCAACCCAGGAGTGGAATCAGGGTCTCCAGCATTGCAGGTGGATTCTTTACCAACTGAGCTGTTGCATCTATTTGTTGTTTAATCTTGTCCTGATAACTAAATGAGAACAGTGGAAATTGAAGATTTAATAAAGTATAAACAGCAAAAGAAAAATTATATTGGATTCAGTCTTTATGTGACAAATATTTCCAGTAACAATGATATTTATAACTTTTACTGGTTTTATCAGAAAAAAAGTCTAATCTACAGTTCTAAAGTAGCAATTCCATATGATAGATGCTTTGGTGTTGAGTATTTTGAATAAATGTCAATATCAGACTCTCCTTGGTAATAACCTACCACTGAGCTTGTGTACAGCCCAAGAAACAGAATAGAAAAATGATTATTGACTGAAGCCAAATATATTGATAGTTTAGTCAAGGGTCGCCAATGTCATCAAAGAGGAGTTTGGTAAAAGAAGGAGATCACTTCTGCTGGAACATAAATTTGCTCTAATACATTTTTTGTTTCCTTAATTACAAAAGGCCTAAAAGTAATTTAAATAGTAATGAAAGTTTCATACATTTTAATTTCTACAGCACAACTCTGTGAAGCATTTAAAACTTGTAAGTAGCTCCGGCCAACTTTATATTAAAAATGAGATCTTCAGACCAAACAGAAAACCAGTGCTTAAGACAATGCTGTCACATTCATATTCAAAAACAATATGATTAATTTCTGAAATGTCAAAAAAATAAACCAGCATAAAGCTCTAATTTTTTAATATCCTAAACTATATGTAGTAACAACTTGGATGAAAGTTAATCACATTGATGTTTTAGAAAACCTATTTCCAATATTTAAAAGTTCTAGGTATTAAAACGTTAACCCCTGGCTAGTACTGCACATACCCCCTTTTTCTGAAGTTTCATCTACTCACCAGAATATCTGCTTTGCCACTTAGTCCCTTCCCATAGTTGTCAGTTGCGATGACTTGAAACTTAAAGTAAGACCGCCTCATGTTATGGAAGAGCATAGCCGTTTTGATAAGCCCTGTGTATGCTTCCACCACGAATCCTTCCTTTCCTTCTTTAATTGGTGGTATTATGAGTCTGTATGCCATGGCACTATAATTGCCAGTATCTTTATCAGTCGCCTAGGAGGGGAAAGCACAGGTTATAAATAAGCTGGAAAAAAATACCCTTTATGAAAGAGCTTATTTCTGGTTGCAAGACTTCTGTTTCTTGGGTAACAACACAATAAAGCCCTCCTAAAGTTATATTTTTCTAGGTACCATTATATGGATGCATAGACTTTGTATGCACAGGGTTGAACAACTGTTATGAGAAGGATAATGACTACTGAACTGTGAATACAAGGGACAGAGATGCTAACTCAGTCCCACTGATGAACCAAGTGTGTTGATTGGCATGTTTAATGGGATCAGCACTGGGCTGAGACCCAAATCGGTTTAAGGATGGGACTGTGTACCTAACCATTGTCTTGTGTAGTAGGCATAGCATGCAATTGTGTTTTTGATCTATTTCCTAAAAGGAAAAAAAAAATTAAAGTTATGCAGTAAAATATTTCAGATGACACCGGGACAGTATTCAGAACTTTTATAAGTCTAGAGTTACATCAAGACATCCTGATTAGTAAATGCCATATCATAAGAGAGTATTAGAATACTAATGCAGCTTCTTTTTTCATCAGCTTGTGTCCTGATTAACCAGATTTGTCCCTGGTTGTAGGTACTTATGATCTACATGTTAAAGTTTCTTCACACTTAGAAATTAAAAAGAAATAGTTGCTTAGTGTGTATATATATATATATATATGTGTGTATATATATATTTTTTTTTTTTTTAATAAAGTTGGGAGCATAGTAATATTAGCCTGGCTCTTTTGTTTCTACTTCAGGGAAATTTTTCAGACTGCCAATTTGTCACAGAGAAACATCTGAAAGAGGAATGGTGGATATGATAGCTTTAGTCAATGTGTGTATAGTCTGCAATTTTTTATTGAACTCTATATTTATGATTTGTACATGTTTTGTGCCAGTTTCTTATACCTCAGTAAAGTTTCATTAATGGTAAAAAGTTTATCTCAAATAAAATACTCATGTTAGTCATAAGTGACAGAATATCTTTGAGGGATTCAGTATATCTTAAATTTGCTCCTAGTATATGAAAGAAATATCTTTGATTACTTAATCCAAACTCATTTTAATTTTAATTGGGAATGTTCTTTTTATTTCTTACGCTTACTTTGTTCAATGAATAAAAACTTGGGTTTAAAGCTTTAAAATAAACACTTGGGCCTAGTGCACTGGGACGACCCAGAGGGATGGTATGGGGAGGGAGGAGGGAGGAGGGTTCAGGATGGGGAACACATGTATACCTGTGGCGGATTCATTTTGATATTTGGCAAAACTAACACAATTTGTAAAGTTTAAAAATAAAATAAAATTAAAAAAAAATAAACACTTTGATAATTATTTTTTCTTTCTGTTTTTTCTTTGTATAGTGATAACGTGACCTATGTTGGAATCTAATTCCTATTCCTCTAATACAGAAATGAAGCTCTGCCATTATGTAAAACACACAGGGCATTTAAAAAGATGAACTGGTAGTTAGAGCTTGTCCTACTCTAAAACTGAGATTTTTTAACTTGAATTTCAAGAAATATTTGATCCCAAAGGAAACTATCTGAATTTTTTTACTTCAGGTTACCTTGTCTAGCAGAGTTATCCTGACATTCAAATTGTTAAGCACATATATAGAATTTAAAGTTAGAGATTCAAACTTTTGAATTTTGTGCTGAATCTCAACACACATTTTCTATGATTTACTATTATTATAATTATTTGTAGCCAAACTTTGCCACTTACTTTGTAGCCCTTGGCTTTTCAAGTTTAATGCAAAATTCACATTTCATTTCCTTAGTCACGTTAGCCTCATTTCAAGTGTTCAGTGGCTTGTGACTACTGCATTGGACAGAGGACATTTAGAGCATTTCCATTATTGTCAAAAGTTCTGTTGGACAACACTAATATAAGTACTAGAATAATATATTCCTTGGAGAGTTTTATTTTTGTTAAATAAAATTTATTTTGTTAAACAAAATTATTTTTATAAAAATAAAAATCATTGTAATGATGAACCATAAATGCTTGATATCTGATATTTAATAACAATATTTAAAAATAAGAATAGTCAGATAATAATTATAATTAAAATTTAAATGCTACATATCTAGTATCACAAATAAAGTTATATAGCCTTGTATAAATTCACTAAAACTATCATATCCACCTTTCCTCTTTCAGATGTTTCTCTGTGACAAATTAGCAGTCTGAAACCTTAATATTTTAAAACAAACTCTGTAACACAGTAGAAAAGAACAGAAAAGGCAGTTACAGCAAAATCATTTTGATTGTTTTGATTGCTTTGTATATTAAGCTTCTTTGCACTGTTCTTACTGATTACTTCCAATTTCAATAAACATGTAATTTTGGTTTGCTGTATTGCTAATTTACTAAATTACTATAGTGGCATACTATATAAGGCATATTTTGCCTTAACAGATTAAGATGTTTTTAAACATAACCTTCCTGAAACAAATAATCATTTAATGCACAAGTTTAGGTAACTCAGAAGTATCTTTTAAGCATAACTTTCCCTCATACATTAGGAGCAAATTACCGAAAATGAGATACAGAATTTAAAAAAAAAAAAATCATGTTTAGTGGACTATTTTTTTTAATTGAATGAAAGATTTTTAAAATTCTACAAAAGTTTCACACAGATTATTTTCTATAATCCCATCAGTTCAGTTCATTTCAGTTCAGTTGCTCAGTCATGTCTGACTCTTTGTAACCCCATGGACTACAACACACCAGGCTTCCCTGTCCATCATCAACTCCCGGAGCTTGTTCAAACTCATGTTCGTTGAGTCAGTGATGCCATCCAGCCATCTCATCCTCTGTCATCCCCTTCTCCTTCTGCCTTCAGTCTTTCCCAGCATCAGGGTCTTTTCCAATGAGTCAGTTCTTCATATCAGGTGACCAAAGTATTGGAGTTTCAGCTTCAGCATCAGTTCTTCCAATGAATATTCAGGACTAATTTCCTTTAGGATTAACTAGTTTGATCTCCTTGCAGTCCAAGGGATTCTCAAGAGTCTTCTCCAACATCACAGTTCAAAATCATCAATTCTTCAGTGCTCAGCTTTCTTTATAGTCCAACTCTCACATCCATACCTGACTACTAGAAAAACCAAAGCTCTGACTAGATGGACCTTTGTTGGCAAAGTAATGTCTCTGCTTTTTAATATGCTGTCTAATCAAATTGATCACATGGACCACAGCCTTATCTAACTCAATGAAACTATGAGCCATGCCATATAGGGCCACCTGAGATGGACAGGTCATGGTGGAAAGTTCTAACATGGTCCACTGGAGAAGGAAATGGCAAACCACTTCAATATTTTTGCCTTAAGAAGCTCATGAACAGTATGAAAAGGCAAAACAAAAACAAAAAAGATATAATTCCATAGTGACCCACTTTTTTCCTTCTACTCCTACGTAGGCCTTCTCTCCTTCCCCCTCCCCACTGGTAACCACTGGATTCTTCTCTGTATCTGTGAGTCTGCTTCTTTGGTGTTTTTAGTGTTTTTCAACTATATAAAACTACTGTCATATACATGCTATTTGTAATGGCTCCACTTAAAATTTCTGATTCTTTTAATAGATTTGCTCCTCTTTGGAATCTGAAAAGATCTCATTTCAGAATACAGTTATGAGGATAGTTGCCAGGATCATTAGCATTCTTTCAAATCTCTCACCTCTCTCTCACATTCAATTGAAACTAGCAAGTTAAAATGTGAATGATAAAAATTTCATAGGTACACTCAGTCAGTCAGTCAGTTCAGTCGCTCAGTCATGTCCGACTCTTTGCGACCCCATGACCCCATGAATTGCAGCACGCCAGGCCTCCCTGTCCATCACCAACTCCCGGAGTTCACTCAGACTCATGTTCATCGAGTCAGTGATGCCATCCAGCCATCTCATCCTCTGACTACTTATGACCATTTTAAAGGATTTTCAATTTTAACTTTGTCTATTTAGTTTTCAAAAACACATGGTTTTAGACCAAGACTTATATACAGTTGACCCTTGCACAACATGGATTTGAACTACAGAGGGTTCAGTTAAAGCCAGTGACTGAGGCTGGGTCAGACTTAAAATTAGCAACCAGTAAAGTGGCTGACTTTATTTTCTGGGCTCCAAAATCACTGCAGATGGTGACTGCAGCCATGAAATCAAAAGACACTTACTCCTTGGAAGGAAAGTTATGACCAACCTAGACAGCATAAAAAGCAGAGACATTACTTTGTCAACAAAGGTCCATCTAGTCAAGGCTATGGTTTTTCCAGTCGTTGTGTATGGATGTGAGAGTTGGACTATAAAGCAAGCTGAGCACCAAAGAATTGATGCTTTTGAACTGTGGTGTTGGAGAAGACTCTTAAGAGTCCCTTGGACCGCAAGGAGATCCAACAAGTCCATCCTAAAGGAGATCAGTCCTGGGTGTTCAATGAAGGGACTGATGTTGAAGCTGAAATTCCAATACTTTGGCCACCTGATGCGAAGAGCTGATTCATTTGAAAACACCCTGACACTGGGAAAGACTGAGGGCAGGAGGAGAAGGGGATGACAGAGGATGAGATGGTTGGATGGCATCACCGACTCAATGGACATGGGTTTGGGTGGACTCCGGGAGTTGGTGATGGACAGGGAGGCTGCAAAGAGTCGGACACAACAGAGTGACTGAACTGATCTGAACTGAAAATGTTCTTTAAAACACAAGGTCTATTTATGTTACGTATATAATGTTATGTTATTGCTGCTTTGGTGATCTAACATTTATTGACCAATTATGATTGTGTAGGGGCTGTGTAAATACTTTTCATACATAACTTCATGTCATCTTTTCTACTGAGCAAGTTTTATTGCTATTAATTTATATGTGCAGAGATGGAGGCTCAGGGAAATGAGTGATTGGCTAACAATCATAAAGATGTGTGCTAGTTGCTCAGTCATCTCCAACTCTTTGAGATCCCATAGACTGTAGCCCACCAAACTCCTCCATCCATGGGATTTTCCAGGTAAGAATGCTGGAGTGTGTTGCCATTTCCTTCTCCAGGGGATCTTCCTGGCCCAGGGATAGAACCCAGGTATCTCACATTGCAGGCAGAATCTACTGTCTGAGCCACCAGGGAAGCCCTCACATCATAAAGATAGTTGATAGCAAAGTTGGGTAGATATTACATTAAAATCTATATTATAATCACTGCATTCAATGTGTCAGACTAAGTATCAGAACTAAAATTCCAGTGAAAACAACACTGAAAGCTAGATAATAAGGAAAGGAGTACGTCAAGGCTATATATTGTCACCCTGCTTATTTAACTTATATGCAGAGTACATCATGAGAAACGCTGGGCTGGATGAAACACAGGCTGAAATCAAGATTGCTGGGAGAAATATCAATAACTTCAGATATGCAGGTGACACCACCCTTATAGCAGAAAGCGAAGAAGAATTAAAGAGCCTCTTGATGAAAGTGAAAGAGGAGAGTCAAAAAGTTGACTTAAAACTCAACATTCAGAAAACTAAGATCATGGCATCTGGTCCCATCACTTCATGGCAAATAAATGGGGAAACAGTAGAAATAGTGACAGACTATTTTGGGGGGCTCCAAAATCACTGCAGATGGTGACTGCAGCCATAAAATATTCAAAAGCAAAGACATTACTTTGCCAACAAAGGTCCATCTAGTCAAGGCTATGGTTTTTCAAGTAGTCATGTATGGATGTGAGAGCTGGACTATAAAGAAAGTTGAGCACCAAAGAATTGATGCCTTTGAACTGTGGCATTGGAGAAGACTCTTGAGAATCCCTTGGACTGCAAGGAGATCAAACCAGGCAACCTTAAAGGAAATCAGTCCTGAATATTCATTGGAAGAACTGATGCTGAAGCTGAAACTCCAATACTTTGGCCACCTGATGTGAAGAACTGACTCACTGGAAAAGACCCTGATGCTGGGAAAGATTGAAGGCAGGAGGAGAAAGGGATGACAGAGGATGAGATGGCTGGATGGCATCATTGACTCAATGAACATGAGTTTGCATAAACTCTGGGAGTTGGTGATGGACAGGGAGGCCTGGCATGCTGCAGTCTATGGGGTTCTGAAGAGTCGAACATGACCGAATGACTGAACTGACTGACTGAACTGAAAAGATCTTAATAATTTTTCCTAAACATATCAAGGCGATAGGAAGAAAATAAGTATGAAGGTCAAAAACTAAATGAAAACAAGAATCTAGACAGTTTAGTACTGATAGTAAGTTCACTACAGGGTTTCCGTTGATCCAAGAAAACTTAAAATTTAACTTATGAGGTCTTGAGTGGCTCAGAGAACAGGAGGCAAGATCAAGGCCCACTCATAGACGTGAGTCTCAAAAGCCTCCACTCTGAAGAAGGCTGAGTTCTCATTTTAAAGGTGGATGAGAAATTTATCTCCCCTTTCCAGCCACCACTGCCACTGCCACCCAAAACTAAAAAGAAAACTGCCTGGTTAAACCCTGATGTTGAATGCAGTGGAGAAAAAACAGAAAGCAAAGAAACCCAAACTTTACTGAAACTCAATCTATAACCAACACAAGTCTTCATCAGCATTTACAACCTTTATTCACACACCACGATTTCCTCAACTCAAGGATAAATCATAATGTTATCAATTTGTAAATTCAGTGGTCCTGAACTCTACCTGAATAAACCGAAGAACCACAACTGAGAATTTTATTTTTAATGATAACAGTCTAGTTTTCTCACAGAAGCAAACGCTTTTTCAAAAAAGTTATCTACAATGTATGCCTCAAGTAATTCTAACAAATAAACTCCAAGAAAGATGAAAAGTTAGAGTCAGATAGTTCTCAAAATGAACAGGAAACCAAGTATCATGAAAAGAGAGCCCACTGAGATAGAAAATCAAAGTCATACCCACAAAGGCTTTAGATATCTGAATTTGGAAAACAGTATAATGTAAATGTTCAATATGTTTCATTAAATAATATATATATTTTTAAATATAAATAAAATTAGATTAGTTGAACATAGGTAAAATGTATCTTCTTGAAGTAAAAAAATAATAACTGAAATAAAAAACTCATAGATGAAGTTGTTAGAAGCTTATGAATATGGCACAAGAGTATTAGTGTACTGAATGACAGAGCAAAAATTAGATTTCACATATTCTAGAGGGTTAAGAACCAGATTGGAAGGAAATACTTTGCCTAAGATATTGTTAGTGAACTCAAGTTTAAATAGAGTAAAATAGCCAAGAGGTATTTTTTTAATAAATAAATTATTAGGAATATAAACTGCATTGTTTCCATAAAAACTGGAAAACATTCACAGAAATAGTTTATGAAAGGGAAAAAAATAAAAATTATAAATCTACTCCATCATTTTTTTAGATTGTAATAAGGGGGCATATAACAAATTTGGCTAAACTAACATCTAAAAATTAAATCTGATCTATTGTGAAATTTCTAAATGAATCAAATTTACTAAAGAATCAATGCCATTTTATTTATTCCATCAGCTCCTTTATAATAAAAAACTTATATTGGATTCCTGACACAGCCATTATTATCTGGAAGAGGTGACACTGGAAGATTTTATTCACTGACTTTTGTGAGTTTCTCTTTATGAGTAAAATCAGGAAAGTTATGTCTACAGCTGTTTTTAAAAATGAAAGTCAGAAATGAATATTATAATTATACTTGCTGTAATTATATTTTTAAATGAAAACTAGGACACAGAAAACCACTGAGGCATTTCTAAGACCTCATCTGGAAAGTTTAATGCACACAGGTGGCCAACATTAAGAGAAAATCACCAAATAATTGCTTCTATCATACAGGGGAGTAGGTGAGCACATTAATTTTCTCACAGCCTAAATAACTGTTCCCCTCTGTTGACTAAATGAATACTATGGATGCAGAAATATTAGTAGAATAATTAGTGATGTCCAGAGAACTTCCAAAGCCCATTAAAGTCCAATGATGCTAACTTTGATTTTTGCTTCTCAATTAGACCCCATTTTAACATTTAACATTGAAGGCTTACTCTTCCTGAAATTAGAGTGTAAATATTTTAAATTGTCAGGGTAAAAATACTCAAATCTCACATTACCACCAATGAATGTCAGCATGTCAAGCTGTGTTTGCAAGGAACAAAAAGAACAGAGCTTTGACTTAGACTAGTTGAACTTGGCTTCTGTATTTTTAGGAACTATAAAGAAACCTTCACTTTAGAGCCCTTAAAGGCTGTATGCCCAACATATACTAAACATAAACAAGGAAAGTGTCAGAGAGATTGATCTATTTGGAAGGCTATTTAAGACTTCTGTAAAAACAACAGCAAAAAAGAGATGATAATTTTTTTTAAGATTTTAAATAAGAAAGCTTAGTATTTGTTTTTTATAAGAATGTCAAAAAAGGACCACAGTCCAATAGAAATAATTCTTAATTTCAATAAGGACATTGATCCTTTAAGTATAAAGTAATTCAGAGATAGTCTAATGAGTAAATCACAACTCAATGTAGAAACAACTGTCTAAAAATGGTTTGTCATATCATGCAACACAGTATTACAGAATTTTCAGGGTTTATTATTATTATATCTAGAAATTGCCAAAATTTTCACCTAAGTTAAAGAGTGGTACCAAATAACACACAATAATATCTATTTGAAAAATTAAATAAAGAAACTGAAGATTAGCAAACTATTCCTTTTATATTTTTTTACAGTTATACACTGAAACATTCTGTATTACAGGAAGCATGAGAGTACAAAATAAGAATGTCTTTCATTTACATAATAATTGAAGCATTGTTTCAGTTTTAGTTCCATTCTCTTGTAAAATATTTTGGAAAATAAATATTATCTCAAAAATAACTTGTTCTTTTCCTCATCATTGGTAATATAATGTGATCATATATTCTTCAATGATGCTTTGAAATGAACTCTGAAATCATTTTTTCTAACTTCTCATTCACGTGAAAAAGAAAGAAATTGCAGTCTACTCAATAGACATAGTATCAAAAGAAAATACAGGCACAATTTGAGCCCTCTATTTAAGAGAGGAAACTAACTTTTAAAGTTGATTTTGGATAAAAAAAAAATGTGGATTTTTACAGAAAACTAACATATTAAAATTTTAAGAAATTTGTACTTTTGTAAGAATTCTTATTTTTTAAATTTTATTTTATTTAACTTTGCAATATTGTATTGGTTTTGCCATATATCAAAATGAATCTGCCACAGGTATACATGTGTTCCCCCTCTTCATCTTGCAAATCCTAAATCCTTCAGTATTCAAAGGAAATTTAATGACATATGCATTACCTCAAGCTTTCTGGTTCTTCCTTAGTTACATTACATTCAATCAATTTAAACCAAATTTACTATCTTCTCAGCTGTCACCCTCTAGTCCTTCCTCTGGCTACCATACTTGTTCCTCCTCTGTCTTCTCTTTGCATGGTAAGGGTATTAGCTCATATGGATTGACTAAGCTAAAAATCTCAGTAGGGTCTTCAACTGTCTCACCTCATCCCTTTCCTTTCTACTCCCAGTCCATCATCAAGCCTAATAAGTTCTACTCTGAAATATTTTTCACTTCAGTGACTATCCATCAAGCTGACATTGCCCAATTTCAGGCTCTCCTGTTTCATTTTTAAATTCAACAATAGCTTAAAAATGAGTGATAGCTCCTGCCTCCTAGAAGATGAAATTTAAGACAAGTCCATGAAATATTCCCAGTCTAATCCCAGTTTAACATTCCATTTTCTTGCTCTATATTTACTCTGTTTATATTTCTCCAAAACCAACCACATTACCTACTTTTTTTTCCTTCTGAACAATTTATGTTCTTTCATGATTTCAGTTGTTTGCACACATAGCTTCTTTTTTTTTTTTTTTCACACATAGCTTCTTATTACTTAAAATGACTCATGTCTGCTAGGCCATATTCACTCCTGAACTACACTGTTGCACATGTGTGTGGGCATGTACATACACACACATATTGAATATATGGTACTAAAACAGCTTGCTGCTGCTAAGTCACTTCAGTCGTGTCCGATTCTGTGCGACCCCATAGACGGCAGCCCACCAGGCTCCCCCATCCCTGGGATTCTCCAGGCAAGAACACCGGAGTGGGTTGGCATTTCCTCCTCCAATGCATGAAAGTGAAAAGTAAAAGTGAAGTCGCTCAGTCGTGTCCGACCCTCAGCGATCCCATGGACTGCAGCCTACCAGGCTCCTCGATCCATGGGATTTTCCAGGCAAGAGTACTGGAGTGGGGTGCCATTGCCTTCTCGGCTAAAACAGCTTATAAGACTGCTTTTCTGAAGGGTATCCCCTAGGGAGTGCTGCATGTTTTCAGTAGTATATTTTATATATTTTTAGTACACTTTTTACCTTGGCATATTCTAATATTTAATTATGTCTTCATTACACATAAACTTTGTTTCCATTTGTATCTTTTATTATGGAATAATGTCCAGTTAATGGTCTAATAATATTTGGCTGAAATATGAATATAATATCAGAGATTAATATTTAGAAGTGATGGATATGCTTAGGTCTACCACTTAATGGCCATATGAATGTGGGCAAACAATTCTCTAGAGTTTAGTTCCTCATTATAAATGAGTAAAATAGGACATGCTGAATAGGTTGGCTGTGAATATTCACTGAGGTATAAAATGCAGTGCCTGGTATGAACAATCGAGTTTAGTTTGTTCTTGCCAACTTTGCTATGAATACTCTGGAGCTTTCTAGCTTATCTCTTCTATTTCTTATTACCTCTTGTACATTGACAAACACATTACTTTCTATCTTTTGTACTTGGCTATATATTCACTGGGAGCAGGGCTATTTTCTAATTCATCTTTGTATTTCATAATCCCCATTGGCCAATGCCACTACTTTAAAAATTTAAATTTAAAATATATTTTTGCTCAATTCCTTTGAACATAATTTTTAAAGGTGTTTTTGTTCTCATCATTAGATTACTTAACACAGTATGTCCTTAATTTGTGAATTAATTTGGACCACTTGTTCCACAAAAAGATTTGAATATCTTTTTGTTTAAACATCATGACATATATTTTTACAATATTAAGGCAGAATTAATGTTAAAAGTTACATAACAGCACTCTTCATTCATGCAAAAATGTTTAGCATATGAATAATGTATAAGAAGCCTACTTGTCCTTCAATTAACTCTAATATAAAGTCAGGGGATAGCCAAGCATTTGAAAATTAAATCAGAATGTTTAACTCTATTCATTCTATTTGGCAATGTTTTATTGCCTAATAAGAAATTAACAAGCACAAACTAAAAGCTTTACTACGAAAAGAAAAACCTTTATTGTCACTTTACAGGAAAAAACGTATGTCAAGGGAAAATAAAATTCAATTTATAAACCTTTTACCTTGGAAAATATATTGAGAACTTTCAAAAATATATTGAATTTAAAGTGCTGTGATAAAACTAATGGACACCAAAAGAAAAGCTTTTGAATTGTTAAAGGGACACTAAAGTAAAGAAGAGTGTATTTACAGATTGCAATGGTGCTATTTGCACATGGCATGACAATGAAACCTGTCTCCTTGAATATATATGTTGAAATATTTTAACATGAAAAGCACATTCAACAAAAGAAATTGGTCTCTGAAATGGTCTTCTTTTAATGTTTTTGGTAGTGTTTTAGAACTCTTTCTCTCCACACACACACATATATACACAGGTACATATATATGTATATTTTTCTACTTTATAAAATGATGAATTTTATGTCCATATTCCCATCTAACAAGTTTGCTAAGAAAAAGACAAAAAAAAAAAAAAAAAAAAAGCTGTAAAACCAAACTAAAATTCCTATAAAATAGTCTTTGTTGAACGAAATTCTAAAGTGAATTGACCCCAAAATGATATGTTATAAAACATAGTGGCCAATGGTAAATTTTCATCTAGAGATTATACAGCAAAAGGTTAATATTCCCAAAGCTTGTTTTCGGAACAGCTTTATTCTTTGAGAAACATGGATAGGATGGTGTAAATTTATCAACATAATTTTACAAAATTATTAAAGTATCTTTATTTTTACTTCCTTTATAAAATTTCCTGTCATTTCTGTCTAATTATTCTTAGTCTGTGTTATTTATAAATGTAAAAAGTAATAAATGGCCAATAATAATTTATAATGTGCCTAATATATAAAATATTTTATTACTTCTTGCTTGTTAGAGAAATACCAGAAATGCAAATTAATAAAGGAATATTAAAAACTCTACAATGTCATCCATTCATTGTTATTATTAATATCTTTATATACGTCCTTCTGGGCTTCCCTGGTGTCTCAGAAGGTAAAGAATCCGCCTGCAATGTGGGAGACCTGGGTTCGATCCCTGAGTTAGGAAGATCCCCTTGGAGCAGGGCATAGCAACCCACTCCAGTGTTCTTGCCTGGAAAATCCCCAGGGACAGAGAAGTCTAGTGGGCTTCTAGACACAAGACAAAAAGTCTAGTCTTGTGTCCACGGGGTCACAAAGAGTCAGATGTGACTAAGCACAGCACATATGTCCTTATATATTTACAATATATATACAAAGTATATATATATATTTATACACACACACACATATATAGAATGTATGTACACACACATATTCATGTATGTAGACTGTACATACACTGTATATAGAACATATATATACAATGTATATAAGATGTTTGTGTGTATATATATACATATATGCACATATATACAGAATGTATTATTACACACATATATACACTTTCTGTAACCAAGGGCATGCCATTTTTGTGACTTTATAGCCTAGTATTCTCAGTCATTAATCAGACATTCAGAATTTTCTTTATTTCAAACAAAAGAGAGTATATCCAGATAAGCATAACATTAAGAGTAGGATAAAAGTTATGATAATCAAGTAAAATTATTAACAAACAGAAAAAAATCTATAAATTGTTTTAAAACAATTTATCCGTTCTATATACAGTGTATGTTCAGTCTACATACATGTATATATGTGTGTGTATATACACCTCAGAGAGCATCAAAGTTAAAGTTTGAAAGACATTGAAAGTGAAAGTGTTATTCCCTTAGTCATGTTTGACTCTGTGAGCCTATGGACAGTAGCCCACAAGGCTCCTCTGTTCATGGAATTCTCCAGGCAACAATACTGGAGTGCATAACCATTCCCTTCTCCAGAGCATCTTCCCTCTGGAATTGAACTCAGGTTTCCTGCATTGCAGGCAGATTCTTACTGACTGAGCCACCAACAAAAACTAGATAGCATTTATTCATAATAAAATTGTTAGTTTTGTTTGTGTGGTCCTATGTTTGTTTTAGCCAAAAAACAGCACTGGCCAACCTGCCTTTAACCTAACTGCCTTTGATTAGCTTTTCACTTTCCACTTCCCTGCATTGGAGAAGGAAATGGCAACCCACTCCAGTGTTCTTGCCTGGAGAATCCCAGGGATGGGGGAGCCTGGTGGGCTGCCGTCTATGGGGTTGCACAGAGTTGGACACAACTGAAGTGACTTAGCAGCAGCAGCTTTCTCTATTCTAAATAGTTCTTTAGCCAATGAAGAACTGGCACTGGCAATGATTGAAGTCATTAAATGTAGGCTGACTCTCAGCACTGAAAAAGAGTAATGAATAGAAGATTATACTCAAGAAAGATCTAGGGAAACATGAAAAATAATCTGAAGGTTGTAACCAGTGTCCTTCTTTAAGCTAAGCACTTTATGAATAGAGTATCATGTAATTTTCTTAACTCTGGTGGCAGAAAGAAACAAATTCATTCTGTAAATGGCATTCCAAACTGTGGAGGACCCAGTTGTTGCTGTTTGGTCACTAAGTCCTGTTCAACTCTTTGTGACCCCACAAATTATAGCCCTCCAGGCTCCTCTGTTCATGGGATTTCCCAGGCAAGAAAAGTGGAGTGAGTTGCCATTTCCTTCTCCAAGGAATGTCCCTCACCCAAGGATCGAACCCATGTCACCTGCATTGGCAGATGGATTCTTTACCACTGAGCCATCAGGAAAGCCAGAGGACCTGCTAAATGACCTCAAATCCAACAGTTCATAAGCAAAGCCTTTCATCTTTCACTCTATGTCTCATGTAGGATTTGCCATCAGACTTGTACCTAGAGAAGTATGTGGTGAAGGTCATTTCTAGCTCCTTGCTTCAGAGACAGATAGCCCCTGTACTAAACCAATAAATTTCATTAAAAATTGCACTTAACAGTTTTCATTTTTTCCCCTTCTGTGAAGATACTACCAAGGTTCAGTAGGAATTAGATTAAGACAAGTAGCTTCATCTCTACACCTCTTTTTCAGAACAAAGCAGAACACAAACACTGGCAGGAAATGGAGTTGTCTTTGCTCTTATCCTGGTCTTGCTGCTCCATTAAATGACATGTTGAAAGAGAATTCAATATTTTAATTGCATTTGGTGTTAATCAGACCCTTATAAATGCAGGTGAGATTACACATTTTCATTGTGTTCTTTTCCTTGTCTCATTAGTTATCCCTAATTTCCATGATTGTTAACATAACATTGATAAGTTCAGGAGGTGCCAGAAAAGATTATGTGTCAAGCCAGAGAAATGACTGCTTCATTTTTCAACTTTTTAACAGATAGTTCATTTTATAATATTGAAAGATAAATTTTTGCAGTTCAGACTTTTCTATTAATACTTTTTCTTTGAAAAATAGGTTTTTTTGACTATGTCTATCTCTAAGGGGGGAATTTAAGGGATTTCCTTAAGACTCTGAAATTGCTAGTCTTTTCAAGTTTGGGGCTTTTTTTAAGGTGACTTTAGTACCCTCTTACAGAAAAAGCCTATTTTAAAAATTTTACAGATTTCTTGATTATGCTTCTACTTTTTCTATGAGAACTTCAAGGCTTTTTTCCATTTGTCAGATGTATGTTAATTGCTGAAGATAAGCTCACCCAATTTTGTGGTTTGCTATCATACGGTATGATAAGGACAAGAACACAAAACAAAAAATCAATATGGCCTTTTAAAAAATATACTCTTTTTTAAAGAACAATATAGAATTTATTGAAGTTACTGTATTATAACAAAGTCAGATCACTCATTAATTTAAATAAAAATACATGATCCCCATCCTACAAAGAGATAATTCTAATTTGAAGGTGAATCTCAGCAACTGAACAGCAGTAGCAACAGCAGTCAATAAGTATCTCCTTGGAAACTATGTACCTAATATCATATTATACTAAAGATAAGGTTGCTGACCTCACAGAATATATGAGTCATTAGTAATCAATCAATAGCCTAGTGATTGTCATAAAATATTGAGGAATACTGGAAACTAACAAATGTCTATGCACATTGTTTATCTTGCCCTTCTGAGAGACTTGGAGAACTAGATGAGATTAGTTGGGAAAAGGGGTCTCATTTTGCCCAGAAAATCTTCAGAATCCAACATAGTTCTGGGCTAATCAGAGACTAAAGACTCTGTATAAGAAGTAGGTTTGAAAGTCAGGCAGTCTTATTTTAAAATTAGCATATTTTAGTCAAAAGTATGCAATTCATGATTAGCAGTCGGTTAGGAATTCCTGTAATGTCCTCTGATGCCAAATGACCACTAACATCCTATTTACTACTATGATGATTCCTTAATAAGAGGTAGAAGGCATATAGACATTTGACGGCTATAAAATAAATTGTAATCCAATGCCTATGATCTCTAAAAGTAAATCTTTTCTTCTTAAATATAAGAACTCACTGAATCAAATGAATGCTAATTAAAACAAATGTGGTATACATAAAACTGAGGTAAGATACCTCTTACAAGGGCTCCCCTTGTGGCTCAGCTGGTAAATAATCCACCTGCAATGCAGGAGACCCCAGTTCGATTCCTGGGTTGGGAAGATCCCCTGGAGAAGGAAATGGCAACCCACTCCAGTATTCTTGCCTGGAAAATTCTATGGATAAAGGGGAATGGTGGGCTATAGTCCAAAGAGTCAGACATGACTGAGTGACTTCACTTTCACTTTCACCTGAAATTTACACAGTATCTTAGGTTCAATTAGGAAAAAAAAAAAAAATTCAACTAGCAACAAAGTTTCTCTATGGGCTTCCTTTATGGCTCAGCTGGTAAAGAATCTGCCTGCAATGTGGGAGACCTGGTTTGACCCCTGGGTTGGGAAGATCCCCTGGAGAAGGGAAAGGCTACCCACTCCAGTATTCTGGCCTGGAGAATTCCATGGCCTTCATAGTCCATGGGGTCGCAAAGAGTCAGACATGATTAAGCAATTTTCACTCATTCACTCAAGATACCTCTAATTACATAGGAAATTTATAGAAGGATTGATTATTTAAAGAGAAGACTCATTTTTCCAGTAGCGCCACTGAAGAATGACATCTTCCTGAACCTGGGCCATCTTCTCCAATGAATACTGGTTACAACCAACCAATTTCCATTATGGTTTGAAAGGCTGCTACAAACCACTGAAATTCCTCCTTGAATAGGGAGCAACTCCTATTATGCTATTAATAGATTCCTTTGCCCTGGTGTCCTGTGGGTTTATTTCAATATGATCTCTGCAGATTCAAATTATAGCTCAGATTCACATTAGCTAACATTTCAGTAATCATATCAATTTCTTTTTCACCAACAGATTTCTTAATTTTATCAATATAGTTAGCTTCTTTGTGACTAAACACTTTGTCGGCTCTATTTTGCAAAACAATTTTTGTCTTTCTTCAGTACCAGCTGTGCCCCAGACCTTTAAGCCATTAGCTCTAACAGTTTGGCATGCTGTTCTTCCAACTCCTCCACTAGCCCCATGAACCAGAACACTTTCTCTAGCTTGCACATGGGCACTGAGGAGCAGAGCTCAAAAAAGCAGCAAAATATGGGATACCAATGACAGCTCCTTGTTTAAAACTCATTTTTCTGGCAGTTTGTAAACAGCGTAATCTCATGCCAGAGCATAATCTGCAGAGTCCTCAGAGATCATGCTGGTAGTGAACATTCTGTCACCTTTCTAAGAGCAAATCAAACAAAGATCTTGGTGGTAAGGAACTAGAAATCAGTCTGGGATACCATCAGGTCTAACCCTGGCACATCTCCACCCCGTCTCGGTGGTAGAACCAGGAGGGACAAGTAAGGCGCCTGCGTCGGTAAGGGACACACTAAGTCCAACCAGGGAAGGAAAGCTTCAGTGGAAATTCTGTCTACACCCCCATCTAGAATGGGGGTGGGGGGGACGCTTCCGGTGGAAAGAAGCCATGGCTTTGGATGCCGCTTTTTTTCTCTCTTATAGATGGGAGCTAGCAGTTCCAAAACCATTCCTTTAAAATGTATTTTAAAAAACAGCTGCGGCAAGTTTGATCCCCAGAGTTTAAAAAGGCATACCTGATCTTCTTCTGTGATACTGAATGACCACAGTATCCTTTGGAAGATGGGGAATGCTGGCCAGTTGAAGTCTCTCAATTACGATATTGTTTTACAACTAGATTGGTTCCATAGAAAACAAGAGAAATGGGTAGAAGTGATAAATATGTTACTCTTTTTCTCTCTGCAAGACACATGCCAGGCTTGTGTCCTAAGGATGCAGATTTGGGTGTAAAATCTTCAGTTGCCTCCTGTTCTTTTACTTTGCCCCTGTATCAGGGGCTCTCAACTGAACAGGCTGAGAATCAGGGCACCCTTTCAGGAGGGGTTGCCTCAATCTCGGTAAAAATTCACACAGCACCAATTGTGGTCAATACTATTGAGAGGATCCAAAAAATACATAGAAGCCTTTACGGGACTAACTTTACCTTATGAGCTTACTTGGAGAGATATAATGTATGTCTTGGGACAGACACTGATTCCCGACTCAAAAACTTGAGTTTTGGGGGAGGCTACTACCTTCAGAGATGAATGGTTTGAGTGTGAGACAAGGGGAAAGAGCGAACACGAAATAGCCCTTCTTCCTGCTGGGAGCCAAACGGTTCCCCTAACAGAGCCACTTTGCTGGATGTATTCTTGCAGGACTCAAGTGAGCACGTGCTAAGACTTTATATTAAGTTGGCTGACATAGAAGAGGGAGAGAAGGAAACTCCTGATAAACTCCTTGTATAGACTACAGGAGGCTCTCCACAAGTTTACTGACATTGATCTCAAAATTACAGAGGGAGAAATGATCTTAAAAGATAGATTTCTCTCTTAGTCAACTCCAGATATCTGCCATAAGTTACAAAAACAGGCGTATGGACCAAATCAGTCTTTAGATAATTTGTTGAAACTGGCTCAGATGGTATATTATGGTAGAGAATATGAGGAGGAAAATAATAGGAAAAAAGAACCAGGAAAAAGACTGAAGCCCCAACAATGGCTGATAGACATGCTCTGAAACAGCCTGAGAAAAATGCCCAGAGGAACCCAGGTGAAAAGGGATGGATTTGTTATTTCTGTGGAAAGGAGGGGCATCTCAAGTGGGATTGCCCTCAGGCATCTAAGTGATCCCCAGCTCCAGGTCCAGTCTGCAAGGGATCTTACTGGAGAAGAGACTGTCCTCTGAGGTGTAGGTCCCAGGGGTCAGACTCTCAAGACAATCAGGACTGAAGGTGCCCAGGGGTCCCCACACAAGCTCCTGTCCTAATCACACCCGAGGAACCCCAGGTATTAATAACTGTGGAGGGCTAGTCAGTCAATTTCTTTTGAACACTGGGGCAAATTTCTCCCTGTTTGCTAAAGCCCCTGGTCTGCTTTCCTCCCTATCCACTATCATAATGGGACTGTCTGGATGAGCCAAAGATTATTATGTCAGTCATCATTTAAGCTACAACTGGGACTCTGTGCTGTTTTCTCATGAGTTTCTAATCGTGCCAGAGTCTCCCTCACCCCTTCTGGGGAGGGATATACTGAACAAGGTCCAGGCCTCTATTTTTATGAATACGGAACCCACTTTTTCATGGAACAAACTGTAAATCCTAGAATGTGGACTGATGAAAAACTTTGGGTCGAGCACAAAATGCTGTTCCTATCTTTATCAAGCTCAATGACCCTCACCTATTTTCACTTCAAAAGCAGTATCCACTAAAGCCAGAGGTTAATGAATGGGCAAAATCTTACTGTACTGACTTCTCATGATGTAAGTGAGATCTTAAACTCTATAAAGTTCAGAGCAACGATGTTCCACATTTAAAGCTACTGTACCTCGATGGGTGTCAAAAGCTCTAAGAATAGAATATCACTTACACTGTTCCTAGAGATCCCAATCTTCAGAAAAAGTTGTAAAGGCTGATGGCATTATTAAAAGACACCTGTGTAAGCTAACTTAGGAAACACAAGACAGCTGGTTTACATTCTACCCATAGCTTTAATGAGGGCTCAAACTGCCCCTAAGAAGAAGGGACTGTCTCTCTGACAGACTGTTTTTGTGCACAGATATTGTCATAGATCCTGAAGCCTTAAAATTAAGTATGTGACTCAGCTTTTAGCTTTTCAACGGACATTACCAGGAGATTAACTCCTGAACCAGCCTTTGAGTCAAACAAGCTGGTGTTTGAGCCAGGAAATGAGATGGGCCTGAGAATCTATGTGGACTTACTTCTGCTGATTCCAAAAGTCCTGAGTCTGCCATTTGACCCTCAAGACAATGCCTTCCTGTCCTGGGCTTTTTCCTATGCTTCATTCCACAATTGGTCTAATTGCTAGGTCTAAGGAGCACTCCCCTCCTCATTAATTGAAAGCTTCCCATGGTAGGTTTCCCCACTTTAAGGAAAGGACTTTCTTCAACTCTGTGATGACATCTAACAATCCTAAGATGGACTGATGTAACTATGGACATAATGTGGCTTTTAATTTTGGTTTTAACTTGGTTTAATGACTATTTCTCCTTACATCTGTAACTGTTTGTTCTAACCGTCTGAAAGCTTTAAGTTACAAATGGTTGTCCAGGCTCCTACGAGTGCCATAACCTCCTCTAACTATTACTTGGGTCAAAGACCCTCTGAGGGTGAGGAGAATATGTTGTCTCAACAATTTAGGGACCACACCTCTCAACGGGAAGTAGTTATGGAGCAAAATCGACACCCCTTTCCCTTGGCAACACAATTCTCCTAAAAGAAAAGGAGGAAATGAGAGAGTCAATTCCTAGACAGGTTGATAAGAAGTCCAGTATCCCGGAGGAGGAGGAGAAGGGAATCTGGGGCTCTCGAAGCAGAGATATGGGTCTGGAATTCTCAAGGAGGAGGAAAGGACAAACATCTCTTTTTTCTCTACATTCCTAAGTCTTAGTCACATAAAATGTTTTTTTTTTTTTTTTCTTTAAGCCTGGAACTGATGATTACACAACAAACAACTCAGTTTAAACTCTGTACTAGGGATTATATAACAACAATGTACCCTGCTTGAGGACAGTTTCTCCTTCCTGAAGGTGAAGTCGCTCAGTCGTGTCCGACTTTGCAACACCATGGGCTGTAGCCTACCAGGCTCCTCCATCCATGGAATTTTCCAGGTGAGAGTACTAGAATGGGTTGCCATTTCCTTCTCTAGGATATCTTACCGACCCAGGGATCAAACCCAGGTCTCCTGCATTGCAGGCAGATGCTTTACCTTCTGAACCAGCAGGGAAGCCTGGTGAAAACCTTCTGGCTAATTCTGTTATCTTAAAATCTAAATTATGGGAGTGGTTTTAGTAAGATCTTTACAACCTTGAGACATTCTTTTGATTTATTGTAATAACAAATTAAAGTATATAACTCCCTTGCTAACACTAGCAAGGGGGGCATTCTCCATCCCCTTCTGATGTCTATATCTGTCCCATTTCTTACTTTAATAAAACTCTGCTACACAAAAGCTCTTGAGTGATCAAGCTTGGTCCCTGGTCCCAAAGGTAAATCTTCTTTGAAGATCATGAATTCAACATAGTTCACCAAGCTATCATCAGCAAGGCTTTTGCCTGTGCTCATGTGTCTTGCAAGGGCTTAGCTGTCTGTTTCTGGCCTGTAAATATGATTACACAATTTTAAGGTCCAAATTTTATCTCTCTGTCTTACAGTTTTG
This sequence comes from Bos javanicus, assembly GCF_032452875.1. Taxonomy (NCBI): domain Eukaryota; kingdom Metazoa; phylum Chordata; class Mammalia; order Artiodactyla; family Bovidae; genus Bos; species Bos javanicus. The sequence goes on along the minus strand of NC_083893.1, from coordinate 5,543,283 downwards.
AATTTTGAAACCAAGAACCGGATAATCTCATATTATTTTTCAAACCAACTTGCATTGTCTTCACTAATCCTATCTTTGAGATCCAACCTACCATGTTTGATTACTGGCATTCCTCAAAGCCACCGATAACATGGTGTCCCATCTTCCCAAAATAAGCGTTCCTGTTAAATATCATTAAAAAACCTACATGGCTTTGTTTCACTAAGAATTAAAGTTAGGTAATTCCTTATTATTAACTATAACTAACAGATCAGATCAGTCGCTCAGTCGTGTCCAACTCTTTGTGACCCCATGAATCGCAGCATGCCAGGCCTCCCTGTCCATCACCAACTCCCAGAGTTCACTCAGACTCATGTCCATCGAGTCAGTGATGCCATCCAGCCATCTCATCCTCTGTCATCCCCTTCTTCTCCTGCCCCCAATCCCTCCCAACATCAGAGTCTTTTCCAATGAGTCAACTCTTCGCATGAGGTGGCCAAAATACTGGAGTTTCAGCTTTAGCATCATTCCTTCCAAAGAAATCCCAGGGCTGATCTCCTTCAGAATGGACTGGTTGGATCTCCTTGCAGTCCAAGGGACTCTCAAGAGTCTTCTCCAACACCACAGTTCAAAAGCATCAATTCTTCTGTGCTCAGCCTTCTTCACAGTGAGAAAAATATAAGCTCCTCCAGTTTGGCCAGAATTATTTTGTATCTTACAAGAAAAATAGCTTGAATTACCAGAAAGATGAATAACTTTGTCCTTTTTTGCTTTTATGAATTTAGAGCTTTTAAAACATTTAAAACTTTATTTTTCAAATTATATCTCTAGATAGAATCAGAATTGAGATCAAGAAATAGAGCATTATCAGCCCCTCATTCCCCTACGTCCTACCTCCCAGCCAAAAATAATAACTGTTCTGATTAGTTTTTCCTATTTTTGGAGATTATATAAATGGACTTAAATAAATTGTGTGTGTGTGTGGTTTTTTTTTGTATGAATTCATTTGCTCACATGTATTAATGTATGTACTGTTGCTGGACACTGAAATATTTTGCAGATTTTTGATATTGAAAATAATTAACATATCTATAAATAGTGGATTTTTTTTTTTTACATATCTCTTATGAACATCTGTATACAGTTTTACTGGGCAAAACCTTAGGAGGTGAAATAATTAATAGAGGATATATTTATGTTCACACATAGTGAAGTGAAGTGAAATTAAGGTCACTCAGTCTTGTCTGACTCTGACCCCATGGACTGTAGCATGTCAGGCTCCTCTATCCATGGAATTCTCCAGGCAAGAATACTGGAGTGGGTGGCCATTTACCTCTCCAGGTGGTCGTCCAAACCCAGGGTTCGAACCTGTGTCTCCTGTGGCTCCTGCATTGCAGGTGAATTCTTAACCATTTGAGCCACCAGGGTAGATGATGTCAAACCATTTTCCAAAATACTGTATTAACTTATATATCATCAGCAATATTTGAGAATTCTAGATGTTTTGAAATTTGGTTTTGTCTTTTTTATTTTAGCTATCCTAATGAGCAAGTGGTGATTTCATACTGTTTATTCTATAATTCCCTAATGGTTAATAAAATCGGATGCCTCTTTATACACTTTTTGCTGATTTTTGTCTTTATGCAGTGTCTATTCCAGTCTGATTCCTATCTTTTTTGTCTTGAGCTCTTTGTTTTGCTTTCACTCATCCATTTGATATTGACTTGTAGCCGGAGATCCAACCAGTCCATTCCGAAGGAGATCAGCCCTGGGATTTCTTTGGAAGGAATCATGCTAAAGCTGAAACTCCAGTACTTTGGCCACCTCCTGTGAAGAGTTAACTCATTGGAAAACTCTGATGCTGGGAGGGATTGGGGGCAGGAGGAGAAGGGGATGACAGAGGATGAGATGGCTGGATGGCATCACTGACTCAATGGAAGTGAGTCTGAGTGAACTCCAGGAGTTGGTGATGGACAGGGAGGCCTGGCGTGCTGTGAATCATGGGGTCGCAAAGAGTCAGACACGACTGAACTGAACTGAACTGAATTCTCAGATATACAGTGATTTATATACTAACCAATGTAAACTATATTCTCTTTATGTACATAGTCTTGCTCCAGGCCTGCTGGTTTGCATTAATGTAAATTCATCAGAATTATTAGGGAGAGTCATCCATTCTTTGTGACTTATTTGAAAATAAATTTTCTTCATAATATATTTTATGGAGATCTAGTACTTTACCCTTCTTATCGGCAGTACTAATAGGTAATTCAAAATTAAAGTGTATTAGAGTGGTATGAATAAAAACATTTTTTAAAGCTAATTTTTTGCTAGGATTGGTGTTACAGGTCAGCAGTATCAGGTCAGTACAACACAAAATCAAATGGAGGTTTAAAAAATTTCAGGACAATATGACAAAAGTAACACTTATTTGTCTGAATTATCATTGAAATTAAATTTTCAATGCAGTTCTCACTTTCAGGAGAATTCTGATTGAGTGTCAGTATTCCTACCAGGTGGTGGAAGATATGGTCCTTGAAACATAATATAGGAATGTATATATAACCATCACTGCTCAACAACATATAAAATTTGCTATGAGAAAATGCAAGCTTGATTCAAAAGATAATATTCTGCACCCATATCCTGGATTGTTAGACATTTAATCATCTGAAATACATTTCTAATGTCACTAAAGTGTGATCAGACTTTAAAATAGATGGGCCATCAACTAATTTAGGAAAGGCAAATGGCCTGGCAATTCACCAAACACACTATTTTTCTTCATATACATGTCTTTTACAACACATAATAAGACCTCAAACATTTTATTTTAAGGAAATTTCAAATTATGAGAGCTATTTTACTCTACTTTTAAGGACTCAAACTTTTCTCATTCTTAAAACATTTATAACCTGAAAAAAAAAAATGCTCCCATTCCTATTTTAAGCAATAAAAAGTCAATTCTTAATTAAGCTAAATTTAAACCAACAAGTGTAAATTGAATTATTATTATGTGAATAAGATGATTTTAGATCTCTCTTCTGGACAATAAAAAGACTTATTTTTTTGAAGAGAAGGGAAAAAGGAAAAGAGTAAAATTTATATATAATTTTTAGTACAGAATTATTTTATGTGGACAATCTATTGTGGCTACAAAGATCAATGTGGCCTTGTTCATTTATATTACTAGCAGCAACACTATAATTTTGTACTTGTTCAGACCAAAGGGCACAAATGTTATACATCAGAAACTGGTGATAGTATTTCATTCATATCTTTCAACTTGTACAGGGGGGAAAAGCAGGTTTCCAATGTATAGACTCTTAGAAACAGAGTAGTTAGTTTGGATGTACCCCACAGAATTCCAATATAGACATAAGATCTCTTCTAATTATACATAAGATACAATAATATAAAAACAGTTACAGGGAGAGATGACCAAAAATAAAAGTGAAATAGCTCAAGAAAATCACAGAAAACATTAGCATGCCACATATGTATAATGTTTATATTCTAAAATTGCTAATGATAAACCCAGCATTTGACTTTGAGACTGTAGCTGATAAATCAACAGGAAAACATTGTTAACTGCGGTGTAATCTATTACCATGTAACAAAAATACACCAGTTAGAAAAAATAGAAAAAAATACTTGTCTTGATATTTGGTTTCTCCAGAGCAGTTAAATCAATGAAAAACTATGACAGACACATAATGTTGATACAGATATCACTAAATCTAAGCTCCAATTTTGGCAAGAAGGGGAATTACCAGAGAAATGGTATGTTATGTCACTCTCAGGACTGTACTCAAGCCCAAGAGAGTTTAATTAAAACATATTTTTCCTATCTGAAAATAAATAATGCATTCAAGTATTACACAGAAAGCCTTAATTAAACATGTTAAAAAGCATATATACATGTAAAAATAAATACAATTTCAAACAACAATTTAAGACATTAAGCACAATGTTCCTATAATGTCATTAAGTTTATGAGAAAGCATGATACCTACTTTGATAAAATTTGAATTCTAGGAGAGAAAACAAGCACATAGATATAGGATAACAATATAATGTCTAAATTATATAAACATATAATTATGTATATTAATATATATAGAAATTCAGCTATAGGGTTATATACCAAGAAGGCAATGAGCTTTCAGGCACCTATGTGCCTTTGCTCAAGGGTCAAACCATAGAAGGTTAGAAGGTATGGTAATCATGAAGGAAACCAGTGGTTAGTAAGATCTCCTGAGAAATACCACTCTCTTGAAACAATGAATAGTGTTTGTATAATGCTGGGTTTTCCAGTGCTGGCAAACGGGAATCCAAATTCTATTTCATGGGACCTTAATTTGGACTGGTACTTGTTTACATCTCTATTATAGAGAGCAACTAGGGATAAAATTGTCATAAAATATTTGATCAGCTTCGCAATCTATAAATGTTTCTTTGGGTTTCAGAATTAAGTAATCTAGACTATTTGACCTTTAAAATGTAGTTCTCAAATATAACAATTCTCTTAAGATACTTGGCTATTTTTTTTTCCCCTGTGCCATTGTTTTCCTAAGGTAAATAACATACAAAGCATCGAAATCAGTTAAACACGTTTAAGGGCACCTAGTACTAAAGGCGATGGCACCCCACGCCAGTACTCTTGCTGGAAAATCCCATGGATGGAGGAGCCTGGTAGACTGCAGTCCATGGGGTCGCGAAGAGTCGGACATGACTGAGCGACTTCACTTTTCACTTTCATGCATTGGAGAAGGAAATGGCAATCCACTCCAATGTTCTTGCCTGGAGAATCCCAGGGACAGGGGAGCCTGGTGGGCTGCCGTCTATGGGGTCGCACAGAGTCAGACACGACTGAAGCGACTTAGCAGCAGCAGCACTAGAGAAGAATTTGCATAAGAGAAGACAACCATGGCCCTAAGTGATAAAGTGCAATGTTCTATAGAGTTAAGGGCAGACTTGGGACTGAATCCAAGTGATCTGAGTCCAGTTCAAGTACTTCTACCCAGAAAGTGTCAAAGTACTATCTCTAGGCCAGACTAGCTTCACTAGCTGCACATGTTGGGCAGGTTACATATTATGTGTGTGGCTCCATAGTCTTATCTGTGAATTGAAAAGAATAATAGTAGCTACCTCATGAGCTTTCTGAGGGGAATACCTGAGTTAATTTCTGACAACTGTCTAGAGTGCTTAGCATAGGGTAAGCATGGGGTAATGGTTTATTGTTAGTACCATTTTTGACATAAGCCAGTAAAATATGCTACACAGGGGTAAAACACATGAAACCCTCATGGGTGTGCTGGAATTGTTTTCTGTCATATCCCGATAAGGAGGCAGAGGCCTAGGGACCAGGATCCCCCAGAGACCCTTATTTTGTCTAGAAGCAGATTATATTGCTCTCTGCATTGCTGATCTTGCATATGTCTAGACTTTTTGCCGTTAAGGAAATCTGCATTCTCTAATCATGGCTGTGAGCTTTCTTGGTGGCTCAGTGGTAAAGAATCTGCCTACCAATGAGGAGAGACGGGGGTTCAATCCCTGGGTTGTGAAGATCCCCTGGAGAAGGACCTGGTGTATCAGAATTTTGGGGGGCCTTTTTAAATATCAGATCAGATCAGATCAGATCAGTCGCTCAGTCATATCCGACTCTTTGCGACCCCATGAATTTTAGCCTGCCAGGCCTCCCTGTCCATCACCAACTCCTGGAGTTCACTCAGACTCACGTCCATCGAGTCACTGATGTCATCCAGCCATCTCAATCTCTGTTGTCCCCTTCTCCTCCTGCCCCCAATCCCTCCCAGCATCAGAGTCTTTTCCAATGAGTCAACTCTTCGCATGAGGTGGCCAAAGTACTGGAGTTTCAGCTTTAGCATCATTCCTTCCAAAGAAATCCCAGGGCTGATCTCCTTCAGAATGGACTGGTTGGATCTCCTTGCAGTCCAAGGGACTCTCAAGAGTCTTCTCCAACACCACAGTTCAAAAGCATCAATTCTTCAGTGCTCAGCTTTCTTCACAGTCCAACTCTCTCATCCATACATGACCACAGGAAAAACCATAGCCTGGACTAGACGAACCTTTGTTGGCAAAGTAATGTCTCTGCTTTTGAACATGCTATCTAGGTTGGTCATAACTTTCCTTCCAAGGAGTAAGCGTCTTTCAATTTCATGGCTGCAATCACCATCTGCAGTGATTTGGGAGCCCAGAAAAATAAAGTCTGCCACTGTTTCCACTGTTTCCCCATCTATTTCCCATGAAGTGATGGGACCAGATGCTATGATCTTCGTTTTCTGAATGTTGAGCTTTAAGCCAACTTTTCCACTCTCCACTTTCACTTTTATCAAGAGGCTTTTGAGTTCCTCTTCACTTTTTGCCATATGGGTGGTGTCATCTGCATATCTGAGGTTATTGATATTTCTCCCGGCAATCTTGGTTCCAGCTTGTGTTTCTTCCAGCCCAGCGTTTCTCATGATGTACTTTGCATGTAAGTTAAATAAACAGGGTGACAATATACAGCCTTGACGAACTCCTTTTCCTATTTGGAACCAGTCTGTTGTTCCATGTTCAGTTCTAACTGTTGCTTCCTGCCCTGCATACAAATTTCTGAAGAGGCAGATCAGGTGGTCTGGTATTCCCATCTCTTTCAGAACTTTTCCACAGTTTATTGTGATCCACACAGTCAAAGGCTTTGGCATAGTCAATAAAGCAGAAATAGATGTTTTTCTAGAACTCTCTTGCTTTTTCCATGATCCAGCAGCTGTTGGCAAGTTGATCTCTGATTCCTCTGCCTTTTCTAAAACCAGCTTGAACATCAGGAAGTTCATGGTTCACATATTGCTGAAGCCTGACTTGGAGAATTTTGAGCATTACTTTACTAGCTTGTGAGATGAGTGCAATTGTGTGGTAGTTTGAGCACTCTAAGATAGATTCTGACATGCTCTCTTTGAAGACTGAGAAAGGATGGTATAGACCCACAGTGAGCATCCTGCCAAATGGTTGTAGCTGATACTGATGATCACTGATGATGTGTGAGGAATGAAATATTTTTAAAAACCACAGTTTATAGCCAAGAAAAATGAATATACTAACACATATTTTTTTCTAAATTTATATTTGAGATTTACATTTAGATCAACATAAGAGGAATGGATAGCAATGAAGGGTAGTAGCTTTGAAAATAAAAGCTTTCATATTCTATTACTATTGGTGATGCACCCTGCCCCAGCTTTAAGATTTTCTTTTACTGTGATAAAATATACATCACATAAAATTCATGATTTTAAGCATTTTTTACTGTAAAATTCAATAACATTAAGTACATTTACGTTGTTCTGCTACCATCACCACTACTCATGTCTAGAACTTTTTCATCATCCTGAATTGAATCTCTGTAATCACTAAACAATAAGTCTCTAGTATCCCCTTCTCATAAATCCTGGAAACCACCACTCTATTTTCCTTTTTTATGAACTCCAGGAGCCTGCTGCTGCTGCTGCTGCTAAGTCGCTTCAGTTGTGTCCAACTCCGTACAACCCCAGAGATGGCAGCCCACCAGGCTCCCCTGTCCCTGGGATTCTCCAAGCAAGAACACTGGAGTGGGTTGCCATTTCCTTCTCCAATGCATGAAAGTGAAAAGTGAAAACGAAGTTGCTCAGTCGTGTCCGACTCCTAGTGATCCCATGGACTACAGCCTACCAGGCTCCTCCGTCCATGGGATTTGCCAGACAAGAGTACTGGAGTGGGTTGCCATTGCCTTCTCCTCCAGGAGCCTAATACAAGTGAAATTATATAGTATCTTTTCTTCTGTTTTGGGCTTATTTCACTTAACATCTTTAAGATGTAGCATATGCTATAATTCCTTCTTTTTTAAGCCAGATAATTTTCCAACATACCACATTTTGTTTATACACTTAACCATTAATGGGTATATAGATTGTTTCCACCTTTAAGCTATTGTGAATAATGCTGCTATGAACACTGATGTACAAATTCCTGTTTGAGTTCCTGCTTTAAATTTTCTTGGGTATGTGGGGTGATACATTTAATGCACATTAATTCTTATATTAAAGACTGAAGACCCATGGGCAGAGGAGTGTGATGGATTACAGTCCATGGGATTGCAAAAGTCGAACATGACTGAGAGACTAACACTTTAACTTCCACAGTGGATACTGAATTTGCTTTCAGTGATTATTCCTTCTTTCCTTATTTGGGATATGACAGTTTATTTTGCATCTAAAACACTTAGCAAATATGTGAAGTTGGAATGGTTTTGAACTGTCAGAGGATTTCAAATTCTGGTCTTTTTTCGGTCTGGTGCTTCTGGCTTAATGTTAAAATCATTAAGAGAGGATATTGTACCATGTTGCATGTTCATATATTCAACACGCTTTGCAAAATCAGAGTTTTTATGGTACTCCATTTAAAGTTGTGGTGCTATTTTTAATACAATTGTTAAAACTCACCAGTGTAAATATCAGGAACTTTGTTTCTTATATTCTTTATATCAGAGTCATTCCCTGTATATTGATTTATGCAAATATATCACTGACATTGTCTCCGATGTGTACTGCAAGTTTGTAGAAATGCAAAATGTTTTCAAGAACTGATAGAAAGACATCAGAAAACAGTCTACAAAAGGATTCAATAAAACCAATTTGTGTTAAAAAAATTAAAAAAAAATAAAGACTGAAGAGAAGAAATACAATTTTATTTCCTTCTCCTTCTCCGTCTCTTTGCAATTAAAATTGGTGTGATCAATGAAAATTAATTCGGTAGAATCAGTTGTGATAGAGATACCATCATTAAACTATAGTAAATGTAGCAGATAGTCCATAATTGATTCTTTTGCTCTGTTTCCTTTGACATAATCCAAGAGTTACTTTAACATGTTGTGAACATTTGAATTATTGAGCCAGAATCCAAATGTCTACATGTGTCCATAAATAAAAGACTTAATAATTACTTGTTTTTTTTTGTTCTGGTTTATTAGAATGTTAACTTTATAAGGGCAGAGGGACAGTCTGTTTTTCTTGCCTCTGTATTTCCAGCACACACCAGGTACACGATGTATATTTTCTAAAAAGAACTTTAAATAATTTGTCTGTAAGCAAATAAGATATGCCATTTCAGAGCACACATATATCTACATATACAACTTTCTTTCTTATATCACTTATATTTGATAATTAATTTCAATAATGTTCTCTCTGTGTTGCCTTTCTCTTAACGTATTTTTAGTAATGCTTTTAATCCTTTGTCCATATTTGAAATTAGTAAGTATAGCTTTAGACTTGATATTTCAGTCATATTTTTTAAGTCAATCCATAATATGGTTCCTCTTTCTCTTCCTGTACATAATACAATTTTTAAAATTTATTATTTATCTTTATCCATTTAATGAGCAACTAAAACAAATTAAGTTGCATGTATGGTACATAAATCTAACATTATCAAATATTAGACAATAAGTGGTAAAAAGTATTTTTCACAATCATAGGCTACTTCCCTATATTTTTAAATCATCTTTCTGCCAAGATCAGGGCTTGGCTGGCCCTGATCCAGGGTTATTTCTAGTAACATTTTTCTGCTGCTCTAAGTATGAATTGAAAACTGCTCAACTTACTTTCATTCCAATTAAATTTGGAAAGGAGAAACTTCCAGTGTTCAAGGCTAAAGGCAGCATCTGCAAATGTTCACCACTGAAGATTTATTACCTTCATCACTTCCTAAGGTCCTGTCCTCCTAACACTGTTCCACTAACACACCCTGTACTTTGTTTCTTCTGGGTTTGGCTTTGTGTTTCTTCGGCTTAAACTATCCTACTCATTTGTTTCACTTTGAGAAAGTCCAATGACTCTGTATTTGTGTGTGTTCAGTCATGTCCAACTCTGTGTGACCCAATAGACTCTAGCCCACCAGGCTCCTCTGTCAACGGGATTTTCCAGGCAAAAATACTGGAATGGTTCATCATTTCCTTCTCTAAAATGTACCCTTGTCCCTAGCCTGAATAATCCACTGATCAATTGAAAAAAGGAATGTCCTACAGAATTCTTGGTAGTCCTAAAGAAACAGTCAATCACATCCCTGTTTACATCATCAAAAGATGTCCATGAGTTCTCTCTATTTCTTCTCTCACCACCCAGATATTTATTCCTACGTAAATCTTCACACATCCTAATGTGACTCAGTTTCTCATTTCACCTTTTCCACCACCAACATTTTACCAGGATTCCACAGAACTGATTGTCCATCATCATTAATATTCTCTAAATATTCAACTTCCTTCTCCATATTACTATTACTTTTTGATTTCTGCCACCCTGTCCATCTCCTCTACATAAGATACTGCTTTCCAAGACTGTCTCAAAAAGTAACTCCTGTTCTGGACATAACACAATGCCTAGAGGTAGATAAGTGGCAGGTAGCCTTCTGTCTCTGAATCATTGCTTTTAGAACTTTATTTCATCTCCTTTGCCATCTTCTGAAGTAAATGCCATCATCAGATAATATCAGCCACTTGATTATCTTATTGCTGACATTTACAGGTCTTGAATAATCCCCTTTATTAATGGACTATTTTAGCATTTGGCTAATTTTTACTCCACTACTATATACTTCCCCATGCCCGAGGCCAGGGGCAGCCACTGGGAGGAGCAACCCCACATCCAAGGAGCCGTGGATGCGTGGGCACAGCAGGGCCTAGAGGAGCTATTCCACGTTCAAGGTCAGGAGGGGCAGCGGTGAGGAGATACCCTTCATCCAAGGTAAGGAGCAGCGGCTGCACTTTGCTGGAGCAGCCGTGAAGTGATATCCCATGTCAAGGTAAGACAAACCCAAGTAAGATGGTAGGTGTTGCAAGAGGGCATCAGAGGGCAGACACACTGAAACCATACTCACAGAAAACTAGTCAATCTAATCACACTAGGACCACAGCCTTGTCTAACTCAATGAAACTAAGCCACACCTGTGGGGCCACCCAAGACAGGCGGGTCATGGTGGAGAGGGCTAACAGAATGTGGTCCACTGGAGAAGGGAATGGCAAACCACTTCAGGATTCTTGCCTTGAGAACCCCATGAACAGTATGAAAAGGCAAAATGATAGGACACTGAAAGAGGAACTCCCCAAGTCAGTAAGTGCCCAATATGCTACTGGAGATCAGTGGAGAAATAACTCCAGAAAGAATGAAGGGATGGAGCCAAAGCAAAAACAACACCCAGTTGTGGATGTGACTGGTGATAGAAGCAAGGTCCAATGTTGTAAAGAACAATATTGCATAGGAACCTGGAATGTCAGGTCCATGAGTCAAGGCAAATTGGAAATGGTCAAACAGGAGATGGCAAGATTGAATGTTGACATTCTAGGAATCAGTGAAATAAAATGGACTGGAATGGGTGAATTTAACTCAGATGACCATTATATCTACTACTGCGGGCAAGAATCCCTTAGAAGAAATGGAGTAGCCATCATGGTCAACAAAAGAGTCTGAAATGCAGTACTTGGATGCAATCTCAAAAATGACAGAATGATCTCTATTTGTTTCCAAGGCAAACCATTCAATATCACAGTAATCCAAATCTATGTCCCAACCAGTAATGCTGAAGAAACTAAAGTTGAATGGTTCTATGAAGATCTACAATACCTTTTGGAACTAACACTCCAAAAATATGTCCTTTTCATTATAGGGGACTGGAATGCAAAAGTAGGAAGTCAAGAAACACCTGGAGTAACAGGCAAATTTGACCTTGGAATACAGAATGAAGCAAGGCAAAGACTAATAGAGTTTTGCCAAGAAAATGCACTGGTCATAACAAACACCCTCTTCCACAACACAAGGGAAGCCTCTACACATGGACATCACAAGATGGTCAACACCTAAATCAGATTGATTATATTCTTTGCAGCCAAAGATGGAGAAGCTCTATACAGTCAGCAAAAACAAGACCGGGAGCTGACTGTGGCTCAGATCATGAACTCCTTATTGCCAAGTTCAGACTGAAATTGAAGATAGTAGGGAAAACCACTAGGCTATTCAGGTATGACCTAAATCATATCCCCTATGATTACACAGTGTAAGTGAGAAATAGATTTAAGGGACTAGATCTGATAGATAGAGTGCCTGATGAACTATGGAATGAGGTTCGTGACACTGCACAGAAGACAGGGATCAAGACCATCTCCATGGAAAAGAAATGCAAAAAAGCAAAATGGCTGTCTGGGGAGGCCTTACAAATAGCTGTGAAAAGAAGAGAAGCAAAAAGCAAAGGAGAAAATGACAGATATAAGTATCTAAATGTAGAGTTCCAAAGAATAGCAAGGAGAGATAAGAAAGTCTTCCTCAGTGATCAATGCAAATAAATAGAGGAAAACAACAGAATGGGAAAGACTAGAGATCTCTTCAAGAAAATTAGAGATACCAAGGGGACATTTCATGCAAACATGGGCTTGATAAAGGAGAGAAATGGTATGGACCTACCAGAAGCAGAAGATGTTAAGAAGAGGTGGCAGGAATACATGGAAGAAGTGTACAAAAAAGATCTTCATGACCCAGATAATCACGATGGTGTGATCACTCACCTAGAGCCAGACATCCTGGAATGTGAAGTCAAGTGGGCCTTAGAAAGCATCACTATGAACAAAGCTAGTGGAGGTGACAGAATTCCAGTTGAGCTATTTCAAATCATGAAAGATGATGCTGTGAAAGTGCTTCACTCAATATACCAGCAAGTTTGGAAAACTCAGGAGTGGCCACAGGACTGGAAAAGGTCAGTTTTCATTCCAATCCCAAAGAAAGGCAATGCCAAAGAATGCTCAACCTCTGCACAATTGTACTCCTCACACACTAGTAAAGTAATGCTCAAAATTCTCCAAGCCAGGCTTCAGCAATATGTGAACCGTGAACTTCCAGATGTTCAAGCTGGTTTTGGAAAAGGCAGAGGAACCAGAGATCAAATTGCCAACATCAGTTGGATCATTGGAGAGTTCCAGAAAAACATCTATTTCTGCATTATTGACAATGCCATAGCCTTTGACTGTGTGGATCACAATAAACTGGAAAGTTCCGAAAGAGATAGGAATACCAGACCACCTGACCTGCCTCTTGAGAAACCTATATGCAGGTCAGGAAGCAAAAGTTAGAACTGGACATGGAACAACAGACTGGTCCAAATAGGAAAAGGAGTACGTCAAGGCTGTATATTGTCACCCTGATTATTTAACTTATATGCAGAGTACATCATGAGAAACGCTGGGCTGGAAGAAGCACCAGCTGGAATCAAGATTGCCAGGAGAAATATCAATAACCTCAGATATGCAGATGACACCACCCTTATGGCAGAAAGTGAAGAGGAACTCAAAAGCCTCTTGATGAAGGTGAAAGAGGAGAGTGAATAAGTTGGCTTAAAGCTCAACATTCAGAAAACGAAGATCATGACATCTGGTCCCATCACTTCATGGGAAATAGATGGGGAAACAGTGTCAGACTTTATTTTTCTGAGCTCCAAAATCACTGCAGATGGTGACTGCAGCCATAAAATTAAAAGATGCTTACTCCTTGGAAGGAAAGTTATGACCAACCTAGATAGCATATTGAAAAGCAGATCTGTCTAGTCAAGGCTAAGGTTTTTCCAGTGGTCATGTATGGATTTGAGAGTTGGACTGTGAAGAAAGCTGAGTGCCAAAGAATTGATGCTTTTGAACTGTGGTGTTGGAGAAGACTCTTGAGAGTCCCCTGGACTGCAAGGAGATCCAACAACTCTATTCTGAAGATCAGCCCTGAGATTTCTTTGGAAGGAATGATGCTAAAGCTGAAACTCCAGTACTTTGGCCACCTCATGCGAAGAGTTGACTCATTGGAAAAGACTCTGATGCTGGGAGGGACTGGGGGCATGAGGAGAAGGGGACGACAGAGGATGAGATGGCTGGATGGCATCACTGACTCGATGGACGTGAGTCTGACTGAACTCTGGGAGTTGGTGATGGACGGGGAGGCCTGGCGTGCTGCGATTCGTGGGGTCGCAAAGAGTCGGACACAACTGAGTGACTGAAGTGAACTGAACTGAACTGAAATATATATTTTATTAGCATAAGTGGTCATGTAAAAATCTACAGAGGCATTCTATTCATAGCAGCACTTGATTACTCCCTCTTTCATCAATCTAGTTCTTATGAGGCTCAGGGACTCCACATTTTCCTACTGTTCCTGCTACCTCACGGCAGCTATTTCTCAGCATCAGTTGCTGAATCCTCTTCCAGATCTCCAAGTGTTGACTTCCCAAGGATTAGCCTTTTGGACTTTTTCCACCTACACCCATTTTCTTGATATCATGATTTCAATCTGGTCTATGATTTCTTTCCGTCCTCTAAATCAAAATCTGTAACTGTCCTGCAAGAATCATACTTGCATATTGAAAAAGCCTCAGAAACATACAATTTCCAAAAATGAACTCTTGATTTCTGCACCACAGTACCTGAGGGAGTAATGGGGACCCGTGTAATGGGGACCTGTTCAGAACAAAACCCTTTGAGCCATCCTTGATTTTCTCTAATGCACCACATATTTATATAATACATCAGCAAATCCTCTGGGCTTTCTTTTTATTTCCTTCTTATCATCTTCACTTTCTACCACCATGGTTTAAGCCTGGACTAGTGATGCATTGGGCTCTGTTTCTACTCTCATCCATAACACTGTGTACCTTTCCCCACTCCTCACCCTGCACAGCATTCAAAATAATCCCTTTGTATTGGATTATGTCACACTTCTAGACAGAACCATTCAAAGACTTTCATTCAAAATACATCAAGGATAAAAACCATATCCTAGTCCTGGGCTGCATTTCCAGTCTCATCCCCAGCCAGGCTTTTTAGTCACATTGAAAACCAAATTTCCTCCATCTTTAGAGACTTTATTTCAGAATGCCCAGAATGCATCTTACCTAGAAACACACAAGTCTTGCTCTTAACATGACATTGGATCTATAATTTGTTTCTGCTACTAGTTTGTTTGCATTATCAGGGTGAGGAATTTGGGGGTCTTTGTTTGATTATCTTTCAGTTGCTCTATGTCCAGCTTCTAGAACAATGCAGACTATAAACATTCACAAATTATTTACCAACTAAATGGATGGACTGAATCAATCCTTTATAAGACTAAACTGTAAAATAATATAAACATCAACAAAGGACTGTTATTTGTTAATCATAATACAAATTGGATATAATGTGTTGGCTTAAATTTGTAGACCAATTTTAGTTATAACTGGTGATTCAAATCAAGAATCAGAATCTGGCACTGTGAAAGAGATATTTCGCAAGTACACACACATGCTTTATTTGCTTGATTTTTCTTTCTTAAGAATGTTTGTGAGATGATAAAAATCACATGTAAGGAGAGCTCAATCATGATGATCCTGATAATAGGGAAAGAAAGGCAGTTATCTACTCATGTGCCAAATGAGAAGCAATCAACAGCTGGATTTTCTTAGAGATATTTCGGTTTTATGTTTTTACATTAATAGCTATTTTAAAATTTGATATTTAAAATAGCTTCAGAAAAATAACTCTAATAAAGTCTTATAGCATATAAAAATTCCCTTAGCATAACGCAATATATACAAATTTATTTCTTAGTTATAAAACACTCTTCAGATTTTTGTACTGCTAACTATTGAACACATATTTGGTAATTAACTAAAGAAAAATTTTAAATTAGCAACTTTAATCTTAGATGTACTTTTAAACTACCACAAAATGAGCAAAATATTTCTGACCTATCAAGGTTTTTACAAATCTTTACCAAAGTACTGATGTTAGTAGCATTAATTTTCACATTGATTTAACTAACATTTTGAATTTTTAAAAATAATTGATAAAAAAATACAAAATTTATTTCATTACTTCTTCAATTAGAAAATAACAATTTTATATTTGCTATAAGACTCCATTCTGAGAATCTTTGGAATTATTTTAAATCAAACCTTAATATAAAAGGCATACAACTCTATTAGGTAAACATACATCTTAATATTTTAATCTATGTGAAATATCATAAGAAATTTGTTTCTATTTTTATAGTGAAAATAAAGCACAAAAGTTACTCAGCATTCACCTCATAATTAATCTGTATTTAGTTTGACTAATTAAACTCATATATCTGTAAGCTTCAGATTTTCATTTAAACAATGCAAGTATGCATTCAGTTAATATAAATTATATGGCTATAGTTTATTTGCAAAATGTAAGCTATTTGTTTTCACTTTTAATTCTGTATCTTAACAAATGTTCTCATACCTTAACTCTTAGCACAGAAGCAAACATCCTTGCATCTTCAGACACACCTCCAATGTAGAATTTTTTCTGAAACACTGGGGGATGATCATTTTCATCCTGAATCTCAATATACACTTTAGCTGTATTGCCTGGAAGATAACAAATAATATATATTTTATTGATGGTTACTCACTGGAAAAAGATGGAATGGAGTAGACACATACCTTTTTTTTTTTTTTTGGAACAATGTAAATAACTTAATTCAGATAGTCATTCCTATTTGGCATGCTTAATACCCTATACCCACAGAGGACACTGATAATGATGTTTCTGGAATCATGATGTTAAATTGCTGCTATTTCTTTTAATTATAATGTCTTCTTAATTTATTTCACTGGGTTTAATAAGCACTAAAGTATTGTGTGTTTTGCTAATTTTAATAAAACAACTCAACCATTTGTATTCACAATTACTTCACACACATTATCAAATTACATCAAAATGACACAAATATATTAAACAACTTATGAAATAATAAAGTCTGCTATAAATTTTAAAAATTTATTCTTCAGTATGTAACTAGCAATGATATTTTCTTAGCTTAAAGTGCAGCATATATATGTAGTATGTGTGTGTATGCTCAGCCACATCCCACTCTGCTACCCTATGGACTATAGCCCACCAGCTCCTCCGCCCATGGGATTCTCCAGGCAAGAATGCTGGAGTAGGTTGCCATGCCCTTCTCTGGGGTATCTTCCAGACCCAAGGATCAAACCCATGTCTCCTGTGTCTCCTGCATTGCAGGTGGATTCCTTACTGCTGAACCACCCAGGAAGCCTGTATATGTACATTTGTAGTATATACTACATATATATGTACATATATAGTATATACATGTGTAACATATATATATATACACACACACATACAGTATACAATGGTTGGGTGAGGGACTTATTCCCACCAAGGTAAAACAAGTTTTACTGTGTATCATAGACTATGCTGCATTTATTGAAAAAGATATAAGTGGAGAGATGAGTATTATAATGCTTATAAATACTGGGTTTTATAATTTAAACCTCATTAAACATACAATAAGGAATACATTTCTTCATCACGTGTTTAATTTAACTCCTTCAATCATCACACCTTTAAGGAAAAAATCTTTTATTAGTGCACAAATAACCATTTAACAAAGAATCTGATAAAAATAACTTACAAATTAGATAAAAAGAGGAATATGTGGTAAGCATTTTGTAAAATGCAGATTTAAATTACAAAAAATATTCTGATGTACCTAAGTAAACTTTTCTCATGCATTTCATGTAGGATCAAATATAGTGCAACTGATCTACAAACTATTAGGCACACCTGGCTTTTATTACTTCACTGTATCCTCAACCATAACAAATTAACATGAAGCTACGGGCACAGTGGGTAGATCATAGTTGTATAATATTTCTGTGTCAACTGAATAAATGAATGAATAATCTTCATTATCCTTATAAGAATTTATAAATGGGTACCTTTTTGCTTGACTTGGGAAAGATCAGTGAGACAAGAGAATTAATTCCAGAATTTTACCACTGCCTTGCTGTTACTCATTTAGTTTCTCTATTTGTCTCTTTCCCACCATTCCTAAACTGGACAAGCTAGAATCAAAGAGAAAAATGTGCTAGGCCAACAGGGAAGGATACCAGCAAGGAAGTAAGAATGGTAGACTGCTTTTGTATCCTGCAGTGCCAGGGCTCTGAATTGCACCCTGGTCAGCCACCAACAGAGTTCATCCAAAATGACACCCATTTTCATCTTAGTGGCAAGCAATTTTTAACCTCTGGAATCAAAGCTGAGTTCTACATTTGATAATTTAAAAAAAAAATAGTGAATCTTAAACTATAAGTGAAGATCTAATGGTCAACATGGTGATGAGACTTAATGATACTATACTATGTACTCATATCTAGTAAGAGAGTAGATTTAACATGTTGTTACCACACACACACACACACAGAACACAAACACTGCCTTTGTGAGTTAATGGATGTGATAACTCACTTGTGGTATGCATTTAACAGTATATAGGTATGTGGCTCAGTGGTAAATAATCCACCTGGAGCCAGTGAAGGAGGCTCCAGTTCCATCCCTGGATTGGGAAGATCCCCTGGAGAAGAAGTGGCAAACTACTCCAGTATTCTTGCCAGGAAATCCCATGGACAGAGGAGCCTGGTGGTCTATAGTCCATGAGGTCACAAAGAGTTGGACATAATTTAATGACAAAGCTATAGCAATGTATATCAAAACACCACATTTTACAATTTAAATATACACAGTTAAATTTGTCCATTATATCTGAAGAAAGCGGGGCGGGGGAGGCAGGCGGGGTGGAAATTATGATGTATCTAATCTGAAGAAAGCGGGGTGGGGGAGGCGGGCGGGGTGGAAATTATGATGTATCTAATCAAAGAAGATAAGATAAATGCTGACAAGTCCAAAGATGATGAAATGCACCCCTACAGTTTAATGACTAGAATAGTATTCACTTAGATTTCCTGATTAATTAGCGCACAATATACATGACACGGTACATTTCTGAAGCTTGCACACTTTGACTGAGTGTGAGGACTAAGGACTGTATCATGATCTTGCATCTAATTTGATTTTTGATTTATTACTAAGGCAGGAATTTGGAAGCAACTCTAATTTAAATTCATTTAAGTCTACTATTTACCTCCATGAGTATTTCCAGAATCTTTTATTTTCTCCATATTATATCCTTTATTTAAGGTAGTTATGAAGCACATAACAAAAAAGAAAGATGCAGAAAGGAGTGCAGATGAAGACAGTAAAGTGGTATTGATAAAATGGATAAGAGAATGTTGTGAGGACAACACAAATGCATGGTGACCTAACACCCTCCTAAAGTCTCCCTTTTGGTTGGTGAGACAATGAGAAACTCCCAATGAGAACCACAGAGGATGAAAAATCATAAGCTGATGAAAGATTTACTTGGCAAGAGTTTTGGTTAAAAGACATTGTAGCCCTCTATGCATTTTGGTGCCCAGTGCCTCATTTCCCTTCCTTCACTGACATTCTTTTTCTCCAATTGTATCAGAGAATATTCTCTTTAGGCAGTATCTTTGGGTTCAGCAAGTCAAGAAGTTCCAGAAGTGATCCTTTATGCAAGGAAATGTGAGCTACCTTCATGGGACTTATTAGTTTAAAGGAAGAGAAAACAGAGCTACTAAGAAGTAAAGCTACGAAAACAAAGTATGAGTCAGAATACAAAACTCCTTGAATAGATCTTCTGTTCTATTTTAGACATCCTAAATAAGCTGAAAAAGGTTCAGAAGAGTAACTGATAGTAAAAATATCACTAATGCTGGGCTTCCCTTGTGGTCCAGTGGTGTAATTCAGAGGACACCCCTCCAATCCCTGGTCCAGGAAAAGTCCATACGCCTGAGGGCAACTAAGCCTAAGAACCACAACCGCTGAGCCCACACACTGTAACTACTGAAGCCTCTGTGCCCAGAGCCTGTGCTCTGCAACAAGAGAAAGCACTGAAAGGAGAAGCCTGCGCACCACAATGAAGAGTAGCTCCCGCTTGCCACTACTAGACTATGTTGTTAAAGACCAAATTTGGTTTGGATTTTTCCCTTTCCTTTCTAATAATTAATTTTGTGCTATGAGCTTTCTCTTGTTGTTATTTAAGTGCTAAGTTGTATCAGACTCTCTTGTGGTCCCACGGCTGTAACCCTCCAGGCTCCTCTGTCTATGGGATTCTCCAGACAAGAATACCAGAGTGGGTTGGTTTGCCCCCTCTGCAGAATTTTCCCAACTCAGGGACTGAATCAGAGTCTCCTGCGTCTCTTCATTGGCCAGCATTTTTTTTTAAACCATCAGTGCCACCTAGGAAGCCCTTCTATCCACATGACCAACCTATTGCCTGTGTTGCATTGGGTTCTCATAAAATACTTCCTAAATAATGATTCAAGGAGTAAAAGCAACGGTTCTTGACTATGATTAATTTTGCCCATCCAGAGATGTTTTTGGTAGTGATATCTGCAGAGGGTGAGGCAGTGGGGAGAGTAATACTAGAATTTAGTTGATAATGGCCAAAGATGCTGAGAAATACCCTGTGATGAATAGGACAAGCCTCTATGACAGAAAATTATCTAGCCCAAAATGTGAATAATTATAGATTGAAAAAACCCTAATTAAAATGAGAGAGTGAAAGAGATTAGAGGAATAAAAATAAAATGGAAAGTTTTTGCAAATATATAACAAAACCCTCTCCTGAGGCCATGTACATGTCTTTAACAAAGGACTCAATTAAAATGGGTAAAATGAGCTGCAATTATTTGATAAAACATTGTTTATCACCATTTTCACTGAGTTCTTTGAAGTCAGAGATTCAATCCTGTTCATCTCCACTGCTATCATTGCTTATTGGTAGTGGCACCTGCTCCTGATATTCCCTCAGTGTGAATGCTCTAAACTTCAACCGTACATCTAATTATTTCTAGCATATATACATCAAAGAGGTATTGATTATCATACTTGGGAATTAAAGAGCTTAGACTGAAAGAAAACACACTAGACTAGACTAGACTGAATCCAAGGATGGTGCTTTTCTTATTGTTAAATATTCGACACAATGTAACACATTAAACTGATTTTTTTGAACTCTATCATACTGTGATTCTATTGCAGAGAACTTTAAACAATGCTTGGATAACCATACTTATGTAGTTTGTACTTTGTTGGTGCCAAAAGGTCAAAGTTAAATCCTTCTTAAATTGCACGCATGCACGCACGCACACACCCACACACACCCTAAATTTTATGCTATTTTTCCTGTAATGCTATTACTGTACTTTACTTACTGTCAAATTAAATTTTAGAAGCACATAGTAGGTGTTTAATAAATGTGGAATTAACTAAAATTGCTACCAAATCCCTACCTGGTGTTTACTTAAATAAAATTAATCACTATATTTCATCCCCATAAATGTGATGATACATATTTAAGCCCTGAAAAATAATAGTGCCAAACAACTGCATATTGTTTTAAGAATGACTATCTCTCTTAAAGATAACAGTTGTTTTAGGCTTAATATTAGGAAAATACTAAATCTAAAGCTGGTGATTCAATCAAGCCATTTCATTCTCTGTCACCCCTTTATTCTTTGACCTTCAATCTTTCCCAGCATCAGGGTCTTTTCCAATGAGTCAACCCTTTGCATCAGGTTGCCAAAGTATTGGAGCTTCAGCATTAGTCCTTCCAAAGAATATTCAGGAGTGATTTCCTTTGGGATTGACTGGTTGGATCACCTTGTAGTCCAAGGGACTCTCAAGAGTCTTCTCCAACACCACAGTTCAAAAGTGTCAATTCTTCAGTGTTCAGCTTTCTTTATGATCCAGCTCTCACATCCATACATGACTACTGGAAAAAACCATAGCTTTGAGTATATGGTTTTGTCAGCAAAGTGATGCCTTTGCTTTTAATATGCTGTCTAGGAAGCATTATTACCAACAAAGCTGGTGAACAGTGATACAATTCCAGCTAAGCTATTTCAAATACTAGAAAATTATGTTGTTAAAGGGATGCACTCAAAATGTTAGCAAATTTGGAAAACTGAGTAGTGGCCACAGGTCTGGAAAAAGTCAGCTTTTGTTTCAATCTTGAGGAAAGGCAATGCCAAAGAATGTTTGAACTACCAAACATTTGACCTCATTTCACATGCTAGCAAGGTAATGTTCAAAATCCTTCAAGGTAGGCTTCAGCAGTACATGAACCAAAAACCTCCAGATATACAAGCTGGGCTTTGAAAAGGCAGAGGAACAGGATGTTAAATTGCCACTCTACATTGGATCAAAAAAAAAAAAAAGCAAGAGAATTCCAGGAAAACATCTTCTGCTTCATTGACTATGCTAAACCTCTGGCTATGTGGATCACAACAAACTGTGGAAAACTCTTAGAGACAGAAATATCAGACCACTTTACCTGTCTCCTAAGAAACCTGTATGCAGGTCAAGAAGCAACAGTTAGAATCAGCCATGGAACAACAGACTGGTTCCAAACTGGCAAGAAGTACAAGGCTGTCTTTGATCCATTGTATATTCTTGCCTCCTTTGTCGAAGATAAGGTGTCCATATGTGCGTGGATTTATCTCTGGGCTTTCTATTTTATTCCATTGATCAATATTTCTGTCTTTGTGCCAGTACCATACTGTCTTGATAACTGTGGCTTTGTAGTAGAGCCTGAAGTCAGGTAGGTTGATTCCTCCAGTTCCATTCTTCTTTCTCAAGATCGCTTTGGCTATTCGAGGTTTTTTGTATTTCCATACAAATTGTGAAATTATTTGTTCTAGCTCTGTGAAGAATACTGTTGGTAGCTTGATAGGGATTGCATTGAATCTATAAATTGCTTTGGGTAGTATACTCATTTTCACTATATTGATTCTTCCAATCCATGAACATGGTATATTTCTCCATCTATTAGTGTCCTCTTTGATTTCTTTCACCAGTGTTTTATAGTTTTCTATATATAGGTCTTTAGTTTCTTTAGGTAGATATATTCCTAAGTATTTTATTCTTTCTGTTGCAATGGTGAATGGAACTGTTTCCTTAATTTCTCTTTCTGTTTTCTCATTATTAGTGTATAGGAATGCAAGGGATTTCTGTGTGTTGATTTTATATCCTGCAACTTCACTGTAGTCATTGATTATTTCTAGTAATTTTCTGGTGGACTCTTTAGGGTTTTCTATAAGGCTGTATATTGTCACGCTGCTTATTTGACTTCTATGCAGAGTACATCATGGGAAATTCTGGGTTGGATGACTCACAAGCTGGAATCAAGATTGATGGGAGAAATTTCAATAACCTCAGATATGCAGATGAATACCACTCTAATGGCAGAAAGTGAAGAGGAACTAAAGAGACTCTTGATGAATGTGATAGAGGAGAGTGAAAAAGTTGGCTTAAAACTCAACATTCAAGAAAACTAAGATCATGGCATCTGGTTCCACCATTTCATGGCAAATAAAAGGGGAAAAAGTGGAAGCAGTGACAGAGTTTTTTCTTGGGCTCCAAAAATCACTGCAGATGTGACTGCAGCAATGAAATTAAAAGACACTTACTTCTTGGATATTCATTGGAAGGACTGATGCTGAAGCTGAACCTTCAATACTTAGGTCACCTGATGGGAAGAATTGACTCATTGGAAAAGACCCTGATGCTGGGAAGGATTGAAGGCAGGAGAAGAAGGGGATGACAGAGGATGAGATGGTTAGATGGCATCACCAACTCGAAGGACATGAGTTTGAGCAAGCTCTGGGAATTGGTGATGGACAGGGAAGCCTGGAGTGCTGCAGTATATGGGGCTGCAAAGTGTCAGACATGACTGAGTGAGTGAACTGAACCGAACTCCCTGGAAGGAAAGCTATGACAAACCTAGACAGCAAGTTAAAGAGACATCACTTTGCCAAGAAAGGTCTGTGAAGTCAAAGCTCTGTTTTTTCCCAGTAGTCATGTACAGATGTGAGAGCTGGAACATAAAGAAGGCTGAGTGCTTAAGAGTTGATCCTTTTGAATTGTGGTGCTGGAGAAGACTCTTAAGAGACCCTTTGACTGCAAGGATATCATACCAATCAACCCTAAAGGAAATCAACTCTGAATATTCATTGGAAGTTCTGATGCTGAAGCTTAAGCTCCAAAACTTTGGCCATATGATGGGAAGGGGTGACTCATTGGAAAAAAAAAAAAAAAACAAACCCTGATGCTGGGGAAGATTGAAGGCAGGAGGAAAAGGGGGCAACAGAGGATAAGATGGATGGATGGCATCACTGACTCAATGGGCATGAGTTTGAGAAAACTCAGGGAGATAGTGAAGGGTAACAAAGTCTGGCATGCTACAGTCCATGGGGTCACAAAGAATCGAACACTACTTAGCAACTGAATAAGGAACAAACCTAAAATCATTCAGAATTCCATGGACTATAGTAACTTCCTTTTTGTTCCTCTGCCCTAATTTATATTCCAGATAAATGATTGTTTCTAGAGATAAAGTAAGATATAAGAATAAAAGGATCATCTAAGATAAGCATTTAATCTGACTCTACTAAGGGGTTTTTGGTTATTCACTAAGATAACAGAGTTTGAATAAAAAATATATAGGAAATATGGTATAGTTTGTCTATTATATGGAATTAGGAGGGATATAATATATTTACATGATTTTTTGAAAAATAAATTATTAAGTATGTTAGAATGAGAAAAGTCCCTATTTCTTATTTCTAAGCTTTTTTCTCTGCAGGAATTATTCTTAGTCATACTTATATACACTGTTTATTTTAAATAGCTAGGCAGCAAGAGAAACTGAATATTTTGAGGTTCATTTGAGTAATATTTTAATTTATTTTGATGTTAATTCGCTTTTGCATGGTTTTAATTGCTTGTATCTAAAACATACCTTTTTGTGTATGTGTTTGTGAAAGGTTAATAGCTGAATTAAAGTTATAACAGTCTGTAACTACTGGCTTCAAACCTTACGCTTGGATTTAACATACACTTGATTTTTAGCTAAGTCTTTTAGTGAAGAAAATGATGACATTGATAATTTCACTACAGTGATGAGATAACAGAAGAGTAATATTCTAAATATTAATTAAAGTTTGGCTTTGTGTCCATATTAACATAGTTTTCTCATTAGGAAAATTTAATAAACTTAGTTTCCCTATAAACAGTACCATCAACATAGAAGCTAAGAATGCAATATTATTTCTTTTCACTGGTTTTGCTTACAATTTTGTGATAATCTCTGAAAGCAAACTGATGCATTTTAAAGCATTTGCAAGGGAATGATGATGACTTTTAGCTCAATGTTTTTCCATTCAAAATAAACAGGCACTATTTTAATTTACTTGTATTTATTAAATTCCAGCTCTCTCCACAAAAACAGCTTAATAGAGAAGCCATAAGGACCAATATGCAGTGGTGAACTACACAACTTCTGTAGTGGTAAACTGGAAATAAACACATTTAAGCACAAGTTATGGAGCCAGAGCTTGGGTGAGACACCAGTAATATTCCATGTATACAGTATGACCTTACATGTGTTATTTACCCTTTATGAGCTAAGTTTCTCAACAATAACAAGGTAGTAAAGTATATATAAGGGATTCCCTGGTGGCTCATATGGTAAAGAATCTGCCTTCAATGCAAGAGACCTGTGTTTGGGTCAGGAAGATTCTCTGGAGAAGGGAATGGTAATCAACTCTAGTATTCTTGTCTGGAAAATTCCATGGATGGAGGAGCCCCAAGGGCTTTACAGTCCATGGGTCATAAAGAGGCAGACACAACTGAGTGACTTTCACATGCACACATACAATTATATTTAAGTAACTGAATTAAATAAATAAATATATGTAAAGCACTAAATACATCATGGTCTCACTATATCAAATATGTCTGAGTTCCTTGACTTTCAAGATAGGAGAGAGAAAGTATTATTATTATTGTTATTTTCTGAATGAGGAAGAATACCAATTTCATGAAACTGAAAAATAATTCCTAGCATTGAATTACAAAATAAAATTGTTTCATGTGGGATATTATATAAGAAATATTAAATAATGTAGTGGAAAAATACATATACTTTTACTGCAAATAGAAGAATTTAAATAGTATAAAAACTCTTAGGAGACAGTAAAAGTGCTATATTAATTATGCATAGTTTTGTTTATATGGCAAGACTATAGATTTGTGAAAAATTCATTTAAAAATGTCAACAGTCTTTGAGAAAGACATACACTACAATATTTGATGTAAAAAAACTCTGTGGACATACAAACTTAAAAATAATTATTTTACCTTGAAATGCAAAGTCATAGCTGAGAAAAAAATAATTATGCTTAAATAGACCATTAAATGAAATTTGTATTTTAGACATGTAGTCAAAAACAAAAGTATGTGTTTAAGCCCAAAGTTATTTTACTTAAATAGAAGCAATAGTTGATGAATTTGGTAAATTATATAAATAAACACTTAATATATAAGTAAACATTCTTATATAAATAATATATAAATAAACATTTTTATATAAATAAACATTCTTAGGTGAACAATGAAAAGAAATAGAGGAAAACAATAGAATGGGAAAGACTAGAGGTCTCTTCAAGAAAATTGGAGATACCAAGGAAACATTTCATGCAAGGATGGGCATTATAAAGATAGAAACTGTAGGACCTAATAGAAGCAGAAGAGATTAAGAAGTGACAAGAATATACAGACAAACTATTAAAAAAAAAAGTCTTAATGATCTGGATAACCATGATGGTGTATTCACTCACCTAGAGCCAGACATCCTGGAGAATGAAGTTATGTGGGCCTTAGGAAACATTACTATGAACAAAGCTAATGGAGGTGATAGAATTTCCAGCTGAGCTATTTTAATTCCTAAAAGATGATGCTGTTAAAGTCCTGCACTCAATATGTCAACAAATTTGGAAAACTCAGCAGAGGTCACAGGACTGGAAGTCAGTTTTCATTCCTGTCCCAAAGAAGAACAATGCCAAAGAATGTTCAAATTACCATATAATTGCACTCATTTCACATGCTAACAAGGTAATGCTCAAAATCCTTCAAGTTAGGCTTCAGTACTACATGAACCAAGAATTCCAGATGTACAAGCTGAGTTTAGAAAAGGCAGAAGAACCAGAGATCAAATTGCCAATATCCACTGGATTATAGAAAAAGCAAGGGAATTCCAGGAAAAAAAAAAAAAAAAGCATCTACTTCTGCTTCATTGACTACTCTAGAGACTTTGACCATGTGGATCACAAAAAAAAAAAAAAAAAAAACTGGAAAATTCTTAAGGAGCTGGGAATACCAGACCACCTTACCTGTCTTATGAGAAACCTATATGCAAGTCAAGAAGCAACAGCTAGAACCAGGCATGGAACAACTGACTGGTTCTAAATTGTGAAAGCATTATGATAAGGCTTTATATTGTCACCCTGCTTATTTAACATATAAGCAGAGTACATCACAGGAAATGATGGACTTAATGAATCTATAAGCTAGGATCAAGATTGCTAGGAGAAATATCAACAATATCAGATATTCAGATGTATACCACCCTAAAGGCAAAGAGGAACTAAACAGCCTCTTGATGAAGGTGAAAAAGGAGAGTGAAAAAGCTGACTTGAAACTCAACATTAAAAAACTAAGATCATGGCATCCAGTCCCTTCATGGCAAATAGAAGAGGAAAAGTAGAAGAGGTGACAGATTTTCTTTCCCTGAAATCACTTGATGATAACTGCAGCCCTGAAATACAGACGCTTGCTTCTTGGGAGGAAAGCGTATTAAAAAACAGTGACATCACTTTTTGAAAAAGATTTGCATAGTCAAAGCTATGGTTTTTCCAGTAGTCATGTATGGATGTAAGAGTTGGACCATAAAGAAGAGCGAATGCTGAAAAATTGATGCTTTTGAATTGTGGTGCTGGAGAAGACTCTTGAGAGTCCTTTGGATAGCAAGGAGATCAAACCAGTCAATCCTAAAGGAAATAAACCCTGAAAATTCACTGGAAATTTGTTGCTGAGGCTGAAGCTCCAATATTTTGGCCACCTGATTTGAACATCCAACTCTTTGGAAAAGACCCTGATTCTGGGAAAGATTGAAGGTGAAAGGAGCAGCAGAAGATGAGAGGTTCAAATAGTGTCACTGACAAAATGGTCATGAATTTGAGCCAACTCTGGGAGATAGGGGAGGACAGAGGAGCGAGACATGCTGCAATCCATGGGTTGGCAAAGAGTCAGACACAACTTAAAAACTGAACAACAACAAAAACAAACAAACAAAAGAAACAAGCCAACAAACAAGAAGATTGTATCTTGAAAGTGCAATGTACTCAGCACTTGACAAAGTACATTGACTGTAATGACAAATGTTAAATAGGCAGTCTTGAATCATCATACATGTCCCTAAATACACCTGATAGCCCCTTCCCATACCCACAAACACTCAACAGAAAGCAACATTACATTATCTTTTTCTTGAGACTTTACAGAAGTTTTGTCTAAAAACGTAGTATAAAATTCATCAAGAAGAAATTAATAAGTCAACTCTGGCTTACCATATTTTAACAGAAGGAAAGAGAAATGCATTTTTCTTTTTTGAATATTCTCTCTGTATTAGTTCATGTACTGGCTCTTTTGTTTACATGATCTCTTTAAAACCTTTTAAATCATCCATGAAGTAGATTATCATTTCTGCTTTTTAGATAAATTAAAAGTTAATGAAATTAAGTCCCTGTAATAAGGAAGAGCTAGACTTAATACCCAAACTCGGCTAAAATTCATACTCCAGTCTCTTTTCATAATAAAAATAAGATTTTTAATAAAAACAAGACAACTGTCCATTAGAGACCAGAGATCATTTCCCACCAGTTTCCAGAATACAGGCAAGCAGATAGTAGAAACCAAATCAAATGTTTCTGAATAAAGAGATAATTCTATTTCAAGGGGCAGGCTATCTCAGTCAACCCTTCTATGTCAGCCTGAGTAATAAGTAATGATTTGAAGGATTTAATAAATGCCTACAGTGCTGCTGAAGAAAAAGAAAAAAATAACATTCTGAATAATGTTAAACCAATACAGGGCAAAAGTTCTTTTTGATGCAAAGAAAGTATGAGCAGCACATTAGCTTCCTATTTCTTTATAAATTAGTGGCTTAAAACAATATAAATGAATTATCTTAGAGTTCTACAGGCCAGAGTGGGATCACTGGGCTAAAGTTAATATGTGAGCAGGTCTACACTGATTTCTGGAGGCTCGAGGAGTATATCTGTTTTGTTGCCTTTTCTAGCTTCTTGAATCTGCCTGCCTGCACTCCTTGGTTCATGGTCTCCTTCCACCTTCAAAGCTAGTAATGGCTAATTGAGTCCTTCTCATGCTGCATCACTATGACCCTGAACAGTCCTATCTTATGTCAGTTATAAGGACTTTTGTAATCACATTGGAATCATCTAGATAACCTAAGATAACTGTACCATCTCAAATCTTTAATCACACCTGGGAAGTCCTTTGGCCTTTAAAGGTGACATATGGTAGAAAGTGAAGAGGAACTAAAAAGCCTCTTGGTGAAAGTGAAAGAGGAGAGTGAAAAAGTTGGCTTAAAGCTCAATATTCAGAAAATGAAGATCATGGCATCTGTTCCCATCACTTCATGGCAAATAGATGGGGAAACAGTGGAAACAGTGTCAGACTTATTTTTCTGGGCTCCAAAATCACTGCAGATGGTGACTGCAGCCATGAAATTAAAAGACGCTTACTCCTTGGAAGAAAAGTTATGACCAACCTAGATAGCATATTGAAAATCAGAGACATTACTTTGGCAACAAAGGTCCGTCTAGTCAAAGCTATGGTTTTTGCAGTGGTCATGTATGGATGTGAGAGTTGGACTGTGAAGAAAGCTGAGTGCCAAAGAATTGATGCGTTTGAACTGTGGTGTTGGAGAAGACTCTTGAGAGTCCTTTGGACTGCAAGGAGATCCAACCAGTCCATTCTGAAGGAGATCAGCCCTGGGATTTCTTTGGAAGGAATGATGCTAAAGCTGAACCTCCAGTACTTTGGCCACCTCATGCAAAGAGTTGACTCATTGGAAAAGACTCTGATGCTGGGAGGGATTGGGGGCAGGAGGATAAGGGGATGACAGAGGATGAGATGGCTGGATGTCATCACTGACTTGATGGACATGAGTTTGAGTGAACTCTGGGAGATGGTGATAGACAGGGAGGCCTGGCGTGCTGCGATTCATGGGGTTGCAAAGAGTCAGACATGACTGAGTGACTGAACCGAACTGAACTGAACTGATTCAATTAATTCTAAGGATTAAGATATGGGCATGGAGAAGGTAACATTTTTTCTGTCTACACCAGTCATATTATTGCTTTTGTTAAAAAATGTAAAATTCAGAGACTATGTT
Organism: Bos javanicus; assembly: GCF_032452875.1. Classification (NCBI taxonomy): domain Eukaryota; kingdom Metazoa; phylum Chordata; class Mammalia; order Artiodactyla; family Bovidae; genus Bos; species Bos javanicus. Next base: position 5,513,032 of record NC_083893.1, on the reverse strand, counting down.
TATGAAGCAGAAAAGTTTTAGGATGCTTAGAGATGACAGATTTAGGGAAAGCAACATTCTGTGATATAGCAAATAAGACTTTTTTATAATTTTCTTTTATGCACAAACAACATTATTGACTCTGGTAACTAATGGTAGTTATGGACCAAATTGTGTCTTCCCCACTTTCCTATGTGGGGACTTAGCTCCTAATGTGATTTTGAGACAGGACCATTATGGAAGTAATTCAGGTTAAATGACGTTGTAAGTGTGAAGCTCTGATCCAAAAGGACTAGAATCCTTTTAAGAAGAAACACCAGAAAGCTAGTGCTCTTTCTTGCTGCCTTCCTCTCTCTCTCTCTATCCTGTCTTTGTCTCTCTAAATCTATTCAACTCTCTCTGTGAGGACACAGAGAGAAGATGGTCATCCACCATCCAGGAAGAGAGGTGACACCAGAAACCATCCCTGACACACCTTGATCTTGAACTTCCAGCCTCCAGAAATGTGAGGGAAAAATTTCCTTTGCTTAAGCCATATAGTCTATGGTATTTCCTTATGGCATTCCAAGCAGACTAGCACAATAATAGTAGTAGTTACTTAATAATTGAGAAGTTCCCGAGCTAAAAGTTTTCAGTGCATCGTTTCACCTTATCCCTATAATGCTCAGTCACTTCAGTTGTGTCCAACTCTTTGCAAACCCATGGATTGTAGCCTTCCAGGCTCATCTGTCCATGGGATTAGCCCTCCAATAATACTGGAGTGGGTTGCCGTGCCCTCCTCCAGGGGATCTTCCCAGTCCAGCAATCAAATCTGCATCATCTGTGTCTCTTGCATTGCAGGAGGATTCTTTACTGCTGAGCCACTGGGGAAGCCCTTATTCCCATAATAATCCAGTGTTATTTATTATCCACATTTTATTGGTGAAGGAACAAGGGTTGGAAGGATTAAATGATATGTCTAAGATTACACAAGTAGGAAAAGGCAAAACTTGTCTTCTTACCAGAGACAATACATATTCTTAACCATTTCACTTTGGGGCCTTCCTTCAGTTTCGCAAAAACATCACAATATTGTAGTTATCCTCCAATTAAAATAAATATATTAATTAAAAAATAATTAATTGCAAAATTATGCTGAGGATCTAAAAAAGCAGGAGAGAAGCCATTTGAAAAAAAAAAAAATCCAACATAATCCTGTGCTGTGCTGTGATATGCGTTGTCACTCAGTCATGTCCAACTCTTTGTGACCCCATCAACTATAGCCCATCAGGCTCCTCTGCCCATCAGGATTCTCCAGGCAAGAATACTAGAGTGGGTTGCTATGCCTTCCTCCAGGGGATCTTCCCAACCCAGGAATCGAACCCAGATAACATAATCCTAAGCCTCTCTAAAGTTTGTGATTTGTGGGGAGTGGGTCGGGACAGTTTGTGTCAATTAGCGTAAAAATTTTCTTTAGGTATTAGGTTTTTAGAAACTTCTATGTGTAAGAATAATGAGAAACTAACATTTTACTAGGAAATTTCTACATTTTATTTTATTTTATTATTATTTTTTTATTCAATTTTAATTAAAAAAAAATTATACATGTGTTCCCCATCCTGAACCCTCCTCCCTCAGGAAATTGTTGACAAGCTATGTAGATAATCTGGCTTAGCTTAAAACTGCTCAATGAAGTGCTGCTATATATATATCCCTCCCTGAAAATATCCTATCTCCTTACTTCATGAGAGCTTGAGGCAAAGTAGAAACACCATGGATTTAAAAGGAGAATTTTTTTTCCCATATACTTTTATACTTTTGGACTGATTTTGAACAGGGACAAAGACCTGCCTCCTTATCTATAATCTATAAAAAACAATGTGATTATTTTGGTGATTAAATGTTGTTATGAATAGATTATGTGCTTATCATCACCATAAAAATGTAAAGCATTAGAGTTGTAAAAATTAAAAAGTGATTTGGCATTCATGCTGTTTTCAAAATATTTGCATGGTGAGCAAACTATGTCAAAGTATACACAATAGTACCCATATATACAATATATGTACATGTTAGAATAAGTATATGTGAGATAATAAGAAAATATAGATATATAGATCCACATCTGTGCCTGGTTCTTGATGCAGAGCTCCTAAAACTCCTGTAAGTAGAGGTACTAGGAGGATCTTTTGTTTTAACATTTAGTGTTTGATTTTGGTACCTGACATACAGCTCCTAAGACCCCTGTAATTTTCTGAGTGATTAGAATCTCTGACACTGAATTCCTAAATCCCTTGGAATTTTCTAGGGGATAGGTGATAAGAATCTTCATTGGTTCTAATGAGGTGACCTTGGTGGGCTCCTGGAAGGACGCTGGTCACCAGAAAGTCCAAGCCATGATTAGAAGTTTGGAACCTAAACCATCATGTACACAAAAATTAAAAAAAAAAAAATTGAAATAAACTTCATTGGTTCCTTTCATCTCTTGTAGCTAAGATGTCTGGAGAGATACCAGGTGGATCTACTTTTTCTGCATTAACAAGCCCTGGATGATGCTTGTTAAGTCTATACTTTTCCGCCTAAAATCAAATGAGTTTACTTACTTATTTGCTTATTTATCTATGTATTTCTCCAGGCACTATGTGATTTAGTTGTTAAGACTTAACCAAAAAGGAATGATCAAAAAGAAAACTGACCTTGCAAAAGCAGAATCTAATTATTCTTTATCGTATATCTTTGCTTAGTTTATTAGCCATTTGGTACACAATATATTTAATAATTAGAGTTTTTCAGAAATTGTAGAGGTAATATAAGGTGAAACAATTTAGCTACAACTATTTAGTGCAATGGACAAGCTAAATTTAGCCCGTTTTTTTTAGAAAGTACCTGATAAATATGTGTCAAAAAGAGGGTCATAGTTCTTGCAATGTGTCACTAAATTCAAGAATTATAATCTTCTTCAAAACATCTGATAAGAAAAGGTAATTTTTAATGCCACAGGCATTCGTGAACTTTCAAAGTTCAAGTAATCAAACACTTAAATTTTTAAGCAACGTTCATAGTAAAAAGTGAAAATAAATTTTTGTTATGACAGAATATGAAATCTAGCTCTATAAATTTCAAGTAATATGCTACTCCTCTATACCTGTCCTCACACTGCCTACCTTAGCATTTCATTTAACCACATTTGGGCCCAAATTGATTTTTGAAAAGGTTAGTAGAATGTTCTTGATTTGCCTGCCTAACATGCCTTCCTCCCTTATTTTGGACATTGAACTCCATCTTTTTCCCCTTGGATTACTGTACTTCCATTTTCCATGTGCTCTTAGTGGAACTGTCAACCACAGTTCTCTGCACCCTAGTCTTGCCCTAGTCTCAACTCAGGCTAGTTAGATTCTCCCCTGTAGGCAATCTTTGAGCTTCAAAGTCCATGACCCCAGCTGTCTTGATGATACTGCTCAAAATGCAGTGTTTAGAGTTGCTAAGACTGCTGAAGCTTTTTTGTCCTTTCTTAGATCTCACTCAGCTTTTCCTTTGATCGGCACAAGCCAACCAAGTATCCTAATGAGAAGTTCTTTTTAGTATAAGTCAGTAAGAGGTTTTTCTGTTGTTTCTAACCAAGTAACCATTCCAAGTACAACTGGAAAGACCAATTTAGTCAATATCAGGGGATGGGGACCATACTTCCCTACCTACAGAAAAAGTTTGGATTTTCCATCCCAAGGAACCAAAACACATTATAAACTGTAAATTTTCCTTGCTACCTACAGAAACATTGTCAATCAAATTAATGGTACTCAAATCCAGAGTCCAAAAGAAGTCATGACTGTAATCCTAACAGTCAGGACTACAACCATGGTTTATACAAAGAGCATAGAAACATATGAACTCTGTGTATACAATAATCTGTAGGAGGAAATGAAAGTACTTTAAGTATGTGATTCCTGTATTTTTAAGTGTCACTCAAATGTCAAGGTACTAACAATAAAATAATAATTACAGCTTTTTCATTAGGTGTTTCTAGTGTTCTCATAGGTAAGTACTTTGCAGACATCATTTTGCTTAAAATTCTCAAAGAACCTAAGAGGCAGAGACATACTTATCTTCATATAATGTTGAAGATTCTAAAGTTTAGAAAAGTTAGTAAAGATCAAAGCTACGTCTGGAACCCAGGCCTGCCTTATACCAAAGTCAGGAATCTTAAGCAATTTATTGTATTAGATTTCTCGGTATCTGCCTTTTTATCTGCTGTTCTACTAAAGTTATTTTGAGATGTTTAATTGGTAAATATCTGATTTCTAATGTTTTTCTTAATAAATATTTTTTACAGAATTTCCATTTACCTCTTGTCTTTTAACTTCATGTACATCTTACACTTATGGAGTATCATCTAATAGGAATCTTCCATAAATGAAATTGAGCTGCTGGACTGGTTAGAGTCTCTAACTGTCTTTTGCATTTTAACAGAATATAAACATAGCAATCTGTATCAGGGAATCTTGATGGCAAGCATACAACATAAATTAATAACTGGCAACAGACTTTCAAAATTGAAAGTGACAGTACTTAAAATAATGATTTCCTTTAAATTGTTTGTCTGTAATTATTTTTAAGATATTACATAAGGGACTAGTTAGGTTAATATACCAAGAGGGAGAAAAAACAGGAACCAAGATAGATTAATTGAACTTATAAACATTCCTGGGAATAAAAAATAAATTAGCTTCAGGAGAAGAATTGACTACTAAACTTGTGTTTTGAACAATGATTAAAAAGAATGACAGGCTAAATTGATATTTCTTACATCTGAAACAAAATTCTCAGTTTCTACTTTTAAATTTACATTCTGTGTAAATTAAACCAAAATGGATACCTCATAAAATATAAATATGAATAAAATCAGGAATACTTATGAATACACTAAATTTTAAAATTATGTTTACTGTGTAGATTTTACCAAGAAATCTTTGATTTATTACAGTTTCATTTCATCCACATACAGGTCTCCTCTATTTATTTGACATTAGCTGTAGTCACTGTGAACCACTCCAGTGTTATTGCCTGGAGAATCCCAGGGATGGGGGAGCCTGTTGGGCTGCCATCTGTGGGGTCGCACAGAGTCGGACACGACTGAAGTGACTTAGCATAGCATAGTCACTGTGTGTTCCAAGTAACTGTCATCCAATATATTTTTATTAGTCATAAACTTTCTTCAATATCTGTAACATTCACAGCTTTTGCCACTATTTACTTTTCTTGAAGTGCCTTTCCCTTGAACAACCATCATTATATAAATTTTACTCCCTTTTCCACAACCTCTCCAAAGGCTCTTCCTTTCTCTCACTCACTAAATGAATGACTTCCCTGAAATTCAGTCTTTTGGTCTTTTCTCTTGCCAGTGTCTCAGAGAGACAAGGACAGATGGCTCTGGAGTATAATTAACTCTCCTCTTTTGCCAGATTAAAAAATGATGAGGTCATTGGATCTGGATTAACTTGACCTAGGATGGACCAAGCATGGAGAAGGCAATGGCACCCCACTCCAGTACTCTTGCCTGGAAAATGCATGGACTGAGGAGCTTGGTAGGTTGCAGTCCATGGGGTCGCTAAGAGTCGGACACGATTGAGCGACTTCCCTTTCACTTTTCTCTTTCATGCAATGGAGAAGAAAATGGTAACCCACTCCAGTATTCTTGCCTGGAGAATCCCAAGGATGGCGGAGCCTGGTGGGCTCCCATCTATGGGGTCGCACAGAATCAGACACGACTGAAGCAACTTAGCAGTAGCAGCAGGATGGACCAAGCAGGATTGAGAATCCCACAGAACTTGAGATACTGGAAACATCTGATAGTTCAATCTATTTACAAACTTCCTATGTGATACTCTCCTGCATATTTCTTTGTACTATCTAAACATAATGCTAAAATTTACTTTTGTCCAGAAATAACTCCAGAAAGAATGAAGGGATGGAGCCAAAGCAAAAACAACACCCAGTTGTGGATGTGACTGGTGATAGAAGCAAGGTCTGATGCTGTAAAGAGCAATATTGCATAGGAACCTGGAATGTTAGGTCCATGAATCAAGGCAAATTGGAAGTGATCAAACAGGAGATGGCAAGAGTGAACATCAACCTTCTAGGAATCAGTGAACTAAAATGGACTGGAATGGGTGAATTTAACTCAGATGACCATCATATCTACTACTGTGGGCAAGAATCCCTTAGAAGAAATGGAGTAGCTTTCATAGTCAACAAAAGAGTCCAAAATGCAGTACTTGGATGCAATCTCAAAAACAACAGAATGATCTCTGTTCATTTCCAAGGCACACCATTCAGTATCATGGTAATCCAAGTCTATGCCCCAACCAGTAAAGTTGAAGAAGCTGAAGTTGAACAGATCTATGAAAACCTACAAGACCTTTTAGAACTAACACCCCAAAAAAGATGTCCTTTTCATTATAGGGGACTGGAATGCAAAAGTAGCAAGTCAAGAAACACTTGGAGTAACAGGCAAATTTGGCCTTAGAGTACAGAATGGAACCAGACAAAGGCTAATAGAGTTTTGCCAAGAGAACTCACTGGTCATAGCAAACACCCTCTTCCAACAATACAAAAGAAGACTCTACACATGGACATAACCAGATGGCCAACACTGAAATCAGATTGATTATATTCTTTGCAGTCAAAGATGGAGAAACTCTATACAGTCAGCAAAAACAAGACTGGGAGCTGACTGTGGCTCAGATCATGAGCTCCTTATTGCCAAATTCAGACTTAAATTGAAGAAAGTGGGGAAAACCACTAGACCATTCAGGTATGACCTAAATCAAATACCTTATGATTATACAGTGGAAGTGAGAAATAGATTTAAGGAATCAGATCTGATAGACACAGTGCCTTATGAACTGTGGACAGAGGTTCATGATATTGTACAGGAGACAGGGATCAAGACCATCCCCAAGAAAAAGAAATGCAAAAAAAAAGCAAAATGGCTGTCTGATGCCTTACAAATAGCTGTGAAAAGAAGAGAAGCAAAAAGCAAAGGAGAGAAGGAAAGATATACCCATTTGAATGCAGAGTTCCAAAGAATAGTAAGGAGAGATAGGAAAGCCTTCCTCAGCAATCAGTGGAAAGAAATAGAGAAAGAAATAATAGAATGGGAAAGATTAGAGATCTCTTCAATATGGCATGAGATGGCATTCAAGAGATGGGAAGAATACACAGAAGAACTGTACAAAAAAAAGATCTTCATGACCCAGATAATCACGATAGAGTGATACCTCACCTAGAGTCAGACATCCTGGAATATGAAGTCAAGTGGGCCTTAGGAAGTATCACTATGAATAAAGCTAGTGGAGGTGATGGAATTCCAGTTGAGCTATTTCAAATCCCAAAAGTTGATGCTGTGAAAGGGCTGCACTCAACATGCCAGCAAATTTGGAAAACTCAGCAGTGGCCACAGTACTGGAAAAGGTCAGTTTTCATTCCAATCCCAAAGAAAGGCAATGCCAAACAATGCACAAACTACTGCACAATAGCACTCATCTCACGAGTCATCTCAGTCAGATCAGATCAGATCAGATCAGTCACTAGTCGTGTCTGACTCTTTGCAACCCCATAAATCGCAGCATGCCAGGCCTCCCTGTCCATCACCAACTCCTGCAGTTCACCCAGACCCATGTCCATCGAGTCAGTGATGCCATCCAGCCATCTCATCCTCTGCCATCCCCTTCTCCTCCTGCCCCCAATCCCTACCAGCATCAGAGTCTTTTCCAATGAGTCAACTCTTCGCATGAGGTGGCCAAAGTACTGGAGATTCAGCTTTAGCATCGTTCCTTCCAAAGAAATCCCAGGGCTGATCTCCTTCAGAATGGACTGGTTGGATCTCCTTGCAGTCCAAGGGACTCTCAAGAGTCTTCTCCAACAAAAGCATCAATTCTTTGGTGCTCAGCCTTCTTCACAGTCCAACTCTCACATCCATACATGACCACAGGAAAAACCATAGCCTTGACTAGGCGAACCTTTGTTGGCAAAGTAATGTCTCTGCTTTTGAATATACTATCTAGGTTGGTCATAACTTTCCTTCCAAGGAGTAAGCGTCTTTTAATTTCATGGCTGCAGTCACCATCTGCAGTGATTTTGGAGCTCAGAAAAATAAAGTCTGACACTGTTTCCATTGTTTCCCCATCTATTTCCCATGAAGTGGTGGGACCGGATGCCATGATCTTCGTTTTCTGAATGTTGAGCTTTAAGCCAACTTTCTCACTCTCCACTTTCACTTTCATCAAGAGGCTTTTGAGTTCCTCTTCACTTTCTGCCATAAGGGTGGTGTCATCTGCATATCTGAGGTTATTGATATTTCTCTTGGCAATCTTGATTCCAGCTTGTGCTTCTTCCAGCCCAGCATTTCTCATGATGTACTCTGCACATAAGTTAAAGAAACAGGGTGACAGTATACAGCCTTGACGAACTTCTTTTCCTATTTGGAACCAGTCTGTTGTTCCATGTCCAGTTCTAACTGTTGCTTCCTGACCTGCATACATGTTTCTCAAGAGGCAGGTCAGGTGGTCTGGTATTCCCATCTCTTTCAGAATTTTCCACAGTTTATTGTGATCCACACAGCCAAAGGCTTTGGCATAGTCAATAAAGCAGAAGTAGATGTTTTTCTGGAACTCTCTTGCTTTTTCCATGATCCAGCAGATGTTGGCAATTTGATCTCTGGTTCCTCTGTCTTTTCTAAAACCAGCTTGAACATCAGGAAGTTCATGGTTCACATATTGCTGAAGCCTGACTTGGAGAATTTTGAGCATTACTTTACTAGTGTGTGAAATGAGTGCAATTGTGCGGTAGTTTGAGCATTCTTTGGCATTGCCTTTCTTTGGGATTGGAATGAAAACTGACCTTTTCCAGCCCTGTGGCCACTGATGAGTTTTCCAAATTTGCTGGCATATTGAGTGCAGCACTTTCACAGCATCATCTTTCAGGCTTTGGAATAGCTCAACTGGAATTCCATCACCTCCGCTAGCTTTGTTCGTAGTGATGCTTTCTAAGGCCCACTTGACTTCACATTCCAGGATGTCTGGCTCTAGGTCAGTGATCACACCATTGTGATTATCTGGGTTGTGAAGATCTTTTTTATACAGTTTGTGTATTCTTGCCACCTCTTCTTAATATCTTCTGCTTCTGTTAGGTCCATACCATTTCTGTCCTTTATCAAGCTCATCTTTGCATGAAATGTTCCTTTGGTATCTCTGATTTCCTTGAAGAGATCCCTAGTCTTTCCCATTCTGTTGTTTTCCCATTCTGTTGTTTTCCTCTATTTCTTTGCATTGATCGCTGAAGAAGGCTTTTTTACCTCTTATTGCTATTCTTTGGACTCTGCATTCAGATGTTTATATCTTTCCTTTTCTCCTTTGCTTTTCACTTCTCTTCTTTTCACAGCTATTTGCAAGGCCTCCCCAGACAGCCATTTTGCTTTTTTGCATTTTTTTTTCTATGGGAATGGTCTTGATCCCTGTCTTCTGTAAAATGTCACGAACCTCATTCCATAGTTCATCAGGCACTCTATCTGTCAGATCTAGGCCCTTAAATCTATTTCTCACTTCCACTGTATAATCATAAGGGATTTGATTTAGGTCATACCTGACCTGAATGGTCTAGTGGTTTTCCCTACTTTCTTCAATTTCAGTCTGAATTTGGCAATAAGGAGTTCATGATCTGAGCCACAGTCAGCTCCTGGTCTTGGTTTTGCTGACTGTATAGAGCTTCTCCATCTTTGGCTGCAAAGAATATAATCAATCTGATTTCAGTGTTGACCATCTGGTGATGTCCATGTGCAGAGTCTTCTCTTGTGTTGTTGGAAGAGGGTGTTTGCTATGACCAGTGCATTTTCTTGGCACAACTCTATCAATCTTTGCCCTTCTTCATTCCATATTCCAAGGCCAAATTTGCCTGTTACTCCAGGTGTTTCTTGACTTCCTACTTTTGTATTCCAGTCCCCTATAATGAAAAGGACATCTTTTTTGGGTTTTAGTTCTAAAAGGTCTTATAGGTCTTCATAGAACCGTTCTACTTCAGCTTCTTCAGCGTTACTGGTTGGGGCATAGACTTGGATTACTGTGATATTGAATGGTTTGCCTTGCAAACAAACAGAGATCATTCTGTCATTTTTGAGATGGCATTCAAGTACTGCATTTCAGACTCTTTTGTTGACCATGATGGCCACTCCATTTCTTCAGAGGGATTCCTGCCCACAGTAGTAGATATAATGGTCATCTGAGTTAAATTCACCCATTCCAGTCCATTTCAGTTTGCTGATTCCTAGAATGTCGACATTCACTCTTGCCATCTCTTGTTTGACCATTTGCAGTTTGCCTTGATTCATGGACCTGACATTCCAGATTCCTATGCAATATTGCTCTTTACAGCATCGGACCTTGCTTCTATCACCAGTCACATCCACAGCTGGGTATTCTTTCTGCTTTGGGTCCATCCCTTCATTCTTTTTTGTTGTTGTTGTTTCATCTCCTGATTTATTAACTAGTCATAGACCCCATCAGTGACAGAGGCAGTCTCACTCTTTTAACAGTAGTTTTAAAAGTATGATTTTAACCCAGCTATAGACATTAACATGCTGCTGCTGCTATGTCGCATCAGTCGTGTCCGACTCTGTGCGACCCCACAGATGGCACCCACCAGGCTCCGCCATCCCTGGGATTCTCCAGGCAAGAATACTGGAGTGGGTTGCCATTTCCTTCTCCTATCCCTTCATTCTTTCTGGAGTTTTTCTCCACTGATCTCCAGTAGCATACTGGGCACCTATTGACCTGGGGAGTTTTGCTTTCAGTATCCTATCATTTTGCCTTTTCATACTGTTCAGTAATTCTCAAAATTCTCCAGACCAGATTTTGACAATATGTGAACCGTAAACTTCCAGATGTTCAAGCTGGTTTTAGAAAAGGCAGAGGAATCAGAGAACAAACTGCCAACATCCACTGGATCATCAAAAAAGCAACAGAGTTTCAGAAAATACTTCTATTTCTGCTCTGTTGACTATGCCAAAGCCTTTGACTGTGTAATCACAATAAACTGTGGAAAATTCTGAAAGAGATGGAAATACCAGATCACCTGACCTTCCTCTTGAGAAATCTGTATGAAGGTCAGGAAGCAATAGTTATAACTGGACATGGAACAACAGACTAGTTCCAAATAGGAAAAGGAGTGCATCAAGGCTGTATATTGTCACCCTGCTTATTTAACTTCTATGCAGAGTACATCATGAGAAGTGCTGGGTGGAAGGAAGCACAAGCTGGAATCAAGATTGCCAGGAGAATTATCAATAACCTCAGATATACAGATGACACCACTCTTATGGCAGAAAGTGAAGAAGAACTAAGAGCCTCTTGATGAAAGTGAAAGAGGAGTGTGGAAAAGTTCGCTTAAAGTTCAACATTAGGAAAACTAAGATTATGGTATCCAGTCCCATCACTTCATGGGAAATAGATGGGGAAACAGTGGAAAAAGTGGCTGACTTATTTGTGGGGGCTCCAAAATCACTGTAGATGGTGATTGTAGTCATGATATTAAAAGATACGTACTCCTGGAAGGAAAGTTGTGACCAACCTAGATAGCATATTCAAAAGCAGAGACATTACTTTGTCAACAAAGGTTCATCTAGTCAAGGCTACTGTTTTTCCAGTAGTCATGTATGGACATGAGAGTTGGACTATAAAAAAAGCTGAGCACTGAAGATTGATGCTTTTGAACTGTGGTGTTGGAGAAGACTCTTGAGAGTCCTTTGGACTGCAAGGAGATCCAACCAGTCCCTCCTTAAGGAGATCAGTCCTGAGTGTTCATTGGAAGGACTGATGTTGAAGCTAAAACTCCAGTACTTTGGCCACCTGATGTGAAGAGCTGACTCATTTGAAAAGACGCTGATGCTGGGAAAGATTGAGGGCAAGAGGAGATGGGGACGACAGAGGATGAGATGGTTGGATGGCATCACCGACACGATGGACATGAATTTGGGTAAACTCCGGGAGTTGGTGATGAATAGGAAGGCCTGGTGTGCTGTGGTCCATGGGGTCGCAAAGAGTCAGACACGACTGAGCGACTAAACTGAAGGACTGACCAAGCAGTATTGAGAATTCCACAGAACTTGAGACACTGAAAACATCTGATAGTTTAATCTATTTACAATCTTCCTATGTGATACTCTCCTCCATATTTCTTTCTATCATTTAAACATAATGCTGAATTTACTTTTGTCTAGTTAATGGATGGCAAGTTTTATTTTTTCCTCTTCAAGTTAGTCAACCAATAAGTTTGTTTTTTTGTTAAAGCTGTCAGAATAGAACATGTCATTTTTATGAGATAGAAATAAGTAAAATCAATATAATAGCTATTTAAATCTTTAGCAAAATATTAAAAAGGCTGTGCTGACTTAACCTATAGAGAAGACCTGATCTTAATTATATAACAACAGAATGTCAAGGGCCAATAACTCCACTCCTAAACAAAATGAATACAATGTGGTTAGCTGCAAATTCTGACATTTTCCCACATTTTAAATTTTTATTGAAGTATGGTGGATTTATAATGCTGTGTTATTTCTCATATTCTAAATGACTAAAATTATATAGACAGTGGCTTCTTAAGTTTCCAATTCTGGAAACATTGATATTTCTATGACATATATACATGACTTGACAGATTTTACTTCTGTGCATAGTTTCATTTGTATTTTTATGGCTTAGATTGTGTCTGTTCAAATGTGGGGTGTTTTGAAGCAAAAGGCATGAGTTTCTGTTGCATAGTTTTGGAGATTCCTTATTAATCAAATGAGAGTTGCTCCAAGAAATAGAATATGAGGTTGTAAAAGTATTTGTGGATGATCTCTCACTTTATTTTATTTTTTTTTTGATCTCTCACTTTAAATACAGATCAATCCCAATTAAAACTCAAACTTAAAGAGCAAAAAAAAAAAAAAAGAACTATATTAATTAAACAGACATTCTCATGAAGAAAGGAAATTATATCTCCTGTCTTTAAGTTCTGGTACTCAACCATAGATGTAAGTTAAGAAGAACAATTTTATGCACTCTCAGACTACTAAATTGATAATAAAAGCATTGTAAAATGTTTTCCACATGAAACATGACTTTTTATGCAAAACACATGTGAATAAGTACATGTAACCTACATTTTAATTCAGAAAACTTGACCGCATATCTTTGTTATCATTTCAACAAGTCTCTTATGGGATTAATGGAAGAACACTGCCCCAGTGCACTTAGCTTCAGAAATGTATTAAAATTCTATAACCATTTTAAAATTACATTTTCAAGCAAAGCTATTTTCACAATTCAATATTTTCTTGAACAGTTAAATTGTTGTTTCTTTAAAAATATAATTGTTTCAGCTGTGTATTTATATAAAATGCTTACAGTGTTTGAGAAAAAATAACATAAAGGATTTATGGCATTAATTTTCATATAGTAGTTTCTAAATTTGAAGAAAGTCTGAATACAGCTTCAAAACTCTGGTAATATATTTATAGTACAGATACAAGGCCTTGAACATACCTGGGATTTTAGGACTGAAAAAATAACATGTGACATGCTTCAGTGTTGTTACCTAAGTTATATGAGGAATGCTTTTGCAAGTCAGTCAATCATAAGTAAAGAGTCATTAGCATTATTGTCATAGACCTTCTGTTTAGAACCAGAAAAGGCAGGGAAATGAAACATTACATAATCTTGCACCCTAAAGAAAAATCATAAAATGAAATCAAGAGCATTTGAGTGGTTTTAATACTAGTTTAAGGTTTATCTTAATTGTCCTGTCATTTATTCCTGATTAAAAGGCTAGTTATTGCATCAAAACACAATGATATATTTATACAAAGCTACAGTTTTTCTTTCAGACTTAAGGATAATTACAATTTTACTATAAAAGAAAAATTGCATTTCAGTTGTGGCATTCCATATATCAAACTCTGTTATAATAAAATTGCATATTATGTATTATTGCTTTTGTTTTACATAAAGATAAAAACGGTAATCACTTTGTGGCAGAAATATTGACATAACATTCTGTTAAAGTTCTCCTGGACATAGGCTCCTGGAAATCTCTTTGGAACCAATAACTTTCATCCTGAAGACCCAGGAGAGATTGAGTTGGTCAAGGGAGATAGAGAATTTATATAGTGCTATATGGAGAAGACTCTTGAGAGTCCCTTGGACTGCAAGGAGATCCAACCAGTCCATTCTGAAGGAGATCAGCCCTGGGTGTTCTTTGGAAGGAATGATGCTAAAGCTGAAACTCCAGTACTTTGGCTACCTCATGCGAAGAGTTGACTCATTGGAAAAGACTCTGATGCTGGTAGGGATTGGGGGCAGGAGGAGAAGGGGACGACAGAGGATGAGATGGCTGGATGGCATCACTGACTTGATGGACGTGAGTCTGACTGAACTCCGGGAGTTGGTGATGGACAGGGGGGCCTGGCGTGCTGCGATTCATGGGTTTGCAAAGAGTCGGACACGACTGAGCAACTGATCTGATCTGATCTGATCTGATATGTCATTACGGGCTTCTCACATGGCACTAGTGGTAAAGAATATGCCTGCCTATGCAGGAGATGCAAGAGATGTAAGTGTGATTCCTGGGTTGGGAAGATCCCTTGTAGTAGGAAATGGTACCCTACTCTAATATTCTTGCCTGGAAAATTCCATGGACAGAGAAGCCTGTCGGGCTACAGTCCATGGGGCCACAAAGAGTAAGACATGACTGAGCGACTGAGCACATGTCTATTATATCTCAATAAATGTAAAAGAAAAACATTTCTTCAGCTACATTATGCTTTCCAAACTTACCTAAATGGTGAGTTTAACAGGGACATATAGAATTTAGTTCTAAAACCCTATTTTTTCTTTTCTGCTCTCCCTTTCATCCTGCTGACTTGAGGTGGTCTTTTTCCTGCTGTTGAATAAAACCTCAAGATAGCATAATTTAAAAAAAGACACAAATTTAGTTAATAGAAAGTACTATTATCACATTAAGTTTTTTTTTTAGAAAATTCTCTAGTTTAACATATTAATCAATACTTAAAAAGTCCTTTAAAGGTAAAATTTTTTCTTCCTTCCTAGCTAAGATGAGCTCCTAGAAAGTGTCCTGCCTTTGGACAAGAGATTTCTATATTAATTACTTCTTCACCTACTCCTTTCTCCAGGGGATCTTCACAAGTTATGGATTGAACTCAGGTCTCCTGCATTGCAGGCAGATTCTTTACTGTCTGAGCTACCAGAGAAACCCCATCTATTTACTAGCGGTTGTTTTTTTTTTTAACACTATGAAACATATTGGAATAAATAATCCAATTAACAGAAAGCATTTGTTAAGGAGCAAATTCAACCAGCTCTAGACTGTATAGTACTGTAATATTCATCACCTATTATTGGAGATTGAGGAGGAAAGATTGGTAAGGTAGGCAGGAAATTTTTTCCTTAATTACTATTGAGAAATGGTTTGAACACTTTTGGGTCAGACCTGTGTTTATTTTTTTAATATACATTTATTTATTTTAATTGGAGGTTAATTACAATATTGTATTGGTTTTGCCATACATCAACATGAATCCGCCACAGGTATACACGTGTTACCCATCAGACCTGTGTTTAAAACAGACTTTGTCACTGAGGCACTTTCATCATTGGTGTGGTCTCCTGCTGTAACTTTAGTTTAAGAAGTGCTTTTCAATTACAGTTGACCTTTGAACAACATGGGCCAGAACTGCATGGGTCCACTTATTTTTCAATAGATATTTTATAATAGGAAATACTACAGTACTATACAGTCTAGAGTTGGTTGAATTTGCGCCTTAACAAATGCTTTCTGTTAATTTGGATTATTTATTCATCTTGTATTCATTCATTTGATTGTATATTTATTATATTGCCCACTACTTTCAGAGAAGATTAATGAAATGTAAAAGATAAAATTTAGCAGGTAAGAGATGGGGAAAAATGTATCTAGAAGCCCTGGATGACAAATCTAAAATATTTGAGGGAAAATTTAGCCCTAAACTTGATAAGAGTTAACACAGTGCAAAGACCTGAAAGGGCTGCATTGTACCAATTCTCTTATATTAATTGACTGTGAAAATGATTCCCCCGAGTCAACAAGTACTTCAAATATCCTTGGATTAAGATATGCATTTATGGATTTGAGGAATATGATTAAGGTGACAATGTAATATTTGACTATTCCCAAATCCTACTCATTAATAAAAGACAGAGATTTGCAGAGCCAAATACTGGGAGAAAGTATCCCATGCAATTGGCAATTTTAAAAAGTGACATAATGTCTTGCAGGAATGTCTCCCTTTTGAGAAAGACTTGCTGTCACTTATTTATAAAAGTGTCAGGCCTTCTAAGCAAAGTTCCTTCCTATAATCCACTCATGTGCAGGTTTTACCTGGCCCTACACAGTGTAACCTTAAGGCTTGAAACTTAGGGAGCTGCATTGCTTTACTGATTGCCATGCTGTTATTTTTGTTGTTGTTGAGTCACTAAGTCGTGTTCAACTATTTGGGACCTCATGAACCTCAGCATGTCAGGATCCTCTGTCCTTCACTATGTCCTGGAGTTTGCTGAAATTCATGTCCATTAATTGATGATGCTATCTAACCATCTATCCTCTGCTGCCCCTTCTCCTTCTGCCTTCATTCTTTCCAAGCATCAGGGTCTTTTACAATGAGTTGGGTCTTTTATAATGAGTTGGCTCTTCACATCATGTGGCCTAAGTATTGGAGCTTCAGCTTCAGCATCAGTCCTTTCAATGCGCATTCAGGAAGATTTTGATTGACTGGCTTGATCTCTTTGCAGTCCAAGGGACTCTCAAGAGTCTTCTCCAGCACCATAATTTGAAGACATCAACTCTTCAGCACTCAGTCTTTTTTGTGATCCAGATCTCACAACCGTACATGACTATTGGAAATACCATAGCTTCGACTTAACAGACTTCTGTTGGCAAAGTTATGTCTCTGCTTTTTAATATACTGTCTAGATTTGTCAGAGCTTTTCTGGCAAGGAGCAAGCCTCTTTTAACTTCATGCCTGCAGTGATTTCGGAGACCAAGAATATTAAAATCTGTCACTGCTTGCACTTCTTCCCTTTATATTTGCCTACGCTGATACTCCTGCTAATACTTTTGTTGAAGGTAACAGGGTCCTTGCCTTTGACCCAGATGTTTGTTTATTATCTTTTATAAACATCCATAAAACTATGAAAGTGAAAGTTGCTCAGTCATATCTGACTCTTTGCAACCCCATGGATTATACAGCCCATGAAATCCTCTAGGCCAGAATACTGGAATGGGTAGCCTTTCCCTTTTCCAGGGTATCTTACAAATGAAGAGGTCAAACCCACGTCTCCCACATTGCAGGTGGATTCTTTACCAGCTGAGCACAAGGGAAGCCCAAGAATATTGGAGTGGGTATCCTATATGTTCTTCAGGGGATCTTCCCAACCCATGAATGGAACCGGGGTCTCCTGCATTACAGGTGGATTCTTTACCAACTGAGCTATCGGGGAAACCCGATAGAACTATAGTGGGCAGAATTATTAACACCTGTAGTTATTTTTGTGAGTATTCTCCTGCTTTAATATCTCCTCTCCATTACCAACGAGATCCAACCAGTCCATTCTGAAGGAGACCAGCCCTGGGATTTCTTTGGAAGGCATGATGCTAAAGCTGAAACTCCAGTACTTTGGCCACCTCATGCGAAGAGTTGATTCATTGGAAAAGACCCTGATGCTGGGAGGGATTGGGGGCAGGAGGAGAAGGGGACGACAGAGGATGAGATGGCTGGATGGCATCACTGACTCAATGGACGTGAGTCTCAGTGAACTCTGGGAGTTGGTGATGGACAGGGAAGCCTGGCGTGCTGCGATTCATGGGGTTGCAAAGAGTCGGACACGACTGAGTGACTGATCTGATCTGATCTGATCTCCATTACCAAGCTTAAGTAGGGTAATAGAACATCAAATCCAAAGTCCACAGATAATATCTACAAAATAAGACAACAAGCTAGCCCTCACATCACAGAATATGAGCTGCTAGGAAAACAACTGACAGAAACAAGATCTCTATACTAAGTGTGTGATGTGTGCACATTAAGTGTGCAAGTGTGGTAAAAACTACTTTTAAGGGAGTTCAAAGAAGACTAAGGGTTTCTGATGGCCCTGAGAGCTGTTGAAACTCAAAGTTACAAGCATGCTCTAAGTGGAGAAGTTAATAAGTTCTATGAACACAGTAGCAGTACAAAACTTCACACTTAGGAGAAAGGGACAGATTGGTGAAAGCAGAATAAAAATTGAGCAGAACAGGCACAGTAGGGGGCAAGAAAGGGAAATGTCTTCAAGTTCAATGGGAGTGCAGAAGAAAGCAAACTGACTTCCAAACTGAAGAACAATTTTTAACATTTATGAAAATGACTGAAACAGGTATTTTAGATCTGGAAATTAGGAAAGCTATCCTGAAATTATTCCAAAAGATGAAAAGTATAAAAGAAAGAAAGACAGAAAATTAAAAAAAATTAGAAAAAGATCATAGTAACAAAAAATAAATAAATAAACACAGAAGTAAAAGCAAATTAATAGGTCTTAAAATATAAAGGCATTTTTTCAGTTCAGTTCAGTCTCACAGTCATGTCCAATCCTTTGCGATCCCAGGGATTTCAGATTGCCAGGCCTCCCTGTCAATCACCAACTCCCAGAGTTTACCCAAACTCATGTCCATTGAGTCAGTGATGCCATCCAACCATCTCATCCTCTGTCATCCCCTTCTCCACCCACCTTCAATCTTTCCCAGCACCAGGGTCTTTTCAAATGAGTCAGTTCTGCATCAGGTGACAAAAGTATTGGAGTTTCAGCTTCAGCATCAGTCCTTCTAGTGAATATTCAGGACTGATTTCCTATAGGATGGCCTGGTTGGATCGCCTTGCTGTCCAAGGGACTCTCAAGAGTCTTCTCCAACACCACTGTTCAAAAGCATCAATTCTTTGGTGCTCAGCTTTCTTGAGAGTACAACTCTCACATCCATACATGACTACTGGAAAAGCCATAGCTATGATTAGATGTACCCTTGTTGGCAAATTAATGTCTCTGCTTTTTAATATGCTGTCCAGGTTTTTCATAACTTTTCTTCCAAGGAGTAAGCGTCTTTTAATTTCATGGTTGCTGTCACCATCTGCAGTGATTTTGGAGCCAAAAAACTAAAGTCTGTTACTGTTTCCACTGTTTCCCCATCTATCTGCCATGAAATGATAGGACTAGATGCCATGATCTTAGTTTTTGGAATGTTTAGTTTTAAGCCAACTTTTTCATTCTTCTCTTTCACTTTCATCAGGAGGCTCTTTAGTTCTTTTTCACCTTCTGCCATAAAGGTGGTGTTATCTGCATATCTGAAGTTATTGATATTTTTCCTGGCAATTGTGATTCCAGTTTGTGCTTCTTCCAGGCCAGCATTTCTCATGATGTACTCTATATATGTTAAATAATCAGGGTGACAATATACAGCCTTGACGTACTCCTTTTCTGATTGGAAACCAGTCTGTTGTTCCATGTATAGTTCTAACTGTTGCTTTTTGACATGCATACAGATTTCTCAGGAGGCAGGTCAGGTGGTCTGGTATTCCCATCTCTTTAAGAATTTCCCACAGTATCAAAACCACTATGAGGTACCATTTCACACCAGTCAGAATGGCTGCGATCCAAAAGTCTACAAATAATAAATGCTGGAGAGGGTGTGGAGAAAAGGGAACCCTCTTACACTGTTGGTGGGAATGCAAACTAGTACAGCCACTATGGAGAACAGTGTGGAGATTCCTTAAAAAACTGGAAATAGAACTGCCTTATGATCCAGCAACCCCACTGCTGGGCATACACACTGAGGAAACCAGAAGGGAAAGAGACACGTGTACCCCAATGTTCATCGCAGCACTGTTTATAATAGCCAAGACGTGGAAGCAACCTAGATGTCCATCAGCAGATGAATGGATAAGAAAGCTGTGGTACATATACACAATGGAGTATTACTCAGCCATTAAAAAGAATACATTTGAATCAGTTCTAATGAGGTGGATGAAACTGGAGCCTATTATACAGAGTGAAGTAAGCCAGAAGGAAAAACATCAATACAGTATACTAGCGCATATATATGGAATTTAGAAAGATGGTAACAATAACCTGGTGTACGAGACAGCAAAAGAGACACTGATGTATAGAACAGTCTTATGGACTCTGTGGGAGAGGGAGAGGGTGGGAAGATGTGGGAGAATGGCAATGAAACATGTAAAATATCATGTAGGAAACGAGTTGCCAGTCCAGGTTCGATGCATGATGCTGGATGCTTGGGGCCGGTGCACTGGGACGGCCCAGAGGGATGGTATGGGGAGGGAGGAGGGAGGAGGGTTCGGGATGGGGAACACATGTATACCTGTGGCAGATTCATTTTGATATTTGGCAAAACTAATACAATTATGTAAAGTTTAAAAATAAAATAAAATTGGAAGAATAAAAAAAAAAAAAAAAGAATTTCCCACAGTTTGTTGTGATCCACCCAGTCAAAGGCTTTGGCATAATCAATAGAGCAGAGATAGATGTATTTCTCAAACTGTTTTGATTTTTCAATGATTCAACAGATGTTGACAATTGGATCTCTGGTTCCTCTGCCTTTTCTAAATCCAGCTTGAACATCTGGAAGTTCACGGTTCATGTACTGTTGAAGTATGGCCTGGAGAATTCTGAGTATTGCTTTGCTAGCATGTGAGATGAGTGCAATTGTGTGGTAGTTTGAGCATTCTTTGGCATTGCCTTTCTTTGGGACTGGAATGAAAACTGACCTTTTCCTGTCCTGTGGCCACTGCTGAGATTTCCAAATTTGCTGGCATATTTGCAGCACTTTCACAACATCATCTTTAAGGATTTGAAATAGCTCAACTGGAATTTCATCACCTCCACTAGCTTTTTTTGTAGTGATACTTCCTACGGCCCACTTGACTTCACATTCCAGGATGTCTGGCTCTAAGTAAGTGATTATCATGATTATTTGGGTCATGAAGATCTTTTTTATATAGTTCTTCTTTGTATTCTTGCCACCTCCTCTTAATACCTTCTGCTTCTGTTAGGTTCATACCATTTCTGTCCTTTATTGTGCTCATCTTTGCATGAAATATTCCCTTGGTATCTCTAATTTTCTTGAAGAGAACTCTAGTCTTTCCCATTCTATTGTTTTTCCCTATTTCTTTGCATTGATCACTGAGGAAGGCTTTATCATCTTTCCTTGCTATTCTTTGGAACTCTGCACTCAAATGGGTATATCTTTCCCTTTCTCCTTTGCCTTTGGCTTCTTTTCATAGCTATTTGTAAGGCCTCCTCAGTCAATCATTTTGCCTTTTTGCATTTCTTTTTCTTGGTGATGGTCTTGATCACTGCCTCCTGTACAATGTCAGGAACCTCCATCCATAGTTCTTCAGGCACTCTGTCTAATCAGATCTAATCCCTTGAATTTATTTGTCATTTCCACTGTATACTAGTAAGGGATTTGATTTAAGTCATATCTGAATGGTCTAGTGGTTTTTCCTACTTTCTTCAATTTACATCTGAATTGGGCAATAAGGAGTCATGATTTGAACCACAGTCAGCTCCCAGTCTTTTTTTGCTGACTGTATAGAGTTTCTCCATCTTTGGCTTCAAAGAATATAATCAGTCTGATATCATTATTGACCATCTGGTGATGTCTATGTGTAGAGTCTTCTCTTATATTTTTAGAAGAGGGTGTTTGCTATGACCAGTGTGTTCTCTTGGCAAAATTCTATTAGCCTTTGCCCTGCTTCAATCTAACAGGCTAAATTTGCCTGTTACTCCAGGTATCTCTGCAGAAGGCACTAGCGACCCACTCCAGTACTCTTGCCTGGAAAATCCCATGGACGGAGGAGCCTGGTAGGCTGCAGACCATGGGGTCACTGGGAGTCGGACACTACTGAGCGACTTTACTTTCACTTTTAACTTGCATGCATTGGAGAAGGAAATGGCAACACACTCCAGTGTCTTTTCTGGAGAATCCCAGGGACGGAGGAGGCTGGTGGGCTGCTGTCTATGGGTTCGCACAGAGTTGGACATGACTGAAGCGATTTAGCAGCAGCAGCAGCAGCCAGGTATCTCTTGACTTACTACTTTTGCATTCCAGTCCCCTAGAATGAAAAGGAAATCTATTTTGGGTGTTAGTTATAGAAGGTCTTGTGGGACTTCATAGAACTGTTCAACTTCAGCTCCTTCAGCTTTACTGGTGGGGGCATAGACTTGGATTACCATGATATTGAATGGTGTTACTTGGAAATGAACAGAGATCATTCTGTCTTTTTTAATATTGCATCCAAGTACTGCATTTTAGACTCTTTTATTGGCTATGATGGCTACTCCTTTTCTTCTAAGGGATTCTTGCCCACAGCAGTAGATATAATGTTCATCTGAGATAAATTCACCTATTCCAATCCATTTTGGTTCGCTGATTCCTGAAATGTTGATGCTCACTCTTGCCATCTCCTGTTTGACCACTTCCTATTTGCCTTGATTCATGGACCTGGAGTTCCAGGTTCCTATGCAATATTGCTCTTTACAGCATCAGAGTTTACATCCATCACCAGTCACATCCACAACTGGGTGTTGTTTTTACTTTGCCTACGTCTGTTCATTCTTTCAGGAGTTATTTCTCCACTGATCTCCAGTAGCATATTGGGCACCTACCAACCTGGGGAATTCATCTTTAAATGTCCTAACTCTTTGCCTTTTCATTCCGTTCATGGGGTTCTCAAGGCAAGAATACTGAAGTGGTTTGCCATTCCCTTCTCCAGTGGACCACGTTTGTCAGAACTCTCCACCATGACCCTTCCACCTTGGATGGCTCTATACAGCATGGCTCATACTTTCATTGATAAAGGCATTTTTAAAAAAGATGCAAAAATAATTCACAAACAAAAAGAGGAGCTATGAAAGAAAAACATATCCAAAAGCTCATAAATTAGAGTGTTTTCTTTAAAAAGTCTAAACAAAATGAAGATATTTAGGAGATTAGAGAGAAGGTGATATAGAAGTTTTATCACTTTTATAATAGGCAACTCCATATTGAAAAACAAATTATTAAAACAGAAAAAAATAATAAAATAAAGAATTCAAGAAAACTTTCCTGAAGTAAGACTTGAATGGATATACTACATATATGCAGAAGTAAAGTAGAATTGTCAGTATAGAATCTATTCTAATAACACAATTGGACATTAAAAAATAATAAATTATTTGGAAATTCAGAACTAAGACCAACACCCATTGGAAAAGAAAAAGAGTTTGTCATTATACTTTCTGACAGTAGTGCTTCATGTAAGAAGAAAATGCATTGAAATATTTAAGTCAAAGAAAGAAACTATGAGTCAAGGGTTTTATATCTAGCTATATTTAGGTTCAATTATTAGGGCCTTGTTCTTCCCTGGCAGCTCAGACAGTAAAGAATCTGCCTACAATGCAGGAGACCTGGGTTCAATCCCTGGGTAAGTAAGATTCCCTGGAGAAGGGAATGGTTACCCACTCCAGTATTCTTGCCTAGAGAATTCCATTGACAGAGAAGCCTGACAGGTTACAGTCCATGGGGTTGCAAAGAGTCAGACATGACTGAGCCACTCACGCTTTTTTTTTTATTTGCGCCTCAGACAAACTTTGATTAATGCACAAGAACACAGGAAATGGTGTTCTTGTGAGCCTACTCTGGGGAGTCTGCTAGAGAATAAACTATAGATAACAAAATGATTGATTATCTATTGGTTTTAATAGGGGTAAAACACCATTACTTCAAATTAGGTGTGTGGGAAAAGGAAATAAATAAAACAAGCATCACAGTAAAAAATATAAAAACAGTAGTTTTTTTTTAAAAGGAAACTAAGTATATTATGCTAAGTAGAAGTAAGCATTAGAACAAGACTTGGCTATCTCTTGATATTGAGAATTTTTTTTTTTTCTTTTTCAATTTGGGGAGAGTAATAAGGGTATTCTGATTAAGTTTTAAGAGTTTTTACCTTAAAGAGATACATATTGAAATATTTACAGAGGAACTATTATGTCTCTGTCCTGTTTCAAAATAATGGTGTGAGACAATGAATGAAAGGTTTCCTAAGACTCAGAGAAGTTGGTAAGTTGATACGTTGAGGTTTATTATAATAGTTTGCAATTTTATTTATGTTTGAAAGTTCCCTACTGAAAGATTAAAATGTTTTAAACACTACTAATATCAAACTTGGGAAATGTAGCTAAAAATGTTTGTACTTTATTAATTTGCATTTAAATACTATATTCTTTTACAGCATAGTTGTAAAGCTTACTTTGAAAAGTATTTCATTAATAAATTCTTAGTAAAGAAATTACAATAAATACTTCTTTTGAAATTTAATACTTCAAAATTAAATTTATTCTGTTTATTACCTTTATTCATAGTAGAGCTAAAGATAATTGAGTAGTTGAATCTAAAGAAGAGATGAACCTTTAAATGATGAATTAATTAACCTCAATTTACATAATGCTCTTATTATTTGCATAGTAAATGAGCAGAGTTTTATTATAGGTCATTAACAGTTATTAATAAGTGAAACTGTGTTAGAAATACTACTTGGGTTTATATTTCAGACTCAAGAAACAAAGGTCAGTCATGAAATGTTAATAACAATATTCAAAACATTAGGCATTAAAGTAACATTTAGCTTTCAGGCTTCACACATTTCTGAGAGGATAATTCATGAATTTGCTAATTGGTCTCACTCTGCATGAATATAGGGCACATATAAGTATACATGAGTATATAAGCTAAACTTCTATTAGTCTCAGATTTCCATTTAAATTACAGGAATGAGAACTAGTTTATTATACTCACATATAAAGTATCAATATGTTTTTATTCCTAGAAATCAGACCTATTTCTTGCAAAATGCTAGGTTCTGCAACTTAAATTCTTTCAAAGAAAGATGATAGATGGTGTTCAATTAATTTTTACATTTATTTTTATTTGCAATAGGCAGCTTATGTTATGTAATTTAGAACTATTCTAAACTTTCAACTCCTGATTTAGTCAATTCAATTACAATTTGAGGCATTCTCTATATTTTCTAAAAATGCAATTGCCTCCAGTTAAAGATTTTAAAAACTCAAATAACTGCACTGCTATTTTTAAACAACTTACTTATTTAGTGATGAATAATCACTGAAAACCATTTAATGCCTTTAATTTCAAAGACATACTATATATAATCTGATGTTTCCAATGATTTGGTTGTGCTTTGACAAACAACTGTGCAGGCCTCTACATCAGACCAGTGAGTGAGATTTGAGATAAAAGGACAGATAAATGAATTACTTTATGAACATCTGTTCAATTACAAACTGATGCAGAACATTCTATAGTACATCTTTTGCTGTTACTCCCTCTTTGTTCACTTTTCTCTTACATTGCTGGGGTGCTCTCTCTCTATCTGGCACTCATATGAGTACTCTTGCCCTGTCTCAGAGTCTCTTCCTGCTGCCTCTTTCCTCTCTTAAGATGCTGACTGATGGAATGTTGTGAGAAGATGTCCACAAGTGGGCTCAGAGTAAAATGTAAATATTTTATTACCTGTTTTGTACTTTATACCTTCTCTGGGCATGTATCTGCTAGTGGTTAAATTAAATATGGTTTTCTTGGTTTCTCTGGGGTCTAAAAAATTTTCCCATTCTTTATAATAGTTGACATATGATAATGTTAAGCAACAAAAAGATGGATTGTTTAACTTGCAAAGATGTATAATATCAATCAATGGAAAAGAACAGTGTTTATCCCATTATTGGGCTTCCCTGGTGTCTCAGATGGTAATTGCCTGCAATGCAGGAGACCCGGGTTTGATCCCTGGGTCTAGAAGATCCCTTGGAGAAGGAAACAGCAACCCACTCCAGTATTCTTGCCTGGAGAATTCCATGGACAGAGGAGCCTGGCAGGCTACAGCCCATGGGGTCAGAAAGAGTTGGACATGACTAAGCAACTAACACTCCTTGCTTACAGCTCTGGGCACATAGTAAGCACTTAACAAAGGAATTGTTGCTATAAATAAGTTTAAAATTTGAGAAAAAGGTCCTTTGTCGAGCCATGTGTCTTGATTATAGTTACAGCACTTCATGTATTCTCTCCTCACCATCCTATTCTATTATCAGTAACATCTCTCAGAATCTATGCTGGTCCTCTTCATAAATTGGCTTTTACTCAGTTTTCTGTATATATAAACTATATTACACTGAAATGCTGAAGAAAGATTTTGGAGTCTAAAGATAGCTTAAATCTCCCACTTTTCATTTACTGACAGCGACATTTTTTAAAAAATCACTTAACCTTTTCTTGTCTTTGTAAAATGGGAATAATAAATCTCATTTCCTAGAAATGGATGTGAATTAAATATAATGCCATGTATAAATTATAATAAATGTTAGTCATTCTTTTTGAGATGCATTTCCCTCTGCTCTCAGAAAATACAAAGTACCAGAAGCCACACAATTCAGGGAATGTATAGTAATCCTGTTCCCATTAAAAATATACACTCCAAGGGGTTAGCCTTCACAGTGTGATTTTTTTTTTAATGAAACATATACTGGCAATGATAGCATTTCAATAAAATTGTACAAAAAAATTGAAAATATTGTGTTATTACCTTGACTTTAAGGATTATGAAATCATTCTCTGCATTGCCATACTGTTGTTTTTTAGTGGCTAAGTCGTATTCAACTCTTCGCAATCCCATAGACTATAGCCCACCCCGCTCCTCTGTCCATGGGATTTTTCCAGGCAAGAATACTGGAGTGGGTTGCCATTTTTTTCTCCAGGGGATCTTCCCAACCCAGCGATCGCTGCATCAGTAGGTGGATGCTTTACTTCTGAACCAGTGGGGGAGGCTGAATGGCCATGTGTCAATTCTTAAAGTGAATGAGCAATCATCTTCAAGTGA
Organism: Bos javanicus; assembly: GCF_032452875.1. Classification (NCBI taxonomy): domain Eukaryota; kingdom Metazoa; phylum Chordata; class Mammalia; order Artiodactyla; family Bovidae; genus Bos; species Bos javanicus. Next base: position 5,486,013 of record NC_083893.1, on the reverse strand, counting down.
TAATGAATGTTCTGCAATCTCCACTGAGGATTGTATTTTAGATATTTGTATTTGGTTAGAAAATAAGTAAAAACACCATAATTCTCGTAAAATTCTTAAGTAACACAACTTACTTTTTGAAGGAACTCGGAGATTGGCGAGGACCACTTCCAGGGAATCAGCTTGAACTCGAAGTACATAGCTTGTCCTTGTTTCATAATCCAGAGGGGCATTCACGTAGATTACTCCTGTGATGTTATTGATTCCAAACTTATCTAGAATCAAAATACAATTCCTTTGTCACTCTCTTCATACTATAAGGGGAAATAATTCTCTTTAAAGATCACTGTGATTTTAAAAACACATATAATAAGAGTAACACATCAAAGTGACCAAATTAAGGCTTTGGGAAACTCTGTTTCAGCTCTAGAAATTATCAACATCAGTGTTTCCCTAAATGCATGATTTGAAATTCCAGGTTTTTTTGTTTTTTTTTTTTTTGCATTTGTCCTGGAAACTGATGTTTCTCTGGTCAATTAAGTCTGTGAAACAACGTATACTGAATTCCTCACCATAGATACACATTATCTTCTACTATAGCAAATGCTTCTAGAAACCTTGTTTTAAAGAAATCCACTTAATTTTGTTTAATCAAGTATTTCATGATGCTATTGGATTATTATATTTTTTATGATTTAATATATCTTATTATCCTGCAGATTTAATGTTCTGCTAAGAACACAAGGGAACTGGGACCCCACTCCAGTACTCTTGCCTGGAAAATCCCATGGAAAGAGGAGCCTGGTGGGCTGCAGTCCATGGGGTCGATGAGGGTCGGACCCAACTGAGAGACTTCACTTTCACTTTTCACTTTCGTGCATTGGAGAAGGAAATGGCAACCCACTCCAGTGTTCTGGCCTGGAGAATCCCAGGGACGGGGGAGCCTGGTGGGCTGCCGTCTATGGGGTCGCACAAAGTCAGACACGACCAAAGCAACTTAGCAGCAGCAGCAGCAGCAAGAACACGAGGGAACAAACATAATTTAATATGTTAGTTATTTTAAAATATTATTTATTATTTTAAATAGCTTAAAATATTTGACCTTGAAGTTTACTTTTTAGAATAAATTTGATCATACAGATTTGAGTGATGAGCAGAGCACATTGGCAAACTTTATAATATCCTACCTCTTTCACTCTGTCTTTTCCTCACTTTGGTTTTCTCTACAGCATTTATAACTGCCTAAATACTCTATATTCATTAGCTTGATCATTATTATCGTCCAGCTCCTCTTGTTGGATTGTTAAAGTCTACAGTGATGATGATGATGTGTATACTCAGTTGTGTCCTGCTCTGCAACCCCATGGACTGCAGCTCACCAGGCTCTTCTGTCCATGGAATTTTCCAGGCAAGAATACTGGAGTGGGTTGCCATTTTCTTCTCCAGGGGATTTTCCCAACCCAGGGATCAAAACTTTGGCTCCTGCTGCATCTCCTGCATTGCAGACAGATTCTTTACCACTGAGACTATTTTGTTCACTTCTTTCTCCTTAATTGCTGGAAGGTACTGAGTACATGATCAATGCTCAATAGGATTAGTAGACTAAATTGACAAGCAAATGAATTAAATGTAAAAATAATCATTGTGGTGGAGTGAGGGTAATAATTAGAACCACCTGTCTATATTCAAGGAAGAGAACAAATAAAATCATAGAGAAAAGTCATAAGAACAAATTGTGAAAACCATAGCTTCAGTCAGATGTAAGTTTAAGGCAAAAGGAAAGTCTGTAATATTTAGGGAGGAAGCATAACAGCACAGATGAAACAAAGAAAGTCAATAAGAAAAGTACAATATTTAGCACTTGCTTTAGGGACAATAACTTTTAGTAATGGTTGAAATACTTTTATTTATAAAAGTTGAAGACCACTTTCATAATTTCCTTGCAAACTGCTTTACAATATTATTAACATCTCCTAATTTAATATTGAAATGCATGTGTTTATGAAACACATATTAGCTTTTTTCTTTTAACCACCTACAACATTCCGGGCCATTTAACTCATAAAAGGGAAAACCAGAGGACAACCAACTGTGGGTAATAGGGAAAAAAAGAATCAATATGCTAATATAAAACTGAGTCACAAACTTATTCCCATAAGCTAGCAAGCCAATCTGTTCTCTGTGAAAAGTGATTGGTTGATAAAATCAAACTATTTATTTACTTACAACTGTTGATTATATGTTTGCTTTACTGAGGAATCACACAAAATGCACATGACTTTTATCATGCATGTGGCTCTTTGGTCATCCACAGTTATTTTTGTTCCTAAAATATCTTCAGGATTAGCGAAGGTATGATATGGGTTACAGATGGCACAGAACAGTGGTAAAAGACTACTATAGGCAATGATTATGACCAAAAGCTGAAAGTACATATGCATTACTTTTGAATAAATGTCATTAAATATCCCTAAATCAGGGGGAGGTGAAGGCTTTCAGAACTGGATATTGAGTATTCCCTAATGGAAATTAATAGCCTGTGTCAATATAACTGGATTTTCAATCAGATTTAACACATAATTACATTTAAGTTAGACACAGCTTACTAGAAAGATAAACAGTAATGAAATCTGAAATTTATTCCAAATCTAAGTTTATTGTTTTATGATGAAAAGTGTTAGTCACTCAGTTGTATTCAACTCCGTGCAACCCCATAGAGTGTAGCTTACCAGTCTTCTCTGTCCATGGAATTCTCTAGGCAAGAATGCTGGAATGGATTGCCATTTGACTAAACATATACTCACCCTCTTCATTTCCTGCAACAATGGAGTATACAATGCTCTGATTGATGGCTGCAGCAGAAATTACACCCACCATAGTCCCTCTGGTTGCAAGTTCACTTACTGGAGGAGGTCTGCAGGGTGTAAGAGAAGATAACTTATTTTTATTGTCCATTTCCTCATGATGGAGCTTTGTATTTAATAATATAATATGTTAATTTTGTGTTTGTTATTATTTGAATAGTACTATTTTTGAAATTTTCAACAAAATACTGCATTCAGACCCTAGGCCTAACAAATTGTGTTCAAAATTATGCAAGTGTTCTTCATTAAGAATGTCTTGTCATCTGTACATTACTGCTTCAGCATCTCCAAAAAACTGTACAAAATTCATTTTGCTTGTCTCTGAAAAAAGTCCTGAATAGAATGCAATAGGTAGACACAACTTGCTATCTCAAGTTGCTGAAGAAAAATATGGCTTTTATGTTGGTAATATTAGCATATTTAAGCAAACAACCTTCAGTTTCTTTCTAGTCTAGTCCTTATCCTTGTTCTACTATAAAATTTTTAACTGTCCTAAAAGTATTTGAATGGATGACATCATAAAATTAATATTTATTTTGACTTCACTTATTTTACTTAACCTTAACCATATTATGACCCCATACAGTGATACTTAATTTTATCCATTTAAAACATTTTATTGAACTATAGTTGATTTACAATGTTATGTTAACTTCTTCTACATGTAAAAGTAACTCATTATACATATATAGTCTTTTTCATTGTTATTTTCCATTAGAATTTATTACAGGATATGGAATATAGTTCTCTGTGTTATATAGTAGGACCTTGTTCTTTATTCATTCTGTATTTAGTCATTTTCATGATACTTAATTTTAAAAATATGTTTTCAACAATATACTATCTCATGTTCCAAAACTCCATTTTATTTTACAATATTGGTCACTGCAACTAGGCTATTAGAACTTTATTTTCATAAACCAATGAAAATAATCTCACTCATAATTCACAGACATTTATATCATCTAGCTTCAAAAAAAAAAAAAAAGAAAATTCTTAAACATAAAGTTCTGAATCTTGTTATAGTCCAATCAACCTATCCAAGCCATCTGACTTCTAAAGATTTAGCCTCTTTTCTCAAACTGATAAGATAAATCCTACTGTCACTCTTTCATGAGGCCTTTCATCTTTCAGTACTTACTCTTTCAATATTATCCTTCCTTTTTGTCACCACCTTCTGAGTTCTTCTAATCTAGATTACATTACACAATTATATATTGTACTTAATGAAGCCTTTTCTAACAAATTCTGAGCTACCAATATAGTATGAAAAATTAATTACATACAATCCTTCATGAACATCTTGTCCAAAATAGTATGTTCTTTGCCACTGTACTCCATAGATTTGGCAGGCTAAAATTACCTAAATGTAAAGTGACCTATCTTACTGATAACTGCTATAGCACTTAATGGTGGTCCACTTCTCCACTGCATGGTCAATAACTATTTCTTGATAAAGTATAAGAACTAATCTGAATAATTTTAATAAAATTTAATTTATCCATTTATTGACTTAATTTTACTTCTCTGCATATTTTGTCTTCTTTTTTAATAGCATCCAGGTATAGTTTTGGACAACCATATCTCCTTAATTATTAGTCTAACTGTTTTGGGTAGAACTGACTGACTCAAGGGACATGCATTTGAGAAAGCTCGGGAGTTGGTGATGGACCGGAAGCCTGCATCCTACAGTCCATGAGGTCACAAAGAGTTGGACAGGACTGAGCGACTGAACTGAACTGACCAAATCCCCAGGGTATACACATAGACACATTACCCAGCTCTGGCTAATGAGGGCATTTTACGTTTATTGCTCATGTTCATATGTGACAAATCTCTCGTGCAAACCCAATGAAAGTCTTGACCAAGAATGTTACTGTAACTAATAAAACATACACACAAAGAAAGTTTTGTTATTGTTGGCTAAAATTTTAATGTTTGTGCCTATAAGAAGGTTCTTGTTAATAATACCAACACAAATGAAATAACTAAAGGTTGAAAATATATCCACTACACTTTGATTAGTATTCTAAATGCTGTTATACTTGAAGCTGGGTAAACTCATAATTTCAGTTACTATTAGTAAAACAAAATTCTCCTACATTTCTCCTTATATCTAGTTTTTCAGTCCCTTGAAATCAAGAGTTCCAAGTAATTTAAAAAAATGCTTAGATAAAAAAGGATACATTCACCCAAGTAGGCACTTTTAAAGAAAGTTATCTGAGATAACACAATTTTATTTTATAAGCAATTCATCTAGACATTGTTACAGTGTCACTTCAGTGAAATAGGGGTGACTTTTGTAACCTTGAACCTAAAATGACAGTTGTCTACCGCTAAAAAGTAAGGCACTTAGAAAAGTGGCACTAAGATTATTTTGATGGACTAATTTGATTATGAATAGAAATCTTTTGTATGATATTTTAGATTATAAACAGACATTGAGACTAATTGTTATTTGCCACATTGGCTTGTGGTTGACCTCCGTGATTGTGAACTCCTTAAACCTGGAAAGGATTAAAATTAGAGAGCTATGGAAACACAGTATGATCCTCCATGATCTTGCACTTTAGTAGCCCTACCCTTGTGTATCCGTTTCTCTTTGTTGGAGGGTCAGACTGTGACTTGTCTCTAATGAACAGAATACAGCAAAGAAGATGGGATGTCACTTCAGTGATTATATTCAGTTCAGTTCAGTTCAGTCCAGTTGCTCAGTCGTGTTCGACTCTTTGCGACCCCACGAATTGCAGCACGCCAGGCCTACCTGTCCATCACCATCTCCCAGAGCTCACTGAGACTCACACCCATCGAGTCAGTGATGCCATCCAGCCATCTCATCCTCTGTCGTCCCCTTCTCCTCCTGCCCCCAATCCCTCCCAGCATCAGAGTCTTTTCCAATGAGTCAACTCTTCGCATGAGGTGGCCTAAGTATTGGAGTTTCAGCTTTAGCATCATTCCTTCCTAAGACTTTAATCTCAGGGCTGATCTCCTTCAGAATGGAGTGATTATGTTACATAAGATTATAACTTTTCATTCTTGCTAGTAGACTCTGACTACCTCCCTTGCTGGATTTAATGAAGCGAGTGGCGATGTGAGATGGTGCTGCTGCTGCTAAGTCGCTCCAGTTGTGTCCAACTCTACGCAACCCCATAGACGGCAGCCCACCAGGCTCCCCTGTCCCTGGGATTCTCCAAGCAAGAACACTGGAATGGGTTGCCATTTCCTTCTCCAATGCATGAAAGTGAAAATTGAAAGTGAAGTCGCTCAGTCGTGTCTGACCCCCAGCGACCCCATGGACTGCAGCCTGCCAGGCTCCTCCATCCATGGGATTTTCCAGGCAAGAGTACTGGAGTGGGGTGCCATTGCCTTCTCCGTGCGAGATGGTGAGTTCTGACCAATAATAAGCAAGCAACTGAGACCCTCACTCCAACATCAATGTGGAACTGAACCCAATCAACAAAAGCATGAGCTTGGAGGTGGACTGTTCCCTTGTTAAGCCTCAGTGAGATTCTAGCCCCAGACAACAGACTAAAACCTGAGTGAGAATGTGAAACAGAGGACACAGATAACACATTCCTGACCTACAGAAACTTAAAGATGCTAAGTCTGTTGTTTTAATTCATTATATTTTTTTTCAAGAATTGAAAATCTTTTTATATGTATAACAAAAGCTCCGAATGATACCAACAGTCAACTTTATGGACACACCAGATTAAGAGGAACTCCCCTATATATGCCCAAAAAGTAAAGATAAAAATATTTGCGCAAAATTCTACTAGCAAAACATTACATAAATATTTACTGTCCATTAAAGAAAAATCAATACATCATGGCATACTCTCACAGTAGAACTTATAGAGCAGTGGAAATTAAAATGAAGCTACATACATTAACATGAATAAAGCAAAAAAAAAAAAACAAAAAACAAAAAACCTGTGTTGAGTATAAAAAATAAAAGTTCCAGTAGGTTGTATACAGTATGGTAACATTTATATAAAAGTTAAAACATGCTAGTAATATTATATATTGCTTAAGGATTTATACACATGTTGTAGAAGCATAAAACTGTGATTGAGATTATGAATACCAAATCTAGTGCAGTAATTTTAAAAGGACTAACAGATCACAATAGCAAAATGTTAACAGTCTGCATGGTAGGTAATTACATGGATATTTTTATATTATAAATTTCAGAATAGAAAAATGTTATTCAACTTAGTGATTTAAAATGCTGCTGCTTCTGCTGCTAAGTTGTGTCAGTCGTGTCTGACTCTGTGCGACCCCATAGACGGCAGCCCACCAGGCTCCCCTGTCCCTGGGATTCTCGAGGCCAGAACACTGGAGTGGGTTGCCATTTCCTTCTCCAATGCATGAAAGTGGAAAGGGAAAGTGAAGTCATTCAGTCGTGTCCGACTCTTCGCTACCCCATGGATTGTAGCCCACCAGGCTCCTCCGTCCATGGGATTTTCCAGGCAAGAGTACTGGAGCGGGGTGCCATTGCCTTCTCCAGTGATTTAAAATACATGTGTGTTAAAATGAAATCACACTTGCAAAAGCTCTGGATGAAAGTAAAAAGTACTCTGAAATTAAGTGTTCATGATCAGGGGCAAAATGGAAAACTGTTTTCTTGATTTACTTGATTCTCTTTGGGATGGAGGCAGGGCCAATTTGAAACTAAGTGCATCATGGTACAGACATTCTGGATCAACATGACCAATGTCAATCCTTGACTCTATTCCAAAGGTCAGAGAGAAGGAACATAGGAGGGTGTATGGAAGGGAGGGTGTTCATGATGGAGGTGGGAAAGTAGAGTATGGGTGGGGCATCTTGAGTCATCTCTAGTCCTTATAGCTTCTTTCCACTTGAGCCCCTTGCACAAGGAGGGAGGCAGTGTATCACAGAGTATGTAGGACCTGTTACAGTTTCCACTACCTGTGGAAGTAAGTGACTATGAACCTGATCATCAGTACCACTCTGAAGCCCAGGAGGAAAGCCACAAAGATATAGGCAGGCATCTCTGGACCTGTGCTCCCAGTGGGTTTGTATATGGCCTGCATTACTGTGGACAATACGAGGCTGGCCTGGATGGGAGGCTGGGTCTCATGCAGCACCTTACAGGTAAATACATTCAGATTCCTGCACTGAGACATTCAACAAATTCAAGCTTTCCAAGGTGTAGGTCCCATCACTATTCTGCTTGGACAGGGGTTTCACAGCTCCCTTGAACATATGGCAGTTCTCCAACCAGCTGAGATGCACATTCTGTGGATAGAATCTCTGCACGTGGCAGGTAACTGCTACCCCATCCAAGGAATGTGAAGACTGGGACACAGTCACTGTAGAGGGAACTGTCACAGCCCAGAGAAAGCAGAAAATTACCATAGGAAGTTCACCATGGGAACCAGTAAGCTCCCTAAAGATAGGGGTCCTCTGCCTAGCACCTGCCACAGAGGAGTTAGGTATTGGTTAACAAATACATGCATAAGTAAATGCATGAGTGAATGCATGCTTGGATGGAAGCAAGGAATGATGAAGCCATCTTAATCTTTCCTTTCTTTTCTACTGTGGACATTCAATAGAAAAAGATGAACCTGAATTTCATTTAAGAGCCTCTGAATCAGCTGACTTACTCTATAACTTGATGAAGATTCCTAATCTCTAATCTTTTTCTTTTAATTTTTTTTAAATTGAAGGATAATTGCCTTACAGAATTTTGGTTTTTTCGTGTCAAATCTCAACATGAATCAGCCATAGTTACCCTCCCTTTTGAACCTCCCTGCCATCTCACTCCCCATCCACCCCTCTAGGTTGATACAGAGCCCCTGTTAGAGTTTCCTGAGCCATATAGCAAATTCTTATTGTCTATCTCCTTTACATATGGTAATGTTAGTTTTTACGTTACTCTTTTCACACATCTCACCCTCTCCTCCCCTCTCCCCATGTTCATAAATCTATTTTCTATGTCTGTTTCTCCACTGATGCCCTGTAAATAAATTCTTCTGTACCATTTTTCTAGATTCCATATATGTGTTAGAATATGATATTTGTCTTTCTCTTTCTGACTCACTTCACTCTGTATAATAGGTTCTAGGTTCAGCCACCTCATTAGAACTGACTCAAATGCATTACTTTTATGGCTGAATTATATTCCATTGTGTATATGTACCAATGGAGTTGTATGAGCATATACACAATGAGTTGTATGAGCTGCTTGTATATTTTGGAAATTAATCCTTTGTCACTTGTTTCATACACTATTTTCTCCCATTCTGAGGGTTTTCTTTTCATCTTGCTTATAGTTTCCTTTGTTGTGCAAAAGTTTTTAAGTTTAATCAGGTACTACTTGTTTACTTTTGTTTTTATTTCCTTTACTCTAGGACGTGGGTCATAGAGGATCTTGCTTTGATTTATGTCATCAAGTATTCTGCCTATGATTTCTAGGCATTTCTAAGAATTTTATAGTTTCTGGTTTTACATTTAGGTCTTTAATCCATTTTGAGTTTATCTTTGTGTGTTGTGTTAGGAAGTGTTCTAATTTCATTTTTTTACTCGTAGCTGTCCAGTTTTCCCAGCACCATTTATTGAAGAGGCTGTCTTTGTCCCATTGTATATTCGTGCCTCCTTTGTCAACAATAAGGTACCCATAGGTGTATGGGTTTATTTCTGGGCTTTCTATCTTGTTCCATTGGTCTATATTTCTCTTTTTGTGCCAGTACTATACTGTCTTGATGACTGTAGCTTTGTACTATAATCTGAAGCCAGGAAGGTTGATACCTCCAGCTCCATTCTTCTTTCTCAAGACTTCTTCGGCTGTTCAGGGTCTTTGTGTTTCCAAATGAATTATGAATATTTTTGTTCTAGTTCTGTGGAAAATGCCATTGGTAATTTAATAGAGATCACATTGAATCTGTAGATTGCATTTAGTAGTATAGTAATTTTCACAATATAGATTCTTCCTACCCAGGAACATGGAATATCTCTCCACCTGTTTTAGTTATCTTTGATTTATTTCATTAGTGTTTTATAATTTTCTGTGTACAGTTCCTTTGTCTTCTTAGGTAAGTTTATTCCTAGATATTTAATTCTTTTTGTTGTAATGGTGAATGGGATTGATTCTTTAATTTCTCTTTCTGATTTTTCATTGTTCATATATAGAAATGCAAGTGATTTCTGTGTACTGATTTTGTATCCTGCAACTTTGCTAAATTCACTGATTACCTGTAGTAATTTTCTGATACTATATTTAGGGTTTTCTATGTATAGTATAATGTCATCTACAAACAGTGAGAGATTAATTTCTTCTTTTCTGATGTGGATTCCTTTCTTTCTTTTTTTTTTTTTTTCTTTCCTCTGATTGCTATAGCTAGGACATCCAGAATTATCTTGAATAATAGTGGTCAAAGTGGACACCCATGTCTTGTTCCTGATCTTAGGGGTAATGCTTTCAGTTTTCACCATTGAGAATAATATTTGCTGTAGGTTTATCATATATGGCCTTTACTATGTTGAGGCAGGTTCCTTCTATGCCCATCTTTTGAAGAGTTTCAATCATAAATTGGTGTTGAATTTTGTGAAAGGTTTTTCTGCATCTATTGAGATTATCATATGGTTTTATCTTTCAATGTGTTAATATGGTGTATCACATGGATTGATTTGCATATATTGAAGAATCCTTGCATTCCTGGAATAAATCCAACTTGATCATGGTTGATTTTTGATGTGTTGCTGAATTCTGTTTGCTAACATTTTGTTGAGAATTTTTGCATCTATGTTCTTCAGTGATATTGGCCTGTAGTTTCTTTCTTTGTGTTGTCTTTGTCTAGTTTTGGTATCAGGGTGGTGGTGGCCTGGTAGAATAAGTTTGAAAGTGTTCCTTCCTCTGCAAATTTTGGAAATAATTTTAGAAGGATAGGCATTAGCTCGTCTCTCAATGTTTAATAGAATTCTCCTGTGAAGCCATCTGGTCCTGGGGTTTTGTTTTTTGGGGAGATTTTTGATCACAGCTTTGATTGCAGTGCTCATAATTGGATTGTTCATAATTTCTCTTTCTTCCTGGTTCAGTCTTGGAAGATTGAACTTTTCTAAGAATCTGTCCATTTCTTCCAGGTTATCCATTTTATTGCCATATTGTTCATAATAGCGTCTTACAATCCTTTGTATTTCTGCATTGTCTGTTGTAAGCTCTCCTTTTTCATTTTTAATTTTGTTGATTTGACTATTCTCTCTTTTATGCTTGATGAGTCTGGCTAAAGGTTTGTCAATTTTGTTTATCTTCTCAAAGAACCAGCTTTTAGTTTTATGAATCTTTACTATTGGTTCTTTCATTTCTTTTTCATTTATTTCTGCTTGGATCTTTATGATGTCTTTCCTTCTACTAATTTTGGGGATTTTGTTTTGTTTGTTGTTCTTTTTCCAGTTGTTTTAGGTATAAAGTTATTTTGTTTATTCAACGTTTTTCTTGTTTATTAAGGTAGGATTGTATTGCTATAAACTTCCCTCAGAACTCCTTTTGCTGGATCCCATAGGTTTTGAGTTGTTATGTTTTCATTGTCATTTGTTTCTAGAATTTTTTTAATTTCCCTTTTGATTTCTTCAGTAACCTGTTGGTTATTCAGAAATGTGTTGTTTAATCCCTGTGTGTGTGTGTGTTTTCTTACAGTTTTGTTTTTTTATTCTTGTAATTGATATCTGGTCTCATAGCATTGTGGTTGGAAAAGATGCTTGATATGATTTCCATTTCCTTAAATTTACTGAGGTTTGATTTGTGACCCAAGATGTGCTCTATCCTGGAGAATGTTCCATGTGCACTTGAGAAGAAAGTGTATTCTTCTGCATTTGGATGGACTGTCCTGAAGACATTGAGATCCATCTCATCTAATGTGTCATTTAAGACTTGTGTTTCCTTATTAATTTTCTGTTTTGATGATCTGCCCATTGGTGTGAGTGGGGTGTTAAAGTCTCCTACTATTATTGTGTTGCTGTCAATTTCTCCTTTTATGTCTTTTAGTGTTTGTCTTATGTATCGAGGTGCTCCTATGTTGGGTGCATAGACATTTACAACTGTTATGTCTTCCTCTCAGATTGATCACTTGACCATTATGTAGTGTCCTTCCTTATCTCTTGTAATCGTCTTCATTTTAAGGTCTATTTTGTCTAATGTGAGGCTGGCTACTACAGCTTTCTTTTGTTCCCCATTTGCACAGAATATATTTTTCCATCCTCTCACTTTCAGCCTATATGTGTCTTTAGGTCTAAGTGGGTTTCTTGTAGACAGCATATAAATGGGTCTTGTTTTTGTATCCATTCAGCCAGTCTGTATCTTTTGGTTGGCACATTTAATGTGTTTACACTTAAATTAATTATTGATATATATGCTCCTGTTGCAATTTTCTTAATTGTTTGGGGTTGATTTTGTATATGTTTTTTCTTCTCTCGTATTTCTTGACTATATAAGTCCATTTAACATTTGTTGTAAAGCTGGTTTGATGGTACTGAATTCTCTTAACTTTTGTTTGTCTGAAAAGATTTTTATTTCTCTAATAATTTTGAATCCTTGCTGGGTACAGTAATCTTGGTTATAGATTTTTCCCTTTCAGTACTTTAAATATATCCTGCCATTCCCTTCTAGCCTGCAAAGTTTCTGCTGAAAGATCAACTGTTAAGTGTATGGGGTTTCCCTGTATGTTATTTGTTGCTTCTCCATTGCTGCTTTTAATATTCTTTCTTTGTGTTTAGTCTTTGTTAGTTTGATTAGTATGTGTCTTGTTGTATTTTCCTCCTTGAGTTTATTCTGTATGGGACTCTTTGTACTTCTTGGACTTGATTATTTCCTTTTCCATGTTGGGGAAATTTTCAACCATAATCTCTTCAAAATTTTTCTCATACCCTTTCTTTTTCTCTTCTTCATCTGGGACCCCTATAATTCGAATGTTGATGTGTTTGAGATTGTCCCAGAGGTCTCTGAGACTATGCTCAGCTGTTTTCATCCTTTTGACTTTATTTTATGCTTCAGAAGTTATTTCAACCATTTTATCTTCCAGCTCATTGATTCATTCTTCTGCTTCAGATATTCTGCTATTGATTCCTTCTAGAGTATTTTTAATTTCAGTAATTATGTTGTTTGTCTCTGTATGTTTTTTCTTTAATTTTTCTAGGTCTTTGTTAATTGATTCTTGTATTTTCTGCATTTTGTTTTCAAGGTTTTTGATCATCTTTACTATCATTATTCTGAATTCTTTTTCAGGTAGTTTGCCTATTTCCTCTTCATTTATTTGGACTTCTGTGTTTCTTGTTTATTTCTTCATTTGTGTAGTATTTCACTGACTTTTCATTATTTATTTATTTTAACTTATTGTGTTTGAGGTCTCCTTTTCGCAGGCTTCAAGGTTGAATTCTTTCTTCCTTTTGGTTTCTGCCCTCCTAAGGTTGGTCCAGTGGTTTTTGTAAACTTCTTATAGGGTGGGATTTGTGCTGAGTATTTGCTTGTTTGTTTTGTTTTTCCTCTGATGGATAAGGCTGAGTGAGGTGGTAATCCTGTCTGCTGATGATTGGGTTTGTATTTTTGTTTTGTTTGTTGTTTAACACACCTGCACAGGATGCTACTGGTGGTTGGATGATGCTGGGTCTTGTATTCAAGTGGTTTAATTTGTGTGAGTTCTTACTATTTGATACTCCCTAGGGTTAGTTCTCTGGTAGTCTAGGGTCTTAGACTCAATGCTCCCACTCCAAAGGCTCAGGGCTTCATCTTGAGTTCTGTGTGGTTCTATATATTCTTTTCCACTGGTCAGGTACTCCTGTCTGCTCTCAGCTGGTGTTCTGCATGCACTTCTCTCTGTTTTAATTCATTACATTTGTAGTGGCATTGTTATGGTGCAATAGATAAGTAATACATGTGGTCTGGATAAAAGAGCAATTATTATTGACTTACTAAGGTCAAATTTCATACAACTTGTTGATGTAACATACATTTGTCATAGTGTGATCATTTGCATATACTGAATTTCTTTTTTGCAGAAACAGACACAGTTTACTTATCTATCTTGTTACTACATGAGGTAAGAACTAAATCTTATACTTTCCATAATTAGTTTATAACTGGATCCTTATAAAGTACAGAAATATAAAAAGTCTACATTAATTTTCTCTTAGCTTTAACATTATAAAAAATACCAATTTCTCATTACAAACTCTAAAAATAAAATATTTTATGCATATTTTTGTACAATCAGGATGAAAATAATTAATACTAAGAAAAAGATATTGGCATAGTTTCAGAAGGAATTTAAATTGTATGTCCACCACTAAAAACATTTAAATTTCTATTTGTTAGTAAATGTTTAAAACAGATTTACTTCTAGACAAAATATCTCATTAACCTTTGTCTTAATTGTGTCAACATGCTTCTTTCTATCAGAATCAAAACATACTATAAAAATGAAGTTTTCTCCTGGCTAGGATTAAAAGAACCTTTATAATAATGAGCATTAGATCACAAAATTTCAACTCTTCTATTTATTGCCAGACAGAGGCCATTTTATTTTTGTTTTATGCCCTAGAAAGTACCAGTTACATGATGGGGCAAATTATATGTTCCCTTTCGAGTCACATATAACTTGAACATAAAATGTAGTACATGTGCATGCTTAGTCACTCAGTCCTGTCTGACGTTTTGCGACCTTGTGGACTGTACCCCACCAAGCTAATATGGAAAGTAGAAGTTGGTGTAAATCAGGATGCATAAAATCAGATGTCAGAAAAGATAAGAAAATAACAATATTGAATGAAATGGACATAAATTAAGGGGAGAAAGATGGGAACCTGAAATTTAAGAATTCTATTTTTTAAAACTAGATTTACTGCCAACATAATTGAGACAAAGCCTTCTAACACTTGAAACAGCTAGGGCTCAAAAGTGAAAATATACAGCTTTACTGATGAAGCCTAAGAGTCAAAAGAGCAACTGGATTCCTGTTCCTCAGAAAATGGTTGTTGAGAGGATGCCTAAGGAAATGGTTATATCTTAGACAGGCATACAAGTTGACCCTGGAGAGATTAATGGTTTTACATTTTTGAAATGTCTTAAGGAAGGGCCTTCAGTAAAAGGTTTTTTGTTTGTTTGTTTGTTTGTTTTTACCAAGCTTGCGCTGAATCAGGCTTCATATCCACATGTCCTGACATTTTCCTGTTGAGAACACTGGGTACTATTTTTCCCTCAAGTGCAACACTTTGGTGATAGTTTACGTCAGGTTTCTTTCCTTTTTTTTTTTCCTTTTCTTTTATTTTTTAACTTTACAATATTGTATTGGTTTTGCCATATATCAACATGAATCCGCCACAGGTATACACGTGTTCCCCATCCTGAACCCCCCTCCCTCCCCCCTCCCCATACCATCCCTCTGGGTCTTCCTAGTGCACCAGCCCCAAGCATCCAGTATCGTGCATCGAACCTGGACTGGAGACTCGTTTCATACATGATATTATACATGTTTCAATGCCATTCTTCCAAATCATCCCACCCTCTCCCTCTCCCACAGAGTCCAAGAGACTGTTCTATACATCAGTGTCTCTTTTGCTGTCTTGTATACAGGGTTATGAGTAATACTCCATTGTGTATATGTACCACAGCTTTCTTATCCATTCATCTGCTGATGGACATCGAACAAGACAAGGGTGCCCACTTTCACCATTACTATTCAACATAGTTTTGGAAGTTTTGGCCACAGCAATCAGAGCAGAAAAAGAAATAAAAAGAATCCAAATTGGAAAAGAAGTAAAACTCTTTTCTTTTTCTTTTTGCCACTCTATACAACATGTGGTATCTTAGTTGCCAGACCACAGACTGAACCCCTGCCAACCATAGTGGAAGCGCAGAGTCTTAACCACTGGACCAGATCACCAGGGAAGGGTTTCTTTCTTTGTATTGTACAGTTCTGTGGTTTGGACAGAGGTAAAAAGTCATATATTCACCATTATATTTTCATACAGAATATTTTCAATGACTGAAAATCTGTTCCTCATTCGTCTATCCCCCTTGTTGATGCTGTTCAGTTGCTAAGTCATGTCCTATTCTTTGCAACCCCATGGACTGCAGCACAACAGGCTTCCCTGTCCTCTAATATCTCCTGAAGTTTGTTCAAATTCAGTCCACTGAGTCGGTGATTCTATCTAACCATCTTATCTTCTGTCACCCTCTTCTCTTTTTGCCTTCAATCTTTCCCGGCATCAGGATCTTTTCCAATGAGTCAGTTCTTTGCATCAGGTAGCCAAGTATTGGAGCTTCAGTATTGGAACTTCAGCTTCATTTGAGACACAGTGATTCCAATGAATATTTAGGGTTGATTTCCTTTAGATTTGATGGTTTGATCTTGCAGTTCCAGGGACTCTCGAGTCTTCTCCAGCACCATAATTCAAAAGCATCAATTCTTAAGCACTCAGCCTTCTTTATGGTCCAACTCTCAACATCTGTATATGACTACTGGAAAAAGCATAGCTTTGACTATGTGGACCTTTGTCAGAAAAGTGATTTCTCTGTTTTTTAATGCACTAATTTCCTTCCAGGGAGCAAGCATCTTTTAAATTCATGGCTGCAGCCACCATTTGCAGTGATTTTGGAGCCCAGGAAAATAAAATATGCCACTGTTTCCACTTTTTCCACCCACTTGCAGTGAAGTGATGGGACTGGATGACATGATCTTATTTTTTTTAATGTTGAATTTTAAGCCAGTTTTTTCACTCTCCTCCTTCATCCTCATAAAGAGGCTCTTTAGTTCTTCTTCAATTTCTGTCATTAGTACAGTATCATCTGTACATCTGAGGTTCTTGATATTTCTCCCAACAATCTTCATTCCAGCTAGTGATTCATCCAGCCTAGAATTTTACATGATGTACTCTGCAAATAAGCTAAATAAACAGGGTGACAATACATATCCTTGACAGACTCCTTTCCCAATTTTAAACTGGTCCATTGTTTCATGTCCAGTTCTAACTATTGCTTTTTAGTCCATATACAGATTTCTAAGGAGGCAGGTAAGGTGGTCTCATCTCTTTAAGAAATTTTCCACACTTAGTTTTGATCTACACAATCAGAGGCTTTAGTGTAGTCAATGAAGCAGAGTAGATGTTTTTTTTGGAACTCCCTTGTTTTTTCCAGAATTCAACAAATGTTGGCTATTTGATTTCTGTTTCCTCTGACTCTTCAAAAACCAGCTTATACATCTGAAAATTCTTGGTTCACAGATTCCTTAAGACTTGCTTGAAAGATTTTGAGCATTACCCTGCTAGCATATGAAATGAGTGCAATCATATGGTAGTTTGAACAGTCTTTGGCATTGCCCTTCTTTGGGATTAGAATGAAAACTGACATTTTCCAGTCCTGAGACCAATGCTATGTATTCCAAACTTGCTCACAGGTTGAGCACAGCACTTTAGTAACATCATCTTTTAAGATTTGAAATAGCTCAGTTGGAATTCCATCACCTCTACTGCCTTTGTTCATAGTAATGCTTCCAAAGGCCCACTAGACTTCACACTCCAGAATGCCTGGCTCTAGATGAGTAACTGAACCAGGCGGGCTATTATTCATGGGGCCTTAGAGTCAGACACAACTGAGCACACATGCATCCTTTAAGATAACTGCACCAGAAACTGGCTTAATTTGGAAAATATAGATTATAATAAATCTCTCAATTAAACATATTAAAAAATCTGAATAATGACAATACTAAAATAACAGAATGTATAGTTTCCAAATGTTAGTTCCAAATTTTACAGTAAAAATATAGATAAAACAATTATTCTACAATTTAAAATTTACTTTTATTGTTAGTATCAAGAAGTGACAATAAAAGTAAATGTTATATGTGTTACATAAAGCTCCTAATTATTTTAAATGCTGTGCAGTTTAGGATATAAAAGTGTTTGTAAATAGATGCTATAAAATTTCACTGGGATTCAATCTGGCTCTATTGCTTTCTTTCTACTGAGAGACAAATTAATTTATTTTGACATGTTTGAATTCAATATATTTGCAAATCAGTAGCAATTAAGGAACTGTTTTTATATCTTCTATAAGGGAATTTAATGAAAATAGGAAGAAAAAAAATACCCACCAGAACTCCTATTATTTGTAACCTTGGAGTAATTGTATCAGGGTAATCTAATGTTACATATTTAACTGAGAAAAACAGTTTAAAAAAACATGAATCAAGAGAGAGATTGTAAAGTTAAAAAATAAAATTAAATTAAAAAAAAAAAAAAAACAGAGAGAGAGAGATGCCAGCTATCCCAGAGTTCTTAGGATGGACTGTAGATAAGAAAATGGATAAAAGACCAGTGGTTAGAAGTTGTTTTTTAAATCTTTTCTGAAAGGTGATTTCTATTGTTAAGAGTTCTGCTTCTATTCAGATCCACAAAGTGTTCCCATTTGGAAGACAAGAAAACTGAGGTCCTGAGTAGTAAATACTTTCATTTATAAAAGGCCCCCAGGGGATTCATATAGGAATGGCTTGAATATCATGTCTTTGGGGTGAAAGGGGACTTTGTCTCTGCAACCTTCCTCTTTCTTTTTCTTCCCACACTCTACTCATCAGGCTTCAGTCTTAGTCCTACAGCAATGAATGTCATTTCATGGACTAGAATTAAGCTGAGAAAACTCTCCTTTGATTCTAATAACTCTGAGATTAAATTCTGACTCTCATATTTACTAGTTACATGACCCTGGAGAAATTTTTACTTTCTCTAATCTTAGTTTTTGTCTAGGAAATGGGGAAATTAATTAGATCAGAAGATTATTGAGTTTACTAAAGGATATAATATGTACAAAAATTTTTCCTCACACTTTGCACATAATAGGTACTCCATAAATTATAGACATTGCTAGTACATTATTTTATAAGCTACGCTTCTGAAAGTTTACTTTCAATATTGTAATGATATATAGCTTTCTCTCATATACAGTAGAAACAATAAAAATAAAATTAGAATATGTGTAATTATTAAATCTATCTTGGCTAATATTGTTCACTTTAGTTCAGTTGCTTAGTCCTGTCCAGCTCTTTGTGACCCCATGAACCGCAGCACACCAGGCCCCCCTGTCCATCACCAACTGCCAGAGTTCACTCAAACCCATGTTCATTGAGTCGGTGATATCATCCAGCCATCTCATCCTCAGTTGTCCCCTTCTCCTCCTGCCCCCAATCTTTCCCAGCATCAGGGTCTTTTCAAATGAGTTGGCTCTTCGCATCAGGGGGCCAAAGTATAGGAGTTTCAGTCTCAACATCAGTCCCTCAAATGACTGGTTGGATCTCCTTGCAGTCCAAGGGACTCTCAAGTGTCTTCTCCAACACCACAGTTCAAAAGCATCAATTCTTCGGTGCTCAGCCTTCTTTATAGTCCAACTCTCACATCCATACATGACCACACGACTAGATGGACCTTTGTTGGCAAAGTAATGTCTCTGCTTTTTAATATGCTGTCTAGGTTGGTCATAACTTTCCTTCCAAGGAACAAGCGTCTTAATTTCATGGCTGCAGTCACCATCTGCAGTGATTTTGGAGCCCCAAAATATAAAGTCTGACACTATTTCCACTGTTTCCCCATCTATTTCCCATGAAGTGGTGGGACCAGATGCCATGATCTTCATTTTCTGAATGTTGAGCTTTAAGCCAACTTTTTCACTCTCCTCTTTCACTTTCATCTGGGGGCTCTTTAGTTCTTTTCCACTTTCTGCCATAAGGGTGGTGTCATCTGCATATCTGAGGTTATTAATATTTCTCCTGGTAATCTTGAATCCAGCTTGTTCTTCCTCTAGCCCAGCATTTTTCATGATGTACTCTGCATATAAGTTAAATAAGTTTAATTACCCCTTGAGGTCCAGGCCTGGATCCAGACCTGCCACCCCGAGAGCGGTGAGGAGGCAGTGGCCCTGGTGGAGGATTGGCACTGAGAGGCCCAGGCCGTGGGGCAGCGGGTGAGGCAAAGAGCCTGTTCTCCATGGAGCAGGCCTTGGAGGTAGTGGGGCTGCTGCCAGGTGGATAATTGCCAAAACCATAGTAGTAATGTTATCATTTGTCTAACTCAATGAAACTAATCCATGCCTTGTGGGGCCACCCAAGATGGATGGGTCATGGAGGAGAGATCTGATAGAATGTGGTCCACTGGAGAAGGGAATGGAAACCACTTCAGAATTCTTGCCTTTAGAACCCCATTAACAGTATGAAAAGGCCAAAAGATAGGACACTGGAAGATGAACTCCCCAGGTCGGAAGGTGCCCAATATGCTACTGGAAATCACTGGAGAAATAACTCCAGAAAGAATGAAGGGATGGAGCCAAAGCAAAAACAACACCCAGTTGTGAATGGGACTGGTGGCTGAAGCAGGGTTTGATGCTGTAAAGAGCAATATTGCATAGGAACCTGGAATGTTAGGTCCATGAATCAAGACAAATTGGAAGTGATCAAACAGGAGATGGAAGAGTGAACGTCAGCCTTCTAGGAATCAGCGAAATAAGATGGACTGGAATGGATGAATTTAACTCAGATGACCATTATATCTACTGCGGGCAGGAATCCCTTAGAAGAAATGGAGTAGCCATCATAGTCAACAGAAGAGTCGGAAATGCAGTACTTGAATGCAATCTCAAAAATGACAGAATGATCTCTGTTTGTTTCCAAGGCAAATCATTCAATATCATGGTAATCCAAGTCTATGCCCTGACCAGTAACGCTGAAGAACCTGAAGTTGAAGTTCTATGAAGACCTACAAAACATTCTAGAACTAACACCCCAAAAAAGATGTCCTTTTCATTATAGGGGACTGGAATGCAAAAGTAGGAAGTCAAGAAACACCTGGAGTAACAGGCAAATTTGGCCTTGGTATACGGAATGAAACAGGGCAAAGGCTAATAGAGTTTTTCCAAGAGAATGCACTGGTTATAGCAAACACCCTCTTCCAACAACACAAGAGAAGACTCTACACTGGACATCACCAGATGGTCAACACCGAAATCAGATTGATTATATTCTTTGCAGCCCAAGATGGAGAAGCTCTATACAGTCAACAAAAACAAGACCAGGAGCTGACTGTGGCTCAGATCATGAACTCCTTATTGCCTAATTCAGACTGAAATTGAAGAAAGTGGAGAAAACCAGTAGCCCATTCAGGTATGACCTAAATCAAATCCCTTAAGACTATACAGTGGAAGTGAGAAATAGATTTAAGGGCTAATATTGTATGTGATGTTTTATGCATTCTGATTTTTCCTTTTAAGTTCTCAGTCACACACTAATTTTACATCTAAAATGGGATAGTATTTTTCTTTTTACTATTTTTACAGCTTTAAATTCATAGACATTTTGGAGTCATTCAAAAACAACTAGTATAGGGTGGGATTGGTATAAGCTGCCTATGAAACTTAAAAACAATGACAATAAAATCAATTAACTTGTGAATAATGTATAAAATATGTGTAATATTATTCACAGTCTGTATGCATAGACTTTTATTCATTCATTCAATAAGTATTTATTGAACATGTACTATGTGCCTGACACTCACTAGGCAATAAAATCACAAAGGCAGGGTAGAGGAAGTGAATTATGCAGTCATTGAGCTTATAGCTTCACAAACAGACAACTGTCTAAACAGTTATAGCTAAATGTAGTAGACACATTAATATCAGATACCTAGTTATAAATTTAGTGGAAAATAAAGCATGCACCACTTATATTTTATATTCCCCACATTCCTACAAAGTTACTGTAAGTAGAATCAGGGGTCTGTGTGGTTTGATGAAATCACTAGACCAGGAATATTCATTTCTGGCTAATTGATTTACTTATTAAAAATAGGTCATAATATATTTATATACTTAGTAATGACCTCTGAGAAAATAGTTTTGCATTTTGGCTTATTTACCTCCATAAGAATTTTTCCTTTTCCCTTTACAGAGGAAATTATACATTTGGACTTTCATAAAAGTGTGACAGTATAGTTTTGAAATTTTAGAAGGGCATGACAGTAAACATTTGAAGCATTCTCTAATGCTTTTACTTTCTGTTGATTCCACTAGACTCTATGCCATTAGGTATATATGAAACTGTCATATAAAGATGAGAAATCACCATAGAATCTTGAAATATATTAGTGTAGTCAGGCACATAACATCAAAAAAGAGGAAAAGTTACTTTTGTAGAATGTTTAATATTTCAATTCAAATTCTTCATTTAACAGCCTGCAATGCAGAAGACCCCAACTTGATTCCTGGGTTGGGAAGATCCTCTGCAGAATGGATAGGCTACCCACTCCAGTACTCTTGGGCTTCCCTAATGGCTCAACAAGTAAAGAAGCCACCTGCAATGTGGGAGACCTGGGTATGATTCCTGGATTGAAAAGATCCCCTGGAGAAGGGAAAGGCTACCCGCTCGAGTATTCTGGCCTGGAGAATTCCATGGACTGTATGGAATTCAGTGAGGTCCCTGAAATCCATGGGATCCAAAATAGACACGACTAAGTGACTCACTTTTACTTCCTTCTCTACGTTTAACAGTTGAATGAATGTACTATCTCAAAAGTAACAGTAAAAGTAGACGTTCAAATTCTGCTAGAATTTCTAAGAAAGGAAGAGATAATAAGTCATTTTCATTGTGTCAATCATACCCTAGAAAGATAGTAAACATTTATAATCACGCCATCCAGGTAGGAAGATATATAGTCAGTATTTAGTACCATAAGATACATAAATTCATCATTATTTTAGGAAGTCAGGATATTTCATTTCCATTTAAAACTTTTGCCAAGGAAGTTGCAATTAATACATTAATTCTACATTGAGTTTTTATCATGATGCATTTGTATATATGTAAATATGTATAATATTATTCAGTCATAAAAAAAGAAGAGAATCCTGCCATTGTGACAACATGGACAGATCATGAGAGCCTATGCTAAGTGAAATAGGTCAGTGAAGGCAAATACTGTCTGATCTCATAAATATGTGAAATCTAAATAAAAAAAGGAAACTCACAGAAACAGAGAACAAGTTGATGGCTGCCAGAAATAGGAGGAGGGAGGGAGGTGGTGAGGAAACCAGGTAAAGGCAGTCAGAAGGTACAAGCTTCTAGTTAGAAGACAAGCAAGTTCTGGGAAAGAATGTATAGCATGCCAACTACAGTTAAAAATACTATATTGTATGCTTGATTGCTAAAAGAGTAGATATTAAAAGTCTTCATCATGAGAACAAAATTAACTATCTGAGGTGATGAATGTTAACTAAATTTATCTTAGTAATTATTTTGTAATACATAAATTTTCAAATTATTGTCTTGCACAGTTTTAAATGAATACAATGTTGCATGTCAATTATATTTCAATAAAGCTGGAAAAACAGTTATAGTTAGATATCTCCTACCCAGTTTTTTTTAAATCTATATGGCATCCCTAGTTATTAAATTTTGAAAGAAGTTCAAAAAGCCAACCAGACTTAGCATCAACATTTCCCCTTAAATAGGGTAATTTATTATTTAGAATCCATTAGATAAAAATTTAAATGTCCATTTTCTAGAAACTGATTCATAAGGCTTACTATGTCTGACTGGCAATTTTATTTTCCTCTCTTTTTTGTATAATGCCATACATTGAGAAATGAAAATATAGAAATAAAATAATCATGTAAACACTTCTGACTCCTGGAATATTTTTTTTAGTTTGAGATGTAAATGTTATAAAATTAGAAATAATGCACAATAGCATTTTAAGACATTTTTTAAATGTTAATTTGTTTACCTTTATTTTGATGTGGACAATTTTTAAAGTCTTTACTGACTTTAAAATTATAATATTGCTTCCATTTTCTACATTTTGTTTTCTTTGGGATTCAAAGTCCAGCATACACTGTAGAAATTACATGCTTACCAGGTTTTCAATGTCTTCCCAATACTCATGGGACAAAACTCAAATCTTTAATATGTCCCAAATTTCTGCCTCATCTTACAGTAGCTTATTTTCATTCTTCTTCCTCAGCCATACAGACCTTCTTTAAATCTTGGAATGTGTTTTCTTCCTTTTCAATTTAGAAGTTTTATAGAACTAATTTCTTTTTAACTCCTGACCCAATTATATTCCTTCCCCTACAAGTCTAATTATTACTTATTTATATTTCAACTCCTGTTTTTTAAAAAAAAAAAAATTTGCTCTGATATCCCCTATTGCTGCATTGTATAACTTATTTTACATGCTCATAAAACTATGTTCCTTTCTTCAATGTTACTTATAAATTTGTATTTATAATCTGTTTCTTATGATAATTTTTGTCTACTACTCATAAGATCTCTGAGGGGATGAATCATGTATACTTTGTTCAGTGTTACTGTTTCTACTGCAGTTATGTGTTCAATCAACATCCACCGATGGGATGAGAAGAGGAAGTAATGCAACTTGAATACAGCAATCATTTTACATCATTTTAAACATTTTCAATGTTTGTGCTTTCCTATGAATTTTTAGAGAGAGCATCAGTTCCCTATTAACTGTTCTGTTTTATACTCTGTGCATAGCATTCTGCTGACATTTTTAAAAATCATTAAATTAGTGTACAACTATACTGGGTGAACTAACAAAATTTAAAGTAAAATAGCTTTGATTTTTCTGCTTCATCTTTTTCATCCTACTCTGAACTGAAATTCACAGCTCAAAGAACATAATGAGAACTTCTGTAAAAAGACAAGTAAACTATACCATCAGTGAGATAGAAATAGGCTTCACAAACAATTCTGTAAGGGACCTGGACATCTTTAAACTTGACTCTAAACTCTGGGACTACATCTATATGACAATCGTTGAAGGAGTTATTTCATTTATAAAGATGATTATAAGATGATAATAAGAATAACAACTGCTTTCTTAAGCATGTTTTCCGAACCTAGTAGTTTATAAAGTTCTTTATCTCACATATAAAGTAATTATTGGATCCTGGCTGCAGTCCATGGGGTCGCGAAGAGTCGGACACGACTGAGCGACTTCACTTTCACTTTTCACTTTCATGCTTTGGAGAAGGAAATGGCAACCCACTTCAGTGTTCTTGCCTTGAGAATCACAGGGATGGGGGAGCCTGGTGGGCTGCTGTATATGAGGTCGCACAGAGTCGGACACGACTGAAGCGACTTAGCAGCAGCAGCAGCAGCAGCAGGGAGCTTAGACAACTTGCCCAAATTCAATGAACAGATGATGAGGGTTGCAGCCAGGATTTAAACTTTAAGACCCCATTAATTATGTTATTTTGCTTCTAAAAAAGTTTACATTTACTATCAACAAAATAAAAGTAAAGTACCACATTATATGTTGTACTTGAACCAAAATTTCTCATAGGCAGAAATGCAACAAAAGAAGAGAATATATAATAACTCTTTTTATAGAAGAGCTTGCTTTAAATTCGAAACAGTGTATTTAAGATGAACTGTTAGAACTTGAGTCCTTTGTTGTTGGAAGACTTGCTTCACTCTGCTCTATGAGCAAATGTCAAACTATACATAACCTTGAAAATGTGAAGGAGAAATTGAATTCCATGTGGATACAGAGAAAGCCTGTGAAACCTGAAATGAAGGATTGTCAGAGTTACTCTTTCAATAGTTAAAGAGGCAAAATCTATTATCTTTGAGGCAAGATATTGGTAGTGCCATAAAAAGACAGGAAAGGTTATCTTCAAGTAAAGTCAGCTCTTATATTGAACGATAAATCTAAATTAAAATAGAAAACAACATTAGTAATTAAATGATGCTCTCTGAATGTCAGTTTACTTTATATTTTTAGTTTTCATGTAGAGTTCTTTTTCATTCTTTGAAGTCAAGATCAATAGTTTTCCCTAAACTACTGTATTTATTGATTAAAAACCTTTTTTCAAAATTCCCAAGTCCAAATTTGTATGGTTTATATAAGAATAATGGCAATGTTCCTCGATATATGGTAATTTTAATTCTCTTGAATAATAAAATAACTAGAACTGCTCACTCACCATTTCCTTGACCATTATGATAACATTGTTTTCATTCTTCATAGTATATAAATATGGATTTCTGGATTTTAAATTATGCTTTTTCTCTATTTTTGTATATTAGGAAATAGACTTTATTTTTTAGAGTTCTTTATAAAATCTACTCTGTCTTTATTCAATATAAAACCATTTGAGGAACTTATCTTGGAAAAAATAGTACAAAATGTTTTGTATTTTATTTATTATAAGATTAATTCACATTAATCTGCAAAGTATTAATTTTTACTTTAATAGGAAAATTAATATGATTATGTTCTTCCTTCAAGGGGTTTTAATTTGTTCAAGAGGTTAATAAAAAGACCTTAGGAATATTTGCCCCTTCTGTTTTATATATATACAAATATAAATTTTAAGTTTCTATTTTGTGTAAATTACATTTTAATATACATAAATCCCTAAAAATTAATATAATAAATATGACATTAAATCATGCAAAGTTTAATAGTCAATGTTGATACACTTCCATTTTAAATAAATATCAAAATATGTCTATATTGGTAACATTTTTTCAGAAAATTTGTAAACAATTGTCTTTGGTAAAATCGTTGATAAGTTGTATAGGATACTGCATTTCCCATTCAAAATCAATATTCACATTTAGACTCTATGATCTATTCCAGACATGTTGACCTTTCCATGATATTTACCTCTAAAACTCATGACAAGTGAATCCCAGTGTGCTTAAGTCTTAGTTCATCGTCTTGAGAAGGCCAAATGCCATTCTGCTAAAAGCTAACTCACTTGACCTACAGGAGTCAATCTAGTCTCAAGTAATGCTATGTATCTAAACTACTATTGGGATTTTGATATTTCTGTTTGGATTAAATGAAAGATGTATAAAATGTGTTTTCTGACTATGACAGTAAAAGTATTTTCCAGAAGATCCAAGTAATAATTGGCTGAAAACCTCTTATCAGTTATGCACACATGTGGTAGCAATGAGAGTGCCTCATAGAGCTCTGACTATAGGAAGCACACTTAACCAAGGTTCTAGTTGCTGTGCTCTGCTGTATTTGTTGTTGTTCAGTCACTAAGTTATGTCTGACTCTTTGTGACCCCATGGACTGCAGCACATCAGGCTGCCCTGTCCTTCACTATAACTGAAGTAGCTCAAATTCATGACCACTGAGTCGAAGATGCCATCTAACCATCTCATCCTCTGTTCCTCCCTTCTCCTCTTGCCTCAATCTTTCCCAGCATCAGGGTCTTGTCTATTGAGTCAGCCCTTCGCATCAGATGGCCAAAGTATTGGAACTTCAGCAATACTCCTTCCAATTAATATTCAGGGTTGATTTCCTTTAGGATTGACTGGTTTGATCTTCCTGCCCAAGGGACTCTCAAGTCTTCTCCAGCACCACAATTGAAAGCATCAATTCTTCAGTGCTCAGACTTTTTTATTGGCTAACTTAAATCTGTTAATGTTGATGGGGAAAACCAGAGCTTTGACTATGTGGACCTTTGTCAGCAAAGGGATATCTTTGCTTTTTAAATATGTAGCCTATGTTTGTCATATTTTTTCTGTTTATAAAAAGATCATTTTCCTAAGATCTGCTTATAGATAATGAAAAAGAAAAGCAGAGATGTTAAGGCAATTCCCTTCCTGGTTTGACTCCCCAGATATCATGTAGAAACTTGCTAAAATGATACATTAGTCACTCAAATAACACAGTAGGCTAGCATGTTTATTTATGAGCTTTTCTCCCTGTTCTTCACTTGAGGTCAGAATGTATGTGCTTTATATGTTCTTCTAGCCTTACTCTGCTTCCTTCTCATTTCTCTCCCACAGATTTTTCCTCTAATAAAATACTTGATGTCTAATTGTTAGAAGACAAACCTGAATTAACACATGAGCTTAAAGGGATCAAAATTCTAAGGGAGTATTAGTATTTTGAAATATATAAATTAAATTCAAAGTGTTCATGAACATTTACAGAAAAAGTTCTAGAAATGAAGATGAAAAATTTTAAAGGATATTAATATAGAATTTAATATACACATTAAAGTATTCATATATTGACATATTAAAATGAAGATGAATAAATTGAATGCTTAATATATGTTAATTTATGTGGGGACAAAAAAAGAAAAAAAAATCCCTGACTGTGATAGTTAACCATATTAAAACTAACAATGTAGAAGAGCTTGTCATATGAATTTATTTAACTAGTGTGAGAAACTGGAATTTATACTTCTATTAGTGCGGCAACTACATGGTTACTATCATTTTTTTCTGTTCCACATTAATGTCAGGCATTACCATGTACACAGAGTTCTCTTTCCCAATAAGTACTACCCTAATCAAGATACCTGCTCATAATTAAGAGAAGAGTATTTTTTGTCACACCTCTCCTTAAGGAAGAAGTTTAGCTCAGTTTTATTTGAACTGTAGCAAAACATGCCACCCCAAAATAGACTGCTTTGGTATATTGATTATTTGGGGCAGCAGGTACTTAGAAAATGGCAAATGCAGTGAGAAGCTTTTTTTGAGTTCCCTTATCTATTCTAAAGACAGATTTTCCAAAAGGAATTCAATCGTCATGAATTCTTTTCAAAGAGTTTCACTGACCAGGAAAGACTGAATCTTTTCACAGGAGGGGAGACTAGAATTGGATAGCACATCCAGGCAAACTCTGCCTGAACTATCATACATTCCATCTGTTCTAAGGGTCCCATTCACATTTCCTAAAATTATTTACTATCTCCCAAGTGGCCTGCACCTCCCTCCTCATTTCCTATTAAGATTATATTTAATCCAGAATTCTAAAGCTACCTCTTTGAATTATCCATCTTCCTGTGTATATCTCATGTATGCATGAGATACATGTATTTATAAACTTGTTTGTTTTTCTCTTGTTAATTTGTATTTTATGACAAGAATCTCAGTTAATAAGTCTGAAGTTTACAAGAAAAGATATTTTTCCTTCCCTATATAGTTACACTACTTGAAATGACTAAATTATAAAATTGATGAAAGTTCAGAAAAAAATGCATAAAAATAATTTAAAGGAATAAATATACTGATAATAACCTCAGCATGAAGAATAACTTCCCAATATTCATAGCTATACAAGGATTGAAGAGGCAAATTTCTCACAAATGTAAGTTTCTTAGAGGAACCCAGTCAACTTTGTGGCAAGGATATTAGAGGAATCAAAAATTAAACTATTAGCCTGAATAAATGGTCTTTATGGTCGATCTCATTCATTTCATGGTATGACTTTGAGAATAGAATTTTTATGAGTATGATTAACCTATTTTTCTGTCTTCCAATGAAAATCAAATGGTGAAAAATGGTTTAAATTATATAAGACTGAATATGTTTTAGAGAAACTTAATTGTCTGAATTGTAATAACTCAAAATTTATGATTATTTGTGTAAAGTAGGGGCTAATAATCAGACTTATTCATTGGGGAAAAAAAAAATGCAGCCAGCTGCATTATTTTGAGAAAGGAGGGTTGCTTTGACAACCAAAGATAAAGACATGCCATTATCTATAAGAAATTTATTTCAAGGGAAGAAAAGAGGGAGAATAAAGAAGGATGATTTATAAATCAAATATAATCCAATAAAAATTAAAAAATAAAAACATATACAGGAAAAATGTAGGATGAACAAAGATAAGCAACTGTGGAAAAGTAATTAAACAATGTGATGAGGCTAAAAAGAAGATACACTTATTTTATCAAAGTCTGTTTTGATACAAGTATATTATATTTCATTTCCCATTAAATTTTTTTTTTTCCCCTAGTACAGGGAAGGCATCTCTCACACTGGGAGTTTTTAATTGCCTGTTTTCAGGGGGAAAAGGTGAGATTAGAATGCCCTTCTTGCATTTATTGATTGTTTTTTTTTTAAGTGCTTTCACCTCCAAATAAACCTATGTCAAATAGCATATTCTGCCATTCTTTAACTCTAACAAAAAGGATAATTAAGGATTAATCACATCGTTTAGCATCTCTGGAAATTTTGTGCATTCAGCTGAGGCAGTAATTGAACCTGAAAAAAAAAAAAAAATAACAGAGGGAAGGGGACATATGAAGTTTACACATTTCTGCCTTTATTTCTTTCTCCTTCCCTTTATTTCTCCCTTATTTCTCTTTTTCTTTCTTTGTTTCTTTCTTTCTCTCTCTCTCCCGCTTCCCCTCTCCCTCCCTCTTTCCCTCTTTTTCTTTCGTGAAGGGAAACTGTGTCGGTCTTCACAGCAATTAGAAATATTGTAAGCATTCTGACAAAGATTCTGGTTAACCATATAAAAAGAATATACTAAAAAGAATAAAACACTCTCTCACAAATAGTAGTTTTAAGATGACAAACTGAAAAATATTGTAACATATAATTTTTAAAAAGCTTCTAAAATGATTAATATATTATGGGATTAATCATAACTAGCTAATATGAAAATAAATCTAAATTTATTGCTCACATAACAGTTCATTGAGGGCTTCCTAAGCAGGCAGCTCTTCTCTAAGCTGAGTTTCAGAGACTTAGGTCCCTTTTATCTTGTATTTCTACAACTGTCAACATATGGATCCCAAAGTTCCTTGGGTATTGTTTCCATTTCACTCACCCAAGGAAAAAAGGTTAATTGAGGCCAAGAAATGGTGTAGACAATATTGTTCCATATTTTATTGGCCATAACTCAGTCACAGGGATCCACTAGAAAGTGAGGCTAGGGAAAGTGCTCTAGCTGTATACACAGGAGGGAGAGGAAAGGATTTAGGAAGCATCCAGGCACTTCTGCTATGCACTATTCCAAAACCTTTAAAAGAATGGAGAGATAATTGATGAAGAAAATAATTATCACCCTTAGGTTTCTTTTTAAAAATAGTTCATTCCACATTTTACATCAAATTTAAGCCTATGTAAAATATAAGTTCAAAAGAGAAGGGGGCCACAGAGGATAAGATGTTTGGATGGCATCATCGACTCAATGGACACGAGTCTGAGCAAATACCAGGATATAGTGAAGGACAGGAAAGCCTGGCATGCTGCAGTCCATGGGTTTGCAGAGGGTCAGACATGACTGAGGGACTGAACAACAACAATAAAATTTACATTTATTCATAATGCAGAATTTTCTATCAGTATTTGAAATGACGTTTGTATTATCCAGGTTTTCTGGCTTTATGACAGAAAACAAAGCAATCCTGTTTAGTATCTAAGTGCTATTAAGTCCATTACGGCAATTATACTGATTCTTGTATAGAATTTTCTTTGTAAACTGTAGGATGCAACAAGATTACCTAAATGCCTTTATGTGCCAGAATAATAAATGAACTTGATAGTCAAGGGCACTATTTGCAATTGTTAGAAACGGTCTTCTGGAAGGTCAAAGAATTCTTCCACATATACTAATGTGACTATTTTAATTTTAGCACCAAATAATTGGCTAGCTTTTCTTCTCAGTTAACAGCGTTATTAATGAAATCTATTTGCAGTTAGTAGTTCTATGCAGAGAAGATAAGAAATGGTAAATTATTCATTGGACAAAACATCCATATTTTTAAAAGTGACATTAAACAAAGACAGTTAAAAAAAAATTGTTGGAGCAATGCCCTGATGCAATCCATGATCTTGGCCTTAATTCACAATATTTTAGCTAAAAGAGTTAATGAGCACTATAATGGAGAGGTCTGGAGGGATATATCTATTACTAAGGAAGTGATTTCAAGTGAAAGCACAGGAAAAAAAAAAGAATAAAAGGACATCAATTTCTGAGTTTATTTAAAGGGAAGATGTTACACAGTATACTTTTTTCTTCTTTGGGGACTTTCAAAGAAAGACTAGATATGAGGTGAAAAGCTTTAGAGAACAAGAGTGGGACTTTTGTTGAGCTGAAGCTGAGGGATATCTGAACTGACCTAAAATACTAGATACAATTTTTGTAACCATTTGATCTAGGTAAGTGGAGAAATAACTCCGGAAAGAATGAAGGGATGGAGCCAAATCAAAAGCAACACCCAATTGTGGATGTGACTGGTGATAGAAGCAAGGTCCGATGCTGTAAAGAACAATATTGCATAGGAACCTGGAATGTCAGGTCCATGAATCAAGGCAAATTGGAAATGGTCAAACAGGAGATGCCAAGAGTAAACGTCAACATTCTAGGAATCAGAAAACTAAGATGGACTGGAATGGCTGAATTTAACTTAGATGACCATTATATCTACTACCGTGGGTAGGAATCCCTTAGAAGAAGTGGAGTACCCATCATAGTCAACAAAAGAGTCGGAAATGCAGTACTTGGATGCAATCTCAAAAACGACAGAATGATCTGTTTGTTTCCAAGGCAAACCATTCAATATCACGGTAATCCAAGTCTATGCCCCAAAATGCTGAAGAAGCTGAAGTTGAACAGTTCTGTGAAGACCTACAAGACATTCTAGAACTAACACGCAAAAAGGATGTCCTTTTCATTATAGGGGACTGGAACGCAAAAGTAGGAACTCAAAAACAAAAAAAAGTAGGAACTCAAGAAACACCTATAGTAACAGGCAAACTTGGCCTTGGAGTACAGAATGAAGCAGGTCAAAGGCTAACAGAGTTTTGCCAAGAGAATGCACTGGTCATAGCAAACACCCTCTTCCAACAACATAAGAGAAGACTCTACACATGGACATCACCAGATGGTCAAGACTGACATCAGATTGATTATATTCTTTGAAGCCAAAGATGGAGAAGCTCTATACAGTCAGCAAAGAAAAAAAAAAAAAAAAAAGACCTGGAGCTGACTATGGCTCAAATCATGAACTCCTTATTGCCAAATTCAGATTGAAACTGAAGAAAGTGGAGAAAACCAGTAGGCCATTCAGATATGACCTAGATCAAATCCCTTATGACTATACAAGTGGAAGTTGGAAATAGATTTAAGGAGCTAGGTCTGACAGACGGAGTGCCTAATGAACTATGGACAGAGGTTTGCGACATTGTACAGGAAACAGGAATCAAGACTATGCCCTAGAAAAAGAAACACAAAAAAAGCAAAATGGCTGTGTGAGGAGGTCATACAAATAGCTGTGAAAAGAAGGGAAGCGAAAAGCAAAGGAGAAAAGGAATGATATAAGCATCTGAATGCAGAGTTCCAAAGAATAGCAAGGAGAGATAAGAAAGCCTTCCTCAGTGATCAATGCAAAGAAAAAGAGGAAAACTTAGTATGGGAAAGACAAGAGATCTCTTCAAGAAAATTAGAGATACCAAGGGAACATTTCATGCAAAGATGGGCGCGATAAAGGATAGAAATGGTATGGACCTGACAGAAGCAGAAGATATTAAGAAGAGGTGGCAGGAATACACAGAAGAACTGTACAAAAAAGATCTTCATGACCAAGATAATCACGATGGTTTGATCACTCACCTAGAGCCAGACAACCTGGAATGTGAAGTCAAGTGGGACTTAGGAAGTATCACTATGAACAAAGCTAGTGGAGGTGATGGAATTCCAGTTGAACTATTTCAAATCCTGAAAGATGATGCTGTGAAAGTGTTGTACTCAATTTGTCAGCAAATTTGGAAAACTCAGCAGTGGCCACAGGACTGGAAAAGGTCAGTTTTCATTCCAATCCCAAAGAAAGGCAATGCCAAAGAATGCTCAAACTATTGTACAATTGCATTCATCTCACATGCTAGTAAAGTAATGCTCAAAATTCTCCAAGCCAGGTTTCAACAATATGTGAACCATGAACTTTCAGATGTTCAATCTGGTTTTAGAAAAGGCAGAGGAACAAAGATCAAATTGCCAACATCCACTGGATCATCAAAAAAGCTTGAGAGTTCCAGAAAAACATCTATTTCTGCTTTATTGACTATGCCAAAGACTTTGACTGTGTGGATCACAATAAACTGTGGAAAATTCTGAAAGAGTTGGGACTATCAGACCACCTGACCTGTCTGTTGAGAAACCTGATGCAGATCAGGAAGCAACAGTTAGAACTGGACATGGAACAACAGACTGGTTTCAAATAGGAAAAGGAGTACATCAAGGCTGCATATTGTCACCATGATAATTTAACTTATATACCAAGTACATCATGAGAAATGCTGGGCTGGAGGAAGCACAAGCTGGAATCAGGAATGCCAGGAGAAATATCAGTAACCTCAGATATGCAGATGATACCACCCTTATGGCAGAAAGTGAAGAAGAACTAAAGAGCCTATTGATGAAAGTGAAAGAGGAGATTGAAAACGTTTGCTTAAAGTTCAACTTTCAGAAAACTAAGATCATGGCATCCAGTCCCATCACTTCCTGGCAAATAAATGGGGAAACAGTGAAAACAGTGTCAGACTTTATTTTTCTGGGCTCCAATATCACTGCAGATGGTGATTGCAGCCATGAAATTAAAAGACACTTACTCCTTGTAAGGAAAGTTATAACAATCTAGACAGTATATTGAAAAGCAGAGACATTACTTTGCCAACAAATGTCCGTTTAGTCAAGGCTATGGTTTTTCCAGTGGTCATGTATGGATGTGAGAGTTGGACTGTGAAGAAAGCTGAGCACCGAAGAACTGATGTTTTTGAACTGTGGTGTTAGAGAAGACTCTTGAGAGTCCCTTCGACTGCAAGGAGGTCCAACCAGTTCATCCTAAAGGAGATCAGTCCTGGGTGTTCATTGGAAGGACTGATATTGAAGCTGAAACTGTCCACCTGATGTGAAGAACCGACTCAATTGAAAATACCCTGATGCTGGGAAAGATTGAAGGTGGGAGGAGAAGGGGATGGCAGAGAATGAGATAGATGGTTGGATGGCATCACCGACTCAATGGACATGAGTGGGGTTGCAGAGTTGGACACAACTGAGCGACTGAACTGAACTGAAACTCTACTCTTTCTTCAAGAAGCAGCTCAAAACTATGGTGATCATATTCAGACACCATTAAGTGTGTCTCTAACATGCTTCCTTAGTATTTTGACCTTCTATTATTGTGTTTTTACAGTGTATTATGCTTTTCATATAGTCCTTTGCTTCCAACCTAGTTGTGAGCCTCTGGAGTGTAACAACTTTTAAGTCTTTGTCCAGAAGGAGTAAATAGAGAAATACAGTATATAGTGAGTCTCCATCAACTGTTTTTGAGAAAACTGTCTCCAACGGGTCATGACACACTAATAAAAGTACATTAATATTTTAACTTAATTGAATTTTGAAAAATCACAAAAGAAATTATGCTATATTTGCAAGTGAACATTACACAATATACTTTCACTTACATCCAATCATGAAGCAATCATGAACATATAGTAATTTTAGTGTCACTATTTTTTCGATAAATTCTCTTTCTAATACACACAATGAACTGAACTGTGTTCCCCTAAAATTCATATTTGACATCCTAACCTCAGTGGGATGTTATTTGGAGATGGGGCCTTGGGAGGTATCTAGGTTTAGATGATATCATGAAGCGGGGGCACTTATCTTGGGGTTAGTGCCTTTGTAGGAAAAGATACCAGAGACCTGCTTTCTTTCACTTTCCTCTATGTCAGGTTATAGCAACAAGGCAACAGTCTGTAAGCCAGGAAGAGACCTTTCACCAGAACCTGATCATGCTGAATCCCTGATCTTGAACTTCCAGGCTCCAGAGCTGTGTGAAAATAATGTCTGTTGTTTAAGACACAGAATCCTTGAAATTTGTTATGACAGCCTCACCTGACTAAGTATATATATACTGACTCTATAGCTCATACAAATGTAAACACACACACATTCTCTCACTCACTGATTATACAGGAAATATCATTTCAGATATAACTCAGAATTAAATGATATAATGTAACTGGCAGCAACAAGAAACTAAATATCTACTTTTTACCACTGAGATAATTAATCAGTTGCAAATTAAACCCCTAAACATAATACTGCATTTTTCAAAGCTAACTTTAACTATTTTAAAGGATCCATTATTCATTAAAGCATTTCTAAAAACTGAAATTTATACTAGATTATCATTTAAGTATATTAACTTTTAAAATAAATATTATGTGAGTTTAGAAAAGAAACTAAAATTAGGTGTGCTTCACTGATAAATTCACATTACATCAATTTTGAGAGGCTAAAAGAAAACAAAACAAAACAGAATAAAAACCTTGTATATTACAAAACCTGATAATAACCAGTACCTGTATTCCTCTTGTGTAAAGCGTGGGATTTCTCCTGGATGTAAGACAAGAATCTTCACAGTGGCACTGCTGAACATCACAGGCTCACCATCATCAAAAGCAACAATGACCAACTTAAAAAGTAATAAAAACTCAAGTTAAAGATGATTTCAAAGAAGAAGACAAGAGCATAATTTTTCCATGAATGTGTTAAATTATTGAACTGCCTGGTTCCAAAAGGGGGAGCAGTAAACATTTTCTAATTGCCTACCAAGTAGAAGAGACATGCTAGTATATGCACAACAATCCCACCAGGTAGATGTTATTATTTCCATTTGCCAGGTGAGAAAACTCAAAGAAATTCAGTTAATAGCTTTATGATATAATGAAACAGGGCACTCAAAGACAGTGCCCTGGGACAACCCTGAGGGATGGGATGGGGAAGGAGTTGGGAGGGGGATTCGGGAACACAAGTACACTCATGGCTGATTCATGTCAATGTATGGCAAAAAACACTAAAATATTGTAAAGTAATTAGCCTCCAATTAAAATAAATAAATTAACCCTGTGTACGAGACAGCAAAAGAGACACTGATGTATAGATCAGTCTTATGGACTCTGTGGGAGAGAGAGAGGGTGGGGAGATTTGGGAGAATGGCATTGAAACATGTATAATATCATGTATGAAATGAGTCGCCAGTCCAGGTTCGATGCACGATACTGGATGCTTGGGGCTGGTGCACTGGGACGACCCAGAGGGAGGGTATGGGGAGGGAGGAGGGAGGAGGGTTCAGGATGGGGAACACAGGTATACCTGTGGCGGATTCATTTCGATATTTGGCAAAACTAATACAATATTGTAAAGTTTAAAAATAAAATAAAATTTAAAAAATAAAAAAAATAAAAAGTTTCTAGTAAAAAAAATAAAAATTAATTAATTAATTAATTTTTTAAAAAAGCTAGCAGTAAAATGGGTATAAGTTACTACATCTCTCAAAACCTCTTCTCTCTTTCACAATTCCACTGGTGCCTACAGTGAAAACATGAGACTTTTACAAGTTTGAGCACATTTTAAAAGTATTAAGTTTAGTAGCATCAATAGCAAAAAGCTAATTAGCTTGCTTATAAAAAGAAATTAATTTTTCCAATGAATCAATTGTCTGCAAAATTATACAAAAGAAATACTTCACTTTGGAGGATAAAATTGGAAATCTTCATAGTTTGACACATTTTGATATGCACTCTCTTAAAAACAATTAATTATATAAAACCAAGTTCATACTGTAGAATAAAGAATGTTCAAATGATGTGAACTAAATAAAAAGTTTTAGTCTTAAGATTAATATCTGTATATTAATTATTACTACAATAGCTTTTATAATCATCATTTTTTGACTTACTGTATTATGCCAAGAAGAAAAGTTTATTTTAAGAAATATTAAAGTTCAAAACTATGTATTTCTCTAGAATGTATATACTTTTGGATGCTGCAGGTGACTAACCTAAACTAAATCAAACTAGATCATGGAACCACAATCAAGGGTCATCCTGAGAGTCACAATTTGCCTTCAGGTTAATACTTACAAACAGAACAATTATTTCAAATGGAGATAAAATTATGTGAGACAGTGCTCATTGATATTCACAAGGTTAGCTGGTGAAAGTATCACCCCAATGTATGGTCAAAGGCTTTATTCTCAGAGACAAAATCTTTCTAGTAACTACAGAGAATGGAAACAGTCAAATATTTAATATAATGGATTACTTATGATAAAAGTGAAGGGTAATATTATTTCAAATTTTCTAAAAGTATAATGTATCAAGAAGACATTAACTTGAACCAGCAATTGCCTCTAGATACTGATTTGAGGAAAAGAAATATCAAGTGGCAAATTATATCTGAACAAGGAGTTTTGCAACAGTAAATATCATTGTAACAAAAATTGGAAACAGACTAATTATCCAACAACAAGTTATTGAACAAAAAAAGAAAAAAACAATAGTATATTCATATAATAGAACATTGTACAACCATTTACATATCATTAATAGTGTTCATATACTTAAATTTTAAAAAAGTATTATGAATAATACAATCATACAGTCATGCTATTTTTAAAAATTTTGTATGCTTTCATTTGCAGGGAATTTTATCACAAAGATAGAGTTAAAATGGTAAATTTTAACCTCAAGATGAGAAATATCAAGCATTTTTTTACTTTTTACTTAACTGTAGTTTCTAAGTGCCTATGCAGTAAAAATGTACTGTTTTGTAACTTTAAAATATTAAAAAGGAGAAAAATGGGAAAGTGTATGGTTATTTGTTAAATCAAACTCTAAACCAAAAGTTAAATATCAAATAGACACTATAGAGAAAACACTGAACTGACCTTAAAAATTGTTGTAGGTTCTTCATTAAGATTAACTCGAGTTATTACTCTTCCAGAATCCTCTTCTACATCAAAAATACTTGCAGGATAAGGAAATTGGACATCATCTACCCTATATCTCACACGGCTTGCAGGTAATCCCTAAAATAAAATTATATATTATTTCACAAAATGAAAACAAAATGTAGTGATAATGCAAAACTGATTTGTAAAATAAAGTCATTTAGAAATGAAAAAGGATATTTTAACTTTTCATATTTTCAGGTTTAAAATGTAGCAGAACTTTTATTTTTTAGAATAACAGTCTGAATCAGAGAAGTGTCTTTATTACATGTTATTTAAAATTATTTAAGTAAAAGAATAAATCAAAGGTTTCCTTGGATGTCTTCCCTCCATATTTCTTTAATTATATGAACTTCACATTCTTCTTTGAACATTGTTTCTCTTTAATATTTTATCATCTGAGATCATTATAAGTTATTTTCCTTATTAGAACTCTGTGATGCTCAGAGAAGATAAAGTGTGAAGGATTAAGGTAAACTGGAGGAGTGGATATGAAAGTAAAAGAAACGTTACTTGCCATCTGTTCTATGCTGTTTACTAGGCAAGCTTATTTTCATAAATCAATTCTTACAACAATCCTTTAGGATAACATTACTACTAATGATGATAGTAATAATAATAAAATAATGATAGTAAATATCTGTTGGAAGCTTATTATGTGTGAGAATCATACTAAAATTTTTACATATATAGTCTACCACACATTTTTTAAATGAACTTGAAGCTTCACTTAAGTTGGAAGGGTGGTGGGAGGGGCATGAGAGGGGGGAGGGTGGATGGTGGGAGGGTGAGGGGAAGAGGTTGGGAGGGTGCTGGGAGGGGGTGCTGGGAGGGGGGTGGGCAGGGGTTGGGCGGGTGGTGGTGGGTGGATGGTGGGAGGGTAGGGGGAGGAGGTTGGAAGGGTGGGGGAGGGTGGGGGGAGGGTGCTGGGAGGGTGGTGGGCTGGGGGGTGGGAAAGTGATGGGCGGGTGGTGGGAGGGTGCTGGGAGGATGTTTGGAGGGTGGTGGGTGGGTGGTGGGTGGGGGGGTGGGGGTGGGAGGGTCCTGGGAGGGTGCTGGGAGGGTGTTGGGAGGGTGCTGGGCGGTGGGTAGGAGGATGCTGGGAGGGTGGTGGGCAGGGGTTGGGCAGGTGGTGGGTGGATGGTGGGAGGGTGGGGGGAGGAGGTTGGGAGGGTGAGGGGAGGGTGCTGGGAGGATGTTTGGAGGGCAGTGGGTGGGTGGTGGGCAGGGGGTGGGAGGGTGCTGGGAGGGTGGTGGGCTAGGGGTGGGCGGGTGGTGGGAGGATGGGGAAATTGGGGTCTTTTCAAATTGAGGCATGACTCCTAGGGATGCGCTCGAGTTTGTTTTAACATTTTTAACAAATAAAAGTTGGCAACTTCTCCGAGGCAACACGAGCCAGTCCCTGAGATCCCCTTTGCAACTTGAGATGAACCCCAAGGTTCCCACCGCAACTCGAGAAAAACCACGAGATTCTCCCCTCAATGTGAGATGAGGCCCTTTCCCAGAGCAGTGTCTCGAGAGAAACCCCACATTCCCTCTTGAAATGCGAAAGGGTACTTGACACCCTTGATGCAACTCAGGAAGGTCCCTGAGATACCCGTCCCCACTAGAGAGGAACCCCGAGTTTCACGCCACAACTCAAGAAGAGCCCCGTTTTCCCCTCCTCAACTCGAGATGAGGGTCGATTCCTCTGCTTCATTGGGAAAGGAATCCCAACATTGCCATCGGCCCTCAGGAGGAGGCCGGTCTCCCCTTGAAACTTGAGCGCATCCCCAGGAGTCGTGCCTCAATTCGAAAAGACCCGATTTCCCCAGCCACTCCAGATAAGCCTGATTCTCCTGCACTGACTCGACTGGAACCCCGAGGATCAACTCAAAACACGAAGGTAGGTGTGACAGCTCCGTGGCACCTCGAGAAAAAACCCAAGACCGCTATGTCCACTCAACAGGAAGCCTGACACTTCTTTTACACCTCGAGAGGGAAGCTGAGTTCCATGTCTCCACACGAGACGAGGCCTGAATCCCCTGTTGAAACTCCATAGGCACCCCAAGATTCATGTCAGAACTGGAGAGGAACCCTGAGGTTCCAGCCTCAACTGAAGATGAGGCCCTATGCCCCTGCACTGACTGGAGAGGAATCCCGAGAGGCCCCTCACAACTCGAATGGAGACTTAACTTTCCTGAGGCAACACGAGCGGGTCCCTGAGGTCCCCGTTGCAACTCTAGAGGAACTCCAAGGGTCCTGCCTCAACTCGAGAAACCCAGGAGATTCTCCCCTCAACGCGAGATGAGGCCCCTCTCCACTGCAGCGTCTCGAGAGAAATCCCACCTTCCCTCCTGAGCCTCGAAAGGATACTTGACACCCTTTAGGCAACTCAAGAAGTTCCCCAACATACCCGTCTCCACTCCAGAGGAAACCTGAGTTTCCTGCCACAACTGAAGAAGAGTCCTGGTTTCCCCTCCTCATCTCGAAATGAGGGTCCATTCCCCTGCTTCGTCTGCAAAGGAATCCTGATGTTCCTGTCGCACCTCAGGAGGAGGCCAGTCTCACCTTGAAACTGGAGAGGAACTCCAGGGGTCATGCCATTGTTCGAAAAGACCCCGATGTCCCCATCCAGTCGAGATAAGGCCTCATTCCCCTGCAACGACTCGAATGTCACCCCGAGGATCAACTCATGACACGAAGGGAGGCCTGAGAGCCCCATGGCACCTCTACAAATAGCCCCTGATCCCTACCTCAACTTGACAGGAGGCCTGACACCCCTTTTCCACCTCGAGAGAGAAGTGGAGTTCCATGCCCCAACACGAGACGACATCTGACTCCCCAGGGGAATCTCCATAGGGACCCTGAGATCCCTGTCAGCTTGTATGGCATTTAAAAATGTTGAAATGTCCCAGAAATATATTAAGATAAGTTGGAGTAGCAAACAAAAAAAAATTATTTGTAAAGAAAAGCTAACATTTGATCATTTTGAAAAAGAGTCTGTAACTATAACAGTCAAAAATACATTGGATGTCATCACTTATATTAGAGTTAAGACTGGCTTTACTTTTAATTATAATGGGGTGGACACTTTACTTTTTTAAAGTGCTTACAGCCAGTAAATCTCATCAATCCTAGAGGTAAAATAAACACCTCGGACTCAGAGCTAATATGTGGTCAAGTTTGATTTCAAACCTTAACAAACACTATGTTATATCACAAAACTCTTAGAGAAGAACACTTCTATTTGGCATTATCCTGATGTGGTATAAGAGTGTAACACCAGTATTACCTCATAGGCTCATTTGATTAATGAAGTTTTGTGGGATGATGGTTCTGAGAACATTATTCTCAATATTGTTGAGCTTCTTCATGACTATCCTTGAATAGAATGTGTTGTTCATGTTGATTCCTGAGTTACACTGGGGTTACAGGACAAATATGTCAGCTTACAGAACTTGTATAATCCCTTAATTACTAGCTGTAAGTCTAATCCTTTCATTCATGCCATCTTGGTTTATCACTACCTCCTTGAACACTTGATGCAATTCTGTTCACGCTTTTGTTTTTCCTTCTTCCTATCTGGTGACTCCATCTCAGATTCTGCTTGTTCCCACTCTTCTTAGAGGGTCCCAAGGCTCTGTGACAGGCACTTTG
This sequence comes from Bos javanicus, assembly GCF_032452875.1. Lineage (NCBI taxonomy): Eukaryota > Metazoa > Chordata > Mammalia > Artiodactyla > Bovidae > Bos > Bos javanicus. The sequence goes on along the minus strand of NC_083893.1, from coordinate 5,443,947 downwards.
ATCTTCTCTACCTCTACTCAAGTCATGTAGAATTTCTTCTAGTCCATGATTTACATACCTCCTATTTGTTAATAATCCTAAATTTAAATTTTTAGCACTTTTGTTACTAGAGAAAAATTACAGCAAAAACCATTTCAAAAACAAAATTTCAGTTTCTACTAGCATCAATATCCATTCAGTCTATAGTATTGCAATTCTTAAGACTATCATGACTCAGTTATCAAGAAATATATAATATGTCAATTATACTTAGCATCTGTCTAATAACGCCAAGATATTAGTGATACATTTGGAATTTATAGTTTAATTGATAAAACAAACAAACCAAAACCAAACAACTTTTAGTGTTACAGAGTGTTATCCTGAAGATGCCTAAAATACTTTACTATCCAGAATATCTTACATTCTTCCTGGAGGATTGCTACAGATAAGGTTGTATGTAGAAGAACATATATGTTATATATTAGCCATATCAGTAGGTTTTGAATTCTGATTTGACACAGATTACTATCACATAAAGAAAATGTGGCCCTAAGATGACATTTTAAGCCCATAAAAGACATTTTAATTGTTTCTTCCATCACCCTGTTATCAAGGCACCACATTTCATTTCATAAAATATAATACAACTAAATACCTAAAATGATTTAGATGTTCTTTGAATGTATTCAAAAGGTTTTTTCTTTTCTCTTTCTTTCATTTTCTCCCTCCCTCTCTTCTCACAATCTTCTTTTCTTCTTCACTCTATTTTCTCTTTCCTCTCCTCCTCTCTGTTTCCTTCCCTCTCTTCCTAATTTTCCTTCTAAAATATATATTTTTAAAAATAATAGCCTTGTTTCAATTTGTTAATGTGGTGTATCACATAGATTTTTGCGAATACTGAAGACTCCTTGCATCCCTGGGATAAAGAACCATGATAAAGGTCATGATGTATGATCTTTTTAATATGTTGTTGAATTCTGTAAAAACCATATGATTATCTCAATAGATGCAGAGAAAGCCTTTGACAAAATTCAACATCCATTTATGATAAAAACCTTCCAGAAAGCAGGAATAGAAGGAACATACCTCAACAGAATAAAAGCCATATATGATAAACCCACAGCAAACATTATCCTCAATGGTGAAAAATTGAAAGCATTTCCCCTAAAGTCAGGAAGGAGACAAGGGTGCCCACTCTCACCACTACTATTCAACATAGTTTTGGAAGTTTTAGCCATAGCAATTAGAGAAGAAAAATAAATAAAAGGAATACAGGTTGGAAAAGAAGAAATAAAACTCTCACTGTTTGCAGATGACATGATCCTCTACATAGAAAACCCTAAAGACTCCACCAGAAAATTACTACAGTTAATCAGGGAATATAGTAAAGTTGCAGGATATAAAATTAACACAGAGAAATCCCTTGCATTCCTATACACTAACAACGAGAAAAAGGAAAGAGAAATTAAGGAAACAATTACATTCACTGTTACAATGAAAAGAATAAAATACTTAGGAATAAAGCTACCTAAAGAAACAAAAGACCTATAATATAAAACTATAAAACACAGGTGAAAGAAATCAAAGAGGACACTAATAGATGGAGAAATATACCATGTTCATGGATTGGAAGAATAAATACAGTGAAAATGAGTATACTACCCAAAGCAATCTATAGATACAGTGTAATCCCTATCAAACTACCAACGGTATTTTTCACAGAGCTAGAACAAATACTTTCACAATTTGTATGGAAATACAAAAAACCTTGAACAGTGAAAGCAATCTTGAGAAAGAAGAATGGAACTGGAGGAATCAACCTGCCCGACTTCAGGCTATACTACAAAGCTACAGTCATCAAGACAGTATGGTACTGGCACAAAGACAGAAATTTAGATCAGTGGAACAAAACAGAAAGCCCAGAGATAAATCCACGTACCTATGGACACCTTATCTTTGACAAAGGAGGCAAGAATATACAATGGAGAAAAGACAATCTCTTTAACAAGTGGTGCTGGGAAAACTGGTCAACCACTTGTAAAAGAATGAAACTAGAACACTTTCTAACACCATACACAAAAATAAACTCAAAATGGATTAAAGATCTAAATGTAAGACCAGAAACGACAGAACTCCTAGAGGAAAACATAGGCAAAGCACTCTCTGACATAAATCACTGCATGATCCTCTACAATCCACCTCCCAATGTAATGAAAATAATAGCAGAAATAAACAAATGGGACCTAATTAAACTTAAAAGCTTTTGCACAATGAAGGAAACTATAAGCAAGATGAAAAGATAGCCCTCAGAATGGGAGAAAATAATAGCAAATGAAGCGCCTGACAAAGAATTAATCTCAAAAATATACAAGCAGCTCCTACAGCTCAATTCCAGAAAAATAAACGACCCAATCAAAAAATGGGCTAAGTACTAAACAGACATTTCTCCAAAGAAGACATACAGATGGCTAACAAACACATGAAAAGATGTTCAACATCACTCATTATCAGAGAAATGTAAATCAAAACCACAATGAGGTACCATCTCACATTGGTCTGAATGACTGCTATCAAAAATCTACTAACAATAAATGCTGGAGAGGGTGTGGAGAAAAGGGAACCCTCTTACACTGTTGGTGGGAATGCAAACTAGCACAGTCACTATGAAGAACAGTGTGGAGATTCCTTTAAAAACTGGAAAGAGAGCTGCCTTACGACCCAGCAATCCCACTTCTGGGCATACACACTGAGGAAACCAGAATTGAGAGACACACATGTACCCCAATGTTCATCACAGCACTGTTTATAATAGCTAGGACATAGAAACAACCTAGATGTCCATCAGCAGACTAATGGATAAGAAAGCTGTGGTATATATACACAATGAAATATTACTCAGCTATTAAAAAGAATGCATTTGAAGCAGTTCTAATGAAGTGGATGAAACTGGAACCAAATATACAGAGTGAAGTAAGTCAGAAAGAAAAACACCAATACAGTATATTAATGCATATATATGGAATTTAGAAAGATGATAATGATGACCCTATATGTGAGATAGCTAAAGAGACACAGAGATAAAGAACAGACTTTTGGAATTTGAGGGAGAAGACAAGGGTGGGATGATTTGAGAAAATAGCATTGAAACCCGTACAGTACCATATGTGAAACAGATTGCCAATCCAGGTTTGATGCATGCGACAGGGTGCTCAGGGCCAGTGCACAGGGATGACCCTGAGGGATGGGATGGGGAGGGAGGTGGGATGGGGTTTCAAGATGGAGGACACATGTACACTCACGGCTGATTCGTGTCAATGTATGGCAAAATCCACCACAAACTTGCAAAGTAATTACCCTCCAATTAAAATTAACTAATTAACTTTTTAAAAATTAGACAAGAAGGGAGATAAGACAAAAGATATTCAGCCTATGGTCACCCTTTTAAGGTTAAGTTTTCAATTCCAGTAATTATTAAAAGGTGTTAGAGAATTTTTTCTTTTCAGTGAAGCCTGTCCCTGAACCCATCACAGAAAGGAAGATCTTGCTGATACAGGCCAGTATTTCCTTTTGTGAATACATAACATGATTATATGGTCTGGGTGTCATATTTTTAAACTACTTATAGAATAAATCTTCACAAATGGTTTGGTTGCAACAAACTATACTTATGAGCTAGAACTCTTTCCATACAAACTTTTTAAGCAAATGAATAGCTCTCTTATATATTTAAAAATAAAACTGAGATGAAATGTTAAAAAAAAAAGCCTTGCTTTTATAGTTAAATAATTAAATTTTGTAATAGGTGAATGTAATTGGCTTGGGGAACAGCTTCAGCTACCTTCTCTAGCATTGCTCCAGGAGTATTTACAACATGAATCAGGTCAAATGCATGGTTTTTAAAAATTAATAAAAATAAAAACTTATGGCTTTAATTGGGGATTTACTGGTAGCTCAGCTGTTAAAGAACCTACCTGCAACACAGGAGTCCCCGCTTCGATTCCTGTGTTAGGAAGATCCCCTGAAGAAGGGATATACTATGCATTCTAGTAGTCTTGGGCTTCCCTGGTGGCTCAGATCTGGGTTTGATCCCTGGGCTGGGAAGATCCCCTGGAGGATGACATGGCAATTTACTCCAGTATTCTTGCCTGGAGAATCCCATGGACAGAGGAGCCTGGTGGGTTACAGTTGATGGGGTCACAAAGAAGCAGATGTGACTGAGTGACTAAGCACAGCACATGGCATTAATCTTAATAATGTGCAATTCAGAAGTACAAAACAACTAAAAAGAGGTCATTATAAACTTTATCACTAAAACTTTATCACCTGGTTCAGTTCAATTCAGTCACTCAGTCGTATCCAATAATTTATGACTCCACAGACTGCAGCACTTCCAGGCTTCCCTGTCCATCACCAACTCCTGGAGCTTGCTCAAACTCCAGTCCATTGAGTCGGTGATGCCATCCAACTATTTCATCCTCTGTCGTCCCCTTCTCCTTCTGCCTTCAATCTTTCCCGTCATCAGGGTCTTTTCCAATAAGTCAGTTCTTCATAACAGGTGGCCAAAGTATTGAAACTTCAGCATTATCCTTCCAATGAATATTCAGGACTGATTTCCTCTAGGATTGACTGGTTTGACCTCCTTGCAGTCCAAGGGATTCTCAAGAGTCTTCGCCAACACCACAGTTCAAAAGCATCAATTCTTTGGCACTCGGTTTTTTTATGGTCCATCTCATCCAAACATGACTACGGAAAAACCATAGCTCTGACTATATGGAACTTCTTGGCAAAATAATGTTTCTGCGTTTTAATATTTATCATTACAATTATTAAATATTACTTAATACCTGATTGTATTAAAATTTAATACATATCACAGTATTATATGGTACAAAATTCACTAATTACATTTTTAAAGATAGTCCATTGAGCTTAGGAGTTATACATTTTTATAACTATGAGATAATGAGATATAAATATTCAAATTACCATTTATGTAATAAAAATTTACCAAATATTTGTTCCTTTATTTTAAATTGCACTAGAAATAGAGTGATCTTTCTTTATTCTTACATATTTCCAATAAGTTGATATTTCTTTCAGCTGAATACATTAGTTAATCATATTTATTATTATTTTTTAAAGTAAATGAATCTATTAAAACATACTTAAATTGAAATAAATATACTTCATCATTGTTTTCTATTTTGATTTATAACATATGTAAATTATATTTTATCTTTACATATATGTATTTATAACTATAAGATATATTTTTGGACCATCAGTATTGAAGAAAGAGCTATCTTTTCACAAAAGAAATCTTAACTTTAAAATTTTTAATGCTATGCTTTTCACCTGCCATAATTGTTTAGGAAATGTATTTAAATTGTGGGTTCAAGAGTATAAGATGAATTATCTTATTGTTTTAGGTCACCATCAAGGAAAAAAAAAGAATCTTAGATAGTCACTTGAAAGTGAAAGTCGCTCAGTTGTGTCTGACTCTTTGCCACCCCATGGGCTATACAGTCCATGGAATTCTCCAGGCCAGAATACTGGAATGGGTAGCCTTTCCCTTATCCAGGGGATCTTCCCAGCCCAGGGATCGAACCCAGGTCTCCTGCATTGAGAGTAGATTCTTTACCAGCTGAGCCACAAGGGAAGCCCAAGAATATTGGATTGGGTAGCCTATCCCTTCTCCAGCAGATCTTCCCAACCCAGGAATCAAACCTGGGTCTCCTGCATTACAGGCGGATTTTTTACGAACTGAGCTATGAGAGAAGCCCTTATAAGATATTCACTTAGTGGAATCTATTTAATTGTATTCTTAATTCAATAGCTATATCTTTATGTATCATCCTTAGAGTATAGATATTTTAATCTTGTGCAGTGAAATATATTTTGCTGTTTCAAGACGTGTTTTGTCTTTTACCAAGAGACTATAAAATGGACTTTGAAAGTGTTAGTCTTTCTGTCATGTCCAACTCTGCAATGCCATGGACTGTAACTCACAAGGCTCCTCTATCCATGGAATTCTCCAAGCAAGCATACTGGAGTGGGTAGTCATTCCTTTCTCCTGGGGATCTTCCCAACTCTGGGATCGAACTCAGATCCTCCCCCATTGCAACCAGATTTTTTGCCACCTGAGCCACCAGGGAAACTCTAAGATTACTAGAGTGGGCAGCCATTTGCTTCTCTAGGGAATCTTCCCAATCTAGGGATTGAACCCAGGTCTCTCACACTGTGGGCAAATTCTTTATCATCTGAGTCACTAAGATACAACACAATATATGAAACATTAGTACATAATCTCATAATATATGTAATATTACATAGAAAATAAGACTATGAAATTTTGGAATTTTTCCCTATTTATCCAGCCATTTTGAAAAGACATTAAAAAGGCAAGAAATTCAGATAGAACTAACCAAGACATAAACATTAATTTAACAGTAAAGTGATGAGATTGTCTATGAAGATTCTCAACAAGCAGTGGTGACAAAGACAGAGTTTCCTATCATTATGCCTCTTGGAGTACTCGGAAGGGTAAATACAATGAGTTTCTTTAAAAAATAATGGAAACTGAGGACATGTAAGAAACATAGCAGAACACCTTGTTTTAAACCTTTTCATTTAGCTTGGCAGCTATTTCTATAAATCCAGCAGACCTCACTATCTGAGAAAGCATTACTTCAGATAACCATAATTTTAAAAGACTAATGAAGTGCCTCTTGAGAAATCTGTATGCAGGTCAGGAAGCACCAATTAGAACTGGACATGGAACAACCCAGTGGTTCCAAATAGGAAAAGGAGTACATCAGGCTGTATTTTGTCACCCTGCTTATTTAACTTATATGCAGAGTACATCATGAGGAACGCTAGGCTGGAAGAAGCACAAGCTGGAATCAAGATTGCCAGGAGAAATATCAATAACCTCAGATGTGCAGATGACACCATCTTTATGTCAGAAATCAAAGAGGAACTCAAAAGCCTCAAAAGTGAACTCAAAAGTGAAAGAGGAGAGTGGAAAAGTTGGCTTAAAGCTCAACATTCAGAAAACGAAGATCATGGCAGCTGGTCCCACCACTTCATGGGAAATAGATGGGGAAACAGTGTCAGACTTTATATTTTGGGGCTCCAAAATCACTGCAGAAGGTGATTGCAGCCATGAAATTAAAAGACGCTTACTCCTTGGAAGAAAAGTTATGACCAACCTAGATAGTATATTCAAAAGCAGAGATACTACTTTGCCAACAAATATTTGTCTAGTCAAGGCTATGGTTTTTCCTGTGGTCATGTATGGATATGAGAGCTGGACTGTGAAGAAAGCTGAGCGCCGAAGAATTGATGCTTTTGAACTGTGGTGTTGGAGAAGACTCTTGAGAGTCCCTTCGACTGCAAGGAGGTCTAACCAGTCCATTCTAAAGGAGATCAGTCCTGGGTGTTCTTTGGAAGGACTGATGCTAAAGCTGAAACTCCAACACTTTGGCCACCTCATGAGAAGAGTTGACTCACTGGAAATGACCCTGATGCTATGAGGTATTGGGGGCAGGAGGAGAAGGGGACGACAGAGGATGAGATGGCTCGATGGCATCACTGATTCTATGGACATGAGTTTGAGTGAACTCTGGGAGTTGATGATGGACAAGGAGGCCTGCCGTGCTGCGATTCATGGGGTCGCAAAGAGTCGGACATGACTGAGTGACTGAACTGAACTGAACTGATCTCTCTAAAAGTAGTTTCATGCATTTGAAAATTCAATAGAAGTATCAAAGGTTATTTTGGTGAACGGAAGTTGGGATTAAGAAGGATTTCTGTGCTAGCACTTCATTCAGTTCAGTTCAGAAGCAGGTCAGGTGGTCTGGTATTCCCATCTTTAGAGAGATACATTTCCCTAAATAAAATGTTCAAAATGAGGATCATGATATGACTGGGAACTTAATCATTCAAGTGCTGAAAACCTTAGCTTGGCATAAGGGAGATGACTGAAATCAACTGCAGTTTAGAACAAATCCCAAAGGACTTTTTATTTGCCAATAGATAAAAAACAATTAACACAATAAAGGACAGAAATGGTAAAGACCTAACAGAAGCAGACGAGATTAAGAAGAAGTGGAAAGAATACACAGAAGAATTATACAAAAGGATCTTAATGACCTGTATAAACACGAAGGTGTGGTCATTCACCTAGAGCTAGATATCCTGGAGAGGGAAGTCAAGTGTGGCTTACGAAGAATTACTATGAACAAAGTTAGAGGAGGTGATAGAATTCCAGCTGAATTATTTCAAATCCTAAAAGATGATGCTATTAAAATATTGCATTCAATATGCCACTAAATTTGGGAAACTCAGCAGTGGCCACATGACTGGAAAAGATTGACTGTTCATTCCAATTCCAAAGAAAGGAAATGTCAAAGAATGCTCAAACTATTGCACAATTGCACTCATTTCACATGCTAACAAGGTAATGCTCAAAATCCATCAAGCTAAGCTTTAGCAGTACATGAATCGAAAAATTCCAGATGTACAAGCTGAGTTTAGAAAAGGCAGAGGAATCAGAAATAAAATTGCCAACATCTGTTGTATCATAGAGAAAGCAAGGGAATTCCAGAAAAACAGCTATTTCTGCCTCTTTCACTATGCTGAAGCCTTTGACTGTGTGGATCATAGCAAACTGTGGAAAATTCTTAAAGAGATGGAAATACCACACCATCTTACCTGACTCCTGAGAAACCTGTATGCATGTTGAGAAGCAGCAGTTAGAACCACATATGGAAAAATGGACTGGTTCAAAACTGGGAAACAAGTACCTCAAAACTGCATACTGTAACCCTTATTATTTAACTTCTATGCAGAGTACATCATTCAAAATGCCATGCTGGATGACTCACAAGCAGAAATAAAGACTAAAATATCAACAGATGATACTACTCTAATGACATAAAGTGAAGAGGAACTGAAGAGTCTCTTATGATGGTGAAAGAAGACAGTGAAAAAGCTGGCTTAAAACCAGCATTCAAAAATCCAAGATCTTGGCATCTGGTTCCATCACTTCATTTTAAATAGATGGGGAGAAAGTGGAAACAATGGCAGATTTTATTTCCCTGGGCTCAAGAATCACTGTGGATGGTTGATTACAGCCATGAAATTAGCAGACACTTGTTCCTTGGAAGAAAATCCATGAAAAACCTAGCAGGGTATTAAAAATCAAAGACATCGCTTTGCCAACAAATGTCCATATAGTCAAAACTATATTTTTTCCAGTTGTTTTGTATGGATGCAAGAGTTGGACCATAAAGAAGGCTGAGCACCAAAGAATTGATGCTTTCAAGTTGTGGTGCACGCAAAGACTCTTGAGAGTCTCTTGGACAGTGAGGAGATCAAACCTGTCAACCCTAAAGAAAATCAACTCTGAATATTCATTGGAAGAACCTATGCTAAAGCTAAAGCTCCAATACTTTGACCACCTGATGCAAAGAGCCAACCTATTGGAAAAGACTCTGATGCTGGGAAAGATTGAGATCAGGAGGAAGGGGTGACAGAGGATGAGATGGTTGGATGACATCACCAACTCAGTCGACATGAGTTTGAGCATACTCTGGGAGATAGTGATGGAGAGGGAAGCCTGATGTGCTACAGTCCATGGGGTCACAAAAAGTTGGAGATGATTTAATGACTGGACCAAGAACCTCCAGATATACAAGCTGGATTTAGACAAGACAGAGGAACAAGAGGTTCAATTGTCACCATACATTGGATCATAGATAAAAGCAAGAAAATTCCAGAAAAACATCAATCTTACTTCTCAGCCTCTGTCCTATTCTGTTACTTCCTTTAATTATATCTAATACAGTCTGTTGTTATGTCAGTCCTTTAAAATAAAGACACAATCCTCTGGATTTTTCTAATATATTAATCCTCATGTGATCTATATTAGTACACCAGCTACACTAAACAGTGTGCTAAATCAGAGTTACACACTCAAACTAATGTTGAACAAGATTGAAATTTCTGAGTATACTATGGGTAGTTGTAAGAATCAAAGCTACATGGGTAATTTTCTATATGATTTAGAGGACCGAGAAGACTCTTGAGAGTCCCTTGGACTGCAAGGAGATCCAACCAGTCCATTCTGAAGGAGATCAGCCCTGGGATTTCTTTGGAAGGAATGATGCTAAAACTGAAACTCAGTACTTTGGCCACCTCATGGGAAGAGTTGACTCATTGGAAAAGACTCTGATGCTCAGAGGGATTGGGGGCAGGAGGAGAAGGGGACGACAGAGGATGAGATGGCTGGATGGCATCACTGACTTGATGGACATGAGTCTGGGTGAACTCCGGGAGTTGGTGATGGACAGGGAGGTCTGGTGTGCTGAGATTCATGGGGTCGCAAAGAGTCGGACACGACTGAGCCACTGAAATGAACTGAACTGAACTGAAGCATTTACTTCATGTGGCTAAATTGTTGGCAAGTTTTTAGTTTAAAACCCACCAGTATCTGTTCATAGATACTTATCCATAACTACTCACATCCATCTCTCATGATCTAGACCAATAATGAGAGAGACAGACAAGCTTTTGTATTTACGGGACTTATGATCAGTAAGATGGGGGAGACAAAAGGTATGTAGACAGATATAATTTATCTACTAACATTTCTGATAAGAGCTACAAAAGAGAAACATAAGCATTACCAACTGAAGGTTCTAGAACTGGAGCACAGACCTTTAGATTTATAGTTATGTGGATTTTATACTTTACTGTGTAGGTTCCTGATGTGCCCTAAAATGTATTTTGATTTATAAACTGTCAGTGATTGTGTTATATGTGGAGTCCAATCTGTTAACTCTGTGTACGAGACAGAAAAAGAGACACTGATGTATAGATCAGTCTTAAGGACTCTGTGGGAGAGGGAGAGGGTGGGGAGATTTGGGAGAATGGCATTGAAACGTATAATATCATGTATGAAACGAAAAACAAAATGACAAACTAAAATTTATGTGTCAAGATTTTGGAATTTTATCTTAAATTGCAAAAGATAAAAGTAGGCATGTATTGTTCTGAAGTGATCTAAATTCAGTTCAGTTCAGTCGCTCAGTTGTGTCCGATTCTGCGACCCCATGAATCGCAGCACGCCAGGCCTTTCTGTCCCTCACCAAGTCCCGGAGTTCACCCAGACTCACGTCCATTGAGTCAGTGATGCCATCCAGCCATCTCATCCTCTGTAGTCCCCTTCTCCTCCTGCCCCCAATCCCTCCCAGCATCAGAGTCTTTTCTAATGAGTCAACTCTTCACGTGAGGTGGCCAAAGTACTGGAGTTCAGCTTTAGCATCATTCTTTCCAAAGAAATCTCAGGGCTGATCTCCTTAACAATGGACTGGTTGGATCTCCTTGCAGTCCAAGGGACTCTCAAGTGTCTTCTCCAACACCACAGTTCAAAAGCATCCGTTCTTCGGCGCTCAGCTTTCTTCACAGTCCAACTCTCACATCCATACATGACCACTGGAAAAACCATAATCTTGACTAGATGGACCTTTGTTGGCAAAGTAATGTCTCTGCTTTTCAATATGCTATCTAGGTTGGTCATAACTTTCCTTCCAAGGAGTAAGTGTCTTTTAATTTCATGGCTGCAGTCACCATCTGTAGTGATTTTGGAGCCCAAAAAATAAAGTCTGACACTGTTTCCCCATCTATTTCCCATGAAGTGATGGGACCAGATGCTATGATCTTCATTTTCTGAATGTTGAGCTTCAAGCCAACTTTTTCACTCTCCTCTTTCACTTTCATCAAGAGGCTTTTTAGTTCCTCTTCACTTTCTGCCATAAGGGTGGTGTCATCTGCACATCTGAGGTTATTGATATTTCTCCTGGCAATCTTGATTCCAGCTTGTGCTTCTTCCAGCCCAGCATTCCTCATGATGTACTCTGCGTATAAGTTAAATAATCAGGGTGACAATATACAGCCTTGATGTACTCCTTTTCCTATTTGGAACTAGTCTGTTTTCCATGTCCAGTTCTAACTGTTGCTTCCTGACCTGCATACAGGTTTCTCAAGAAGCAGGTCAGGTGGTCTGGTATTCCCATCTCTATCAGAATTTTCCACAGTTTATTGTAATCCACAGAGTCAAAGGCTTTGGCATAGTCAGTAAAGCAGAAATAGATGTTTTTCTGGAATTCTCTTGCTTTTTTGATGATCCAGCGGATGTTGGCAATTTGGTCTCTGGTTTCTCTGCCTTTTCTAAAACCAGCTTGAACAACTGGATGTTCATGGTTCACATATTGCTGAAGTATGGCTTGGAGAATTTTGAGCATTACTTTACTAGCGTGTGAGATGAGTGCAATTGTGCAGTAATTTGAGCATTCTTTGGCATTGCCTTTCTTTGGGATTGGAATGAAAACTGATCTAATTTCATGATGCCTATTTAAGCAAAATACCTTGCTAATTTGGGGTAAGAAACTTCTTAAAATATGTACACATTTTTTGAGGGGATTGTAAAGACCCTATTAGCATGATGTTTTATGACAATTTTATTCTCAAATTTTACAGTGTCATTAGTGACACCATAATTACTTCATGAGTCCACATACTGACATCTAAAAGTTTACACATGATGAGTATATGCTGCTGCTAAGTCACTTCATTCATGTCCGACTCTGTGTGACCCCATAGACGGCAGCCCACCAGGCTCCCCCATCCCTGGGATTCTCCAGGCAAGAACACTGGAGTGGGTTGCCATTTCCTTCTTCATGATGAGTATATAAGCATTGTACCAAACCAGAGACGAAGTTAGGCGTATCTGCCATTACCCTGAAAGCAAGGATGACAAGGAGGAAACATTAACTAACATCTATGTGTCTAGCATTGGCTAAATATTTTCATTTTTCATTAAATCTGGGTACCAATCCAGTGAAATGGTTTTATTATTCTTATTTGAAAATAAGGTTTAAAGAATTTCATTCTTCATTAAATCTGGGTACCAATCCAGTGAAATGGTTTTATTATTCTTATATGAAAATAAGGTTTAAAGAAGAAGCTGCAGTATAATGTCATTTTTCCTAGTTACACACAGATGCCAACACTAGCGACAGTATTCAATAGCTTTGGAGGGAACTCTATGGATGTCTGCCACCCCTAATTGCCCTCAGGGAGGACTTGATTTATGACATCTATGAATGAATGAATGAATGGATTTGTTTGCTCATGTATTAGGCTTCTTTCCAAATATGGTTTGAGATAGTATGTGACTTATTTAAATATTGTATGACTTTCCAAATGTGAAAGGTATGATTTCAACTTTTTTTTTTTTTTTTTTGATTTCAACTTTGTGATGCTATTTTATCTGGTAAATTTGACCTGTGTAAAAGTCAATAAATATTAATATGGGGCTATACTACTGAAATAGTCATTTTATTCAGTACATACATAGTTACATGGTGCTACAGTGATATTCTGATGAGGCAATTTTTCTAGATGATGGGAATATGACAGACAAAAATCCTGTTGTGATCATGCTTACATTATAATTTTTAAATTAAAGAGTAATGTATTTATACAGATTGACAAAATTAATATATAAAATAAATATAAATTTATGTAAAAAATAAAACCTTAAGATCTAAATTCTTTTTATCACTCAATACATTTTTATATTTTTATTTTTATTCTTTCAGTGAGTGCTAAACATAATGTCTTGACTTTATGATGGTAAGAAGGTAATTAATTATTACAGAAGGTAATTGCAGATCTGTACAAAAAATGTTCTAAACTTGCAAACATAAGGAATTTTAATAAGACTATAATGGACCAAACTAATTAAGTCCTTAATATCAGGGGATATCTTGAATTAGTCATTTTTCTTAAATACATAATTATCAAGCAACTACTTACTCAGATCCACATAATTTTCTCATAATAATGGCAATTGCATTATGTCAGGGAATACTAAACCTATTATTATCATTACACACAAATATTAAGTAATTTGTTTTCAAGTACATAAAGATTTTCCTCCCTGATGTGATTTCCAAAATTCTTTTTGCCAGTGTCTTTGAAAGCAACTAATCTGATTTATTTTGTTAAGAGTGCAATTCACAAAATCTCCCAGTTATGATTTACCCTGAGGGATTACTCTAAAATTATTTATATTGTTTTTGCAGCCATAAAAAGTTAGGCTTTTTGTTGTTGTTGTTGTTAAGTGACTCTTAACTGCCTGCTAAGGTATTTTTAAAAGAGACTAACAAAAACTACAGGTCAAACTCTCCATGTAATCACTGAAAAGATCACGTGCTTTTCTTTTTCCCTCTCCCCTTCCCTGATTTTTAACACCTGGAGTGATTGCTGTGTTATGACAACATAGTGAGTCAACAATCTTTTAGGCAAATTCCTTATGCCAGATGTCACTGATTTAATGTAAATGTCTATGCATAATTCAGTTCTCGCAGATATGGTATTTAACAGAGCCATTAAAGATCCCAAGAAATGTTTGCTACCAGATTATTTACCACTCTTTTAGGAAACATGTTTTTCAAAGTAAACAGAATTAAATCCCTAAAGACATCAAATAGCAAATAATAATTTTAAAAAATCTTTGTAAAATTTCTTTATATAGGTAAGTCTTTATAATTTTTTAAAGATAATAGTGGGCACACATTCAACCTTCCTTATAAAAATCAACTCACAGTTTCTTCTATTCCTGCTTTCTGGAGGACTCTGTGGGAGAGGGAGAGGGTGGGATGATTTGGGAGAATGGCATTGAAATATGTATAATATCATATATGAAATGAGTCACCAGTCCAGGTTCGATGCATGATACTGGATGCTTGGGACTGGTACACTGGGATGACGCAGAGGGATGGTATGGGGAGGGAGGAGGGAGGCGGGTTCAGGATGGGGAGCACATGTATACCTGTGGTGGATTCATTTTGATATATGGCAAAACCAATACAATATTGTAAACTTAAAAATTAGAATTAAATTAAAAAAAAGAAAATAAAGTATACTTGGTGATAAGTTAAAAAAAGTAAAAGTTCAATCTGGGATTTAAAAATAATAATAATAAAAAAAGATCAACTCACTTAACCAAAGGAACATAAAAACAGGGTTAAACTCAAGATAGAGTTAGTAATTTGTAGTCCTGTTTCCTCTACTTTGAAACCGTCTCATTTTTATAATCATGATATAAGAAATCTTGGAACTGTTTTCATGCTTTCAGACACCATAGGATCTGACTCAGATTTACCTCCAGCCTCCTGACAAAATTACTCTCTTTTAGTTTTTGAAACCTATTTTTTGTTTTTCTGCTTTAGGACATAAATTTTCTTCCATGCTTCTTTGCCTTGGAAACACTTCATTATCTTTCAGACCTCAAGTCTGAACCATTTCTTTCAGAACTTTCCTTGATGATTTAGGTTTTACACTACCCTACCAGTCCATTCTAAAGGAGATCAGCCTGGGTGTTCTTTGGAAGGAATGATGCTAAAGCTGAAACTCCAGTACTTTGGCCACCTCATGCAAAGAGTTGACTCATTGGTAAGGACTCTGATGCTGGGAGGCATTGGGGGCAGGAGGAAAAGGGGACGACAGAGGATGAGATGGCTGGATGGCATCACCGACTCGATGGACGTGAGTCTGGGTGAACTCCGGGAGTTGGTGATGGACAGGGAAGCCTGGCCTGCTGTGATTCATGGGGTCGCAAAGAGCCAGGCATGACTGAGTGACTGAACTGAACTGAACTGAAAGATTTATTTCTTAGAACTTTTCTGTTTGTCATTTCTAATTACTTGATTGATTTTTGATTAATTGCTGTCTCTTTAAATTTGAAATTCTAAGGCTAGAAAACATTATAATTTTAATCCTTAATACCTAATGTGACAGCTTTAAATAATACTGCATACACACACATATTGAAGAATATGTCTTTTGTTTGGACTACAGGGTTAAGGTTTAAGTTTAACATAATGCATAGTTTATAGAACATTTTTATCAACGGATCTGCTAGTAATATTTACATCTCATTTCTTTATCTCATTGCATATTCACACTTAGATTCTACCTCCTTTTTCTGTCAAAATCAACCAGTGTAAGTGTCTTAACTAGACTGCTGCGGTATCATTGCTCAGTAATATGCACTATTTTCTGCTCCATTGACTTTAGGCTTGGCCATGTGACTTGCTTTGGTCGGAGGACTGTGAGCTACTGTGACATGTAACAAGAAGCTTTACGTGTGACCAGGAGCTTGGGTAAGCTCTCTTGTGGTCCTGGCCCTCACTGTGTGAAGAGCAGACATACTCAGTCATGGATCCCTGAAGAGGAAGGTATGTCGAATTGATAGGAATCCAACCCAATCATCGGTCCAAAGTCAAGGCCAGCCAGCCAATCCCTAAGTGTATCAAAACCCATGAATAAAATCCTAATTTTTAATGCTGAACTTGTGATATGTTAGTATTGTTAACCATGCACATTTTGATAGGAAAACCTAATTGATGCTACTGTGTGCATTTTTGTCTTCTATTTTTTTTTTTTTTTAACTGTATCACTTGCAGAGCAGGAGACACAGGAGATGAAGGTTTGATTCCTGGGTTGTAAGGATCATCTGTTAGAGGAGGGAAGGGCAACTCATTCCAGTATTCTTCAATATTCTTGCCTCAAAAATCCCATGAACAGAGGAGTCTGGCAGGCTACAGTTCATGGGATTGCAAAGAGTTGGACATGACTAATAGTATCAGCATCAGCATTATTTTCTTTTTCTATTTTCTTTGAGTATTAGGCTCTTACATTCCAATCTTGTTATAGGTTCATAAAATCCTGTCATGCTAGACGTTCACAGGATAATCCCCACTTCTATGTACAAATCTAAAAACAATTGAAATCAGAATCTTGAAAAGATATTTCCACTATCATGTTCATTGCAGCATTATTCTCAATAGCCAAGAAAAGGAAATAACCTAACTGCCCATCAGTGGATGAGTGGATAAAGAAAAAGTGGCACACACATGCAATGGAACATGAGGCAGCCTTAACAAAGAATAAAGTTCTGCAATTTGTGACAACATGGATGAACCCTTACAATATTCCTCTAAGATAAGTAAGCCAGTCAGAGAATGACCAGTACTCCATGATTCCACCTAGATGAGATATTCAAAATAGTTAAGCTGGGAAAAGCAAAGAACAGAATTATGGTTGCTTGGGGGAAGGGAGAAGTAAAGAGTTGCTGTTAAAAGTGTATAAAGTCACAGTAACATTATTTTTTTTCTCATTTTATAAACGTAAAAACTAGGGGACAGAGTGACTAAGCAAATTGTCCAGGGCCACAAGAATAGTCAGTAGCTTTAGAAGTTGAAACCAGCCAGAGGGTACTTCCTCCAGAATCCTTAATATTGAAGCCATGTAAATCTTTCTTGGACTATGTACATAAGTTTTCAGATTGAAAACAGCTATCATATATATATCAGAAACAATCAATATAGCACAAGGAATATCTAAATATATACTAATGAAAACATTTAAGCTCTAGAATGGAGTCTCATAAACAGAAACAAACAAAAAACCTTAAAAATATTTAAAAATTTAATATAGCCACACACTGCTAAAATGTTAGAAACCAGAAAATATTAGAAAAGACTATGTATGGTTTTTGTTGCTGTTCAGTCGCTCAGTTGTGTCCAACTCTTTGTGACTCCATGGACGGCAGCATGCCAGGCTTCCCTGCCTTTCAACAATTCCCAGAGCTTGCTTAAACTCATGTCCATTGAGTTGGTGATACAATCCAACCCTCTTGTCCTCTGTCATCCCCTTCTCCTCTGCTTTCAATCTTTCCCAGCATCAGGGTCTTTTCCAATGAGTCAGTTCTTTGCATCAGGTGGCCAAAGTATTGGAGCTTCGGCTTCAGCATCAGTCCTTCCAATGAGTATTCAGGGTTGATTTCCTTTAGGTTTGACAGGTTTGATCTCCTTTAGGTTTGACAGGTTTGATCTCCTTTCAGTTCAAGGGACTCTCAAGAGTATTCTCCAACACTACAGTTGTAAAGCATTGATTTTTTGGTGCAAAGCCTTCTTTATGGTCCAACTCTCACATTCATGGGGTCACAAAGAGTCGGACATGGCTGAGCACCTTTCACTCACTCCCTCACTCACATCCATACATGACTACACAAAAAAGCATAACTTTGACTATACAGAACTTTGTTGGCAAAGTAATGACTCTGGTTTTTAATATGCTGCCTAGGTTTATCATAGTTTTTAATCTAAGGAGCTAGTGTCTTTTAATTTGGAGCCCAAAATTCTAATAATTTGTTAAGTTGTATCTTCTTTGTATAAGCAAAATAATTTTATATCTAGAAAAACTCACATAACATATCTTTCTAAAAAGCTAAAGATATATATGAGTAAACCAAGAGA
This sequence comes from Bos javanicus, assembly GCF_032452875.1. Classification (NCBI taxonomy): domain Eukaryota; kingdom Metazoa; phylum Chordata; class Mammalia; order Artiodactyla; family Bovidae; genus Bos; species Bos javanicus. Next base: position 5,425,573 of record NC_083893.1, on the reverse strand, counting down.
TGCAACAAAATGAACTTAAAAATGGGTAAGTCAGAATATAAAAATTTGGCATACATCATATATAAGCTTAAATACATAAATATGTATAAATATTTATAAGTATGTCCAATAACTATATCATAAACTCCATAGATTATTGCTATGGAGAGTGCACATAAATAATTCAAAGAAAAATATAAAAATAAACTATAAAAACTATCAGATCAGATCAGATCAGTCGCTCAGTCATGTCCGACTCTTTGCAACCCCATGAATCACAGCATGCCAGGCCTCCCTGTCCATCACCATCTCCCGGAGTTCACTGAGACTCACGTCCATCGAGTCAGTGATGCCATCCAACCACCTCATCCTCTGTCGTCCCCTTCTCCTCATGCCCCCAATCCCTCCCAGCATCAGAGGCTTTTCCAATAAGTCAACTCTTCGCATGAGGTGGCCAAAGTACTGGAGTTACAGCTTTAGCATCATTCCTTCCAAAGAAATCCCAGGGCTGATCTCTTCAGAATGGACTGGTTGGATCTCCTTGCAGTCCAAGGGACTCTCAAGAGTCTTCTCCAACACCACACTTCAAAAGCATCAATTCTTCGGCACTCAGCCTTCTTCACAGTCCAACTCTCATATCCATACATGACCACAGGAAAAACCATAGCCTTGACTAGACGAACATTTGTTTGCAAAGTATTGTCTCTGCTTTTGAATATGCTATCTAGGTTGGTCATAACTTTCCTTCCAAGGAGTAAGTGTCTTTTAATTTCATGGCTGCAGTCACCATCTGCAGTGATTTTGGAGCCCAGAAAAATAAAGTCTGACACTGTTTCCACTGTTTCCCCATCTATTTCCGATGAAGTGATGGGACCGGATGCCATGATCTTCGTTTTCTGAATGTTTACCTTTAAGCCAACTTTTTCACTCTCCACTTTCACTTTCATCAAGAGGCTTTTTAGTTCCTCTTCACTTTCTGCCATAAGGGTGGTGTCATCTGTATATCTGAGGTTATTGATATTTCTCCTGGCAATCTTGATTCCAGCTTGTGTTTCTTCCAGCCCAGCATTTCTCATGATGTACTCTGCATAGAAGTTAAATAAATGGGGTGACAGTATACAGCCTTGATGTATTCCTTTTCTTATTTGGAACCAGTCTGTTGTTCCATGTCCAGTTCTAACTGTTGCTTCCTGACCTGCATACAAATTTCTCAAGAGGCAGATCAGGTGTTCTGGTATTCCCATCTCTTTCAGAATTTTCCACAGTTTATTGTGATCCACACAATCAAAGGCTTTGGCATAGTCAATAAAGCAGAAATAGATGTTTTTCTGGAACTCTCTTGCTTTTTCTATGATCCAGCGGATGTTGGCAATTTGATCTCTGGTTCCTCTGCCTTTTCTAAAACCAGCTTGAACATCAGGAATTTCACGGTTCACGTATTGCTGAAGCCTGGCTTGGAGAATTTTGAGCATTACTTTACTAGCGTGTGAGATGAGTGCAATTGTGTGGTAGTTTGAGCATTCTTTGGCATTGCCTTTCTTTGGGATTGGAATGAAAATGGACCTTTTCCAGTCCTGTGGCCACTGCTGAGTTTTCCAAATTTGCTGGCATATTGAGTGCAGCACTTTCACAGCATCATCTTTCAGGATTTGGAATAGCTCAACTGGAATTCTATCACCTCCACTAGCTTTGTTCATAGTGATGCTTTCCACGGCCCACTTGACTTCACATTCCAGGATGTCTGGCTCTAAGTCAGTGATCACACCATCGTGATTATCTGGGTTGTGAAGATCTTTTTTGTACAGTTCTTCTGTGTATTCTTGCCATCTCCTCTAATATCTTCTGCTTCTGTTAGGTCCATACCATTTGTGTCCTTTATCGAGCCCAACTTTGTATGAAATATTCCTTTGGTATCTCTGATTTTCTTGAAGAGATCTCTGTTGTTTTCCTCTATTTCTTTGCATTGATCACTGAAGAAGGCTTTATTATCTCTTCTTGCTATTCATTGGAACTCTGCATTCAGATGTTTATATCTTTCCTTTTCTCCTTTGCTTTTCACTTCTCTTCTTTTCACAGCTATTTGTAAGGCCTCCCCAGACAGCCATTTTGCTTTTTTGCATTTCTTTTCCATGGGGGTGGTCTTGATCCCTGTCTCCTGTACAATGTCACAAACCTCATTCCATAGTTAATCAGGCACTCTATCCATCATATCTAGGCCCCTAAATCTATTTCTCACTTCCACTGTATAAAAACTATAAAAATATAAAGAATAAACTATAAAAATAAACTTTTGATAGTCTCAGAAACAAATGGAAAAAATTGATCTCTATATAAATGTCACATTCCAAAGTAACTCAGAATCATTAAAATTAAAATGTGAGCAAGTTGTAGGAGAGAGGCCAATTTACCATCAAGGTTACTCATGAGTTTCTAATCAGAAGAACTATTGTCTTTCACTTAGCTTGACTGCATTTTCTTTGCCTTGTCTGAAAAACAAAAACAAACAAAAAAACAAACAAACAAAAAAAACGTCTTTACCATTTCATTTCTTTTCTGCATTGAACATTTCTTCTTTTCATTGGTACCACATCACTGCAGATTTCTCTTTTACCCTCTTAATTTTTTTGTTTTTGTTTTTTTTCCCCCCTCTGACTCTTTCCACACTTCAGCTCCTAACCCATCCTCAAAAGGGTAGGAATAAAATCTGAGAATTTATTTCCAAGTTTCTCTTTCATGGGATTAAGCTTTGTCTCTTGAAACATGTTATTTACTTTCACAGCTTCCGCTTCTATTTAGGTGTCTCCTCTTCAGTAATTTTTTCCCTGAGCTCGTACTTACTTGTTTTCTATCTGTTCCATTCTGGCATCAGATCAAAGCAGCTGTAGCAACCTGATATCTGCCTCAGGACTCTTCATGGTATTGTTCACCTGTGCAAAGAATTCTTGGCCCTATCCTGCCTTCTACCTCCAGCCTCTTCTTAGCACTAGGTGCTGTGCTTTCTTTAGCTTGATGAACCTATAATTCTGGAAAAGTGCTGAGCCTCCTGCTGGCCCTGGCACTGTGGTTCTTGGGTGAGTAATAGTACCCACTGCACCACTACTGGTGGGGAGGACTCCTTCACTAGCCATGTCCTGACTTAGTCCTCTCAGCTTCCTTGCTCAGGAAAGGAAATCAGACAATGTCTATCTGTAGATGACTGGATTTAGATATCTTGAAATTATTTCAAATCACTTTAATCTGTCCTAGTTTATCGCATTATTTTTCACCTTAAATAGCTTTATTTTCTATCTGCCTCATTTATATTGACTAATATAATGAATATCTTTATCACTCCAGCTAAAAACTCTTGATTCACTTTTCATTGTGCTTTTATTCTGTCTGTGATCATCAACCTCCTGCCCAATCACTATTAATTCTTTCATTTCAATGACTTTTAAGTATTTCTAGTTTCTCAATTTCCATTGTCCACCTTGTTTTTTTAATAATGAAATGAAAGCAATAGTTGCTAATTTATCTCCTTGTTTTCATTTATTATCTTATCTAATGAATACTACATAACACAGGGAATAAATTGTTTTAATATGTAGCTTTGCTTTCTCATTACCCTGTAAGTCTTCTTAGTAAGCTTCCATTTTCTACATAACACAAAGAGTTTTGTGAAATCAAATCTGTTATATTTCCCAACTACAAATGAGTCTCTAAGATGGGCCTAACATGTTACTTTAAATAACCAATATTTATTGAATCAGATATAGTTCAAATCATGATACACAAATTCATGAATACATGAAAAATATTTTTAACCTTAATTTTTGGATCCATTTCCTCTGCCTACTACCATCACTTAAATGAATCTCCTACATTTTTAAAAAGTTGAGTTCCAGTTCAGAGCAGGCTCAGACCATACCAGGTCACATTCACCTTCCTGTTTCTGGCATTTATTTTACATTCTGTTGTTAGGGGAAGCACACTGACTGAAACCGCCCATCCTGGCCAGACACCATAGTAACAGATCATTTGTATGAGCTGTTTTATGACAGGCGGTCCTGGTAAGGAACATGGAACTAATAAGCCACCACCAACTGGAAGAGTTCAGGAAAGGTCAAAAGGAGACACCACATGTCCTACCACCTCCCAGAATCCTCACTGGCATCCATCTAGGGTGAACAAGGTATGCATCTCCTGGAAGGACTCAGAGTCAGGATGATTGGTTAAAGACAACCCGGAAACTAACCCCATCACCGTAAAACCAGGGACTGCGAGCCACATGGCAGAGCTGTTCTCCTGGGATCCCTTACCCTACGGCTCTCCATCTCGGGTGCCCTTCCCCAGCAAATCTCTTGCTCTGTCAGCACATGTGTCTCCTCAGACAATTCATTTCTGAGTGTTAGACAAGAGCCCAGTTTTGGGCCCTGGAAGGGGTCCCCCTTCCTGCAACTCTATAATGGCTCTTGTCATATTCTTATTTGTTAAGTACACCATAAATGTTTTCTCATTGATCAGATGATTCGACAGTACTATGAAGTATCTATGTTGTGCCAGGTGCATGTTTGACTGCACGTCTACTGCTTACATATTAAAGGATACGGAGAAATTGTAAAGTAGGTAATGAAGGGAAATTAAAAGCAGAATGGCTTTAAGGGTATTAAAGTCAAGAATCCAGATTATAAGAAGTCAAGATACTCTTTCAGAGCATCACTCCTCATTTCCTCTGGCAAGTACCTCAAAGTAAACACATTATTTAAGTTATAAGGGAGACCTATGTGAGCCCCAGAGAACTTGTTGTGTGTGTGTGCACGTGTGCACATGTGCACAGGCACTTAGTCATTTCCAACTCTGTGAACCCATAGACTGTAGCCTGCCAGACTTCTCTGTCCATGGAATTTTTCAAGCAAGAATACTGGAATGGGTTGCCATTTCCTACTCCAGGAGATCATGAGAGCTTGATATGCTGCTGCTAAGTCGCTTCAGTCGTGTCCAACTCTGTGCGACCCCATAGATGGAAGCCCACCAGGCTCCCCAGTCCCTGGGATTCTCCAGGCAAGAACACTGGAGTGGGTTGCCATTTCCTTCTCCAATGCATGAAAGTGAAAAGTGAAAGTGAAGTTGCTCAGTCGAGTCCGACTCTCAGTGACCCCATGGACTGCAGCCTACCAGGCTCCTCCATCCATGGGATTTTTCCAGGCAAAAGTACTGGAGTGGGGTGCTATTGCCTTCTCCGGAGAGCTTGATATAGTTCTCTCAATTTCCTTGGGAACCTCCTTTGTTGCAGTGTATTGGGATCCTAACCCCCTGAAGTTTATTCTCACCAAAAAAAAAAAAAAAAGATGACACTTCTGTACAGGCTAAAAAACCTGTAATTTTATAGATATTACTACTTATAACAAAAGAAAAATGTCCTATTTGCCCTGGTATGCGTGGCAGTTTCTTTTTTTTTTATTTTATTTTATCTTTAAACTTTACAAATTGTATTAGTTTTGCCAAATATCAAAATGATTCCACCACAGGTATACATGTGTTCCCCATCCTGAACCCTCCTCCCTCCTCCCTCCCCATACCATCCCTCTGGGTCATCCCAGTTGCAATCAAAGCAGTTAAATCTAATATTGACCTCAAGTAAAGTTAAGAATATAATTGTTCTTGAAACTAAAAGGCACAAGGCAGAAGAAAATGACAGAGCCTTAACACACTTAGATAAGTCTTTTCTAGACATTAATGGATATGCAGATGATACCACTCTATTGAGAAATCAAAGAGGAACTAAAGAGCCTTTTGATGAGGGTGAAAGAGGAAAATGAAAATGCTGGATTAAAACACAACATTAAAAAAATAAGATCATGGCAACCCATCCCATCACTTCATGATAAATAGATGGGGGAAAAAAATGGAAACAGTGGCAGATTTTATTTTCTTGGGCTCCAAAATCACCGTGGATGGTGACTACAGCCACAAAACTAAAAGATGCTTGCTCCTTGGAAGAAAAGATATGACAGTGTTAAACCTAGACAGTATTAAAAAACAGAGACATCATCTTGCTATGTAGTCTATGTAGTCAAACGGAGAAGGCGATGACACCCCACTCCAGTACTCTTGCCTGGAAAATCCCATGGATGGAGGAGCCTGGTAGGCTGCAGTCCATGGGGTCGCTAGAGTCGGATACAACTGAGCGACTTCACTTTGACTTTTCACTTTCATGCATTGGAGAAGGAAATGGCAACCCACTCCAGTGTTCTTGCCTGGAGAATCCCAGGGACGGGGAAGCCTGGTGGGCTGCCGTCTATGGGATCTCATAGAGTCAGACACGACTGAAGTGACTTAGCAGCAGCAGCATGTAGTCAAAGCTATGGTTTTTCCTGTAGTCTTGTACTGATGTGAGAGTTGGACCATAAAGAAGACTGAGTGCTGAAGAATTGATGCTTTTGAACTGTGGTGCTGGAGAAGACTCTTGAGAGTCCCTTGGATTGCAAAGAGATCAAATCAATCAATCCTAAAGGAAATCAACCCTGAATATGCATTGGAAGGACTGATGCTGAAGCTCTGATAGTTTGGTCACCTGATGCAAAGAGCTGACTCATTGAAAAAGACTCTGATGCTGGAAAATACTGAGGGCAGGAGGAGAAGGGGGCAACAGAGGACGAGGTGGTGGGATGACATTGACTCAATGGACAGGAGTTTGAGTAAGCGCCAAGAGACAGTGAAGGACAGGGAAGCCTTGCGTGCTGCAGTCTTTGGGGTCACAAAGCATCAGACAAAACAGTGACTGAAGAACAACAGCAAGACTTTAATCATGTATAAACTGTCTCATAAACCTTTGCCTTTGTATTCATTTACAGCTTAAAATCTAATTATAACCCATTGTCATTCTAAAGATCAAGTCCCAACTGTTTCATTGTATGAGTTTTTTTTTTCCAATTAAGTATGTGAGACCAAAGGGACTCAGGCTAGGCTACCTCCTCTCAATTTTCACAAGCTGACATGCATTGTGAAAATAGTTCTTGATTATTTCCCTTACAGCTTTGCTGTGAAGGAAAAAATCCCACTGAGCTGTGTACATTCCCCTAACATGCTCCAGGGTCAGCAAATGTGGTTAGTAAGCACTGTTCTTTAAAACCAGAGTTTCCACTACATTGCTAGCAATAACCTAAATCAATAGAGCAAAACAACACAAACCAGTATGTGGTGAGTGATGACAAACAGATCTGTAGAGATATAAATGGAAAATGATACAGAATAGCCATATCATCTGGTGATAAAAATACAATCTTATAACACTCCTAGCCTTGAATAGTTTTAACTATTGCACACAAAGCCAGCAAGCAGCAAATCATGGATAAAGACAGTTGCTGTTTTCATTTTACTGTTTGCTCTCTGCTAATAGATTGCAACAGAATGATTATGTGGAGGGTTAAGCATTTGGAGAAGATCACCATAATTACCTGGCATTATTTGGTGACATGATGACATTCTAAGTCACACATCATAGAAAAGAAAAACTGACCTGACCATCTTTTTTACTCTCTAGAGATCAACAAAAGTGTCCTCAAATGATTGAAAAGGATGTTAAAGCCACCCGTGAAATCACTTTAAAAATAATTTCTCAGGTAACTTGTCTGAACTCTGAATGGATAATATAGCCCTCAAAATCTCAGCAGAAAGGAAAAATTTGCCTCACAGATGCAATTATTATCCCTTTATAAAAATACCTTCTGAAAAAAGAAAAGTGAAGTGAGAACATTCACTGATTAAAGCCGGTTGCTATTGAAAACTACAAGATTGCTTTTCATGAAGCATATTAACTTTATAAATTGATATCAAAACCTAAAAAAGAAGTCTTCAATATATAAATATTTTTCACATGACTATATGCAAATAAGAAAGTTTGTCAAAATTGTTACTATTAAACATGATCCAAATACTGATTTACTTTAAACAAGAATGTTATAAATTCCTCAGATGTATTAAAAGGAAAGAATTGACACAACAATGAGAAGATTAGCACTTCTTGGAAATGAACAAAATGTATTTATTCACATTTTTCTGTTTCCAGTTGATGATGAAGGACACTGTACTGTGAGACATTTACCCTGACCACAAAGAGAACTCTTGTATCATGTGGTTTGGCCCACAGCTTCGGAAAGGATAAAAATATGTAAATGGAAACTACACTTGGAATTTTGTCTTGTGACAGTTCAGAATGAGAAGTCTCTGGTGAGCAGAAAGAAAAGGTTAGCAATTTTTAATATCCAAAATGATCAGTCATTCACCATACACGTCTCTGGTGAACGACATAATGTCAATGCTGTCACAAAAGCAAGACAGAAAATAAAAGTCCTAACAATTTTAATTCAAGGGAAAAAAAATCCTAGAAAACTTTTTTTCCTCTCTAGATCACTGTAGGCTTGCACAATATGCATTTTATAATTCTTAATTTATATTCAACAGCAATGCTCTCTCTGGCTTTAAGATCTTACCCATTTCTCCATCTGATACTTCAAAAGATTTTACAGTTGCTATTTTCTAGTTTAAAATGGGTGATTCTCATTTCATTCACAAGAAACATGATGCCTTGCCAACCTCTAGAGAGGCAAATTATCATTGCAGAATTGTAACAATACCTACTTATATGAGAGGGCAGAAGCAGCACTAAGCATTGTATTTGCCTTTCTTCACTTAATTCTCACAGACCTCAAATGGCCATACTTGGGCCTGGAGACAAGAAGAAATTTGTCCAAGTTCACAAATAACTAAATTTCTGAAGATCTGGCACATTTTGTCAATTCTGAAGAGCATAGAAATAACTGATTATTTATTCAACAAATGTTTCTACTAAGTACCAAACATGGTTAACTATGGGAAAAAAAAAAATTGGATTAAGTTTTGATTCTTGCCCTCAAGGACCTTACCTTCTTATTTGGAAGAGAGATCATTAAATAAACATAGTGTTACCTATAGCTACTCACAGCCCTAAGGAGTGAAACTGACTTAAGAGCCCAGACAGATATGAAACTGAAACTATCTTCTTTTAGTGAATAAATATTTATAACACTAACAGAATAAAAATGCTTGGCAAGTCCATCTAAAAAATACTTATTCTGTATTTATGGCACTGATATAAAATAATAAAAGTGAAAATCAATCATAGCATTTTGAAAGGTGTATAATTTATATTGATATTTTCTAAAAAATTTCATGGCATTAGCTTTTATTTCAGATTGTTGTAGGTACAGCCAAATTGTACCTATGCTAATTTAAGGGACACCATTTGTAGCAATGATGGAAAATTCAGTGCTGAATACTAGTTATGCCAATAGCTGAAAGTGTTTCAAGGATCAAAACTCAATCTCATAAAATAATATATTTGCTAACTGAAAGACACATGCTCAGTATTCCAGTTGGACGACTGGCATCCATCTTTCATCTACTGAAAAGACAGCATTAGATATTAAAAGTTAAAAAAAATATTATTGGGAATACAAGCCTAAGAGCTTCTTTAATATGGCAGTTGAGTCTGGTACATTTCCATAAACAGGTTTTAGGAAGTGAAAAGAACTTCTATGTAAATACTTTATATAAGTAATATGACTTATTTAGAAAACAGACAACAGAATAAGACAGCTTCTTTCACATCAGCACAGTGACTGAAAGTCACTGCAAGGTCACAAGTGACAGAAGTGAAGCAGGGATTTTGCCACCCACGATAAGACTGTCCCACATAGGTGAGCAGCAGGCCTACTTTTAGAATCTCATCATTAATGTCAGGAAACAACACTATCTTAAATTCTGTGCTAATGAAAATTTCTTAGAAATATGAGTATTTTAAGATGCTGCATTTGCTTATGAGAGGGTTCAGGGCACTTTGCCCAAAATATGTCACTTGGGCATGTTGATTATTTTGAATTAAAGTTACTTAAGAGACAGTCAGTGTAAGAAGGACACTTCTACTCTTTTGTCTCCCTGAAAGAAGGACATAAATCTCCCATGTGAAAGGTATCCTCTCTATACCAAGAGGATGAGAAAACCTTACCGCCAGATACAGGGAATTCAAGGATGACAAGGTCATGTAAGCAAATCTCATTACTTCTTTACTAAATGACTACACCAAGCCCAGGCCGGTCATCTTGTCAGTTCTCCATAGATGTATTAGTACTTGGTGTAAAAAATAAAAGCTGTCTGCTCTAGTCACTTTTTCAAGCATTATATTTTTATGAGCTCCTGTATGTACAAATTTAAATTTGTTTTCCTCTTGCTAATCTGTCATATGCCAATTTAATTATTAGATCAGCCAGAAATCTTGGAGGGGAAGAAAAGAAAATACTTCCTCCCCTACATTTACATAGCGCTTTATAGTTTCTATGTGCAGTTCTGTTCTCCCTGTGAGACTGTCAGTTTCTGGACAGCAAAACCTGGTTAGCACAGTGGTCACTATGGAGCTGGTGCTCAAAACACATATCTTGAATTGAATTGAACTGTATTCCTAATTGTAAAATATTTTGTACCTCTGAGAGTTTACTTAAACAGGCAAACCACAATTTCACATTCACCATCTCTATTGGTGTGTTCAAGGCTCTGAAGTTTTGCCTATCATATTTCCCAAGATTCAATAAATCAATTTCAAGGACATTTTAATACATTTGAGAAAAGGAACTTCTGAGTGAAAGGTCATTGCTTTCATGTTAACATTATTATTTCTTAAGACCTCACAGTTACAAAAGACTATATGGCTTGTCATAACTGAAGCTGAAAAATGTTATGACTGCCATTCATATTTTATTAAATAAATAGCATTACATAAATAGTGCTTATATTAGCCATACAAAACAGAAATTTTAAGTCACTTATAAAATTGAGGTCTTTTTCTATTTTCTTACTTTTGTAAAATGGTTTTATTTAATAGTTTTAACATTTTTCTAGAATTTATCAGCTACTGACTTATAATACAAGTTCACCCAAGATAAAAAATTCAAATCTTCATTATCCAACTATTATGAGAATAAATAATACGTAAAATACTCTCAAGTTATTTCTAGAAAGCGTTTTTATACAAGTACTATTAGTTTTATGTGACCCCATGGACTGTAGCCTACCAAGCTTCTCAGTCCATGGAATTTTCCAGGCAAGAGTACTGGAATGGATATGCTATCTTCAATACATTAAGAAATGATATTAAGGGAAATTTACCTTACTTCTGCTATAATTTAATTAGAAACCCTCTATCTTGAAAGGCAATTTAGGACATCTAAGAGAATCTATCAAATATGTTCTAAAAGCAAGACAATTTTAGCTTACCAAAATTAGCACAATGTAATATTGTTATATGCTATTACATATGTTATATATAACATATGTATATATATGTTGGGGTAGGATCACACTCCTTAATATTGTATATATTATATATATATAACATATATATGTTACATTAATGAAATGTAAATAATATGGAAAACACTTAAGGATAAAACTTATCTAGGCTAAACTAAACCTATGATGTTCCAAATAAAGAAACTGAGTTATACTTATTGCAAATGTAGATAATTCTTTATATATTACATATTTATCATTAGTATTAGACAAACTGAGAAATACTAAATATTGAATCACAGTAAAACAAAAACCATATCCTTAATTATCTAAGTTCAATAATAATCACTTGAAATATGGTCTGTACCTGTGTGTGCAACAGGCAAGAGTGCATCAAATGTGAGAGAGTAGATAGAGTGGAACACACAGACTCATTGTGCTGTCTTGGGAACTGGGTCATTTATAAGTGTTAAAATTTTCTCCCTTAAGTTCTGAGTATTAATCAATGTCTTCAACTTACAGGGGGGTCTGCATCTTCGGCGTAAACAGTCGTTATAGGTGTACCCTTGACAGCATCTGGAGCCACCATTCCTTTGTAGATTCGTTTACTAAATACTGGAGGGTAATCGTTCATATCCTGTAAGACACAATGAAGAGTTCAGTGCTCTGTTTAAACCAGGTTGCCTCTTCCTATCACACAATCCATTTGCCACTGTCAGCCTTCCATCCTCTCAATTCCATTACCCTCACTTCCGAATGGCACCCCAGAGGAAACTACTAGAGTCCCTATACAATATTAAGGAGTATGATGCCTACCCCATTCTATCGGAGCCCCCTCCACGCAAGTAAACAGCCTGTCTCACAAACCATGTGCCTCCAGAAAAAGCTTTCAGATATTGTAATGATGGTTGAAATTTTCTCTAAAGATGCTTCTAATGGTATGATGTAGTTTTGAACTTTGAAGAGTAGGAACACATTTCATAAAAAATACCCTTCTATGAGACAGGTGTAGAAGATGGCATATATATATATATATATAAAATATGTATGTGTATATATATTGTTTTGTTGTTGCTTTTAAAGAAAGCTCTTTAATGTTTCCATTGCAATTGCAAATTCTTTAATATTTAGCATAATAGGATGATTAGAGCATTTCAAATGCAAATTGTGAGATATCCTTTGATGCCATTTTACATTTTTACAAACATAAAATGATTAAAAGATGTTTTCCCTCTAGCACACTGCAGTAATGACACATAGGTGCTGGGAGCAGGAGCTCCGCCCCTGGCAAAGGTCATGAGGAAGGAGGCTCGGCATACGCAAAAGTGGGATCGAGCCTCAGGAGTCCCCCTGGAAATTCTCAAGCATCTACCCCCAAAACCAGAGTCTGCCTACTTTCTGCTTTGTGCTCTCACATACACCACTGACTTTACAGGGGGCTTTCCCCCACTACCTCTCTCTGAAAAAGAGTTAACTTACAGCTCCAGTTAATAAAGTTCCTGGGTGTGATAGTGTTTCAACCTACAAACTCCTTTGGAAGTCCTCTAGCCTGCTTGAATAGATTTTTCCGGCCACATGTGATTGCTCAGAGCCTCCCAACTGTGAGAAGCATGAGATGTTCTAAACAGTCTAAATACAGATTCCTTTGAGCAGTTAAAAGATTGATTAGAAATTGTATTGGTGAAGGGTTTTTCACTTGTTGGGCCAATGTTTGCTGCTAAGTCTCCATGTCCCTTACCTGCTGTGTCCCTGGCAGTATATTGATTAATATGATTGGTGTAAGTAGTAGCTTTAATGTTTGTAACCTTGGACCCTTGAGTTAATTCTTTTTCTTGTTATAGCCCACCAGACCTTTGCCCTATAGGAATGCAACTTTATCTAATGCTTTTGGAGGGTGGCGCCTGACTTTAGAATAATCACCTTTAGAGAAAAATAAGTTTCTTAAAATGTTAACAGCCCTCTGGGCCAGAAGATGATGCAAATCACCTAAACTTTTGCATATGATAAGTTTGCAGGAAGAAAGCCTGGCTTACTGCATGACTCTACCCTTTCCCCCATTATCCTCTATGCATAACTTAAGGTATAAAAACTACTTTGGAAAATAAACTGCGGGCCTTGTTCACCGAAACTTGGTCTCCCCATGTCGTTCTTTTTCTCACCTTCTGGCTGAATTATTCAGCCTCTTTTCTCCACTGAATTTCCTCACTGAACTATCCTTATTTCAGCCTCTTTTATCCACTGAATTTCCTCACTGAGCTATCCTTATTTCAGATGCTTTTCTCCACTGAATTTCCTCACTGAGCTATCCTTATTTAACCACTCTTTATATCCTTAATTAACGTTTAATTAAGCAATTGTTTCCTGATCCTCGCTGACGCCGTCTCCCCTTTGAAACCCCTGGATCCAACGGGGCTGGACCCCGGCAAGTGGCGCCTGAACAGGCTTTTCGAAGGTAAGTCCCTCAGAGCAATTAGGGTCATCAGCCCTATTGCCCATCTCCCCCCCCCCCCCACCTCGGAACAATTGGGGTCATCAGCCCTATTGTTCCGCCTGTGTTGAGTTTTCCGGACGGCTAGGACCGCACTCAGGGTGTCCCTGTGCACCGAAAAAAAAAAAAAAGGCGGAGCTCCTGCTCCCAGCACATAGGATTAGATGTTCTTAGTCAGAAATCATGTTAATTTATTTAAATATTTTTTCAAAGTGATTTATATGTATCTTTTTAGTTTTCACAATTCAGTGATATGAGTTATTCATGTTTATTCATTAGATGATATTTATGATGTTCCTTCCATTTTTATGACCCAATGCTAGGCACTGGAGATACTGAAGTGACTCAAAAAAAAAAAATATGTTCTTGGATTTGTCACTTAACTACCATTTGGCAGGTAAAGTTACTGATTCTGAAGATAGCATAGTGACATCTGCTAAACTTATCTACTGGTTTGGCAAAGCCACAAATTAATCTGGTCTCTTGAGAGACAGGTGATTTTTTTTTTTCTCAAAAATTTAAGGTTTTATGGAGAATTGCAAATCCTTTTTTCTTAAAAATAATGATTATTAACCTGGAGGATTTATCTTTCTCAGATTTACTTAAAAAAATATTATACCCTGCATTGTTTTGGATACTCTGACTCAAACATGATTGAGCTCAAAACTAAATTTGTTAGTTATTTTATTCCCCAGGCCAACCTTTTCTCACTTGATTATGCTACACAGTCTTTGGCATTTGTTCTGACACAAAATTTTTTTTGCACCATGTAAATTGGAAATATACAAATTAGCTGATTATGAACACCCTTTTTTTGCAAAGAGGTCAGGACAATTCGATCATAAACAACTGCAATCAGATTGAGCTTGCTTTTCACAGTAGAGCTAACATCTGAGCTGTATATCTGAAAAACCCTGCAGACTCTCATAAAAGTTGGAGTTGTTGAACTGTAAGCAAAACTGAGAAATTTTCAAAAAGTACGTCATTTCCGTTTTGACATGCAATATTCACAACCTCTACAATGAAGACTTCCTTTATATATGATGAGCTTTAGAATCTAAACAAGTAAATAAACCTAGGAAGCACATGTTCTCTATAATAAGGACAGCGGAAGGTATTGCTCTTCAGGTTCCGGGGATGGGGTAAATATATAAAATTTTTGCAGGCACATATCCTCCTGCTCTTTTCAAGAGTGCTAACTATTTTAATGAGTGAATCCTGTAACCAAAGGGATGGAACTCCTCTTGTGCCCCCTAAATCATAGTTTCTGAAGGTTAGAAAACGAATCCAACTTTGTGATTTTTCTGTACATGACTTTCCCAAATCACATAAAGTCAGTACATTCCTATGAATTTTCTTCTCTATTCTCCAAGGGGATATTAAAAATCTTAATGTTACAGGCATGTTTTGGATTGACTATTACAGGGGAAAAAATATGGTTTTTCTTAATTATGTCAATACAGCTGCTAACAGTGCTGAGTACAGTAACATCTTTTTCTTTGTTGTTGTCTTGAAAAATAGTCACCAGGTCACTCCCCTCCTAACTGAACACACAGTGGACATTTTTATAATCTGGCTTCATAAACTAATTATACAGAAACCTAAGTTTGTGAATTGGTATCCCTCACTTAGCCTGCTTGCCATTGACAGAATGGAGAATAAAATCAATGCTGTCACTGTATCTGTATATCTTTTTTCTGGCACACTGTACATATTTTGAGGTTACAATCCTTCACCATGGCTAGACTGGGTAGCCAGTACACACAATTCTTGCACAGTGCATTATTTCAGATGAGAGAATTTATTGAAATGCACAATGCCAAATAGCATAATCAATAGTTTATTATATTTATGCTTCAGGGATGCTTGAAGAAAAATGTATATAAATCTGCCTCTGTACAAATGATCTGCTGCTGCTGCTGCTGCTGTCTCTTCAGTTGTGTCTGACTCTGTGTGACCCCATAGACTGCAGCCCACCAGGCTCTCCCGTCCCTGGGATTCTCCAGACAAGAACACTGGAGTGGGTTGCCATTTCCTTCTCCAATGCATGAAAGTGAAAAGTGAAAGTGAAGTCTCTCAGTCGTGTCCGACAAATGCTCTACTATGCAGCAAATTAAGGATAAGCTCCGCTCTTCAAAAGCAAGCTCTTTTCTGTTGTCAGTCTTCCACTAGAGGGCATGATTGACAAAAAGAAAATTTCCTTTTCTGTCCTCGTTAGCAATTTTATCAAGACCTATAACAGTTTGCTGTCTGTGATTATAATTTTTGTTGTTCTGAACAAAAAAATTATTTTCATGTTTTTAAAGACTATTCTGAATGTTACCATGGTTCTCAGCTGGAATGAAGCCTTGATCTTCTTAGAAAAAAAAAAATAGTCGTATGAGTTAGCATAATTAGCTCCCATGTATCAAGCAACTGAAACTGCACCTGAATGTACAGCTATCTAAGAGGAAGAAAATATGTTTATTTATTTTCTAAATTCAAGTTAAAATAATCACAGAAGCCATTTCTGCTTTGGCAGACCACAGAGTAGATTTTAAGCAACCTTTTCTAATGAGTATAACAGGAACATAGAAAATTGCTGGTGACTTACAAATTAATGGCAGGTTCTCTTTTTAAAGACAAGAGAGATGATACAATTTTTGATGTCTGGAATCATGGGTTAAAAATTATTCTAGATAAGAGGCTTTGCCTTGATAGAAGAGTACTAACCAGTGATACTTCCATCATCTTTGTTAAATGATGATAATACAGAGAATGCCAGTCCTCATCTCAAACTCTTATGCACACTCTGTAAGGAGATCAGGTGGTGAGGTGGTGTGTGCTAGCGGGTGGAATGGCTTCTGTTACTCCTCCCTTACTGTCTAGCGTTAGCACTAGAACCGTCGGCTACCTTGCCTCTGAAATCCTTTAAGGCTTATGAACCTGATGCCTCCTCTTCCTTAGAGGACACAGTTGATTTTTTTCCTTTGTCTGTTACTAGTTCTGTTTCCCAGTACCAGACACACTCTGTTGTTCCTGTTGCTGTTTCTTACATTATATGCCTTCTGCATTTTCTGCCCCTTTGGTTTCTTTGTTTGTTTGTTTGTTTTTCTGACTCCTCTCCCTTCTCCTTTGATTCTGTCACATAAGGTCAAAAAGGCCCCATCTCCAATCAAACACATCTTTCCTTTTCTATTTTGCATGGAGTTCTCTTAAACACAAATCACAAACTTATCTCAACAATTTTTGGCAAGGTTGGGAGGGTGGGGATAAAAACCTGTACTGGAAGTTTCTTTGTTAGCTGCCTAAAATTGTTTTGCTTTTCTTTTCAAGTTTGAAGCTTTTCTAGAATCTTGGGTGATAGTATTATTCCCAATATAAGGTAATCAGTGGTACACTTGCCACAAGAAGCAAAGTGTACACTATAGTTCTCAGTATCACAAATATTGATGGAGCTCCCCTGTATAGCAACCCTCTCCAGTACTCTTGCCTGGAAAATTCTATGGATGGAGGAGCCTGGTAGGCTACAGTCCACGGGACTGCAAAGAGTCGGACACGACTGAGAGACTTCATTTTCACTTTCCCCTGTATTAGGTAGTACATTAGATGCTGGAGATATGGTTACCAGCAAGAAAGATAAAGTGCCTGCTGGTACTGAGCTTACAATTTAGTATGGAAAGCAAATAAATAAATATTATCAAGTGTGATGAATGCTATGAAGGAGGAAGTATAAGGATGTGATGGGAAAACATATGAAGGAGTTTAAGTTTCACATAGGATGTATCCCTGTTATCTGAGCAACGGCCTCATTACTTATGCATGTTGGCTGGTAAAACAGTTTTTCAAGATTAATGGTTAAATTAGAAGAGACTAACACTGTGCAGTGTTGATAAGCCACTAATTTAATATAAAATTCCACTCCCATCTAATTTCTCTGAACTGGAATGATAATGTAGGGGGAGGCAATTGATAAGTTTCTTGAATTTTTTCCAAGTCATGATACTGTGGTCAGTTGGGAGTTGTTCAGTCACTAAGTTGTGTCTGACTCTTTGCGACCCCATGAACTACAGCATGCCAGGCTTCCCTGTGTTTCACTATCTCCCAGAGTTAGTTCAAACTCATATCCACTGAGTCAATGCCATCCAACCATCTCATCCTCTGTTGTCCCCTTCTCCTCCTGCCCTCAATCTTTCCCAGCATCAGGGTCTTTTCCATCCAGGGTCTCTGCATATAGTGGCCAAAGTATAAGCATGTATATTCAGTATTCTTGCCTTGAGAACCTCATGAAGAGTATGAAAAGGCAAAAGGATATAACACTAAAAGATGAACTTCCTAGGTCAGTAGGTGTCCAATATGCCACTGGGGAGGACTGAAGAAGTAGCTTCAGAAGGCATGAAGAGGCTGAGCCAAAGCAGAAACGACCCCCAGTTGTGGATGTGTTTGGTGGTGAAAGTAAAGTCCGATGCTGTAAAGAACAATACTGCATTGAAACCTGGAATGTTAGGTCCATGAATCAAGGTAAACTGGATGTGGTCAAACAGGAGACAGTAAGAGTGAACATTGACATTTTAGGAATCAGTGAACTAAAATGGACGGGAATGGGTGAATTTGATTCAGATGACCATTATGTCTACTACTATGAGCAAGGATTCCTTAGAAGAAGTGGAGTAGCCCTCATGGTCAACAAAAAACTCCAAAATGCGGTACTTGGGTACAATCTCAAAAATGACAGAATGATCTCAGTTCATTTCCAAGGCAAACCAATTGGGAGAATATGTGTCTATTCTGAGCTTGAATCTATGAGAAGATTCTAATCATATCACCCTATCTCAGACTTTCTAAAAACTGTATCATAATTATATATATGTATGTGTGTGTGTATGTTTTTTTTTTTTTCCACTGTATATCAGACATTATGCTAACTGTGTTAAATTTATCATTTCAATTAGTTTGTCTAAAAGATATGTTAGCTATTATTATTATTTCTAATTTATAATAAGGAGCTGAAGCTTAGAGAAATTAAGTTGTTCATAATTATCCAGCTAATAAAAGATAGACCTAATGTTTAATTCTAGTATGCCAGATCCTGAGCTTCCCTGGTGGTTCAGATGGTAAAGAATTTGCCTTCAATGCAAGAGACCCAGGTTTGATCCCCTGGGTTGGGAAGATCCCCTGGAGGAGGGGATGGCAACCCACTCCAGTATTCTTGCCTGGGGAATCCCATGGATAGAGAAGCACAAAGAGTCAGACATGACTGAGTGACTAACACTTCTTCACATTTTTCTTCTCACATCAGATTCTAAAGGCATCATTCTGAGACTTGGAGGTGAGAAAAAGGGGAAGTGGCAAAGTCATCAGAAAAGTATATATAAAATGACTTGATAGGATTTTCATTAAAATTCCACACATAAAATTTTAAACATCTCTTTCCAAAAATATGTTACAGTTTTAAGAACTCTTCTAACTAGTTATTATACTTTTATCTTGGCAATCTGGCAAGCTTCTAAACATAGCATAATTCAAATCTATCTCCCTGAAGATAATTTTAAAAATTTATTTATAAAGACTTCTTTTTTTTTTTTTTGTAAAAGAGAGAGTTGTAGCAGTTTTTTTTTTCTTTTCTTTTTTTATTTTTTAACTTTACAATATTGTATTGGTTTGGCCATATATCAACATTGTATACTTTAAACAAAAACTTTTTTCAGTATTTAACCCCACAAATAGTAGTTTTCACTAAAACCTAATAAAGTTTTTCCTAAATTGTACTCTTTAGAAAATTAGTTCTATCAGAAACTTTACAAATTAAAAGAAATGCCATGATAGATTGTGGAAAATTACATTTTATTTTCTTGATATTCACAACATACAGTAGTATATTAATATTCAAGGCTCCTATACAAAGGCCTACAGTACAGAAATATTTATTTTTATACATACTGGTGTTTCCCAAACTAATTTGTCCATGTTAATCTTTGTATGAGACACCCAGACACTCCTTAAGACACCATCTTGAGGGACTCAGATCAGATCAGATCAGTCACTCAGTCGTGTCTGACTCTTTGCGACACCATGAATCGCAGCACGCCAGGCCTCCCTGTCTATCACCAACTCCCAGAGTTCACTGAGACTCACGTCCATCGAGTCAGCGATGCCATCCAGCCATCTCATCCTCTGTCGTCCCCTTCTCCTCTTGCCCCCAATCCCTCCAAGCATCAGGGTCTTTTCCAGTGAGTCAACTCTTCGCATGAGGTGGCCAAAGTACTGGAGGTTCAGCTTTAGCATCATTCCCTCCAAAGAAATCCCAGGGCTGATCTCCTTCAGAATGGACTGGTTGGATCTCCTTGCAGTCCAAGGGACTCTCAAGAGTCTTCTCCAACACCACACTTCAAAAGCATCAAATCTTCGGTGCTCAGCCTTCTTCACAGTCCAACTCTCACATCCATACATGACCAGAGGAAAAACCATAGCCTTGACTAGATGGACCTTTGTTGGCAAAGTAATGTCTCTGCTTTTCAATATGCTATCTAGGTTGGTCATAACTTTCCTTCCAAGGAGTAAGCATCTTTTAATTTCATGGCTGCAGTCACCATCTGTAGTGATTTTGGAGCCCAGAAAAATAAAGTCTGACACTGTTTCCACTGTTTCCCCATCTATTTCCGATGAAGTGGTGGGACCGGATGCCATGATCTTTGTTTTCTGAATGTTGAGCTTCAAGCCAACTTTTTCAGTCTCCTCTTTCACTTTCATCAAGAGGCTTTTGAGTTCCTCTTCACTTTCTGCCATAAGGCTGGTGTCATCTGTATATCTGAGGTTATTGATATTTCTCCCGGCAATCTTGATTCCAGCTTGTGTTTCTTCCAGTCCAGCGTTTCTCATGATGTATTCTGCATAGAAGTTAAATAAACAGGGTGACAACATACAGCCTTGACGAACTCTTTTTCCTATTTGGAACCAGTCTGTTGCTCCATGTCCAGTTCTAACTATTGCTTCCTGACCTGCATACAAATTTCTCAAGAGACACATCAGGTGGTCTGGTATTCCCATCTCTTTCAGAATTTTCCACAGTTTATTGTGATCCACATAGTCAAAGGCTTTGGCATAGTCAATAAAGCAGAAATAGATGTTTTTCTGGAACTCTCTTGCTTTTTCCATGATCCAGCGGATGTTGGCAATTTGATCTCTGGTTCCTCTGCCTTTTCTAAAACCAGTTTGAACATCAGGAAGTTCACGGTTCACGTATTGCTGAAGCCTGGCTTGGAGAATTTTAAGCATTCCTTTACTAGCGTGTGAGATGAGTGCAATTGTGCAATAGTTTGAGCATTCTTTGGCATTGCCTTTCTTTGGGATTGGAATGAAAACTGACCTTTTCCAGTCCTGTGGCCACTGCTGAGTTTTCCAAATTTGCTGGCATATTGAGTGCAGCACTTTCTGCTCTATAAAATAGATCATGAAAGACCGTGAAGACATCAATATATTGAAGGCACAGATTATTAGTGTTTAGAGTACTATATGACTTTGGTGAATTTAAATTTTCAGAGTATTAATATGTACTGAGGATTTCACATATCAAGAGCATCCCTGCCCCCAGTATGTACCAGCCAACTCATCACGATAGAGATAGCAGCTGATAGTCACGATGGAATTGGAAAATGGTGACATTGCTTAGCAGTAACTAGTATAGACAAGGCTTATCAGCATTTGTTACCCACATTGGGAGACTCATGGCAATAGCAACCCTGGTCTCATTTGCCTTGGCAGCCAGGGAAGAATGTGATAAGCTGCTGCTGCTGCTAAGTCACTTCAGTCGTGTCCAACTCTGTGCGACCCCATAGACAGAAGCCTGCCAGGCTCCCCTGTCCCTGGGATTCTCCAGGCAAGAACACTGGAGTGGGTTGCCATTTCCTTCTCCAATGCATGAAAGTGAAGTTGCTCAGTCATGTGCAACTCTTAGCAACCCCATGGACTGTAGCCTACCAGGATCCTCCATCCATGGGTTTTTCCAGGCAAGAGTACTGGAGTGGGGTGCCATCGCCTTCTCTCAATGGAGCCTAGTTACCTTCAAAAGAACTACATCTTGCACTGAAGGGTAAAATTACTCAATTGTGTATATAAGTAAAGCATTTTCTTGGGAGTCCCAGAAATCAGTGGGTGACTTTTGGGAATCCATGAGAGAGACTCATAGATATATGAATTATTACTACTTAAGATACTATTTTTGTCTCTAGGCTTGTATAATTTTTGTTTCCTCTGGTTTTGTTTTTTAGTAGAAATATATTACATCTTAGTTTTAGATTTGTACAACAGCAGAATAGGCAGATAGTTTAAGAAATTATCTGATTCAGCCCCATGACACACCCTCTTTGGTGTATTTATATTCTTTAAACATGGAGGTGCATATATATTAGAAAGAATATACTATAAAAATCTGATAGTACAGAATAGAATAGAGAGTAACATTTGAAGGTCATGGTCCTTAAATGGGTATTTTATCCAGGCTAACCAATCTCAAGAGGAACAGTAGAAGGTCATAAAAAATAATGACCAATCAGGAGGCAAGAAGAAGGATAAATTAGAAGCATGGAATTAACAGATAAACACCACTGTACATAAAACAGATAAACAACAAGGATTTACTGTATAGCATAGGGACTATATTTGGTATCTTATAATAATCTATAATGAATTTAGAAATTATCATTTAGAAAAATTATATATATATAATTGCAACCCAAAATTAACAATGCTGCAAATCAACTATGTGCTGTGCTGTGCTTAGCTGTGTCTGATTGTGCGACATCCTGGACTGTAGCCTGCCAGGCTCCTCTGTCCATGGAATTTCCCAGACAAGAATACTGGAGTAGGTTCCATTTCCTACTCCAGGGTAGGAAGTAGGGATCGCCCCAAGCCAGCATCTCTTGCATCTCCTTCATTGGCAGGCAGATTCCTTACCCCTGAGCCACCTGTCAGTCGGTTCAGTTGCTCATTCGTATCCTACTCTTTGCAACTCCATGGACTGCAGCATGCCAGGCTTCCTTGTCCACCACCATCTCCTGGAGCTTGCTCAAACTCATGTCCATTGAGTCAGTGATGCCATCCAACCACTTCATCCTCTAGCATCCCCTTCTCCTCCTGCCTTCAATCTTTCCCAGCATCAGGGTCTTTTTCAATGAGTCATTTCTTCACATCAGGTGGCCAAAGTACTGGAGCTTCAGCTTCAGCATCAGTCCTTCCAATGAATATTCAGGACTGATTTCCTTTAGGGTTGGACTGGTTTGATCTCCCTGAAGTCCAAGGGACTCTCAAGAGTCTTCTTCGACACCACAGTTCAACACTACAATTCAATTCTTAAGCGCTCAGTTTTCTCTATAGTGCAATTCTCACATCCATACATAACTACTGGAAAAACAATAGCTTTGACTAGACAGACCTTTTTCAGCAAAGTAATGTCTCTGCTTTTTAAAATGCTGTTTAGTTGGTCATAGATTTTCTTCCAAGGAGCAAGCATCTTTTAATTTCATGGCTGAAGTCACCGTCTGCAGTGATTTTGGAGCCCAAGAAAACAAAGTCTGTCTCCTATATTATTTTGAGATAGGAACATTTTTTTCCTTCTCAGAGGAAGAAATCACTCTGAAACATGAACATGTTAGCTTTATATTCCAAGACTCACTGAATTTCCTAATAACTTCAGCTCTTGTAGATGGTCATTCTTGTCTGGTCCTTCCGTCTATCCCTGCCTACTCCCATACCTGTACCATCTTTTATATGCAAACACACTGGGGGTGAATACAGTTTCTTCCCTTCATAGAAGAATCTCCTTCACTCTCTCTTCTACTTGTGTGCAAGACATTCTATCTAAAACTACAATCAGCAAATGACTTAAGTCATCTGTTTACCCTGGACAAGTTCTTTAAATTCCTTTTAATGCTATCCAGAATTGTATATACATTTAAGTATTTCAACCTTTCTGGCTTGTATTCAGCTTTTTGCTTACTATAGAAAACAGATTTTTTATTTCCATGTATTTTCTATATTATATTATTATAACTCAGTTTGTAAGGGCATGTTTTTCTCTGGATTTTATGTTTATAACTATTTAGAATTTTATTCCTATTTTTCAGAGATTTACCCATATCCTATAATTCACTATGGTCACAGATTCAATTTTTATTCAATATATATACAACCAAAAGACCTTGTTTCAGCAATATTCTGCAAAGTCTTTGTAACAAATATGCATATTGTTCAAATGATCATGATTAGTTTTGTTTTGGATCCTTGAAATTTGACACTAAGAAAGCTCTTTGCAGGTGTCTATATTAAAATTCAATTTTCCTTCTATTGTGAAAATATTTTTCCTTTGAAATAAATATTTATTTTTTTCCATTATCACTCCAATCTTAAATAAATTTGATGGATTAGATATTAAATACTGAATCTTTCTTTTTTCCCGTTTCTTTACAAAAGAAATTATGTCTTTGCTCATTTTCAGAGATGACTTCAACATGGTTTCCCCATGGTAACTATTTTGTGTAGAAATATCTCTTGGCAAATACCATGCAATTATGTTATCAACTAAATAGCTTGTCAGTACTGCAAGCAAACAGACCGATAGCAGAAAATTTGCAAGCTTGGGAAAGATTTACATTTGTAGGGAAATGAGAAATATACTTCACTCTTCCCTTCAAAACAAACAAGTATGATACTTCTATAGGTCCCAATGGTATACAATACAGTTTTACAATTCTCTTTGTGATAATCTTATTCTGAGTGATTAGGTGAAAAGAAAGCACATGTCAGTCTGAATTTGGAGAAATGTTCAATAAACTTGATCATGTTTAAATAACCTTGAATAAGAAAACGAAGTGTCACTGAAAAATGTCTAGAATTAAATATTGTTTTGTTTTCAATGTACAATTATCCAGAAGGAACTCTGTATAAGTAAAGAAATGTTGACCAATGAAATTGTTTGACTTCTCTAAATTAGAGAGCAACTGAGGCAATAAAAATTAGATCATTACTCTTCTGTTTCTGAAGAAAGAAGAGCCCATTAATGAGCAACAATTCCCACCTTCTGATTTTGACTTCTGGAGTGAATTCCATGTATTAAAATAAAGGGGTGGTCAGAGAATGTGGAAGACATTTTAAGAGATGTGAGTCCCCAATAGAGAATGAGGCTTATTGAGTGCACATCCTGCTTGTTCAGATGATAGTTTAGGACTCATTTTGATACCAAAGACTTCTATCAAAAAAAAAAAAATGCAAGTGAATATATCTAAGCTGAAATTACAGCAACCAAGCTAGAGTTTATGATGGATTATAACTCTCCATTATCAACCACATCTAACTTGAGAGAGAAGGCACCAGAGAAAATAAGTGAATATCATAATTTCAAATATGTACATTTTTCCCCTGACCAAAAAAAAGATACATAACATGTTTATAAAAGCACTTTTTTATGTCATCAAAGATATAGAGGTCATTTGAAGTCATTTTTAAACACTAACACCTTTAGTAAAGCAATTTGAGGATCATTTGTGTGTATATTTGTAACTGAAGTACATTTTTCAACGTCTGATACTCACACAACCTGTGTAAGAATCATCTATGTACGTTTCAAATATACTGATGCCTCAGATGCTCTTCTGAGAAAGGTGTTCTTCTGGGAAGGAGCAGAGGGATGTGAAATTTTACTATTTAGTTCAGATGACCTCTATATACACTAATATTTGAGAAATAATAAATCTTTCCTCATGTCTTATTTTATTTTATTATTTTTTTTGTCTTTCTTTTTTTTTCAATTTTATTTTATTTTTAAACTTTACATAATTGTATTAGTTTTGCCAAATATCAAAATGAATCCATCACAGGTATACATGTGCTCCCCATCCTGAACCCTCCTCCCTCCTCCCTCCCCACACCATCCCTCTGGGTCGTCCCAGTGCACCAGCCCCAAGCATCCAGTATCGTGCATTGAACCTGGACTGGCATCTCGTTTCATACATGATATTTTACATGTTTCAATGCCATTCTCCCAAATCTTCCCACCCTCTCCCTCTCCCACAGAGTCCATAATACTGTTCCATACATCAGCGTCACTTTTATGTCTTATTTTAAACCCATATTTTAGAAATCACAAGAAACCCTAAAGGTTGAGGATGATGTACCCTTCCAGGCAATCAGTTGGTACAGGGTATTTGATTAAATTAGATGGTAAACCTAGAGAGTCTAAGAGAGTTCCCAAGATCATAGAACTTGAAAAGTGTTGAGCCATAAATTAACCCCAGTTCCATCTTATTCCAAAGCTTATTTCACTGCAGAGTCTTGGGTTCCAAACTAAGCTAAACAAACTAGCTCTGAGAGCCTTAGAACTCTTACTCTTTTTATTTATTATTTTAAATTGAAGAGTTTGGATGAAGTTATTATCTCTGGTGCAGTGGAATTTGGACTATTGTGTAATCTAGAGAAATTATGACTTGATTGAAGTCCCAGGGCTAATGGTGGACCTAGGGAGCAACAGTATTTGAGCTCTTATTTAGTGATTTTTTCAAATTTATCTTTTATAAATGGTTAAATAATTCAGTTATTTCTCAAGTCTTTGTTAACACTTTCTATTTTAAAATTTATATTCTGGTTTTGGTACCATTTATAATTATGGATTGCTGCCCCCAAATATTATACAACAGTATGGATTAAAAAAATACAAAACAAAGCAGAAACTACGGGTAGAGAAAACAAAGTAGGCAGCCGGAAGTCATCTACATCCCTTACCTTCACTATCACTGTGACAGTAGCAATGCCAGGCGGCATTGTTCCGTAAATATCAAAGGCCTCCACTAGAAAAGTGATACTTGCTTCCTGGTCTGGAAACGACTCATAGTCCAAACTCCTTAAAAGGGAAAGTTCTCCCGTAAATGGATGTAGTGCAAAAAAGTGCTTCACTTCTGGACTTCTTATCCGATAAGACACATTTGCTCCGAGGTCAACATCTTTGGCCTGTAACACGTTAAGAAGAAGAATGGTTATATCACTGCCATTTTCAAAATAAAGAAATGCAAGACTGATGAAGGTCATGTGTCAGGACCTAGAACAACATGAAATGAATGATGATCAAAAGTTATGTTTCAGAGATAAGTAGTTTTTAAAGTAATTTACCAGATAGAGGCAGAGGGAGAGAAAGAAAGAGATCAAGTCAAATACCGAGACTCAAGAGATTTTGTCATTGTTGGTCTTGTTACTATATCTATTTTATCTGAAATATCACTGATGAACGAAATCATACCACAGTAAAGAAATATTGTCATCCCTTATATGTGAAATCTAAAAAGAAATGATACAAATGAATTTACAAAACAGAAAGAGACTCACAAACTTAGTAAGTGAACTTACGGTTGCCATGGGGAAGGGGAAGTTAGGGACTTTGGGAAGGTCAAGTGCACACTGTTGTATTTAATATGGATAACCAACGAAGACCTGTTGTATAGCACATGGAGCTCTGCTCAGTTATGTGCCCAGCCTGGATGGGAGGGGGTTTAGGGGAGGGTGGATACATGTATATTTATGGCTGAGTCCTTTTGCTGTTCACCTGAAACTGAACATCTGAATCACAACATTGTTAATCAGCTATATCCCAATACAAAATAAAAAGTTTAAATTAAAAAAAATTAAAATAAAAAAGAGCAAAAAGTAAATATCGTTGTAAATGATTGTTTATTATTTTCTGTTAATTGTATAACAATGAAAAATAATAACCTAAATATTCACAAGATGAATAAAGACAAAATACCTACCCTCCAGATAGGAGGTTCTCAAAGAAAATGCCAAAATAAAAGAGAAATGTGTATGGACCTAGAGATTGTCATGCTGAGGGAAATGAGTTAGAGAAAGACAAATATCATATACTTCTTATATGTGGAATTTTTTAAAGAATAGTGCAAATGAACTTATTTACAAAATAGAAATAGAATCATGGATATAGCAAACAAACTTATAGTTGTTACCAGTTGGCAAAGGATGGGAAGGGGTAAATTGGGAGATTGGGGTTGACATATATACACTACTATATATAAAATAAATAACTAGTAAAGACCTATTGTATAGCACTGGGAATTCTTCTCAATATCTGTAATCACCTACATGGGAAAAGAATCAGAGAAGGAGTTGGATATATGTGTATGTATAACTGATTCACTTTACTGTATAGCAGAAACTAATACGACATTGTAAATCAACTATATTCCAATATTTTTTTAAGTTCTCATTTCTAAAAAATAATTGCCCAGTTATTAAAACAAAACACACACACACACACATATACACACACAAAGAGAAAACAAACAAACAAAAACAACTGAAAAAGCAGGTTTCAATGCAAACTTTATAGATGATTATTTCACTCAGTAGTAGAGATTAGAAATTCCTACACTGGTAGGAAATGGAATGGAGCAAAGACAGAGTGGGGAAGGTCAGATTTTGCTAGAATGCATATGCAGTACAGCAAACACCTAAGTGAACTTCAGCCCTGTCCCCCTCCAAACAATTATCAACATCACAAGGGGAAAGATACTGTTAAAGCACAGCTTTTATGATGTCACCTTCCTACCTAAAAAGTCTTCTTTTCCATTTCATTTTGGATCAACTCCAATCTTCTTAACATGATGCAGACACATATATTTTCCAGCCCTTACTCTTTTCTCTCCTCCAGGATTTTGAGCAGGTTTTTCCACTGCCTTGAGTATTCTTTTTCCCCCTTGAACAACTCTTATTTGTTCCTCAGTTCACAACTTAGAAATAAGCTTTCCCAAGAAAACATTCTCGGAGAAGGCAATGGCAACCCACTCTAGTACTCTTGCCTGGAAAATCCCATAGATGGAGGAGCCTGGTGGGCTGCAGTCCATGGGGTCACTAAGAGTCGGGCACGACTGAGAGACTTCACTTTCACTTTTCACTTTCATGCATTGGAGAAGGAAATGACAACCCACTCAAATATTCTTGGCCTGGAGAATTCCAGGGACGGGGAGCCTGATGGGCTGTCGTCTATGGAGTCTCACAGAGTCGGACACGACTGAAGTGACTTAGCAGCAGCAGCAGTATGCTTGCTATACCAGACTGAAAATTCGATGAAGGCAAGAAATCTTGTTGATGTTTGAATCCTTGGCCTCTAGCAGAGGACTTGGCATTCAGTAAGCTTGGTGAATGAATGAATAGAGGAATAAGTGGCGAAATAACAGCCTTCTCCCTGGTCAGCATCTGCCTTTTATAGATTTAGTAATGTTTCTTCCCAGATGGCATTAGTGGTAGAGAACCCACCTGCCAATGTGGGAGACATAAGAAACGCAGGTTCAATCCCTGGGTCAGCAAGATCCTCTGGAGGAGGAAATGGCAACCCACTCCAGTATTTTGCCTGGAGAATTCCATGGACTGCAGAGCGTGGCAGGCTACAGTCCATGGGGTCGCAAAGAGTCAGACACGACTGAGACTGAACTGAACTGAACTGAACTAAATAAACATATATCAAAGTGAATCATGGAAAAACACAAGCTCTTGAAATTCATGCTAACACAATTCAAGTTGTAGATTGCAGGTTGAGAAAGAGTTATATTTTTAAAATATACTTCATAGAACACCTAAGTCAGAATTAAAGAGTTGATACTTAAATGGAGACTTCTAGGCCAATCTAACTTACTGAATCTGAATATCCAGAGTTTCTGGTAATAATTGGAGAACTAAAAGACAGAAGCTTAGATATAAAGACACTAATAAAAAGGAGAAACAGACTTCTGGAAGTATGCCAGTTATGTATAAAAAGTGAACAAATATTACAAAATGGTAAGTATAGCGATCTATTTCTGTAAGATACAGGGTGATTCTATACATTTGTATATGTGTATGCATGCATATCGGCTTCCTAGGTGGCTCAGTGGTAAAGAAAATATCTGTCAATAAAGAGACAAGGGTTCAATCCCTGGTTTGGGAGGAATTCCTGGAGAAGGAAATAGCAACCTAGTCCAATATTCTTGTGTGAGAAATCTCATGAATAGAGGAGCCTGGCAGGCTATAGTCCATGGGGTCACAAAAAGTCAGACATGACTTAGTGACTAAGCAGCAACAATACATGTGTATATATGCACATTCCTGGATACATGTATATTCAGACAGTGTGTAAATAGTTATTTGACATTTGTGTGAGCAGAAACATAAATGTAACATAATACACATAAAAATTTAATACTGAGGAACTTTGGAGGTACAAGGTGAGGAATTATTAAGTTTTTAAAAATAGTCTAATGTATTGCCAATTGTTATAATAAATATTTGACATTCATTACTTTTGTGAATTGATAATAAGTCTATTAAGAAGTGTTATTCAATTTCTTACAATGGCAACTTTTCTCCCTTCTCTCTCTAAAATAAGCTTGTTAGATAAAAGAGTATGTAATATTTGAGAAATACATATATTAAAATTTACTTATCATTCATTTGAAATTTAACTGCATGTGTGTGTGTGTGTGTGTGTGCATTTTACTAAAGTCTGGCAGACCCATACAAATACCAATTTTTATACAGAATTCATGAAACAATTGCTTCTTTCACACACCTCTATTTGAAGGAAAGTGGTCCCAGCTGGCAGGTTCTCCTCAACAACGACAGTATATGTTGAATTGGTGAACACAGGGCTATTATCATCAATATCCAAAACCTTGATGGCCAGAGTAAGAGTTGAATGACGAGGATGTACTGCTCCATCAGTTGCCACAACAACAAGTTCATAGTAGTCCCGGACTTCTCTGTTAAGCTTCACGGCCGTGTAAATGCTTCCATTGGATGTGATGCGAAAAAGATTGTTGAAGTTACCCAAGCTGTAGTGCACTTGGCCATTTATTCCAGCATCAGGATCTACTGCCTAAACAAAATTAAAAACAGAGGAATTCACATAGTACTCTCTGTTATAATTTTTTAGAAGGGACAGTTAAAGAACTATGGCATATTTCTAACCAAATATTGTTTTTTCTTTAGAGAGAAAAGTAAAAAGATAATGATAATGTGGTACAAAAGTCTAGAACATGAAAAGAAATTTATAATAGTTTAATGATACTCTTAATTCTAAATGAGCATAAAATTATTTTGTATCAGTAGCAATAACAATATTATATTATGACAGAAAGTTCACATTACATAAATACTGAATTTTCCTGTATTATCATTTATTTAATAGATTTTGAACTCTAAAATTTAAAAAAGTTTTAATTAAACATAATTGAGTGATAGCTTATGATTGTATATTTTTTAATTCAAGCTATATATTATATACCTATAATACATATAGAAGCACCATATATAGATAGATATAGATTACTACATTTAATTTTCCTAATGTTCTTATAAATAAATATCATTGGTTCCATTCTACAAATGAGAAAACTGTGGCTTGTAATTTGCTTAGAGTTATGGAAAATCCCATGGACGGAGGAGTCTGGTAGGCTGCAGTCCATGGGGTCGCTAGGAGACGGACACGACTGAGTGACTTCACTTTGACTTTTCACTTTCATGCATTGGAGGAGGAAATGGCAACCCACTCCAGTGTTCTTGCCTGGAGAATCCCATGAACAGAGAAGCCTGGTGGGCTGCCGTCTACGGGGTCGCACAGAGTTGGACATGACGGAAGCGACTTAGCAGCAGCAGCAGCATGCAAGAAATAACAATCTGTGCCTCAATTCTTAGTATAATGCCTACATAAAATTACTTAATAAATATTTGAGGGATTAATTCATGTTAGAATAAATTAATGCAAGCAACTGAGGTTTAAAACTAAACATACTCCAAACCCCAAACAGAAGTGAAAGTTTAGTAACTGTAAAGCAACTGCAAAGGGCTCTTAAATATTAGAATACAACCTCTAAATGATAATAGAATTGTTGATGCAATAATAAGCCTTTTGCAATTGAAATTTTAAGTCATATTAAATAACTTTGCATTAAACAAAATAAGTAAATTTTGAGTGGCTATTCTTCAAAGGAGTGTTATGAGAATTAGTATAATCTAAAACTCAATTAATTGAAATAGAAATTATGACATCTCATTATCAAATACTGTGCATTTTGTACTACATAGCTCTATCTCATTGTTCCTCACACAAATTGGAATAAATCTTGGAAACCATAAAATGTTACATAACTACGCACCAAATGGCTGGTAAGGAAAGGAAGAAAAACAAGAGACTTGGCTGCATTATGAGCGAGGGACACAAAAATCAATTAATATTCATAAAGCCTAGGATGGAATATGATGTATTTTGAACAGCATATAAGCAGATGTACATCCACCTTTACAAACACTGGGGAAGCAAGTGGGGTGGGTTTGCTGAACACTTTTGCCGTGTTTGAAATGATAAAGCCCAGGATGTGAAAGTCAAATTTATAACTGTGCACCCTATGAATGCCAGACTTTCCAGCAGGATTTGTCCCTCTGAGTCATCAAAACACAAATGTCCCTGGGAGGGTATTACTTCTTAAGTTTGAAGCCTGAGAAAAGATGAGGAACTGCAGGAATGTCTGAAGAGGACAAAAATACTGTAAAATAGTCAAAGAGCTTACATACACATATTTTCTTCTACTTTTATATCTTTCCTAGAATTTGTCTTACAAATTACTGAACAATTAGTCAAACTGGTCATCTTAGTGAATACAAATAAACAACAATATTGTCAACTCCCCCACAAAAGAACAACCCAACAAAAAATACTCTGTCTTAAATCAGTGCTTAATTAAATAGAAAAATAAAATCTGGTAACATCAGTAGGTCTGAGTTCATTAAATCAACAGTATTAAACATTTAAGTGACTTTTCTTCCGTGGGGGTTTTTATGTAATTTAAATGATTCTCACTCAAGGTGTGTTTTTGTCTATCCCAATATTTGGAAGATTTATTATGATAGAATGATTCATTTTGCTTAATGTGGCTGTGTATGTATATGTGTGGAGGGACAGGGGATATTAAGTACGTACTGTTACAGCTACTGAACTGATATCTCTGCTAGGACTTACACACCACAAGTTTGTTATTTTATAGCTCTATAAAACAGAAGTTCAACAAGTGTCTCATCTGGCTAAAATCAAGGTATGCATAGGGCTGTGTTCCTTTCTGGAGGTTATAGGCAAAGATCCATTTCTTTGCTCATTCCAGTTATTGACAGAATACAGTTCCTTGAGGTTGTAGGATTGAGATCCCCGCTTCCTTTTTCCTTGTCATGCAAGGACTATTCCCAATTTCCTAGACCGCCCACAAACCTTGGATCTTGGCTCATGGTACACTTTTTCCATCTTCAAAGCTAGCAACTGTGGGTTAAGTTCCCCTCACGCTTTCTGAATTTCTCCTTCTATTTTATCTCTCTGATCCACTCTGCTACCATCTTTGTTCACTATTCAACAGTTTTGATGACGACAGTGGGCCCACCTGGACATCTAGGATAATCCTCCCATCTCAAGTTCCTAAACCTCATTACATCTGCAAAATTTCTTTTGCTATGTAAGGTGACATATTCACACATGGGATGTGTTGGGAATCATAATTCTGTCTGCTCTAGAATCAAAAATTTAACATGTCCTTAACTAAACACTTGCCCAAATCTTTTTCATCTCTAATTCCCTTATATCAGTAAATGATTCTTCCACTGACCCAATAGATTACATAAAAACAAAGAGGATATTCCAGAGATCTCCTCCTATGTTCTGTGCTTCATTTATTCAATAATTTCAGAAAAGCATATTTAATATGATGTATGAGTCTCAGCTTAAAGTTACAATGGTGTATTAAATAACAAGTCCAAGATATCATGGAATTTACAGAGAAAATTACTATTCTATTTGTAATATGCTGTTTACACCTTTATACAGTATCTCAATCCTAACTTCTTTGCTTCAAATTATCATCAACTGTGGCTTAGATTACTAGATTACTTGTTAATTATTTTCTTTTTCTGTTATTTCATTTCAGAGAGGTCTTCTATAAAAGATAAATGCCATTATTTCTCTTAATATCCTTTAATGATTTCAACTGTGTTCAGCAGCATTCAAACAGTTAACATCGTCAAGACGTCATCTACTGAATGCTACTTTCACTATGTTCTGGAATAATGCAAATCTCTCCAACCCCCAAACTTCTCTAAAGCTTCTGCCTAGTGGGGACTTCTGCTATTATTTGCCAGGCTAATGCCTGCTCATCTTTCAAAAGTCAATTTAAACATCACTTTCTCAAAGCAGTCTTCTCTGAACCATGAAATATAAATGAGACCCTTCTGTTATACATGCCAATAGCTCCATATAACTGTACCTTATATCATATTTGATACTTTTAATTTATATATTTATTTCTAGGATACACATATGAATTGCATTTATTAACATATATAAATAAAGATATTACTGTTGTTGTTCATTGTTCAGTGAGTCATGTCCGACTCTTTGCAACCCCATGGACTGCAGCACACCAGGCTTCTCTGTCCTTCACTATCTCCCAGAGTTTGCTCAAAGTCATGTCCATTGAATCAATGATACTATCCAGCCATCTCTGTTGCTCCCTTCTCCTGTCTTCAATCTTTCCCAGCATCACAGTCTTGTCCAATGAGTTGGCTCTTTGCATCAAGTGGCCAAAGTATTGGAACTTCAGCTTCGGCATCAGTCCTTCCAATGAATATTCATGATTGACTTCCTTTAGGATTGACTGGTTTGATCTCCTTGCTATCCAAATGATTCTCAAGAGTTTTCTCCAACACCACAGTTCAAAAGCATCTATTCTTTGACTCTTAGTCTTCTTTATGGTCCAACTCTCACATCCACACATGACTACTGAAAAAACCATAGCTTTGACTATACAGACTTTTGTTGGAAAAGTGATTTCTCTAATTTTTAATACACTGTCTAGGTTTGTGATAGCTTTTCTTCCAAGGAGCAAGTGTTTTTGAATGTTGTAGCTGCAGTCACCAACTGCGGTGATTTTGGAGCCCAAGAAAAAGAAGTCTGTCACTGTTTCCATTTTTTCCCCATCTATTTGCCATGAAGTGACAGGACTAGATGCCATGATCTTTGGTTTTTGAATGTTGAGTTTTAAGTCAGCTTAATGAAGATGATATTATGCTACTTATTAATACATAGCTATATAATTTTTAAAATATATATTTAATCATTATGCATCTGTTGCTTGGTTCTACTTTGATTTATATCTCTTCCATTATCAACCTCTGTGCTTTTAATTAAGAATCCCAAACCAAAGACTGTAGAATTATCAAAATTTCATCTGGGACTCTGATTACCTTGGTAGAACTACTGAATCCGGGTCTAAACTGGAAAGAATCATTTTTAAAAATTACAAAGTAGTATTTTGCTATGACTTAAATGAGTATGATGATAAGTAAATGGCTTTGTATTTTTAATATTTTGTAGAATGACAAAGAGGGCCTATGTAGTTTAAGACAGAGAATGACCTTGATATATAGAACGATTGCTACATTGTAGAATTTTTTATTACTTTCAGTGTTTCCACTATACATATTTCTGATATCATTAACTTTGGTGTGTTCCCGCTAAGTATCAGATAATACCTATAAAACTACAAAATAAAAGATGTGAAATCGAATAGCAATTTTGAATCTCTTTTCCTACCATTACACATGTCAGAGATAAAATTCACAAATGTGGCACAGATCATCAATTACAATATGAATAAAATATATGATAGTTATTGCATAATTCTCTGTAATCTAGTTGCAAAGCCATTGGTCTGTTCCACTGAATAAAATATATAAAAATTTAAGTGAATTGTCATTGCCATAGATAATATAAGCCAATAACTAGTATCAGAATCATGCAAATGTGTACCTACATTGGTAACAAATGACTTGGAAAAGACCTCACATTTGATTATTCAACTCATATTTGAAAACCACTGGGCTAGCAGATTGTTAAAGGAAATTTGCTTTAACAAGAGACTGAGATTAAAAAAAAAAAAAAAAAAGTTAATTTCAGAATGAACCACCTACAGTGCTTGCATCATGTTGGTATTTCCCAAGCCAGTGCATTAACCATATATTCCCTTGTGAATTTTCCAATGTTCAGAGAACTGTTGCATTGAAAGATCCTTTTTTATTAAGGATCGTGGAATAGTAGCTTAATGTCTCCAGGCTTCAACTTGCCAAGAGGAAAGACATTTTAGTAAAAAAAATCGTCTTTTCTCTGCTCCCTTATTCACTCATGAGTGATGAATTTGATAGAAAGAATTGGGTAAACACACTGACTTCTTTTAACATAACATCTGATATTTATAAGGATGTCATATGAGTTACTTGTTTTGCTCTTATGAGCTCTTTCCCTAAGAATAAGACCTACAATTTCAGTTCTGTCTGAGGCTGTGTAGTTAAATTTAATTGTGGGGGTAGCATTTACTAACCTATTTGGTTCTCATTACTAAACCTCTTCCCCCTCAATATGAGAATTCTATCTGCCAGAATTTCATGTCTCTCTCTGAATTATTTTGAACCTGGGAAAGGTGTAGGATGTTATCTATTGATACTTCCAAATCCCAGGAAATATCAACACCACAGTTTCCAAACAAATTTAATCATAGATTTTTTTCATTGTTATTTGTTTAGAAAAATACTTACTAACATCTTGAGGGACATATAGTTTATTAAATACTGTTGTAATTCACTGAGTAACACTGGGAATAAGGCCTCTTTTTAATAATCTGTCCATGATATTTTCACATAATATTTCCACTTTATACTGTTTGTTCCCCATGATCAATCACTTGAAAATAACCATCTTAAATTTATAGAACTAGAGGTTCCCACTTTCTACCATGTTGGGGTCCTTAATAGAGTCCACAATAAAACAATAAATGGCAAATAAAAGATAATAAAACAAATATGCTTTCAAGAGGTTCAAAGAGAGATTTTTTAATGGCTTAAATTGATACAGAAGGCCATGGATGGAGAAGAAAATATTGAATTTTTGTTATGGCTTTGGTAAACTAACTCTAGGTGCTACATTTCATGGAATGTTAGCTTGATGCCAGGATTTTTCTAAGGGAAAAAGTGAGGAGAGATGGAGAGAGCAAGGGAGGTCTTTGTTGAAATAAATAAATTAGGGAAATTGGAATTAAAGAAAAATTTTTAAGTTTTCATTACTTCTGAACTTTTCATGTGCCATTAATATTTCAATGAGGAAGGCAAAGTTCTCAAGAGGAGTAATGTATGCACCAGATTTAAAAATCCCAAGTAACAGAAATCTTTTCAATGTGTTGACTGAACTACAGAAAGAAGGCCAGACTCGTATGCATGAGTTAATTTCAACCTACATTTTCAGTCTTCTCTTACTATTTACTGTCCTGTATAAACTTTCTTCTCAAGTCTAATCAATTTTCTACATTTCCTTAAGACTCAGAATACACTTTTTGACATTTCCTTCAAGACTTGCCATGATGATTCTTTATTTACTTCTGAAATTCCAATCCTTAATCCAGTCTTCAAATTCCAACCCCAGTTCAATGTCTCCCATGAAAATGTCTAGTATTTAGAGATAGATCATCTTATACATCAGAATTCTAGGCTTGACAAATACTTCTTCACATTACTTATTATTTACACCTTTTCCCCACAACCGTAACTCCTTTGAGAAGAGAAGCACATCTCATAACTCTTTATTGAATTTTTCAAATTTGCAGAAATCCTTATCTTACAGTGGGATAATTTGTCGAGAGAAAATATCTAACACATATTCAATAAGGATACTAAAAATAAATATTAGATGAAGCATTTTTATTAATAGGACTTTATAATTTCATCAGCTTATGTATAAAATGTTAATAATAACATTCAAAGTCAAGCACACATACACACACATTCTGACCCACATTTACAACTTAACTCACTGAAGGACTAGTTTCTATAAAAAGAAGTATATTTTATGCTCATGATATAGAAGACCAACAGTCAATAAGAAAATGCTCTAAAAAATTTAAAGTAACTGAGTAACACATCTAATAGAGGTAAAGGAACTTGAACACTTATAAAATGCAGAATTATTTGCTTCCTTTTCTGACTCCTAATTAATTGAGAAGCATAAATAAGGTCATGGAAGTTAAATAATATGGATGGCTAAGCTAAGTAGTTTCATTTATTTACTATTATAGATGAGTATGTAGATGTTAGAAAAGGTAACCAAACATAGAATTCCCTATTATCAGCAATATTGTCAAGAAGTCTGCATTGATGTTTAAATCTAACCAAGGAACTCAATGTGTGATGCTGTAATGAAACCATTCATCTTCCTAGAAATCAATTAAAAGTTAATTAAAATTGTTAACAAGAAATATCACACATCTCTCTTCATCTTGTACTACATCAAAGCAATAAACAGTAATAGCTGCAACTTTTTAATCATCTCTCCATGGTTAACACATTTTGTAATATACACCTTCCTATGGGACCTGATTTGCGGCTACTTATTTGTGCATGCATATTGCTGGGACATCGGCTGATTGTCTGTAGTCAAATAAAGATTTCACTGGACAAAACTGTGAACGTATGCTAGGAAAACTTTTGAATAGCCTTAATCACTGAAGTCAAAGTTGAGTCAGCCAGTTAACATTGCAGTCAGCCAAATAATTACTTAATAAGGACAACAGATCATGCACAAGGGCTTTTATTGACTATACTATTTTATGGTACATCATTTTAAAAGGAAGCTGGAAAATATATTTCTTACACATTATATCTATGCCTTTTGCTGCCTAATTATATTTTAGAGAAGTCTATTATATATGCTTTCTCATCGACAAAGGTGGAAACCCATTACTGGGATACCTACACTGAGAATTACAAATTCTGTAGGGATGTAAAAGCATGCCTTTATGGGTAGAATATACTGGGACAAGACCTTAAAGGAGAGCATGAGGCCTGCCCTCCTTCCATTGAAAACTCCCTGCGTAGATTACTTATGCATTTTCAATGATTCATTCTTATTTAAAATGTTTTATATTCATACCCATTTGGATTATTTAGATAAATGATTTCTGTTTATTTTCATAAAATTCAGGTCTATATAAAGAACTTTGAGGACAAACAGAAAATATAGCTATGAGAAAGGTGTGAACTGCCATGTAGCACCTTATCAGCCCAGTGCAAAACTGAGAGGGAGCTTCACTCTAGTTTTTGCTTGTCCTTCACAGCAATTTTTGAGTCTGTGCACTCCTCTCTCACTTTGAAGTGGGAGCCATAAAAGTTGTTGAGCAGGGAGGTCAGAAGAAGTTGGGCAGTGCATCCTTAATGACATTACTAATGGAAGTACATTTTTAAAATTATCTATCAACTTCAAAAAGACATAAAATGGTTGTTATCTTTATTTCTTTAAAGAAGCTGAGTTATTTCAAGGGATGTGATTATCAGTGCAAAAGGGGAAAAGCAATTTACTGACTCATGATACTGGCAAATATTCCCTCTTTCCATACCTATTCATTATTGAACAATGGCAAGTAGACTTATTGGCTATAACGTAACAAGTGTACATGAGCTCAAATCACTAAAAATATAACGAGAGTAAATAGTTTTTTTTTTTGTTTTTTTTTTTTAATACTGTAACTGTCACATATTTAATCCTTAGGAGTCTAGAAAACCCATATGTAAACTAGAGATTGCTTAAGGGCTTAAGCACTAGGTTAAAAGCCCAGCTCTTTCCCATACTAATTCTATGTCCTTGGGTGAGTCAGTCACTTTAAGCTTCCATACTTCATTTGTAAAAGTATGATGATAGTATTTACTTAACTACCTACTATGAGGATTGAACTAATTTAAAAGCATGCTTAGATCATATTAAGTAATCAGTTAAAAATTAGGTATGTTTACTGAGGTTTTCAACATCTAATTAGAAGCTATTAAAAAGCTCATTTTTTGTATAAAGTTCTTAAAATTAAAAAAAAGAATAAATTAGTCTAATTTTATTTGGTTTATATATACACTTCATTTTCCTTAAGATCACATTTAACCTGGCAGTAAGTCTATTGGGCTCTTTTGTGGCTCTACAGTAAAAAATCTGCCTACAGTGTGTAATGCAGAAGACTTGGGTTCGATCCCAGGGTTGGAAAGATCCCCTGTAGAAGGAAATGGCAACCTACTCCAGTATTTTTGCCTGGAGAATACCATGGACAGAGAAGCCTGGTTGGTTACAGTCCATAGGGTCACACAGAATCGGACACGATTGAAGTGATTAAGCTTCAACAGCAGGAGGAGCAGTGTGTCTATTAAGTTCCATTGCTTTGTTTTTGTCAAGATCTGAGAATTGGGGTGCCTGTATTAATTATAGAAATAATATGTGAAAAATCTTAAAACCTGTCCATGTTGTGTTTTTAGTATAACAAATAAAAATATGAGGAAAGCTTGTATGATGAAATGATATACAACAAAAAGGAAAGAGCACTTTAGTTATTACAAGAAACAATAATGAAGATTTAAGACATTTGAGGTGTAAATTCATGTAGTATTAGACATATGATAGAGAAATTTCTATGAAAAATTACACCTGATCTTTTTATGGATATTGTCACATTGAGGAATGTTTGCTACATCTGGACTGAGAAAAATACTGAATTTTTGAAAAATCAAAAATGTATAACATTTGAAAGCAGAAGAGAAGGTAACTTCCACTTGCATTTTAAAGTACTTTCATCATGGGTTGGGAAACAAATGTATGTCAACAGGTGAGTGGTCAGGAACTGATCATAAGTTGTGAGGCTCTTAAAATCATTATAGTGAGAGCTGAAAGGGATCTAAGAATTATTTCACACTAAACATTTCTTAACTTGTCATAACTACTCAGACCATCCTTCCAAATCTGAAAGATAAATTCTACCCAGAGAACTCAGTAAACAGTATTTCCCCGCATAAAAGATTTGACAGCTGCCCGTATTTTTCTCCAAAGCTATGTATTTTTTTAGTGATCTTAAATTCTTTCTATTCTACCAAGGAGCAAACCTCTACTAAACTGTCTTTCCTGGGTTGGACATTTTTCTAGGATGCCTTTCCTGGTTTCCCCAAATCAAGACATTGTCCTTCCACTAACACTCCTTGCCATTTTGTTTTCATTTAGTTCAACAATATAAGGTAGCTGCTTGCTCACCTGCTTCTCTTCTACACTATACTTACTGCAAATTGAGGACACAAAAAATGCATTGCTCCCAGTTTAACTTCTAATGCCTTTTCTGTATTAAGGTTCTGTGAATATTTGCTGAATAAATACTTCATGAGGACTGCTTCTTATGAAGCAGTATGTGCCTTAAATGAAAATTTTGTTGAATTCACTAATAATAGCCAAAACAATCATTTCTAGTTTACATAATAAATTACATTTTATTATAACATTGAAGCCTCTATGTGATCTTTTCCTAACCTATACTTATACACTAACCTGTCAGAACTAACTCTCTGACATAAACTCTATGTTTTAATCAAAAGAGTTTATTTATTATGTCAGACAGCTCTTAAATAACTCCAAAATCTCAGCGGTTTGCTCTCACTGATGTTTATTTCTCATCCATGCAGTATCTACCATGGATTCCATGTAGCTCTTCTGTCTTTACTCAAGGAAGGAGTCTGAAGGAGCAGGCTTTATTGGAACATGTCACTCATGTGACTGGGCTTCCCAGGTTGCAGTGGTAAAGAATCTGCCTGCCAATGCAGGACATGCAGGTTTGATCCCTGGGTTGGAAAGATCCCCTGAAGAAGTAAATGGACACCCACTGCAGCATTCTTGCCTGGAAATTTCCATGGACAGAGGAGCCTGATGGGCTACAGACCATGGGGTTGCAAGAGTCAGACATGACTGAGCATGCACACATACATATGTACATCCATGTGACCAAGGGCGGGGGAAAGATAATAAAGCCACAGCTCTTAATGCTTCTGCTTCAATGTGGAACATATCACCTACAAATCTTACATCATCACTGGTAATGTCATAAGATGGGGAAGTAACATCCTTTTGGAGTGTGGGGCAGCAAAAACCTGGAAACGATAGTAGAGTCTAGTAGTCCAGTGGTTAGAAATCTACCTTTCAATGTAGGAGACGCAGGTTCAATTCCTGGTTGGGGAGCTAAGAGCCCATGTGCTGTGGGGCAACTAAGCCCACGTGTTGCAACTAGAGAGCCCATGCGCCACAAGTAGAGAGCCCACATGCTCTAGAGTCTGTGCTCCACAAGAGAACCCTGCGTGCTGCCCCGTGTGCTCTAGTTTAAGAGAACTAGAGAAACTCCCTCAAGCCACTATAGAAAGCCCAGGAACCACAACAAAAAGATCCAGCAGAGCCAAAAAAAAAAACAGTCTACCTGCCTTGTTGTCCTTCAAACACACAATGCTCCCTCTTACTTTCACTTCTAGGCATTTGTTTTTAAATCCTATTTAATTCTTCAAAACATACCTCCAGTTTCACTCAGCTTCTTTCTGGGAACCTCTTCTTTCCATCCAGCCTTCTGATCCCTTTTGCACTCAGCACAAACTACTTTCTATACCTCTATGTTGTGCAATTAAATATTAGGCCTAAAAGTCATGTTCATCCATTTTTACATAATAAGAGGCATTAATAGGGAAAAAAACCTGTGAAATATTTGGTAACAGAAATTGTGACAATGTATGAAAAGTGGGTGGAGAAGGCAATGGCACCCCACTCCAGTACTCTTGCCTGGAAAATCCTGTGGACGGAGGAGCCTGGTAGGCTGCAGTCCATGGGGTCACTAAGAGTCGGACACGACTGAGCATCTTCACGTTCATTTTTCACTTTCATGCATTGGGGAAGGAAATGGCAACCCACTCCAGTGTTCTTGCCTGGAGAATCCCAGGGACGGGGAAGCTTGGTGGGCTGCCGTCTATGGGGTCGCACAGAGTCAGACACGACTGAAGTGACTTAGCAGTAGCAGTAGTGGTAGCAGCCTACTTATTTGCAATTGATAAATTTGTACTGTGGGTTTGGTGTTTGGTTCAGTTCAGTTCAGTCGCTCAGTCGTGTCCGACTCTTTGTGACCCCATGAATCGCAGCACGCCAGGCCTCCCTGTCCATCACCAACTCCCGGAGTTCACTCAGACTCATGTCCATCGAGTCAGTGATGCCATCCAGCCATCTCATCCTCTGTCGTCCCCTTCTCCTCCTGCCCCCAATCCCTCCCAGCATCAGAGTCTTTTCCAGTGAGTCAACTCTTCGCATGAGGTGGCCAAAGTACTGGAGTTTCAGCTTTAGCATCATTCCTTCCAAAGAACACCCAGGACTGATCTCTAGAATGGACTGGTTGGATCTCCTTGCAGTCCAATATAACATCATTTCATTGATGGTGCAAGGTCACATAAAATTAAAATTGCATTTTGTGTTTCCTCAGCTCCTCTTACTTTACCTCTCCAACATCTTCAGTCCCATATCTTTTCTATGGACAAACATGTTCTAAACCCTAAATCTAAGTGTATTCTGCCAAACTAACTATGCTGTCTGTTCCCTGCTTTTTCTAGCTTGAAGTCCTCCCCCTACTTCACAAACTGGTTATTCTTCAGCCCACCTGTCACTACACTCAGAAACATCTAAGTTAAAAGTCTTATCACTATGCTCCTATAGCGCACTGCTCCTTTACTGAAGGTGTTATTACGTTTTTTACGGCCCTCATGAAATTAAGAGTTTTTTCAGAGCAGGCTAGCTTGTTCATATCTGAGCCATGCAGGTTCTTTGCGTTGACAGACAGTAGATACACGTTTTCTGCAAGTATTTCATCTGAAGCTATTTCCATGATGCCGCCGTTAACATATCATTCCTTCCCCAAGCACTCAATCACATGAACAAAATAAACTGTCATGTAGTATGTATACTCTTTTTTTAAAAAAGGAAAACACAAGCATTCCTTTTGATATGTGAATTGAGTAATCACATCAATAATTGTTTATTCCAGAATTTTGTCCTTATGCTTTTGTTTTACTGCTTTCTTTTACTTCAAGTCAGCTAGAATCCCATAAGAAAATTTGTTTTCAGTTCAGTTTAACAGTGTTCTAGTATACCTTCCATTTTTCGTGGAATTAAATAGTTGTATTTTCTAATACTCTGTTCCATTGTTGCTTAAACTTTTTTCACTATAACCCACTTAAAGAGGACTTTTAGATATTTTTTTTCTTCCTAGTTGTACCCCAATGAAATTTTATTACCACAGATTTATTATATATGTTTATGTATATGTTTATCTGTGTTTTATATATAAATAATATATTTTTGCCTCTCAAAAACTGATTTTTTTCCATTTGGGGGGTAATATGTCCCAGTTAATATTGAATAGTCAAAAGAAAGTCTTCTCTAACTTCCCAATATAGCATAAATAAACACTGTAGTGTAAACATTATTCCTCAACACTCATTATAATGGCATCCCTTTCTAAAACATTTGTCCAAACTCTCATGCAGGATAACTCTTTCAGGGCATCTCTAGAGCAGTAGTCAACAGTCATCAGTTTTTAAGTATGAAGTAAGAGAAAACTATTATTGTCATAGATTGCATTTTATATAGTCTGCTTGACTCAGGCATTTCTCATATAGTTGTGCTCACCTTGTCTGTCAAGTTCTGACACTATTATTTTCTTTTTTGTAAATTTTAAACAGTTTCCTC
Organism: Bos javanicus; assembly: GCF_032452875.1. Classification (NCBI taxonomy): domain Eukaryota; kingdom Metazoa; phylum Chordata; class Mammalia; order Artiodactyla; family Bovidae; genus Bos; species Bos javanicus. The sequence goes on along the minus strand of NC_083893.1, from coordinate 5,381,156 downwards.
TATGCTTATTAAAGATGTGATACTTGCTTATCAGATCATCCTCCCTGCTAATCCCAAATTTTAATTTTATTTTTACACGATATTCTTTTATATTAAACAGAAGCATTCACATATATTTCTCTAAAGAGCTAAGAATAATCTATGCCCTAAGTATTGTCCTTCTATCTATCATAGAACATTTCCTGTTATAGGTCTCACAAATTATTTGCTTGTGTCAATGGCAGAAGAAAATTGTAACTGAAAAGTGGGAAAAAAATGTGACAGCCAGTTGAATTTTCTGTGAAATTCTCCATTATTGTATTTTATGGAGAATATTCAAATATTAGATTATCAGATACATATCTAAGACAAAAGAAATGAACAAGGCCTTTGGCCAATATGACATCCATTTAATAAGAGAAAGTGTTAGTCTCACAGTCATGTCTGACTCTTTGGGATCCCATGGCCTCTAGCCTGCTAGACTCCTCTGTTCATGGAATTATCCAGGCAAGAATACTGGAGTGGGTTGCCATTTCCTTCTCCAAAATAAGAGAAAAGTATCTCCTAGAGCTCAAATACTGTGAATAATACTTTGGGTTTGATATAAGCACATACTGCTTCCCAAATGACAACCATAAAATTAAAAGGGCTTTCTCCATTTTAAACATATTATTGCAATCTTATCATAGTCACCGACCTTGATAAAGTCACTGAGGTAGAGAAAGATACAGATTTTGAACTTTTGGTTTTATCCTATCAGCCCTTATCCCTTGAGGTGAGCTTAAAATGTAACAGTTTTTAGTTACATTCCATTGCCCCAATCTGAGATGTCATCAAATTGGTTGACCTGGAAATACATGTTTTATATTCATTCCTGTGCCAACAATGCACTGAAGTAACAGAAGATTACATTTACTGTTCTGTCTAACATATTCCTTTAAATTAGTGAAATAAAATTAATTGGAAGAAGTAATTTATCATTCCATTTTTACTCCCGAGGTCTGATTCATGGGCCTGGGAAAAGAACTGAGATGTCAAAAATGTAGAATTTTCTTTCAAATCAGAAATTTTGGATTTATATTCTGCTTGCTCTTCCTTTTTTTAGTTGATTTCCTTCGAATTCACTCTCAGAGTACATCCCTACTTGTGTCACTGACTGTGTAAACAGGTGGTCACTATTTTAGGATGATCATCACAAGGCAGGCATTCTGCAAGGTGCTTTTGTTTGTTTCTTTAAATTCTGGTGCAAAATGGCACTGCTGTTCACCTTAACGTTAGAAATATGCATAGATTTTTTTTAAAGTTATAGATTTATAAAAGATCCAGATATTTTATCAACATTTTTTAAGTTTTTCTGATTAAGTGAGACAAAATAAGCCCAATGGGAAATAAAAAATATATATATAGTGGGGAAAAAACTTCTCTTCAGTTCAGTTCAGTCGCTCAGTTGTGTCCGACTCTTTGTGACCCCATGGTCTGCAGCACTCCAGGCTTCCCTGTCCATCACCAGCTCCCGGAGCTTACTCAAAACTTGTTTTGGATATACATTTTTTAATTGTTAGCACATCCTCAAAAATGAAATTTTCTTATTGCCCAGTCTAGCATAAAATTTCCTTTAATACAATGGCATTTATTCTATTAAATTCTTTTGATGGTTAGAAGTGGTCTAGTCAATAAAAGAAGTGGAGTCTGATATTAAAAAACAGATATAAATCAGGACTTAAAATGAAGCATATTATTCTGAGAAATCGAAACTCTATATCTACCAAGAATCTTTGCAGATAATAAAGAAGAAAGTTATTGACTTTTTTCAAACTTAAAATCTAAAGACTTGGAGACTGAAACTACCCTCCAACATGACAGGTGCGAACACTGATTTGGTTTGCCCAGAGGAAGCATTATTCTTGCTACTTTCATAAAGACTGATTGATTTTGACAAAATCTGTCTGTGCAGACTTGGATAAGTATGATACCGAAGAGTCGTAAAACCATTAGAGAAGACTGTAGGCTCAGAAGAACTCTCTATAAAAATGTTGAGGTAGAAGGAATATGACAGTGAAAAAGAGACTATATTTTCTGTATATCCACATCATGAGTTATGATACCTATAGGGAATATTTCCAGGCCTGGGTTTCAGAATCCCAATGAACTAATCCTTCTGAGATATCATAAACAGAATAGGGAGAAAACAAGCCAAAGAAATATTGCCTGCCTTTATTTATTTATTTTGTAGACTAAATCTAGATTAAAAATTACCAAAAAAAGCCTCCTATCTTTGATTTTTTCATGGCTCGAGGGAAAACATTGTGCTATATAAGGGTTTTGCTTGCAAACTGGCCTCCCTGTGAAGGAGACAGTGGGACAGGAATCAGATCAGATCCATGCATGTGAAAAGCAGAGACAGAAGCAGGATTGTATTAAGAGAAAAATCTAACTGTACAGGATCAACAACAGTTTTGGCCAATTCCAGAAGGAGCTCTGGAATTGGCGCTGCATGTTTGAGTTATTCCAGATTGGGTCAAAATGAGAAGGTCTTTGCACTTGGCCATCAGTCAGTGGGCTACAGTGAGAAAGGTGTGACCCTTCTCTGTGCAAACTGAAATATTCTGGGAAGTGTCTGGCAGCTGAAGGACATCTTCTTACATCACTTTCAGAAGTCAGAATGTCTTTTCTTGAAGGGGAACCTGAGTAGTGCATCTCAGTCTCCAACACAAGCCAATATCTGTACTGTCTTCATTAGATTAAAAACTCCTTGTTTAACAGAATATAATAAAGCATATGTGTGTGTTAGTCACTCAATCATGTCTGACTCTTTGCGACCCCATGATGTGTAGCCTGCCAGGCTCCTCTGTCCTTAGAATTCTCCAGGCAAGAGTACTGGAGTGGGTAGCCAGTCCCTTCTGCAGGGTATCTTCCCAGCCCAGGGACTGAACCAATTGCAGGCAGATTGTTTACCATCTGAGCCACCAATTGTTCATTGCCTTCAAATAAAATAATCAGTTCCAGAGCTATGATTGTCCTGATCCAAGCTAATAATGATCTATTTCTATCTTTATACTCAGAGATGCGGTTCATATTTTCATTTTTATGTTTAATTCTCCTTAAGAGAATTCTCCTGGATATGGTTAGCTTTACATTTTTTCTATCTTTTAGTTCTTACAAAAATCCAACAAGATAGTTATTATTGTCCTTATTTTACAGGTGAGAATACTGCAAAAAAGCTAAGAAACTTTTTCAGGCTCTTATACTTGGCATATGAGAGAATATGGATTTGAGTTTAGGACATTAATATACTGTCTGCTTGTGATCTTTGTTCAAGGAAGGAGGCTGTTATAATTGGTGCAGCATCATAAATTATTTTAATCGTATGATAGATTGGAGTCCAGAGATAAGCAGTAAGATGACTTGGAAACATTTTAGAATTCACTCTGAAACAGTTTACTTATTTGTATTATGGAAATTAAGAGCCATATCACAGAAACCCATGCCTTTAAGATTATTATTACATAGTACATCTGAATTTAAATACATCCAATGAGAGAATAAAAAGCTAGGTTATAGAAAATTGTCAGTGGTTCCCCTCATGTTATTCCTTTCTCTGCCTCAATCTAATCTGGAGTGGTACCAGAGGGGGGAAAAATTCCATAAAGGCAATGAAATTTGCATGAAATCCTGGGAAATACAATATTCAATGTACCCATAGCTATGAATTTCACTACTTTGAGACATGGAGGTAATCATTTCAAAATAAATCTATAAACCTCCCAACATCTATCCCTGTCTTTTCCATTCTCCTGGTACTAAAACTGAGGAGAATATCCATCAAAGTATTCAACACCCTCCTACATTCTCAAGGGCTATGATCTTGGGACTGTGTTGCTTCTTTTTTCAGCATCTTCCACATTCTTCTTATTGAGCCTATTTCCATTAGTCTCTCTTTTATCACCCGCCCCTCCCCAAAAGAAAAGTGAATGAAGAAGTAAAAAATAATCACGTCCTACTATATCTGTTCTTTTGCTACAATTCCTTCACATCCCAATCTTCTAGGGGAAAAAAGGTCAATACACATTATCTCCATTGCTATCCTCATTTCTTACTGAGTTATTTAGTTAGCTAGCTATTCAGTTAAGCCAAGCTAATTTTTTTTTCCATTTTAGATTTTGCATTTTCTTTTGCTTAGTCTTCCACAGTAGTTTACTTATCCTCCAGTTCCCAGTTTACATAGCTTTCCCTCACAGGAAACTTTCCAGAGCCTTCCCGTACATAGGAAGATACACTCAGAGTACTCACTCTCTCCTCTCACAATGTGCATGACAATTCTTTACTTTCTTATCTAACGGTGTGTTTATGGACTTAATGGCTGGCACTTCACTGTGCTGTGAGATTCATGACAATGAGGACCTGTCTGTTTCTTCCAGATCTGTGAGTCCAGTGCTCTGTACATAATAGACACTTTATAAATATTCATTCAAGGATTGGATGAATGAAAGATAAAAGCAATCATAGCCATTCAACTAAATTTGGAAGTATATCAAGGCAACATATAATTAAGTAGAAAAACATATTGATAGATTTTCCTCCTTTTAAATGTGAAAGAGAATCTAACTCTTCAAGAAGAGACAGAAGTTATTATTTACTTTACCATTAGAAGCATTTGTAAATGTTGTCTTTGTGTTACTTGGGAAACAGTATTCTGAACATAACATTCTCACAAGCTTTAAATTTTTATCTGAGTATAGTACAGTTGAAAGAATATTAAACTTGTGGGACTTCTCTAGTAGTCCAGTAGCTAAGACTTCCTTCTAACACAGGGGACACAGGTTCTCTCCCTGGTCAAGAAGCTAAGACTCCACCTGCTTCAGGGCCAAAACCCCAAAACATAAAACAGAAAAAATATTGTAACAAATTCAATAAAGACTTTAAAATGGTCCATATCAAATTCTTAAAAAAAAAAAGAATATTAAACTTTTAGTCTAAAAAATTCCCTTTTGTATTCTGTTATTTTATTCATTAGCTATGTTTTATTCATTAGCTATGTTATATTCATCAACTATGTACTTATTTGCTTCTATCTGAGATGCTATGCCAGTGAAGTGGGAAAGTAATTTAGGCTAAAGTACTCTATAAACACTTAAACACTTCTACAAATCATTGTTGGCAATTAAATTGCAAATTTAGAAACAGCAACCCTTAACCTAATTGATGGGGACTGAAAGTTGCTACCTGCTCTTTGTTCTTAAAATCAGAACTGTTGCTTTAATTATTCACCTAACCAGCATGTACTAAAATATGTAATATTCTCCAGGTGCTATGCTTGGTTCTAGATACACCCAAGCATTAGATATGTTCCCTAATACCAGTTTATTAATTGCTCTTAAAAATGACACAAATAAAAAAATAAAATACAATTTAAACAATGAATTTAAAATTTAAAAAATAAAATTAAAAAAACAACAAATTGTCAAGTCTTTGCTATATTCAGTTAGTAAATGAATAAAATTGGAATAAAATTGGATGTTGAGTGCAGTTGCTAACAAAGTACTTCATGTCACTTAGATATAATCATTTATATGCATGTATATATACATAGAAACTGATAGTTGTTTAGTACTTTTTAGTTTGAATGCTGCTTTTATGTACGTTATCTCTTTTTATCATCACAACAAAACTGTAAATAAGTTATTATAACCGAATTCCCTGGCTGTCCAGTGGTTAGGATGCTGTGGTTCTACTGTAGGGGGCACAGGATTGATCTCTGGTTGGGGAACAAGGATCCCTCAAGCTAAGTGACATGACCAAAAAAAAAAATAAAAATAAAAAAAAAGTTATCATCACTTTCATTTTACTGAGTAGAGAACTGATATTATATAAGCTTAAACATATTGACCAACTTGTACAGCTAGTAAGTAGCAGAATTAATATTCCAACCCAGATTTCCACTATAAATCTTTTGCTTTTCCTACTATGTCAACTTTCCTCCCCCTCATTTTCTCTTTGTTCTCTCTATTCATTGCATTAATATATGCAAATCTACATGATAATTAATGCATTAAGAAATGTACATTACCGCATACTATATTTATACATGCCTCAAATCTTACGTTTCATGTCAATCTACTTGCACTATCTAAATTTAACTTCATTAAAAAGTGATATAATCATCAAAATAATTATAAACTTTGTTCATTTATAAAATAATGAGCATTGTGTGTGTTTTGTGCTTAGTTGTATCCGATTCTCTACAGCCCAATGGACTGTAGCCACCAAGCTCCTCTGTCCATGGAATTTTCCAGTCAAGAATACTGAAGCAGGTTGCTATTTCCTACTCCAGTGGATCTTCCCAACCCAGAGATCAAACCCATGTCTCTTCATCTCCTGCATTGGAAGGAGGATTTTTTACCACTAGTTCCAAATATCAAATATAAAGTAAAATTAATAGTCATCTCTCTTCAAAAGAATATGATTGCATCTAAAACAAAACAAAGTAATCTTATCTTTTTTGTCATAATTGGTTTTCTGTATATAGCACACAAAGCATGGTCTATCAGGCTGTACTGCAGCGTTAAGAGAGATAATGGAAAAATATACCATTAGCCAAGCAGTCACATTTCAAATCTGAATTTTGAATTCTATATAAAATTGTTAACGATCCACACACAGCATGTAGGTTTGTCCAGTTATAATGGCAGACTTCATAAATGCTGAGTGTCAACATATGAAGATTTGAATGCAAGTCCTGAAACTTAAGCAGGGTTCTGTTGTTGCAGGTTAATTTTTAACTAGGCCTTCTGGGATTTCATACAAATTGAAACAGGCAGGAAATCTGTTTAAAGAAGGCTTGAAGCAAAAGCTTACACTTAATACTAAACTATGCTTGAGTATATAGAGAGGAGAAATAAACAATAAAGGGATAAATATGCAAGAAATCCTTTTTTCCCTTTAAGGAAATCATGTTGGAACCAAAGAATATTTTCTCAGTGGAGCATTCTTCAAAAACATGACTGTGTAGACACAGAACCAATGTTACTTTTATCAAATAAAACCAAATGAACATAGATAAATAAAAATGTATATTTATATAATCATTTAAATGCTGAAAGCTAAATTACTCCCCACTTTTTGACCCCATAACACTTTGTACATGCCTGTGTCAGCACTTTTCATATTGCATTGTATATAATTATTTGCATTTATACCTCTGCTATCTAAAGTACATTCTAAAAGAGACGATGTGTTTTGTCCGCATTAATGCTTTAGTGTAGAATTGTGGTTTCTTCTCAATATATGGTAACTGAATTATTTTGAATCATGTAATTTTTCTTACTCTTGTATTAGAAAAATATAGCAATGAATAAAAATATAAAATACTTATTTTAAGTTTGGTTTGAAATCAGTCATATATGTTTTCATGCATTTATTTATTCATCTATCAGTCAGTCAGTTCAGTCGCTCAGTCATGTCCAACTCTTTGCAACTCCATGAATCGCAGTACGCAAGGCCTCCCTGTCCATGACCAACTCCTGGAGTTCACTCAAACTCATGTCCATCGAGTCGGTGATGCCATCCAGCCATCTCATCCTCTGTCATCCCCTTTTCCTCCAGCTCCCAATCCCTCCCAGCATCAGGGTCTTTTCCAATGAGTCAACTCTTCGCATGAGGTGGCCAAAGTACTGGAGTTTCAGCTTTAGCATCAGTCCTTCCAATGAACACCCAGGACTGATCTCCTTTGGGATGGACTGGTTGGATCTCCTTGCAGTCCAAGGGACTCTCAAGAGACTTCTCCAACACCACAGTTCAAAAGCATCAATTCTTTGGCACTCAGCTTTCTTCACAGTCCAACTCTCACATCCATACATGACCACTGGAAAACCATAGTCTTGACTAGATGGACCTTTGTTGGCAAAGTAATGTCTCTGCTTTTTAACATGCTGTCTAGGTTGGTCACTACTTTCCTTCCAAGGAGTAAGTGTCTTTTAATTTCATGGCTGCAGTCACCATCTGCAGTGATTTTGGAGCTCAAAAAATTAAAGTCTGATACTGTTTCCCCATCTATTTCTCATCAAGTGATGGGACCAGATGCCATGATCTTAGATTTCTGAATGTTGAGCTTCAAGCCAACTTTTTCACTCTCCTCTTTCACTTTCATTAAGAGGCTTTTTAGTTCCTTTTCACTTTCTGCCATGAGTGTTGTCATCTGCATATCTGAGGTTATTGATATTTTACCCAGAAATCTTGATTCCAGCTTGTGCTTCCTCCAGCCCAGTGTTCCTCATGATGTACTCTGCATATGAGTTAAATAAGCAGGGTGACAATATACAGACCTGACGTACTCCTTTTCCTATTTGGAACCAGTCCATTGTTCCATGTCCAGTTCTAATTGTTGCTTCCTGACATGCATACAGATTTCTCAAGAGGCAGGTCAGGTGGTCTGGTATTCCCATCTCTTGAAGAATTTTCCACAGTTTATTGTGATCCACACAGTCAAAGGCTTTGGCATAGTCAATAAAGCAGAAATAGATGTTTTTCTGGAACTCTCTTGCTTTTCTGATGATCCAGCAGATGTTGGCAATTTGATCTCTGGTTCCTCTGCCTTTTCTAAAACCAGCTATTCATGTATATTTACTGTCAAATTTGTGCTGAACAGCATTTTAGGGGCTGGGCCTGTAAATAAGGATAAGAGCAAAGTGCTCTTTGATGTTTTATCACTTGAACTATACTGAAAAAAAGTAGATGTTAAACAATAATTGCCTTTAAAAATCACTAGAGCAATAACCTCCAGTAATAAAGATACACAGCACAATCACACCATCTAGGAGAGCTTCTAGCCTGCCCTTCTGGAATTGACATTCTAATAGGGAACATACAGGTTTGAAAAAAGTTACACAAAGAAAAAATTTCAAATTTCATGAGTATTGTGGAGAAAAAAAAAGTATAGAGAGTATGAAAGCGTATATATAGAGGTGCTACTTTGACCACCTCATGCAAAGAGTTGACTCATTGGAAAAGACTCTGATGCTGGGAGGGATTGGGGGCAGGAGGAGAAGGGGACAACAGAGGATGAGATGACTGGATGGCATCACTGACTCGATGGACGTGAGTCTGAGTGAACTCCGGGAGTTGGTGATGGACAGGGAGGCCTGGCGTGCTGCGATCATGGGGTCGCAAAGAGTCGGACACGACTGAGCGACTGAACTGAACTGAACTGAATCTAATCTTGTGAGGCCAAGAAAGCAAATGACATTCAGTTCCCATCCATCACTCCTAAACTATAGGTCTAATAAGGCCAGAAATCCTCATGATGACTTTCACTTGTACTAAGTACAAGTTATGACAAAATCATTGCACTTTTTTCCCCTTAGGAAAAATGGTATTAGATACAGTACATCTTGATTTTAGTAAACTTAAGATTTCTTTTCATTCCAATTTAGTTGTTAAAACAGGGGGAGAAATGCTTCCTAGATGATGACATAATGATTTAGATTTGGAACTGACTGAAGAATCATCCCCAAGTTGGACTTCAAGCTTGACAAGATTCTGATGGCAGCCTGCAAGCTTCTAAGTAATTAATAATCAGTTCCACATTGTCAGCCATTTTTTTTTGAAGGCATAAAAGACATGGCTTTGAAATGTATTCATGGTTAGGAAGTTTAGCAAAATGGGTCATAACATAGACCCATTTGTTGAATTAAAATTAAAATATATCTCAAAGTAAGTCTCAAAATTCAAGAGTATAAGATGTTACTGCTGCTGGCACTACTGTTACATTAGCTGTTAGAATTCTTTTTACACTTGGACAATTGTGAGTTCTCTCCTTCACACCTTAAGGAAGTCTATAAACTATACTTATTCTCTCCATTTTGTAGACAAGGACATTGAGTTTCAAGTAGACTAGATAATTTGCCAAAGTCACAGAGTTGCTAAGTTGTAAAACTAGAATTCAAGAAACTGTCTAATGTCAAGACTAGTGTTCGTAACCAGAATTTTAGGCTGCTTCCAATGAAAGTAATTACAGGTTCTTTAGGATTTTACAGCTTGATGCAACTGATTCTGCCACTTGCCACACAGTCCTGGCAAAGTAATTCACCTCTTAGAGTCTGCAGGTTTAGAGAAAATCCTAGTGAAGGGAAGTGAATTGAAAGTTGCTTAGTCATGTCCAACTCTTTGTGACCCCATGCACTATAGCCTGCCAGGCTCCCCCTGTCCATGGAATTCTCCGGGCCAGAATACTGGAATGGGTAGCTGTTCCCTTCTCCAGGGGATCGGCCCAACCCAGGGATCACACCCAGGTCTCCTGCATTACAGGAGGCTTCTTTACCATCTGAGCCATTAGGGAAACTCAACAATACTGGAGTGGGTAGCCTATCCATTCTCCAGTGGATCTTCCTGACTCAGGAATCGAACTGGGGTCTCCTGCATTGCAGGTGGATTCTTTACCAGCTGAGCTATCACGGGACCCTACTATATTAGATTTTGCGGCACTTGAAACAGCTAATACACAGAAAGTACTTGGAACTGTATCTGGCATGTAGCAAAGAATCAATATGTTAGTTAATAACACTGCTACTGTTTTTTTAATTTTATAATCAATATCTTCCTGGATTTATAACCATGGCTAAATGCCTACAGATCTGAGTGGAATTGAGATGCACTCTCAAAAATTTATCTAGAACTTATTCATTGCCATTTGCTTAATTTTCAATAAATTTTCACAAGGCCTCAGACAGTCTTCTCACCTACTCTTATTTCAAAAGCCAATAGTAAGCCAAATATTAAAAAAAAATAAAATAAAATAGTAAGCAATACATGTTAGAATATGTTCTCTGAAGATTTTTGTCTGTACCATCTGTTTTGAAAATTTTATTTCTGTATGTCCTTGTGGTTACCTATTTTAAATATAGCAGTGTGTACATGTCAACCAGAATTGATATGTATCATCTCTTTAAAATAAAAATTTAAAATATTAAGTGATCTACATTAAGTCTGTGGAAGATGTTATGCATTTGTGAATTATTCTTTAGCTCATGGGATTTGTGATTTCCAGTTGAGTGACAATCAAACAGAAAAATCATAAAGGCAAACTTGCTTACAAAAGTCAACAATATTTATGTAACTGATGAAACTTTGTTGAGCTGTGTTAATTCATTAGTTCTTCCTGTGAATGACATAATTTCAATGCACTAATATTGACCTTTAGTCTCTTCAGGACCAAGACTACCTGCAATTTTTAGTGATACCAAAAGTTGAATATAAAATTTTTTAGGCATAAATATTTCTACTGAAATGTATGTCCCATTAATTAAAGGAAAATATGTCAATAATCCAGAGTTTCAAGGCGGAAGGAGATAGCCTTTGTTACTTTTTTTGAATTAATAAAAAAAAATCCTTATTTGAAGGGACAAAGTAGAATCTGCTCACTGATATGTTCTTACCTTTTTGTATTTCTATTTTACCTTGATTTCTCTACCACTACCTCCTCTGTTTCTCCTATCAGCATTAAAGTTTTCAGTGCTCAAAAAGAAAAAAAGTACTGTATCTAGAAATTGTTTTGTACCATAGAGTTTAATGAAGAGCTTAATTAAATGAAAAGTGAAGCAATTCATAAGTAACCAGTTTTGTAGTAATTTTATTTTACTGGCCTATGTTTACTTTTTATCTACAATGAATGGTAATAAGAATCTAGATTTGATACTTTCACATTTTCAATAAAGTTAACAATTGCCCTCATATAGAAACTCAAACACATTCTCTGTGTACCAGGAGAAATCATATTTTTAAAAAAATCACAGCAGGATTGATTATAATAGCCTTAAACTAGAAAACACTCCAACATTCATCAATAGTAGAATGTGAAAATGCATGTGGCACAGACACACACAGAAAATAAAGTATATGAATAAATAGGTAGAAATGCGGTTGAATCTTCAAAAAGACAAAGGTGAATGAAAGAAGGTAGATACTATTACATGCATTCTGTTTATACACATTAAAAATAGACAAAAGTAAACTATATTACTTGGATGCTTATTTAGTTGCTAAATCTGCAATAGAAGACAGTAAGAAACTGTCAGAGGGGTTTATTGCTGGTGGAGGAAAGTAATCAGGGCTAGGAAGAAGCATGCAGGGGGCTTTCCTGATGATGCATTATATGCTGCGGTTATACTTACACTTACATTTACTCTATAATAATTTATTAAATTTTGCATTCATGTTAATCCCTGTCTATATATTACAGATTTTTTTCTTAATGTTTAAAGGATATAATTTGGTCTTAATAAAAGACTTCAGAAACATTTGCAACCCTTCTTGTGAAACCAAAAACTGATTGCCAAGCTTCTTCCTCAGTGAAGCAGTAAAGCCAGTACAAGTAATTGTAGTGAGCTATAACATTTGTAGAGAAGGATAACTAAATCCAACTAAAGTGAATAGGCCATGAATTCTCATCAGTCTATAAAACATAAGTGTAATTTGTATAAACCTGGATCTCATAAATAAGTAATGCAGCATTAAAAGGCAAAGCAAGATGAATACAGCAAGGGTTTGTGAAGCAAAAAATAGTTGGTATTTCTTCTTAGGCAAATATTAAATAATTTAGATAGGTATATATTTTAAATGGGTAGGTGAAAAACACAACTCCAAATATATGACCCAACAAGCTGGGTATGTGTCGGTTACAGTTTTCCTCCTTGTAATCTTATACCTGGAAATATCCCTCATTATCATTTCCTGGTCTCACAGGTGATAAATACTTTATCCTTTTCTAAATGTAAGTTTCCTTACCTTGGACATTGGACGTGGGGTAGCTCCCCTCGGCCACCGCCCCTGACCTTGGAGGTGGGGTAACCCCTCTCGGTGGCCACCATGTCCAAGGTAAGGAGCAGTGGCTGCCCTTTGCTGGAGCAGCCATGAAGAGATACCCGATGTCAAGGCAAGAGAAACCCAAGTAAGAGAGTAGGCACTGAGACAGGGCATCAGAGGGCAGACAGACTGAAACTGCAATCACAGACAACTAGCTAATCTGATCACACGGACCACAGCTTGTCTAACTCAACGAAACTAAGCCATGATGTGTGGGGCCACCAAAGACAGACGGGGCATTGTGGAGAGGTCTGACAGAATGTGGTCCACTGGAGAAGGGAATGACAAACCACTACAGTATTCTTGGCTTGAGAACCACATGAACAGTATGAAAAGGCCAAAAGATAGGACACTGAAAGATGAACTCCCCAGGTCGGTAGGTGCTCAATATGCTACTGGAGATCAGTGGAGAAATAACTCCAGAAAGAATGAAGGGATGGACCCAAAGCAAAAACAACACCCAGTTGTGGATTTGACTGGTGATAGAAGCAAGGTCCAATGCTGTAAAGAGCAATATTGGACAGGAACTGGAATATTAGGTCCATGAATCAAGGCAAATTGGAAGTGGTCAAACAGGAGATGGCAAGAGTGAACATTGACATTCTAGGAAACAGCAAACTAAGATGGACTGGAATGGGTGCACTTAACTCAGATGACCATTATATCTACTACTGTGGGCAGGAATCCCTTAGAAGAAATGGAGTAGCCATCATGGTCAACAAAAGTGTCCGAAATGCAGTACTTAGATGCAATCTCAAAAACGAAAGAATGATCTCTGTTTGTTTCCAAGGCAAACCATTAAACATCATGGTAATCCAAGTCTATGCCCTGACCAGTAATGCTAAAGAAGCTGAAGTTGAACAGTTCTCTGAAGACCTAAAAGACCTTATATAACTAACACCCCCAAAAGATGTCCTTTTCATTATAGGGGACTGGGATGTAAAAGTAGGAAGTCAAGAAACACCTGGAGGAACAGGCAAATTTGGCCTTGGAGTACAGAATGAAGCAGGTCAAAGGCTAACAGTTTTGCCAAGAGAACATGCTAGTCATAGCAAACACCCTCTTCCAACAACAAAAGAGAAGACTCTACACATGGACATCACCAGATGGTCAACACTGGAATCAGATTGATTATATTCTTTGCAGCCCAAAGATGGAGAAATTCTATACAGTCAGCAAAAACAAGACCCGGAGCTGACTGTGGCTCAGATCATGAACTCCTTATTGCCAAATTCAGACTGAAATTTAAGAAAATGGAGAAAACCACTAGACCATTCAGGTATGAGCTAAATCAAAACTCTTATGATTATACAGTAGAAGTGAGAAATAGATTTAAGGGACTAGATCTGATAGGGAGCCTGATGAACTATGGATGGACATTTGTCACATTGTACAGGAGACAGGGTGAAGGCCATCCCCAAGAAAAAGAAATGCAAAAAAGCAAAATGGCTGTCTGGGGAGGCCTTACAAATAGCTGTGAAAAGAAGAAAAGTGAAAAGTAAAGGAGAAAAGGAATGATATACCCATTTGAGTGCAGAGTTCCAAAGAATAGCAAGGAGAAATAAGAAAGCCTCCCTTAGTGATCAGTGCAAAGAAATAGAGGAAATCAATAGAACAGGAAAGACTAGAGATCTCTTCAAGAAAATTAGAGATACCAAGGGAATATTTCATGCAAAGATGGGCTCAATAAAGGACAGAAATGGTATTGACCAAACAGAAGCAGAAGATATTAAGAAGAGGTGGCAAAAATACACAGAAGAACTGTACAAAAAAAGATCTTCATGACCCAGATAATCACGATGGTGTGATCACTCACCTAGAGCCAGACATCCTGGAATGTGAAGTCAAGTGGGCCTTAGAAAGCATCACTATGAACAAAACTAGTGGAGGTGATAGAATTCCAGTTGAGCGATTTCAAATCATGAAAGATGATGCTGTGAAAGTGTTGCACTCAATTTGTCAGCAAATTTGGAAAACTCAGCAGTGGCCAAAACTGGAAAAGGTCAGTTTTCATTCCAGTCCCAAAGAAAGGCAATGCCAAAGAATGCTCAAACTACCGCAAAATTTCACTCATCTCACACGCTAGTATGCTCAAAATTCTCCAAGCCAGGCTTCAGCAATACATGAACCATGAACTTTCAGCTGGTTCCAGCTGGTTTTAGAAAAGGCAGAGGAACCAGAGATCAAATTGCTAACATCCGCTGGATCATGGAAAAAGCAAGAGAGTTCCAGAAAAACATCTATTTCTGCTTTATTGACACTTACTCCTTGGAAGGAAAGTTATAACCAACCTAGACAGCATATTAAAAAGTAGAGACATTACTTTGTCAACAAAGGTCCATCTTCTCAAGGCTATGGTTTTTCTAGTAGTCATGTATGGATGTGCAAGTTGGACTATAAAGAAAGCGGAGCGCAGAAGAATTGATGCTTTTGAACTGTGGTGTTGGAGAAGACACTTGAGAGTCCCTTGGACTGCAAGGAGATTCAATCAGTCCATTCTAAAGGAGATCAGTCCTGAGTGTTCACTGGAAAGACTGATGTTGAAGCTGAAACTCCAGTACTTTGGCCGCCTATGTGAAGAGTTGACTCATTGGAAAAGACTCTGATGCTGGGAGGGATTGGGGGCAGGAGGAGAAGGGGACGACAGAGGATGAGATGGCTGGATGGCATCACAGACTCAATGGACATGAGTTTGGGTGAACTCTGGGGGTTGGTGATGGACAGGGAGGCCTGGCGTGCTGTGGTTCATGGGATCGCAAAGTGTTGGACATGACTGAGTGACTGAACTGACTAACTAAATATAAGTTTCAATTGTTCTTTGCTTTAATACTGCTTTTTAAATCAGCCCTATACATATTATTTTACTTTTTGAAATTCTAAAAGTAGACAAATTTCCAAGATCAATGCTTTCTCTCTATTTATCAGTACAACTTATTTAGTTGCAGACATGTGTGTGAGGTTAACCAAATAGGTATTTTAGATTGTGACATATATCATACTTCTCTTTCTATAACATTCATGAATCCTCAGTGGAAAAATATACTTTCAGCTCATTTTATTCCATTGCTGCTGCTGCTGCTGCTGTTAAGTAGCTTCAGTCGTGTCGGACTCTGTGCGACCCCATGGACTGCAGCCTACCAGGCTTCTCCATCCATGGGATTCTCCAGGCAAGAACACTGGAGTGGGGTGCCATTGCCTTCTCCTTTTATTCCATTAGGTCTAGTTGAATTTAGCACCTTCTAAGAGTGCTCCAATACCCAAATATTGAGCTGGGTAGTGCAATTTCTAAGATCAATATAACACAGTCTCTGCTTTCAAGAAATTTGAATAAGTGGAAAAACTCAATATACTTTAGTAAGCACCACCAAAAAGTTAAGCACCAAATAAGATGGACCAGGAATGTGAGACATTTAGGACATAGGAAAGTTTAGAAAAAGCTTTTTATGGAGGAGATTATTGTTGATTAGAATTTTCAAGGATGAACTATCGAAATCAACAATGAAGAAAGAAGAAACCAGGGCAAGGAGCATGAGCAGAGGCAAACAGACATGGGAGAGTTCTGAGACCATACGTCAGTAATCACATGCAGGACAGTATTCTTGGAGGTGAAGTTCTATGAGCAGTAATGGGAAGTGTGCCTTCTTTCCTGCATCGATGGACATTCACTATTGACCTATGCTTGTTAACACTGAACTGAATGCTTGTTAAGAGACATCTCAGCAGTTACACTGAGGATAATTATGAGGGTTTTTAAGATTACTGCTAGGATAACATACTAAGAGGTTGTAGCAATAGGTCAGATGACAAATAATGAGAGCCTGACTGTGATTGTTTGGGAGAGAGGGGAAATTTTGAGAACTGTTTGAAGCATGCAAAATTATCAATATTGGGGACTGACTGGATACGGACAGCGAGGAAGAAAGAGAAGTCTGAGATGTCTCTCCAATTTGGCCTGGGAATAATGAACTGAAACACAGAATTCAGGAGAAGAAAACCTTACTGAGGAAGGTAAAAATAAGGTTTCAATCTTAATAATGTTGAATTTGAGGTACCCACAGGTCACTCAGTGGGTTTGTTTTACAGGCAAATGTCTATTTGAGGTGGTAGGATGAAGGAGTAGAAGAGGTTAAAGATATAGCTGTGGGAGATATCAGCGTCTAAGTGTAATTAAAATTGTGGGCTTTAGTGTCAGTGGGATTTCCCTTCAGAAAAATGTGTAGGATTAAAACAAATGAGTAGACACCTCCAATACCCAAAGTTTCTTTAGGAGGTGATGGTTATGTTTTCTACCTTGATTGTGGTGATGGTAACACAAGAGTATATGTATATTTCCCAACTCAAACTCCCCAAATTGTATACATTAATTATCTGTTCCTTTGTGTATACCTGTTATACCTCAGTAGAGATATGCAGGGGAAATGACGAATACAGTATTTACTTTGAAAAGGTTTATGAAGAAACAGATAAAGAAAGGCAAAAAGAACCAGATGTGCTTAAGCATGAAAACCAGGAGCAAACAGGTAGCAGAAATCTCATAAAGGAGAATGCGAGATCCATCTCAAATGCAACAGTGAAGTTATTCAGATAAAGATGACATTTAGCTATAAGGAGGTTGTTAGTTACTGTGGGGTTGAGGATGGATGTCATTCATTATGCATCTGGTATTATACAACTGTGAATATTTATATGCAGACACATGTATGCATGCATAAATATATCTATTATAATAGCTGACAGTAAGACTAAAAACTGGTGAAAGGATAGATTCCAAGTAAATATTGTAAAAATATATGCAAAACATTTTCTATTTATGAACTGCTAATTGAATACCTGAAAAATCACCAAGCTTCAAAAATATCTTGTAGAAATATCTTTACTACAAATATTTTAGATAGCAGCATTAAAATGGACATCATTAAGTTTTCAAACTGTGTGGGGTTCTTTTCTTTACTTGACTGAGTATAGTGTTTGCATTATATAGTTTGACTTGACAAGAGAACCCATAAAAATCCCCACTTGTGGCCCACTTAAAAAAGAAGTATTATAGTTTTAGGCACTGCTGAACATCATGCTGAGCTACAAAAAATAAATAAAACATCATAAAGCTCCCCACCTTCATTTCACTTTTAGATCACCACATAGAGATACAACAAATACATTAATCAAAGGCAGACCACTGAGATTCAGATATATTTTGTTAAATATTAAATTGTATGGTTGAAGGAAAGATCAATTTCTTTTTAAAAGTGACACTATTGCCACCCTTCTAAACACTGCAGTTTACTAATGATTTTATTTTTATTTTTTTATTTTATTTTATTTTTTTACTAATGATTTTAAAACTGCTTGAAGGGTTTGAAACTGAATCACTACCACTTCATCCCAGCTGAGATTTAGAATGTGAATCTCACAATAGGAATACATTTATGTTTCAGGTTAAATAAATTCAGCCTCTTTTCTTTTAGAACTGGAAGAACATTTTGTTGACTCAGACCTCTATTTCTGTTACTTAGAGCTAAAAGAAGTCAGTTCAGCATAAGAATTTCTACAAGGCATTAATTGGAATTTCTCTGGGAAGAGGCACACTCTGTATTGTATACAATGCTGAGAAGCTTTTTTAACCTTAACAGGCAATGTTGTTTCCAAGTAAGTCTTCTTTGCTGCCTCTGTGCAAGCATGCGTGCCCAGGGCTACTGTGAAAATGGACATGAAGAACTAAAAAATAATTCTAGCCCCTACGAACTCAGTGAGATGCTATCATGAAGGCTAGACATCTTTGATATGAGCTCCAAAATTTATTTCAGGTGCCATCCCCTCAGTCTCCAGTGACCCAAAATATGCACACAGAGTGATGTGTTGAAGCACTGACAGCAGTGAAGTATTTCTAAGTGAAAATACACTCTCATTTCCCCTTGATAAGGTAGAGTTTATCAGAAGGTATAAGTACCATGATCTCCTACTTTCTAAGACCCAGGGTTCATAATGGGACCAAGCTCATCTACCTGATTCTTACACGTTAGATCCTTCCATTTTAAGAATAAATAGGATTTGGTCAATACACCCAAACACCAAACTTGTTTAAAATGACATAATCCCAACCACAGATCCAGCTTTACTCTTGAGTATTTACCCTATTTGGGCTTCCCTGGAGGCTCAGAGGGTAAAGAATCCACCTGCAATGCGGGAGACCCATGTTTGATCCATGTGTTGGGAAGATCCCCTGGAGGAGGGCATGGCAACCCACTCCAGTGTTCTTGCCTAGAGAATCCCCATGGACAGAGGAGCCTGGTGGGCTACAGTCCATAGGGTCACAAAGAGTCGGACATGACTGAGTGATTAACCACATACACATTTACACTATTTAACAGTAAGTAAACAGAATGGGAAAGACTAGAGATCTCTTCAAGAAAATTAGAGATACCAAGAGAACATTTCATGCAAAGATGGGCACAATAAAGGACAGAAATGGTATGGACCTACCAGAAGCAGAAGATATTAAGAAGAGACGGCAAGAATACACAGAAGAACTGTACAAAAAAGATCTTCAAGACCCAGATAATCACAATGGTGTTATCAATGGCCTAGAGCCAGACATCCTGGAATGTGAAGTCAAGTGGGCCTTAGAAAGCATCACTACAAACAAAGCTAGTGGAGGTGATGGAATTCCAGTTGAGCTATTTCAAATCCTGAAAGATGATGTTGTGAGTGTGCTGCACTCAATATGCCAGCAAATTTGGAAAACTCAGCAGTGGCCACAGGACTGGAAAAGGTCAGTTTTCATTCCAATCCCAAAGAAAGGCAATGCCAAAGAATGCTCAAACTACCGCACAATTACACACATCTCACACGCTAGTAAAGTAATGCTCAAAATTCTCCAAGCCAGGCTTCAGCAATATGTGAACCGTGAACTTCCTGATGTTCAAGCTGGTTTTAGAAAAGGCAGAGGAACCAGAAATCAAATTGCCAATATCTGCTGGATCATGGAAAAAGCAAGAGAGTTCCAGAAAAACATCTACTTCTGCTTTATTGACTATGCCAAAGCCTTTGACTGTGTGGATCACAATAAACTGTGGAAAATTCTGAAAGAGATGGGAATACCAGAACACCTGACCTGCCTCTTGAGAAACCTATATGCAGGTCAGGAAGCAACAGTTAGAACTGGACATGGAACAACAGACTGGTTCCAAATAGGAAAAGGAGTACGTCAAGGCTGTATATTGTTACCCTGCTTATTTAACTTATATGCAGAGTACATCATGAGAAACGCTGGACCGGAAGAAGCACAAGCTGGAATCAAGATTGCCGGGAGAAATATCAATAAGCTCAGATATGCAGATGACACCACCCTTATGGCAGAAAGTGAAGAGGAACTAAAAAGCCTCTTGATGAAAGTGAAAGTGGAGAGGGAAAAAGTTGTCTTAAAGCTCAACATTCAGAAAACGAAGATCATGGCATATGGTCCCACCACTTCATGGGAAACAGATGGGGAAACAGTGGAAACAGTGTCAGACTTTATATTTTTGGGCTCCAAAATCACTGCAGATGGTGACTGCAGCCATGAAATTAAAAAACGCTTACTCCTTGGAAGGAAAGTTATGACCAACCTAGATAGCATATTCAAAAGCAGAGACATTACTTTGCCAACAAAGGTTCATCTAGTCAAGGCTATGGTTTTTCCTTTGGTCATGTATGGATGTGAGAGTTGGAGTATGAAGAAGGCTGAGTGCCAAAGAATTGATGCCTTTGAACTGTGGTGTTGGAGAAGACTCTTGAGAGTCCCTTGGACTGCAAGGAGATCCAACCAGTCCATTCTGAAGGAGATCAACCCTGGGATTTCTTTGGAAGGAATGATGTTAAAGCTGAAACTCCAGTACTTTGGCCGCCTATGTGAAGAGTTGACTCATTGGAAAAGACTCTGATGCTGGGAGGGATTGGGGGCAGGAGGAGAAGGGGACGACAGAGGATGAGATGGCTGGATGGCATCACTGACTTGATGGACGTGAGTCCGGGTGAATTCCGGGAGTTGGTGATGGACAGGGAGGCCTGGTGTGCTGCGATTCATGGGGTCCCAAAGAGTCGGACTCAACTGAGAGACTAAACTGAACTGAACTGAACTGAACTGAAATACATGCATACATGTGTGTTCAGTCGCTAAGCTGTTTGACTCTTTGAAACCCCATGGACTGTAGCCTGCTAGGCTCCTCTGGCCATGGGATTTCCCAGGCAAGAACATTGGAGTGGATTGCCATATCTTTCTCCAAAATACGTACAAACATATTTTTAATATTTCTTCTCTGTTGCATAATCTCTCTCTCTCTCTTATCTTCTGCTGGCTATCTGTCCAGCCAAGAATTTGGGATCAACTGAGACTTCTTCAGGAGCTGGTATGAGGCTTCTTATATCTCAGCCCCACTCTGAAGATGACTGGCTGGCATGCTTGTGGTCCAGAATCAGATCATAGCTACAGATCTAGATTCTATCTCCACTGAAATATTACAAAAGGTTAGTAAGCAAAACATTACACTGACAAGTAAAGTCTTTTTATCAGTGGCTGTTTAATTAGGATTTCCTGATTTTCCTCACCTGGACTCAACATGTGCTAACTGATTTTCTAGAATTCCTCTAATTAAATCTTCTGTTATTGACAGACAATTGACTTATTCTCAAATTGCCTCCTCAGATCAATTGTGTCTTTTATCACATGTACATGGTATATTTATTTCCTTTTTCGAATCTTACTAATTTGTTAAATTACTGCAGATGATACATGAATGCAAATGATTCCCATGAATCCTGAGAGAATCCCCTAAGTCCTTTATGATGTTTTTCATTTCTTTGAATAAATAATCTGTATGGCATGTTTGACATTTCACATAGAGACACATAGTCTAATCTTACTGTGCAGATTAGTAAAGAATCTGCCTGCAATGTAGGAGACCCAGGTTTGATCCCTGGGTCGAGAAGATTCCCCTTGAGAAGGGAGTGGCTACCCACTCCAGTATTCTTGTCTGGAAAATTCCATGGACAGAGGAGCCTGGTAGGCTACAGTCCATGTGGTCACAAAGAATCAAACATGACTGAGTGACTAACAACACTTTTACTTTAGTCTATATACATTTTGCCACATCTTTACTGCTACCAAATGCATTTGGGAATATGGAAAAGATTCTCACGTTTAAGTGTGGTGAATTCCATCTGTGTATAGTAAGTTATACATTAAAAAAAAAAATCATCTTAGCCAGACTATTACTGAGTCATAAAAACCAGTGAAATAATGCGCTTGCAGCAGCATGCATGGACCTCGGGCTCATCACACTAAGTGAGGTGAGGCGGAGAAAGACAAATGTGGTGTCACTTACAAGTGGGATCTAAAAAAAAAGGAATGATACAAATGCACTTATTTACCTAGAAGAAATAAAATATGGCTTCCAAAGAGGAAAGGTAAGAGGATAAATTAGGAATATGGGATTAACATGCACATATTACTATATATAAAATAGATAACCAATAAGGGCCTACTATATAGCACATGGCACCCCACTCCAGTACTCTTGCCTGGAGAATCCCATGGACAGAGGAGCCTGGTGGGCTGCAATCCTTGGAGCCGCTAAGAGTCGGGCATGACTGAGGGACTTCACTTTCACTTTTCACTTTCATGCATTGGAGAAGGAAATGGCAACCCACTCCAGTGTTTTTGCCTCGAGAATCCCAGAGACGGGGGAGCCTGGTGGGCTGCTGTCTATGGGGTTGCACAAACTCGGACACAACTGAAGTGACTTAGCAGCAGCAGCAGCATATAGCATAGGGAACTATATTCAATATTTTGCAATAATCTATAAGGAAAAATATTACCTAACCCTGACCTCTGACCACCTCGTAGAGACAGACAACTGATCTAAGCTGTACCAATTTTTGAAACTTGAATGGACTGACACCGGTTGAAGCTGCTACCTTGATGGAAGTGTCCGTAATCTCCAGTTGCTGAGGTCTCCATGGACTGTGACCCATGGTGACCATTGTCAACATTAGGTCACAGCGGTGGGGATGGGAGAGAGGTTTACTGCTCCTTCAAGGCCAGAATCTGGCCAGTGGGTGGCCATGGCTAGGGCTCTGGAGTTCTGCAGGACACAGCCCTCAGTCTGTTCCCATACTCCCAACTCACCTGGCAGCCCCGTGGCCAGAGGACCCCAGGGAGAAAGCTATGACTTGCCTTTCACCGTACTTTCTGCCCCAGGACCACTGCCAGGCTGACAGAGCTGAGCAGGACCTTTAATTTGCACTAATGATTTCATGCTAAGGATCACATGCTGATAGTCATGGACTAATGGCTGAGAGCACATTCTGCCCTGTTACAAACATAATCTGGAAAAAAATGTGTGTATATGTATAATTGAATCACTTTGCTGCACAATTGAAACTAGCACGACATTGTAAATCAACTATACTTTAATTTTTTAAGTTTATTTTTAATACCTTGATGAAACTTTTGTTCTGTGTAATCCATAAATATTGCTTTGGGAGTATTACCAATTAATTAAGTTTAATACTACAATACTACCTTAATAAATAAAAAGTTCCTTCATTGAATTATTCATACATACTAAAACATTAGGGCTTCTCTTGTGGCTCAGATGGTAAAGAATCTGTCTACATTGCAGGGTTAGATCCTTGGGTCAGGAAGATGCCCTGGAGAAGGGAATGACTACCACTCCAGTAAGCTTGCCTGTTGAATTTCATGGACAGAGGAGCCTGGCTGGCTACAATTCATGGGGTCACAAAGAGTAGGACTCAACTGAGCAACTCACAACATATTAGAACAAAAATTCAAAGTTGGTAACTCAAATTGAATATAACTAAGCATACATATTTTGGGTCTTAGTGCATCTTAATAATTTTGAATAGCAGATAAAATTAAATTTTATACAGGAGGGATTAGATCTGATAGAGTGCCTAAAGAACTATGGATGCAGGTTCATGATATTGTATAGGAGGCGGTGAGTGATCTCCAAGAAAAAGAAATCAAAAAAGGCAAAATGGTTGTCTGAAGAAATCTTACAAATATCTGAGAAAAGGAGAGAAGCAAAAGGCAAAGGAGAAAAGAAAAGATATACCCATCTGAATGCAGAACTCCAAAGAATAGCAAAGAGAGATAAGAAAGGGTTCCTAAGTGAACAATGCAAAGAAATTTTCCCATTCTATGGAAAACTAGAGATGGGAAAGACTAGAGATCTCTTCAAGAAAATTGGAGATACCAAGGGAATACTTCATGTAAAGATGGGCACAATAAAGGACAGAAACAGTATGGACCTAACCAGAAGTGGAAGGTATTAAGAAGAGGTGGCAAGAATACACAGAACTACACACAAAAAAATGTTAATGATCCAGATAACCATATACGGGCTTCCCTTGCAACTCAGTCGGTAAATATTCTGCCTGCAATGCAGGTCACTGGGTTCTATTCCTGGGTCAGGAAGATCCTCTGAAGAAGGAAATGGCAAACCACACCATTATTCTTGCCTGGAGAATCCCATGGACTGAGGAGCCTGGCAGGCTAACGTCCATGGGGTTGTAAGAGTTGGACATGAATTAGTGAGTAAACCAGCACCATCAACCACGATGGTGGGACTCACTTAGAGCCAGACATCTGGAAGTATGAAGTCAAATGGGCCTTTGGAAGCATCACTACCAACAAAGCTAATGGAGGTGCTGGAATTTCAGCTGAGTTTTTTCAAATCCAAAAAGACGATGTTGTGAAAGTGCTGCACGCAATATACCAGTAAATTTGGAAAACTCAGCAGTGACCACAAGACTGGAAAATGTCAGTTTTCATTCCAATCCCAAAACAGGGCAATGCCAAAGAATGTTCAAACTATAGAACAACTGAACTCATTTCACATGTTAGCAAAATAATATTCAAAATTTTCCCAGCCAGGCTTCAAGAGTATATGAACTGAGAAATTCCAGATTTTCAAGCTGGATTTAGAAAAGGCAGAGGAATCAGAGATCAAATTTCCAGCATCTGTTGGATCATAGAAAAAGCAAGAGGATTTCAGAAAAGCATCTACTTCTGGTTCCTTGACTATGCTAAAATTTTTTATTCTGTGAATCACAACAGACTGTGGAAAATTCTTAAAGAGATGGTAACCAGACCCCCTTATCTGCACCCTGGAGAACGTGTATGCAAGTCAAGAAGCAACAGTTAGAACCCAACATGTAACAATAGATGGGTTCAAAATTGTGAAAGGAGTATATCAAGGCTGTATATTGTTAACCTGCTTATTTAAATTCTATGCAGAGTACATCATGCAAAATGCTGGGCTGGTTGAAGCATAAGCTGGAAAAAGATTGCCAGGAGAAACATCAATAACCTCAGATATGCAGATGACACCACTTTTATGACAGAAAAGTGAAGAGTAACTAAAGAGCCTCTTAATGAAAGTGAAAGAGGAGAGTGAAAAAGCTGGCTTAAAACTCAACATTTAAAAAACAAAGACCATGGCAATCGGTCCCATCACCTCATGGCAAATAAATGGGGAAACAATGCAAATAGTGACAGACTTTATTTTCTTGGACTCCAAAATCACTGCAGATGGTGACTGCAGCCATGGAATTAAAAGACACTTGCTCCTTGAAAGAAACACTATATGACAAACCCAGACACCATATTAAAAAGCAGAGACTACTTTGCCGACAAAGGTCCATCTAGTCAAAGCTATGGTTTTTCCAGTAGTCATGTATGGATGTGAAAGTTAAGCCATAAAGAAGTCTGAACACCAAAGAATCGATGCTTTTGAGCTCTGGTGTTGGAGAAGACTCTTGAGAGACCCTTGCACTGCAAGGAGATCAAACCAGTCAATTCTAAAGGAAATCAATCCTGAATATTCATTAGAAGGACTGATGCTAAAGCTGAAGCTCCAATACTTTGATCACCTTATGCAAAGAGCTGAAGATTGAAGGCTGGAGGAGGAGGGGATGACAGAGGATGAAATGGTTGTGTGGCATCACGGACTCAATGGACATGAGTTTGAGCAAGCTTCGGGAGTTGGTGAAGAACAGGGAAGCCTGGCATTCTGCAGTCGATGGGGATGCCAAGAGTAAACATGACTGAGCGACTGAACAACAACAAAAATAACAACTTGAGCCATTTAATGAAATTAATGTATTATATAATTATCATTAGGTAAAAACAGGAGACCATTACAAGGCATCAAAATTCCATTTTTTGAAAATTACAACTTCTCTGGAACTGTGCTGAATCAGTTGGATGCACCTTCTTTGGTTATCTTCCTTCTCCTTTGTACTTTCAAACTTATTTTAGTCTTTATGAAAACATGCTATTGCCTAAAAATCAGGACAATATTGCTTTATCAAATTGTGAGTGCTGAAGTCTATATTTCAATTTTTAATGCTGAAAAGTTATAGAGATCATTTCATATCAAGTTTAAGAACTAAAAGATAATAAAGAAAAATTAATGCTACAACTCTTTCAAGATAAAGAATCCCTAGGAAAAGTGGCAAGAAAAGTTAAAAGAAAGAAAAAAATTAAATTAAAAATCAATCAGCATGCTAATATCTATGTACGTGTTATGAGCTGTGGGCTCATATGTGTTATTCCCTATAGGCTTTACTTAGCTCTCCAATGCTAATTAAATTAAAAGAAATGGAAAGATAAGTTTCCTAAATTTCCAATATCTGTTTATTTTATCTGAATACTTGCTAAATATAATCAAAAATTTGTACAGTTGTTTTCAAAGTGGCATCCTAGAGTGACAACTGTAACTTAATTTTCATTATGATTAGAATATTATATTAGTTCAAGCTTCAACGTCTGGCTTATTATATTTGCCTTCCAATTCAGCTTTCTGGATTTATAATCTCCTATTACAATCTACTCGGGAGTAATCATTATAACGTAATAATCTAGTGGTGCCCCATCTCAGACCCTCTAGAGGTTCCCTCAGCACCTATATGGCATAGAGAAACATTTATGATATGACATAATTTACTTAATATAATTATGACATTGTCCATTCTGTCACCTTTCTTTTGAAAGGAAACCCCTATCCCCTCCCATTTTCCTTCTCACCAGTATGCATCCTTCATGAGTCAGCTTCAACATCACCCTCTTTCTCTGTTTTCAGCACATGCCCCTCATAGATTTAGTCACTTTGTTTGATTGGTTTAACAGAAGCTGTCAATGGCCCACACATGTTCCTCAGAGTAAGTATTCACTCTGGTCAACTACCCTCTGCTAGTAACTGCAGTCTCACTGAACGGCCTTATATCAGAGTTGCAGAGAACTGGTTGCCTGGAGGCAGGAAGTGTAGAAAATATGCCCCCATCCACAGCATCACTGACCAAGAACTCTCAGGTTTTAGTGTGTGAAATTACCAGTCTTATCACTCTCAGGATCAGTAATTCTGGGGAACACAGTTTTGTGTCATTTCCCAGAATTTTCCCTGTGGATTAAGTTCTAGTTCTCTTAATTGTAGCTGGTTAACTGTCTAGTCAAGGCTATGGTTTTTCCAGTGGTCATGTATGGATGTGAGAGTTGGACTGTGAAGAAAGCTGAGTGCCAAAGAATTGATGCTTTTGAACTGTGGTGTTGGAGAAGACTCTTGAGAGTCCTTTGGACTGCAAGGAGATCCAACCAGTCCATTCTAAAGGAGATCAGTCCTGGGTGTTCTTTGGAAGGACTGATGCTAAAGCTGAAACTCCAATACTTTGGCTACCTCATGAGAAGAGTTGACTCATTGGAAAAGACTCTGATGCTGGAGGGATTGGGGGCAGGAGGAGAAGGGGACAACAGAGGATGAGATGGCTGGATGGCATCACCAACTCAACGGACATGAGTCTCAGTGAACTCCGGGAGTTAGTGATAGACAGGGAGGCCTGGCGTGCTGCGATTCATGGGGTCGCAAAGAGTCGGACACGACTGAGTGACTGAACTGAACTGAACTGAACTGCTATTCCTTTATTGGCTTCCTTCTCTTCTCTGCCTCACTTCCACTTCCTCACTTCCCCACTAGTATTACTTTAAGGTCTCAGACAGAAACTATTTATACCTGAAACTTTGTCTCTAGGTTTTTTTTTTTTTTTTTTTTTTCTTCTTTTCCTTATAGAATCCACAGTAAAACTTTCAAACCAGAAGTATCGTGTGGGATTCTGGAGTTGAATGGCGTGTTGGCCATATGACATAAAGACCACCTGGCATGTTGTAACAAAAAAATTACAAGACTCTCTCTTGTGGTGAAGTAGAAAGGTGTAAGGGGATACATGCCTCTCATCAGTTTCTCCAGGATTTGAGAACTATAGTGACACTCATAATGACAATGACTACTGAGTTGACGGTTTTGCAAGTATTGTCAGTGCTCTCAGAAAAAGAACTGATGAGCCCAAGCCTAAATAAGAAGTTCTCCATGACAGTATTTAAAGACACTCTCCTTTTTTAAAGTTAGAGAGGAGACTGGACTGAAAAAATGGACCTTTTGTTTGACTGTAATAGTAGTTGACTTGTAGATACTTACTGCAAAGCAACAGCAAATCTCTCTTTTATAACTCCAAGGTCTGAGAGGAAAAAGGTAGGATCCTAAAACCTGAACTTGGGAAAGAAAGTGTATTGTTTTTTTTGTGCAGAGATCACATAGATGCCTTATCTGAGATTAGCACTCCAAAATACATGTATGTTCCTTCAAAATTTTCCTTCATCTTATGGTTTCTAGACCACTGTGTTCAAGACCAGACATGCCTTAACTGAAAAAGCATTGTCTCTGATTTAAGAAAAGTAGGATTATTCATCAAAAGGGTAACAAAAACTGGCTAATATTTCCAGTTAGAAATTAAGAGAACATATCTAGGAATGAGTGTTGAGTACACTGGACAGGAATGCGTCTGAAATATAAGGTACGCTTGTTATTTAGTCACTAAGTCGTGTCTGACTCTTTTTCAACCCTATGGACTGTAGCCTGCCAGGGACCTCTGTCCATGAGATTTTCCAGACAAGAATACTTGAGTGGGTTGCCATTTCCTTCTCCAGATTATCTTCAAGGAGGAGGGATCGAACCTGAATCTCCTGCATTGGCAGGTGGATTCTTTACCACTGAGCCACCAGGGAAACCCATAAGGTACACAGCAGATGCTAAAAATATGTTTACACAAGCAAATGACTTTACATTTAAACATTTGTGTTTTGGGTGCAATTCCAAATTTATTCTTAATGTTGCTACTAGCGCCACCTGGGAAGCCTGTGGATAATTACATGCGTCTCTAAAAGTTCTTGTAATTTCAGAAAATAAAAATATATATTAAATAGGATAATAATACTCTCAAATAAATCAATGTTTAAATTACACAATGGTTATAAAATGTAAATCAACAAACTTAAAAACTTAAACGGAAATGCACACAATATGATTAATTAAAAAAAAAAAAAGTCTTGAAAGTTATCCAGCACAGTGATCAAAGATGAATGCACTTTATTACCATCTTGCCTTATGCCCAAGTGATTTTACTGACAGCTTTCAAATCATTCTGATGTCCATCATTTAACACCTGGCATTAGTTGAATCTCTTTTCAAATTAAAGTGTAAAAAGTTTACTCACGTATAATTAATACATTTAAGATACGTACATACTCCACTTACCCTGACTTGACCCACAAAGGCATTGGCTTCTTCTTCTACCACTGACAGATTTCTGGGCAGATAGGGATCAAAGACTGGTGCGTTGTCATTGACATCTGTCACCACCACGTTTACCGTGGCAGTCGAGGTCTTAAAGAAAAAAAAAAGTGATTAAATGTGAGAGGAGTTATTTTTATTTTGATGTCAGTTAATTGGTTATCTGGGCATTTGTCTATCTGAAAAGCATTTCATTACCATTCCTATTCCTTAGCTTTCCAAAAAAAGACAAGGAAAAAAAGGAAGCTCGCAATCTTCAAACACCTCAAAAATAAATAAATAAAAGTCAGATGGGAAAAACAAATGATGACATTAAAGGGCAAGCATCTTCTTGAAAATGTCAAGTATTTCCTGGAGGCTTACCTTCAGAAAGTGCTTTTACCTTTATCTTGTTCACATTTTATGGATGGTAAGCTTTTATTTATATACACATGCACCTCTTTTTTCTCTGAAATGTAACATTTCTGGAGTTTTTACCATGTACATGTTGCACTGTTCAAAAATATAACTAGTACATTATAAGATAACATGGTATACCAAATGGGTATTTTCAGATAAGGAAATACTACCAGAAAATACTACATTAGTAATTTTCTAGATACACATCTAAACCAAAAGTTTGAGTATCATACACTGCAAATTAAAAAAAAAAATACCTTATGGTTATACAGCCTAAGGAAATGGTAAGTGCGCAACCCTACCAGTGGTATGTACTTCCTGGTTAAAAGGTGAAATCCCTGGCCTGATGCAACCTGAGACTATAATTTAGGTCAATGACTTTTGCATAATCAAGGAACATCTTCATACCTGATGCAAATGGAAACTGCTTTTTCTAATCAAAGCCTGAGTATAGTTTATGACCTCCACCCATCTCTGTCACATGGTGGGGAAGATCACAGAAGGCTGAGACCAAAATCAGACAAAGCAAGGATGCTAGTCTGGAAAATGAAAAACCCATAACAGGCAAATAATAAGTAGGAGGAAAAAGCAGGACGAAACTATCATGGGTGAATTATTTACATTTCTTTTTATAAAATACAAAAAATTATCCTAATCTGTTTAAGTAAGGTGGGTGAAAGACTAGAGAACTGAACATAAAGAAATGACTTAAAGGAAGTGAATCTGAAGAAATTTTGCAGTGGTCATGGGACTATGGATGTCAAAAAACTGGATTTCCCAGATAATGACTATGGTGTGATAACTCACCTAAAACCAGATATCTTGGAGGGCAAAGTCAAGTAGGACTTGGGAAGCAACCCTATGAACCAAGTTAGTGGAGGTGGTGGAATTCAAGCTGAGAAATGTCAAGTCCTAAAAGATGATGCTGTTGAAGTGCTGCATTCAACATGCCAGCAAATTTGGAAAACTCAGCAGTGGCCACAAACTAGAAAAAGTCAGTTTTCATTCCAATGTCAAAGAAAGACAATGCCAAAAAATGTGCAAACTACCACACAATTGCACTCATTTCACACCCTAACAAAGAAATACCCCAAATTCTCCAAGCTAGACTTCAACAGTTTGTAAACCGAGAACTTCCAGATGTTCAACCTGCCTTTTAGAAAAGGCAGAGAAACCAGAGATCAAATTGCCAACATCTGTTGGATCATAGAAAAAGCAAGAGAATTCCAGAACATCTACTTCTGCTTCACTGACTACGCTAAAGCCTGTGACTTGTGTATTACAACAAACTGTGGAAAGTTCTTGAAGAGATGGGAATACCAGACCACCTTACCTGCCTCCCATGAAACATATATGCAGCTCAAGAAGTAAGTTAGAACTGTCATGGAACAATGGACTGGCTCAAAATTGGGAAAGGAGTATGTCAAGGCTGTATATTATCACCCTGCTTATTTAACTTATATGCATAGTACATCATGCGAAAAGCTGGGCTGGATGAAGCACAAGCTGGAATCAAGATTGCTGGGAGAAATAACAACAAATTCAGATATGCAGATGACACCACTAATGGCAGAAAGTGAAGAGGAACCAAAGAGTCTCTTGATGAAGAGAGGAGAGTGAAAAAACTGGCTTAAAACTCAATATTCAAAAATGAAGATTATGGCATTCGGTCCCATCATTTCATGCCAAAGCAATGGGGAAAAAATGGAAACAGTGACAGACCTCATTTTGGGGAGCCCCAAAATCACTGCAGGTGGTGACTGCAACCACGAAATTAAAAGACACTTGATCTTTGGAAGTAAAGCTGTGACAAACCTAGACAGCATATTGAAAAGCAGAGACATTGTTTTGCTGACAAAGGTCTGTCTAGTCAAAGCTATCTTTTCCAGTAGTCAAATAACCTGTGGAAACAGTCAACTTGGTTTCCTAAGTGCTTCACCATATTTATACACAAATTACCTTCCACCCACTGTCCCCTGCCCTCAAAAAAGTGACAACAAGGTCCTAAATGGTAAAACTGCCAGACCTGCCAGGCTGAGCTGGTGATAGACGCAATGAAATACGTCTTATACTAAGTTAGATTTAACTTTCCTCATAAATTGGGTAAGAAAGCTAATCCCAGGTGTCTATTATTCTATCAAGTCAAAAGTTTCAGCTGCATAACAAGTTCAGAGTATAGTTTCATCAATTAAAAGAGCTCATTCAAGAAGAAAAACACTTCGAGTAATTTTAAGTAGCTTTTCCAAGTGAAAAAAAATTAATTTACGAATTAATGGTTGTAACAAATCATTTCAGAGAGTAGAACTGTAAGGTTTTATCAATTTCTTTAGTACTATTTTTAAAACCCTTTCCCAAAGAGAGTACTCACCCCATCTGGCCTGCCATCAGAAGCAGTGATGATCAGAATGTAGCGGTCAGTGCTTTCCCTGTCCAGGGCTTTCCCTAAGGTTAGAATCCCAGTACTAGTGACAGAGAAAACAAACAAACAGATGAGGCACAAAAAGATATTACATCACTGGGAGTCTTCCTACTAGTGTGAACTACTCTTGATAGTTTCTTTTTTTCCCCCTTCCACAAACATAGCTTGCATATTTAAGATGTTTGTTTCTAGGATTCATGCTGAAAATTGAAAAAGGCTTTTAAAGCTGTTGAGCTTCTTAGCAATAATGAAAAATTGCCAAACTAAATAAGGTAACTGGGTTGATTCTATAGCCTCCAAGGGTTGGGGGCGAGGGGGTGGTGGATATTGCCTAATTCATCCCAGGAAGAAAGATATCTATCTTGTTGTGATTATTTCCAAGGTAAAAGAGTCCATTAATCTTTAGCAGTTCCAAAATCCTATGAGTAAAGAAGTCATTTTTTTAATCTAGCAATATATCACCACTCCCATTCATTGTCACATATGTGACCACTATGGAAATGCAAATATCTACATTTCACCTTTGATAAAACTTAGAGATTAAAATTTATTTTTCCTTTTTTTTTTTAAACAAATTTCAATATGACTGAGGCTTGTTGTAGAAAATTGGAAAATACACAGTAGAATTATCAAAATTTTCACAGATATTGTGGGTTATTTTTTAGCATTTCTTTTTTATTTTCTATTATAACCATATTTAAATACATTATAATTACTTTCAAAAGAGCACTTAGGCTTCATATTTACATTCTTTTCAAGATAATATAACTTTATGAGCACTCATTCTCTCATTTTATATTTTATAAAAACAAATGCTTTTGCTGATATACTACAATTTAACCATTTTGTTATTCTCTTAAGATTTAGACATTTCTTAAGCATTGTGTATAATGGGAGATGATCAGCCTTTGTGAAAATTCTCATACTTAGAGTATTTTTAAATCAACCTTTTCACTGTTTAGAATACATACTTTGAAACATTTAAGATTTTATCCTCCCAAGTAATTTGTTTTATAACAGTCTGTCACTTATAATGTTCTTTAAAACAAATTCTACATTTATGTCTTAGATATTCCAGTTTAATATTGTGTATGGCATTTTAATTAAGGCCTAATAAGCATCTACTTTGAGGAGAGGTTACATTGATTTAACAAAACATTAAAATATTCAAGTATAAAAGCACATTGTTTCTGATAGATAAAAAGCTTTCATTTTAATGCAAGTGCTTTTGTCCCTACAGTGAAATTTAAACAATTCACACCACATATGCTAGTTGAGTACAAAGAGTCAATGCCAAGGAATCAAGATCAGAGTTTCAGTTATTCTATTTGTTTTATTGTTGTTATTGATATGGATTAAAAACAAATGTTTTAAACATATGTTATGACTATAAAAAATTGACTTTGCGTCTGGTGCATCTTAAAATGTTTTGTTAAATAACTGAAAACCAATTCCCAGAGTAGTTCATAATAATCAGGTTTGGATCAACTTCCCACACCAAATGGTTTGAATAATCTCATTCTAAAATGACATTCAAAGAGAAAAGTAAGGCATTTATTACTTCTGAGACTTATTCACAAGTTAACTTAAGAAATAGAAAACCTGAAAACTTAATCCACAGTACAATGAAAGGAAGAAAAAAAATTGAGTTATTGTTTTCTATTTTCCTCCTCAGTTTAAAGTTCAAGACTATATCATTCCTTGTATATTAAATTAGAAAATCACTAGAAATTTATATTTCATAAGAATTTAGAGCCATATTATACCTAAATAGCTTATTTTTCATGGCCTCATGATTATTATGGAAATAGTCCTTTGCTTAAGATGATATGTGCCTTGTGTTCCAGTGTAGTAGAGACAGGATACTTGTGAGATGGAAAAATAGAGAAAGAATAGGTAATTGTCTTTTGGTATTTATAGCTGAAAGACTAGTTTATGAGTCCACACAAGCATCCTTTCATGAAATTCCAGAAATAACTGGAAAGGAGGACTCTGCTATCTGCTGGATGGAAGCTATAGGGCACAATACATTAGGCTACATTTAGGAATGTAGCAAATATTATCAGTAATATACTAAAAATACGTAAGACTCCCTCCTGGTAAAACATCAGTAATAGTGCTAATTGAATTTTACATAATTGAAAATCTATTGCACAGGACAAAATCAGTAAAAATGGTGACCCAGACAGCTTGAAGAGATGTTTCAACACTCTCTAAAGAAGTGTCGAAAAATGAAGCATCTTTGATAGGACTCTAGAAAATAGTCAAACATTGACAGTGCCCAAATGGAGGTAGATTTAAGGAAAAGGGAACTTTAAAAATTGCTAATAATAAATATTTGTTCCCTTTTTACTTGTCCTTGCCCCATCTCTTCCTGACTTAGAGTGGTCTTAAAAATGGTGATCAGCACCCCCAGTGTGATACTCTAGTCCTTGCGTCTGAGGCAGCAAAACTACCCTTATTCACAAAGTATTGGATTTGTCTATTCCAACTGGTCTTAAAGGCTGCCTGAAGGGATAACATAGCTTTTGTCTTCGTTTTGCCTAAAAAGCAGAATTCACTCAAGGCGAAAAAGCAGTGGGTATTCCTGGAAAACAGTGTAAGTCAGGGAGCAATCTGCAGTCACCTAAGGCAACAGATTGTGTTTGAGGCATAAGAAAACCAAAAGCCTGGAAGGGAAAACTGAGTAGCGACTTTCTTGGAAATTTAGGGCATTCAAAAATGCCTAAGTATACTGGTAAATAGAATTGAGAGTCCGTATATGAACCTATATGTCTGTGACCAAATGATTTTCAAAAGAATGCCAAGATCATTCAATAGTGAAAGAAAAGTCTCTTCAACAAATGATTGCTGGGGCAACAGGAGCTCTACATGCAAAAGAATGTATTAAAAAACCATACTAAAAAAACTCAAAATGGATCAATAATCTGTATGTAAGTACTGAAACCGTAAAACTCTTAGACAAAAACATAGAGATAAATCATGATTTGGAGTTTGACAATGGAATCTTAAATATGATAACAAAAGCATGAACAGCAAGAGGAAAAACTATATGTTGGACTTCCTCAAAGTTAATTTTTTGTGTATGAAACTACAATATCAATAAAGTGAAAAAATCCTACAAAATGGAGAAAATATTTACAAGTCATATATCTGATAAGAGTCGGTTCCCCACATACATAAAGGACTTGGTACAACTCAAAAACAAAAGAAACAAACAATTCAATTAAAAAATAGGTAAAGGATTTGAATAGGTATTTCTCCAAAGAAGATACACAAATAGCAGATAAGCACATGAAAACATGCTCAACATCATTAGTCATCAGGGAAATAACAAATCAAAATTACAATGAAATAGTACTTCATACTCACTAGGGTGGCTACAATTAACAAAACAGGTGGGAAAAATAATGTGTTGATGAAAACACGGAGGCATAAAAACCCTTCTACATTGCTGGTGGGAATGTAAAAAGGTTCAGTCACTATGGAAAACAGTTTGACAGTTCCTCAAAAAGTAAATAATTACAATATTATGACCCAGCAGTTACAATTCTGGGTATATATTCAAAAGAACTGAAAAAAGTTGCTTAGTATTGAAAAGTACACACACACACACACACACACACACACACATACAGTATCAACAATAGCCAAAACAGAAAAGCAGTCCAAATTTTCACCAATGTATGAATGGATAAGCAAATTGCTGTGTATACATGTAACAGAATATTATGCAGTTGTAAAAAGAAATGAAGTGCAGAGACACGGTTCAACATGGAAGAACTCTGAAATCTTTAGGCCTAGTGAAAAAAGTAAGACACAAAATGTCACCTATTGTGTCCTTCTGTTTATAGGAAATATCTGAAATAAATAAATACATAGAAGTTGCACATAATTAGGTGATTGCCAGTGGCTGAGGAGAAGGGCAAGTAGGGAGTAACTGCTTAACGGGTTTGTGTTTCCTTTTGGGATGACCATGTTATGGAATTAGATAGAACTGATAGTTGGAGAACATTGTGAGTCTACTAAATGCCACTGAATTTCTGACTTTAAAATAGTTAATTTTATACTATGTGAATTTAACCTCAATTATATTAACTATATTGCACAGAATTCCCTCACCAAACACTAAGGCTATAGTCCTAAAATGTACTGTGTTTGAGAAAACCAAGCTCTTTTAGACAATGAATTGGTTTGCCAAAGCATAAAAATTGTGTTCAAATGTTGTTTATACAATGTAGATTAAAAATAGTAGAGGGTATTTACTGCTAAAGCATATCTACTGCCAAACAAACCAACCTGCTATTTTAGTGTTCATTTTCTCCAAATGCATAATTAGGAACTAATACCCCACCAGCATAATTATGCACTGACAGAGATTATCTCACAGGTTTCATGCTTTGTGTTCTATTCTTCCTTTAATCTTTTTCAATACATTCTACTAGTTGTGATTAACATTATTTACTCTTACAAGTGTCTGTCTTTCACAGACTCATCATACTGATATGGGCATCATTTTTTCAGGCCTTAAAATGATAGAGATGTTAGAGTGTACTTCAAAATGTGTAATTGTTTCTAGTTTGACATGGCATTCCATGTTAAGCAGTAATTAGTGATTAACAAATACAGACCAATAGAAAGAGTTAGATACTGGTAGTAGTTTAGGGAGAAAGATAATGGAGACATGAACTAGTAGTGTGAAAAGGATGATTGAGTATGTATTTTGAGAGTAGAGCTGACAGAAAAAAAAATGCATATCATCTTTCTTATATATTAATCTTCAGTGTAGTTTAAATTGACATGAAAAACATAATCAAGCTTTAAATATAGTGTCAAATTTAATTAGTCACAAAGAAAGAAATAAAAATGCCAGTGAAGATGTAAAATCTTCAAAGACAATTCTAACAAGGGGCAGAAATAACTCTGGCTTCTTCTATTTAGCACTTAGCGTTTAAGTGTTACATCACATGCCTTGTGCTACAATGGTGATAATCAATAAGAATTCCTCGATCTCCTGCAATAAATAACTTATATATTGGTCATAATAGTTACAGAGGAAGTTTCTTTACATCTTGCTTAAATGTTTACTTAATAGTGAATGTTTGCTGAACAAATATTTGATGAATAATATACTAGAACAGACACAAAGTTATTAATGCATTATGCTGCAGAACCATAAAGATCTAACCATTTAATACATGGTGCTAAATGATCTGCATAATGGATGATTGTTCTCTTTAAGGAACAAGGATTTTTCTGTAAAGAAGTTTTTTCCCTGGCCATATGACTAATCCACTAATCTAATTAAAACACATATAACAATTCAACACTTAGTCAATCCATACTAGCATTGAGATTCATTACTACTAACATTTTTAACAAATTATAAAAATGTTTTGGTATATTTTTATTTCAATGGAGAAAAGGTAAATTAATGGTATCATAATGATTATTGCTAACAATGGCATTATAGAATAAAATAATATAATGTTTAATATAAACAATAAGCATGTACTTTTTTTGTTTTAAGAAGGAAAATGTAACCAAGATCACTACTTAGATGAACTGAAGCATCTGATAAGAGAGAACATAAATTGTTTTCTATTATTTTTGGAGAGAGTACCCAAATTATTCAAATCCTTAAAACTTACACAGAAGTGGTGATGCAAATTTGCACAAGTATCCCAGAAGTATCAAAGGAAGCAGGAATTAAAGTATCAATTTTCTTCCATTTCAAATGTGTTGAAATATATTGCTAAGGGTCTAGACCAGCCTATACATATCAATGGGAATAAGAGCAATGTGTTGGCTGAAATAAAATCACCATAAGATAAAAGGCAATGTGCTCAGTGTACAGATCCTGAATCAAGAATGATCATTGAAAGAGACCATGCAATCATCATAGAGACCTGACCTATTCTAGCTGCCTGGAAGCAGTTTGCATTCAAGGATATTTCTGATTGATTAGCTCAATTCAGACAAAGAGGACGCTGCATTCGTATCTTTCACACCTTAAAGAACCTCTGATTCTCAGTTAGGTTTCTGTCTGTTTGGCCTCAAAATCATAAATGAGAAAGTAGAAGAGAACCACTTGCTACGGTAGCAGCATGAGTGAGAGTGTCTTTGATAAAACTGGTAGCTCATTAGATTTCACATCCAGCAGTTGTAAAATCCTTCATCATCAAGAGAAAAAGGGATAAACACAGGAATGGAAATCCTTAACAGAGAATAGTGGTGAAAGTTTCATTGTTTTCTTATTTTTATCGCCTTTATTAACATATAATTCACGTATCATTGAATTCACCCATTTGAAGTGTAAATTCAATGATTTTATTAATTTAAGTATCACCAGAATCAACTTTTAGAATATTTGACCACTGTATCCATTAGTATCCACTCCCTATTCTCTGCCACCCCCCAGCCTCAGGAAATGTGTAGTCTAATTTGTCTCTATGGATTTGCCTACTTTGGACATCTAATACAAATGGAATCATACAAAATGTGTTCTTTTGTGGTTTCTTTCATTTAGTATCTTATTTTCAAGGTTCATGCATGTTTCAGTACTTAATTCTCTTTACTGATGAATAATATTCCACCACATGAATACACATTTTGTTAATCTATTTCATCTACAGACAAACATTTGGGTTGTTGTCCACATTTTGCCATTTTAAATAATTCTGTTATAAACATTTTTTGTCCAACTTTTTAAGTGGACACGTGTTTTCATTTGTCTTGAATAGTGGAATTGCTGAGTTATATGGTAACTCTGCTGCTGCTGCTAAGTCACTTCAGTAGTGTCCGACTCTGTGTGACCCCATAGACGTCAGCCCACCAGGTTCTCCTGCCCCTGGGATTCTCCAGGCAAGAACACTGGAGTGGGTTGCCATTTCCTTCTCCAAATGTGAGAAATAGTTTTACAGAATGTACATATTACATTCCCCCCAGAAATATATGAGAATTTTGATATTTTTACCTCCTCACCCGTACACACTATTTCCTTTGTTTTTCATTATAGCCATTCTCAGCGGATGTGAAGTGGTATTTCATGATTCTAATTTGCATTTCCCTAGTGACTGGTGATTATGAGCATGTTTCATGTGCTTATTGACCATATACATATCTTTGGAGAAATGTCTATTTAAAGTCTTGTACATTTTTATTTAGATTATTGATCTGTTTATTTTCAAGATATAGTTCTTTACATATTCCATATATGTCCCTTGTCACATACATTATCTAAAATATTTTCTTTCATTCTGAGAGGCTGTCTTTCAAATCCATGATCATGCCATTTGAATCATTTTTTTTTTCAAATTTTGATGAAGTGCAACTTATTGGTCTTCTCATTCATCACTTTTGCTTTTTGTATCATATCTAAGAAAGCATTGCCTAATCTAAATTATAATTTACATCTGTATTTTCTTCTACATTACATAGTTTAACCTTTTATATTTAGGTCTATGATTCACTCTGAGTTAATTCCTACAAATAGTGTGAGATAAAGGTCCAACTTCACTCCTTTGTGCGCTGTCCCAGCTTTATTGTTGAAAAGATTATTCTTTTCTAATTGGATTGTCTTGGCCCTTTCTTTTGGAAATCAATGGACTATAAATATATGGGATTATTTTTGGACTCTTAAGTTTTTCCTTGTTATCCAGACATATTCTTATGCTAGTACCATGCAGTCTCAATTATTGTTAAAATGCCTCTTTTACAAAGTTTTCTTTCTTTAAGGATGATTGCAAATTATAACTAATTTATGATTTGTATGTACCTATCATGGAAAATTCAAAATATCTGTCTTTCCATTTTTTAAATGGAAGCTTATTCATCTGTGAAGTCTAAAACTCTGGGAAATACTGTTTCCAGGCATACAAATTCATGACTGTACCATCCTTGTCAATGCAAAATTTCAGGTGTTTCTTAAAAGATCGTGACCATCCACAGTTCTCTTGATACATCATTGTGCACCACGTGCTCCTGAGACTGAAGCAGAGCTGGACTAAGTTGCCAAAATTTTCACTTTGCACTCATCAGCTACATTTAGATTTCCATCCTTTCAGGGAGTAAAACCACTCAGGACCACAGAGAAAACATCAGAGAGATAACAAGAACATCTCTTTGACAAGCAGCCACGTGTGACAGCAGAACGGCCACTTTGCTATTGCAGAAGAGAAACAAAGCAAACTTCAATGCCTTCTTTAATGCCTGCTGTCAGTTTTCTCAATGGTTATGACTGAAATTACCTCTGATATGTTCAGAGAGGTGAGTAGAATGACATGAACACAGACCTAAAAGAGGCTTAGCATGGACATGAAATATTTTTATCTTAGCTTTTCTAGAATATACCTGTTACTCAAAAATTGAAGGATAGACTTTGGTGACACCTTAAATGCATTTGAATTATACTTTATCTTACAAAATTCCCTTTGAATGAACAATTTAGTGCCAAGTTACTTTTTGTAGAAATACTTTTGTTATGAATAGCTGACAGCTTTAAAGGAATCTAATTAATCCCAGGTTATAACTCCAAATGAAATGTTTCCACCTCAGTGGATTTTACCTAGTAAAAATATTTAAAATAAATAGTCTCCTGAGTATGATTTCTGAATTCAGAATTATCCACCCCCTACCCCTAGCTCTCACTAATATATGTATGAAAAAAAGTAAAATAAAACTACAGACAGCTGAAAGTCTTTGATTAAAAGTCTGTTCTCTTGCTACCAGTATATTGTTTAACACTTTAAAAATTAAAAAAGTAAACATTTAGAAATTATTAACTTACGTTTCTGAAAGATTGAAAACTCGCTGTGGATCTCCATTCTCAATGGCATATGTTATTGGGTCTCCCTCTCGATCAGTCGCCTTCAGAGAGAAAACATAAATTTAATTATCAAGTAATTGATATGGCTTCTATTCAGTACAGTATAATATAGATACTTGAAACTAATAGCACAGAAGGCCCATGATACCTTATAGAATAAAGATTAAAATATGTGCTAATGACTACATGTAAATACCAGATCCCAGCATTTCTACCACTCTTTTTCATCTGAAAGCTGCAACAGTGAATAAGAATAATATCCCCTGAATATATACATAATCTTATCAGGTGGGGAAATATAGTAATGATTTTCATAGAGTGTATTTAATCTTATATGAATAATTCAAACAAATATGTTAGACTCTACATAAATGTTTGCATTGTCAAAATAATTTAATATACTTTTTTTTTCTCTTTTTCTGCTCAAAATATATTGTCTATAAAACTTTATGGTTAAGATTTCTGAAACTGGAGCCAGAGAGCCTGAAATTAAAAACTGGGCTCTAGTTGCTAATTGTGTGATCATTTCTCAATATCCTCATTTGTAAAATGAAAACTATAGTAATTCAAAAGTTAATAGATGTTGAGAGGGTTAAGTGAAATAATCTGTGTTAAAACACATAGACTAACATCTGGCACATTGTTTCAGTAAATATTAACATTTTTTCCCTTCTTAAGTTATAGAAAACAAAATCTACAGCTTCTGCCTTTGAGTTCTGAGTTTCTCTTACCCAAAATAAAGATATACATTCTATATTGTGGCATTGGAGTCTGGGATTTTGCCACCTAAAATAGCCAATGATTTCCTTTTCGGTGATCCATTACATCCCCTTATGGAAGAGGGGTGAATAAAGAAATTGGGATGATATAAAAGGAATAAAAGAGGGATCTGCCTAAGTATGACCTCAAGAGGAGGGGAACTACTATTTATTTATGTTAGTTGGTTGGCAGATTCTAACCTCTCTGTTAGGCACTGCTCTGGAGTTTGCAGGAACTCCAGAAGAAAGTGGGGTTATATGGGGTCCTTTCAAAGACTGGACAACAACTATCCCAGCCATGAGAGGTTAAGTATGAAATCCCATTTCTGGACCAACAGGGAGCACTGTTTCTACAGGTAGATCAGATGGCTTAGACATGGATTTCAGGGTCCTAGTTATGGGACAGCTCTATCAGCTATCACAACAGATGGGTGGCCAGAAACCTCTGGACCACACTAATTCCAGAGTCCAAGGGCAACTGAATAATAATGTGAGTGTGTGTGTGTGTGTGTCAGTAGCTCAGTTGTGTTGAACTGTGACCCCATGGACTGTAGGCTGCCAGGCTCCTCTGTTCATTGGATTTTCCGGGCAAGGATACTGGAACGGGTTGTCATTTCCTTCTCCAGAGGATCTTCCTGACCCAGGGATAGAACCATATCTCTAGTATTTACTTAATGCAGGGCTTTGTGGACAAAGCTTTGTAGAAAGAAAGAAACTGAAGCCACTCAGTCATGTCCAACTCTTTGCGACCTCATGCCTCCTCCATAGAGCCCCATGGCCCATTCATGATGGGATTTTCCAAGCAAGAGTACTGGAGTGGGCTGCCATTTCCTTCTCTAGGGGATCTTCCCAACCCAGAGATCAAAGCCAGGTCTCCCACAATACAGACAGCCACCATCTCGTGGCTTAGATGGTGGCTCAGAGCTTTGTAGAATTAGTTAAAAATGTCACTTTGGTAAAACACTTCCTTTGCATGACTTTCATAACTTCATATTTAGAATCAAACCTGACACCCTCCAGAGACATTCACACATAATTTGTGCCCACCAACACCCACAGACCCCACAGAGACTGAGACAGAACTATGTTTGAGTATCTCCTAAGGACGTATGGGTCAGCAGTGGATTGCTGCAGGGGTGGGGGCTCTGAGTGCAGTAGACCTGGGTATGGCATAAGCCCTCTTGGAGGAGATCGC
Organism: Bos javanicus; assembly: GCF_032452875.1. NCBI lineage: Eukaryota > Metazoa > Chordata > Mammalia > Artiodactyla > Bovidae > Bos > Bos javanicus. The sequence goes on along the minus strand of NC_083893.1, from coordinate 5,338,045 downwards.
CATTAACCCTACCACAGAGCTGCCAGAACTTGCACAGGACTGGGGAAATAAACTCTTGGAGGGCATACAGGCTCTTGGAACCTTGTGCACACCAGGACCCAGGAGAAACAAGCAGTGACCCCACAAGAGACTGACCCAGACTTGCCTGTGAGTGTCCAGGAATCTGTAGCAGGGGCATGGGTTGGCAGTGGCCTGCTGCAGGCTTCAGGGCACTGAGTATAGCAATATGTTGCTGGGACCTTTTGAAGGAGGTCGCCATTATCTTCATTACCTCCACCATAGTTTGCTCTCAGGTCAAATAACAGGGAGGGAACACAGCCCTGCCCATCAACAGAAAATTGTATTAAAGATTTACTGAGCATGGCCCCGCCCATCAGAACAAGACCCAGTTTCCCCCTCAGTCAGTATCTCCCGTCAGGAAGTTTCCATAAGCCTCTTATCCTCCTCCATCAGAGGGTAGACTGAAAACCACAATCACAGAAAACTAACCAATCTGATCACACGGACCACAGCTTTGTCTAACCTAATGAAACTATGAGTCATGCCATGTAGGACCACCCAACACGGACAGGTTATGGTGGAGAGTTCTGACAAAACGTGGTCCATTAGAGAAGGGAATGGCAAACCACTTCAGTATTCTTGCCTTGAGAACCCACTGGACATGAACTATAGACACACCTAATTTGAAATATTAAAATCCCCAACCCTGACCTCTCTGCTACTCTCCCACTGCTGCTTTCAGTCTTCATTATCTCAGTAAATAGCAGTAACTACAACTTTCTACCACTTGACCTTAACTGAACATTCTTAATCCCTAATGTAACCCTTTGGCTAATCCCACTGGGTCTATATTTAAAATATCTGCAGTATCTGGCTGTCTCTGAACTCCAAATACCATCTCCCTCATGCGTTTAAGTAATAATCATCTGACTAGTGCTCTTGCCTTCTCCCTTGTACCTTCACCATATCCCATTTTAATTAAGCAGACAATGTGACCATTTTTCCCAGGTCAAGATTCTATTTTATTTTTTAATAAGGTTATTGCATTATTATATACACACACTCACAGACACACACAAAATCAAATACAATAAAAGCAAAATACAATGAAACAACAAGCTGCTTATAATATATTTGAAATATTCCAGTTAAATTTAAATCTAAAATTTTAAAATTCATGAAATTAATTATAATGCAAGTGTAAGTGTAGAGACTAAGAAAGAAAATAAACACATACACACAGTCAATGGGATTGATAGCATATGATTGATATTTCCCCTTTGTTCTTGGTTCTTTCCCAGATACATATTAGCGAGAAAGATAAAATGGAATTACAAATGATACTTAACTTCCTCAAGAAACACAGAATTAAGCTGTATCTGGAGATACATTTTACCACTAAAAAGTTCACACTAAATGTTTTCTGTTGTTTTCCTCTTTCAGTCACTCATTTTTACCTATCATATTGTTACAGATTTATCAATGTCTCTTTGTTTTTGGCATGTGGTTGTTATAGTCTTTGAGAGACAATTTATTATATTGTGTTTTCATAAAAGCCAGAATAAACAGATTCTGAAGTAGGATAACTTTGTGCAAACAATTTTAAGTCCAAATTAATGTTAAACCTTGCTTCTAATGTATCAGATCTACTCTAATATTTAATATTATTTTCATCAGATTAGAGCACTGTGAATGTTGTGTTACTTTGTTTATATGTCATTATTTTGTTAAGTTTCTAAAGTAATGGAGGAATTCCTACAGAATTCTCAGTGTTTTTTTCAGCCAAATGACTTTCAATCCCTGAGGTACTGTGGAATATTTCTTCAGTTATGTTTGACTATAAGCCAGTTATTTGCCTATTTCATTCATATGTGAGGCTGTGCCTTTATTGAAAACTTTGAAAACCCAGGATTTAGAAGAAAATCCTTATTTGATTGTTTTCTTCTTCTTATCCTCTTAGTCAATCCTTTGCTATTGTTTCAGGATCTGCGGCAAACAGAAGAAGTAATTAGGGAGGATTCATAAATTCTTGGTCTACTAAACAAGGGGGAGTGGTGCTATTTGGATTTGAATTGTGAAACACATCCATTACTTCTGTTAGCATTTTGTAAAATACCATGTAGTTTACCATGTTAAACTACCATGATGTTGGTGTCTATATATCAACATAAAAGTGGAGAAATAATGAACAATAATTCAAAAAATCAGCAGAAACAATTATTCTGGGAGGATTAAGATTTGATAATGTACATATGTGTGATCTAACATATATTTCTAAAAACATTTTAAAATATATTAGTCTAACCAGCCTTCTCTAGACTTCCCTAGTGGCTCAGATGGTAAAGAATCTGCCTCCAATGCAGGAGACCTAAGTTCCATCTCTGGGTCAAGAAGACCCCCTGGAGAAGGGAATGGCTACCCACTTCAGGATTCTTGCCTGGAGGGTCATAAAGAGTCAGACACAACTAAATGACTAACACACATCACATCACACAGCCAGCCTTCCCTACATGATGAACAAAAATTTATATATGATATGGAATAGTGAATCCTTACATTAAAAGTTGCTGACTACTTATTATAATATCAGAAATTATATTTGCATGCCTTATTTCATTTAAGCCATGCAATAATCTTATAGGCAAATGGGAAATGCAAAAGACTTCAATTATATTACTCTTTCTCTCATCATTACAATTAGGGTTCTTTATAATTAATTGGAAGATATTTTTTATTTATTTAGAGATAATAGTGACTGTTTAATCTTTAAAAAGGAGATTCTACTATTAGTTAATATTTTCCATAATATAACAGATAGGAATTAGCCTTAGCACAAAAACATTTCCTATTCCTTTATTTTTGATCAATCAATTCCAAAAGGAGTCCTTTATTCAAGATCTAAGAGAAGTATGATAGCAGTCATCTTCCCTGGGTTTATCATAGAGTTTTTGGGTAGGCCCTGGAGCCAGGAACCTGGGTTTCAGCACTCACTATACTACTGTCTCTTAGGCAAGACACCTAACTTCAAAACAAAGCTAATGGTAACATTAACAATACATGCTTGCTAACTCATTTCAGTTTTGTCTGATTCTTTGTGATCCCATGGACTGTAAGCCCACTAGGCTTCTCTGTCCGTGGGATTCTCCAGGCAAGACTACTGGAGAGGGTTGCCATGCCCTCCTCCAGAGAATTGTTCTGACCCAGGGATCTAACACATGTCTTTTATGTCTCCTGCACTGCCAGGTGGGTTCTTTACCATTAGCACCACCTGGTAAGCCCCAACATTAACAATATTCACTTATTAATTCAGAAAATATTTATTGAACATCTACACTGTATTCAACACTGGAACTTCAACAAGAACTACACAAAAATGCTTCCTTTGTGCAGTTTACAGATAGTGAGGGAGAGAGAGGAAAAAGAAAAATAATCAGTGTATAGGTATTTATATAGAATATATTATATAATTGCATATTTATATATGTAATATATCAGATTTAATATATAATTTATATATAAAATTTTATATAATTAACTATATTTATATAATATAGTTTTCAAATCCATATGAGTGCTATAAAAATATAAAATAATTCAGGAAGGACATATGGGAAGGCAAAGTGAAAATTTACACTTACATTGAGGTTTTCAGGAAAGCCATCAAAAAAAAATGTGAAAATTTGGCAACACTTGTAAAAGGTGAGAGAGCTATTCATGCAGGGAAGGTCCCTCCAAGAATAGAATAGAGCAAGTTAGAAGACCTCAGGTGGATACATGCCTAATGAGTTTGTGAAAGAGCAAGCAAGTGGAAGGCTTGCTCCTGTTTTGTTGGCCTCAGGTAAACAACCCGAGTTATTTAACCTGAATAGTTAGCAAGTAACGGAGTTCAGTCAGAGGTTCACTGATATGCGTTTAAGAGCATGTGAAATAAAATAAAGCTACCTTTTCTTTATTTTTCCTTGACAAAGAATATCTTTAAAGATCAAAGCAACTTTTCTTTCTAGTCTTCTCAGTAGATTACTCACTGCATGTAAATTCAAGTCACCAATTTTTCAGAAGCACCAACAGAAACCCAAGATTTATCTAAATAAGCAATGAGCTTAGACACAGGAAAATAGAAATTTTGAAAAAGAAAGCATATCTCTAAACTTCTCTTCATATTAAGATGAACACCGCCCTGAATACCATTTGATAGAGTACACTTTATGCTCACAGAATGATTTTACACATTTCACAGGACATTAAGGCAAAGTACCTGCCCTTAGGATTTTTTAAATAAATAAAATTAACAGATTTAGATGGTCTTTTCTTTTCATGTTTAGGCAAACAAGTCCTGATTTATGTTATTAAATTGCTTGAGAGCAGGAACTGAAGCTTTCAGTTCAGGACAGCAGTGTTTCCAAAAATGTATGTGCACTCGGGATTAAATTATTGGTCCTTTAACAAAGTAACAGTGTTTATGAACATATTTCAAAATGACTTACTCTTCACATTTTTAGGTCGAGTTTTGTCATTTATGATTCTGATAAAACTTTCGTTTTTGAGATAAGTTCATTTGTGTAAAAAAAGTCAGTTTATTTGATTTAAAAAATTAAATAATATGACAAATTATATGCAATATAGCATATCTGAAACTTTAAAATGCAGCTAATCTAGAAGGACACTGTGAGCATGATCATACCTTAAGAGTATTCACCCTGCCACCTATGGTACTGTATTTAGCTACTTCAATCACTTTCCCTCTTTCTTATATGATTATTAGCACTTTCTCCTCAGGTCTCCAACTTATCCTACCACATCTTTATTCTCATCTGATGACCCTGATTATAGTTTCACTGAGAAAATTGAAGCAATTTTCTGCAAATTCTTTTAATTTCATATATGTACATTATATATATATATATATATATATATATATATATATATATATATATATATCATCCTGTAACCACACACTATATCTTTCCTCCTATTGCTGAAAATGTTCTATCTGATCAGGTTTCCCTGGTGGCTCAGTGGTAAAGAATCTGCCTGCCAATGCAGGAGATGCAGGATCAATCCCTGGGTCAAGACGATCACCTAGAGAAGGAAATGGCAACCCAATCCAGCATTATTGTCCAGCAACAGAGGAATCCAGCATGCTACAGTCCATGGGGTCACAAAGAGTCTGATAAGTCTTAGTGATTGAGCATCCATAGTCTTCTGATCTCCCTCTTAGGGCAAGATTTTGGGAGTTTTGCTTTCTACGTTTTCTAAATTGTTCTCATCCTCTCTAAAACAGGGGCTTCCCTGGGCTCAGACAGTAAAGAATCTGCCTGCAATGTGGGAGACCTGGGTCCGATCCCTGGGTCGGGAAGATCCCCTGGAGAAGTGTCGGGAGCCAGTGTGAGGAGCTCCACCCGTGGCAAGGGTCATGAGGAAGGAGGCTTGGCATACGCAAAGGCAGGATCAAGCCTCAGGAGTCCCCCTGGATATTCTCGAGCATCTACCCCCCAAAACCAGAGTCTGCCTACTTTATTGCTTTGTGCTCTCACCTCTGACTTTACGGGGGCTGTCCCCCACCACCATCTCCCTCTCTCTGATAAAGAGTTAACTTACAGCTCCAGTTAATAAAGTTCCTGGGCATTAGGAGTGTTTAAATCCAAACCCCTCAGATAGCTCTCTAACTCACCTGACAAGTTTACCAGGACTCCTATAGCTATGCATACAATTGTTTACAGTCTCCCAGCCATGAGACGCACCGGAAGCTTAAGATATTCAAATAGCTTAGAGCCTCTCAGAGAGTTAGAAACTGTCAGAATAAAACTAGTAAAAGATTTCATTGATGATCCAATGCTTGCTGCCTAGTTTCCACATCCCCTGTATTGTATCATTGAATGTGTATTAATTAATATAGTTGGTATGTAGAAAAAATAAGTAGTGGCCTTGGTGTTAGCAAGTTTAGACCCTTAAGGTAATAAATTCTTTCCTTTGTTGTAAACCCACTGCACCTCTGCCCTATAGGAATGCAACTTTATCTAACACCTTCGGAGAATGGCGCCAAACCTTAAAATAATTACTCTTAGAGAAAATAAGTCTCACGGTTGACAAACCTTTGTCAAGAGTCATAAAATGTTAATAGCCCTTCTGGCCAGAAGATGATGTAAATCACCGAAACCATTTGTATACGATAAATTTGCAGGAAAGAAACCCTGGTTTCGATAAGGATCAAAGACTACTGACTTTGCATGATTTCACATCCCCTATTATCCTCTATGTGCAACTTAGGGTATAAAAGCCCCTGTTGAAAATAAAGCTATGGGCCCTGCTCACCAAAGCTTGGTCTCCCCATGTCATTCTTTCTTTCACATTCTGGCTGAGTCTCCATCTGGAGCGCGGAGGTCCTCTGTGACCATTTATTTGCCTGGGCTTCTAAGACCCACTTGAGAAGGTGCCTGAGATGGGGCACCTTCTGCTATTCGAGAGAGCACCTGCGGCCTTCGTGATCAGAGCTAACTTGATGTCACAGATTCTATTGATTTTCCGCGTAAACCAAGCTACTCAGCCTCTTTTCTCCACTGAATTTTCCTACTGAGCTATCCTCATTCTATTACTCTTTATATTTTTGATGAATATTTAAATTAATCGCTGACGCCATCTCCCCTTCGAACTCCCTGGATCAGCTGGGGCTGGACCCCGGCAGGAATGGCAACCCACTTCAGTATTCTTGCCTGGAGAATTCCATGGACAGAGGAACCTGGCAGGCTACAATTCACGGGGTCAGAAAGATTTGGACATGATTGAGCAATTAACTCACACATTTTCCCTAAAGCCACTTCAATTATACCTTTAACCCGCCCTCAATTACTGCACTGAAAATGCTCTTTTCAACATCACCAAATAAATTCATTACTAGCAAATTCACTGATCAATTCACAATCCTTAATTTGCTTGTTTCTTAGTTTTGTTTAATTATTTTTCATTTGATCTGACAGTAGCATTAGACACAACTGATTTCTCACTTCTTGATACACTTTTTTTCCTTAATTCCCAGACACATGTTCTTCTGGACCTCTGTTCTTGGTCCTCTTATCCTCAGCAACTTAAAATCAATCTTTGAATGTCTTATACATTCACTCCTTTAAGAACCTCATGCAATCTCAAAGTTTTACATGGTATTTAAAAAGCTCAAGACTTCAAATGTATATTTGTAGTCCATACCTTTTCTCTAAAATCACACTCAACTGCCTACTCAATAGCTTTAATTAGATGCCAAAAGACATTTCAAATTTAACATGACCAAATTTCTTGGACATTCTTTTGATTCTGGTTAATGGAAAATCAACCCTTCTATTAATAGTTCCTCACGCTATATATTAACATCCATTGTTAAGTCTTCTTTGTACATCCAGTCATCAATGAATCCTGTAGTTTCTACCAGACAAAATATAACAAGGTTGAAAGCTCATTTCACTATTTCCAGAAATAACACACATATGTGTATCATGGCTGTAGTTTATGTGTGAATACATAAACATACACATGCACACATTTGTGCTTTAATTATATATGACCATGATTGATTTCCCTGGTGGCTCAGATGGTAAAGCATCTGCCTACAATGCAGGAGACTCAAGTTCAATCCCTGGGTCTGGAAGATCTCCTGGAGAAGGAAGTGGCAACCCACTCTGGTATTCTTGCCTGGAATATCCCATGGACAGTGGAATCTGGTAGGCTACAGTCCAGGGGGTTGCAAAGAGTTGGACACGACTGCGTGACTTCACTTTCACTTTCTCTTTTCATGATATGATGGGAAAAAATATCAAGACACAGATCAGTTAAAATGAGTTATATGATGTGGAAGTGCCAAAGAGCTAATTGGGGTAAAGAAAACAGAGAATTAGAAATAAAGCCAAAATAGAATTAAAAAAAAAAAAAAGCTGCATAAAAGAAACTAATGTAATATTGTTTTTCTATTTTATTTTTTATATTGTAAAGTTTAAAAATAAATGTAAAGTTTAAAAATAAAATAAAATTTAAAAAATTAAATTAAAAAATAAAATAAAATAGCATGATTAAACTGAGAAAAAATTTTAACTTAAATTTATTTATTTTAATTGGAGGCTAATTACTTTACAATATTGTATTGGTTTTGCCATACATCAACATGAATCTGCCATGGGTGTACACATGTTCCCAATCCTGAACCCCCTTCCCACCTCCCTCCCCATCCCATCCCTCTGGGTCATCCCAGTGCACCAGCCCCAAGCTTCCTGTATCCTGCATCGAACATGGACTGGCAATTCATTTCTTATATGATATTATACCTGTTTCAATGCCATTCTCCCAAATCATCCCCCTTCCCTCTCCCACAGAGTCCAAAAGACTGTTCTATACATCTGTGTCTCTTTTGCTGTCTCACATACAGGGTTATCGTTATCATCTTTCTAAATTCCATATATATGCATTAGTATACTGTATTGGTGTTTTTCTTTCTGGCTTACTTCACTCTGTATAATAGGCTCCAGTTTCATCCACCTCATTAGAACGGATTCAAATGTATTCTTTTTAATGGCTGAGTAATACTCCATTCTGTATATGTACCACAGCTTTCTTATCCATTCATCTGTTTATGGACATCTAATGTGCTATTTATATATGATTGAACTTATGAACATATGCATATTAATTATACAAATCAATCAAAACAAAGAAAAAGGAAGCATAAACATCTGGGGCTTTTCCACTTGCTGTTTTTATCACATATTTTTACTCACAAAGGTGACCTCTGCTTTAAAATTCCCAAGCACATACTGTTTAAGTTAGGGGAATTATAGTGGCAATCAAATTTTGCTGGTCTGTCTAACTATTTGGTTATCAAAACTAAAACTGAATTACTTTTATGTTGGGACAGGTGGTAGGGAACAAAGCTGTTTCAAAGCTAATTTTTATGGTTAAATAATTCTGCGTCTATCTTTGAAAGATGTCTCTTTTTAAATTAATTAATTATTTTTTGACGGTGCTGGGTCTTTGTTTCTGCATAAACTTTTCTCCAGTTGCAGCACGCAGGGGCTGCTCTCTAGCTGCAGTGTGTGCGTTTCCCATCGTGGTGGCTTCTCTCGTTGCAGAGCACAGGCTCTAGGGCTTGGTATTCAGTAGTTGTGGCATAAAGGCTCAACAGCTGCAGTGGACAGGCTTAGGTGCTCTGTGGCGTGTGGGATCTTCCCGGATCAGGGATCGACTCTGTGCATTGGTAGGTGGATTATTTACCACTGAGTCACCAGAGAAGCCCCAAAAGACATTTCTTAATGTGAAGTTTTTTAAACTTTTTTTTTCTTCTTTTGTATGTGTGAGGCAGGTGTGTGAGTGATGAACACAGAAAAATGTAAACTGTTTTTCTTTATTTTTTTTTAAACTGTTATGGGATTTCGTGAATCCATGTGAAATAGAAAGTATTCGAAACTAGAACAAAAGATACTGAATTCTTCAGTTTTCTTAAGTAACTATTCTAATGCAAATGTTTTCTCTTTTTTTTTTAACGTAAAATTATTTTCTTAGCTCCAAATCAACCAATTCCTGGTAGTTAAGCATAGAATCACCATCAACACTTCTCAACATGAATTGCGTCTCCTGTTGTTTCTTCTAGAAAATTGACACCTATTAGCTGTTTATTGAGTATACCTCAGTAACACTGTTTTTGTTCCTATTTATCAAAACTTCAGGAAAATAACAGCATTTACAAACTTAAGCTTTAATAAACAATAGCTACCAGTATGTGAAGCAACAGCTTCAAGACATGCAATAAACTCTGAGGTTTATTTAAGAAACAGCACAGTGAATCATTTATTGCCAAGCTACTGAGGTAATACTTATTACTGCTATTAAAATACCAGTGGCTTTCAAATATTTGCCCAAATCAGTATTCCACATTCATTCTCAGATTTCAAAGTAGTCTTTTTTAAATTTAACTTTTAGGAAGAGCAGATTGGTTACTTCCGGTTAATTAAAAGGAAAAATAAGAAGCCAACAAACAAACAAAACCCTGCTTTATCAAGCAGGTTTAGAAATTGCAAACATTTCTTTGGATCATACAATAGCCTCCTGGCATGAAGTAAATGAAAATCACTTTCTACTGTAGTCTTAAACTATTGTTAAAAAATTGTCTATAAAAACAAGTTGATAAATATAGGTCTTTGCCTTTTCCACAAATTCAATTAAAAGAGACCAATTGACTATTATCTAGATAGTCCTCCATGGCTTTAAGAAGAGACATGATAGAATTAAGTATAAAGATTAGAAATACAGTTGTAAATAGGGACTAAATGTCAACTTGAAATGTCTCTTGACCAGACCTGGCTTTATAACCACACACAATGGTTTTATGGTTGTCCATAAATTTCCATGAAAGATAAAGATCTCATATTCTACCTTATTGCTTTGGTGACCATATTCCTCTAAGTCAGGGGTTTTCAGTCTCAACACTACTAAGATCTTAGGCTGGTTAACTCTGCATTACTCTACCACTCACATCTTAGTTTAGAAAACCACAGCAGTAAACCATTTGTAAAGGCATAAAATTATTGAAACCACCCCCACCCTAAAAAAAAATCTCTAGAGGAAATGCTAAAATGAATCTTCTTGAAATTTGTCTAAATATATACAAGCAGTTTTTTTTTTTAAATATATGTTTTAATATTTTGGGAATTTCTAGGGGATGTGTATGTACTACATTTCATCACGTCACCCTCTTCTCTTTCAGAAGACTATCCATTTGTTTACTCCCCTTTAATTCATCTTAAGGCTGTATTATTTAAATTAAAAAAAAAAAAAGACTGTATTACCCAAGTCCTCATTTCAGACTTAATCAAGAATAAAATGATTGTTTTGTCACCTCTCTGTCCTAATAACAGACTGTCTGAAAATAAAGTCTATACAGAGCTAACCAACAGAAAGAGGTGCAGAACTACTGATGACATTTGTGTGAAACCTTGGTTCAGGCCTTCCTTGAAATCAGATCCACCTGGCATTCAACAGATGTTTATGGATAGCATAGTATATATTCCAAGCACTGCTCTAGCTACTGAAGACACAATAGTGAATAAATAGAGTCTGTCATTGTGAACCTAATGTAACATTGGGCACAGTAACAAGATAAATAAGAGTGTACATAGGGCAAAAGCAAGCAGGGTAAAGTTGGTATGAAGCACAGTAAGATAGTTATTTTTATTTGCTATAATTAGGTCAAGGAAGACCATTTTGCTAGGGAAGAAGCAAGGAGAAACATACAGGAAGGGGAAAAAAATGTTCATGTCTGGGAAAAGAGAACTTCAGACAATAGAAATATTAAGTGAATGGACCCTGAGCCAGGAGTCAGGCAGTGTGCAAGGAGGTCAATAAGGCCAGATTAGAATTGCTGAGATGATGAGAAGTAGGAGATCAGGTCAGGTAGGTGTCACAGGGATATTGTCTTTTATTCTAGGTGACTTGGGTATCCACTGGAGGATGTTCACAAAGAAGTGAACCTATTTTATGCAGTTTTTCAAATAATTACTCTGTCTTTTGCATGAGTAATAGACCAAAGAGGAATGAGATTAAAATCCTGTAGAAATCTGTTGCAATAATCTGGGCAGAAATTGTTGGTGACTAGTATCAGGAAATAGTGAAATTCCGGAGATATTTTAGTATTGACTGGAAATAAGAGATGGATATGGAGAAAGAGAAAAGTCAGAGATGATTTGAGGGGTTTTGGCCTGAGGTTTTGGACAACTGAGGTTTCGATTTACTAAGAAGGGAAAAAATGAAAGAGGATCAATTATTTGCTTGGAATTAGGGGGAGTAAGTACCAGGTGTTGAGTATAGAAAGCATTAATTTTGAGATGCTGTGATAGCAGTATGATATGCCTCCCAATTTCCCATTCAAAGAAATAATATTCCACTATATGTTGGAAATGTTGCCTACAGAGAGGCTTTAGCTATTGGTCCTATTCAGAGAATGCCTTTTTTAACTTTTTTTTAAATAAAGTGTAAGTGATTTACAATGCTGTGTTAATTTCTGCTGACAGCAAACGATTGTTACACACATACACACACATACACATGAAAAAATATATAAATCCATAATATATCTGTGTGTGCATATATATATATATATATATATATATATATATATATGACTTCCCTTGAGGTTCAGTGGTTAGAAATCTTCCAGCTAATATAGGAGATGTGGGCTCGATCCCTGGGTCAGGAAGATCCCCTGGAGAAGGGAATAGGTACCCACTCCCAGTACTCTGGCCTGGGAAATACTATGGACAGAGGAGCCTGGTGGGCTATAGTCCATGGGTCACAAAACAGTTGAACACAACATAGTAACTAGACAATAAGAAAAAAGTATGTACATATATGTGTGTCTTTTTTTATATTATTTTCCAAGAATGTCTTTTCTGAAGAGAGCTTCCTTGCCAAGGTCAAGTTGCTTTCTGAAGCAAACTGCATCTAACTTATTCATGCAAGTATATAAAAGACCTAGCTTAATGTAAAGGACTCTCTCAGTTCTAGAGCTTTGCAGGGGGTCAGTTATTGGGACTGCATTGAAACTCAAAATCTCCCTAAATTTAAGTCTGCTTTCTTTCTCCCCTTTCCAAAGGAGTTGATTACAAAACAATTACTAATAAACTTCTTACAAGGGAAATTTTATCCAGAGAAGTCTGCTTCTCTGGAAACTCAGACAGATGCTTGTTTAATATTATATATATATATATATATATTGACCTCACAGTTGGACATGGGTCTACAGTTTTAGAGCAGTGAGCTAAACTAGAGATATGAATTATAATTTATGAGCATATAACAATTTAAACCCACTAGAACACATGAGATCATCTTAGATATGTCTATAAATAGAAAAAGAAGAGGTGAAAAGCTTGAGCCTTGATGCATGCCGTCTTTTAAGAGTCAGGGAAATGAAGAGGAACCATCAAAATAGACTGGGATACAGCAGTCAGGAAAGTTGGGGGAAAATCCCAGGAGACTGGTATACTGGAAATCAAAATAAGTTTTACATAATAATGGAAATATTAATTCTATCACATTTTACTGATGGATAGAGTAAGATGAGGAATTATTTGACTGTGAAAAAGAGCATTGAGACTACAAAAAGAGCCATTATCATTGGATTGGTGTTATTAAAATTGTGATTAAAATGAGGTCAAGAGAGAATAGAAGGGAAACAATCAAGACTTTCTCCAGGCAAACATGGATAACATGTTTGAGAATTTTTTGCAGGGAAGGGAAACATAGAAATAGATAAGGGGCTAGAGTGGTCTATGGAGTCAAAGGCATTTTGTTGTTCTTGCTTTGTCTTTAATTTGGTTATATAGTAACACATTTTTATGCTGGTGGAAATGATCAGATAGAGTTAAGAGATTCTTATGATGATGCAGCAAGTTAAAAATATGATTCCTGAACAGTGTCCTTGAGCAGGCCAGTGTGGACATGATCTACTAGAGTGTTTTCAGGATCAACACAAAGGATAACACTTAAAAGGTACTGTGTTTTCATTTTGCTCTGGGCCTTGCAAACTGTAGCCCATCCTGAATGATATTCAAATCGTGTTCCGTTGAACTGTGTCATTCTTTGAAGTAGTTATTGTGGATCGTGACAATACAAGAAACGTAGAATGAATTTCTCCACCATAAAATTTAGAGTAGTTTAGAAAAATTTAAAGTGTTGTGCCAGGGTGATTTACTATGTGTTGAATTTAATAGTTCTTTTTTAAAAAGGCTGCATTCTTTGCTGTTTTACTTTTTTTTTCTTTTCCTAGTAATTTATTTAAATATATCCTTCATTACAAAGGCTTTAGAAGTACTGATACAGTATTCAAGTTAAGGAAACGGTTTAGATAGGAAGGAGTGTTAAATTTTAATTGCAAGATTAAAAACAAAGCACAGGAATAAGGTGAAAAGATTGGTAGATGGTGTGATTAGAGGTTGTAAAAGTCTTCATCCCAGTGTTTGATGAAAATAAGGAGTAAGAGAGTTACCAAAATAAAGCTGTTCTCCTTGCCAGTGACTCTGTCTCCAGGCTGAATAAAAGCCACAGATCATCATCTGTGTTCACCTGTCCCACGAGCCACAGCCCCGTTGCTTTATGGTCAGTGGTATCAGAAAAAGACTATTTCATCTTATTCATTTATGTTACATCCTGAATTACTTTCAAAAGAACTTGATAATATGACCTTATTTCTTATACTGTATCAAGTTTTATAAGACACCAGTCCTCTTTGGGAGGAAAATTAGGTAGTTTTTACTCATTTCCTATGTACATTACTTTCTGTTAGAGACTATTTAAGTCAGAAAAAGAAGTAAAGTCTAACTCTATCGAAAATATAAGTTCAAGTCATAACCTACATTATATTCTGGGGAAAATCTTACATATTTTTTATCATGTTTATTTTTTCTTAAACTAGGAAGGCACAAAGAAAAATGACAGAAAATAACTGTTTAAATATATAAGACCTGGGGTTCTCCTTTCCCTTACCTCTTGACACTTCTCTGGCTTTATGTCTATGAGCATATTATTATCTATGGAAGATTTACATGAGGCTAAGTTATTCTTTGGGAAGAGGAAGATACATATGTGAATGCAGAATACATAAAAAAATACATTTTACTCACTTTTGGCAACTTTGCATGACTAGAGATGAAAAATCATCCCTAGATAATAAACATACCATAGTGTTAAGAACAGCAAACTTTCTTTTGAAACTTAGACATATCAGAACATCTGCTTTAAAGGAGAAAAATTTGAACTACAAATCATATTTAATTTTTGTAAAAGCTGATTGCTTGGTATTGAGACATCTCTTTCTCTCTAAAATATATATCTTACAATCTCCTACCTATGTATCTTCAGTATAAAATATAAATTATACTTGAAATTGGGTAATCAATATCAGTGTTCAATGTATTTAAACTTCTGTGACACTCTTCTTTTGAGATAATGTTATTGGTGAAAGAATTGTCTGAAATCTATTAATATTAGGAGGAAAGATGAAACAATGTATTTTCTACTATATGAAGTAAAAACATAGAGGAAATGAATGATTTTATTCCTCACACTTGGCAAAATCAGAGCAACCTACTAAATAGAATGTCTTTCAATACAATCTGCAATGTCAATCCATATACTAACATGTTAATGTTTTAAAAAAAGCTTCTTTGATGACAGAAAAGCAAATCTCTAGATGACATATCCAAAATGATCCCCATAATATAAATGAAACTGCATAGGGTCTATGATTCACACACATTTGGCTGTAAAACATTCATGAATCATAAATTCCTGCACCATCTTCAGGGGAAAATATATCTTATTTTATAAGAAATATTCATTGATAAAAGAAAAAAAAAACTCTTAAAACTTCTAGAACAGTTCAAAGATATCAGAAAAACAAATAAATACCTCTCATATGATGGATTAATTAATATGAATAATAATATGAAAATTAATATGAAAAATAGTAACATTAATATGATGTATTAATGCAGTCATTGTGGTGTTTAGTTGCTAAATCGTGTCTGATCATTTGTGACCCCATGGACTGTAGTCCACCAGGCTCCTCTGTCCATGGAATTTCCCAGGCAAGAATACTGGAGTGGGTTTCCATTTCCTTCTCCAGGGTGTCTTCCTGCCCCAGGGATTGAACTCCATCTCCCCTGCATTTGCAGGTAGATTCTTTACCACTGAGCCACCAGGGAAGCCCTGCTGTATGATGGCTTGCATTTCATTCATATTTTCCAGAAATGGATTAATTCTGCAGTGAGATTAAGGCAGCGGGAATTTTCTTCAGGATGAAAAATATACTAATTCTTTGAGGCACAGAGTTTAAGTTCTGCAGCTTTCTGAAACTATTTTAAAAATGAGTAAAATGAAAAAAAGATGGCAAGTAAATAAATGCATGCTGCAAGCACAGCTTTTGCTTAAGCAAGCAATTTAATTAGTAAAATATATATATATTTTTTCCTCAGATGATCAGAGATGGCAGTATCTTGCTTTCTAATGTATTTCACACCACTTCCTAGTTTTTTTCCTGCCAAGTATGTCTGAGCTGTTTTACCTGCTTTACGGGCTTCAGGAAAGAGGAGCCAGGGCGGGGGGGAAATGGCTCAACATGCCAGAGGCCATCAGAGATCACTGGTAAGTGGAACCAGAAGTCTAAAGCAGTGGCTAAATTAAGTTTTCCCAGTGTCAATAGACATTACATATTTTCCTTCGCTTTTGTAAAGAATTAAGAAGCAACTGCAAGAAAGTAAAATTAAGGCTGATCAAGCACACCTTAGAACAAAAAAGAGTGATTAGCCCTGTGAGTAGATTTACTCTGCTCTTCAGGGGATTGTTTGCAAGTCTGAGTACAACTGAAAGAAATAAATGAACTTCAGTCTCAAGGAAAGGCTGAATAGAATAATGAATAATAGCACACAGCGTCTAGATCAGAAGAGATGGAATGCGCACTCTGCAACAGGATTGTGTTCGACATTGCAAAAGTTATTGCTTTGCTGAGACTATAAAAGATGAGGAAGCTTTCAAGTGATTGGTGTAGTTCTTGCCTGATAATTGCATTCAATTAAAATTAAATGTTGATGCTATTACTATTAATGTTGACCTCTTAACCACATATCTCTTGGGCTTTCAAAATGTCACTTTGTTCTCTAAAACACAAATGATTATTCTTTCTCAATGGAAGAACAAACAAAATAATAAAGTAATTGAATATATTCTTTGGATTACATCAGTTGCCAAGGCTGTTTCCCTACAACTCCCTTGAATGGAAACCAATTTCTCTTATCTAAGTTTCAGGAGGAAGCTGCAAAGAGAAAAGTCAGAACTGTTCAGAATCAGCCCCCAAATGCAGGAAGGCTCACCTTCAGTAGACTTTGAGTCTCATTATATGCTCACAGTAATACGTTAGTGTGGTAAATGACACACCCATTAGTGCCAGGAGAGTTGTCAATTGCCATGACAAGTGGAAAAGCCACACAAGGACTAAAAAGGATTGTTGCCTCAGTTCCAGGTCCAAACCACACTCCTATTCTTGGATAAATTGGAAATATTCCTCCTACTCTTTCCAGTCCGTTCCCTTTTACCTTGACCCTTCAATATATATGGTTGCTGCTGCTGCTGCTAAGTCGCGTCAGTCGTGTTCAACTGTGCGACCCGATAGATGGCAGCCCACCAGGCTCCGCCATCCCTGGGATTCTCCAGGCAAAAACACTGGAGTGGGTTGCCATTTCCTTCTCCAATGCATGAAAGTGAAAAGTGAAAGTGAAGTCGCTCAGTCATGTCCGACTCTTCACAACCCCATGGACTGCAGCCTACCAGGCTCCTCCGTCCATGGGATTTTGGCTCTGCTCAAATTGGCTTGAGAAGTTGGTTTAAAAACTAATTTACCCTTCTCCCTTCTTTGGCCATTGAAAAGCTTGTGATGTTCCAATCTCAGCTTTGTTTTCTTTATTGGTTATGTCAATTCAATTGGAAAAATAATCTCCTTGCCCAAGACAAGGGGTCTAAGCTGGACTAGGACCCCAGCATGGATCAGAAGACAAGTTTGGTAACATATACATTCCTGTACAGTTGATATTTCACTTTTCTATCCATTATTCCAAGTGTCCAGTACCATCTTGTTCACATTTAAAGTCTTAAATATAGTTAACTGAAAACAAACAAACAAACAAAAAAAGGCAGTGTTCATTCTTCTGGAGATTAGGAATAAAAATAAAAAGAACTACTTTTTTTTTTTCATTTTAGGCACTAATCTATGCAATCAACATGCTTACATGCTGTCTCATTTAATCTCTGCTTTGCTATCCAAAAGACAATAACTTCCCTTCTATTTCCCAAGCTCTTAAAATTCTGTCTTTTGATTATACCAAAGGATAAGTTAATCCTTAGTTTATGATGCCTTTGAACTGTGGTGTTGGAGAAGACTCCTGAGAGTCCCTTGGACAGCAAGGAGATCAAATCAGTTAATCTTAAGGGAAATCAACCCTGAATACTCACTGGAAGGACTGATGCTGAAACTGAAACTCCAGTATTTTGGTCATCTGATATAAACAGTTGACTCAATGGAAAAGTCCCTGATGCTGGGAAAGGTTGAGGGTAGAATGAGAAGAGGGCATCCGAGGATGAGCTAGCTGGATGGCATCACCAGTACAATGAAGGTGAACTTGGGCAAACTCCAGGAAATGGTGAGGGACAGGGAGGCCTGGAGTGCTGCCGTCCATGGGGTTGCAAAGAGTTGGACATGACTGGGTGACTGAGCAACAACAGCAATGTATTGACTTAATACACGCACACACACACACATATATGAACTATACCTTAATAACTAATATTGCTCCTGTTTTCAACTAGCTAATGTGAGACTCAGAACAGATAACAGAGAATTTTGACATAGCTTAATTAAATGACTCCTATTTCAATTTAATATACTTCATTTTAAGAGTGAAAAATATTTTTTACTTCTTTTTTACTTTTTAGATATTCACGTTTGCTTTATTTAAACATAATGGACTTCTTGTTAATTTGCTCACCTGTTTCATTTGTTTTTAAATGGTACTCAATTGTATATTATAAGGGTCAGAATCCTTTTTTCCCCCCTTAAAAAGTAATTAAAATATTTATAAGGCTACATGTGACTTCTTTGTATATATATTTTTGTTTTCTAATTTCATTTTTATTTATATTTTATGAAAAAAAACTTTTAAAATATAAAACCCATTTTCAGTTTACCAGCCATATAGGCTACTTTGCGCAGAGGCTGTTTTGTTAGTCTGTGCTTCACTATATCTGTTCTTTATTTTTGAAAAAATCAGCACTGGCACTGGGATCACTTCAAGTCACTTATTTTTCTATCATATCACCATTCATTTTCAGAAGTAAGTCCATGTGTAAATAAGAGAATTAGTAGCAAAAAAAAAAAAAAAAAAGAGGACAGGGATAAAGATATTTTAAATCAATGAAAAATTGCTAGCACTTATTTTCCTCTAATTTCAAAACTTCACCCTTACAGGAACACATTGTGTGCAAAGAGGGTTATATCTTTACTCTGTTTCCTATATATGTTTGCTATCTATTTTGCAAAGGATAGTTGAACTTTCCCTAAGGATGTCCTTAACTAACAGTAGGTAAATGGATCATTTGATTCAAAACTTGTTCATAACTAACATTTGTTCTCTACAGGCAGGTGTAAACTTACTGCTAAAAATGGATATTTTGATTATTGCAGAAGCACGAAAGGAACTGGGTTTTCCATCTTGAATAACCACATGTTAGAAACAATGTCAAGGCCTTAAGAATAACATACTTTATCACTTTACTCACCTAGTAATACAGGAGAGTATCACAACTAGAAAGCCAGGAATGAAATGAGGCAGATTCAGAGTTGATTGCTTTAAATGCCAAATGCTACGGGTCTGCAACCTCCATGGTATCTACTAAATATTTTCTTCTCCTGTACTTTCATTGTAGGTACAAAAATTAAGACTTCACTTTCCTTTATATTCAGAATAAGGAGTCTTAATTCTTGGGTAGCAAATTAACAGGTTTTATTTTTTACAGGCTGCTGTCAGGCCACTGCACTGATCACTTCCATTTTTGGCATGTAGCTGACTTCATCAATAATGTCTCAATTGAATATATAACTCCTAATTAGAAAAACTGCCTCATTTTTATTGTATGATGCATTTTTCTTCATTTTAAAACAAATTTTGATTCTGGGGACTTGGAGTGAGGTGAATGTGATCTCTTATTCATTTATCTTCCTTTCAATTTTCCTCTAATGTAGGAATAGAAAGGATAGAGAAGCAGCTCAGTATCTCAATGTTAGAAAAATAAACAACTCAGTCAACAAATGGGCAGGAGATCTAAACAGACATTTCTCCAAAGAAAACATACACATGGCCAACAAACACATGAAAAGATGCTCATCATTCATTAATAGAGAAAAGCAAATCAAAACTACAATGAAGCAATCAAAACTGACCTTATTGATCAGAATGACCACGACTTACACGGTCATTACACAGTCAGAATGGCTATCATCAAAAAAATCTACAAACAATAAATGCTGTAAGGGATGTAGAGAAAAGGGAATCCTCCTGCACAGTTGGTGGTAATGTAAATTGATATAAGTACTATGGAGAACAGTATGGAGATTCCTTTGAAAAATAGGAAAAAAAAACAAAAACAAAAACTACTGTATGACCCAGCAATCCCACTCCTGGAACCTGAGAAAAGCAATATTCAAAAGATACATGAACCACAATGTTCATTGCAGCACTATATACAATAGCCTGAACATGCGAACAACCTATATGTCCATCAAAAGATGAATGGACAAAGACATTACAGTACATATATACAATTGAATGTTATTCAGCCATAAAAAAGGAACAAATTTGAGTCAGTTGAACTGAGGTAAAAGAACTAGAGTCTGTTATACACAGTGAAATAAGTCAGAAACAGAAAAATACTGTATATTAAACATATATATGGAATCTACAAAATAGTACTGATGAACCTATTTGCATGGCAAGAATAGAGATACAGACTTAGAGAACCTACTTATGGACACAGCAGGGGAAGGATTAGGGGGTCGAATTGAGAGTAACTTTGAAACCTATATGTTACCATATGTGAAACAGAGAGCGAGTGATAAGTTGCTGTATAACACAGGAAGTTCAATCCAGTGCTCTATGACAACCTAGAGGGGTGATGGGGGAGCAGGGTGGGAAGGTGATTAAAGAAGGAAAAAATACTTATGGTTGATTCACAATTATGTACAGCAGAAACCAACACAACATTGTAAAGCAATTATCCTCCAATTAAAAATAAATATTTTTTTAAAAAAAGAAAACATGGAGAGGGAAAATATATTTCTTTAAAAAATTATCTGTATTGAGATTGCAACAAATTAGTGTGGAAGGAATTTTAGGAATCAGTGAACTAAAATGGAGAGGAATGGGTGAATTTAATTCAAATGACCATTATACCTAATACTGTGGGCAAGAATCCCTTAGAAGAAATGGAGTGGCCATCATAGTCAAGAGTCCAAAATGCAGCACTTGGGTGCAATCTTAAAAACAACAGAATGATTCCTGTTCGTTTCAAAGGCAAACCATTCAATATCACAGTAATCCAAATCTGTTCCAATCACTAATGCTGAAGAAGCTGAACAGTTCTATGAAGATCTACAAGACCTTCTAGGACCAACACCAAAAAAAGATCCTTTTCATCATAGGGGACTGAAATGCAGAAATAGGAAGTCAAGAGATACTTGGAGGAACAGGCAAGTTTAGCCTTGGAGTACAAAATGAAGCAGGGTAAAGGCTAACTGATTTTTGCCAAGAGAATGCATTAGTCATAGCAACAACACAAGAGAAGACTCTACACATGGATATCATCATATGGTCAATCCTGAAATCAGACCGATTATATTGTTTGCAGCCAAAGATGGAGAAGCTGTATATGGTCAGCAAAAACAAGATCAGGAGCTGACTGTGGCTTAGATCATGAACTCCTTGCAAAATTCAGACTTAAACTGAAGAAAGTAGGGAAAATCACTAGACCATTCAGGTATGACCTAAATCAAATACCTTACAGTTATACAGTGGAAGTGACAAATAGATTGAAGGGATTAGATTTGATAGATAGAGTGACTGAAGAATTATGGACAGAGGTTCATTACACTGTATAGGAGGTGGTGATCAAAACCATCCTCAAGAAAAAGAAATGCAAAAAGGGAAAATGATTGCTTGAGGAGGTCTTACAAATAGCTGATAAAAGAAGAGAAGCAAAAAGCAAAGGAGAAAAGGAAAGATATATCCATCTGAATGCAGAGTTCCAAAGAATAGCAAAGAAGAGATAAGGCCTTCCTAAGTGACCAGTGCAAAGAAATAGAGGAAATTAATAGAAGGGGGAATACTAAAAATCTCTTCAGGAGAATTAGAGATATCAAGGGAACATTTCATGTAAAGATGGGCACAATAAAGGATAGAAACAGTATGGACCTAACAGAAACAGAAATATTCAGAAGAGGTGGCAAGAATACACAGAAGAATTATACAAAAAAAAAAAAAAAATCTTAATGACCCAGATAACCATGATCTCCTAGAGCCAGGCATGCTGGGATGCAAAGTGAAGTGGGGCTTAGGAAGCATCACTATGAACAAATCTACTGGAGGTGCTGGAATTCCAGTTGAGCTATTTCAAATCCTAAGATGATGCTGTGAAAGTGCTGCACTCAATATGCCAGCAAATTTGGAAAACTCAGCAGTGGCCACAGGACTGGAAAAGGTCAGTTTTCCTTCCAATCCCAAAGAAGGGCAATGCCAAAGAATGTTTAAACTACTGCACAACTGTATTCATTTCACAAGCTAGCAAAGTAATGCTCAAAATTCTCTGAGCCAGGGTTCAACTGTGAACTTTCAGATGTTCAAGCTGAGTTTAGAAAACACAGAGGAAACAGAGATCAAATTGCCAACATCTGCTGGATCATAGAAAAAGCTAGAGAATTTCATAAAAAATCTACTTATGCTTCATTGACTATGCTAAAGCCTTTGATTGTGTGGACCACCTCATACTTGGAAAATTCTTAAAGAGACCAGACCACCTTACCTGCCTGCTCAGAATTGTTTATAGTCCATCTCTCACATCTGCACATGATTATTGGAAGTACTCATGCCTCACTAAGTTCCACATAAGTGTTATTATATAGCTATTATTATTATATGAGTATGATGATGATGGTGATGGTACAAGGAGAATCCATGTGTAAGAAAGGATTATACTAGTGGTAACAGGGATGTGTCAAACAGTCGATGAGAATGTAAGTCATAAATTATAAGGGTAATTTGAAAGCAAAAAATGCTTCTATATGGATAAAATAAGCTGAGACCTATTGTATTTGAGTATAATATAGAGTCACATTTGGAAGCATAGCTCTCATCTTTAAAGTGATGGAAGTAGATCAAAATTTCAGAGGGACAAAGATGCAGAAAGCTGCTAGAGTCAACACATTTTAGTGATCTGAATCTTGAGAAGTTTGCTCCAAATCCAATGGTGTGTAAGCAAAAGTTTAACTACTGATCTGGACTGGAGGGTACTGATTCATTGCATTTGCTAGTTTTGATGGCATAAAAACACCCACCATGGGCCATTTCAAGCTAGCATTGTGACATAAGCAAACAAAACTGGGGAGAGAGGCACACAGCCTGTTTTCAGGATCCCAGTGTGTGCTCTGGCACCAGCACACCAGTCTCACAGGCTTCACTGTTAGTTCAGAATTACAAAGGAGGAACATGCTTTAGAGCAAGATCTGACCAATTCTGGAAGAAAAAGTCCCACCTAATACTAAAGCTGATCAGCACAACAAGTTTGAAAAAATAAAAGCTCCCGGTAATATTTTCCTCCATGAAATGCCATCAAAAAAGCAGCTAGGCAAAATATCCTTAATAGGATATTTTGAGGAAATCACAGCCTCCCGAACAACTTTTAGAAAGAACGAAAGGAAAATACTTACAAGAGGAAAGGAAAGGGGCTGGGGAGGGAAACAAAGATTGTTGTCTGAAAAGAAACCACTTTGATCTCAGTCAAAACAGATTATTTTGAAGTCAGTCTTCTGTTATCTTCGAAAATATATTTCTCCATAAATCCTGTCTTTCTAAATTGAGCTGTGAGTCAGCAGTGGGCAGTGCTGTGTGTGGAAAAGATGAGAAGGTATCCAGAAGTACCTCTAATACATTCTGTTATTAGAAGACTTTGCGAGAGTAATTTGACAGAGCTTTTCAACTTTTAGGTCACTAGTTTAAATTCAGTCTCAGTTGATCATGAGCAAAAGTGTATGGTTGGTGGCTTATAAAAAATGCCTTGATGGTGTCACCCTAGTTCTTTCTAATAGAGACTGCCATCGCAATTGGCATCTTTTCTTTCTCTTCTACCAGAAGCACAAAGGGTGAATAGAAATGTCACTTCAAGTATTTTCTCAGCTTTTGTACTAGAGAAATTTGAGATATGAAAAAGGCCAACTCCTTTTCATCTTTAACTCACAGGTAGAATTATTCTCCTGTACTACGGTTCCAAGATATTTCTGGGATTTGAAATGAAACCAGAGCCATTTTAGAAGTAAAATTATATCTAACTTACAGAAAGTTAAATTATACAAAGGCACATTCTTAAGAAATATTTAAATGTTAAACATGTACAATTTCTTGGCCTGAACTTACAAATCTAAGATTTATTTTTCTTTACTTTTTGTTTAAACAAAATAAATTCCCATTATAGGTAAACAAAAATTTTCATTATTCTATAAATATAACTATTTAATATTTGGTTTTCTATATTTTATCATTTACATGACTCAACTAATGCTTTATTTCTCCTAAAGAAGCTACAGGATTTTTTTTTTTTTTAATTTTGTTGTTCAGTCACTTGGTCACTTCCGACTCTTTGCGATCCCATGGACTATACAGAACACCAGGCTACCTTATCCTTCATCTCCCAGAGTGTGCTCAAACTCATGTCCTTTGAGTCAGTGATGCCACACAACCATCTCATCCTCTGCCATCAGCTTCTCCTCCTGCCCTCAATCTTTCCTAGCATCAGGGTCTTTTTCAGTGACTTGGCTCTTTGTAGGAGGCGGCCAAAGTATTGTAGCTTCAGCTTCACCATCAGTCCTTCCAATGAATATTCAGAGTTGATTTCCTTTACGATTGACTGGTTTGATCTCCTTGCAGTCCAAGGGACTCAGGCAAGAATACTGGAATGGAGAGACTTTTCATTTTCCAGGGGATCTTCTAGGACCAGGGATCGAATCCGGGTCTCCTGCATTGCAGGCAGATTCTCTATTGTTTGAGCCACCAAGGAAGCCTATTTTATCCATTAAAATCCCCCAAATTTCCTTATTACTAATATATTTACTTTTATATAATTTTATTTCCCTATGTTTTAATAGTAAATGACCAACAGAAGTAAATTCACTCTAGTTACCTAGATAAAAAGCAACAAAATAGAGAAAAGAGCAGAGGTAAAAAGAAGTATCTGGTAATGCCAGCCAGAATTTTAGCAGCCTCAGAAAATGAGCGGGGTATAACAGAATGAGCTTTGTTTTGGAAATGTTGATAATTTCATCAACTGATTTAGGCCCCATTTACTTTCTATAAGATTCATTTCCCACATTTAGATAATGAGGTTGATATGTTTCAGTATTTTCAGCACTCCTTCTAGTGTCAACATTCGGTGGAACCTTTCATTTTATATCATCAGGGTTTGAGAGAGAGGGTGTATTCAAATAGGATTGCAAGATGCCTCATGTCATCTCATTTGATGACAAAGGTCAATGCTGGGATTTTCCTAAATCATCACATTTGAAGAAAAAAAAAATCTTTGAAGATTTCTAATCTTCAAAGGCAGCTTCCTGAATTCTCATGTCAGCAACTCCTGCTATTCCCATATAACACCAGGAGATGATAAATTCTCTGTCCTCTGAATATCCGTAGATAAAGTAATGTCTTGCACTCATGAGTTTTATAGCAAGTGACAGTTATCATCAACAGTACAAGTAGCCCAACTTGAAACTGTAGGTTCAGTTGAAAATATAGCATTTTCTGGCCAAATATGCTTTAGCCAGGAATATATAAATTGTGAAAATCAAGCTATCATTCTGCAAGTAACTCATATGCCCAAGTATCAAGAGCTGCAAATGGAAATATCACCTAAATCTACCCCCTTCATCTAAACAAATAAACTGAGGCACAGCAATTACAAGGTTTTCCCATGGCCACAAAATAAAATTGTCTACCTCTGAATTAGAATGCCTACCATCAGTTGGTGAATCTAAAGTCATTTTCTATACTGAACACTGCAGCAAAAATAAATCCTGCCGGGGCAAAGGAATCCAAGACAGAACACAAGAGTCAGCTGCAAACACTTTGGATGCAAAGTATAAGATATTCAAGTGCATGCTTCCAATCCTTTCATTCCCTCTTGTGATGACTGCAGCTAATTCCTGCCAGCTAACGTTAGTGCTTCAATAGTGGCAATCAATAGAATAGATTTGCTGTGGAAACCCTCCATCCATATTATCCCTACTTTCCTTTCCAGATGGAATTGTCATTCATCAGAGTGTAAGTGACATGTGAGGTTTTCTCCCTTCTTGCATGGATATTAAACCCATTAGCCTTCAAGGTTGTTGCTAGAATTTTATATGTAAACTAAGGAGCATACCTGTAGATTTAATAAAACAGCACCGATCCTCATGGCCTCACTGATTTCAAGGCTATACATCAGCTGGGGAAAGCGAGGAGGGCTTTGATTATTTGGAGGAAGCACTTCAATGTACACAGTGCAGATGGAATGCCTGCAGAGAAAGAGAAGCAAACAAGACGGGTAAAAATCTACATCACATTTAATGACAGAGTGCATTTGATATTCTGTTGTTGGGTTTACAGGAGAGAGAAATTCTGAATTTTTATGGGAAATAATAAAGCAATTCAGAATAAAAGGGTGGAAAAACAAAAGCTACTACCAAAAGATGATGTTTTTATGAAATTATCTTAGCAAAAGGAAAAAAAAAAACATGTCTCAGGTATGGATTTTTCCTACTTAGATTAATAGTGTGAATTAAAAAGAAATAACTGTGCAAATAGAGGTAATGAATTAAATTGCCTTGACTTTTGACTTTATTTTGTAATGCTTCTCTAATAGCAAAAAAACTACTCTAAATATTTGGTAATAAGAGCTGTCCTTGGGGATTTCTTCCTATTAAACCAGCAGAGGGAGTATTGATTAAAATAACACAGAAAACAAAATATGGGCTGTGTTTTATTAGCTTTTTTGCTGACATCAATGGCTTAATGAAATGTATGTCAAGAGTCGGGATCATAAAGTAACAGTTGTGTAAAATAGTTGCAAACAATACCAAATCTGTTTTTAAGTCTTCTTTAAAGAGTATAATATAAAAATTTGGAAGTTAGATTTAACTGGAGGCTTAGATCGATGGACATTTGTTTTTGAGGGACACAAGTTATTCTACTATTAGAAGGACAAGACCATTAGCATTGATATAATCACCTTTATTGATATATCTAAACTCTGAAATTTCCTTAAGTAGCAAAAACTGAAGAAGCAACATATTCAAGATTGGTACAGAAGAAACGTAGTTTAGACTATATTAATGAGACCTGGGGTTTACAAAGTTAGTATTCTATCATAAAAACATGCCACCACTGCCTGAGTGTATGCTTTAACTTATTTTAACAAAATCATGCCTTTTTATTCAAAACACATTTCTTACAGTTTCTATTTGGGGGCTAAAATTTTCTTAAAGTAGCCCAAAAATCTTTAAGTGCATCAGTTAAAAACATGTTACTGAAAACATTTTTCTGAGATTATTAATCTATATTTGTTTACTTTGAAAGCTCTTAAGAGAAATACAGATCATCAGTTCAGTTCAGTTCAGTCACTCAGTCGTGTCCGACTCTTTGCCACCCCATGGATTGCAGCACACCAGGCCTCCTAGTCCATCACCAACTCCCGGAGTTCACTCAGAATCACCTCCATTGAGTCAGTGATGCCATCCAGCCATCTCATCCTCTGTCGTCCCCTTCTCCTCCTGCCCCCAATCCCTCCCAGCATTAGAGCCTTTTCCAATGAGTCAACTCTTCGGATGAGGTGGCCAAAGTATTGGAGTTTCAGCTTCAACATCGTTCCTTCCAAAGAAATCCCAGGGCTGATCTCCTTCAAAATGGACTGGTTGGATCTCCTTGCAGTCCAAGGGACTCTCAAGTGTCTTCTCCAACACCACAGTTCAAAAGCATCAATTCTTCAGCGGTCAGCTTTCTTCACAGTTCAACTCTCACATCCATACATGACTACTGGAAAAAACCATAGCCTTGACTAGACGGATCTTTGTTGGCAAAGTAATGTCTCTGCTTTTGAATATGCTATCTAGGTTTGTCATAACTTTCCTTCCAAGGAGTAAGCGTCTTTTAATTTCATGGCTGCAGTCACCATCTGTAGTGATTTTGGAGCCCCCAAAAATAAAAAGTCTGACCTTGTTTCCACTGTTTCCCCATCTATTTCCCATGAAATGATGGGACCAGATGCCATGATCTTAGTTTTCTGAATGTAGAGCTTTAAGCCAACTTTTTCACTTTCCTCTTTCATTTTCATCAAGAGGCTTTTTAGTTCCTCTTCACTTTCTGCCATAAGGGTGGTGTGATCTGCATTTCTGAGGTTATTGATATTTCTCCCGGCAATCTTGATACCAGCTTGTGCTTCTTCCAGCCCAGCGTTTCTCACGATGTACTCTGCATATAAGTTAAATAAGCAGGGTAACAATATACAGCCTTAACGTACTCATTTTTCTATCTGGAACCAGTCTGTTGTTCCATGTCCAGTTCTAACTGTTGCTTCCTGACCTGCATATAGGTTTCTCAAGAGGCAGGTCAGGTGGTCTGGTATTCCCACCTCTTTCAGAATTTTCCACAGTTTATTGGCAAAGAAAATATTTTTTTTAGCTTATCACCTTATAATATGCCTAAGTTTAAATCTTTTCTGAACATATTCTCAGTAGAATAGATACCTGTAGAATACTAAGTACCTCTAAAAATTTGCAGTGACTTAAAAAAATTCATACTTATATTTACCACAATATTGTTCCAAAGCAATCTCAATCTAAATTAAAATCTTTTAGACTTCATAATTAGTTAATGCATCTGCATTATTTCTTGCTCTGATATCATCTGATTATTAAAATTCACCATTAAAATTAATCAAAATATAATTGCTTTTCTTTTTAATTTTTTTTTTTACAATTCGTGTTTTAAGGGTAAGATGTTTAAAGTAGGTTAAAATGGATGGTGAAATGTTGCTTATAAACTTAGAGGTATCAAGTTTACCCTTATCAGTACTATAATGGCGGGATTCCCTGGTGGCTCAGTGGTATAGAACCCCCCCGCCATGCAGGAAACCCAAATTTGATCCCTGAGTTGGGAAGATCCCCTAGAGAAGGAAATGATAATCCATGCCAGTATTCTTGCCTGGGCAATTCCATGGAGAGAGGAGCCTGGCAGGTTATATACAGTCCATGGGATCGCAAAAGAGTCAGACATGACTCAGTAACTAAACAACAACTATAATGGATAGATGAAAAAGAGAAATATCAGGAAGTTAAAAATTTTAGTGTGCAAAGAGCCCCACTTTTCATTATGTGGGAATCAAGTAATTGTCAGTATGAGTGGGCATATTATTCTCCCAGGTGGTGATCTCATTCCAACAGCCATCCCAAGATAAACATTACTGCTAATATTACCCTTCATCATTCTGAGTTATTTTCTTAGTGTTTGTTATATATAAAGTGATTCATACATTTTACTATTTCTTCCTTTTTGCTGCCGGCACATCCTCTGTGCATAATAAGCCCAATAACATTTACCCTCCACCATATTGATAATAATCCTAGCTGAGCAATGTTGAGCACTGGATTTTTAACCACACATTCCTAGGTTAAAATTTTGATGCTACCAGATATGATCATAGGCAACTGACTTCTTTCAGTTTCACTATCTGAAACTCCAGTACTTTGGCCACCTCATGCGAAGAGTTGACTCATTGGAAAAGACTCTGATGCTGGGAGGGATTGGGGGCAGGAGAAGAAGGGGACGACAGAGGATGAGATGGCTGGATGACATCACTGACTCGATGGACGTGAGTCTCAGTGAACTCTGGGAGTTGGTGATGGACAGGGAGGCCTGGCGTGCTGCGATTCATGGGGTCGCAAAGAGTCGGACATGACTGAGCGACTGACTGATCTGATCTGATCTTCATCTGATAACTAAATATAATAATAGCATAAGGGTTAAATATGTGTGTGTGTGTGCACATGTGTATGTATGTATATATAAATATATGAAGTCAAGTGAAAGTGTTAGCTGCTCAGGTGTGTCTGACTCTGGGACCTCATGGACTGTAGCCCATCAGGCTCTTCTGTCCATGGAATTCTCCAGGCGAGAACACTGTAGCAGGTAGCCAATCCTTTTTCCATGGGATCTCCATGACCAAGGGATCAAACCCAGGTCTCCAGAATCACAGGGAGATTCTTTACCATCTGAGATGCCAGGGAAGTACATACTGAAAAACATACATATATCAGTTATTATTGATAACTATTCAAAATAAGGTTTCTTATTCTATTCTTTGAAATGGAATTAATAAGCTTGCATTTATCTTATTCATATCCCTTTAAATATTTTACATTTTAATTGCATTTTTCCACTTTTCTAAGCTAAAATCTACAGGTGCAGTATCCTCTCTCCTTTCCCGAGTGGATTGTGGTGGTGTTAGGGTTTAGACATACTGGATCCTAATCTTTTGGTGTGGGACTGGAAATCTACATTTTCCATGAATATACAAGGTTTTTCTCACACAAATTTGATTTAGAAGACCAGGGTCCCAGAAGTTCATGGGGAGTAAAACATGCAGATTCCCCTGCCTTTTAAGTTTGGAGTCCAGGGGATTCCTCTACAAGCTGACCTAAAACTCTCCTTAGTAACCCTGGAGGCAAGAGAGTCCCTCACTTTTTTGACCTAAAAAACACCTGTACTCTAAATTCAAAGTTTCCTTTCAAAAATCTAGAACCTTCCTGTTTTTGATATTCATTAGAGCTTCAACTTACTGGTGTGGAATACTTCATAAAAGTTTTATCTGAACATGGGTCTCTTTCTGCTCTTAAAAGTATAATTTATGCTAAACTTATTGTACTTTACATATTTCCTTATTCTTCCCCCTTTGACTAAACTGTTTACATCCACAACCCTACAGTAATGACTTCTAACTCATAAGAAGATTGTGTATTTGGCACAGAGAAGAAAAAAATTAAATGCAAAACAAAAAAAGATTCTATTTCCCAAAGCACAAGCCAGTGAACACCAAGGTCCATCATGCCTGTCTCCTTCATCTGCACTTACTTCTTCGCTTCCTTTGCTCCTTTCCAGTAATTCAAATGCTAGAATCACTAATCATTCCCAACCCTTTCTCCTCACACACACATTTGGATTTTAGAGTTATTTGAGTACGATCATATTTCAAGGTCTTAAGTTTTTCATCTTTAACATCCTGGCACTTTGCTACAATAAGTTGAAATAAGCACCAACCTTCTTGATGGTTATGGCCTTCTAAAACTCTATCCTCTTTTTAGCCCTGATGTTAATATAGTGTCAGAGTTAGCTTTCTAAAATTGAATCCTGATAGTATTAACAATAAAATAATATCATTAATGCTGTATAAAGATTAGTAATTCAATATCATTAATTAAGCACATAACAAAACAGGACAGTCACAAGGTAAATAATAACATTCTATGGGAACACTTTGTATTACATTTTACAGCTAGTCTTAAATACATAAAACTGAGAATCTATGATATAAATTTTATTTTTATAATATAGTCAGATTTATAGTAGATAAATCTATAAACACAAAAATCATAAAGTTTTTATTTCTCATTTGGTAATGAGTTCAAAGTAGAGTAAGAAAGGTGGTGTAACTTCTCAGATAATCATATGTTTTTAAAAGACCCTGGAAACCATCTAGTTTAACTCTCATTTTATGAAAGAATATTAGAAAATCAGAAAGATTAAGTGATAGATTCAAGGTTGTGAAGACAATTAGCAACAGAAGACAAACTCAAAGGCAGAACTTACAAATTTAAAATCTGCCTGCCTTTTCTCCCCACATTCTACAAGAACAAAACTGGGAAGTAAACAAGACTTTTTAATTATCTGATGTGTGTGTGTATGTTTCTGTGTGAGAGCATAAAACATCTGTGGTTTGCAAGGAAGGATGTTATCTCACAGAAAATCACAAATTTGAAGTATTTGGATCAGACTATAATATCACAATCAATTTTAATTGTTTATATTATGAATCAAACTTCACTAATAGCATTTTGTTTTTAAGAACAAAATAAAATATAAATAAAAAGAGGTTGTGAAGAGAGGCCTAAGAAGCTTTAACTTCAAAAATGGTATAATTTTTAAGAAAATAAAAAGTCACATTTTTTGGATATGACAATACTACTCAGTGGTACTGAGATAATGTTCTTGACATTTAGAAGATTTCACAGTCTGTATAGTAATTTTCTTTTAAATGTGTCAACACATGCTATGAGGTATCTATTTGTAACTCTATATTTCTACCTTGTTTCTAAGAGGATCATCAAAATAAAAGCTTAACTTTTTTTTTTCCTTTGTCTTCACCAATATCACA
The DNA here is from genome assembly GCF_032452875.1 of Bos javanicus. Taxonomy (NCBI): domain Eukaryota; kingdom Metazoa; phylum Chordata; class Mammalia; order Artiodactyla; family Bovidae; genus Bos; species Bos javanicus. The sequence continues at coordinate 5,305,747 of NC_083893.1, read as the reverse complement.
ATAAAAAAGCTGTATTTACACTTCAGTGTTCATAGGTTCTGTTTTATTATTTTGGAAATACATACAGGGATCCATAGGAGCAACACTCCCAGATTTAAAACTAACATAAGACTTCAGAGAAATTTCTCAGGGAAAGTTACAGGGACAAGATGCACGTAGGAATAAAAACCACAGGGTGTTACAGACAGGGAAAAACATGTGTGCAAATTCAGAGACCAATAAATAAGAAACCAATACCTTTTGTACAACTAAAGAAAAAGATATAATTAGGGCAATGGTAGGAATTAAGACTAGAGAGATGAGCAAGAGTCACAGCCTTCTGGTACTCATGTGCTCTACTTACTGATTTAAATTTCAGTTTAACAACAATGGGGATTGGTTGATAGATTTTAACAGTTCCCACAGCAGACAATACTTTGCTGTGTCTCTGTATCGTTGCTTTTATTGTTTTTTTCTGCTAGGATACCTCATTTTCCTTCCTGTCCAAGTTAAACTGCACTTGTAATTATACTATGCTATATCCAGATTTACCAGTGCCTCTATATGAATGCTGTGAAGGCAAAAAGCTCATCTTGTCTTATATTTCTAGTGCTTCCCAAGAGGAAACTCAGTACAATTTTTCTAAAATGAATACTTCCATAAATTTTTTATTATTAATGTTAAATATATAATGTGAAGTTATTTTAAAATACATATATTCATAATTGAAAAATAATTTTATTTGAGAATGGGTGATTTAATATTGTGTTAGTTAGATACAACCTTGAATTCCATGAAAATAGATTATCAAAAAAGTATTCCTTGCCAGGCATCAGTTGTTTTATCATGATTTGTTTTATATTTGGGGGAAGGGATTGAATTTTATCTATACATTTTGATAAATACTTAATAGTAGTACTTTAACTCATACTAAGATTAAATATTTACTTAATTTAATGCAGTTACATACAAGAAGACTTACAGACAAAAAGTAAACACTATCTAACGTATCTTACTACTTTTTAAAAATCTTTTGTTTTGTCCTCTTCTGTTTTATCAATAACTGAAAAAAAAAGAAAATTCCCCCAAACAAAACCACTATAGACTATGGCTCCTCTTACTCTAATTCTTTGGCTAGTTTAATCAATTAGAATAACAAGCATATAAACAGTTAATTCTTCTGCTAGTTAATTCATAAATCTTCATTTTGAGAGTCAGTGTTATTGACATTTAGAATTGAGGTTGTTTATTAGAAAAGCATAAGACAGAAAATCATCATTGCTTTTAGTGTTATCATTTAATTAGGTCTACATGTCACTGCTGTCGTCTGGATCAGTTTGTAAAATATGCCACAATCTATATTTTTATGTTCGTAATTTTCTAAGGGCATCTTTTTCCAAAAGAAATACTGAAAGCAAAGCCTCACAACTCTTCAGTTCAATCATCAACTCAATCTGAAAGACTAATTTTCCTCCAGAAAATAGCAAGTGTCATTATTCTAGGGAAACATAACATTATTGTGGCAGGTAGGATGGAGGTATATGGATTTTACTCTCTGCAGGTCCCACTTGATAATCAACCATCATAAGGTGGTCTTTTAGTGCCCAAACCATGGTCTATAAAGAAAACAGTGAGACTAAGTCAAATAAATGCCTCATATCACTGAAAAGACCTGTATATTCAAATTCTGAAAATGCCACTTTGTTTCTAGGAGTAGAATACAATTTGATTTAAGTAAAAACCAGTTAGACTACAAATTACTGTAAACAAAGGCTTATCAAGGCAAATCAGCAATATGACTTGCAAACCGGAACTTCAAAGCAAATTTAAAATCTCACTCACTAAATAATAAAGTTGTCTAAAAATATTAATCATAATATGCATGCACATATAGATTAGACATCTATTTAGTACAGCACTATCTTCAATGAAAATAAGTTACAAAATAGATGACTATTATCGGGTTTTAATAACATTTTAAATAATAAAGACAAGATATATTTATGTTTATAATTAGCATTAATATTATTACTATCTTATCATTTTTTCACCAGAATAATAACTACTAAGGGTTATGGATATGGAACAGAATGAAGGGGAAAATTTTAGAATCTAAGGGTCCTGAGTTCAAGTTATGTTTCTACCTCTTGTTTACTATGGTTATCAACACTTTTTTATGAATGTGGGCAAGGGGTCATGTACCCAAGTAAGTTATCCTTTTCAGTTTTTATTTTTGGTTTATAAAAATAAATAGAGCTATGCAAGAGTTATAATTTTTTTGTTAAGATTAAAAATTATATATAAAGGTCACTAGCATGATGTCTAGCCCTGGCACATTAATTAAACAGCATCAGTCATCTTAACGTCCCTTCAGAATAACCCAGCATAAATGACACTATTATTTTAAATTCATTCAAACGTAGACTCTCATTTTGAATTCTGTAACTATTCACTGTATAAATGAATTCTATTTGTTTCTACACAAGATATAGCCCTTGAATGTCTTCTCACATTCAGACATGTATATCCATTTTCTTTTTGAATATACTAATATATTTATTCCAAGTAAATACAAGTAAACGTGTATGAAATTGAGCTCTTCCCTTTCACTCAAATATGTGTGCCTTATTGACATTGCTACCAATCAGTCAGCTTAGATATAAACCTGGGAGAAACTTTCAATTTTTAATAATTGCTTCTCTCCATTTTTCCTTACTGATGGTCCAGTTCAACCCATCAGCAACGTTTTCTTAGTGGAGGTGTTCTGCCTCATCTCTCTACCTACAGCTTTTGCTGTTTGTTGTTGTTCAGTTGCTAAGTCATATCTGATTCTTTGTGACCCCATGGACTATATAGCCCACCAAGCTCCTCTTTCCATGGAATTCTCCAGGCAAGACTACTGGAGTGGGTTGCCATTCCCTTCTCCAGGGGACCTTTATGACCCAAGGATCAAACCCGAGGCTCCTACATTGGCAGGCAGAGTCTTTACCATTGAGCCATTGGGGAAGCCTGCCTTCAGCTTCATCTTCCCTCAAATCTATCTTCTGTAGGGGAACCAGAGTGATTTTCCTGAAACCAAACTCTCTCAGATGAATTTATGTTTTAAAGTCCTTCCATTGCTTCCATTGACTAGATAACTCCAAGCTTCTTAAGAAAACAAATTAAATTTTCCATGATATGACCCTTAACTCTACTGACCCTCTGAATCATAGTTAATATACTGATTTGCTGACTGACTTGCAATTATCCAAAATATCTAAAATCCAAAATATCCAAGTTATTTCAGACTTCTCCAGTTGTATAAATAATGTGATGGGCTTTATTATTATTATTATTATTTAATGTGGTCAACCTCTGCTCATTCTCCTAACTCATCTTGTTTAGTAGATCTTCTAAATACTCCCCTGTTATGACAAGTGCCCTCATCAATGTCCCAGAAAGCTGAGAATTTACCTCAATCTCAATTCACCATGGTAAATTCATTTATTTATAGTTCTACTTTCTACAATTCACTGTAATTTTTCTTTTGGCCTGCAAATGACAATTACTATGTTTATCTTTGTACTCTCATAAATGGTAGTTATGTAATAAATGGTTTATTGGACTGGGTAGAAAATTTTACTGTCACAGACACCTATATATATATATATATTTTTTTTTTTTTAATTTAATAGGGACTAGGAGCAACTTCACTTTCACTTTTCACTTTCATGTATTGGAGAAGGAAATGGCAACCCACTCCAGTGTTCTTGCCTGGAGAATCCTAGGGAAGGGGGAGCCTGGTCGGCTGCCGTCTCTGGGGTCACACAGAGTTGGACACAACTGAAGCCACTTAGCAGCAGCAGCAGGAGAGAACTGGTGTATACTTTCTGGGAAGGCAGAATTTCAAATCTAACTCTTTGTTTGGGAAACTCTAAAAAAAACTGAGTTTTGTGTCATATCATCTATTATTCCAATTCATCTATTTAAAAACCCAAAATGACATTTGTTAAAAATCTAGGAAAAGAAACAAAAAAGCTGCTTGTTTAGAACTTAGGGTGTTCAGAAATTGTTTTGACTTCTGGGAAAAAGAGAAAACTGAACCACAATGATTCTTATGCTTTTGAACTAGCTAGTGGAGAAGAAGCAAGGCAGACAATGAAATTCATTCTCTAAACAAAAATGCATATAGTGCATTTCATGGTAGTACTTTCAGTGCATCAGATAATACTAGGAAAGGGCTATAAAAGCATTGAGAGCTTGTTGTAGTTGCAAACAGGTTGTTAGAAAAGGATTCACAGACAAAGTGATGATTGGGTAATGACCTTGAAGGAATAAGGCCACAAAGAAATCTGAGGATAAAACCACTGCAGGCTGAAAGGAGATGAAAGTCAAGTTCAAAGGTTTGCAAGTGGGTGCAAGTCTCAGAGACAGAGAGGAGACCAGTGTGATAACTGGAGTGGACTAAGACAAAAAACACAGTAGAAGGCCAGGCAAATGTGAAGAGGTGACATGAGGAAGTATTCTGTGGCTGCTACCAGGACAAACTGGGCTGGGGTCCACTGGCCCTTTTAATGATGTTGCCTTTTACACAGAGTGAGATGTGAAGACTCTAGAAATCTATGCAAAAGGAAGAGATGTGTTCTATGTTATCAGAATCACCCAAGCTATTGTATTGAGAAGAGACTCTGAAGGGGGCTCAGGCAGAAGTCTAATTAGACTTCTCATTAGAAGAGGTTTTCAACACTATAGACTAGAGAGAACAATGGCTTAGACTGTGATGTTATTAATGAAAGTAGTGGGATTTCTTGTTTTCTGAATGTTTTCAGGTTAGAGCTTAGATTTGTTGCTCAAGATTATATTTGGAGTTTGAAAAATAAGCACTGAGGAGGGCTCCAGAGATCCTGGCCAAAACAACTGCAAATTTGGAGATGCTTTCTACCACGCTGGACAATGAAGTCACTAAGCTTTTTGACAAACATACTGTTGAAGTAAATGCCAAGCAGGCAAGAACTAAAGTCTTCCGGAGTGACCTACAGGTTTATAAATAACAGTGGGAGAAAATGGAGGCAGGATCTGTCCTCTGCAGATGAGAGTAGCAAGGAGTACTGGAAAGTACATTCATTCTTATGCAATGAGATTAAAAGATAAAATATTGAGAAACAAGAGAAAGCACAGTCTAGACATATCAATGAGGAAATACAGGGTTCTATGAAATGTCTATGATTAATGATAAGAGGGATGTGAAGAGAAAAGTCTCTCACGTGGTTATGCTTCGGGGAAAATAATGTCCAATTTTCTGCTCTGGAGGGGTTTTAATGGTCAGTGGTTTTGTTACAGTTCTGTCGAACTTTCTTGCCTTGCTATAGTTTGGGGTAGTATTTTCCTCTACAGAATTGATCTCTTAAGAATTCTTAATCTTTGCAATTGGTTTTGGTAAATTATAACTTCTGGAAACGTTATCCATTTTATCCATGTTTTTAAGTTTTTGCATCTATTTAAAGCAAAGCTGTCTCTTAATTATTCTTCCAATTTCTTCTGTTTCTATGTCATTTCCCTCTCAGAATTTATTAGGCAAAGTTCTACTTTCTCCCACTCTTTGACCGGGCTAGCTGATAGTTATCAATTTATCTACGTTTTTATTTATTTTTCAGAGAATTGAATTTGGATTTATTGACTTTAGAGATACAAGTAATTCATATTGTTGTTGGACTTATTAATTCTTTTTTGTGTTCCTTTGTATTTTTGTTTATTTCATCTATGTAGTATCATAAAAACTATATAAAGCCTTCACAAAAGTTTCTCAAAAAGAGAAGCATGGATGGATTTCACTAAATAAGATACCAACAAACATAATCCAGGAGTTTATTTCAAGATTAAAACACCAAAGCCTAGTGGGATTTATATCAGGAATGAAAAATAGATATATTTTAGAACTGTATTAAGATCAGTCATCCTAGCATTAGCTCAAAAAGAAAAGTCATTACTGCTTTCATAGTTGATGGATTATTTGACTTGAATAAATGACCATTCTTATTTTTTAAAAGTCAATAAAATACAAATAGATGAATGCTTTATTAACATAGTAAAATGTTTTTTAACCATAAACCAATATACTAGGAAAACATGGGAGGCCTTCCTAATTAAAATCAAGACAAACATTTTTATTGGAAGTACTATCAAATGAAATTAAAGAGAACAAAATAAACAAAAAGAAGGACATCAAAGTATCACTACTTTTAAAATGTATTATTAGATAATATAAAAATACAAACTGGAAAACTATAAAAATATGAGAATTAAGAAAGTGTGTTAAAATTAATATAGGTTAATAACTTTTGTATGTGTAAATGTCAGCCAATTAGAAGAACAAGAAAGGAGTCCATTTACAATAACAAAAAATGAGAAACATCCTGGCGATCCAAAAGTCTACAAGCAATAAATGCTGGAGTGGGTGTGGAAAAAAGGGAACCCTCTTACACTGTTGGTGGGAATGCAAACTAGTACAGCCACTATGGAGAACAGTGTGGAGATTCCTTAAAAAACTGGAAATAGAACTGCCTTATGATCCAGCAATCCCACTGCTGGGTATACAGACTGAGGAAACCAGAATTGAAAGAGACACGTGTACCCCAATGTTCATCGCAGCACTGTTTATAATAGCCAGGATATGGAAGCAACCTAGATGTCCACTAGCAGATGAATGGATAAGAAAGCTGTGGTAAATATACACAATGGAGGAATACATTTGAATCAGTTCTAATGAGGTGGATGAAACTGGAGCCTACCATATAGAGTGAAGTAAGCCAGAAAGAAAAACACTAATACAGTATACTAACGCATATATATGGAATTAAGAAAGATGGTAACAATAACCCTGTATACGAGACAGCAGAAGAGACAATGATGTATAGAACAGTCTTTTGGACTCTGTGGGAGAGGGAGAGGGTGGGATGATTTGGGAGAATGGCATTGAAACATGTATAATATCATGTATGAAAAGAGTCGCCAGTCCAGGTTCTATGCACGGTACTGGATGCTTGGGGCTGGTGCACTGGGACGACCCAGAGGGATGGTATGGGGAGGCAGGAGGGAGGAGGGTTCAGGATGGGGAACACATGTATACCTGTGGCAGATTCATGTTGATATATGGCAAAACCAATAAAATATTGTTAAGTTAAGAAATAAAATTAAATTAAATTTAAAAAAATGTATAGGACATTTGTAAAAAAAATTTTTGAAAATAAAATCTACTAAAGGATACAAAAGAAAACATGGGCAAATGAAGAGACATAAAGTTCCTAGAAAGATTCAACAATGTATTAATATTAAGTTTACATTTTCTTAAAATGCATCCTGAAATCTGGAACAAACAAGAAATAAAAGGAAGATCTCAGGTGGGGGAATAAATAAATGTAGTTGTAATAATTGAAAGTCTTTTTACTTTGCTTTCTCTTAATGTTTTTCTCATATATATATATGTATACATATATATAAGATTATATTATATATAATGATTTTCTAGATAAAATTACATATATATATATATTTATATAATTTAAAAATAATTATCCAGACACTGAGGGATGGCTTCAAATCCCTGAGACATCATGTGTTGCACGTTATCTATGAGCTCGCAGTAGCAACCTTACTTTTCATAATATATTGGACACAGGCTTCTGATATTTCCCAGTTCCCACTCCCCCTCCCAACAGAGACTTGCATCCTTCACATCTTGGAATCATAGTTCATTATTTTGTGGCTTAATCTTGACTTTATCATACTTTTTCCGCAATTTGACAAAAGAAGAATATGCAGTTCCTGAGAAACTAGTCTCTCTGATTTTCTGGTCCAATTTAGATGTTTATAAGATAAAAGAATGCTCGCTGCGCTTCTTAAATTTAATTATGGGGTTAAACCAGACCGATGAAAAGACTGCATTGGTTCTGATATAAATTACCTTCTCTCTGCTGGAGGAGCATTATCCGCTGCTTGGACGGTGAGCGCGTAAGTCCGTCCAACCATCAATTCCACCCCCGGAGCGATGGTGATAAGCCCTGTTGTTTTATTGATGATGAAGTCTCCCTGAGCCCCAACCAGGATTTCATATGTGATCTCCCCGTTTGACCCTTCGTCTGCGTCGACTGCAGTGAGCTGGAATTGAAAATCACAACATAAATTCTCTGGGGACTCAACTTTTCACCATCACGTCATTTTTTTTCCCCCCAACAAAAGAAGCTTGCTTTCAAATACACACACAGTAAGTAAAGAAAGTTCTCTCATCATATACACTCTTGTTTTCTTGAATTTAGGCTACTGTGTTCAAATAATGAAGCAATCACATCAGAAAAGATTTTTTTGTTGTTGTTCTTGTGAGAGTGATAAAAGGCTTTGAATCTTGAAAGCTATTTTTATTTTAACTTGCTGCTGCTGCTGCTGCTGCTGCTGCTGAGTCTCTTCCGTCGTGCCCGACTCTGTGCGACCCTGTGGACGGCAGCCCACCAGGCTCCCCTGTCCCTGGGATTCTCCAGGCAAGAACACTGGAGTGGGTTGTTCTAACAATAACACTGGAGTGGGTTATTTTAACTTACTAAACCAAAAAAGAAAGAGAACCTTAACAGCGAATCTAATGTCCCTATAGGATTTTTTTTTTTTCCTCTCTCTCATCACCTGCTTTTAACACATAAATGCACATTACTATAGACTGCTGCTGCTGCCAAGTCACTTCAGTTGTGTCCGACTGACTCTCTGTGACCCATAGACGGCAGCCCACCAGGCTCCTCTGTCCCTGGGATTCTCTAGGCGAGAATATTGGAATGGGTTGCCATCTCCTTCTCCAATGCGTGCATTCATGCTAAGTCGCTTCAGTCGTATCTGACTCTGTGAGACTCTATGGACAGCAGCCCACCAGTCTCCTCTGTCCACGGGATTCTCTAGGCAAGAATATTGGAGTGGGTTGCCATTTCCTTCTCCTTACTAAGGACAGAGGCCTGGAAAAAAATGAAATGGCTGAAGTTTGCCCTTATTGTTACCATCCTTCCTTTTGCTCTGAGTTTTTTCCTGTCATATTGTTTTCCTTCCCCTCTTCCAGAAACTCTCTTGTCCTGGAATCCTTTTTATTTACACATGGCTCTAAGAAAGATTCTTATAAGCTTGTTCACATTGACTTATAAAAGACTGATAAGGTTTAGAGTATTACCTTTTGAAAAGCAAACGAACACATCTCCAATTGCAGAATATCTAATTAGAAAATTAAAATATCAAATTCAATATTTTTTTTTCCTTTTTTTGAGATAAAGGACTCAATTCAGAGTCCCTGAAATAATACCACATGAATATTTTTAAGGCTAATTTGGGTATATTCATAATCATTTTGGAACAAATGACATCCAGTAGTTAAAGACTACTTTGAATCATTATATATGAAAAGAGAAAACCATTATTAACTTTACAAAGCAAAATTAATGTAATCGTGATTTAATATGTTAAATAAGGCTCCTTAACTTCCTGATAAGTATAAATTCACTTAAGGGAACCAAATTTAAGATTCTACTGGGAAATCTTATACATTTTACAGTCACAGAATTTATTGTTTTCATCCTTTGACAGATGAAGAAAGGAAAACGGGCCTCAGTTTATACCTAAGAGGAAAATATGTGTTTCCTATTAATAAAGAAAACACAAGATGTTGTAATAAATATGTTGTAGAAAAAAAATTCCTTATTTAGTGACATTTTCTTAGGTATATCTAATCTATGAGTTTCATGTCTTTAAAGTAGCAGTTCTTTGTCATCCACAGACTCCTTTTGGTGGCTACTGGATATTCTGGTGTACTTTCTTAGATAAAATGTGAGTATACACATTTACCTTGAAATAAATTCAATTTCAGGAACGCTGTATTAATTAATGGCCATTTCAAAGTATCATGTTAACCATTCTAATGAAATGTAAACAAAATTCTTTACCCATCACATCATGCTTAAGAGGGTATACTGGGCATAGTCTATTTTTACTATCCTTCCACTACATTTAGAATGATTTTGTGCATGGAAATAGAAGCAACAAAAATAATTGAGAAGAAAAAAAAGAAATTTGAAACAGAGGTATAAATTCAGCTAAGTCTGACACTGGGTATTTGGGAGTGAACAGATGTTGTTGCCAGAAGGAAAGGCATTCCATGAAATGATTCTGGGACTTATGTGAGAATGACAGACATAGTCCTAAAGGCAAAGAGAAGGAAACAATTTGTAGAAACAGTCAAAATGAATGATATATATTTATGGAGAATTATTCATGCCAGACAAGCTCATTTTCTTTTGTGTGTGGATAAAATTAGAAAATTAGAGGACAGGGGTAGCAGAAGAGATATCAATTTTGATTATAGTAAATCACTTAACACAATGTCTCAGGAAATCTTAATTAAAATTTAGCTCAAATTGGATTCAATATTAACATTCTTCCTGGGACTTAAATTGGCTAAAGGAATTTAATGATAAATGGCAATGAATCAAGTTAAGAAGAAGTGTTGAGGAATGTGCTTTAGGGATACGGGTATTATGGTTGCTCTTATTTAACATTTTCATAAATAATATTGGAAGACAGGATAAGCTTAAAGATAATTAAATTGCAAAAGGCAGCCATATGGGAGGTACTGTAAATACCAAACAGTACTACAAAGCGCAGGTGATACAAACAATCCTCGAACTGCACAGCCAACCAATCGCAGATGAGATAATATATTCAGGGACTACAACCAGCACCACAGAAACCATTAACAAGTAGGAAGTTTAATAAATAAGCTAAAAATGAATTCAACATTTGTTATCTAAGTAACTTAATACAAATATTCAGTCTTTCAGCAGTAAGTAATAAAATAGTTGGTCAAGAATTCACATTTTGTGTCCTTAGACATGCAAACAAAAATATTTTAAAGGAATTATTAGTGGTTCAAGATTAGAAAAGATAGCTGAGACACTGACTCTGAAAACCCTGAAAATGATAGCATGTTGTAAAAGAAAACCCCTGAAACTAAACTGTGGTGGAGATTTAATTCAATAACAAATCAATGATCTTGTGATCAGTGGTCTAGGACAGTGGTTTCCAGCCTTTTTGACACCAGGGACTAGTTTCATGAAAGACAATTTTTCCACGAACCGGAAGGAGAGAAGGGATGGTTTCAAAATGATTCAAGTGCATTCCACTTATTGCATACTTTATTTCTATCACTGTTACATCAGCCCCACCTCAAATCATCAGGCATTAGATCTTGGAGATTGGGGACCCCTGAGATTGGGGATATTAAAGGTATATGAAGCCTGTTCCTAATTTAGTGGGAAAATCTGCCTCCTAAACAAAATTGGGTTAATTTACATGGGGAAAGCAAAGTGTCACTCACATGTTATCAGATGAAAGTAAACTAAAATATGTGACTTTTAATTGTTTTACCAAAACAATATCTGAATGGTAAGGAACACTAAATTGTTTAATGTATTTCTTTTCTCTAACATATTACAGTCCTTTTCAGGAAGTTTAACCTTACCCTGACAAAATTCCTTCCTCTCAGTATTCCAATATGTACATGTTACAAATATCCTTGTCCTCAGACACCTTGATATCCCACACACACACACACAAAAGGATTTACCTATTTAAGGTGAAGTTAAGGACCCTGAGATGAAGAAAATAAATAGCGCTCTCACAGAGGCCAAACATGATGAACTAGAGAAAGGCTAACACATGATGAAAAAGGTAAACAGAAGCAAGATGATGAAGGTTTTATGGGCGATACTAAAAAAATTTGAGAGTCATTGTGTGGGTCAAGTAAATAATGAAAAGATTAATATATACCTGATATTGAATATGTAGAGTGGTTTCTGAACTCTTTTTTCTCTCTCTCTCTTTTTTTTTTTTTTGTTTTGTTTTGAGGGCATGAAAAACCAGGGAGAATGATGCAGTTTTAGATAAGAAGGTTTTAAGGGAATGGCATTAAATTATCTTAATAGCTCCCATTTATAATAAAAATTATAATAGAACTGTGATGGACTCTCAAACATGGACAGAAACATTCCATACCTGATACAGAAAACAAAATAATTTTTTAATGTTTTTACTAAGAGCGTAAATAACAATCAAATAATAAAGAATAAAGCTACACTACTTTCTTTGGTACATGTAGGCTACATTTATACCGTATACATTTATACCGTAGTCTTCTGCTGTTATAAAAAGGGATTTTCTAATTTACACAGACATATATTTGGCATTATTAATAATAAAAAGTGTGCTGGAAACCTCACCAGAGGTTTTGTTCAATGTTTTTTTGTTTGTTTGTTTGTTTTCCTATTGCTAAGGGAAATATTGTATTAGTAAGGACTTTCTCTGTATGGTAACTTTATAGTTAAAACTTTCAAATTTCACTTAGAGAATATAAAGTGTGATCAATAGTGCTGTGGTGAGGATTTTCTTAAGAGATATTCACTGAGGAGAGTTTCCAGAATCTCAGTTATTATCTGAGGCTAGGTTTATTTTGATTTTTGACTAAAGTAGAAAAAAGATTTCACTCTTTCTAGACATTCACTTCTATTTTCTAGTGCATCATCCTCATTCCTTTTATTTCGCATTTAATAAGCTAGATTTGTTCCATTTCTTTCTTGCTCTGTTTGTGAAAATATAAGAAGCACACATTTCTTATTGTTCAGTTGCTAAGTTGTGTGTGATTCTTGGCGACCCCATGGACTGCAGCATGCAGCAGCATGCCAGGCTTCCCTGCCATTCACTGTTTCCCAGAGTTCGCTCAAATCATATCCATTGAGTAGGTGATGCCATTTAACCATCTTATCCTTTGTTGCCCCCTTCTCTTCCAGCCCCCAATCTTTCCGAGCATTAGGGTCTTTTTCAATGAGCCTGCTCTTCACATCAGAGGTCTAAGTATTGGAGCTTAGGCTTCAGCATCAGTCCTTTCAATGAATATTCAGGGTTGATTTCCTTTAGGATTGACTGGTTTGATCTTCTTGTAGTTCAAGGGACTCTCAAGAGTTTTCTCCAGTAACACAGTTCAAAAGATTGAATTCCTCAGCGCTCAGCTTTCTTTATGATCCCACTCTCACATCCATACACGACTACTGGAAAAATCATAGCTTTGCCTAGACAGACCCTTGTTGGCAAGGTAATGTCTCTGCTTTTTCTATTCTGTCTATGTTGGTATTAGCTTTTCTTCCAAGGAGTAAGTGTCTTAATTTCATGGCTGGGGTCACTATCTGCAATGATTTTGGAGCCCAAGAAAATAAAGTCTCTCACTGTTTCCATGTTTCCCCATCTCTTTGCCGTGAAGTGATGGCCCTGGATGCCATGATCTTAACTTTTTGAATGTTGAGTTTTAAGCCAGCTTTTTTGCTCTCCTTTTTCATTTTCATCAAGAGGCCCTTTAGTTCCTCTTCATCATAAGGATGGTGTCCTCTGCATATCTGAGGTTACTGATATTTCTCCCTGAAATCTTGACTCCAACTTGTGCTTCATCCAACCTGGCATTTCACATGATGTGCTCTGCATATAAGTTACATAAGCAGGGTGACAATACACTGCCTTGAAGTACTCTTTTCTCAATTTGGAACCAGTGTGTTGGTCTATGTCTGGTTCTAACTGTTGCATCTTGACCTGAATACAGGTTTCTCAGGAGGCAGGTAAGGTGGTCTAGTGTTTCCATCTCTTTAAGAATTTTCCGAGTTTGAGGTGGTCCATACAGTCAAAGGCTTTAGCATAGTCAATGAAGCAGAAGTAGATGTTTTCTGGAATTATCTAGCTTTTTTTTTTTTGATCCAGTGGATGTTGGCAATTTGATCTCTGGTTCCTCTGCCTTTGCTAAATGCAGCTTGAACATCTGGAAGTTCTTGGTTCACATGCTGTTGAAGCCTAGCTTGGAGAATCTTAAGCATTACTTTGCTAGCTTGTGAAATGGGTGTAATTGTGCAGTAGTTTGAAAGTTCTTTGATATTGCCTTTCTTTGGGATTGGAAGGAAAACTGAATCTTTTCCAGTCTTGCGGCCACTGCTGAATTTTGCAAATCTGCTAGCATATTGAGTGCAGCCCACTTGACTTTAGCTTCCAGGATGTCTGGCTCTAGGTGAGTGATCACACCATCATGATTATCTGGATCATTGAGATCTTTTTTGTATAGTTCTGTGTATTCTTGCCACCTCTTCTTGGTATCTTCTGCTTCTGTCAGGTCCATACCGACTCTGTCCTTTATTGTATCTATCTTTGCATGAAATGTTCCCTTGGTATCTCTGATTTTCTTGAAGACATCTCTAGTCTTTCCCATCCTATATTGTTTTCCTCTATTTCTTTGCATTGATCACTTAAGAAACTTTTTTAAAAATCTCTCCTTGCTATTCTTTGGAACTCTGCATTCAGATGGATATATCTTTCCTTTTCTTCTTTGCCTTTTACTTCTGTCCTTTTCTCAGCTATTTGTAAGACCTCCTCAGGCAAACATTTTCCCTTTTTGCATTTCTTTTTCTTGGGGATGGTTTTGATCACTACCTCCTGTACAGTGTTAGGAACCTCTGTCCAAAGATCTTTAGGAACTCTGTCTATCAGATATAATCCCTTTAATCTACTTGTCACTTAAACTTTATAATCATAAGGGATTTGATTTATCTGGTCTCATCTCTACTATCTGATTGAAATTGCTTTATTAAAGTGGCAAGTAACTGGAGCTAGGAAGCAGGATTTCTGGTTCCAATGATGTAAGTAAATCAGATAGTTTGTTTTCCCCAAAAAGTAAGTAAAAATCTAAGCAAAAATATCAAAAAATATTTAGGGCTCTAAAGATTCACTAAAGCAGACAAATTGGGAATAATATTCAAGAAGAATTGCTGTGACTTTAGGTAGGTAAAGCAGGAGCTAATGACCTTGTTATTTCAGTGGCACATTATCCCCCTTACCACTCTTAACCCCAAGTATAGTAGGCATATGGGTTTTATAAGGATGGGACTGGCCATGAAAAGCAGCAGATGTTCTTCAAGAGATGCCATAGTTAATTTGATGTAGAGTTAATAAAAGAATCAATTATGGTGAGAATTGAATGAGAAACAGCCTCAAGTCTGTCAGAGCAAGTTGTGGTCCCAGTTGGTAAGCTGAGAACAAGCCATAAATTTAGAAGAAATAAACAGAAAATGAGAGTCCAATACAAAGGCTGGATAAGCTTTCCACACATCTCTGACACTACACACGTGCATAGAAAAGACATGAAAAGGCCTCGAGGAATGCAAATGTCAAAGAAAATCCTGAGAACTGCATGAACTTTCAATGCTCTCCCCAACAACCTAAACTCAGATAAACTGGCAAAGATGAAAGCTTTACAGGACTTTTGAGAAAGGGTTATGGGAGATAACACTTTGTGTGTGGTGGAGAGAATTCTTAGTTCAAACAGAGTGTATCTCTAGAATGAGACTTTTTCTAAATATTGAGAGCAAATTAATTGAAGGGATAAATTCAATGAATATTTGGTAAACCTGTACTGTGTGGAAGTCATTGTGCCAATCACAGGTGGTTACAGATCACTAAAAGAAATTTATGGCTCAGTAGAAAGAGATGTAAAAGCTAACTTTAATGCAAGTTACAATAAAATGCATTGGAGATACATTGGATATGTGGAAGTATGATGGAAAGAACAATGAATTTTCTGACTTGCTATGAAAATAAAGATTTTATCTAAAAAATAACATTTGAATTATGTGTAAAAAAGAATGGAAAGGGTATAATTTGGATTAAACTTTAAAATTTGAGAGAGATGTCAGTAAGCGTAGAATGGGATGGGTATCCTATGCTGGAGTTAAACAAAACAAACCCTCTATACATAGTATCAAAGTTGGTTACATGGAGAGATGTAGCATGTGGTGAAACAAAAGAACTTGAAGTATTTCACAGCTGCTCTTGACTGCATGTGTGGAGATTAGGCTCTTCCTTCAGTAAAATAAGGACCTGTTCTGATTCAGGTCTGTGTTTTAGAATAATCATTGTATCAGTGTTGTGGGGAATCTGCTGAAATAAGGTTGTCAATCAAAGTCTACTGTAGCAACCTAATTTATGGGAATGTACAGGCATGGAAAAGGAAATGGTGACAGATGTATACATATTGAAATAGCAACTTTAGAAACCAGACAATCATCTGTATGTATGCAGGTGAAGGAGGAAGAAGATAAACGTGACTGCGGTTGCTGATCTGAAGCCTATGTAATCCAAGATTAATTTGGCTCTGGAAAGTATAATTGCCTCCAAAGATGACAGGTTATGTTTATTTGACTTTTCTTACTGTAGGCATACAGGCATGAAACTAAAAGACACTTGCTCTTTGGAAGAAAAGCTATGACAAACCTGGACAGAGTATTAAAAAGCAGAGACATTACTTTGCTGACAAAGATGCATATTATTTGACTGACAAGTCCATATAGTCAAAGCTATGGCTTTTCCACTAATCATCTATGGGTGTGAGAGTTGGACCATAAAGAAGGTTGAGCCCTGAAGAACTGATGCTTTTGAACTGAGGTGCTGGAGAATATTCTTGAGAGTCCCTTGGGATTCAAGGAGATCAAACCGATCAATCCTAAAGGAAAGCAACCGTGAATATTCATTGGAAGGACTGACGCTGAAGCTGAAGCTCCACTTCTTTGGCCAACTGATGCCAAGAACTGACTCATTGGAAAAGACCCTGATGCTAGGAAAGATTGAGGGCAGGAAGAGAAAGGAGTGACAGAGAATGAGATAGTTGGATGGCATCACTGACTGAATGGAAATGAGTTTGAGCAAACTCAGGCAGATAGTGATGGACAAGAAACGCCGGCGTGCTGCAGTTCAGGTTGCAAAGAACTGTACATGACTTGAAAGAAAGTGAAAGCGAAAGTCTCTCAGCCATGTCCAACTCTTTGCAACCCCATGACCTATACAGTCCATGGAATTCTCTAGGCTGGAATACTGGAGTGACCTTTCCCTTCTCCAGGGGATTGTCTATCCCCGGGATTGAATCCAGGTCTCCCACATTGCAGGTGGATTCTTTGCCACCTGAGCCACAATGGAAACCCAAAAATTATGGAGTAGGTAGCCTATCCCTTCTCCAGTGCATATTCCTGACTTAGGAATCAAACTGGGGTCTCCTGCCTTGCAGGTGGATTCTTTATCAACTAAGCTATCAGGGAAGCCTGTACATGACTTCAATTCAGTTCAGTTCAGTTGCTCAGTCGTGTCCGATTCTTCGCGACCCCATGAATCGCAGCACGCCAGGCCTCCCTGTCCATCACCAACTCCCGGAGTTCACCCAGACTCATGTCCATCGAGTCAGTGATGCGATCCAGTCATCTCATCCTCTGTCGTCCCCTTCTCCTCCTGCCCCCAATCCCTCCCAGCATCAGAGTCTTTTCCAGTGAGTCAACTCTTCACATGAGGTGGCCAAAATACTGGAGTTTCAGCTTTAGCATCATTCCTTCCAAAGAACACCCAGGGCTGATCTCCTTCAGAATGGACTGGTTGGCTCTCCTTGCAGTCCAAGGGACTCTCAAGAGTCTTCTCCAACACCACAGTTCAAAAGCATCGATTCTTCAGCGCTCAGCCTTCACAGTCCAACTCTCACATCCATACATCATCACAGGAAAAACCTGTACATGACTTAGTGATTGAATAATAGCAGCATGTATATTTGAGTCTATATGTGTGTCCATGTTTCTGTATTGGAAGAAGGATAATATATTGTCAGTTTATCTTGGAATATGTTAAATTTCTGCTGCCTGTCAAAAGTCTACCTTGCCTTGTCCAAAAATTTGGGTAACATGAGTACCTGGGCTTCTCATAGAAATAATGACTGAAAACTTGGGAATAGGTAAAAGAGAGGAAAGCTGTATATTGATTTTTGCAAATGTTAATACTGAAATACTGAGGATTGAGTAAGAAGCCAGCAAGAAAATCCCTCAGTTAGCAGAGAACTAGGATTAGAATCAGAAATTTTCTGTAAAGGTGTAAAGAGTTTTACATAGTTAAGTACTGAGTAATACATACTATTTTATTTATATACTATTAGAAATACATACTATTGGAGATGAATTAGATTTATGATTTTGTATGATTTTAGTAGTATGATGTGAGTGAAGGTCAGATTTATAACTATGCATTAATTATTCATAAATAAATTAATAACATATCTAAATTAATCAATTAATTCAAATGTCTACATCAGAGCTGGAAATTCAGTGTTTTTTAGTAGGCTTCTCTGGTGGCTCAGTGGTAAAGAACTAGCCTGTCAATGGAGGAGATGCAAGTTTGATCCCTGGATCAGAAAGAATCACTTGGAGAAGGAAACGGCAACTCACTCCTGTATTCTTGCCTGGAGAATTCCAAGGACAGAGGAGCCTGGTGGTCTACAGTCCAAGGGGTCACAAAGAGTCAGACAGAACTAAGTGACTAAACAACAACAAAAATAGTAGCATGAAGTCTTATCTGGGAAAACTGTTCATAGACTAAGGCATGGGAGGATTATAGCCCAAAGGTTAATAATCAGTACAGAGGAAAAGCTTATTGTAGTAAAATACAATAGAAAGAAATGGAATAATTAGTTGAGCATAGGTAAAGGTGAGGGGAAAGGATGGGCTTTAAAGCAGTAAGAGTAAGAAATATGACAAGCAATAAGAACTGAAGAAAAAGAAAAGAAGTGAAGTGAGAATCAAAGGACTCAGCTACATACAGGATTCCATTTAAATAAATTTAGATTCCATTTTTCAGAGGGTATAAAATATTGTTAAGTTCTGAGGCAGTTTTTCTCAAGATTACCTGCATATTACAGCTGCTTTAGTTTATTAGATGAGATCTCTCTGAGTGACTCTACTACATGTTGCAATATCATTCAAATAGAAATATCTCAGGGTGTAGTCCAGGCATCAATATTTTTAAAAGTTTCTCAGGTGAACTTCTAATAAATACTCAGATAGGATTAAAAACCATTGATTGAAAAGAACTGTAAAAGTCTAGGAATAACATCTTTGAAGTACAGACTGGATAGCTAACTATAGAAATTAAAATCTATATCTTATATATCCACATCTGTATCTCTAATACATAGCAATTGGCTTTTCAAAAAAAAAGAAAACTAGCAATGTGTGAAATGATACTTTAAGACAAGAGAGTGTGATATCCATTAGCATCAACCTGGAAGATTTCATTGATGGTTGACAAAATTGTCTTTTGTCAACATAAAATATACTCCCTGACCTAAAGAAAGAATCATACTCCCTCATGCTGGCAATTTCTCTCTAAACATAAGGTGTGCTCATAATCTGATTACACTGCCAGTTGCGAAAGATGCAGCTGCTGTTCTGTGGCAGTGCTCCTGTAAGCGTATTTCATGAACCATACATGTCAGAATCACCCTGTTCCTTTTTACAGTAATCAAGCATAATAGATATAAAGTCAGAAAACTAGTTTATAATTGAGAACTTGAAATAGGAACCTGGATAATACATTTTTATGACTGATCCATGCATATGCACAAGGATAGCTACCTTATAATAAGAAGAGAGTGGACTCAAATAATTATGTACTTATATCAGGCCAAGATAGTCTCATGTCTACACTGAAAATGATCTGATTATAATACTTAAAAATCTGTTATCTAAGGTCCTCTTTGCTGGACACTGCTCATTGTGTCTTTTATTTCTAATATTTTCCCTCTTTTGGACAACAGATTACTAACCAAGTGAAGTGAAAGTTGCTCAGTTGTGTCCGACTCTTTGCAAATCTATGGACTATATAGTCCATGGAATTCTCCAGGCCAGAATACTGGAGTGGGTAGCCTTTCCCTTCTCCAGGGGATCTTTCCAACCCAGGGATCAAACCCAGGTCTCCCGCATTGCAGGCAGATTCTTTACCAGCTGAGCCACAAGGGAAGCCCAAGAATACTGGAGTGGGTACCCTATCCCTTCTTCATCAGATCTTCCCAACCCAGGAATCGAACCAGGATCTCCTGCATTGCAGGTGGATTACCAAAGAGGAAACTAATAAATCATCTGTTGAGTTACTTAGGAATGGGAGGGTTATGGAAGGGTTAGTTGTGAATGGAGTAAAAAAAAAAAAAAAAAATTATGACCCTTAAACCGTAATTGCAAATCACAGTTCTGAATTATTTTACTCTGTTTTAAATTTTTTCTCTCAGTGGGAAATCTATTTTATTTCTAGACCCTTGGAGGATGTATTATAGCCACACCACTCTTTTTACAACACCCTGAACTACACCTTGAGATATTTTTATTTAAATAATATGGCAATACACAGTAGAGTCACCCAGAGAGATCTTATTTAATAAAACAAAGCAGCTGTAATATGCATGCCAGGAATAACATTAAAAATACTAATTAAAAACCTTCATTTTTTGGCATTTACATAAATTAAAAATTAGAAGCATGTAAACAGAAATAACAATCTATGTTCAAATAGAATTTCACAGGGAAATATATAAAATATGAATTTTAAAGGCAGAGCAAATGTGTTTTAAAAAGAGATACATAAGGGAAATTAACTTTTGTAGTCTGCAAATGCCAGAAGTAAGCTTTTGATCCTCCAGGGCAAACAATTTTGAGATACGGTTCCATCACATAATTGCTATCGTTTTCTTAGTTACACTTTCCAGTTCCCTGCGGGCTGTTTTTCTATATAAACTTACTTTTATTTCCAATTATGTTATTATAGAGATGAGAATCAGATCTAATTAAATACGAACATGACAGTAACTGTCATTCTTTTATCTCTACAAACCATAATTTTACTCCCTATGAAAGAATGCCCCAGTAAAGATAAATGTAGATCTCTAGGTCCATCAACTGACTAGAAATAAAGGCCAATATCCTTATTCCTCTCCATTCATTCAGATCTACTTGTTTACAGATTTTCCTTTCATTCATCCTCAAATAAACATTTATTATGCATCCATTAGTTTAGGCATCTACTATATGGATACAGAGTTTGTGGCTTTAGAAATAGACAAATTTCAGTTGTGCCCTCAAGAAAAATGGGTTAAAAAGACAGATTTCATCAATATGACAAGTGTAATTCCAAGATATAAATAAAATGTACTGTGGCTATTTTTAAACTTTTCCCCACTACCATATACACAGAAGAAGACATTCACATAACATGCATTTTCAGTGTTCAGTCTATACTGTTACCCTTTTCTATATCACTGAAGAAAGCATATCTTAACCCAATAAATACAGTAGAGATGGCATTGCATTATTTCTAACTTTTGTTAACAATTGGAATGAAAACTGACCTTTTCCAGTCCTGTGGCCACTGCTGAGTTTTCCAAATTTGCTGGCATATTGAGTGCAGCACTTTCACAGCATCATCTTTCAGGATTTGAAATATTTCCAATATGCCAGCAAATTTAGAAAACTCAGCAGTGGCCACAGGACTGGACAAGGTCAGTTTTCATTCCAATCCCAAAGAAAGGCAATGCCAAAGAATGCTCGAACTTCTGCACAACTGCACTCATCTCACATTCTAGTAAAGTAATGCTCAAAATTCTCTAAGCCAGACTTCAGCAATATGTGAACCATGAACTTCCTGATGTTCAAGCTGGTTTTAGAAAAGGCTGAGGAACCAGAGATCAAATTGCCAACATCTGCTGGATCATGGGAAAAGCAAGAAAGTTCCAGAAAAACATCTATTTCTGCTTTATTGACTATGCCAAAGCCTTTGACTGTGTGGATTACATTAAACTGTGGAAAATTCTGAAAGAGATGGGAATACCAGACCACCTGACCTGAGACCACCTGACCTGCCTCTTGAGAAATCTGTATGCAGGTCAGGAAGCAACAATTAGAACTGGACATGGAACAACAGACTGATTCCAAATAGGAAAAGGAGTACATCAAGGCTGTATATTGTCACCCTGCTTATTTAACTTCTATGCAGAGTACAACATGAGAAACGCTGGACTGGAAGAAACACAAGCTGGAATCAAGATTGCCAGGAGAAATATCAGTAACCTCAGATATGCAGATGACACCACCCTTATGGCAGAAAGTGAAGAGGAACTCAAAAGCCTCTTGATGAAAGTGAAAGTGGAGAGTGAAAAAGTTGGCTTAAAGCTCAACATTCAGAAAACAAAGATCATGGCATCCAGTTCTATTACTTCATGGGAAATAGATGGGGAAACAGCAGAAACAGTGTCAGATTTTATTTTGGGGGGGGAGGGGTCCAAAATCACTGCAAGTGGTGACTGCGGCCATGAAATTAAAAGACGCTTACTCCTTGGAAGGAAAGTTATGACCAACCTAGATAGCATATTCAAAAGCAGAGACATTACTTTGCCAACAAAGGTCCGTCTAGTCAAGGCTATGGTTTTTCCTGTGGTCGTGTATGGATGTGAGAGTTGGACTGTGAAGAAGGCTGAGCGCCGAAGAATTGATGCTTTTGAACTGTGGTGTTGGAGAAGACTCTAGAGAGTCCCTTGGACTGTAAGGAGATCCAACCAATCCATTGTTAAGGAGATCAGCCCTGGGATTTCTTTGGAAGGAATGATGCTAAAGCTGAAACTCCAGTACTTTGGCCACCTCATGTGAAGAGTTGACTCATTGGAAAAGACTCTGATGCTGGGAGGGATTGGGGGCAGGAGGAGAAGGGGACAACAGAGGATGAGATGGCTGGATGGCATCACTGACTCGATGGACATGAGTCTGAGTGAACTCCGGGAGATGGACAGGGAGGCCTGGTGTGCTGCGATTCGTGGGGTTGCAAAGAGTCGGACACAACTGAGTGACTGAACTGAACTGAACTGATGTTAACAATTAGTTCCTGGTAAACAATCTGTCTGCAATGAGGGAGACCTGCATTCGATCCCTGGGTTGGGAAGATCCCCTGGAGAAGAGAAAGGCTACCCACTCCAGTATTCTAGCTTAGTGAATTCCACAGACTGTATAGTCCATGTGGTTGCAAAGAGTTGGACACAACTGAGCGACTCTCACTTTAGATTATGCAAAATAGATAATAATTTATCCTTTGAATAAATATTTACTGCAAGTCTGGTATATCTGGTATGTGCTGGTGTCAGAGTGGCAAACAAGACAGATGGTTGCTAATGGGGTTTTTAGTTTGGAGTGGGGACAAGAAGAAAAGATAATTTTAGATGGCCATAGTGGCTCTAAAAGTAATTAGAAAAAAAAATAAAAGTAATTAGAGAAAGCAAGTTATAGAATAAGAACTGTGATGCGGGGTGTATGTGTACAGTAGTGTATATTGGAAGGCTATTGACACTAAGCTATTAGGAAAGCTTTCTCTGAGGAGGTGATATTTTGAGCTGGGTCCTGTATGATGAGAGTGAGTTAGCCTTATAAAAGATCAGATAAGAAGTGTGCTTGGTTGATAGGAAATAGTGTACAAAAGCCATGAGACATACAGTTAACTATTTCTTCCCAGACATTTCACACTAATGAAGACACGCTGTTGTAATCATAGCATATTGGCTGCAAACTGGTGTGTTTTTGGTGGGCTGCAAGAACAGGAACTATTAATGAAGAAAAAGTCAATTAGGATGCTTTGGGCTAAGAAAAAATAATAAACTCAAAATGGCTTCACTAAATATCTCACCACATGAGAAATATTGAGATAGCTCCTGTTAAGGTTGTTTATTTCAGAACTCATCAAAACCATCAAAAGCCCAGGTTCCTTCCTTCTTTCAACTAATATATTGGCTGTGGCTTTAAAACTAGTCCCTTCAAAGTGACAGGAGGGCTGTAGCAGCTCCATGCGTCACATCTGCACACAGCACAGCTCAAAGACAAGAATAATGTCTCTTCCTTTTATCCCTTTGTAAAAACAGAGAAAAAATTTTCAGAAACTGTTAATAGATATTCTTTCAAGTCTAATGACTAAGAATTATGTTATATGACTATTATTCCTAAACCAATAGTCAAAGGGAATGGAATTAACATGATTAGCTTAAGGTAATCAAGATTCACTCAGTTCATCTTGAAGTATGTTGCCCCCAAATGCCGAATTTAAATCTCAGTTTTGCTAGTTAACAAGGGATTAAAAAAAGAAAGAAATGTTATCAGGTAGTGACCAGATAGTGTTTTCCCCGAGAACTTAGCATAAGAGAGGCAGTATTATTTTGGTATTACATTATTGGGGTTTTCTTTGAAGACAAAATTTAACCTTTGTCTGTCTTGCCTCACTTCATCTTCTTTATTACATTATCCTGTTTAATTCCTTCCATTAAATTGATCCATTTCTGAAATTAACATTTTTGTTTACTTATTATTTGTATGTTTTCTATCTCATATCACTGTAAAAGGGTCTTGTTCTTCCTCACCACTATGTCCCAATGATTAAAAGAGTGCCTGCAATAAACATTTATTGATGAAAAAAATTACTAGGAATTATCTACAGAAAACTACTAAGGAATGCTTCTTCAGAAAGCAAAAAAGTCTAAAGAACAAAGAAAGTAATCAAGCTATAAATAGAAGGGAAAGACATCAAGGTAAAGGAAAAAATTGGACAAAATGGGAATGAGCAAGACACATTCAGGTAACTGGAAGTGATGGTTGAGTAGGACTGAAACATACATATATGAATAGAAGGCCAAGGATGAAGCTTGGAGGAAAGCATTCAGACCATGAAGACTTAGGTACATTGTTAAGGCATTTGGACTGCTTTTTTTTACTCCTCTGAAATATATAACACTAAAATACAAAGATACATAAATTCATTTATTAGCATTCTTTATATACTATACTATTATGTAATAAATTATATTCTATATAAACATATTATATGTCATATATTGTTACATAACATATATTGTATATAAATTTTAGTAATAATTTGGAGCCATTACAATACTCTAAAAAGTGTATAGAATCATGACCTTCCTGGCTTGAGAGCAATTTCAGATTATTAAGTCTGAGTCTCAGGTGTAGAGGAAGGTAGAGATCAGTAGTCTTTACATTACTGGGCAACTGAAACCTTTTGGGTTTTCTCTTTTTTTTTTTATTGATTACCTAAGTATTACATATGGAGCTTAAGATCCATGAAAACTAGAGTGAATCTTGCTCATCTGTATTTCTCAGTAGCCACCTAGATGATTCTGGTGTGAAATGGCAACCCACTCCAGTATTCTTGCCTGCAGAATCCCATGACCAAAGGAGCCTGGTGGGCTACAGTCCATGGAGTTTCAAAGAGTCGGACATGATTGAGCAACTAACACACACACACACACACACACACACACACACACACACACACAGTCACTTTGAGAAGTACTAGAGTTAACTATTCTCCAGAGTTCTAAAAATCTTCAAGGAAGAATATTACTACTTCTTTACAATTTATACACAGAATATTGAAAAAGAAATTTGAGATAACCTGCAATTCACTAAAATGTAGTAAGTACAGCTAATGATAAAAATGAGACAAATCAAGAATAAATATTTTGCCAGATTTCTGTGTTTTCAAATATACCATTTATTATAGAATCTTAATTTTTCTTGTTGTAGTGATTCCATTTTAGGTTCAAGTAATCAATGTCTAAGAGTATTGTCCAATAACATAGTTCTTTGTATTTACCACTAAGGGAAATATGGGCTTCCCTGGTAGCTCAGCTGGTAGACCTCAGTTGGATTCCTGTGTTGGAAAGATCCCCTGGAGAAAGGATAGGAATACCTCTGCAGTATTCATGGGCTTCCCTGGTGGCTAAAATGGTAAAGAATCCACCTGCAATTCAGGCGACATGGATTCAATCCCTGGGCTGGGAAGATCCCCTGGAGGAGGGCATGGCAACCCACTCCAGTGGTCTTGCCTGTAGAATCCCCATGGACAGAGGAGCCTGGCAGGCTACAGTCCATGGGTCACAAAGATTTAACCCATTTTCACAATAGTTTAAAATAATTTGAAGTTTTAAACTGCATGTTTAATCCTTGAAATTTCAGTATATTACTGTATTCACTTTATTATGTTCAACATAATTTAAAATATCAATCTATAAATAGGTCAAATTGTTATTTGTGTATCTAGTTAATTCTACTTTAAAGTGCATATAGGTACACTTTCATTGAAAAAGTAAACATAAATGTAAATCTTTTTAAGCTAAATTATGCCATAGGATAACCCTGAAATTCACTTTTATTTCTTAAGCAATTTCTTAACCAATGCATTGTAAAATACCAAAGGAAAGAATTGTTTCAAATATATCCTCATATGGGTAATTACCTGTATGACACTGTCCCCAGGATTCATATCTGTATAAACATAGACATCATAGGATATTTCAGGGAAGGTTGGAGTGTTATCATTTGCATCCATCACCCGAATATTGACAATAACTGGCTCACTTTCTTGAACACCATCAAATGCTGTTATCTTTGGGGGTAGAAAAATAAATTTAATAGAGAAGTCATGCAAACATAAGCAGTACAGAATTCACTCCTACAATTTGAAAAGTTTCTCATATTTTTTACAGTTTCAAAAGGATACTCAAATGTTTGCTGATAAAAGGAAGTAATAAAACTATAATAGTACATATAATCAAAGTGTTTTAATGTGTGAGGAAGCAATTGTGTAGGATTCTGCTTGATTTTTATATATTGAATTCCAATCACACTTTCAATAACCTGGTATATAAAATATTCTAGAGGCTTGAAATGGGCCAACATTGCTAATTCTTAGGAATTAACTATTTAACCTTTAAAAAATGAATAGGGAAATACTCTTACATATTTTGTATACAATGCAATAGTTGCTTTTACAGCAACATGCTTATATAATCAAGAAAGTATGTGCCCTAGACATGTAATATTATTTTCTAATATCTCACAAAAATCACAAATTTTAAAGGCCCCATTGGCATTCATTAAGAGTGACATCTTAACTATATTATTAACTTTTAAAGAAAGTCTCACAAAAAGTCAGTGCTCTAACAATACCATTGTGGTCCTGAATGACTTCTGAAATCTACTCTGTGTCTAAGTTTTAAGTGTAGATTTTAGGTCTTCTGGAAGCTCTGAGTCTGCTGTATAAGTTTGTCCAGAAAAAACAAACAAACAAAATTCTTACATAAATTCCGTTTCCTATATTTTTCTATCAGCTCATTTTTTTCCCTATATTTGAATAAAATCTAGCTAAACTCCCTAAACTAAACTCCCTTTTACCCTCTATTCAGCCGCCAATCTTTCTCTCTGTTTCTTTCTCTTTCTCCTCTAGGTTAATCTAACCTAAGAATCCTTGTTGTGGGGGCTGTCCTGTGCATTATGTCTCTCGGTATTGTCACTGTCTGCCCACCAGATGCCAGTAGCACCTTTTCAAAAGAGGAACCAAAAATGTCTCCAGAAATTGCAAAATGGTGCTGGGCAGGGTGGTGGGAGCAGGAATCTTCTCTAGTGAGAACCGCTGGCCTAACCCTAAGACAAACCTAAAAATGCAATAACAATAAATATATAAACAAATTTAGAAAATAATTTTTACTTTGTTGATTCTACTTTATAATACCTAAATTTAAGTCAATTGTGAGTGGATGGTGAAGAGTGAGACTCCCTTTTTTTTTTCATCTCAAAATTTATCTTTCTTCCATTGGAAGGAATAGTAATAAAACTATATAAATTGAGAAAAAAGAAATACTTTTGAGGAAAGAATTTATTTTTCATATTATTTATTATTAATTGAAAATACTGCATTTTTCTTTTCCAGTCATTGACCTTTTCAGTTTTAAACAAATATCTCTTTCTCTTGCATACATATACATTTATATGTGTGTGTATATATATATATATATGAAATCTCTTTACCGAAAAGGTGTAAGTTTGCTGTTCTTCCCTGTCCACCGGTTGAAGTAAGGTGAGGTAGCGAGTGATTCCAGTCTGTGTGACAGTAAAGACTGAAGTGTAATCATTCAAAAAAAGGTGAAGCTCTGGGTCTTTAGTCTTAAACAAAAAAAAGAAGCCATTATTTAAAATGTTAATAAACAATATAGTTATTAGTTCATTACCTGGAAATTCATTTTTCAAATTTATTACGAGTATAACTGATTAAGAATTTTCTAAAGAAAAGAGAGCTTCAACTAGAAATTTGTTCAAAGTTGAGTAAAAACTACCCAAAGATAATTACTCATTTGTGGAAAATACTTAAATAAGTACTGGTATAATCAATGTGAATAAAAGCAAAAAATAATAGGAGGAATAAGACATAAAACAGTCTAATTGAATATGTTCTTACTGATTATTTAATATCAATATTTTCCAGAACTTCACTGGACTTGAGAAATAAATACATTCAAGAAAAGGAAGCCGAAGCCCAGAATTTTAGCTGTAGAATTTTACAATTACTTCATTTGTAGAAATAAACTGCACACATGCATATTATTATTATGTTCTCATGTGTAATGTAAATTAGAAATAAAATTGGTTATGTATAATTCATTATAAATATTATGCTTGTTCTTTCT
Source organism: Bos javanicus (assembly GCF_032452875.1). NCBI lineage: Eukaryota > Metazoa > Chordata > Mammalia > Artiodactyla > Bovidae > Bos > Bos javanicus. The sequence continues at coordinate 5,277,321 of NC_083893.1, read as the reverse complement.
TATTTTAATGTAAATATTCTCCAGGGGGAAACATAATATTTATTTTGATTAAAATGTTTCTGATGATTAAATTCAAATATTTGAATTGGCACGTTTCTGATAAACAGGTTCAGTAAAAAATGATATATACATAAAATGAAAGTGATTGCAAAAGTTCAAAACACAGGTAATTAAGTAGGCATTAGAAATCCTTCTCAATCTTATTGCCACTCTGAAAGATAAGGTATTATCTGCAATTCAGAGAAAGAACAGCGACATAAAATGGGAAGGCTTGGATTGGTATCTGCATAGTGGAAAAGAAGGGAAAGTGCAGTGAACAAAAGGGGATTATTGAGAGAGTGTGGACTCTCAGGAAGGCTATAAAAAGTAAGAACATACAGGGAGGTAAGGTGTTTCATAAATTATGGCAACTTTAAAAATATTATGGTGTGAAAGGTGATTTAAAATCACAGGTTACTTTTCTATCAGATATCATCAAAGGCTGAGGGCAGAGTAGACAGTGCAGAATTGTTAAACATATTGTTGATTAAAAAAATTAGAAACTGCCATTTAAAAAAATTTCTATGTAGAAGTGAGAAAGTTAAAATGCACACTGCTATATTAAAAGGTGTGCATAACTTGACCCACAGACACTTTATACCTACCTAAAGTTTCAATATGTGTATATTTCAAATAACCTTGGAGTGGATAGTTTCATTTGAACCTGACAGGTTATGTATTTACAGCATCTCATTAGGAGATATTACTTAGCCATATCATGGCAGCTTTCTTGTCCACAATTTTGATATGAGGTCAGTGTGCTATATTTATCTTGGAATATTAAAAAATGCTATAGATAATAATTTTCCATTGATCCATTTATTATAAAATAATCAAAGTTGTTAAGAATTGGAAAAAATAAAGAGGCTTCACACTGACATTATATTCTAGTGGACACTTCAGCTGTTTTTATTTCAATGTCATAATCTCAGCAGCTCAACATGGATAGGAAGCATGGCTGGAGTATTTGGTTAAATCAAATATGCTATTTAATAAAAGGCAGCAAGGGAAAAACAACAAATAACACACAAGGGAATTACCATAAGGATAACAACTGATCTTTCAATAGAAACTCTTCAAGCCAGGAGGGAATGGCAAGACATACTTAAAATGATGAAAGAAAATAACCTACAGCCCAGATTATTGTACCTAGCAAGGATCTCATTCAAGTATGAAGGAGAAATCAAAAGCTTTTCAGACAAGCAAAAGCTGAGAGAATTCTGCACCACCAAACCAGCTCTCCAACAAATACTAAAGGATATTCTCTAGACAGGAAACACAAAAACGGTGTATAAACTCGAACCCAAAACAATAAAGTAAATGGCAACGGGATCATACTTATCAGTAATTACCTTAAACGTAAATGGGTTGAATGCCCCAACCAAAAGGCAAAGACTGGCTGAATGGATACAAAAACAAGACCCCTACATATGTTGTCTACAAGAGACCCACCTCAAAACAGGGGACACATACAGACTGAAAGTGAAGGGCTGGAAAAAGATTTTCCATACAAAAAGGCTAAATTATTTTAAAAGGTAAATTGTAAAATGCACATTAAACATACTTTAAACCACATTTTGGGGATTCTTATTATATTTTAGAGCCAATTGTAATAAATTCAATTATTATTTTTAAATGATCACAAATTTTAGTTAGCATGCATTTTCAGTTAAAAGAAAACTCAATAAATACAAGTAACTTCTCTTTTTTAGTGTTTACCTATCAAGGTAAAATCACTAGACGTTTAAATTCATATAGTTTTTTCTGTTCTCTGACTGTACCAACAATGATGCCTACAAGTATAGCTTCTTTAACTCATATATTTACACTATAAGTAATCTAAGTAGGGCAAGTTTTGCTACATGATTTGCTCACCAAATGTTTACTTCTTTTTCTTCATTCAAATCCATCAGTCATTCTCTATTTCCTTTATAACTAACCCTCTCTCACTGTCTCTTCTTCCTTTCAACTGTAACCTCTGTTAGTAAATCTGTTAGATATATTCATTCACATACTCAGCACATTTTAAGCATTTTCCATGTCAGGTGCTGTGATAATGCAATACTGTAATGAGTGCTGGGTTGTAAACTAGCGCATGCATGTGTGACTGTGGTATGATTGCGTCGCAAACCACACTATTTTGTGTATTTATGAAAGCAACAAGATTTTCACCATCAAGTGCTTCCCATTTGAAGGTGATATACACACCAGGACTTCATAAACAGGCTCTCATACTTAATAACAAGAAATACTAAAGAATTGTTGATAATTTAATTGTCTCTATTTCAAGTGCTTTTATAATAACTAGCTAGAATACCAAAATAACATTTCCCAGAACTGCAGACTATTTTATGTAAAAATATACATATAACATAATGCATAATGTTAACATTGTACATGGCATGTTACAGCTTATTCCAATCTGCCTTGCACAGTGAATTTTTGGTTAAAATATAACTTTTGAAGCTAATTAGTGTTCAAAATAGTAACCTTTTAAAATCTGTACATGTGTGAAGCATGCATAGATGCTATGGGTGAATGAGCATTTAGCTGGACAATCATCCAGTTGTCACTCAAAGTTTAACACCTTAGATTCGTTTGTAATGATAACACTAGTTTCAGGTATGGTGTACAATAACTGTAAATGGAAGAGAATACTCTGATAGGGACAGTGTATTTTATGTAGTCCTTGTCTCGATTAATTTATTTAAAGTAAATTTCAATGTTCTAGATCAAAATATACACAGAGGGCTGATTATTACAACAACTTTTTCCCAATAAACAGTAATATTATTTTCTCTAAAGTATACATTATGTAGATACCAAAAGCACAATATATTAGTTTGTTGATTTGTGTATGATTTTCTGGGAGGGCAAAATAAACTCTAATATTTATTCACAGCACAAATAAAATTAATGCAAAAGTAAGCAAAGGTAAACTAACACATAAATGTACAATTTAAAACTCCTACCACATAGAAGAAATATGTTCACATGTGACAGTCTATTGGATTTAAAACCAATTTTGGGTTTCCAATGAGACTCAAAATATGATACAACAAATTCATGCACACACAAGATAATATGCATCCTCATATATATGCACACACAACACAGAGATGTATATGTGCATATAAATAAATATATATGCATATATATAACTGCACACTTATGTGCATACATATAAATTATAAAGCATAGCAAGAAAATGACAAAAAAGTTAATCTCATCTGTCAACTTGAATTAGTTGACAGTAGTTTTCAGAAGTACCTTGTTTAAAAGGTTCAACCCTCATATTAGGATCTTTGAAAGAATATGATGAATTATTAATGGTTCATGAATTTAAAAAAATAATAATTACACAATCTTTGAGTTTACATGCAATTTGAATTCTACACAATTTCATACTACTATTACCAATAATATGTAAATAAGTTTAGATTGCATATATATGTTAATAATTTTTAATAAATGATAAGTAATTGTCTAGTTTTTTATTTTTTAGTAGAACAAAAAAGGACAAGGAAGTGAATCACAGCAATTAACAAAAAAACAAACACAAAATTAACAACTTGTACCTACAGGAACACCACCCGGCAGAACCTATATGCAAATTAAACATTAAATGAAAAACTGTAAATGTAAATGACCACAAATATATATATGACAAGTATAACTAGTAAAAAGCCAACAAACCTCCAAACAAACAAACAAAACCCATTTTCCAGTTCATTTAAACTAACAGCTTTTTTGAAGGTGTATTTTTTTCCCTAATATTTTGACACATCATAACATATGTATGATAGTATAACAATATTTATAAAGTATATATGCACATTTTACCATTGAAAGTATAATGTATTACATTTCAAGGATACCTTTATTTTGAAATAGTAGCACTATATAGGGATGAAAATTGATTTGGAATTATAAATGGATCACTGCTTTTCTGAAAGCTAAAGCATAACCTCTATTGATTATTATTCTGTTATTTTTTTTTAATATCTAGAATTCAATAAGCAATTTTAGTGGTTCTGCCAAAGAAAACCTGGTGGTTCCAGACATGCCTCTTTTGCAATACTTGCTGTATGTGTATTCTGGACTATTATAAAACTATAAGGTAAGAATAGTTAAAAAAAATCATAAATGTAATTCATATGTATATTACATACATACATATATTTTACACATATATGTGTATGTTGATATCTATATATCTATAAGAAGGAACGTTAGCACAAATATTGTTGTCTGCGTTTTTTACACTTTTCATGTGACTTGAGATTCCTTCAGAGAAGTCAATGGCACCCCACTCCAGTACTCTTGCCTGGAAAATCCCTTGGATGGAGACTGGTGGGCTGCAGTCCATGGGGTCGCTGAGTTGGAAACAACTAAGCGACTTCACTTTTCACTTTCATGCATCGGAGAAGGAAATGGCAACCCACTCCAGTGTTCTTGCCTGGAGAATCCCAGGGAGGGGGGAGCCTGGTGGGCTGCTGTCTATGGGATCGCACAGAGTCAGCAATGACTGAAGTGACTTAGCAGCAGCAGCAAGATTCCTTCTGACTCAACATCTACATGCTAATAACACTACAAATCACCAATCTCTGCTACTAGTTCCTAAAATTTTGTCTTATTTTCTACTGAATTGAACAGATAAAACAACGCAATTTTTGGACAAACAGATCTAAGTCTGTCTCCTTCTTGGCGTCTGCCCTGTGGCATAGCTGTGCTCAAGAAAACCAACTCCTGCAATGATCACTTCTCTTCATGCCTGATGCTTTATCTCCATTCTGTTTGGTAATACCTATATGAGGTGATGTGTCTTTGTTTTTATTCTTAAATCCTTTATCCCCATGCTGATTAAATTCACTAATATTGACATTCAAAAACTGCTAGAATTTATCATGTAGTAAAATTCTTGCCTGCAAACTAAAAGGGCCTTTAAGTTTTCTTTTGTTAATATAGATCTTAAAATAGCCTCACAATAAACGTATTTTACTTTTGAGAAACAAAGAACACTTGGCTTAAGGGAAAACTCTGATTCAGAAGCACGTAAATTCATCTTCAGACATATCAATGACTAATCTTTAATTTATATTGTGTACTGACAAATGGAAGGTATAAAGAATAATGGCTTAGTTACAAGAATGCTGGCTTCAACTTAATGTGATAAAGAGCTTTCTAGGAATTAGTCGTCTAACCATGGAATGGGCCATACTCTGAAACAGTTAATTCAACATCAGTACAATTGTTGATACATATACCAAGATATTATCATTCCTTTACTCATGCCTGGACTTACTAGTTCATTAAACAATTACTAGAACATACTAAGTTCTGGGAACAGTGTAAGATCTTTAGGATACAAAAGTTATTAAGATTTAGGATCTATCCTCAAGGGATTTAAATTTAATGATGGAAAAAGATACATACAACGATGTAAATAGAACTTCAGAGAAATTCACCAAAAAGAGACATGCAACTCAACAAAGAATCATAATCTAGAAAAGATTCTTAAGTGAGAGGATGTGTGCATGCTAAGTTGCTTCAGTCATGTCTGACTCTGGGGACATTATGGACTATAGCCCACCAGGCTTTTATCTGTCCATGGGATTCTCCAGGCAAGGATACTGGAGTGGGTTGCAATGCCCTCCTCCAGGGGATCTTCTCAACCTAGGGATCAAACCCACATCTCTTAAGTTTCCTGCACTGGCCGGCAGGGTCTTTACCACTAGTGCTACCTGGGAAGGCCCAAATGAGACGATGTCTGAGCTAAATTCCAAACACCGAGCATAAGTTATCCAAACTAAGTTGTGTAGTGGAAGATGAAAGATTTCAAAAAAGAAAAAGTAAGAAACAAAAGGTAATGAGATACACAGCAGTTTGGTGTAACTCAAGAAACTATAAGCAGTACTTCCCCGGTGGTCCAGTGGTTAAGAATCCGCCTGCTAATGCAGAGGACACAGGTTTGATCCTTAGTGCAGTAAGATCCCACATGTGAGGAGGTAACTAAACCAGCGTGCCACCATTACAGATCCCGCCCTTCAGCCTAAATTTCTGAGCCTGCGTGCTGCAAGTACTGAAGCCCACATGCCTAAGAGCCTGTGCCGCACAACAAGATAACCCACCTTAATGAGAAGTTCACAACTAAAGACTAGCCCTTGCTGGCTGCAACTAGAGAAAGCCCAGGGGCAACAAGTAAGACCCAGTGCAGCTACAAATAAATGAAAATTTTAAAAATAAATAAATGAAAGAAACTATAAATACTTGCTAAATGTAAATAGATGGAAGCAGGACGTTTTAGAAAATGTTCAGATTATCAAGTAACAGAAAGCCATGTACATGAGCTTGAAATTTCTTCTGCAAAGAATTTAATGCAGCAAAGTCATGAAAGCATACTACACAGAGGTCTAATGTAGTCAGATTTGAACTTTGAATAAATACCTGTAGTAGCTGAGTGAAAGATGGATTTGAGTAAGAATAAAAAAAAATAGAAGATGAGGAGGCAATTTTAATAAAAGACAAATAGGTTGTAAGAGTGGAGAGAAAAGAGAGTCAGGAAATATTCAGAAGACGAAACCGGAAGATTTTAAATATTTCTTAATTGTCTCAAAGTGAAATTGAAAGTTGCTCAGTCGTGTCTGACTCTGCATGGAATTCTCCAGGCCAGAATTGTAATTACAATTACAATTGTAATTGAAAGGGTAATTGTTCCCTTCTCCAGAGGATCTTCCCAACCTAGGGATTGAACCCAGGTCTCCTGCATTGCAGGCAGATTCTTTACCATCTGAACCACCTAGGAAGCCCAGGAATACTGAAGTGGGTAGCCTATCCCTTTTCCAGCAGATCTTCCCCACCCAGGAATCGAACCAGGGTCTCCTGCATTGCAGGCGGATTCTTTACCAGCTGAACTACCAGGGAAGCTCATAAGGTGATATATTTGCTGCTAAAAAGTAAATGAATTCACTCTAAAAGTAAAATCTTTTCATCTACTATTTTAGATGAAAAGAATTGTTTGCATTCATTTAGTATTTTGTCTCAAGTAAATAAAAACCAAAGACAGCTCCTACGTTTCAGGCTAGAGTGGCACAGTGAAGTGTAAAATCAATTCCTGAAGAAGGGACTTTAACAGAACATTTCACATAGTATAGGAAGTGGGATTAAACTATGTTTAATATTCTGTGGACTTAAGAGGATGGACTTAAATAATAAATATGGCCAGATAGACATTGTTTAAGTATTTGACATTTCTATGAAACATATTAGTTATGTTTCTCTTCATGTACATGGCTTCATCTCAGGGAAATTTTCTCTCCCTCTCCATCATCGCCAGCTCCAAGTGAAGGAGCTGGCCAAGGCAGTAGTGATTGCTATCTTTTTGGGTCATTGGTGTTTGAACAAAAGGCAGCAACTAGTGAATATAAGGCTATACAGCTATCACATGGAGGAACTACGAGTCAAGTCTAAGTTTATCCAGCTCCAAAGCACAGACTCGAAAGAACTACAATGTGCTGTCCCACCCCTTGGAAATGTCCGAGAGTATTTAGCAGGCTAACTGAATTGTAAGTCTCCAGATCAGAATTCCAAGTACTGTTTTCCAAAGGTTTCAGACCCAGGAGCTCTCTCTACCCTAACTCAGTAATAACTTGAAGTCCCACTGTCCTTTTCAAAGCCCCTTTAACTCAATTTTAACATTTGCAATTTTAAAGTGAATGACAATCCAGGAAAGAATGTGTGCAAGCAAGCACAGGGCTTAGTACCCAACCACTAAATAATATAAATGCATCAAGAAACTACAAGTACATAAATTTTGCTATTTAGGGAAAAACTAAAGCTACAATTTTTTCAGGATTTAACCTGTGTTCTTGTGTTCATGAAAGTGCGACTTAAGCTATTATGTTTCTAAACTGACTAGTCACTGCTTAAAATGATTATGCATTCAAAATAAAAAGAAAACAAGAAAAAAATAAATCCACACCAAAAGCTGTGGGACATCACCAAGCCTAATATATATATTAGCTTAGCCTGGATAACACTTCTTAAATTGGCTCTGTGAATTTTCTAGTGAATTTTCTCATGTCACTAAATGACATGAGACTCATGAAACACATTAAACCTTAGGAGATCCCTAAACCCTCTCTGAACTGGGATGTGAAACTGTGTATATATAAGCACTTTAACAGGAAGAGTTGAAAGCATTGACAGCTGTTAACATAGTCAGCCTACAGTCAGAATGTATAAAACTGAAAAGGCTATTGATTTTAATCAATAACTTTCTTTCCCAAAGACCTTGGCTCAAGGTCTAACTCCTCCATTTACTAACTCTGTGATCAGAGTAAAGGCAGTATTTAAAGTTGTTTTAATTTCCCCTTCTGCAATATGTAAAATTCACTATTATGTTTGCTGTGAGATTTAAGGGAATTAATGCAAAATAAAGCATTTATTATATTTTCTGGCAGGTATTGCCCTTTCACGAGGCAGAGGAACTAAAGAGCCTTTTCATGAGGGTGAAAGAAAAGAGTGAAAAATCTGGCTTAAAATTCAGTATTTAAAAAACTAAGGTCATGGCATCCAGTCACATCACTTCATGGCAAATAGAAGGGGGAAAGGTGTAAGAAGTGACAGATTTTCTCTTCTTCGGCTCTAAAATCACTGCAGATGGTGATGGCAGGCATGAAATTAGAAGACAGTTGTTCTTGGAAGGAAAGCTATGACAAACCTAGACTATCTATTAAAAAACAAAGACATCACTTTGCTGACAGATGTCCGTATAGTTAAAGCTATGGTCTTTCTAGTAGTCATGTACAGATGTGAGAGCTGAACCATAAAAAAGGCAGAGCACAGAAGAATTGATGCTTTTGAACTGTGATATTGGAAAAGAGTCAAGAGTCCCTTGGACTGCAAGAAGATCACATCAGTCAATCCTAAAGGAAGTCAACCCTGAATATTCACTGAAAGGGCTGATGCTGAAGCTCCAATACTTTGGCCACCTGATGAGAACAGCTGACACTGGAAAAGATCCTGATGCTGGGAACGATCAAAGGCAGAAGGAGAAGAGGGAGACAGAGGAGGAGATGATTGGATGACATCACTGGTTCAATGGACATGAACTTGGGCAAACTCCAGATGGTAAAAGATAGGGAGCCCTGGTGTGCTGCAGTTCATGGGGTTGGCAAAGAGTTGTACATGACTTAGCGCTGAACGACAACCACTGGCAGGTGTTAAGAACTCAGTGTGAGTCAGCTATTGTTAAAACAAAAAGTGAGGGAGATTGAGAAGGACAAGAAAGCTAGGATGAGAATAAAGAAAGCAGAGAAAGATACAAAGCGTAAAATAAAACATTTACTGAGAAATGGAATGCACGCAAGAGATGTCACAGACTTTGCTAAAGGTTACAGTTTTTTTTCCAGAAAGAGAAAAGAAATCTGGAAGTGCTCTTGTAATTTACTAAACTGTTGACAAAGCTCCATGTTATGAGATTTTAGGGACATTCTAGACCTATGCTGTCCAATTAACAACATGTGGCCATTCACATTTAAAATAATTCAAATTAAACAAAATGCTAAAATTACATTTCAGTCTAGTTACATTTCCAGAGCTCCATAGCAACACAGGGTTAGTGGCTACTGTGGTGGGCAGCATAGCTCCAGAATATTTCCACCATCACAAAGTTTTATTAGATGGTATTGATGGGAGAATTTGCTAAGTTGGAATTTTTTAAGTTGCAAGTGACAGAAACGTATGTTAAAAAAAAAAAAAAAGATATGTTGGGTAATAATGGGGTAGGTTAGAGGATAAAAGGAAAATCTTTAAGTATTAATATAAATCTGGGGATGTTGTAACCTAAAAAATGGGGACTCAGGAAGGACTCCTCTCTGTGTGTCTCTGTCAGACTTCGTTCTCTCCCATTGACAATGAGCTTTCTCCATGATGTCAGCAAACCGGGCTACAGAGAGTTCAGATTCATTTCCACTTTAATACATGATGCCACAGTCTTCCAATTCCCTTTTTTTTTTTTTCCTTTCAACCCCTGGTTGGACTCAGATTGGACTGGTAAAGATTTTCTGTCCATTCTTTGTAGCAGTCACTGTAGCTAAGGAGGTTAAAATACTCTGATCTGTTCAGTTTGGACAATTTCCCACTGCTTTATCAAGTGTCAGTACCAGAAAAACAGAGGACAATGATGCATGGAATGGAAGAGTGTTAGCATCACAACAGTCACTGGCAGAAGTGTGAGGGGGTCAGCTGCCCCAAAATGCGTTTTCTTTAGTAATATAAATCTCAGAAAAGTCTTCCAAATTGCATCCTAGAGCTGCTTCCATGACTTTTTATTCTTATTGTATAATGCCATTATTTTTTCCTTGCAGTAATAATGTAGTTTTCAACACATGTTAATTGGAAAGATTGTTCTGGTACTTTGGCAAACTGCAAGTGAAACACTAATTTCCTTCTTTCTACTGAATATCTGTAAACTGAAAAAGAACAGTTTCTGAGTCAAACAGTATTTTCTTTTATCATAACCTTGATAGGGAATTGAATTACAACACTAAGATTTTCATTTATGCTGACTTTTTTCTCTATTCTATAACTCATCCAATTATATCTTTATTCTACCTCCTACTGGCATACATATACCAAGAGACGTGTTAACAAAATAAGAGCAAAAATCATATTTAACTTACATCTTCTATATCCTTGTCCAGAGCTACAATTCTTAGAGGGGTGGTCAAATTCAGACTGTCAGAAATAGTTGCTCCCACTGGAGCAGATTCCAGAATATAGCCTTGATAACTAGGCATTGTGAAATATGGGCTCTGATTGTTTTCATCCAGTATCTCAATATGTAGACTGGCAAAAGCGGGAAGAGGATGACCATTGTCCTGTTCAGCCTAAAACAAAGTAAAAAAAAAAAAAAGATTAAAACATTGTATGTTATGGAATCCTTTTAGAGTGCCATTTTTCATACTATATATAAGGATTATCTTTTCAACTGGTATCATTACAGAAAAAACCACTTTAAAGTTAAAGAACCATTGGAGAACGTGAGGAAATGGAAGTCCAGAGAGGCTTCATCAGTTTTTGCCTTCCTGTCCCCCAATCCAGTGTATATTTCAAAAAAATAAAAAATAAATTACTGCAATGAACTTTCATTATCTGTCATTGCGCATTACTAGGGGAAATAATAGTGCTTAAATAGTTAGAAGATCCAACCAGTCCATCCTAAAGGAGATGAGTCCTGGGTGTTCTTTGGAAGGACTGATGTTGAAGCTGAAACTCCAATACTTTGGCCACCTCATGCAAAGAGTTGACTCATTGGAAAATACTCTGATTCTGGGAGGGATTGGGGGCAGGAGGAGAAGGGGACGACAGAGGATGAGATGGCTGGATGGCATCACTGACTCGATGAACCTGAGTCTCAGTGAACTCCAGGAGTTGGTGATGGACAGGGAGGCCTGGCGTGCTGCGATTCATGGGGTCGCAAAGAGAACTGAATTGAACTGAAATAGTTAGAAAACCACAAAGTGAACACATTTGACTGAATTGCTGATAAAATATTTAAGTAAAAGACAGAGAAAAAGATTCATAACTCAGAAAACCTGTTGTTTTTATTTTTGTCTTTTTCATGTCTTATCCCTCACTAATAATTAAATCCTCAAATAATTCAAAATTCTACATAAATTTAACAGATTAAGTCTACATTTGTTGCCCATGGAAAGTCTTCAAAAAACCCTTATGAAGGATAGAGACAATTTAAATAAAATATTTATTTTTAGTAGCAATAGAAATTTAAATATTAGTTAACCATAAATATGGAGAAGGCAATGGCACCCCACTCCAGTACTCTTGCCTGGAAAATCCCATGGACGGAGGAGCCTGGTGGGCTGCAGTCCATGGAGTCGTGAAGAGTCAGACACGACTGAGCAACTTCACTTTCACTTTTCACTTTCATGCATTGGAGAAGGAAATGGCAACCCACTCCAGTGTTCTTGCCTGGAGAATCCCAGGGACGGGGGAGCCTGGTGGTGCTGGGCTCCGCCTATGGGGTCGCACAGAGTTGGACACGACTGAAGTGACTTAGCAGAAGCAGCAGCAACCATAAATATATTATTCAGGTAAAATAAATGTTCCTGCATTCGGAACTTTTTTTTTTTTTTTTTACTTTTTCAGCTATTAAGAAATTGATGACAATTTGTTTCCAATAAATTTTACTATGTAATCGCCACACATGTTATAAATGGGTGAACACCAACCTTTAACATCAGCTCTCAACATCCTATTTTTTTTTGGTTTGCTTTTAACCATCTTACTATATGTCTATCCAGATATTTTATAAGGGAAGATTTTATCACAACTGACTTCTATAAAATCTTCTCCAAACTTTAGAAGTAATCACTGACATAATTTAGTGGCATACATATACCAAGAGATGTGTTAGATATATATTTCAAAATAGATTCAAATTCTGTTATAATTTTTATTGATATGTTTCCCCCATTTTTGCAGTAGTTGTATTTTGAAACCATCTAAGAGTTAAAGTTAAATCTTTTCTTTTAAATCCTATAGTGCTTTCCTCTGTAATACAGTGGCATTTGGCCATGAAAGTTTATAAGCAGTTTGATACATATCTCTGTTTTATATCAGGCCTCTTTTTGTCTTTGTTCAGTCGCTCAGTCATGTCCTCTTTGCAACTCCATGGACTTCCACATGCCAGGCTTCCCTGTCCTCACCATCTCCCTTATCTTCACCGTTGAGCCTCTAGAAGATAATTTTCTCTTTTTCCTCTTGTAATTTACCAGTTTTATTCATTGGAGGGCAGGTGACAGATCACAGAGATGTTTGGTACTATCAGTGAGTTTGCACCAGGAAAAATCATTTCACATTATTATTAATATTAGATATTTAAATACATTTATGCTAATTATAACAATGAAATTATGATAATTAATAAACCCATTGTTAATCTTATATAAAGAATAGATTTAGAAGAAAAAATACTTTGTTTTTTACCATTTTCATAACTATTTCAATATATTAGATTTCCTTTATAATGTTATGCAATTTATTTTCTGGATTTAAATTTTCATCTGAGAGCAAATTGCCAGAATGCTTCTGGGCATAAAGTGTTTATGAGCCCCTGCTCTGCATTAAAGACAATAGTACTGGAAATAATGTGTAACCTTTTATATAACATTGTATTCTTCTCTCAGAACCATATGTGTTCCTGACACCACCAGCCTAGATAAGTTCTTTCTGTATCCAGCTGTTGTGATTAATTTGTGCTGAGACTTGGATGTTCTAGAAATTCCCCCTGTGACTCAGAGCAGGCTTTCTGGACACAGCTGACCAGGGTAAAAGGTACAGTCCCTGGCTAGAAAATATCACCTTTCACTGTAGGAGACTAATTGATCCATATGGGGTTCCAACCCAATGACCTTTATCTGATTGAAGCAGAACAGTTCATACACACAAGCCATTTTGAACAAGAGGTTTTCTCTCTCCTTTATTTTGTTTCTAATTGTTCTGAAAGTCATTATGTTATATCCTGGACACACTAGTAATGCTATGAAAAGCAACAAATTTATAATTTGCCCCCTTTCTCTAATACACATACACAATTTATGGATGGTGAGGGGAAAACAAAAAGCAAACTATATAATAATGAAAGATTTTATTTTACATTCAACTCATATGCTGCTAATTTTTACTGCCAGCTGTGAAGGCAGGAAAACATGTATTATTTGCATAATGGAAACAAAATGATCCAACAAAAAGAGGAAAAAAACTAAATTAGATCTATGGGGACAATTGATTTCCCCATATCTTTAAAAATAATGTGTAAAGGCACTTTCTGTTATTTCTCTAAGTTTAGTTTGCTGTTAATATGACTACTATTTTTGGATTGCTACTATATATTTTGCCCTCTTTGGGGTATTTCAGATGTGCCAACTAGGGTTTCTGTCTCCAAAGTCCACATTCTTAATCTCTATGTTATTTTGGCCCTCTAAATGTGAAAATATATACTTTCATGTTGATGAAAAAACAAAAAGGTTAGTTTTATGTTAAAGGCCACACCACATCTAAGTCCTATACAGAGTAGGGCCCAGACTCAGGTCTCCTCATTTATGAGACGCTATAAAAGATACTTACTCTTTGGAAGGAAAGTTATGACCAACCTAGATAGCATATTCAGAAGCAGAGACATTACTTTGCCAACAAAGGTCCATCTAGTCAAGGCTATGGTTTTTCCAGTGGTCATGTATGGATGTGAGAGTTGGACTGTGAAGAAAGCTGAGTGCCAAAGAATTGATGCTTTTGAACTGTGGTGTTGGAGAAGACTCTTGAGAGTCCCTTGGACTGCAAGAAGATCCAACCAGTCTATTCTAAAGAAGATCAGTCCTGGGTGTTCTTTGGAAGGAATGATGCTAAAGCTGAAACTCCAGTACTTTGGCCACCTCATGCGAAGAGTTGTCTCATTGGAAAAGACTCTGACGCTGGGAGGGATTGGGGGCAGGAGGAGAAGGGGACGACAGAGGATGAGATGGCTCACCGACTTGATGGACATGAGTTTGAGTGAACTCCGGGAGTTGGTGATGGACAGGGAGGCCTGGTGTGCTCAATTCATGGGGTTGCAAAGAGTCGGACACGACTGAGTGACTGAACTGAATTGAACTGAAGTGATGTAGGAACATTCACCACATGATTATCTTAATTTAGAGAATGTAAATGAATATCCAAATGTAAGATTAATGGAAGGAGAGAAAATTAATAGATACTCCAGAGAGAATTACAGTTAAATTATGTCACTTAATTTAATATTATTATGCTTTTCTGTTTAAAGGGCTCATGCATGAAATCTTTCATCCAATCATCTCTTCTTCTATGTAATAAAAATAGGAATTCTCAAAAGTCTGACATAGTCTGCTCCTCTGTAGTTGCTAAGTGAATGAGATGAGAAGCATGAAAAAGCAGGTCACGGTATTATTTATAAAATCACCTAATCCCATAAGATAACCTTATTTATATCTACAAAGCCTATCATTACAAGTTAAACATTATATTTAAAAGCTAGGTTTTACTTGGCAAATTTCTGGGCATGAGTCCCATTTTCAGTAATGAAACCAAAGTAAAACTAAAGCCAAAACAGAAGTATACAAAATACATTATTTAGTTACTTTGAAGAGCAAACCATTAAGAGACACAAACTACCTAATTTTCATTATCAAAACAAGCAAACATTGATAGCCTCGTAGCTGCCTGAACCAGAGGACTGAGAATGCAGAATAGCTATTTTCCTGCTGGTTGGTGGCAAGCAAGGTAAGATTCCACGATCTCTAGTATGCATGCGAGCTAAGTTGCTTGGGTTGTGACTGACTCTGAAACCCTATGGACTGTAGTGTGCCAGGCTCCTCTGTTTGTAGGGTTTTCCAGGTAAGAATACTGGAGTAGGTTGCCATGACCTCCTCCAGGGGATCTTCCTGACCCAGGAGTTGAACCCATATCTCTTACGTCTCCTCATTGGCAGGTGGACTCTATACCACTAGCACCACCTGAGAAGCCCTCAGATCAAAGATTATATTAATATTGCCAACTAATTAGTAGTTACAAATAAGTGTATACTGTTACTTCTTGGCCTTTCTTATACAATTATATTGCTTTAAAACCTAAGAAATTACTTTTATTTAGAGTTCAATACTCTAAAAATTACAGAATTAAAATATAGAATAGTGTAGTACATAAAAAAATCCTGTTTATAACAATTATTAAAAATATTTGAGTACTTAAAAAACCATGAAATATTTTATCAGATAAAATACAACGTGTTGTTCTGTATATTATGTGACTGATTTGTTTGTAATGTCACAAATATAGTAAAGGAGTGCATTCCTGTTTGGAAATAAATACATTTCCTATTTGACAAAAAAGAAAAGATATCTTTACCAGGAAGACTGTGAATAACACAGTCCCAGAGGGGTTTATAATATGACAAGAAAATCATATTCACATATTTTCCATCTTTAGAAAATAATTTTAAAGTGAAATATATTTTATCTTCATTTCATGTGAGAATTTGCCCACTGTGTTTATAATTTATCACAATGAAAACATGAATTCTTGGAGCTTCTGTATAATTTTCAGTAATAAAAAATCTTTTTCTTTGTTTAGATTTTGAGATATAAACTGACACTGGAATGACTAAAGCAGTTTTGAATGATTTAAAGAAGAAAACCCAGTTGCTCTTGGGAAGATCACAGATTCAGAAAACTCCCACTAAGCACAAATATATCAGACTATTTGGCTGATAGTTGAACATGAGAATCATCTTGGCCATAAATACCAAGGCCAGGCATTGACAAAATATGATCATCATTGTGTAGTAATGTTTTTCTGGAGTGCTTCTAACTCACGCTGTCTTCCCCTTATTTTGCCCTGCATTCCACTTCCTGTTCAGTGAAAGTCTAGGCTGGATTCTGATTTTACTCCCACAGACTATTCTCTCCACTAGGAGATACCTCTCCTAAGGTGTTTCTGTGAAGTGCTTGACTGGAATAGACCATCTGGAATATCTGAATTTTAAAAAATCATCAATATCAAAAAATCTATATCTATGTGGGTTCTTTATCAGAATCTAGAAAATAATGTGTGAGAGTTTCTTCTATGTACTAGTCCATTCTTTAGGGGAAAAAACAAAGACAAAAAAAAAAAAAAAACTAGTGAGAAAAATTGTTTAGTTTTCAAGTTTTTAGATATAACTTTTTAGTTTCATTTTCTATACAGCAACCAAAAACTATGAAGAAAGGTTACTTGTGGACTACCATGTAGGAGGGTTAAGGTAGTCTCTGTGTGTGAAGGGCTGTGTCGTGGGGAGATATGGCAAGGACTTCTCAGAGAGAGGCTTTCATGTGAACATTTTTACAATATTTAGTCTTGCTGTTGTACTCAGTGACCTTTGCAGACAAGAGGGCCTTGCCAAATTCAAGGGACTGTGACGAGAATGGATAAATTGCTTTTCTTTTTCCAAACAGTTGCAGGTCACCTTCTGAAGAAGGAAAAAGGCCAAATAAAATCTAACCTCTGTGTGTCTTTTGTCAGATTGCACATTTGGACAGCCACTATCTTCAAATGCAATATTCTGTTTCTGTTCTAACTAACCCAGCTGGATGAATAACAACATGAGAAAGAGGGCGTCGTATATTCTTTCCTTGTATTGATTTTCATAACTGATACAATAGTTAATTGATTTAGCTTAGTACTTAGAATTTTTAGAAATATGAACAATCAGTAGTAAATAAAAGGATACAGTGTTCTTTATTAGGAAACAAAAATAATGTGTTATGTGATAATCTACTAGATTGAAAAAAGTAGAACATAAAATGTAAAGATCAATATCTGGCAAATGTATTAAATATGTCAGTGGATTTCTGAAAGTGTATTATTCCTAGAGACATCCATGGAAGGGTGGTTATTTTACTACTGATAAGAACTAATACCTGAAATTTCTGTGGGATAAGTTTCCTAAAATGTATCTAGGACTTTCACTCTTAATGTCCTTAAACTTCCTTACCTTATAGATTTTGCTATTGGGCAGAGAAAGCAAGTTTACTTTTCACTTAACTGCTAAACTAAGATGTAGGATATGTGTGTATTTTATTCATTCAACATAAATCTGTAAGAATAGGGAGTGGCATATATAGCTAGAATATTTTCAGAATTGTGAAAGTATGTTATTCATAGAATTTGTCTTTGTTCCTATGGCTAGACAACATCAGCTCTGTTTTTTTTTTTTTTCCTTATCATAATCCTGGCTCATTGAATATCCTTATTCAATCTTTCCCAAAGAGAGCATCGAAGGTTTTATTCTCTCCTCTTAATTTCTCTCTCTCTTTTGATAAACTGACAATACATACACCATAGCAGAAAGATAGCAACTTATACTTCACAATCTCTATAACAGATTTAATGAATGTTGATAGGTCTCTCATGTTCATGGGAGATGTCATCCTTTTTATTTTGCGAAGTGATGACTAATGATCTGTGACTTCCCTTCTGCCTCTAATACCTGATCTTTAAAATCAACGCAGTTTTTCTGTTGGAAATTCATGTAGTAGGCAACATTTTGATTGGCTTGAAGGCAACATGGAGCAGCCTGGTCTAATTTTTACTTTAGCAATACCTATTGGCAATATGGGGAGATAGGCGGGATGCATGAAGAAGAGACTAAAACCTTAGCGATCACGTGTGTGAGACTATGGGCCATGAGGATGAAATGTAGAGAACTGCAGCGGGCAGGGAAAGTTGGGGAGACATTTAAGAGAAATTCTGGATAGGATTTGAAAAGTGACTGGATAGGTCCATATAGGATCTGGTGTTTCAGAAGTACTGGGAACTCCTAGCTTGGGTGACAGGTTGATTGTCATATTATTAATCGAAAGAGAGAAGATGAGGTTTCAAAAGGTTAGACAGTTTACTACATTCTTAATTTGATTCAACTACAAAACACTCAGGGCATTTGGCCAGCCAGTAATTAGACATACGGATGTAGAAGTCAGAAGGGAAATACGTCTAAAAGCATCATTTTCATACTTGTGACTTCCTTGAGGCAGTGCTTTCAGACATTTCTGTCTCCTCAACACCAAGCAAAATGTCAGGCCCCTACTGCGCACTCAGAAAGGATTTAGCAAACTGAAAAACTAGCAAATGCCATGTGACTTACAGACAGTGAATGCTAGTTTCCCATTGAACTCCTGCGAAGTAAAGTATAATCGATATCATTATTAAAATAGAGGCCAAATATTTTCTAGAGTTGTACTATTAGACAGTCATGAGCAGGATCAAGAGTTATAGCAGCTGTTCTTTTAGGCCTCAGTCATCTCTTGCATGCTATTTCCCTTGACTCTCAAATTACTAAAGCAATGTAACTCACCAGGAGAACTGGCACATTAACTCCACTATTAAGCTTTTCAGTTTCAATTCTGTGGCTCATTTTCTGTGTAATACATATACATATATGTATAGATAAAATGTATATATCTGTGTTTTATATATATATATGTATAATATTTTTAGAAGGAGGATTGTTTGCTTATTTAAGTACAGTAATAAATAGCTTTTAAATGTTAGTCGTTCAGTCAGGTCTGACTCTGCAAACCCATGGAGTGTAGCCTGCCAGACTCCTCTGTGCATGGGATTCTCCAGGCAAGAATATTAGAGCCCTTTTCTAGGGGATCTTCCCAACCCAGGGATCAAACCCAAGTATCCCACATTTCAAGCAGATTCTTTACCATCTGAGCCACCAAACTGTCTTAATACAGATATAGCTCCCCCCACCACCAGGGATTTAATTTATTGGAGAAGTCCACTGAATTTCTATTCTGGACAGACACAGGATAAAATCTGTCAAATACATACACTTTCAAATGTATGTATTTAAATGCAATGAAGATGCAGTACCATGTCCAGCAGCCTGAAAGTATGTATGTGCCAGGGAGAAAACCAGTATAAGAAATATTTATTGAGCACTTTATATGCTGTGCATGGATAGGGGTATGGCCTTGGGCCGCAATGTTGAAGAAATACATTGTTTAATACAATGTGCACTCCCTCCTATAAAGGTCAAGAGAAAATAAACAGGCAAATCCTGTATAGACTGATCAAAGCTACCACAGGGAGGCACTTCCAGTCACAGGCCATGCCTTTCTAGAGGCACTGACGGTCTTCTTAGCATCTGAAGCATCAGTGAGTTATCAATGTGAATTAGACTGCTGATTTTTAAAGAGAAAGAGAAATGACTAAGGAAGAAAAGCAAATTCCTGGAAGTTAGAAAGAACATGATGAATTTAGGACAGTGCAAGTGGCTTAGTATGGTTGGCATAGAAAGTATACACGGTGACTGATGAGAGCTTAGTGTTAACTATGTCCATTATGTGGAGAGGAAGGAAGTTAAAGGTCAGCCTGCTATGCAGTATAAGTTGGTCAATGAACAACAATTTGAAAATCAGAAGGGCCATGATACAATGATATTTGTGATAGCATCATGACCCTTGTTATTAGTTGTTAATTAAAGAGATTTAAATTAAAAAAATATGTTTGAACAACTGAGAGACAGTGAAGTATTACTAATTTATTCATTTGATCCTCAGATGCCCAGAGTATAAATATATGAAGTATAAAAATATAAATATATTTAATATTTTTTTAAACTGCACTTATAATAATGAAAGTGAATCCTCTGAATTTTACTAAGACATTCCATGCAAGAATTAATTCATTTTCATCTAGAATCTAAAATGTGCTTTCATGTTTCTATTGCATAGTTGTTTTTTTGCTGTATAACAAAGGTGATCACATAACCTTTCATCCAAACTGGGACACTTTTGAAGATGAAAGAAGTGTTATGAATAATTATACAAGAACAATAGTCATAAATATGAACTGTCCTGGGCAAACCCAGGACTGGCGATGATTCTTGTTCAAAATGTGTATTTCATTTTAAAGTATACTTAAATTATTGGAGTTATGTAAAATTTGAAATGGGATGTTCGTTTTGAAAAGAAACGTCTTTGTCTCTTTGAATTAGATGGGTTTTAATCTTTTAATATTCTATACTTGGTGAACTATCCATCTTTTCTTTCTAGTTTCACCTTTCATTGTTATTTTCCACTATACTGAATAAATCACTGGCAGAAATAGATAAAATGAAGATGACGAATCTCTTCTTTGTGACACTTACTGGCTGTTAAATGTGCATACAGCTTTTTAAAGTAGAATTCTTCTTCAAAGTCTAGAAGAGGATACTTCATTTTATTTTTCTTTAGCCTCAAAAACAGAAACTGGGGTCAAGTCCAATAAAAAAAATTATGGCCAATGGAAAATGAAGCGTTATTAAAATAAGAAAACGGGAAGAAATTGAAAGACTTACTACAGAGGAGAACTACCAAATTGTAGCATTTCAACGGATGCTTATACAAAGACACAATACTCAGCTATTATTCAAGCAGGTGGCATATTATTATTCTTACAGATTGATACCTTTGCTTATTATCCCCTTGGATGCACACAGAACAATAATTTGAATCTAATAATGTCTGTAGAAATTTCCATTAATAATATAAATTGTTATTAAAACATAAAAAAAATTATCTGTGGTCTGTTCCAATTGATTTTGTTTCTATAATTGATGGACTGAGTTTCACTATACCTGGGTACACCAGGACAACTGACTTTGATAATAAAGAAAAATAATTGATTTCAGGTTTCAAACGAGGCAGTTTGGAAACAGTGCTTTGTCGTTTCTTAACTCCCACAGAGTACAGCACCACAGGGCTCCAGGTAGATCCAGAGGAGACAATGGATACACATTTTGTAGTTTTATATAGTCCAATGATAATTAAAATTGTGCAAGGTGAATCTCATCCATCACTATTTCAAACAAACGGTAAAAGAAGTCTTTCTTTGTTGAATGACTCCCAAACTCCTCCTGAATGAGATCTAAGGAAATTGCAGTTGCACACAAGGTTTTCTCCCTGCTCCTGCTCTGTACCTCACTTCCCTGTTAACTACTTGTAGCCTGGTATGTCATGCCTCCAAGATTTCACTTCTGTTCTTCCTTATGTTCAAACACATTTCCCGGTTTTATTCATTAGCCAAATCTGTCCAATACAGCAAAATTTAGCTTGGGGTAATCTCCAGAAAATCTTCCCTGAGTCCCCAGATTAATTTAAATGCCCTTAATCTGTGCTTTGTTAGTGAGTTTTACATTTCCTTCCTGTTAGCAGTTGATGTATTTGATTTATCAGCTTATATTATATGATTTCTCCTCCTTCTAGATCAACGTTCTTCACGGACAAAGAAACACTAAACAAATACAGAATCTAGAGTGTGTAATATAATTGGGCCAACAAAATATGTCCTAATTTGAGCTAAAATCAAATGTATCTCTGTATTACTGTTTGCAGTTGCTCTGACAGATAATTAAACCCAGACAGCCATTTCTAAGCAGCTGCATCTTCGTGAAGTAAAATAAGTATGGCTTTAGCTTAGATAAACTTAAATTTGAATTTCAATCCTGCTGCTTATTAATGATGTAATTCTGATTCAGTCACTTGCTATCTGAACTTTAGTTTTCATACTTGTACCAATAAGCAAAGTACTAAGATTGTGACTACAACTCAATGAAAAATATACATAAAACATATATGACATACGTGCTCAGTAAGCTTCCTTCCCTTACTTTCTTTTAACACTTTAAAAACATTTTTAATGTCACAGGGCTGCATATCTATTTTTTGTATGCATAGCCATGAAAAAGTCGGACAACACACACTAGATTTACTGCATATCCTTCCTTATATTTGTTCTTTTACTTAGAATGCTCTTCTCCCAGGCCCTCTCTCTACTTGGTAAATTCATATTCTTCCTTTGTTAGGCAGCTCAAGTCTTACCTTCTCAGTAAAGTCTTTAAGAACTAACTAACACATCATATGGGTTTCCACAGTACCTTTTTAATGATTTTATTGCAATATAGTAGATATTAAACCAAAACTGTAAGCCAAATAAATTCTCTTAGCTTTGAAAATTTTTGTGGTCTAGGATCCTCTTTCAGATTCAAAAAATAATGAGACATATATTAAAATAATTTCTGGACAAAGAAGACAAAGCATAACACATTGTCGCTCAGTTGTGTCCGACTCTTTGCCACCACATAGACTGTATTTTACCAAGCTCCTCTGTTCATGGAATTCTCCAGGCAAGACTACTGGAGTGGGTTGCCATTCCCTTCTCTAGGGGATCTTCCCAACCCAGGGATTGAACCCGGGTCTCCTGCATTGCAGCCTGATTCTTTACCATCTGAGTTGCCAGGGAAGCCCCCATTAAAAAAAAAAAAATATGTATATATAAATCCAGGTACTTTTAAAATATATTTATTGGTTAAGAATTTGTGGTTAAAAGCTAAATCCACTTGGTGAAACAAACAGACAAAAACCAAAAATCAAAACCTAAACTAAATGTTAGAAGATGTGATAAATTATAGTATGTAAATCATATACCTTTGATTAGGGTATTTATTACATATAAAAATATTCAGTATTTGAATAGCAGTTTAATATATAAAGTTATGTTAAAGAAAAAAAGCAGCACCATGTATTCTAACTGTTGCACTTCACCATTTTAAAGAAAAATTGGCTAATTGCAGTTCAAATTAATTTTCATTTTTATAGTATAAAAGCCCCTACAGTAGTTGCTACAGAATTTGTTGATAAACACAAAAACATTAGAACATTAGTTATATTTATAAACACAAGAACATTAAGCAATTCGGTAAATTTACCTTAATAACCAAATCAAACTTCTGGTGAAAGTCTCTATTTACTGGCTCCAGGAGACTAAGTTCTGCAGTCCTAGGATGCATATGAAAAAATCGTGGGTAATCCTCAGGAGTCCCTGAAAGACATTGACATTTCAGCACACAATAGAGAACAATAAGTAATATGTGTGTCTGCTTTATCTATCTCTTTTCATTAACTGAGGAACAAATTCACAAATTCATTAGTAAATTAAGTTTCAAAATTATGCGTCTAAGGAAAACAGATGAAAATGTGGTTTATTTCTAGTTGGTTTATGAATAAGGGGATGACATTACTTCTTGTTTGGATGATTTGCCAAATACCTTTTATTAAGTGAAATCTTTAATTTGAAGCTTCATTACATAAAAGAGATATTAAGTTCATTGATAATAAATTTTGAATTATAAAATTGTATTTTAATGGTACATACATTTTAATTATAATCTGCATGGTCTTTCAACATACAGCAAAAGATGACTAGTAATTTGTACTAAATATCAAGTTGCTTGAATATTAAAATGAGAATATTCTATTACAGCTGGACAAACATGTTTCTTAAAATAAGTATTCATCTAATTATATCAACCACTTTAAATAAAAAACATTAAATATTAAATAAAATATTTTTATTTACTTTACTGTCTAGAGAGGATATTTCTAAAATTCAGCCATTTTAGTGAACTGAATTTTTCTTAAATTGTATCATCTTCCTTTGTATAGTACAACATTCTTTTTCTCAAAATGAACACAAAGTGTAAGTCAAATCATATAATTGTGGAATATACGCATTTGGCTTAATGATAAAGATAAGAATAAAATACAACATGACTGCCAATTATTAAATCCTACATTGTGCTATGAAATAGAGGAAAACAAAGGAATGGGAAAGACTAGAGATCTCTTCAGGAAAATTAGAAATACCAAGGGAACATTTCATGCGAAGATGGGCTCAATAAAGGTCCATACAGAAATGGTATGGACCTATAAGAAGCAGAAGATATTAAGAAGAGGTGGCAAGAATACACAGAACTGTACAAAAAAGATCTTCATGACCAAGATAATCATGATGGTGTGGTCACTCACCTAGAACCAGACATCCTGGAATGTGAAGTCAAGTGGGCCTTAGAAAACATCACTACGAACAAAGCTAGTGGAGGTGATGGAATTCCAGTTGAGCTATTTCAAATCCTGAAAGATGATGCTGTGAAAGTGCTGCACTCAATATGCCAGCAAATTTGGAAAACTCAGCAGTGGACACAGGACTGGAAAAGGTCAGTTTTCACTCCAATCCCAAAGAAAGGCAATGCCAAAGAATGCTCGAACTACCGCACAACTGCAGTCATCTCACACGCTAGTAAAGTAATGCTCAAAATTCTCGAAGCCAGGCCTCAGCAATACGTGAACCGTGAACTTCCAGATGTTCAGTCTGGTTTTAGAAAAGGCAGAGGAACCAGAGATCAAATTGCCAACATCCGCTGGATCATGGAAAAAGCAAGAGAGTTCCAGAAAAACGTCTATTTCTGCTTTGTTGACTATGCCAAAGCCTTGGACTGTGTGGATCACAATGAACTGTGGAAAATTCTGAAAGAGATGGGAATACCAGACCACCTGATCTGCCTCTTGAGAAACCTATATGCAGGTCAGGAAGCAACAGTTAGAACTGGACATGGAACAAGAGACTGGTTCCAAATAGGAAAAGGAGTATGTCAAGGCTATATATTGTCATCCTGTTTATTTAACTTATATGCAGAGTACATCAGGAGAAATGTTGGACTGGAAGAAGTACAAGCTGGAATCAAGATTGCTGGGAGAAATATCAATCACCTCAGATATGCAGATGACACCACCCTTATGGCATAAAGTGAAGAGGAACTAAAAAGCCTCTTGATGAAAGTGAATGAGGAGAGTGAAAAAGTTGGCTTAAACCTCAGCATTCAGAGAACAAAGATCATGGCATCTTGTCCCATCACTTCATAGGAAATAGATGGAGAAACAGTGGAAACAGTGGCAGACTTTATTTTCTGGGCTCCAAAATCACTGCAGATGGTAATTGCAGCCATGAATTTAAGGGACCCTTACTCCTTGGAAGGAAAGTTATGACCAACCTAGACAGCATCTTCAAAAGTAGAGGTGTTACTTTGCCAACAAAGGTCCATCTAGTCAAGGCTATGGTTTTCCCAGTGGTCATGTATAGATGTGAAAGTTGGACTGTGAAGAAAATAGAGTGCCGAAAAATTGATGTTTTTGAAATGTCATGTTGAAGAAGACTCTTGAGAGTCCCTTGGCCTGTAAGGAGATCCAGCCAGTCCATTCTAAAGGAGATCAGTCCTGGGTGTTCATTGGAAGGAATGATGCTAAAGCTGAAACTCCAATACTTTGGCCATCTCATGCGAAAAGTTGACTCATTGGAAAAGAACCTCATGCTGGGAGGGATTGGGGGCAGGAGGAGAAGGGGATGACAGAGGATGAGATGGCTGGATGGCATCACTGACTTGATGCACATGAGTTTGGGTGAACTCCGGGAGTTGGTGATGGACAGAGATGTCTGGGGTGGTGCGATTCATGGGGTCGCAGAGAATCGGCCATGACTGAGCTACTGAACTGAACTGAATATTGTGCTAAGAGCTTTATGTGTGTTTGTTAGTTGCTCAGTTGTGTCCCTCTTTGCAACCCCATGGACCATGGCCCAGCAGGTTCCTCTGTCCATAGAATTTCCCAGGCAAGAATACTGGAGTGGGTATCCATTCCCTTCTCCAAGGGATCTTCCCAAGCCAGGGATCAAACCTGGGTATCCTGCATTGCAAGCCAATTCTTTACCATCTAACCTACCTGGAAAGCCCTTAAGTGCTTTACATAAATAATCATCGATACCACTGTAAATTATTCTCATTGTACCCGGGAAGACTTAGGAGATTTGCAATATTAAGTAATTTGTCCAAGGTCAAAGAGACAATGTCAGACAGAGCTTTATTCAAATCCAGGTTTAAAGATGTAAATTATATTCAAAACTGTGTTAATTGCTATAGTCCTCTGCTTCAACAAGAAATAAAAATTTCCTGGGCTTATGTAAGGGGAGAAAAATGATGCCAGTTAAGCTTAAAAATTCAGAAATAGTCAAAATTGTACATGAAAATTAAGTATATGATAAAGGAATCATCTGCAAAATTAGGGGAAAATGGATTTTTTGTTAGGAGCATTTACTTAATAGTAGAGTCATACAGAAAATGATAAAAATTTATCTATTTTTCATACAGTATACTCAAGTAAACCACAAATGGAGAAGGTGTTTATGTTCAATAAGCAATAAAGCAATGGAAGTGCTAGTAATAGATGAAAATGTGAATGCATTCTATTCTAATGTGAGAGTGGGCATATCTTTTCTACCTGTGGCTCATCATAAAGTATCAGTAAGGGAAAAGGAAAATGCTTTTGAACTGTCGTGTTGGAGAAGACTTGAGAGTCCCTTGGCCTGCAAGGAGATCCAACCAGTCCATTCTAAAGGAGATCAGCCCTGGGATTTCTTTGGAAGGAATGATGCTAAAGCTGAAACTCCAATACTTTGGCCACATCATGTGAAGAGTTGACTCATTGGAAAAGACTCTGATGCTGGGAGGGATTGGGGGCAGGAGGAGAAGGGGACGACAGAGGATGAGATGGCTGGATGGCATCACTGACTCGATGCACATGAGTTTGGGTGAACTCCGGGAGTTGGTGATGGACAGGAAGGCCTGGCGTTCTGCAATTTATGGGGTCGCAAAGAGTCGGACATGACTGAGACACTGAACTGAACTGAAGTTAAAACAGCTGTAAATTTAACGGCCTTACAAAACTGCATGGCAAGACGCAATAACCAAGTAATGAAATTATATTATAATTATCTTTAAATTTAACACTTTGAACTTTTCACTTGCTGCATTATCCAAATCATTTTTATCCCATTTTATACTTGAAAACTATAGTTTTTTCTGCTAAAATAACTCTTTCTAAGCAATTTCATAGATATCTTTAGTTATCTCTTCCCATGAGATCACATGACATGTGGTTCATACTTTATTTGTAGTATTTAAAATCATGCTTTTTTTTAAAACCATGTATTTTAATGTATCTTCTGACATTTTTATCCATAGAGTGTATTCCTGCCCAACATAGACCAGTTCTCCCTCATGTTCATATCTACATCATCTAGCATAGTAATTGCCATACTATCAAGTCCTTAGTTAATGGGGGAAAAAAAAAAAGCACCTATTTCCTTTTATGTATGTCAACTTGAAAGTGAAAGAAAGTGTTAGTCAGTCAGTCATGTCCAATTCTTTGTGACCCCATGGACTGTAGCCCAACAGGCTCCTCTGTCCATGGATTCTCTAGACAAGAATTTTGGAGTGGGCTGCCATTTCCTTCTCCAGGGATTCTGCCCCACCCAGGGATTGAACTTGGGTCTCCTTCATTACAGGTAAAGTTGGCTCTTTACCAACTAAGCCACCATGTCACCCCCATAAAGACTTAAAACAGACTTATGCTTGTGTTCATAAGCACTTTTAAAAAAACTTTAATAGTCTAATCTCTACAACTTACTTATAATACATGTGTAGTTCTAGACACCAAAGACTTGAAACAGAATTACTTGAATTTTCTCTATGGACAGTATTTCTAAGTATGCTATAACATTATATTTTGAAATCTGTGTGGCATCTCTAGGTGATTAAAATATCCATCTGTCCCGTGGGAAGGGGTTGAGGATAAAGTTAAATTCCATTCAATAGTTACTTTGAAACATACTTCAAAAGTGTCTCTTCTTCATTAAGAGATGTGTTGTTTGTTTTAGATGGGTGTATCTCTCTGGATACTATAAATCATGCAAAACAGCTACATCCATATTTTAGCAAAAGCAGTTTAAAAAAAGTGACATGATGAGATTCTTGTCAGTTTTGCTTTTGGTATGACTAACAGATATGCACAAGAATGGATTAAAATGACTTCTCTGAAATCTTCAAGGAAAATTTCCCCAAAGGGTATAATGTGTAATCTTTCTTCTTGTTGGCTCCAATAGCTCTTATTTAATTGTCACATACTTTTCAGAATTATGTAATGGAATCACTATTTTTAGAATTATGTAACAGCAATGGTACCCAACCAATGATAAAATACTAGTAGAACAAAAAATGTAAGCTTTTAAATTGATTTTTCAATTTTTTCTTAGAGAATTCTTTGTGAGCTGATACAGAGAAAACTACCAACAGCAGACTGCATACTATTTTGAAGTTGTTTTGCCTCCTCAATAAAAGTGTTTCTACTTATTGTTCTCATTTCACTGAGACTGATTCTAAGGGAAAAAAGTATTTTTGAATGGTTATCTTACAATTTATTTATATATAAAAATAATTTCAATAAAATTTCTAAAAACAAAATCTTTGTTATTGAACTTAAAAAAAATGAAACTTATTTTTCCTTCACAATTTTAGAGCTATAGCTGAGAATGTAAAATGTTAGATTATACAAACCAACAAGGATGGAATAGAGGATGCCTGGCCTATCTGAAGGTGGCTGGATATTCCGGTCCTGATCAATGGCTTGGATGGGTGGCGTAACAATGATGGGGTTCAGTTCTTCCTGGAAAAAAAGAATCAGAGAGTTTAGTTCAGTTTTATTACTTCAGAGAGAACTGACACTCAGATATTGTTGTCTGGACAGCTAGATAACACCTGAATGAGTAAAGTCAGATTTCAAAATGTGTAATTTAATACCACAAATTAGTTAATTTTGAATCTGAAAGGGGAGAAAGATGCCCTCAAAGTCAAATGAAAAGACTTAGTAACTTTGTACCTAGGGCTTTATATCACAGATTTATCCTAAAAGGAGAGCAAGGAAGAAGTATATTAATAAATTTTAAATCTTTCCTTAATAATTTAATCAAATATATAAGGTTATCAAGTATAGTATTTGTTTTTGGCTTTAGACAAGATTTGTAAATATATTTATATACTTTTCTCCCTAAATGATGACTTAAAGTTTCACATAAATTACATTAAAATAAATATTTTAAAATTTTATGTTTAAGTCAATAGAAATCAATTGTATGTTTCATATAGTTAAACTTAATTATATATCATGTAGGTATATACATGTAACTTATATACATATAATTATACCTTATATGCATATAATTATATATAATATACATGTTATATATAGCTATATATATTATCAGAGAAGGCAATGGCAACCCACTCCAGTACTCTTGCTTGGAAAATCCCATGGATGGATATTATTCTTATCTGCAAGAATATTCTGTTTAAAGATATAATGCATTTCTGATGTCCAGTGGCATCAAGTTTTGCTATCAGGACCAGATAATAAATATGCTTAGGCTTTGCTGGCCATGCAGTCTCTGTTATAGCTACTCAAGCCTGCCATTGTAACACAAAAGCAACCAGTAGACACGACTGTGTGACAATAATACTTTATTTACAAAAACAGATGGCGAATAGAATGTATTTTGCTAACCCTGTGCTAGATTATAATAGGTATGCTGGAAGGACAAACATTTACTTTGCAGAGATAAGTTTGGGAAACACCATATTAAATAACATTTTAAAAATGTTAATTCATTCTACTACAGGTTGTTTCAGAGATTTAAGTGCATTAACTTGCCTAACAACTGTCTAAGAAAGGAGCACTATTTGTACATTTTCTAGAATCATTTATTAACATCTTCTTGAACTAACACCCTTAGAACACAATTTAGAAAATACTGCTTTAAGTTTGTGGAACTCTCAGTCCAAATATATAATAGTAATTCTGAATGCAAATAGAGTGTGTCTCAGTATCTCATACACATTCTAAGGAATCGCTGCAAGGCTCTTATATATTATTCCTTCTCAACTAACATAACCTTGAAACGTATCATTCACTCTTGTACAAAATCTGTAGTTTCTAATCTCAGCAGAAATGTATAATTCTGGCATTCTAAATGAAACCAAAAAAGCAATGATATTAATTGTTATGCACAAAACTTAATGTTATGTTATTAAGTTACATTAGGTTTACAGGAATTTTAATAATTGAAGGTAAACATTGACCAATAATTTAGAGCTCACATACATCTTAGGGGCTCTGTCCAAATCATTTTCTCTAATGGGTTCTCAGTGGCCTAAATGCTATCAATATTTTCCTAAAAATAGAGAGCTCTTTGTGGGGATAACTTCTGTGTGTGTCCACATGCCCAGTCATGTCTGACTCTCTGTGACTGCATGGACTGTAGCCCACCAGGCTCCTCTGTCCATGGGATTCTCCAGGCAAGAATACTGGAGTGGGTTGTCATTTTTTTCTCCAGGGAATCTTCCTGACCCAAGGATCAAACCCACCTCTCTTAAATCTCCTACAGGTGGATTTAGACCAGGTGGATTCTTTCCCACTGTGCCTCCTGGGAATCCAGGGATAACTTACACTCTATTCATTTCTTTAAATGTGGATTTAGAACCATGAAAATGTTAAATCAATACCAACATTACTACATTAAATCCATTTGACCACTGTTGTTCTCACCCAATGTGGTGTGTGTCGTGCTGTGCTTAGTCGTTCAATTGTGTTCGACTCTTTGCAATCCCATAAACTGCAACCTACCAGGCTCCTCTGTCCTTGGAGATTCTCCAGAAAAGAATACTGGAGTGGGTTGCCACTGCCCTGCTCCAGGGTATCTACCCAACCCAGGGCTTGAATCCAAGTCTCCTGTGTTGCAGGTGGATTTTTTACCACCTGAGCCACCAGGAACACCCCACAATTTTTCTTTCACTCTCTACTTAGTAAAATCTTCAGACTTGAGATGCTGTTTAAAAGACCCTGTTTAAAATTTAAATATCCTTCAACTCAGCATTTGAGTGATATATTCACATGAGTAACATACATATAATATTATACTGAAACAGCTTAAGTGTTTTAAATTAAATCAAGACATTATAAAAATCTCCAAGAATGATCTATAGAAAGTTTTCCCAGGTATGGTAGAAAAAATAAAAACAAATATATTCAGAAACAACTTTGGAAAGGTAAACTGAAATGACTAGTAGTATCTCTGGCTTATTATCTTTAATTATTATAATTCTTAATTTTGACTGATTCTAAGATTCACCTTCCTATGTATATGATAGTGGACTCATGATTGCTTAGATTTGTGGTCTGTATTTTAATTGAATAATTTTATAGCATTTAGAAAGAGAATAGTTATGTTAAAATAGTAAAAACTTCACCATCAACTATAAATATATTCTAGCACTGATAATTAACTGATTTGAAATTTTAACAAATTATATCATTGAATACCTAAATAATTGAACTTATCATTTATTATTAAATTACTTTCATTAAATTTGATGTGCTCTTTGCACTTAGAAACTTCTCTTTTCAATACCCTTCTTAAAAACTACTTAAATATCCAATTGGAATTTAAATTTGTTATACTCTCCCTTTAACAAAAAAGTAAGATATAGACTACATGAAAGAAAATTCACTACACAATTATTAACAGCAATGTCAAAGTCAATCTGTGGACATTTTTATTCTCACCTCTTATTATATTTAAGTACACCATTTTCTCAGCAGTTTTTGAAAATATTTAGCTAGTTTCCAGAGCCTCTTAATGAAAATGAAAGAGGAGAATGAAAAAGTTGGCTTAAAACTCAACATTCAGAAAACTAAGGTCATGGCAGCCGGTCCCGTCACTTCGTGGCCAATAGGTGGGGAAACAGTGGCAGACTTATTTTTTGGGGCTCCAAAATCACTGCAGATGGTGACTGAAGCCATGAAATTAAAATACACTTACTCTTTGGAAGAAAAGTTATGACTGACCTAGACAGCATATTAAAAAGCAGAGACATTACTTTGCCAACAAAGGTCCATCTAGTCAAGGCTATGGCTTTTCCAGTGGTCATGTATGGATGTGAGAGTTGGACTATAAAGAAAGCTGAACACAGGAGAATTGATGCCTTTGAACTATGGTGTTGGAGAAGACTCTTGAGAGTCCCTTGGACTGCAAGGAGATCCAACCAGTCCATCCTAAAGGAGATCAGTCCTGAATATTCATTGGAAGGACTGATATTGAAGCTGAAACTCCGATACTTTGGACACCTGATGCGAAGAGCTGACTCATTGGAAAAGAGCCTGATATTGGGAAAGATTGAAAACAGGAGGAGAAGGGGATGACAGAGGATAAGATGGTTGGATGGCATCACCAACTCAATGGACATGAGTTTGAGTAAACTCCAGGAGTTGGTGATGGACAGGGAGGCCTGGCATGCTGCAGTCCATGGGGTTGCAAAGAGCTGGACATGACTGAGCGACTGAACTGAACTGAACTGAGCCAGCTTCTTGTCTGTTAACTATATGTTAACTAATAGAGAAAGGACAAACAATTCTAAGATGCTCACAATACTCTCATATAGACACATATATACTCAATGTCTTTCCTTAAGAAACTAAGCTACCGTTTCTGTTTTTCTTTAATTACTTGTGCTCTTTTCAAACGTCAGAAATATCAAATTGTTTGAAAAAGTGTCATATGTTTTGAAATATTCTCCTCCTTGTGAATATTTTAAAAATATATTGAAAAGGTGGGTGGCATAGGCCAAGTCAATTACTCTGAACTTTTTATGTGATCACAGAAACAAATAATATTTAAAACTCTACAACCCACTAATAACCACTGTTACTAGTTTGAGGTGTTTTCTATCAGAATTATCTATATATCTAGCATCTATCTATCTGTATATTTTCACAGTGATATTTCACCACTTTGCATATATCTAAAGTTTGTTGATTATTTTTACCCCACGTTATAACCACTGTTCTAAATCAATGCATCTGCTTTTCAAAAACACAATTTGCAATGATATGCAACTTCCACTAATGTTATAGTTATGCTGTATAGTTGTACATCGAAGTTGCTTATATTATTTTGCGTGTTAAGTCACTTCAGTCATGTCTGACTATGTGAAACCCTATGGACTATAGCCTCCCAGGCTTTTCTGTCCATGGGATTCTCCAGGCAAGAATATTGTAGTGGGTTGCCATGCTTTTCTCCAGGGGATCTTCCTGACCCAGGCATCAAACCCACATCTTTTACATCTCCTGCACTGACAAGCAGGTTTGTGACAAATCTCTAATTTATCATACATCTACTTCCCAGTCTTAAACACACACACATACAGATACACTCACACATACTTCAAAAATGCTACACTTTTTTAAAAATTTTTATTTTATTTTTAAACTTTACATAATTGTATTAGTTTTGCCAAATATCAAAATGAATCCATCAAGGTGAAAAGACAGCCTTCAGAATGGGAGAAAATAATAGCAAATGAAGCAACTGACAAACAACTAATCTCAAAAATATACAAGCAACTCCTACAGCTCAACTCCAGAAAAATAAGTGACCCAATCAAAAAATGGGCCAAAGAACTAAATAGACATTTCTCCAAAGAAGACATACAGAGGGCTAACAAACACATGAAAAGATGCTCAACACCACTCATTATCAGAGAAATGCAAATCAAGACCACTATGAGGTACCATTTCACACCAGTCAGAATGGCTGCGATCCAAAAATGCTACACTTTTTTTTTTTTTTCACTCACTGATGACTATTTGTTTCTTTTTTTTTTTTTGCATTGATTGATTTTATTTTTAAACTTTACATAATTGTATTAGTTAATTTGAGAATTGAGAACAACACTATATTTTTTTCATTTCCTTTAAGAATTATTTTGAAAAAAAATTATTTTATATTCCTACATTCAGTTGCACATATATTTAAAATATTAAATTACATTTTTATTGATTTGTATTTTATTTTTTGTTTTAATACACATATCTAAATACTTATATCATGATTTACTTATTTTTAAAATCTTTACTTTTATTGACCAGTCAACTGACATATGTCCTTGAATTTTTTTTCAGTGAGAAAATGTGAATACTTGTATATATGAGAATGTTAATGGCTGAATGAAAAGTATTGACTGAGTATTATGTTCTCCATTTCACTAACTTTCTCTGTTCATAAACTTGACTCCATTGTTATCCAGTTTTGTTTTTGTGGATCAGAAATCTGAGCTCTACCTAGTGTTTGGTTCCTTTATGGTTTTTCTTTATTGGTCTTACCGAAATTTGCTTGTATCTTGAAATTAAATAGTAAATCAGAAATTTTCTGAGTACAGGCATATCTCATTTTATGGCACTTTGCCTCACTGTACTTCACAAACACTGCATCTTTTACAAATTGGAACTTTGAAGTAAACCCGTGTCAAACAAGTCTATCAGAACCATTTTTCCAAAATCATTTGTTCACTTTTTGTCTCTGTATCATATTTTGGTAATCCTTACAGTATTTCAGACATTTTCACTATCACTATGCTTGTTACAGTGTTCTGCAATCAATAGTCTTTACTGCTACTACTGCAGCTGTTTTGGAGCCCCAGGAACTGTGCCCATACAGTAAATGGTGCAACTTAATTAATAAATGGTGTATGTGTTCTGACTGCTCCACAACCATTTGTTCCCTGATCTTTCTCACTCATCTTGGGCCTCTTAATTCTGTGATACACAACACTGTTGAACTTAAGCCAATTAATAACCCTACAACGGACTCTAAGTGTTTAAGTAGAAGGAAGAATGGAAATCTCTCACTTCAGAACAAAAGATAGAAATGATTACACTTAGTGAAGGTGGAAAGCCAAGATAGGTTGGAAGCAAGGTTTCTTTGGCCAAACAGCTAGCCATGTCATGAATGCAAAGGAAAAGTTCTTGAAGGAAATTCAAAATGTTAATTTTGTGAACATATGAATGATTAGAAAGCAAAACATTCTTATTGCTAATATGAAGAATGTTTTTGGTCTGGATAGACGATTAAACCAGCTATAACAAATTAAGAGTTGCTTCTTATGGATAAGCAAAGAAATTGGTTTCTTAATATGGAATCCACCCCTGGTGAAGATGGTATGAAAATTGTTGAAATGACAACAAAGGATTTAGAACATTCCATAAATTAGTCAAAAAGCAGCAGCATAGATTGGGAGGATTGGCTCCGATTCTGAAAGAAATTCTGCCATGGTTAAAATACTCTCAAACCCCATTACTTGTGACAGAGAAATGGTTCATGAAATTAGTTTTATTATTCCAGTTCTACTTTCTACTCTAACAGTAGCTTTATTTCACCATTAATCTCATGATTTATATATTTCATTTCTTATTTTTATTTGAAATTCAAAGCTTTAAAATAGACAACATGTTTCTTTTAATATCTGTCTTAATAACATTTTTTTCTTTTTATCTTGAATATAAAATATTCTTCTCCTTCAATGTTCCAGAATATTTCTTGGGATTCACATGTATCTCAACCAGTGTTTTGATTGCTTGGTGCCTTTATGACTGCGAAGTTCCCATATTTCTGTGGTGGGAAGCTGAATTTCTATTTTTACCTGTCTGTGGGGTTTTTCACTCTTTATTTCAAAACAGCAGCAGTCTTATCGTTGTTGTTGCACAAATCTGACTTAGATTCCTTGTTTCCAGTGTTGGTGCCACTTTTAATCTCTTTTTATGTCTTTACAAATATTTCAATATGGTCATGGGTAAAGATAAATCTAGTACCTAAAGCTACCTGCCATTTCAATCCAGACCTTCCTACTATAGGTTTATGAGCAGGAAAATAACAAGATAAAAGATGTGTTACATAAAACTATGTTTTCACTTATGAATAAGATTAACACTCTGAGAGAAAGCCTCTTTTCTAACTTTTCCAAATAGAAACATAATTGTTCTTTCCTCATTATGGTCCTGGCTATAGCTTTAACCTTCAGCAGTCTATTGCTCAGAAGTCTTACTTTCCTAGTTCATTGTACATTATAGAGAAGTGAAGTGCAGAGGAAAGCATGCTGCCATCACAGCTGGAAAGACCAAAGTCTGTGTGCTCCAAAATGTAGTATGAATACTAACTCAGCCTTCTAAGAGTATAATAATAACATTAATTAACATCAAATTGTATCAATTAATTTCACATCAATTTAAACTTACGACCATTTCTTGGCTTAAAAAGTAACTTTTGCAGTCCTTTGCAGTGACTATTTCAGGTTAATACTAAATATTAGTTTTTAAATGCCTTAGTTATGCATAATTTTCTTTCTGATAGCAGTAAAATAAATTAAACAGAAGGATCATTATTATTCCTTTCACTGTTAGTGCCTGACTTTGTGTCTTACACATTGCAGATACTCAAATACCATTTACCCAATGAGAAAACTGTGGCTATTGAATGAATTCTGTGAGTAAAATAATTATAGCAAAATAAATCTGATAGGAACATCCAAAGAAAGAGGCAAATTTTAGAAAAACAATGACTGGTGATAAATTTTCTTGGGGGTTGAGCCTACCAAAGAAAAATGAATTTTTAATTCAGAATTAGAAAAAAAAATAAGATTTAAAAAATAAATGGAATTCAGTGTTTTTATATTAATTTCAGATGTTGATTAGACCTTTATTCTATATAAATATATAAAAATAATTATTGCATTTTCCTGCATTTTTGAGCTTCCCTGGTAGCTCAGAGGTTAAAGCGTCTGCCTGCAATGCGGGAGACCAGGGTTCGATCACCAGGTTCGGAAGATCCCCTGGAGAAGGAAACGTACTCCACTCCAGTGCTCTTGCCTGGAAAATCCCATGGATGGAGGAGCCTGGTAGGCTACTGTCCATGGGGTCACAAAGAGTCGGACGCGACAGAGCAACTTCATTTTATGCTCACTTTCACTATAAAACTGAACTACACACTGTATCCTTTCATTTCAGTTCAGTTCCGTTCGGTCTCTAGTCGTGTTCGATTCTTTGCGACCCCATGAACTGCAGCACGCCAGGCCTCCCTGTCCATAACCAACTCCCGAGTTCACTCAGACTCACGTCCATCAAGTCGGTGATGCCATCCAGCCATCTCATCTCTGTCGTCCCCTTCTCCCTCTGCCCCCAATCCCTCCCAGCATCAGAGTCCTTCCCAGTGAGTCAACTCTTCCCATGAGGTGGAGTTTCAGCTTTAGCATCATTCCATCCAAAGAACACCCAGGACTGATCTCCTTCAGAATGGACTGGTTGGATCTCCTTGCAGTCCAAGGGACTCTCAAGAGTCTTCTCCAACACCACAGTTCAAAAGCATCAATTCTTCAGCACTCAGCATTCTTCACAGTCCAACTCTCAGATCCACACATGACTACTGGAAAAACCATAGCCTTGACTAGATGGAACTTTGTTGGCAAAGTAATATCTCAGCTTTTCAATATGCTATCTAGGTTGGTCATAACTTTCCTTCTTGTATCCTTTACAGTTGCTGCTGCTACTGCTGCTGCCAAGTCGCTTCAGTCGTGTCCAACTCTGTGCGACCCCATAGACAGCAGCCCACCAGGCTTCCCGTCCCTGGGATTCTCCAGGCAAGAACACTGGAGTGGGTTGCCATTTCCTTCTCCAATGTATGAAAGTGAAAAGTGAAAGTGAAGTTGCTTAGTCGTGTCCAACTCTTAGCGACCCCATGGACTGCAGCCTACCAGGCTCCTCCGTCCATGGGATTTTCTAGGCAAAAGTACTGGATTGGGGTGCCATTGCCTTCTCTGATCCTTTACAGTTACCATATTAATTTACTATTATATGATGGGGCTTCCCCAGTGGCTCAGTTGTACAGAATCTGTCTACAATGCGGGAGTCACAGTAGATGTGGATTTGATCCCTGGATTGGGAAGATCCCCTAAAGGAGGGCACAGCAACCCACTTCAGTATTCTTGTCTGGAGAATCCCATGGACAGAGGAGCCTGGCATGCTACAGTCCATAGGGTCACAAAGAGTCCGACATGACTGAGGCAATTTAGCATGGCATGTAATAGTTACTATTAACAGTAACTGGCTTCTCTGGTGGCTTAGATGGTAAAGAACTCACCTGCAATGCAGGAGATCCAGATTCAATCCCTGGGTTGGGAAGATACCCTGGAAAAGGGAAAGGCCACCCACACTACTATTCTTGCCTAGAGAATTGATAAGGCTGAACTTATCCTATTGGATTTCGGTTTGGAAAACAAAATACCATATACTTTTGATCTGTTTCTTGTTATTAGAAATTGGGTGAAGAAAAAGAAGCATCTCTTGTTGCCAAAAATACCCACTGTCTCAACCGAAGGTCATTCTGTATTACTTAACCCATAATGAGAGAAACTTCTAAAGATTCTGCAGGTCTCTTCTTGACAAATAGAACAATAAAAAGAAATTTGGACAAAAAATGGAAATGTGCATCAGGATACACTAATATTAATACAAACCAAATGCCTTATGATTATACAGTGGAAGTGAGAAATAGATTTAAAGGACTATATCTGATAGATAGAGTGCCTGATGAACTATGGACTGAGGTTCATGACATTGTACAGGAGATAGGGATCAAGATCATCCCCATGCAAAAGAAATGAAAAAAGCAAAATGGCTGTCTGGGGAGGCCTTACAAATAGCTGTGAAAAGAAGAGAAGCGAAAAGCAAAGGAGAAAAGGAAAGATATAAGCATCTGAATGCAGAGTTCCAAAGAATAGCAAGAAGAGATAGGAAAGCCTTCCTTAGTGAT
Organism: Bos javanicus; assembly: GCF_032452875.1. Classification (NCBI taxonomy): domain Eukaryota; kingdom Metazoa; phylum Chordata; class Mammalia; order Artiodactyla; family Bovidae; genus Bos; species Bos javanicus. The sequence goes on along the minus strand of NC_083893.1, from coordinate 5,238,306 downwards.
CAATGCAAAGAAATAGAGAACAACAGAGTGGGAAAGACTAGAGATCTCTTCAAGAAAATTAGAGAGACCAAGGGAATATTTCATGCAAAGATGGGCTTAATAAAGGACAGAAATGGTATGGCCCTAAGAGAAGCAGAAGATATTAAGAAGAGATGGCAAGAATACACAGAAGAACTGTACAAAAAAGATATCCACAACCAAATAATCACGATGGTGTGATTACTCACCTAGAGCCACACATCCTGGAATGTGAAGTCAAGTGGGCCTTAGAAAGCATCACTATGAACAAAGCTAGTAGAGGTGATGGAATTCCATTCAAGCTATTTCAGATCCTGGAAGATGATGCTGTGAAAGAGCTGCACTCAATATGCCAGGAAATTTGGAAAACTCAGCAGTGGCCACAGGACTGGAAAAGGTCAGTTTTCATTCCAATCCCAAAGAAAGGCAATGCCAAAGAGTGCTTAAACTACCGCACAACTGCACTCATCTCACACGCTAGTAAAGTCATGCTCCAAATTCTCCAAGCCAGGCTTCAGCAATACGTGAACCGTGAAGTTCCAGATGTTCAAGCTGGTTTTAGAAAAGGCAGAGGAACCAGAGATCAAATTGCCAACATCCATTGGATCATCAAAAAAGCAAGAGGGTTCCAGAAAACATCTATTTCTGCTTTGTTGACTATGCCAAAGCCTTTGACTGTGTGGATCACAATAAACTGTGGAAAATTCTGAAAGAGATGGGAATACCAGACCACCTGACCTGCCTCTTGAGAAACCTATATGCATGTCAGGAAGCAACAGTTAGAACTGGACATGGAACAACAGACTGGTTCCAAATAGGAAAAGGGGTACGTCAAGGCTGTATTTTGCCACTCTTCTTATTTAACTTCTATGCAGAGTAGATCATGAGAAACACTGGGCTGGAAGAAGCACAAACTGGAATCAAGATTGCTGGGAGAAATATCAATAGCCTCAGATATGCAGATGACACCACCCTTATGGCATAAAGTGAAGAGGCACTAAAAAGCCTTTTGATGAAAGTGAAAGAGGAGAGTGAAAAAGTTGGTTTAAATCTCAATATTCAGAAAATGAAGATCATGGCATCTGGTCCCATCACTTCATGGGAAATAGATGGGGAAACAGTGGAAACAGTGTTAGACTTTATTTTTTGGGCTCCAAAATCACTGCAGATGGTGATTGCAGCCATGAAATTAAAAGACACTTACTCCTTGGAAGGAAAGTTATGACAAACCTAGATAGCATATTAAAAATAAGAGACATTACTTTGCCAACAAAGGTCCATCTAGTCAAGGCTATGGTTTTTCCAGTAGTCATGTGTGGATGTGAGAGTTGGACTGTGAAGAAAGCTGAGCACCAAAGAATTGATGCTTTTGAACTGTGATGTTGGAGAAGACTCTTGAGAGTCCCTTGGACTGCAAGGAGATCCAACCAGTCCATTCTGAAGGAGATCAGCCCTGGGATTTCTTTAGAAGGAATGATGCTGAAGCTGAAACTCCAGTACTTTGGCCACCTCACTGAAGAAGAGTTGACTCATTGGAAAAGACTCTGATGCTGGGAGGGATTGGGGGCAGGAGGAGAAGGGGATGACAGAGGATGAAATGGCTGGATGCCATCACCGACTCGATGGACGTGAGTTTGAGTGAACTCCGGGAGTTAGTGATGGCCAGGGAGGCCTGGTGTGCTGCGATTCATGGGGTCGCAAAGAGTCGGACACAACTGAGCGCTGAACTGAGCTGAACTGAGGGTTTCAATGCTTTATAAAGTTTCATTTTTTGATAGATAGTCTTGGTGGGCTTATGTCTGCCTCACTAAATAGTACGTGACACTTGGCAACGCATGCATAGCAACAGCCTTGATCATGGTTTCCCGTGCATTCTTTCCCAACTCATACAGGTACTGCCTGAGTCACAAATAAAATGGGAGCTTCCCCACAAACTAAACCATTAGTGACATTTAAACCCACAGCATAGGAAGGACTCTGGAAGAATTTAGCTCTTTTTGTGGAAGCACGAAGTGAGACATTTAGTTTTAATGCTTGAAAAAGTATGACCCGGCCTGTTTTCAGACATCTATTTTGTCCTTGCAGTAAAGACTACTACTTTAAACCACAGCAGGGGAGCTGTTGATAACTTTGGATGCGGATTCCTGCAGGGCACTGATAGATACTTCATAAATCTTTTCCAAATGGTATTCTTGATATTTGCCCACACAGTCTCTGGAAGCATTCACAAAACTTTTCAATTTTTCTTCAGAAGTTCAACATAATAGTTTTTTCTCTCCCATTCCTGCTTTAGTAGCAAGTATGTCTTCTACATAGAATGTACTTATTTTCCACTACTGACATTCAAAGTGTGGATACCATTACACTTGCACAAGAAGTATTTGATTAAAAAAAAAAGAAAACAGTTGCAGTTGTTGGGTCTGATCTCAGAAAACAAATATAATCATGATATGTGTGAGAATAGTTTTAGGTAATCTTCATTCTGAAAATAAAAAAAACTCAGGACTTTTATATATATATATATACATATATATATATATACAATAAAGATTTATGCAAAAAATAATAACAACACTCTTCTAATCCTCTTTGGCAATCTATCCGCCTTCCTGACCTGTATTTCTTTCTCCATATTTTAAAAAAGAGAGATGGCCAATGTCTCAATGGATATAGCAATCTCATATTACTTCTTTGTAACTTTACTAAGACAACTCTTTGTATTGCATTTGGACCTACATTGCACTGGCCGACTCTCATGAAATAGGGCATTCTTAGGTGTTCTTTTGATTCTTATTGTTGAAAACTATGATTGTACTTTCCTGATAAAATATTTCCAAATATCAAAACTTGAATGACTGAGCAGCTCACTCTCAGAATCCTTTGACGCTGTTTAGTCACTAAGTTGTGTCTGACTTTGCGACCCCATGGATCGTAGCCCACCAGACTCCTCTATTTATGGCATGTCCCAGGTAAGAATGCTGGAGGAGGTTACCATTTCCTTCTCCAAGGGATCTTCCAGTTCCAGGGATCAAATCTGTCTCCTGCTTGGCAGGCAGATTCATTCATTCATTCACTGAGCCACCTAAGAAGCCCTTCAGAATTCTATTGCTGTTTATACCCAAAAATACCAGTCAAAAGTAAAGTATTCAAACTAGAAATGAAGTGTATGACATTAACTACTACACAAATTAACCAAATATATATGTTACTTTTCTACTGAATTCAATCAACTAATGAACCAGTACAGCAACAAGAAGGCTTGTAGCTAAATATGGGGAAAAAGTGGAGTTTCAATTAGAAAAGCATTTGAACTCTCCAACAATGATCTAATAGAGAACAAGGAAATAAATAATTAAGTACTTTTTTTTAAGAAATGGAGAATCAAATGGTCAGCTGTTTATTTAGAAAATATTTGAACTGGTTATCCTAATCAATTAATTCACAGGTACTTACTGAAAGGAAAATTAAAAAGAAAAAAAAAAGAAATGGGAAGTAGAATAATGCTCATTGTTATTCTACTTGTCCCTGATTCTATATATTTAATTTTCAGAACACCACTTCTATACAACTCTGGGGACATTCCCAGTGATCTAGAGGCTAAGATTCTGTGTTGCCAGGGCAGGGGGCCTGGGTTCAATCCCTGGCTGGCAACTAGGTCCTGCATGCCTCAACTAACACCTGGCATGGCCAGATAGATAAACATTCGGCTACCACAGGTGGTGCAGTGGTAAGGAATCCTTTTGCCAATGCAGGAGATATGGATTCCTGGGTTAGGAAGATCCCCTGGAGTAGGAAATGACAATCCACTCCAGTTTTCTTGTCTGGAAAATTCCATGGACAGAGGAGCTTGGAGCCCGGTGGGTTACAGTCCATGGGGTTGCAAAGAGTCAGACGTGGCTGAGCATTTCCACTTGCAACTATTATAAAATCTGTCAAAAACCTTGAGAGGCAAGTGGTACAGTTTGAATAAAAATCTGACTCTAACTCTTTGCCTTTGGAGTTCTTTGATTTTATATCATTATGTGGATGAGTAAGGCCACTTTTCCTCACTTACTTGTCTGACTGTCCCTTCCACCACTATTTTTCTTGTTCCCTGAACTCTAGAACATCTGGCTTTATTCTTCTGATTTTTTTTTTACATTTTTTATTGACAAAATTTAGTACATAATAATTGGAGAGGGCAGTGGCACCCCACTCCAGTACTCTTGCCTGGAAAATCCCAGGGATGGAGGAGCCTGGTAGGCTGCAGTCCATGGGGTCGCTAAGAGTCAGACATGACTGAGTGACTTCACTTTCACTTTTCCCTTTCATGCATTGGAGAAGGAAATGGCAACCCACTCCAGTGTTCTTGCCTGGAGAATCCCAGGGATGGGAAGCCTGGTGGGCTGCCGTCTATGGGGTCACACAGAGTCGGACACGACTGGAGTGACTTAGCAGAATATATAATAATAAGAGTACTTTTCGGTAGTGTGATTCTAAGGAGAAGAATGGAATGCTTTTTAGGGAAAAGATAAGATTTTACTTAATTGGGGTTCAAAATGAGTGTTCTTTATCATCAAATAGATTGCAAATGTTTATCTGTTAAAAAAAAAAAATCTTTTCTTATGAGCCTAACAAAAACAAACATCAGTCCAGATTTGATCTGAGGGTCATGGTTTGCAACCCATGGCTTTCTTCCTGAAGTCTATATTCTGAAGCTTGGAAGGCAAAGGTTTTTCAAGATTTGGCTACAGACTACTGTCTTTCCCTCCTGTTTCCCAGTACTTCCATTATATACTGCTCTAGCCAAACTAAAATGCTTATCATTCACTGTAAACCACCTATATCTCCCCAGATCTAGCCCTTTAACCATGCTGTTCCCAACATGAGCTCTCAATATCAAAATAGTCCAAGGTTCTGCTCAAATGTCACCTCCTATTTTAAGTTTATTCCTGAATCTCCAGCTGGAATTGACCCTTTATTCCTTTGAAAACCCACAGGATGGGTGTTCCTATTTCAGATCACTTGTACATGTTTTATGACTCAGATTCTAGAGCATTAGCACTGTGGTTCATTCATTTGGTGTTTCTCTCAGCATATAGCATGAACAGATGTTCAACATATAATTGTAGAATTCAAGATTGAACACAGAGGGAGAATTATTCATGTTAGAAGCTTCCTGCTGTTTTTTCCATTCTGAGTTGCATCTCCTTCCCTTGTTTCACTTCCAATCCACTTGTGACTAGTTCCCTGTATTCAATTCCTTTAATTCAACCACAACATGAGCTCTGTTTCTCACTTTCTCATGAAAGTGAAAGTGAAGTCACTCAATCGTGTCCGACTCTTTGCGACGCCATGGACCGTAGCCTACCAGGCTCCTCCGTCCATGGGATTTTCCAGGCAATAGTACTGGAGTGGATTGCCATTTCCTTCTCCAGGGGATCTTCCCAACCCAGGGATCGAACCCAGGTGTCCCACATTGTAGACAGACGCTTTACTGTCTGAGCCACCAGGGAAGTCCAATAATTAACATAAGTGCATAAAATAAATAATATATCTATATGTGTGTGTGTATATATATATACACACCATGTGAATTGGGCTACTCTGGTGTTTCAGTCAGTAAAGAATCTACCTGCAATGCAGGAGATCTAGGTTTTATCACTGAGTCAGAAATGTCCCTGGAGAAGGAACTAGCAATCCACTCCAGTATTCTTGCCTGGGAAATATCCTGGATAGAGGAACCTGGTGGGCTACAGTCCATAGGACTGCAAAGAGTTGGACATATCTTAGGGACTAAACCACTACCAAAATGTGAGAATTAATGCCAAAGATCCATCAAAATACAAGAAAGGAGAATACCGAAACTAAAATGTTCCTGAAGCAGTAAGTTAGATAGAGGTTTTCCATAGTGTTTCTCTTGTAAAAATGTGCCAAACTTTTCTGTTTTCAGCTTTTTTATATTCGCAGTTTCTTTAGCCTTCCATTTCATTACTCAGGTCTCAACTCAAATGACCTTCTTCAAGGAAGTCTTCCTTTGACTACTCTAGCCAACAAACCCCTTCATTCAATTGCACTCATAGTACTCACTGTATGCTGTGTTCAGCATGTATGTATCAGTGCCTGAAATTATCTTATGGAAATTTTAATTTTCTGTCTCTCTACACTAAAATGTATGTTCCTGGAAAATATATGATCCATTGGTGTCTATATTCCTAGTTCCCAAAACACTGTTGTAAAAATCTCTCCTTCAATCTTTGTTTATTTCTCTCTCTCTCATTCTGATGACAGATAGATAGAATGTACTTACATATAATCAACTAACTGAATCTTTTCGGTGATAAAAAAAATAAGACTTTCCTTGTTAAGGAGCCTAAAATGCACTTGCAAGAAAAGATCAGTTACTATATGTCTCAACTAATAATTAAAAGCAGTGCATACTTTGTGGAGCTTTCCACTAAACTGTTTGCAGAAAGGAGAGGTTGGGTGATATCTATAAACCTGAGGAATTAATATTACCTCTTGTTTTTTGCAGACTATTACTGACTCTGTGGATCACAATAAACTATGGAAAATTCTAAAAGAGATGGGAATACCAGGACCACCTGACCTGCCTCTAGAGAAACCTGTATGCAGGTCAGGAAGCAACAGTTAGAACTGGACATGTAACAACCGACTGTTTCCAAATAAGAAAAGGAGTACGTTAAAGCTGTATATTGCTACCCTGCTTATTTAACTTATATGCAGAGTACATCTCGCAAAATGCCAGGATGGATGAAGCAAAAGCTGGAATCAAGATTGCCAGGAGAAATATCAATAACCTCAGATATGCAGATGATACCACCCTTATAGCAGAGACCAAATAAGAACTAAAGAGCCTCTTGATGAAAGTGAAAGAGGAGAGTGAAACATTGGCTTAAAGCTCAACATTCAGAAAACTAAGATCATGGCATCTGGTCCCATCATTTCCTGGCAAATAGATGAGGAAAATGGAAACGATGACAGACTTTATTTTCTTGGGCTCCAAAATCACTACAAATGGTGACTGCATCCATGGAATTAAAAGAGAGTTGCTCCTTGGAAGAAAAGTTATGACAAACCTAGACAGCATATTAAAATGTAGAGACATTATTTTGCCAACAAAGATCCATCTAGTCAAATCTATGGTTTTTCCAATAGTCATGTATGGATGTGAGTTGGACTATAAAGAAAGCTGAGTGCCAAAGAATGGATGCTTTTGAACTACGGTGTTGGAGAAGACTCTTGAGAGTCCCTTGGACAGCAAGAGGATCCAACAAGTCCATCCTAAAGGAAATTAGTCCTGAATACTCATTGGAAGGATTGATGCTGAAGTGGAAACTCCAATAAAACGGCCACCTGATGCAAAAAGTGACTCATTTGAAAAGACTCTGATGCTGGGAAAGATTGAAGGCAGGAGGAGAAGGGGATGACAGAGGATGAGATGGTTGGATGGCATCACTGGCTTGATGGACATGAGTTTGAGCAGGCTCCGAGAGTTGGTGATGGACAGGGAAGCCTGGCGTGCTTCAGTCCATGGGGTTGCAAAGAGTTGGACATGACTGAGTGACTGAACTGAACTTAAAGAAGATAGAACTTGTGGAAAATGATTCTTTCTTTTGTTTATTTTTCAGAAATATAGAACTACTCTTAATTGGAGAAAGTAAGTCAAATGAGGAGTTAAAATAAAATACCTGTTACTATTAAAACATGTATGAAATTTTTTGATATATAGTTTGCTGAAAATAATATAGATTTATTTCTTAAAATAATAAATTTGTAGATTTATATTATAGGGGTTTATAGACATATACTCTCAGTACATTCCAGTAAATCAATGGAATTAGAATATGATGTCATACAAATATATTTAGCCACTGGTTTCAAATAACATACAATGTAAACATTTATTTTTAAGTAACATACTTGTGAAATTGACATTACATGGAAGGCATTCACTTTTGCTCCTTTTATATGTGCAGACAATCAGTTAAAAGGTGTTGAAGAACAAACAGCTTCTGTTAATATATGCATTGTTCTGTGCATGAGACCTGGCCCAGAACTGAATTACCAGATGACATCTGTTCAGTATTAAAAGAGCCTAGGTATAAAAAGAATCTCAGATATTTCACATGTAAAAATATTTGGTAAATTGGTAAATTCACAACCTCTCAGTGATTCTTTTCCTTTTTTGGGGGACACCCTCCTGTGGTGTAATTTTTACCCAATATTCCAGAGCCGTCTCTGCCAGAGATGAAAAACTAGAGATGGGGTTGCTTAGATACAGTAAACCCTGCGTAGCCAAGGGGAATTTGAAGGTCAAAGTGTGAATTAGATTGATATCTTGTTCTTGTTTGAAAATGGAATTTATTTTTTTTGCTGACAAAGTAGGAATATATGGACAGAAAAGAAAATATGGACTGTATTTTTCTATGGAATTAAATTCACCAAAAAATAATAGATATCAGGAAAATACATAGTGAATATCATTGTAGTAACAATCCACTTAGAATTGAGAGGCTATGAGTCAAAACCTTCACTCTTTATTCTGCCAAAATAGGTCGAGTGATAGTTTCAACTGAGGAAAAATCCCACACTAATATTAAATATAAATAACTGCTAAAGGGCAAACAGAATGACATCCTAACACTGGCTTAGGGGCAAAGCTAGAAATGCAATGGAGCTAAACCCTGAGTTGACTACATAAAAACAACCTTGGTATAAAAATGTCTCCTTAAACCTAGTTTTGAAACACCTGTTTATGTACTTAATTTTTTCTAACAGAATAAAAAATTTGATAATAAGAAATAAATATAATACAATAATAACAAATATGAATAAATTCTCATATGGAAAATATTTTTCAATGACTCTGACAGCCATACTTCTTCAAAATCTTGTCTAGAAAATACCATTATGAGGCACTAATTATAACTATAACTCACAATACAAAATCTTGATATAAAACTAAAACTTTTTAAATTTTTCTATTTAGCATTTGTGTTTTTGTTTTGTTTTTAAATTTCGACTTGAAATAAGAAATGTGGGAAGCCTAACAGGAGCAAATTAAAATGACACTTTTTCTTTTTTTTGACACTTTTTCTTTTGCCATGCATTCTGTAAAACTTTCTTATTCACTCTCAATCTTACAGAAAGTATGTATCATAGAAAAGATTCTTGAAAGAATTATACAACTCCAGCATTTGAGGAGACAGTGACCTAAAATTACTTTAAAAGTAATCTTCACCATAATGGAATGCTGCAGGAGGGCTGAAAGTTTCACTTTTAGAAAATAACAAATTGCATGGCATTTAATAGGCCTTGACTAAATAGGCTACAGCCTTGGAAAGAAAATCACTTTTAGCATTGGCCTTCTTGCTAATGTATTGAATTCTTCTATAATACTTGACCCTGCCAGAGGTTGCCTAAGGTTTAGCTGGAGCTGTGTCCTGAGGGCCTGGAATGAGTTCAGAATCATAATGTACCTTGTTTTTGGTGGCAGCATAAGGAAATGAGAAGAAATATCATGAATGGTATAGGAGAGTCAAATAAAACTAAGGATATAGTGAATGTAAGCAATTTGAACTAGGCTAGATCAGAAGAATAGTAGTCAAAGTCAGATGAGATAGAGACAGAGAGGAGATGAGAAGGGACATAGTAAAAAGAAAGCAGAGTAGAAAAAAGTAGAAAGTTGCATAGTAGAAAGCTGCATAGCAGAAAGCAGCAATGTGGAGTAATCCCTGAGTAAATTTCAGGAATATTTAATTATAATTCTTATAACTTTCCATTACTAGGGTGGGCTATTTAAATAAGCCAAAGTGAACTGGACAAGGACATTGGTGAAGATGTTTCTTCTTTGGGTGTTTCTTGAACCCTAGAGAAATCTGTAGGAAATAGACTCAATTTAGTCCTGGAAACTCACTCTGTATGTTGTATTCTTGAAATCCGTGGAATACAGGGCAATGAACATAACCCACACACATACAAAAAGCCTCAGCCATTCCAAAGAGAAAACAAGAAAATACAAATGATGATTATTTTGATATAAAATATTACTTCAATCTAGATTAAAATAAAAAAAAAACTTTCCTAAGAATGGATTAAGATAGATTTTTAATGATAGTATCAGGAACATGGCAGCTCATTTCATGCACTAGAAGCAAGGAAAATCATAGGAAAGAAAGAAATTATGAACGTGAATTCATTTTGAAGAATCATTGCTATGTAGCGACAGTAATGATATTTATACGTAACATAAAATCACAATATGCTTTTAAACAAATACTGATGATTATCAGATTATCATATATCATATTAACTTTGTTAAAATTAATTATAGTTCTGTGATTATTATGCTTTATATACATCTCCCTTCCTAGGAGAGACAGTTGCTGTTTAGTTGCTAAGTGATGTCCAACTCTTTTTGTGACCCCATAGACTATAGCCCGCCAGGCTCCTCTCTCCATGGGATTTCCCAGGCAAAAATATTAGAGTGGGTTGCCATTTCCTTCTCCAGGGGATCTTCCCGATTCAGGAATCAAACCCACATCTCTTACATTGACAGGTAGATTCTTTACCACTGAGCCACCAGGGAAGCCTGGGAGAGACAGTACAAAGCATATTAATCTTTTACTATTTAATTTTTATGCAGTGAAGGGTTATGAAAATAAAGTCAATACACTCATTAATTTGGGAGTTTTTTTAATTTAATATAATCTTTTGGATATTCAAATATATCACCATAGCACTGGCGAGATTTGTCTCTCTATCCTTAATGTTTAGAAGAATTATTTTGATTTTTTTATCTTAGAAAATGCATAGGAACTTCTGAAACATTCTTAACAATTTTTTTTTTTAATGGGCATCTTTGTGTTGATTATCATGTTCTTGTCTTTTTAAATGATCTCAGATTTTGTTGTTTGCAGTGATTTCTACTATTGGTTTTGACAGATAACTCTTAATAATATTGAAATTGCTACTTTACTTATGAGCATTCTTTCTATGTAAATGTTGACTGTTATTATAGTCGTAAGCTTTTAGAGACAAACAGCTACAAGATATTTGTGAACAATTTATAAAAATGAAATTTTATAAGGGAATGTAGATCATTATATGTAGATTATAAAATCTATGAGATCTTACTTATTAGGATAACCATTAGCTATCACAAAAGTAGAGAGATTTTTAATTACATAACATTTTAAGCATCTGAATAAAAAGTATATCATTAATACAATCAGTGAATAATTTATAGATCATGGAACTATATTGCTATCTATCAAAATAAAGCCTGATACATAAAATAATACTAATATAATCTTAATAATAATACTATTTCTTCAAATAGATAAGAAAAAGAAAAGATTCGAATGGAAAAATTATCAAAATTAGGAATACACAAATCACAGGTGAGTTAATCATATGACCTACAACATTTGAAAATTTCAGATTCATTAGATTTTGGGATATAATGAATGGAAATATTTTTAAAATTGCTTTAGATCTGGACCTGAGGATCTTTAAATATTTCCATCAAGTATTTTTTAAAATGAAAAAGCAAAGTACCTAAAAAGGTGTATATAGTATTTCTATTCTGAATAAACACATACATACACATAATAAACTTACTATTAAATGAAAGAAAGTGAATTATATAAGGGTATTGAGAACTGAATGTTACAGTACATATCAGTCAGTGTTGGGCGAAGACAAGAAAGAAGGAGGAAAGAAAGCAAAGAGTGAAAATAAGCACAATGAAAGATTTCCACATATTAAAAAGCAGGTGTGGGTATGTGAGAAATCATCTAACTTTATATGCATAAATAAATTTAAAATTAGCTATCACTGTGTGGTATGATGTGAAGAAATTTTCATTTCCTTCCTTGTAACTGAATAAGTTACATTATAGTACATATAATTAATAATAACAAATAACACAATATTGAACAGTTTCCAACCAGAAGAAGGATAAATTACTTCATGTTTCTTCTAATTTAAGCTAATTTCTCAAATAAATCAATTATTTACCCACTGTCTTCTTCATGGATCTTAAGAATCCATATGCCAATGATGGTAAAGCATGTCACCCCCTTCTCATTACCCTGTCCTTTATGTGGCATCATTAGGTGGGCGGAGGGGGAGTTGAAAATGTGTTTCTTCTCTTATGGATAAGATAGGACGATAAGTACTTTGCATAGTCTGGGTCTTAGAAACAGACTGAGACCTTTCACATTGTTTATTGAAAGTTAAGAACTAGAGAACAGTTTCTCCATTTATCCTGTCAGGATGATAGGTGTTGAGAATAAACCCCACTCAACTGAAGTATAAGCCAGGGAGTCCACTAACTTCCATTTTTCAATGCTATCAAGCTAGTGAAAATCAAAGAAGGTGGATGTGACATGGGAAAGTAGTGTCATTGATATTTTTTTTTCTTTTTTCTTTTCTATCAATCTAATGAATATCCTTTATTGGTTAAGTTACGTTCATTGCTATAAAAGATTAATATCCAAATTCCTGTGGTCCAGAAAAGCAAATTTCTTACTAAGAGAAAGTGTAAGTTCTCATTCACTGACTCAGGCACATGGAGGCTCTCTCATTTTCTATTCGTGGTTTCCCAGATTATGCTAGGAAGAGAGTGGAATATTTTACAGGAGATTGTACACAAGAGAGAGAATTTAGTTCCTAACACTGAGTTTCTGATTCGCTCACTGAATAAACATTTTGTTGGAATCCAGCATACTAATTACTGACCTGGATGTTAGGCTACAAGAAAAATCGTTTACATATGTCCCAGCTGCTCATCACTCAGTTTTATTGATGAAAGAGTTAGGAACCCACTGATCTTGTCTTGTGGTCAAGGAACTCTTAACTGATTAAACTACTCTTTGATCAATAGGATTTTCCAAAAACTAGCAGGGTTTCCGTGGTGGCGCAGACAGTAAAGAATCCTCCTTCAGTGAAGCAGATCTGTGTTCAGTCCCTGGGTGGGAAGATCCCCTGGAGAAGGGAAAAGCTACCCACTCCAGTCTTCTTGCCTGGAGACTTCCCTGGACAGAGGAGCCTGGCAGGCATGGGGTCCCAAAGAGTTGGACACAACTAAGCAACTTTTGCTTTCACTTTCAGCAGGGGAAGAACATTTATACTTATTTTTAAAGAGTATTTCCCTACTTGCTTTGGATGCAATAAACACTTTTTCTACTCTCAAGATCCTTAGAACATATCCTGCACTAAATTTGAGTACCTTTCAGTAATTTTTCTTGTTCTAGCAAGTGTAGCTGCATTCCCTCAATACCATAATGATGAAAAGGTGAGCAACTTTTGGAGTACATGTAAAAAGCATTCAATTAGTTCACCTTATTGTTACACAACATATGTTAAGCTTTCAGTGAAGGTGAACAAATGAAGATAAATGAGAAATTGAAAGAAAACAATTCAATATGTGTTCTTAAGAAACAGTATTATTAAAGAGCATGTGTTTTCTAATGAACAAAAGCAACCAATCTTTTTTCTCAAATTGATAGTTAGTGAAGTGTATCAAAACAACTTTGTAAAGAACAATGAATACAGTTTAATGAATCCGAGTGAAGAGGGAATAACATACTTTATTCTAGCAATGACATTCTAAGCACTGAAAGTTGTTTAAAAAAGATGAAAAGAATTGCATATGTACCTGATCATGATGGTTGTTAAATTGCTTTTTTTATATATGTCAAGCTTTACAGAATTGTCTCCAACAGAATAACTTTGGTGAAAGCCATATGAGATGCCTTATGAAATATTATTCTTCATTTGGTATTCAAGTATAATCTCATGTGCAATTCCAGCAAAAGAAAAGAATTCAATTGAAAGTTCCATTTGTTACAATTTGATGATTATGATTAAAGAACCATAAAAATTTTCTCTTTGACATTTCATGTTTCCTTCACCAAAGCAGACAACTGCAATTTATATAATTTTCTTTCCTCTTAACTATGGGGTTACCTATCATTTATTTTTTCCTTAGGAATAAGAAACCTGCAATCAACCATTTCTGGAGAACCACTTAATCTTATCAACAGGACCCAGCAATATATTAAAAGTTCAATATGTTCTATAAAGATTTTTAAATTATATATATATATATATATATACACACACACAAAATTTGGGAATGATCATTATTATGATCATGAATGTAATTCTAAAATACTTACCTAAATTGAATTATTGTACATTTTGTATTAAAAGTATTCATTCTGTCTTTGAATTCTTTTAACACATTGTATTGTGAGATTATAAAATTACCTGGCCTATTGGATAGTCATTTACCTTTGGTCTTTTATTTACTTACAAGATTATTATTCTATTGAGAGAGGGAGGGCTTTCTCTCTATTACTGTATTCACCCAATCAGCACACTGCCCAGAGCATAATAGGTGTTTGGTTATTGTGTACTGAATAAATGAACAGATTAAAAATTTTGACAGTCATCACTCTTGATATCCTTTTTCAAAAAGCACTTCTTGAGTGTGTGAATTATTTTCAGAGTAGCCCCAGCAGTTCACTGGAAGATGAGGATTAATGAGGGGCTGAAGCTATAAAGGCACTGTTTTCTCTCTCAAAACTTTGAAATACATTCATTGTTGTTTGTTTTTAAAGGAGCCGTAGCTATAGTATAATAAGAAACGTATGTTTGACTTTCCACAATGATTCTAACTTATGTAGTGCATAAAAATAATAATAGATTTCATTCTATCTCTTTGTAAGTAAAGCAGACACTATAAAAGCTATGACTTTGTTTTCTCCTTTCCTGCTAATAATCATCACTCAATAAAGAATTACCTGGTGACTACTTAGTGCCAGGAAATGTCTCAGGTACTTGGGCTATACTAGTGAACAAAGTATTGGAGAAGGAAATGGCAACCCACTCCAGTGTTCTTGCCTGGAGAATCCCAGGGATGCGGAGGCCTGGTGGGCTGCCGTCTATGGGGTTGCACAGAGTCAGACACGACTGAAGCAACTTAGCAGCAGTAGCAGCAGTGAACAAAGTAGGCCCTGCACTAATAAAAAGGTCATTTCAATGAATTTTAGTAAAGTCAGAAAATAGCAAACAAACAAGCAAACAAAATAAACATATTATGCAATGTTAATGAGTGCTGTAGAGAAAAGGAAAAAAAAAAGAAGTGGTGAAGGGCATCTGGGAGAGTGAAGGATTATTATTTTATACAGGTTGGTCATAAAAAGACTTTTCATAAAGTTAATATTTGAGAAAGTTCTGAAGAAAGTGAGAGAACCAGCCATGGGTATAGCCTGGGAAAGAAAGTACCAAATATCAGACAAAGGGCCTGGAAGAAAGAAAACATATATGTTATGCTGCGAGAACAGCAAAGAGTGTGGCTTGAGTGGAAAGAACAGGAGAATCATAGGAGATGAGGTCAGAAGTGATGAGCCAGGGGCAAACTCATGGAGGATCTGAGTTTAAGAACAGACAGCAAGCCTTCTTGTGTAGAAAAAATGATATTTCCTGGTCAAGCAGAATTACACTCCCTCTAGAAATGGTGTATGATTATAGTCTCCAACTGGTTAGCTCTTCAGTGACTCTTGTTTCCATGTAGATGGGCTAATACTTAAAACCTGCATATATATCACCAAGCATTAGCTAGCTAATGTTTTGACAAAAAACACAACAGCATCAACTACTCTCACAGTGTAATCACTATGTATTGATGTTTGCATACATCATGATATTTAATTCTCATCTAAAACCTATATGGGGATTTCCTGGTTGCTCAGATGGTAAAGAATCCACCTGCAATCAGAAGACCCGGCTTCAATCCCTGGGTCAGGAAGATCCCCTGGAGAAGGGAATAGCAACCCACTCCACTATTCTTGCCTGGAGAAATCTATGGACAGGGAAGTCTGGCAGGTTCAGTGATAGTATAATTTTAACAATACAGATGATAAATCTGTGAATTAGAATGGTTTTTAAAATTGCCTAAATTTACAGCTAAAAACTGGAATAAGGATACAAATTAAATCTGTCCGGAAAGTGAAAGAGAGAGAAAGAGACGAAGAGAGGAAGGAGATACCATGGACATATCATTTACTGATGACATCCTATATGTCAGGTCCCATGCTAGAACTTTATACATACTCTCTCACCCACCTAGGCTTGAATCTTTGAGGACTGAGTTTTCAGTTGCCCAGTCATGTCCAACTCTTTGTGACTCCATGGATTGCAGGATGCCAGGATTCCCTGTCCATCACCGTTTCGTGGGGTCTGCTCAAACTCATGTCCATTGAGTTGGTGATGCCATACAATCATCTTGTCCTCTGTTGTCCCCTTCTCCTCCTCCCTTCAATCTTTCCCCAAATCAGGGTCTTTTCTAATAAGCTGGCTCCTCACATCAGGTAGCCAAAGTATTGGAGTTTCAGTTTAAGCATCAGACATTCCAATGAATATTCAGGATTGATTTCATATAGGATTGATTGGTCTGATCTCCTTGCAGTCCAAGGGACTCTCAAGAGTTTTCTCCAACACCACAGTTCAAAAGCATCAATTCTTCAGCACTCAGCCTTCTATATTGTTCAACTTTCACATCCATACATGACTACTGGAAAAACCATATCTTTGACTAAACAGATCTTTGTGGGAAAATTAATGTCTCTGCTTTTTCATATGCTGTCTAGGTTTGTCATAGCTTTTCTTTCAAGGAGCAAGAACGTTTTAATTGCATGGTAGCAGTCACCATCTACAGTGATTTTGGAACCCAAGAAAATAAAGTTTCTCACTGTGTCCATTGTTTCTGCACCTGTTGGTCATGAAGTGATGGGAACCAGATGCCATGATCTTTACTTTTGAATGTTGAGTTTTAAGCCAGTTTTTTCACTGTCCTTTTTCACTTTCATCAAGAGGCTCTTTAGTTTCTCTTCACTTCCACATTTTTTTTTGTGATCCACACAGTCAACACCTTTAGCAAAGTCAATGAAGTTGAAGTAGATGTTCTTCCATAATTCTCTTGCTTTTTCTATGATCCAACTGATGTTGGCAATTTGATCTCTGGTTCTTCTGCCTTTTCTAAATCCAGCTTGAACATCTGGAACTTCTAGGTTCACATACTGCTGAAGCTGAGCTTAGAGAATTTTGAGCATTATTTTGCTAGCATGTGAAATTAATGCAATTGTGCAGTAGTTTGAACATTCTTTGGCATTGCCCTACTTTGGGTTGAGTACTGAGAGTGTTAGTCTAAAGATCTGATCAGAAGCTACACACTGAATTTCCTATTAGCTCTCAGCCACCTAAGATTAATGGCCTACAATAGTGGTTTTCTAACTGTTCTCTGAGAAGTAATAAGATCTTTGCCGGTAGCCATAATGGTTGGAAAGAGGGGTACTCCTAATAACACAGGCCACTTCTGCTACATCCACAGTAGTTTTATTTGATTCTGCTTTACATCCAGGGGTGCTTCAAAAGATTTAATTAACAATATTTTTAAATATCTGGCTTATGGATCTTTCAAGATCTTATAGAGTATCTCTTATACCTGAATGACTAAGGCTTCTCTGTTGCGATGTACCTGGATGGAGTCCTCAATGCAGAAAACTCCACTCAAAGATGTGCATTTTGTCAGCACAGGCTGCCATATACAAACACCGTAGATTGAGTGGTTTACCATACAGATATTGATTTCTCACAATTTGAGAGGTCGGAAAGCCCAGGATCAAGGTGCCAGATTTGGTTCCTGGTGTAGGCCTTTGTTCTGGCTTGTAGATGTCCACCTTCTCACTGTGTCCTCACATAGCAGAAGAAAGACCTTTTGTCTCTCTTTTTCCTTGTATAAAAATTCTTAGTGCAACATACAGCCCCTACCCACATGACCACATACACATCCAAGTACCTCTCAAAGGCTCCATCTCCAAATACTATCACCTCGGGGGTTAGGATTTCAAGGTATGCATTTTGTGGGTGGACATGATTTGGTCCATAGTACATTTAGCTGAGTGCATGCCCTTTAAGATTATTAACAACTTCTGTGCATATTTCTTTTTTCTAACATTCCATTGAATAATTAGATTTTCAATTTTCTTTTCTAGTATTTTATTTCATAGTCTGCAATCTTTTGGGTTCATTTGAATATTCAAGTTGAATATAAATTTATTTTCAATGATCCCTAGAAGTTAATAGATGATACTAAAAGGAACACCATTTAGATGTAGTGTTGTTTTTGTTTTTTTTTAATTTAATAAAACTACAGGCATGTTAAGTTGCTTTAGTGGTATCCAACTTTTTGCAGCCCCATGAACTGTGGTCTGCAAGGTTCCTCTGTCCATGGGATTCTCCAGGCAAGAATACTGGAGTGGATTGCTATGCCCTCCTCCATACAATCTTCCTGACCCAGGGACTGAACACTTGACTCTTATGTCTCGTGCACTGGCAGATGGGTTCTTTACCAATATCACCACCTGGGACACCCAAATAGAACTATAATTTGATATAATTTCTTTTATACTGATATTTTATTTATAATGCTAGTGCATATTTTTGGTTTTAATTACACTGACAATGAATATATAAATCAGTTGACATCTGTATATTTGGTTCTGCTGCTAAGTCACTTCAGTCGTGTCCAACTCTGTGTGACCCTATAGATGGCAGCCCAACAGGCAAGAATACTGCATTATATATGATTAAAATGCCCTCTATATTATGGAAAGAAATAAGAGTTTATGATATTTATCACTGAAGTCCATGCAAACAGCTAAGTTTTTCCAAAAAGTGACATTTTGAGAAAAGAACAGTCAGACAATGGATTTTAATTTGACCCTCTCTTAAAACTAGCTATACAGATGGTTAACAAACACATGAAAAGATGCTCAACATCACTCATTATCAGAGAAATGCAAATCAAAACCACTATGAGGTACCATTTCACGCCAGTCAGAATGGTTGCGATCCAAAAGTCTACAAGCAATAAATGCTGGAGAGGGTGTGGAGAAAAGAGAACCCTCTTACACTGTTGGTGGGAATGCAAACTAGTACAGCCACTATGGAGAACAGTGTGGAGATTCCTTAAAAAACTGGAAATAGAACTGCCTTATGATCCAGCAATCCCACTGCTGGGCATACACACTGAGGAAACCAGAAGGGAAAGAGACACGTGTACCCCAATGTTCATTGCAGCACTGTTTATAATAGCCAGGTCATGGAAGCAACCTAGATGTCCATCAGCAGATGAATGGATAAGAAAGCTGTGGTACATAAACACAATGGAGTATTACTCAGCCATTAAAAAGAATACATTGGAATCAGTTCTGATGAGGTGGATGAAACTGGAGCCTACCATACAGAGTGAAGTAAACCAGAAAGAAAAACACCAATACAGTATACTAACACATATATATGGAATTTAGAAAGATGGAAACAATAACCCTGTATACGAGACAGCAAAAGAGACACTGATGTATAGAACAGTCTTTTGGACTCTGTGGGAGAGGGAGAGGGTGGGATGATTTGGAAGAATGGCATTGAAATATGTATAATATCATATATGAAATGAGTCGCCAGTCCAGGTTTGATGCACGATACTGGATGCTTGGGGCTGGTGCACTGGGACGACCCAGAGAGATGGTATGGGGAGGCAGGAGGGAGGAGGGTTCAGGATGGGGAACACATGTATACCTGTGGCAGATTCATTTTGATATATGGCAAAACCAATATAATATTGTAAAGTTAAATAAAATAAAATTTAAAAAAGAAATAATAATTTTGGCTTAAAATGAAAAAAAACTAGCTATTTATTTAATATAGAAATTTTAATTGCTTATATTTCATTCAAATTAACATGTGATGTTTTTATATGCAATATAAGATATTGATTGGATTCACTTCTCCCCTCCATCAGCATGTATATTTTCCCTTGGGTACAAGTCTTTATTTTTAGTCAAGTATTAGAATTATTAAGTATTACTTAGCAATTCCTTGTCATTACCTACTTAACCAATAGAGGAAGTTGATCAGATATAAATAAATCAAATGTAATGCTTCTCACACTCTTTGTTCTCACATCTCAAATCACATGCATCATGCATTTTTATTGTAGAATATTGTATATTTAAGGGGCACATGGCAACAGAAATAAAAATCCTTTCCTCTGACTGATGCCCACCAGACAATCTAATTATCATTCTTAGGGCCAGATTGTACCATTCTTACTCCAAGGTAAGAAAGAAAACCTGCTACCATACTTCCTACCCAGTAGCAAAGAAATGTGAATCATCATTTAAAATCATGCCTGGTGGTCATCATAGCATATAAAGCCCATGGAACACTGAGAATATAATTTTAATTTTGTTTATAGACATCTATAGACATATTTTCTATTTATAGTTCACTCAGATTCAATTAGGTAATCTATTATTTGATTAATTATATAGCTATTAAATCTTTCAGGGCTCTCACTGTTTCAACAACAGTGGGAAAGTGTTTTCTTTCGTCACTTATATACACTACTGTTTGTGGTCTAATTTAATATTCTAGCAAGTGATATTAAAATCATTGTATCAGATATGATAAATTGATGATAATAATACATTCTTAAAGTAAAATCAATAGATAAAAAATGTTTAAAATATAATCCTTTAACTCTAAAAATATCATTTATGGATGAAAGTAGGGAGTAGGATTTTGTTGAATATTTTAAGACAACTTCCCATTTTCATGCAATTGAATTACCAATGCTTACAGAAATCAACTAAAGACATACAATATCTTTCTTGGAAGTTATCCTGGGGTATATTTCTTGGAAAGTATTTTGGGGTATGTGCAATGAACCTGGTATGATTTCAAGTAACTTTCATTGACAGTGGCAAAGTTATGAGAGGGGAATATTTTGAGGAAAAGAAGACAGTTCTTTGTTAACTTACTGATTACTCAAGGATGTTATCAAGTAAATACAACGTAGACCTCTACAGGAGATAGAATCTAAAATTAAGTAATGTAGTAATATAATACTGTAATAAAGTAATGCAGTACTATAAATTATATCAGTTTAGTATTAAGGACATTAACCATACAAGAAATGAGACATACAGATCAGAAAGAAAATATAAAACATCATTATTTATAGGCAATAATGTTGTCGACATAGAGATTACAAAGAAATTACAAAGTACTGCGGTCAAGAAGAGACATCAGCATGTTTGGTGAAAACAGATGATAAAATTGTCAGCATTTCTGACTCTGTAGTAACCATCAAAAATTAACATTGATGTAGACATAAAGAGAAGACTTGTGGATACAGTAGGGGAAGGAGAAGGTAGGACAAATTGAGAAAACAGCATGGAAACGTATATCACCATATGTAAAATAGATAGCAAATGGGAAATTGCTGTGTGACACAGGAAGCTCAATCCAGTGCTCTGTGACAACCTAGAAGGGTAGGAGATGGGAGGGAGGTTCAAGAGGGAAGTTGTATATAGATACAGTTGATTCATGTTGATGTATGACAGAGAGTAATTATCCTCCAATAAAATATTTTTTAAAAACAAAATTGATAACTAATAAGAACTTACTGTATAAAACAGGGAACTCTACCCAATACTCTAATGAACAACATGGGAAAAGTATCTAAAAAGGAGTGGATATTTGGATATGTATAACTGATTCACTTTGTTGTACAGCAAAAAGTAATGCAACGCTGTAAATCAACTATACTCCAATAAACATTATTTAAAAAGGAAAAAAAAATTAACATTGAGAAAAAACATTTTTTAATTCAAAACACACTAGGTAACAACAATAGGGTAAGCAGAGCCAGAGATACTAGCCCTCACTTCCCCCACAAACCTTAATAGCCATCCACAGATGAAGACTGCTCTGGGAGAACTCATGAGAACAGCTTAGAGCCTACAGCAACACAGTGGTGCGAAATATCAAGAATGACCCATGGAAAATATGGCAGGGGAAACTGTCATGGCTGAGATGTCAGAACAGCAAGGACGAGTGAAGAAGAGTGGGAGCTGTGAGAGTCAGCCATGCGGCGGTGCCATCTCAGTCTCCAGTGGCCTGTTCCGTGGAGGATCCTGGTAGCCTTTGCTGCTGAGGACCTCAACAGCTTCCATAACAGTTATGGATATTTAACATTCAATGTATAAAGGCAGCTTTCACAGAGAAGAACTCCCTAGCATTTATCCATAATATTCATCGGCATGGACCCCTGGGTGTGCTCTCAAAAAAACACCAATAGCTTTGCCACTGAAGTAACCAAAGGCCAATCCTGCTGAAGCCCCCTGAGAAGGAGACATTGCTGCATCTCCCTCAGAGGGAGCTGCTGTTGTGGGGCATCACAGGACCCCGCGTAAGTTTCAGTGCTGCTGAGGCAAGAAAGACAGGGCTGGCCTCAAGGACTGCCAGCTCAGGTGCAGGCATTAGGCAGAAGGCAAAACTGCCTCCTTGTTTTGTACTTAATGAGGCCATGACAGGTGGAGGAACTGCATCTAAAATAGAAACTTTGTCTGTGGTCATACCACCACCCTGAACCACACTGTGATCTCATCTAAAATAGAAACTTTGTAGCATCTGAACAAGGAACTCTGATCATGAAAACTGTGGAGGATGCATAATAAAAACAGACACAGAGACCAGTGGAACAGAAGGAGAGCCTAGATACAAACCCACACACACATGGTCCATCTTTGCAAGGGAGTTAAGAATACTCATCTTCAATGAATGGTGTTGGGAAACCTGAATGGCCACACTCAAAAGAATGAAACTGGACCCATATCTCACACCACTCACAAAAATTAACTCAAAATGCATATAAAAACTTAAATATAAGACCTGAAACTGTAAAACTCCTAAAATAAAACCTAGAAGAAGAGAACATAAGGCACACCTTCACATTGGACTTCACAGTGATTTTTTAAAAAAAATTTAGTATAAATTTATTTATTTTAATTGGAGGCTAATTATTTTACAATATTGTATTGGTTTTGCCATACATTGACATGATTTAATATGATACTAAAGCATAGATAACAAAAGCAAGAATAGGTAAGTGAGGCATCAAACTTAAGTGCTTCTACAAAGTAAAGGGAACAATCCACAACATAGAAAGACAACCTATAGGATGGGAGAATATACCTGCAAACCATATACCTAAGAGGTTAATATCTAAAATGGACTTCTAGAACTTAAGAGCAAAAAATCATAACTAAAAAAAATGGGTGAAGGATCTGAATAGACATGTTTTTTTTTCAAATAAGACCTACAAATGAACATCAGCTACTTTAAAAGTTGTTCATGTGAGAATATGAGCAAAAGTGAACCCTTGTGCACTGTTGGTAGGAATGTGAGTTGGTACAGTTGCTATGGAAAATACTTGGAATATATAGGAAATACTATGCCATACTTGGAGGTTCCTCAAAATTTAAAAGTAAAACTAATGATCCACTAACCCCACTTCTGGGATTACATCCAAAGTTAAGTGAAATCAGAAACTAGAAGGGATCTGTGCATTCCCGTGATGTCATGTTCCGTGCTATGCTCAGTCCCTCAGTCATGTGCAACTATTTGCGACCCCATGGACTGTAGCCTGCAAAGCTCTTCTGTCCATGGGATTTTCCTAGCAAGAATGCTAGAGTGGGTTATTATTTCCTCCTCCAGGGGATCTTCCTAACCCAAGGATCGAAACTGCCTCTCTTACCTCTCCTGCACTGCAGATTCTTTACTGCTGAGCCACTAAAGGTACAAACAAATAAGTGCTTATTGACCGTTAGCTATTATTACTGTTATTCCCAATGGAAACTATGATCACTACTGTAATTTTATCATACTGCAACTACTCTGATTAGGAGGGATTACATTCCCATTGCTTAGTTGCTCAGCCACGTTTGACTCTGCGCTCCTGTGAACCATAGCCCACCAGGCTTCTCTCTCCATGGGATTTTTCAGGTGAGATAACTGGAATGGGTTGCCATTTTCTACTCCAGGGGATCTTCCTCACCCAGGGATCAAACCTGGGTCTCCTGCCTCTCCTGCATTTCAGGGAGATTCTTTACCCACTGAGCCACTGGAGAAGCTCCACTGTCCTATTACTACAGCATTATTTACATTAATCATGATATGTAAGCACCCTGTCACATCTGCCGATGGTTGCTTAGATTACAAGTTTTAGCTCTAATTATTAATATATTCTATTATATATAATAGGATCACATTGATGGCTGCTTGAAAATAAAGACGTTTCTGAATTTACAAGGCTGTGGAAATAACACAGATGAGGATGGTGGCTTAGCTCTAGGTTACTTTCCTCATATTATTCTATTTGCTTAGAATGCTACAAGATCTCTTTTCTACTTCAAAAATTTTGCACTAAATTCTTTGTAGTTTGGGACTCATTTCAACATACCTCATTCATAGTTCTCTGCATTTACCTACTATATCTCAAGGATTGTAATACAGTGAGACATGACTTTGAATTTACTTCTAAGTCCTTCTGTTTAAATATGTCCCTAGACTTTCTCTGCTACTGAAAGTTAGTGAATGGCAAAATAAATGCAAATAACAAATTGAGATTAACATAAAATATTGATATTAGACATTAGGTTCACAATAAATATATTAATATAAATAGTACAAAATAAATGCATGTTAAAAATAGCCAGGCATCCTAAGTTGGGCAGCTTTTTGTGGACAAACTCTTATGATCTCAACTTTAAATTCCATAACACTGCAGCAGGTTCCATTGGTAAAACCATTCCTTTTGTTTGCATGACAAAATTAAGTATATTGGTAATAAGATGATTCTAACTTCTAAATATGTTTTTAAAGTATTTACTTTAAATTACTTCATCTCTGCCAATAAAGGTATGTAGTTTTATGCTACATTAAATAACTTTGTAAACTTACAACTTCAAAAAAGGTTATAGTTGTGAGAAAATTCCAGAGTGGAGAAGGGTATTGACTACTATTAGTTTTAAATAATAAGGAAATTATTTTACTATTTTAAATCAATATTCTACTTGTTTGCTATCCCAATACGGTACAGCATGAAAGACAGCTTTCATTTCTATTTCCAGATGAAGCACACATTTTTTAAAGAGCATGTGGTACTGTCTGCCTTCTCAAATCTCACTTAATTTCCCATTGTAATTAGCAGTAATTTCTCTTAATTATCACTGCCCTTCTTAGAACAGTCTCAGATATATAAAAATTAATTACCTGGAACTCACATCTTTATAATTTTAACCTTTTTATGCTTCACTTGTTCACAGTGACATTTATTTAAAACAGTTATCAGGCAACTGCATATAGTAGACATGTGATTTATCAAAAAAGGAAGGAAGAGAAAAAAGAAATATAGAAAATTAAGCTTTCAATGGTATTCTGAGATATTTTTAGAAATTATTAGTTCATCAAAACTTATTTTGACATGACTGAAAGACATATGTCATTACAATGATATTAATGCAAGATCACTGTTTCATTAAGCCATCACATCACTTATCACACGTTTACACTGAAAATATGTTCAAAGTTCTCCTTCCCCTACTTTTTAATTGTGATAAGGAACTTTGCAGATTATAGCCATTTTAAATTCAAAATAAAAAAATCAAGATCATCTACCTGGTCACAGGATTTGATATAGTCCTCAATTTGACTTCCTTCTAAATAGTTTTACAGAATGAATTAAGATTGTCTATTTATGTGGATTCTATATTTTTGTTAGAAATTAATTAACATGCCCCTAGTTTTTTTTTTTTAACTTCTACAGCAGCTCAGTGAAATAGAAGACCTTTTCTAACCTATGCCTTTAACTATAACTAGCCATCTTAAAAGACAGTTATCCAGTCTCTATTCCACATAGCCTTCTCCTCCTTTATTTCTACTGTCTTTACCAAGTCCTTATTTCTGACCCATGACCTCGACCCTTGACCCTTGATTTTCAAATTTCTTTCTTTTACTGCTAAATGTTGGGATGAGTGGTCTAATATAATGCTGTTATCATTTCCACCTCTTGCTTTTTAGTGTCAAACCTATCTTTGCTTTGAAGCCATACATTACCATCGTACTATGATATTTTTCTTCTTTTCTTACATTCCTTTTCAACTTCTATATTCATATTTTATATAGTATTCAACTCTATTGACCACTCCCTTATCCTCAAGGAAGTGTCATTGTCTGTTTTTATAGATGCTCCTGCAGGAAAGGGGTCTTGTACATCAACATCTTAAGCTAAGTGTCCTGTTTTTCAACTTTTGCTGGCCTATAGACATAACAAATATAAAGTAATCATGGGATGTATAGTACATTGTCTGTATATAAAAGCGTAGCGTTTGCCTAACTGAATCTTAATATGACCCCCAAAGTTAAGCAAAGTATTAAAAAGTTTTAAAAATGCCTTTGCTTAAAAAAAGAGTGGATGGTTTTCTAACTTTTAAAATATATGTTTACAAATTATTAAATGCTTCATGTAGATTTTTACCTTGCTGTTATGTCAGGTTTCCCAAAACTTAATTTACAGTTAATTACATGTAGAAACACAAACTTGTCTATAATTGGGTAGAGGAAGTCTCAGCCTACTTAAATATATTGCTTTCAGTTTGTGAAGTAAGGCTAAATTTCTTATATTAACAACAGGCTTGCAACCTTCTTAAAGAAATTTGCTATAACCTCAACTTTCATATTTTGACAGTGTGAAAATAAACAACAAAAATTCCAGAAACACCCACAATTAAAAAACACCACCTGGAATCATGACTAAAAATATATAAAAGAAATGGTTTATGAGTAAGGCAGTGATTCTGTTTCCCAAACAATTTATACTCTTCATTTTAGCAAAACTTAACTAAATGAAAACATAAAAATTGATTCTATGAATATCCTTTCTTGGACATTTAACGTACTATTTTAAAGTAAAATTATTATCTTTGAAATATTCTCTAGGAATGAATTCCATGTTGTCAGTAGCAACACTAATTCATAACTAAATGCATTTAGGGTGCAAAATGGGAGTGGAATCTGCCTCTAGGAGACGTTGACCTTCTGTTTTACAATTTATTTTATAATATTCTTCAGTGTAGTATTTTAAAATTGTACTTAGCTATAATAAGTGCCAAGATAACTGTATACTGGGAAGGATAATTTTAGTACTACCATCTATAAAAGAGACCAATAAATCTGGAAGGATGTTGCTCTGTAATTTAACTCTCGCCAGTGCCAACACAACTATTATTTAATTGCAGGTAACTATCAGTTCCTTTTAACTATTATTACTTTTCCAACAAAGGTTTGTCTAGTTAAGGCTATGGTTTTTCCTGTGGTCATGTATGGATGTGAGAGTTGGACTGTGAAGAAGGCTGAGTGCCAAAGAATTGATGCTTCTGAACTGTGGTGTTGGAGAAGACTCTTGAGAGTCCCTTGGACTGCAAGGAGATCCAACCAGTCCATTCTGAAGGAGATCAGCCCTGGGATTTCTTTGGAAGGAATGATGCTAAAGCTGAAACTCCAGTATTGGGCCACCTCATGCTAAGAGTTGACTCATTGGAAAAGACTCTGATGCTGGGAGGGATTGGAGGCAAGAGGAGAAGGGGACGACAGAGGGTGTGATGGCTGGATGGCATAACTGACTCTATGGATGTGAGTCTGAGTGAACTCTGGGAGTTGGTGATGGACAGGGAGGCCTGGTGTGCTGAGATTAATGGGGTTGCAAAGAGTTGGACACGACTGAGTGACTGATCTGATCTGATTGTTTCCTTAATCAAAAGTAATATTTCAGGTGTTAAAGAAATAAATTACATAGTAACACACCAGAAATATTCTAAGGTAATAAAAGCAATAGCATATTCCCATGTCAGTCAAAACAGAGTATAATTCAGTTTTCAAAGGTGTTAAATTCACGTTGTCTTAACCCAGAAATAAATAAGCCTATGTATTTATGGCCAAGTGATCTACAACAAAGGAGGCAGGGATACACAGTGGAGAAAAGACAGTCTCTTCAATAAGTGGTGCTGAGAAAACTAGATAATTACATGTGAAAGTGTGAATTTAGAACATTCTCTAACACATATTCAAAAATAACTCAAAACTAAGACCTGAATGTAAGACTGGATACTATAAAGCTCCTAGAAGAAAACATAGACAGAACACTCTTTTATGTAAATTGAAGAAATATTTAGGGGAATCTATCTCCTAAAGTAAAGGAAATAAAAGACAAAATAAACAAATGGGAGTGAATTAAACTTAAAATCTTTTGCACAGTAAAGGAAATTGTTGACAAAACAGAGGCAACCTATAGATGGGAGAAAATATTTGCAAATGATGGGATTGATAAGGAATTAATATCCATATATATAAACAGCTCATATTACTCAATATCAAAAAAAAAAAATGTACAGAAGAACTGAATAGACATTTTTCCAAAGAGGAAATGCATATGTGTAAAAGGCACATGAAAATACGCTCACTAATCTTTCAGTTCAGTTCAGTCACTCAGTCGTGTCCGACTCTTTGCGACCCCATGAATCGCAGCATGTCAGGCCTCCCTGTCCATCACCAACTCCCAGAGTTCATTCAGACTCACGTCCATTGAGTCAGTGATGCCATCTAGCCATCTCATCCTCTGTCGTCCCCTTCTCCTCCTGCCCCCAATCCCTCCCAGCATCAGAGTCTTTTCCAATGAGTCAACTCTTCGCATGAGGTGGCCCAATACTGGAGTTTCAGCTTTAGCGTCATTCCTTCCAAAGAAATCCCAGGGCTGATCTCCTTCAGAATGGATTGGTTGGATCTCCTTGCAATCCAAGGGACTCTCAAGAGTCTTCTCTAACACCACAGTTCAAAAGCATCAATTCTTCAGCACTCACCATTTTTCAAAGTCCAACTCTCACATCCATACATGACCACTGGAAAAACCACAGCCTTGACTGTTGGCAAAGTAATGTCTCTGCTTTTCAATATGCTATCTAGGTTGATCATAATTTTTCTTCCAAGGAGTAAGCGTCTTTTAATTTCATGGCTGCAGTCACCGTCTGCAGTGATTTTGGAGCCCAGAAAAATAAAAGTCTGACACTGTTTCCTCATCTATTTCCCATGAAGTGATGGGACCAGATGCCATGATCTTCGTTTTTTGAATGTTGAGTTTTAAGCCAACTTTTTCACTCTCCTCTTTCACCTTCATCAAGAGGCTTTTTAGTTCCTCTTCACTTTTTGCCATAAGGGTGGTGTCATCTGCATATCTGAGGTTATTGATATTTCTCCTGGCAATCTTGATTCCAGCTTGTGCTTCTTCCAGTCCAGCATTTCTCATGATGTACTCTGCATAGAAGTTAAATAAGCGGGGTAACAATATACAGCCTTGATGTACTCCTTTTCCTATTTGGAACCAGTCTGTTGTTCCATGTCCAGTTCTAACTGTTGCTTCCTGATCTGCATACAAATTTATTAAGAGGCAGGTCAGGTGGTCTGGTATTCCCATATCTTTCAGAATTTCCCACAGTTTATTATGATCTACACAGTCAAGGCTTTGGCATAGTCAATAAAGCAGAAATAGATGTTTTTCTGGAACTCTCTTGCTTTTTCCATGATCCAATGGATGTTGGCAATTTGATCTCTGGTTCCTCTGCCTTTTCTAAAACCAGACTGAACATCTGGAAGTTCACGGTTCACGTATTGCTGAAGCCTGGCTTGGAGAATTTTGAGCATTACTTTACTAGTGTGTGAGATGAGTGCAATTGTGTGGTAGTTTGAGCATTCTTTGGCATTGCCTTTCTTTGGGATTGGAATGAAAACTGATCTTTTCCAGTCCTATGGCCACTGCTGAGTTTTCCAAATTTGCTGGCATATGGAGTGCAGCACTTTCACAGCATCATCTTCCAGGATTTGAAATAGCTCAACTTGAATTCTATCACCTCCACTAGCTTTGTTCATAGTGATGCTTTCTAAGGCCCCCTTAACTTCACATTCCAGGATGTCTGGCTCTAGGTAAGTGACTAATCTTTAGGGAAATTCAAATCAAAACCACACTGAGACATCATCTCACACCAGTTAAAATGACTATTATCCAGAAGAAAACAAATAAATACCAGAAATGATGTGGAGAAAAGACAACTCTTGTATACTCTTGGTGGGAATGTAAATCCGCACAGCCACTAATAATATGGAGGTTTCTCAAAAAACTAAAAATGAAACTACTATAGAAGCCAGCAATTTCACTCCTGGGCCTATATCTGAAAGAAGCAAAAATACTAATTTGAAAAATATATGGATCCTGATGTTCATTAGCAGTATTATTTACAATTACCAAGATATCGAAGCAACCTAAGTGTCCATCAGCAGATAAATGAATAAAGATGTGGTATATTAATACGATGGAATAATGCTCAGTGATAAAAAAAGAACATAATATTTCCATTTGTAGCAACATCAGTGGATGTAGAAGGTATTATGCTAAATGAAATAAGTCAGACAGAAAAAGCCAAATGCTATATGATATCACTTATATTTAGAATCAATGAAATAGTGAACAGAAAAAAAAAAGCAGATTCAGAGATACAGAGAACAAACTAGGGGTTACAGGGGCAGGGGGAAATACAGAGATGTGGTAGTGAATGCTATAAGTTACTGGGTTTAGATTAGACTCAGGGCTGTATTGCACAACACGGGGGACATAGACAATATTTTGTAATGACTGTAAATGGGAAATAATCCTCCAAATGACATAATTTTTTAAATACCCAATTTTAATTTATTTTATAGCTTGTTATATTACCTATCATTTCAAGATATACATATTAACATATTTAGATAAAATGATGTAATATCTGAGATGCACTTCACATAATGTGAACAAACATGAGAGGAAATAGAGTTGAACCAAGCATGCTCATGAATGTATAACTGAGGAATGAGTTCATGGGCATTCATGATACTCTTCCATCTTTTTTATATTTTTGAAAAACTCCTGTATTAAACAAAATAAACGCAAATTGTTAGGCCTCATCCTGGACATATGAATCAAAAATCCCTAGGGTTGAAACCTTAAGTTCCCAGTTCTCATTCAAAGTATATGGGATCAGAATTGTACGGGCTGGAAATGCATATTAACAATCTCTTTACGTGAGTCATAATCTGAAAGTCTTATCACACATGCTTTATAAGAAAGATATTTTGCAATGTACACAACAAAACACAATTTATAAGGACCTAATGTGAGTTGTCAATCTGATATGCACACTTTAAACACTCTGCAATGTAAAATTGTTTCTGAACACAAAAATATTTATAAATTTAGTGCATAATCCATGATGTTCCTTCTTTCTGACATATCAGATCAAAGCAAACAGACTGAGAAATAAGCATTCTGATTAGAAACTAATGTTTAAAATAATTCTTGAACATGACACATACATGCCATGCTGATAAATACAAACTCTTTTATATGACCCTCAAACCACATTAAAGAGATAATTCATGACAGAGACATACTTAAATCATTCTGTATTTCCTCATTTTTCTCTCATGTGAAAATGTCACCTTAAGAGTAATTTTTTAGGAGTGTTTTTTTCATTCTATACATCTTCAGATAAGTTGACAGCCAAGATTTTTACTGATTGTGGATTGAGTGTTCTTTGGATGTTTAGTACAACTCTTGGACAATATAATATAAATGTTTCAAATACCTGTAATATTTTTTATTAACTAAATATTAACAGTTTTTTCAGTTTCATTAAAATGAAAAGTTATTTTGTGTATTATTTACTAACCTACATTATCACCTCAACTTAAATCATCAACATTGCCATAAATTAGCTGTAAGCTTTAAGGAAATATCACTGAAAATATAACAGAGCTATTATCAATTTTATTTGTCTTTCTATAGCAACTGAAAACAAATAAAATCCATCTATTAATCTATATGAATTTCTCATTGCTGCTTTTTGAAGATCAACCTTAGGAAGGGTTGTCAGGAAAAGTCTCTTTGAGGACATGCTATTTTTGCTGAAATTTGAATTTGGTTGATGAAAACATTCCAGCCATTTGAAGAACTGAGACGAGTGTTTAAAACTGAGTAAACAGCAAAAACTTAGACTTGAGAAGAAACTCAGAAGTTCCAAGGAACAAGATCAAAGTCCTGACAATATAGGAGGAAACAGGTAGGAAGAATTAAATCATGAGTGGCCTTGTAAGCTATATTCTGCTATTGGGTTTTATTCTCACCATAATCAGAAGCCACTGGAGTATTTTAAGAAAGAAGCTAATTTGAACTGATTTATGCTTTTAAAAGATTATTCTGACTACTGCATGAAGAATGGACTGTAGGAAGCCAAAGCAGAAGCAGGGGCAGGAGTTGACTTGGGCTTATATAAGATTTCCTCCAAAGGTCTTGAAGGTATCTTGAACTGACAGCATCTGGAAAGTAAATAAATTAGCTGTTTTGTCCATGGTCTGTTTCTTTCTCTACTTTGTGTATCTTTGCAAATGATACTAATAAACAAAATAAAAATCACAGAGATTGTAACAGACATTCTACAAATCAAATTGGTATAAAGCTATTGTAGTAGAGAAATAATATGTTTTTAGAAGTTTCACCAAAAAGCCAATTCCACATACTTATAGTTTCTAAAGAATAAAGCTGATGTGAATAATCTTACAAGCTGTATTGATTGCTTTTCCTACTATTATTTACTCAGCTATCACTATTTTTGTGGTGACCTCACTGAGTTGTACTACCCATTTTATTATTATCTTTAGGCTACAGATAGGTCTCAATATTGTTTAAAACTTAAAATGTGTTGTTATATACTTAATTATTCATTTCAATAAAGGGAAACAAAACTAAGAAATATATGATATAAAGTTGATTTTGCTAACAAGAAACCATATCAGATGAAAATATATTTCTTACAGAAAAATAAACTTGATGTAGATCTTTTTTTGAACATAAAAACATTTTTCAAGTAATACTTTACACAGTATTCCAAGATATAAAGTAGATTAAAAAATTAAGTACTTTTATACAAAGACATACTATGCAGCTAATATTTCTAGGCAGCTATTTATAAAGTAAGATACATAATCATGAAAAGGAAAATTTCCATTTATTTTAAATAAGTAAATATTTACTGGGTATCCTACCTTTGAGGAACTGTTCAAGGAGTTTGAGGTAAGAAAGGAAAAAAGAGAGGCAAGGTTCCTATTCATATGGTATCTACATTTCTGAGGACAGATATTAGACAGATATTAATCAATGAAACAAACTCATGTACAATAAATTTTTAGGTAGCAAACCTGCCTGCAGAAAATCAAACAAGGTCATTTATTATCAAATTCATGGGGAAAACAGGCTGTATTCTTACTGACTGTGTGATCAGGGAAGGCTTCTCTGAAAAGGTAACACTTGAAATGAAACCAAATAACTGGAATAGCTCAGGAAACTACCAGAAGAGAGCATTCCCAAAAGAAGCAGACGAGGCATACAGTCTTGGCTGAAAGAAAGTGAAGTCACTCAGTTGAGTCCAACTCTTTGCGACCGCATGGACTGTGGCCTACCAGGATCCTCTGTCCATGGGATTTTCCAGGCAAGAGTACTGGAGTGGGTTGCCATTTCCTTCTCCAGGGGATCTTCCCAACCCAGGGATCAAACCCAGGTCTCCCTCATTGTAGGCAGATGCTTTACTGCCTGAGCCACCAGGGAAGTCCATGCCCTTGGCTGAAAGGGAATGCCATATAAAGGACAGGAAAGCTTATAGATATCAGAAATTCATTTCTTATAGTTCTGGAGGCTGGAACATTTAAGAATAAGGTACTGGCCAAGTTATTGTCTAGTGAGAGACTACTTCCTCATTCATAGGTGGCTCTTCCCACTGTGTTCTCACTTGTAGAAAGGAGGATGGGTCTCTCTGTGGTCTCTTTTTAAAGTGCACTAATCCGGGGGAGGAGCCAAGATGGCGGAGGAGTAGGACGGGGAGAACACTTTCTCCCCCACAAATTCATCAAAAGAGCATTTAAACGTCGAGTAAATTCCACAAAACAACTTCTGAATGCCAGCAGAGGACATCAGGCACCCAGAAAAGCAACCCAACTCTTCGAAAGGAGGTAGGAAAAAATATAAAAGACAAAAAAAGAGACAAAAGAGGGAGGGATGGAGTTCCATCCCGGGAAGGGAGTCTTAAAAAGAGAGAAGTTTCCAAACACCAGGAAACCTTCTCACTGCCGAATCTGTGCCGAGCTTTGGAAGCACAGAGGGCAACATAACAGGGAGAAAAAATAAATAAACAATTAAAACTCGCAGATTGTGAGCCCTACGGTAACTCCCCCAGCGGAGAAGCAGCGCAGACGCCTGCATCCGCCATTAGCAAGCGGGGGCTGGGCAGGGAGGCGCGGCGCGGGCTGCATCGCTGAGAGTAAGAATCTGGCCTGAATACCCTGAGCACTATCTGAGCGAAATAATTTGGGCTAGCAAACCAGACTGTGGGATATCTACCATGCGAAAAGCCAGCCCTAACCTAAGACACCGCCAGCCCACGCACGGAACAAAGGACTAAACAGAGATAGCTGGCTGCAGACCTTCCCCCTCTGGTGACAGGCAGCCAGAGCCGGAAGGGGGCAATCGCAGCCCCAGAGAGACGTTATCTATAAAACTGGCTTCTTTGCTAACTAAAACTTATTGGGGGTCTGGACGGTCAACATCTGCCTGAGAAGGTGCGCCGGTTTTACACCCAGATAACCGAGTGGCGGGGAGACGATAAGTCGCAGCCTTGGCGCTCGCCAAACACCTCATCACCTGAGCTGCTCGGACCTGGGAAGAGCACAAAACGCAGGCCCAGCTGAGTCTGCGCCTCTGAGGGCTACCCGAGTGCCTGAACCTCAGCAGCTTGGACCTGGGAGGTGCATGCAGCCCAGGGCCGGCCTCGGATTGTTCCCGGCGGAACAACCTAGAGCCCAGGCAGTGTGGGCAGGGAGGCTACATGCGCCGTGAGCGGGGGCAGACCCAGTGTGGCTGAGGCACTGCGAGCGCACGCCAGTGTTATTTGTTTGCAGCATCCCTCCCTCCCTCCCCACAGCGCGACTGAACAAGTGAGCCTAAAAAAAAAAAAAAGTGTCCTCCACTGTCCCCTTTGTGTCAGGGCGGAAACCAGACACTGAAGAGACCAGCAAACAGAAGAAGTTATAACAGAGGGAAACGCCTTGGAAGCTACAGGCAATAGATTAAAACCCTGTGGTTACTACGGACTACATAGGAAGGGGCCTATAGATCTTGAGAAATATAAGTCAGACCAAGGAACTATCCAAAAATGAACTGAACCCACAATACTCACAACAAAACCAAAGAAAGTCCTAGATATATTTTTACTATTTTTACGATCATTCTTTCTTTTTTTTTAAATTTTTTAAAAAAAATTTTAAGTCCTCTATTGTTCCTTTAATTTTCACTTTCATAACCTATTACTTTGCAAAAAAAAAAAAAAAACCCTATTTTTTTCTTCTTCAGCAAACTTCATATATATATATTTTTTAATTTTTTGACCTTGTTTTTTTTTTTTTTTCTTTTCTTTAACATTGTATTTTTGAAATTCCAAACTCTACTCTAGATTTTTAATTTTAGCTTTTTGGTATATGTTATCAATTTTGTACCTATAGTTTTTTTTTTTTTTTTTTTTTTATAATTTCTGTGACTTTTTTTTCTCTCTGTTTCTTTCTCTTCTTCTTTTATATAACATTGTATATCTGAAATTCCAAACTCTACTCTAGATTTTTAATTTATTCTTTTTGGTATTAGTTATCAATTTTGTACCTGTATTTTCTTTATAATTTTCGCAACCTTGTTTGTTTTTGTTTGTTCGTTTTTTCTCTCTTTCTTTTCCTTCTTCTTTTCTTTAACATCGTATTTTTGAAACTCCAAACTCCACTCTAGATTTTTAATTTTTGCTTTTATGTATTTGTTACCAATTTTGTACCTTTAAGAACCCAATCTTCAGGACCCATTTTTCACTAAGGAGCGAGATTACTGGCTTGACTGCTCTCTCTCCCTTTGGACTCTCCTTTTTCTCCACCAGGTCGCCTATGTCTCCTCCCTAACCCCTCTCTATTCTACCCAACTCTGTGAATTTCTGTGTGTTCCAGATGGTGGAGAACACTTAGGGAACTGATTACTGGCTGGATCTATCTCCCTCCTTTTCATTCCCCCCTTTTATCCTTCTGGCCACCTCTGTCACCTTCCTCCTTCTTCTCTTCTCTGTATAACTCCATGAACATCTCTGAGTGGTCCAGTTGTGGAGTGCACATAAGGAAGTGACTACTGGCTAGCCCACTCTCTCCACTATTGATTCCACCTCATCTCATTTGGGTCACCTCTAACTCCCTCCTCCCTCTTGTCTTCTCCATGTAACGCTGTGAACCTCTCTGAGTGACCCTCACAGAAGAGAAACTTTTCATCTTTAATGTAGATGTTTTATCAATGGTGCTGTATAGAAGGAGAAGTTTTGAAACTACTGTAAAAATAAGACTGATAACTGGAAGCAGGAGGCTTAAGTCCAAACCCTGACTCCAGGGAACTCCTGACTCCAAGGAACATTAATCAACAGGAGCTCATCAAACACCTCCATACCTACACTGAAACCAAGCACCACACAAGGGCCAACAAGTTCCAGGACAAGACATACCAAGCAAATTCTCCAGCAACACAGGAACACAGCCCTGAGCTTCAAGATACAGGCTGCCCAAAGTCACCCCAAAACCATAGACATCTCATAACTCATTACTGGACATTTCATTGCACTCCAGAGAGAAGAAATACAGCTCCACCCACCAGAACACCAACACAAGCTTCCCTAACCAGGAAACCTTGACAAGCCACCTGTACAAACCCACACACAGTGAGGAAATGCCACAATAAAGAGAACTCCACAAACAGCCAGAATACAGAAAGGACACCCCAAACTCAGCAATTTAAACAAGATGAAGAGACAGAGGAATACCCAGCAGATAAAGGAACAGGATAAATGCCCACCAAACCAAACAAAAGAGGAAGAGATAGGGAATCTACCGGATAAAGAATTCCGAATAATGACAGTGAAATTGATCCAAAATCTTGAAATTAAAATGGAATCACAGATAAATAGCCTGGAGAAAAGGATTGAGAAGATGCAAGAAAGGTTTAACAAGGACCTAGAAGAAATAAAAAAGTCAATATATAATGAATAATGCAATAAATGAAATTAAAAACACTCTGGAGGCAACAAATAGTAGAATAACAGAGGCAGAAGATAGGATTAGTGAATTAGAAGATAGAATGGTAGAAATAAATGAATCAGAGAGGATAAAAGAAAAACGAATTAAAAGAAATGAGGACAATCTCAGAGACCTCCAGGACAATATTAAACGCTACAACATTCAAATCATAGGGGTTCCAGAAGAAGAAGACAAAAAGAAAGACCATGAGAAAATACTTGAGGAGATAATAGTTGAAAACTTCCCTAAAATGGGGAAGGAAATAATCACCCAAGTCCAAGAAACCCAGAGAGTCCCAAACAGGATAAACCCAAGGCGAAACACCCCAAGACACATATTAATCAAATTAACAAAGATGAAACACAAAGAACAAATATTAAAAGCAGCAAGGGAAAAACAACAAATAACACACAAGGGAATTCCCAAAAGGATAACAGCTGATCTTTCAATAGAAACTCTTCAAGCCAGGAGGGAATGGCAAGACATACTTAAAATGATGAAAGAAAATAACCTACAGCCCAGATTATTGTACCAGCAAGGATTTCATTCAAGTATGAAGGAGAAATCAAAAGCTTTTCAGATAAGCAAAAGCTGAGAGAATTCTGCACCACCAAACCAGGTCTCCAACAAATACTAAAGGATATTTTCTAGACAGGAAACACAAAAACGGTGTATAATTTTGAACCCAAAACAATAAAGTAAATGGCAACGGGATCATACTTATCAGTAATTACCCTAAACGTAAATGGGTTGAATGCCCCAACCAAAAGACAAAGACTGGCGGAATGGATACAAAAACAAGACCCCTACATATGTTGTCTACAAGAGACCCACCTCAAAACAGGGGACACATACAGACTGAAAGTGCAGGGCTGGAAAAAGATTTTCCATGCAAATAGGGACCAAAAGAAAGCAGGAGTAGCAATACTCATATCAGATAAAATAGACTTTAAAACAAAGGCTGTGAAAAGAGACAAGAAGGTCACTACATAATGATCAAAGGATCAATCCAAGAAGAAGATATAACAATTATAAATATATATGCACCCAACACGGGAGCACCGCAGTATGTAAGACAAATGCTAACAAGTAGGAAAGGAGAAATTAATAATAACATAATAATAGTGGGAGACTTTAATACCCCACTTACACCTATGGATAGATCAACTAAACAGAAAATTAACAAGGAAACACAAACGTTAAATGATACAATAGACCAGTTAGACCTAATTGATATCTATAGGACATTTCATCCCAAAACAATGAATTTCACCTTTTTCTCAAGCGCACATGGAACCTTCTCCAGGATAGATCACATCCTGGGCCATAAAGCTAGCCTTGGTAAATTCAAAAAAATTGAGATCATTCCAAGCATCTTTTCTGACCACAATGCAGTAAGATTAGATCTCAATTACAGGAGAAAAACGGTTAAAAATTCCAACATATGGAGGCTGAACAACACGCTGCTGAATAACCAACAAATCACAGAAGAAATCAAAAAAGAAATCAAAATTTGCATAGAAATGAGTGAAAATGAAAACACAACAACCCAAAACCTGTGGGACACGGTAAAAGCAGTCCTAAGGGGAAAGTTCATAGCAATACAGGCACACCTCATGAAACAAGAAAAAAAAGTCAAATAAATAACCTAACTCTACACCTAAAGCAACTAGAAAAGGAAGAAATGAAGAACCCCAGGGTTAGTAGAAGGAAAGAAATCTTAAAAACTAGAGCAGAAATAAATGCAAAAGAAACAAAAGAGACCATAGCAAAAATCAACAAAACCAAAAGCTGGTTCTTTGAAAGGATAAATAAAATTGACAAACCATTAGCCAGACTCATCAAGAAACAAAGGGAGAAAAATCAAATCAATAAAATTAGAAATGAAAATGGAGAGATCACAACAGACAACACAGAAATACAAAGGATCATAAGAGACTACTATCAACAATTATATGCCAATAAAATGGACAATGTGGAAGAAATGGACAAATTCTTAGAAAAGTACAACTTTCCAAAACTGGACCAGGAAGAAATAGAAAATCTTAACAGACCCATCACAAGCATGGAAATTGAAAGTGTAATAAAAAATCTTCCAGCAAACAAAAGCCCAGGTCCAGACGGCTTCACAGCTGAATGCTACCAAAAATTTAGAGAAGAGCTAACACCTATCCTGCTCAAACTCTTCCAAAAAATTGCAGAGGAAGGTAAACTTCCAAACTCATTCTATGAGGCCACCATCACCCTAATACCAAAACCTGACAAAGATGCCACAAAAAAAGAAAACTACAGGCCAATATCACTGATGAACATAGATGCAAAAATCCTTAACAAAATTCTAGCAATCAGAATCCAACAACACATTAAAAAGATCATACACCATGACCAAGTGGGCTTTATCCCAGGGATGCAAGGATTCTTCAATATCCGCAAATCAATCAATGTAATACACCACATTAACAAATTGAAAAATAAAAAACATATGATTATCTCAATAGATACAGAGAAAGCCTTTGACAAAATTCAACATCCATTTATGATAAAAACTCTCCAGAAAGCAGGAATAGAAGGAACATACCTCAACATAATAAAAGCTATATATGACAAACCCACAGCAAACATTATCCTCAATGGTGAAAAATTGAAAGCATTTCCTCTAAAGTCAGGAACAAGACAAGGGTGCCCACTTTCACCATTACTATTCAACATAGTTTTGGAAGTTTTGGCCACAGCCATCAGAGCAGAAAAAGAAATAAAAGGAATCCAAATTGGAAAAGAAGAAGTAAAACTCTCACTATTTGCAGATGACATGATCCTACATAGAAAACCCTAAAGACTCCACCAGAAAATTACTAGAACTAATCAATGATTATAGTAAAGTTGCAGGATATAAAATCAACACACAGAAATCCCTTGCATTCCTATACACTAATAATGAGAAAACAGAAAGAGAAATTAAGGAAACAATTCCATTCACCATTGCAACAGAAAGAATAAAATACTTAGGAATATATCTACCCAAAGAAACTAAAGACCTATATATAGAAAACTATAAAACACTGGTGAAAGAAATCAAAGAGGACACTAATAGATGGAGAAATATACCATGTTCATGG
Source organism: Bos javanicus (assembly GCF_032452875.1). NCBI lineage: Eukaryota > Metazoa > Chordata > Mammalia > Artiodactyla > Bovidae > Bos > Bos javanicus. The sequence continues at coordinate 5,197,972 of NC_083893.1, read as the reverse complement.
ATTGGAAGAATCAATATAGTGAAAATGAGTATACTACCCAAAGCAATTTATAGATTCAATGCAATCCCCATCAAGCTACCAACAGTATTCTTCACAGAGCTAGAACAAATAATTTCACAATTTGTATGGAAATACAAAAAACCTCGAATAGCCAAAGCAATCCTGAGAAAGAAGAATGGAACTGGAGGAATCAACCTACCTGACTTCAGGCTCTACTACAAAGCCACAGTTATCAAGACAGTATGGTACTGGCACAAAGACAGAAATATAGATCAATGGAACAAAATAGAAAGCCCAGAGATAAATCCACGCACATATGGACACCTTATCTTTGACAAAGGAGGCAAGAATATACAATGGATTAAAGACAATCTCTTTAACAAGTGGTGCTGGGAAATCTGGTCAACCACTTGTAAAAGAATGAAACTAGAACACTTTCTAACACCATACACAAAAATAAACTCAAAATGGATTAAAGATCTAAATGTAAGACCAGAAACTATAAAACTCCTAGAGGAGAATATAGGCAAAACACTCTCTGACATACATCACAGCAGGATCCTCTGTGACCCACCTCCCAGAATATTGGAAATAAAAGCAAAAATAAACAAATGGGACCTAATTAACCTTAAAAGCTTCTGCACATCAAAGGAAACTATTAGCAAGGTGAAAAGACAGCCTTCAGAATGGGAGAAAATAATAGCAAATGAAGCAACTGACAAACAACTAATCTCAAAAATATATAAGCAATTCCTATAGCTCAACTCCAGAAAAATAAATGACCCAATCAAAAAATGGGCCAAGGAACTCAATAGACATTTCTCCAAAGAAGACATACAGATGGCTAACAAACACATGAAAAGATGCTCAACATCACTCATTATCAGAGAAATGCAAATCAAAACCACTATGAGGTACCATTTCACACCAGTCAGAATGGCTGCGATCTAAAGTCTACAAATAATAAATGCTGGAGAGGGTGTGGAGAAAAGGGAACCCTCTTACATTGTTGGTGGGATTGCAAACTAGTACAGCCACTATGGAGAACAGTGTAGAGATTCCTTAAAAAACTGGAAATAGAACTGCCTTATGATCCAGCAATCCCACTGCTGGGCATACACACTGAGGAAACCAGAAGGGAAAGAGACACGTGTACCCCAATGTTCATCGCAGCACTGTTTATAATTGTCAGGACATGGAAGCAACCTAGACGTCCATCAGCAGATGAATGGATAAGAAAGCTATTGTACATATACACAATGGAGTATTACTCAGCCATTAAAAAGAATACATTTGAATCAGTTCTAATGAGGTGGATGAAACTGGAGCCTATTATACAGAGTGAAGTAAGCCAGAAGGAAAAACACCAATACAGTATACTAACACATATATCTGGAATTTAGAAAGATGGTAATAATAACCCGGTGTACGAGACAGCAAAAGAGACACTGATGTATAGAACAGTCTTATGGACTCTGTGGAAGAGGGAGAGGGTGGAAAGATTTGGGAGAACGGCATTGAAACATGTGAAATATCAAATAAGAAACGAGTTGCCAATCCAGGTTCGATGCACAATTCTGGATGCTTGGGGCTAGTGCACTGGGATGACCCAGAGGGATGGTATGGGGAGGGAGGAGGGAGGAGGGTTCAGGATGGGGAACACATGCATACCTGTGGCAGATTCATTTTGATATTTGGCAAAACTAATACAATTATTGAAAGTTTAAAAATAAAATAAAATAAAAAAATAAAGTGCACTAATCCCATTCAGGTGCCTCTTCCCTCATGACCTAATCACCTCCCAAAGGCTCCACACTTCCACATACCATCATACTGGGGATTAGGTTTCCTCATATAAATGGGGGATAGAGAAGTGTGGAACAAGCATTCAGTCTATAGCAGTGGGTAAACAAAGAAACATGTAAAAATGGATAAGGCATTATAAGAAGACACTTAAAATCATTAAATGAGGTGCTGTCAGAGCACTGAAGCAGAAAAACTGGATGATCTGGTATCTTCTTTTCAACACTATTTTGACTCAGTTTCAGGTAGACCTGATAGACAGCTATAGTAGGTCTCTAGATAAAAATTAGTGATGGCTTGATTATATATTTGCCTTATATATTTGGGTTTTCATTTGCCCAGAATACATTTCCCATTCTTAACAATACATCTGCTTTCTTAGAAAAATTACTTTTGCCAATTAAACACAGTTTCATTAGGGGCTCGGTACTGGGTTGTCCTAAAAAACAAAACCAGTATGATATGTGTGTATATTACCACTCATACTGAGAGTAAGAGAAAGACAGAGATTGGGGGATTATACAGGTTTGTTTATCTTACCTATCTATTTATCTATCTCTCCATCTATAGTGACACGCAAAGATTGAGAGAGAGATTTATTTTAAGGAATTGACTCAGGCTGCAATAGTGGAGGCTGGCAAATTGAAAATCCACTGGGCAAGTCATCAAACTGGAGACCCAGGGAAGAAATGATGTTAGAATTTGAATCCAAAGGCCAGCTGCTGGCAGGATTTCCTCTTTTTGAGGGGAAATCAGTCTTTTTTCTTAAGACTTTCAACTGATAGAATGAGGACACCTCCTCCCATATTATGAAAAGTAATCTGTTTTACTCATAGTCTAATTAAAATGTATGTGTGCTCAGTCATGTCCAACTCTTTGTGACCCTGTGGACTGTAGCCCACCACGCTCCTCTGCCCATGGAACTTTCCAGGCAAAAATACTGGGATGAGTTGCCATTTCCTACTCAAGGGGATCTTCCCGATCCAGGGATCAAAGCTATAAAGAATGCCTGCAAATGCAAGAGAGCCAGAGATATGGGTTCAATCGCTGGGTACCATGGCCTAGACAAGGAGCCACATAAAATTAACCATCACAGGTTCTATTCAACTTAGTTAAAGGATAAGCATGTGACCCAAGAATACATCCTATCCCTATAATCACTTCCAGACCACATTATCTGCACCTACAACCACAACATGTAGTGATCTGTGTTTCCCAATTATGGATCCCTTTAAACAAGTCACCAGTAGATTCTGTGAGGCCCAGTGAACAACTAATGCTTCAGCTTTACATAGGACAAAGTAATTTGGTTTGTTTTAAATTTAAAAAAACAAAAATGTGATTGCTTCAAACAAGATCCAGATATTTGGAAAAGCATGCATCAAATTAATAATGGTTTTCTTTTGGGACTTCCCTGGTGGTCCAGAGGTTAAGAATTCACCTTCCAATGCATGGGATGCAGGTTCCATCCCTGGTCCAAAAAGCAAGATCCCACATGATGCAGATCAACTAAACCCACACACCACAACAACTGAGTCTGCAACAAGCAACTAAGACCCAATGCAGTCAAATAAACATTTTTTTTTTAAAAATTAATAACTGTTTTCCTGGAAATGGGGCTTCGAGGGTTGAAGGTTTCCAATTTTTAATGTGCATAATTAAAATTTAATTCTCAGTATAATTTATGATTAGCAGCTAATCCTTTTCTAAAATCAGAGTAAATAACATTTTTTTTTTCTAAATTAGTAAGTGGGAAAAAAGCAGAATTTTAAATATTATACAAAGCAGAAGTCCTATCTTTAACTGTAGAAGTCTGAGATGCCTCTGTAGAACTACAGGTTTTATGGCACAATTTGAAAAACTTTATTGAAATCATTGTGGTTTTTAAAAAATTAATTCATTAATTTTAATTGGAGGCTAACTACTTTACAATGTTGTAGTGGTTTTTGTCATACATTGACATGAACCAGCCATGGGTGTACATGTGTCCCCCATCCTGAACCCCCTCCCACCTCCCTCCCCAACCCATCCCTCAGGGTCATTCCAGTGCATCAGCCCTGAGCACTCTGTCTCATGCATCAAAACTGGACTGGCAATCTTTTTCACATACAGAACTATACATATTTCAATGCTATTCTCTCAAATCATCCCACCCTCACCTTCTCCCACAGAGTCCAAAAGTCTGTTCTTTACATCTGTGTCTCTTGCTGCCTCGCATTTAGGGTCATAATTACCATCGTTCTAAATTCCATATATATGCATTAATATACTGTATTGGTATTTTTCTTTCTGACTTATTTCATTCTGTATAATAGGCTCCAGTTTCATCCACCTCATTAGAACTGATTCAAATGCATTCTTTTTAATAGCTGAGTAATATTCCATTGTGTGTATGTACCACAGCTTTCTTATTCATTCATCTGCCAATGGACCTCTACGTTGCTTCCATGTCCTGGCTATTGTAAACAGTGCTGCGGTGAATATTGTGGTACACATGTCTCTTTCAATTCCGGTTTCCTTGGTGTGTATGTCCAGCAGTGCGATTGCTGGGTCATATCACAGCTCTATTTCCAGGTTTTAAGGAATCTCCACACTGTGGCTGTACTAGTTGGCATTCCCACCAACAGTGTAAGAGGGTTCCCTTTTCTCTGGACCCTCTGCAGCATTTGTTTGTAGACTTTTTGATAGCAGCCATTCTGACCAGTGTGAGATGGTACCTCATTTTGGTTTTGATTTGCATTCCTCTGATAATGAGTGATGTTGAGCATCTTTTCATGTGTTTGTTAGCCATCTGTACGTCTTCTTTGGAAAATGTCTGTTTAGTTCTTTGGCCCATCTTTTGATTAGGTCGTTTTTGTTTTTGTTTTTTTTTTTTTCTGGAATTGAGCTGCAGGAGTTGCTTGTATATTTTTGAGATTAATTCTTTTTCAGTTGCTTCATTTGTTATTATTTTCTCCCACTCTGAAGGCGGTCTTTTCACCTTGCTTATAGTTTCCTTTGTTGTGCAAAAGCTTTTAAGTTTAATTAGGTCCCATTTATTTATTTTTGCATTTATTTCCATTACTCTGGGAAGTGCGTCATAGAGAATCCTGCTGTGATATATGTCAGAGAGTGTTTTGCCTATGTTTTCCTCTAGGAGTTTTATAGTTTCTGGTCTTCAATTAGATATTTAATCCATTTTGAGTTTATTTTTGTGTATGGTGTTAGAAAGTGTTCTAGTTTCATTCTTTTACAAGTGGTTGACCAATTTTCCCAGCACCACTTGTTAAAGAGATTGTCTTTTCTCCATTGTATATTCTTGCCTCCTGTGTCAAAGATAAGGTGTCCATAGGTGCGCAGATTTATCTCTGGGCTTTCTATTTTGTTCCATTGATCTACATTTCTGTTTTTGTGCCTGTACCATACTGTCATGATTACTGTAGCTTTGTAGTAGAGCCTGAAGTCAGGCAGGTTGATTCCTCCAGTTCCATTCTTCTTTCTCAAGATTGCTTTAGCCATTCGAGGTTTTTTCTGTTTCCATAAAAATTGTGAAATTATTTGTTCTAGTTCTCTGAAAAATATCATTGGTAGCTTGATAGGGATTGTATTGAATCTATAGATTGCTTTGGGTTGTATACTCATTTTCACTATACTGATTCTTCCGATCCTTGAACATGCTTTATTTCTCCATCTATTTGTGTCATCTTTGATTTCTTTCATCAGTGTTTTATAGTTTTCTGTATATAGGTCTTTTGTTTCTTTAGGTGGATTTATTCCCAAGTATTTTATTATTTTCATTGCAATGGTGAATGGAATTGTTTCCTTAATTTAACTTTCTGTTTTCTCATTGTTAGTGAATAGCAATACAAGGGATTTCTGTGTGTTAATTTTATATCCTTAAAACTTTACTATATTCATTGATTAGCTCTAGTAATTTTCTGGTGATGTTTTTAGGGTTTTCTATGTACAAGATCATGTCCTCTACAAACAGTGAGAGTTTTACTTCTTTTCCAATCTGGATTCGTTTTATTTCTTTTTCTTTTCTAATAGTTGTGGCTAAAACTTCCAAAACTATATTGAATAGTAGTGGTGAGAGTGGGCACCCTTGTCTTGTTCCTGACTTTAGGGGAAATGCTTTCAATTTTTCACCATTGAGAATAATGTTTGCTGTGTGTTTATCATATACGGCTTTTATTATTTTGAGGTATGTTCCTTCTATGCCTGCTTTCTGTAGGTTTTTTTTTTTTTTTTATCATAAATGGATGTTGAATTTTGTCAAAGTCTTTCTCTGCATCTATTGAGAAAATCATTTTTTTTAATCTTTTAGTTTGTTACTGTGGTGTGTCACATGGATTTATTTGCGAATATTGAAGAATCCTTGCATCCCTGAGATAAAGCCCACTTGGTCATGATGTATGATCTTTTTAATATGTTGTTGGATTCTGTTTCATAGAATTTTGTTAAGCATTTTTGCAGGTATGGTCATCAGTGATATTGGCCTATAGTTTTCTTTTTTTGTGTGTGGAATCTTTGTCAGGTTTTGGTATTAGGGTGATGTGGCCTCATAGAATGAGTTTGGCAGTTTACCTGCTTCTGCGTTTTTCTGAAAGAGCTTGAGTAGGATAGATGTTAGCTCTTCTCTAAATTTTTGGTGGAATTCACCTGTGTAGCCATCTGGTCCTGGGCTTTTGTTTGTTGGAAAATTTTGTATTACAGTTTCGATTTCCATTCTTCTGATGGGTCTGTTAAGATTTTCTATTTCTTCCTGGTTCAGTTTTGGAAAGTTGTATTTTTAAGAATTTATCAATTTCTTCCAAGTTGTCCATTTTACTGGCATATAGTTGCTGATAATAGTCTCTTATGATCCTTTGTATTTCTGTGTTGTCTGTTGTCATTTCTCCATTTTCATTCCTAGTTTTGTTGATTTGATTCTTCTCCCTTTTTTGCTTGATGAGTCTGGCTATTGGTTTGTCTGTTTTATTTATCATCTCAAAGAACCAGCTTTTAGCTTTGTTGATGTTTGCTATGGTCTCCTTTGTTTCTTTTGTCTTTATTTCTGCCCTAATTTTTTATGATTTCTTTCCTTCTATTAACCCCAGGGTTCTTCATTTCTTCTTTTTCTGGTTGCTTTGGGTGTAAAGTTAGGTTATTTATTTGATTTTTCTCTTGTTTCTTGAGGTAAGCTTGGATTTCTATGAAACTTCCCCTTAGCAGTGCTTTTTTTAACTTAATCCCATAGGTTTTGGGTTATCATGTTTTCATTTTCATTGATTCTATGCATATTTTGGGGGCCTTCCCTGGTAGCTGAGATGGTAAAAGCATCTGCTTACTTACAATGCAGGAGACTCAGGTTCAATCCTTGGGTTGGAAAGATCCCCTGGAGAAGGAAATGGCAACCCACTCTAGTACTCTTGCCTGGAAAATCCCATGGACCTAGGAGCCTGGTAGGCTACAGTCCATGGGGTCGCAAAGAGTTGGTCACGACTGAGTGACTTCACTTCACTTATGCATATTTTGATTTCTTTTTTGATTTCTTCTGTGATTTGTCGGTTATTCAGAAGTGTGTTGTTTAGCTTCCGTATGTTTGCATTTTTAACAGTTTTTGTCCTGTGGTTGATGTCTAATCTTACTATATTGTGATCAGAAAAGATACTTGAACTTATTTCAATTTTTTTGAATTTGCCAAGGCTAGATTTATAGTCCAGGATGTGATCTATCTTGGAGAATGTTCTGTGTGCACTTTAGATAAAAGGTGAAATTCATTGTTTTGGGATGAAATGTCCAATAGATATCAATTAGGTCTAACTGGTCAATTGCATCATTTAAAGTTTGTGTTTCCTTTCTAATTTTCTGTTTAGTTGACGTATCCATAGGTGTGAGTGGGGTATTAAAGTCTCCCACTGTTACTGTGTAACTGTTAATTTCCCCTTTCATACTTGTTAGCATTTGCCTTACATATTGTGGTGCTCCTATGTTGGATGCCTCAGTTCAGTTCAGTTCAGTCACTCAGTCGTGTCCGACTCTTCGCGACCCCATGAATCGCAGCACGCCAGGCCTCCCTGTCCATCACCAACTCCCGGAGTTCACTCAGACTCATGTCCATCGAGTCAGTGATGCCATCCAGCCATTTCATTCTCTGTCGTCCCCTTCTCCTCCTGCCCCCAATCCCTTCCAGCATCAGAGTCTTTTCCAATGAGTCAACTCTTCGCATGAGGTGGCCAAAGTACTGGAGTTTCAGCTTCAGAATCATTCCCTCCAAAGAAATCCCAGGGCTGATGTCCTTCAGAATGGACTGGTTGGATCTCTTGCAGTCCAAGGGACTCTCAAGAGTCTTCTCCAATACCACAGTTCAAAAGCATCAATTCTTCAGCGCTCAGCCTTCTTCACAGTCCAACTCTCACATCCACACATGACCACAGGAAAAACCATAGCCTTGACTAGACGGATCTTTGTTGGCAAAGTAATGTCTCTGCTTTTGAATATGCTATCTAGGTTGGTCATAATTTTTCTTCCAAGGAGTAAGCGTCTTTTAATTTCATGGCTGCAGTCACCCATATATATTTATAATTGTTATATCTTCTTCTTGGATTGATCCTTTGATCATTATGTAGTGCCCTTGTCTCTTTTCATGAACTTTATTTCAAAGTCTATTTTATCTGATATAAGTATTGTTACTCCTGCTTTCTTTTGGTCTCCATTTGCATGAAATATCTTTTTCCAGACCTTCATTTTCAGTCTGTATGTGTCCCTGTTTTGAGGTGGGTCTCTTGTAGACAGCATATACAGGGATTGTGTTTTCGTATCCATTCTTTGTCTTTTAATTAGGGCATTCAACCCATTTACACTTAAGATAATTACTGATAAGTATGATCCCATTGCCATTTACTTTGTTTTGGGTTCAAGTTTATAAACCTTTTCCGTGTTTCCTGTCTAGACAAGATCCTTTAGCATTTGTTGAAGAGCCGGTTTGGTGGTGCTGAATTCTCTCAGCTTTTGTTTGTCTGTAAAGCTTTTGATTTCTCCTTCATATTTGATAGAGATCCTTGCTGGGTATAGTAATCTGGATTGTAGGTTTTCTCTTTCATCACTTTAAGTATGTTCTGCCATTCCCTTCTGGCTAGAAGAGTTTCTATTGAAAGATCAGCTATTATCCTTATGGGAATCCCCTTGTGTGTTATTTGTTGTTTTTCCCATGCTGTTTTAATATTTTCTCTTTGTGTTTCATCTTTGTTAATTTGATTAATATGTGTCTTGGGGTGTTTCACCTTGGGTTTATCCTGTTTGGGACTCGCTGAGTTTCTAGGACATGGGTGGCTATTCCCTTCCCCATTTTAGGGAAGTTTTCAACTATTAACTCCTCAAGTATTTTCTCATGGCCTTTCTTTTTGTCTTCTTCTGGGACTCCTATGATTCGAATGTTGGGGCATTTCACATTGTCCCAGAGGTCTCTGCGGTTGTCCTGATTTCTTTTAATTCTTTTTTCTTCTTTCCTCTCTGCTTCATTTATTTCCACCATTCTATCTTCCACCTCACTTATCCTATCTTCCCTCAGTTATTCTACTGTTGATTCCCTCCAGAGTGCTTTTGATCTCAGTTATTGCATTATTCATTATTGAATGATTATTTTTTATTTCTTCTAGGTCCTTGTTAAACCTTTCTTGCATCTTCTCAATCCTTGTCTCTAGTCTATTTATCTATAATTCCATTTCGTTTTCAAGATTTTGGATCATCTTTACTATCATTATTCTGAATTCTTTTTCAGGTAAACTCCTTATCTCCTCTTTTGTTTGGTTTGGTGGGTATTTATCATGTTCCATTACCTTCTGAATATTTCTCTGTCTTTTCATTTTGTTTAGATTTCTCTGTTTGGGATATCCTTTCTGTATGCTGGAAGTTTGTGGTTCCTTTTTATTGTGGAGATTCCTCCCTGTAGGTGGGGTTGGATGAGTGGCTTGTCAAGGTTTCCTGGTTAGGGAAGCTTGTGTCAGTGTTCTGGTGGGTAGAGCTGGATCTCTTCTCTCTGGAGTGCAATTAAGTGTCCAGTAGTAAGTTTTGAGGTGTCTATGGCTTTGGTGTGACTTTGGGCAGCCTGTATTTTAATGCTCAGGGCTATGTTCCTGCCTTGCTGGAGAGTTAGTGTGGTATGTCTTGCACTGCAACTTGTTGGCTTTTGGAGCTTGGTTTCAGTGTAGGTATGGAGGCTTTTGGATGAGCTCTTGCTGATTAATATTCCCTAGAGTCAGGAGTCCTCTGGTGTTTTCAAGTTTTGGATTTAAGCCTCCTGCCTTTGGCTTTCAGTCTTATTCTTACAGTAGCCTCAAGACTTCTCCATCCATACAGCACAGATGATGAAACATTTAGGTTAATAGTAAAAAGACTCTCCACAGTGAGGGGCACCCAGAGAGGTTCACAGAGTCACATGGAGAAAAGAAGAGGGAGATAGGAGATAGAGGTGACCAAGTGGAGAAGAGAAGAGGGAGACGGGAGATACAGGTGACCAGGTGGAGAAGGAAATGGCAACCCACTCCAGTGTTCTTGCCTGGAGAATCCCAGGGACAGGGGAGCCTGGTGGGCTGCCATCTCTGGGGTTGCACAGAGTCGGACATGACTGAAGCGACTTAGCAGCAGCAGCAGCAGCAGCAAGTGGAGAAGAGGGGAAATCAAAAGGGGAGAGAACAATATAGCCATTAACCAAATTCCCTATGTGGTCTCCACAGTCTGTAACACCCAGAGAGGTTCACAGAGTTACATAGAGAAGAGAAGGGGGAGAAGGGAGATAGAGGTGACCAGGAGGAGAATAGGGGTAGTCAAAAGGGGAGAGACCAATCTAGCCAGTAACCAGTTTCCTAAGAGTTCTCTACAGCCTGGAACACAGAGAGAGATTCACAGAGTTAAGTAGAGAAGAGAAGGGGGAGGGAGGCAATGAGGTGACCTGGGGGAGAAAAGGGAGAGTCAAAAGGGGAGAGAGCAATCAAGCTAGTAATCACACCCTTAGTAAACTGGGTACTGAAGATTAGATTCTTAAAGGTACAAAATTAAAAACAAATACCAAAAAATAAATCTAGAGTAGAGGTTAGACTCAAAAATACAATATTAAAAATACAAAACAAAATCAATCACAAAAATTATAAAAAATATATATATATACCTGTGGCGAATTCATTTCAATATTTGGCAAAACTAATACAATATTGTAAAGTTTAAAAATAAAATAAAATTAAAAAAAATTATAAAAAAATATACATGTGAAATTTGCTTTGAAAATAGGGTCTCTTTTTTTGCAAGGTAATAGTAGGTTATAAAAATGAAAATTAAAGGAATAATAAAGAATTTAAAAATAAAAAAATAAAAATTAAAAAATGATAGTAGTAAAAATATATCTAGGAATTTCTCTGGAGCTGTTGAAGGTAGTGTGAGGTCAGTTCAGTTTCAGAGAGTTTCTTGTTGCAGCTTATATGTCTTCTCAAGGTCTATAGTCAATGCTTAGTCAATGCTAACTACAGGGTTTTAATCTGTTGCACCTGTCAATTCTAAAGCGGTTCCCTCTTTGTTTATTTTGGCTTCCTCTGTTTGCAAGTCTCTTCAGTGTCTGATTTCTGCCCTGACACAAGGGAGCAAAGGTGGTCACTTATTTAGGCTCACTTGTTCAGTTGTGTTGTGGGAAGGGAGGAACACTGTAAACAAATATCACCAGCATGTGTGGGGAGTGCTCACAGTGTATGAACCACACTGGATTTGCCCCAGCTCACAGCATGTGTGCTTTCACTGTCTACACTGCTCAGGCGCCAGGTTGCTCTGAAGGGGAACTGTTCAAAGCGGGCCCTGGGTTGCGTGCATTTCCCAGGTCTAAGCTGCTCGTGTTCAGATTCTCAGGTACTCCACAAAGGCACAGACTCAGTTGGGCCTGAGTTTTGTGTCCTTCCCAGGTCTGAGGAGCTCAGGCAAGCAGGTACTTGGTGAGCACACTGTCCCAGGTGAGCTGTGTGTTTTAATCACACCCGTGGTCCCAGCCTCTCAGTTTCCTGTGTGTGCCGTGTGTCTCCTCTTGGGAGCTGATCTCAGGCTGCGACCTTCCTGGCAGATGTCAACCGTCCAGGATCCCGAGAAGACTTGGTTAGCAACTCGAAGCCCTCTCACAGTTTGGTGGAGGATGCCGTATCTGGGGCTGAGATTGCCTCTCCTCTTCCAGCTCTGGCTGTTGCCTGCCTGCCTGTCTCTGGCAGGGGGATGGGCCAGTCCACAGCTGGCTAGCTCCCCTTTGGTATTCACTCAGCCCTTTGTTCTGTGAGCTGGCCAGGCTGTGCTTTAGGTTAGAGCTTTTGCGGGAAAGTTCTCTCTCTCTCTCTCTCTTTTTTTTTTCTGTCTCTCTGGCTATCCCACAGTTTGGGTTGCTCTCTTATGTTAGCTCCTTCAGATTGTCCTTAGCACATTCAGACCTGGTCCTTACCCTAAGCATACAACCCATGCCTCCATTTTTAGCCCCCACTTACTGGTGGCAGATGCAAGCTTCTGGGCTATTTCTCCACTGGGAGTTAAGGCTAGGTGCATATTCTGTGGGGTTTTGTTTTTGTTTTTTCCCTCCTGCTTATGTTGCCCTCTGAGATTCCAAAACTCCCTGCAGACCCGCTGGTGAGAGGGCTTCCTGGTGTTTGGAAACTTCTTCACAACTCCCTCCCCGGGATGGTCTCCATCCCTAACTCTTTTGTCTCTCTTTTCGTCTTTTATATTTTGTTCTACCTCCTTTTGAAGAGAATGGGCTGCCTTTCTGGGTGCCTGGTGTCCTCTGCCAGTGTTCAGAAGTTGTTTTGTGGAAGTTGCTCAGCATTCAAATGATCTTTTGATGAATTTGTGGGGGAGAAAGTGGTCTCCCCATCCTATTCCTCTGCCATCTTAGGACCGACCTAGAAATCTTTTTTTTTTATTATTTATAAAAAGAAAAAATGAGAGAGAGAGGGAAAGGGAGCAGGACACTTGCTTCCCCAGCAGACATTTAAAATTTGATGCATTGATATATTCTTGGCTCATGGTATTAGTTGTGGCATTTTGCATCAGCTGCTGCTTCTTCCCAAAGCAATAATATATTGCATAATTAATTCAGCACAAGAAGCGAGTGTGCCAAATCTTTTTTGTTTGTTTGTTTTGTTTTTAATGATTCTATGTTTCTTCTCGGTAAAGGTATCACATTTTTTATTTTGTTTTCTCAGCAGTGCCGCACAGCTTGTGGGATCTTAGTTCCCAACCAGAGATTGAATCTAACACCACAGCAGTGAAAGTTGCTGTTGTTTAGTTACTGAGTTGTGTCCAACTCTTTATGACCCCATGAAGTGAAGCATGCCAGTGCTTCCTTTCCTTCACTATCTCTTGGCGTTTGCTCAAACTCATGTCCATTCAGTAAGTGATGGCATCCAACTATCTCATCCTCTGTCATCCCCTTCTCCTCCTGCCTTCACTCTTTCCCACCATCAGGGTCTTTTCCAATAAGTCAGCTCTTTGCATTAGGTGGTCAAAGTATTTGAAGTTCAGCTTCAGCACCAGTCCTTCCAATGAATATTCAGGATTGATTTCCTTTAGGATTGACTGTTTTGATCTTCTTGCAGGCCAAGGGACTCTCAGGAGTCTTCTCCAGATCCATAGTTCGAAACTGTCAATTCTTCAGCACTCAGCTTTCTTTGTACTCCAACTCTCACATCCATACATGACTGCTGGAAAAAGCATAGCTTTGACTAGATGGACATCTATCAGCAAAGTGATGTTTCTGCTTTTAAATACACTGTCTAGGTTTGTCATAGTTTTTCTTCCAATGAGCAACCATCTTTTAATTTCATGGCTGAAGTCACCACCTGCAGTGATTTTGAAGCCTAAGGAAATAAAGTCTGTCACTGTTTCCATTTTTTCCCAATCTATTTGCCACGAAGTGATGAGACTGGATGCCATGACCTTAGTTTTTTTCTTTTTTTTTTTAACTAAGCCAGCTTTTCCACTATCCTCTTTCATCTTCACCAAGAAGCTCTTTAGTTCCTCTTCACTTTCTGCCATAAGGGTGGTGTCATCTGCATAACTGAGGTTATTGATATTTCTCTTGGCAATCTTGATTTCTGCTTATGCTTCATCCAGCCCAGCTTTTCACAGGATGTACTCTGTATATACGTTAAATTATCAGGGTGACAAATTATAACCTTGATGTACTCCTTTCCCAACTTGGAACCAGTCCATAGTGTTGCTTCATGCCCTGCACACAGGTTTCACAGGAGGTAGATAATGTGGTTTGGTATTCCCATCTCTTTAAGAATTTTCCACAGTTTGTTGTGATCTGCACAGTCAAAGGCTTTGTGCTTAGTCCTAACCAGTGGACCACCAGGGAATTCCAGGTATTACATTTTTTTAAAGAACCAAAATTATGCTGAACCAATTAAGAGTAGCACAATCAGAACAAATTAGGACTATCATTGTATATAACAGTTTTTAAAGCTGGAATTTCAGTTAAAAAGTAATTCAATTAAAAACAAATTTGAAATAGCCACTTCCTCCCATGACTTTCTGAGTAAATACTCAGCCAGATGATGAAGTTCCATAGGAAATGACAATAATAATAGAAATAGCTAAATATTATTAAATCCTTAGTATTTGCTTGGAACAATTTAAGTGTGCTTCACAAATCTTTAGTAGTGTTCACAAAAATCCCATATATTAGATAGTATGATCCCCACTTTATAGATGAGAAACCTAAACTGTTTTGAGACAGTAAGCAACATTCTCACCACACAGGCTTTAACCTGTACTTTGTGTTCTTACAAATTTCCTTATATTGTTATAAGAAACAACTTTGCAAAGTGGTTCTGAATAATTTAGTAAGCCATCAGATAGTTCAAGAATAAATGCTTATGCAGTTACCAACACCAAGTTCAAGTCAAATGACTTTGTGTCTTTTCTCTTTTTTGTGTGTTTCATAGGAGAACATATCTCCTATGCTAATTTGAAGTAATAGTTTAAACAAATTCTTCAACAAGAAAAGTTATACTTCTGTCTTATTACTGGAAAGAATCATGACTTTGTCCCTTTAATATTAATACACTCAATTCCTCTGATTATTTCTTATTTGTTAATTGCTCTACAATTAAACATATTTTCACATTGTCTATAAATGAAGTTATATATAGCTGAGTCTATTCACACATGAAGTTTGACCAAGGAATAAAAAAGTGAATGATTCCTTTTCTCTCTTATAATTGCACATAACCTTTCGGAATTACCATAATACAATAATATACTTCCGCACTCTAGAATTCCCATTTTTGTTTGTTTGGTGTTTAGCTATTGTTTCCCCAACTTAATTCTGAAGTTTCTTTGATAATTTGCTACTAGTGGCCTATAGGTGTGACTGTTGATGGGAGGAAATAAATTGGCAGAAAATGCAATGTTTTGACCAAGATATATTATTTATCATTTTCCCCTTCAATCTACTTTGACAGTCTTCTCATTAAAAGATTATAGGCAGTTTGAGAGTTGACAATTTTTCCTTCTTTTTTCATCACTTTGCTGGCACTAAAAGAGCTCTCTAGGACTCAGTTTGAGAATAATTGGCCTAAAGGCCAAGAAGGATATAATTTAATATTTGAAACATTACTGAAATGAGAAGAAAGCATTGCAAACAATGTGCTGGGACAACAACTGTAAACAACTGTAATACCTCTCTATGGTAATCGGGACATATGCTTACTTTATCCAGAACACCTATTAGACTCCTTCTTGACTAGATAATGGTCAAATATGATATGCTTGCAATTCTAATTGGAAAACATTAAAAGTGTATGAAAAGGTTTTATATATATATATATATATATATACACACACATACATACATACACATACACACACACATGTATATACACCATGGTTAATAAGCTAATATTTGGATAAAAGGTATTTATATTAAATAATTATATATTATTTACATATGCATGCTTATGATAAACTCTCATTGTGAGTGAGAAGGCAGAAGCCATAGTTATTCCTGTTTATATCCAATATCTTCTTAGTGTATAATATGTGTTTCTTGAAATTTTAATTTAATTCAATAATTTCTCAACATTTACTCTGTGAAAAGAATGGGTTATGTTTAAGATATAATAATAAGTAGGAAATTGAAGAGCTAATATACTAGTGAAAAAGAAGAGGGTGAATGCGACACAATGGGGAGCTCAGTGCTTATGGTAGAAACACATGCAGATAACAGAGAAAAACTTAATTAAGGACCTATTTATTATTGCATATTATTGATGAAGCTTGAATAAAAGCTATAGGCTTAATATATGAAACAAAATGGAGAAAAGAGAGGTTAATTATCAGAGAAATCCAGGTTATATGCAGGACTCTATTTCTGGAGAAATTGCTTTATGTGATTTAGAAGAGAGTGAAAATGGTCAGATGTAAAGTTACTTTAAAGACTATATTCAAAGTTTTGAAACTCATTTGGCATATGATGGAAAATATTGAAACTTTATTTAAAGAGTGAAAGAACATATCAGAATGGTATTCTAATTTTATGGGTCCAGAGTTGAGGGTATGACTTTAAGGGGTATTTTGGCAGTAAGCAGCAGTGGAGCAGTGTTAGTTGCTCAGTCGTGTCCGACTCTTTGTGATCCTATGAACTGTAGCCCTCCAGGCTCCTCTGTTTATTGTATTCTCCAGGCAAGAATACTGGTGTGGATTGTCATTTCCTTCTCCAGAGGATCTTCCTGACCCAGGGGTCAAACCCAGGTCTCCTGCATTGCAGGCAGATTCTTTATCATCTGAGCTTCAGCAAAGATCCTTTTGGCAGAAAATTAGGCATCAAACATAATGAAGTAAAATTTCATAGATAATGCAGAGAATGTCTTTGGAGATTGAGCTTGAGATGCAGGGGTCATTGAAGTCTAGGTTCAAATCAACCAAGACCCCACAAATAACATGAGAGTAGCTGTGGATGCATCAGAATATACTAGAGAGGATAATGAGGCATCTGTCGGGTGTACAGGAAAACTATCCAGAAAAACTGAGAAATGTAAGCTTGGAAGTCAGGGGAGATTTCAGGTAAGAAAACATGTCTACAATATACAGATCAGAGAAAAAAGAACACAGTCTTTGCTCAGAGAGTAAACAGAATGGTGTAGGCTTAATGAATCTAGGTGAAAACTACAGTAAAGAGGGGTGGGGGGGAAAGCTTCGAAAGATAGAAATCTGAAATATTCTAAAGATTTTAGAATAAATAAAGAAATCCAAGCACAGAGATATCTTTTAGGGTAAAAAAAAATCCAAAGATTTAAGAGGAGAAATCTATGGCCATCAAGAGGAGAAGAACCAGTAGTTTCATAAAAGACAAGAGAGGAGAGACTTCACAGATTGTAACACATTTAATGGGTATAAGCCAACAGGAAATTATAAATGTCATACATCACTGGAAATCAGGACCACTCTTGTAATAATTGAGAAAGCTTCCCTGGAAGGGGAGAGCTGCATAAATAAAGTAGTAGAGCTCTCATTGATGGTTACATGAAAAGCAGAGTTCTTTATGACAGGTTATAGTGGAAGCATTTGTGGTAAGATAGTCTTGGAACATAACCCAAGACTTTAAACAAGGATGGGGAAGAATTCATTAAAGTGCGGATTCTAGCTACTAGATGACTAAATCTGATAAGCAACTAATTCTAAAATGCTGAACTCTGCACGACACAATATATAAAAGAAAATATACATACTAAACACAAAGTTAATATGTCAATATTATCACGTTAATATTACGGTATTTCTAACCATTTGGTATTTCTAAACCATATGGTTTTTCTAACCATTTCTGATAAAACGTGGGCCACTGGGGAAGGGAAAGGAAAACCACTTCAGTATTCTTGCCTTGAGAACCCTATGAACAGTATGAAAAGGCAAAAAGATAGGACACTGAAAGAGGAACTCCCCTGGTCAGTAGGTGCCCAATATGCTACTAGAAATAAGTGGAGTAATAACTCCAGAAAGAATGAAGAGACAGAGACAAAGCAAAAATAACACAGTTGTGGATGTGAGTGGTGATGGAAGCAGGGTTCAATGCTGTAAAGAGCAATATTGCATAGGAATCTGGAAAGTTAGGTCTATGAATCAAGGCAAATTGGAAGTGGTCAAAAAGGAGATGGCAAGAGTGAACATCAACATTTTAGGAATCAGTGAACTAAAATGGACTGGAATGGGTGAATTTAACTCAGATGACCATTACATCTATTGCAGCAGGCAAGAATCCCTTAGAAAGAAATGGAGTAGCCATCACGGTCAACCAGAGTCCAAAGTGCAGTAGTTGGATGCAATTTCAAAAAGGACAGAATGATCACTGTTTCCAAGGCAAATCATTCAGTATCACAGTAATCCAAGTCTATGCCACAACCAGCAATGCTGAAGAAGCTAAAGTTGAACAGTTCTATGAAGATCTACAAGACCTTCTGGAACTAACACTCAAAAACAGATGTCCTTTGCATTATAGGGGACTGGAATGCAAAATTATGAAGTCAAGAAACACCTGGACTAACAGGAAAAATTGGCCTTGGAGTACAGAATAAAGCAGGGCAAAGACTAATAGAGTTTAGCCAAGAGAACACACTTGTCACAACAAACACCCTAATCCAACAGCACAAGAGAAAACTCTACACATGGACATAACCAGATGGTCAATACTGAAATCAGATTGATTCTATTTTTTGCAGCCAAAGCTGGAGAATGTCTACACAATCAGCAAAAGCAAGACCAGAATAGAACTGTGGATCAGATCATGAACTCCTTATTACCAAATTCAGACTTAAATTGAAGAAAGTAGGGAAAACCACCAGACCATTCAGGTATGACCTAAATCCAACCCCTTATGATTATACAGTAGAAGTGACTAATAGATTCAAGGGATTTGATCTGATAGAGTGCCTGAAGAACTATGGATGGAGGTTCGTGACATTTCACTGGAGGCAGGGATCAAGACCATCCCCAAGAAAAAGAAATGCAAAATGGCAAAATGGCTCTCTGAGGAGGCCTTACAAATAGCTATTAAAAGAAGAGAAATGAAAGGGAAAGGAGAAAAGGAAAAATATACCCATTTGAATGCAGAGTTCCAAAGAATGGCAAGGAGAGATAAGAGAGCCTTCCTCAGCGATTAATGCAAAGAAATAAGGGGGAAAAGTAGAATGGGAAAGACTAGAGATCTCTTCAAGAAAATCAGAGATACCAAGGGAACAGTTTATGCAAAGATGGGCACAATAAAGGACAGGGATGGTATGGACCTAAGAGAAGCAGAAGATATTAAGAAGTAGCAAGAATACACAGAAGAATGATACAAAAAAGATCTTCATAACCCAGATAATCATGATAGTGTGATCATTCACCTAGAGCCAGACAACCTGGAATGAGAAGTCAAGTGGACCTTAGGAAGCATCACTACAAACTAGTGGAGGTGATAGAATTCCAGTTGACCTATTTCAAATCCTAAAAGATGATACTATGAAATAGCTTCATTCAATATGCCAGCAAATTTGGAAAACTCATCAGTGGCCATAGGACTGGAAAAGGTCATTTTCATTTCAGTCCAAAGAAAGGCAATGCAAAAGAATGCTCAACTGCACAATTGCACTCATCTCATGCTAGCAAAGCAATGCTCAAAATTCTTCAAGTGAGGCTTCAACAGTACATACCATGAACTTCCATATGTTCAAGATGGATTTAGAAAAGGCAGAGGAACCAGAGACCAAATTTCCAACATCTGTTGGATCATCGAAAAAGCAAGGGAGTTCCAGAAAAACATCTATTTCTGCTTTATTGACTACACCAAAACCTTTGACTGTGTGGATCACAACAAACTGTGGAAAATTCTGAAAGAGATGGTAATACCAGATCACTTGACTGGCCTCCGAAGAAATCTGTATGCAGGTCAGAAAGCAACAGTTAGAACTGGACATGGAACAACAGACTGGTTCCAAATCGGGAAAGGAGTATGTCAAGGCTGTATATTGTCACTCTGCTTATTTAACTTATATGCACAGTAGAGAAATGCTGGAATGGATGAAGCACAATCTAAAATCAAGATTGCTGGGAGAAATATCAATAACCTGAGATATGGAGATGACATTTATGGCATAAAGCAAAGAGGAACTAAAGAGCTTCCTGATGAAAGTGAAAATGGAGAGTGAAAAAGTTGGCTTAAAACTCAACATTCAGAAAACTAAGATCATGGCATCTGGTCCTATTCCTTCATGGCAAGTAGATGGTGGAACAATGGAAACAGTGACAGATTTTATTTTGTACTGTAAAATCACTGCATATGGTGACTGCTGTTATGAAATTAAAAGATTCTAGCTCCTTGGAAGAAACATTATGACCAAGCTAGACAGCATATTAAAAAGCAGAGACATTACATTGCCAACAAAGGTTCATCTAGTCAAAGCTATGGTTTTTCCAGTAGTCATGTGGATGTGAGAGTTTGAGTATAAAGAAAGGTGAGTGCCAAGAAAATGATGCTTCTGAACTGTGGTATTGAAGAAGACTCTTGAGAGTCCCTTGGACTGCAAGGAGATCCAACCAGTCCATCCTAAAAGAAATCAGTCCTGAATATTCATTGGAAGGACTGATGCTGAAGCTGAAACTCCAATACTTTGACCTCCTGATGCGAAGAACTGACTCATTTGAAAAGACCCTGATGCTGGGGAAGATTGAAGGCAGGAGAAGAAGGGGACGACAGAGGATGAGATGGTTGGGTGGCACCACCGAGTCAATGGCCATGAGTTTGATTAAACTCCAGGATTTGGTACTGGTCATAACAAACACCTTCTTCCAACAACACAAGTGAAGACTCTATACATGGACATCACCAGATGGTCAACACCGAAAAAAGATTGATTATATTCTTTGCAGCCAAAAATGGAGAAGCTCTATACAGTCAGCAAAAACAAGACCAGGAGCTGACTGTGGCTCAGATCATGAACTCCTTATTGCCAAATTCAGACTTAAACTGAATAAAGTAGGGAAAACCACTAGACCATTCAGGTATGACCTAAATCAAATCCCTTATGATTATACAGTGGAAGTGAGAAATAGATTTAAGGGCCTATATCTGATAGATAGAGTGCCTGATGAACTATGGAATGAGGTTCATGACATTGTACAGGAGACAGGGATCAAGACCATCCCCGTGGAAAAGAGATGCAAAAAAGCAAAACGGCTGTCTGGGGAGGCCTTACAAATAGCTGTGATAAGAAGAGAAGTGAAAAGCAAAGGAGAAAAGGAAAGATATAAGCATCTGAATGCAGAGTTCCAAAGAATAGCAAGAAGAGATAAGAAAGCCTTCCTCAGCGATCAATGCAAAGAAATAGAGGAAAACAACAGAATGGGAAAGACTAGGGATCTCTTCAAGAAAATTAGAGATACCAAGGGAACATTTCATGCAAAGATGGGCTTGATAAAGGACAGAAATGGTATGGACCTAACAGAAGCAGAAGATATGAAGAAGAGATGGTAAGAATACACAGAAGAACGGTACAAAAAAGATCTTCACGACCCAGATAATCACAATGGTGTGATCACTGACCTAGAGCCAGACATCCTGGAATGTGAAGTCAAGTGGACCTTAGAAAGCATCACTACGAACAAAGCTAATGGAGGTGATAGAATTCCAGTGGAGGTGATAGAGTTCCAGTTGAGCCATTTCAAATCCTGAAAGATAATGCTGTGAAAGTGCTACACTCAATATTCCAGCAAATTTGGAAAACTCAGCAGTGGCCACAGGACTGGAAAAGGATAGTTTTCATTCCAATCCCAAAGAAAGGCAATGCCAAAGAATGCTCAAACTACCGCACAATTGCACTCATCTCACATGCTAGTAAAGTAATGCTCAAAATTCTCCAAGCCAGGCTTCAGCAGTATGTGAACCATGAACTTCCTGATGTTCAAGCTGGTTTTAGAAAAGGCAGAGGAACCAGAGATCAAATTGCCAACATCTGCTGGATCATTGAAAAAAGCAAGAGAGTTCCAGAACAACATCTATTTCTGCTTTATTGACTATGCCAAAGCCTTTGACTGTGTGGATCACAATAAACTGTGCAAAATTCTGAAAGAGATGGGAATATTAGACCACCTGATCTGCCTTCTGAGAAATTTGTATGCAGGTCAAGAAGCAACCGTTAGAACTGGACAGGAACAACAGACTGGTTCCAAATAGGAAAAGGGGTACGTCAAGGCTGTATATTGTCACCCTGCTTATTTAACTTACATGCAGAGTACATCATGAGAAACGCTGGGCTGGAAGAAGCACAAACTGGAATCAAGATTGCTGGGAGAAATATCAATAAGCTCAGATATGCAGATGACACCACCCTTATGGCAGAAAGTGAAGAGGAACTCAAAAGCCTCTTGATGAAGGTGAAAGCAGAGAGTAAAAAAGTTGGCTTAAAGTTCAACATTCACAAAATGAAGATCATGGCATCCAGTCCCATCACTTCATGGGAGATAGATGGGGAAACAGTGGAAACAGTGTCAGACATTACTTTTTTGGGCTCCAAAATCACTACAGATGGTGATTGCAGCCATGAAATTAGAAGATGCTTACTCCTTGGAAGGAAAGTTATGACAAACCTAGATAGCATATTCAAAAGCAGAAACATTACTTTGCCAACAAAGGTCTGTCTAGTCAAGGCTATGGTTTTTCCTGTGGTCATGTATGGATGTGAGAGTTGGACTGTGAAGAAGGCTGAGGGCCGAAGAATTGATGCTTTTGAACTGTGGTGTTGGAGAAGACTCTCTAGAGTCCCTTGGACTGCAAGGAGATCCAACCAGTCCATTCTGAAGGTGATTAGCCCTGGGATTTCTTTGGAAGGAACAATGCTAAAGCTGAAACTCCAGTACTTTGGCCACCTCATGCGAAGAGTTGACTCATTGGAAAAGACTCTGATGCTGCGAGGAATTGGTGGCAGGAGGAGAAGGGGACGACAGAGGATGAGATGGCTGGATGGCATCACTGACTCGATGGACGTGAGTCTGGGTGAACTCTGGGAGTTGGTGATGGACAGGGAAGCCTGGTGTGCTGCGATTCATGTGGTCGCAAACAGTCGGACATGTCTGAGCTACTGAACTGAACTGAGGGAGGCCTGGCATGCTGCAGTCCATGGGTTTGCAAAGAGTCGGACACAACTGAGCGACCCAACTGAATGAACTGAACTGAACTAGGGACAATTTACTCAACAATAAATCCAACTAGTCAAAATATATGCAACTGTTCAACACTGAAAAAATTTATGTAAGGATTTACTGTCTTTGTCTTTAATAGAAAATCAAGACAATTGAACCACAATCCTACACTCTCCAAATTCTGCAGTTTTCCATAATACTAGAAATCTTCAACCACATAGGCATAACAACTTTAAGAGAGTCAGAAATTAAGAATAAATTTATACTATCAGAAGAATTTTATCTCATCCAAGTTTTTGTCTTCTCTATTAAAATAGAGTTTAACATATACTAGGTCACCATCGTAAAGAATCCGCCTGCCAGTGCAGGCAATATGGGTTCAATCCCTGGGTCAGGAAGATCCTCTGGAGAAAGAAATAGCAACTCTCTCCAGTATTCTTACCTGAGAAGTCCTATAGACTGAGAAGCCTGGCAGGCTACAGTCCATGGAGTACCAAAAGACTTAGGTACAACTTGGTGACTGAACAGAACAAGGTTCAGTGGCTATTTACCTAATTAATAAATATACCATAACTAACTGAGGGTTACAAATTGCTTTAGTGCCCCTGAGACATCAAATTCATATTATTTTTTATTATATCTTTGTTCATGGGCTAAACACTGTACTAGACTACCTTTTAAATTTTTTTCTGAGCTGCTAAAATATGCATGCATGGTGGTAGAACTAAGGATGGTTTCTCAAGTCAGGAATACCACTGAGGCAATTAGAAAATTTCACTCAACCCAGAAGGTGAGCAGGTGTCAAACCTTTCAAAATGTGAAGAATTAGTTCAGGAAAGGAACAGCAAGCATGCAATTAGAGTCATCATGTCCTGTTTAGCTGCCATAAATAGTTCTCTTGCTCTGTATATAAGATCTTATTTATTGAAATTCCAGAAATTTTAGCACAGCATGGAAATAGCAAAGGAAAATAGAAAAAAGAAAAAAAAGAAGAAGAAGAAGAAAGAAAAAATACAGACATAAACTCAGCAATTTGAATGTGAAACTTAAAAAGTAGCTACACTTCTTAACCCTTGGGATCCAAAATGGTATATAAAAGAGCACATGAAAACCTGATGCCACTGCTATAGCTGATTTTGTTTTCCTACCATGGTGACAATAAAATGCCCTTCCCCTCATGTTCTCTGTACAGGACGACCTCTATGCTGTTCCCATTAGAACATAGCATATACTTCTACTACCTGAATCTGGCAGAGCTTTGACTACAGCAGAAATGACACTGCAAATTACAAGTCTAGTTCATAAACATTCTGTCTAATTCTTTTGGGAAGCTTCTTAGAAGCCAGCACCTTGATGTGAGGAAGCTCAAATATCCCAGGGAAAACCTACATGGAGTGGAAATAAAGCCTCCAGCTCACAGCCCTCACTGAGCTGGAGCCCATAGCCAGAAGCAACTTGTTAAGTTTACTATTTGGAAAGTGGTACCCAGCCCTTGGGCTTCCCAGATGGCGCTAGCAGTGAAGAACCCGACTACCAGTGTAGGAGACGTAAGAGGTGTAAGAGCCAATCCCTGGCTCAGGAAGATCCCCTGGAGGAGGGCATGATAACCCACTTCAGCAAACTTGCCTGGAGAATCCCATGGACAGATGAGCCTGGTGGCCTACAGTCCATAGTGTCGCAAAGAATCGGACACGACTAAAATGATAGAACACACACACAGAGCCCTTAGCCAAAGTGTCCTAGCTGATGCTGTGCAGAGCAGGAATGAGGTGTTCCCTCAGGTCTGCCAGAATTGTGGTTTTATGAACAAATTTAAAGATTGCAATTTGAAGCCACTAAATTTTGGTGCTTTGTTATGCAGTGATTAATAACCAGAAAAAGTGCCTAATTTTGCAAGTAAACATATCTAATTTTTTTCTACATGCCAATAAAAATATAATGTTTGATGAATAAATATTTGCTGTATTTAAATCTGTAAAATTAAAATTCTTGTTTCACAGAATGTTCAAGAATGGATTGATCTGTTAAAAATGATGATGAAGAATAAACTTTGGTCATTCTGTGATTTATAGAATATACTTTAATGCAAGATATATGATTTCAAAAGAAAATACTGTTAATTTATTAGCTGTATAAGGCTAAGTCACTTAAATTTTATATCCCAGAGATCTCATTTATAAAATGACCATTACAGTGGTAACTATCTGAAAGAATTTAAGTTAATATGTTTGTAAAATTTAGCACAGTTCATGACAAACTGAACAATCTAAATAGTCATTAGTCATTATTATCATTTATCACAAATCTAGAACAT
Source organism: Bos javanicus (assembly GCF_032452875.1). Taxonomy (NCBI): domain Eukaryota; kingdom Metazoa; phylum Chordata; class Mammalia; order Artiodactyla; family Bovidae; genus Bos; species Bos javanicus. The sequence continues at coordinate 5,172,699 of NC_083893.1, read as the reverse complement.
GGCTTTATCTCTAACATGAAATGGCACAGGAATTAGAGATGCTTGGTCTATAAGCTGGAGCAAAGACAAAATTATGCTCAAAGATCCTTATAAAGTCAATACACTTTACTTCTCAAGCAGTAACCTCTGTCTTTACTTCTCTCATTACATCAAGTACTGTTAAACATTCATCAGACTAGTTCATTGATTTTAGTCTTATTAGGTCAGTATTCCCCTTCTCTTGGGATCTCATTGATATACCAGCTACTTAAATTAGCTCAGAAAAATAGATTGAAACTAAAAATATTTTTGTCATGATTTCAATTAAGCCTTTCAAAGAAAAGTTCAATGTTCACATCATTAAGTCTTCTCACTAATATTCAACAAAATAATATCATGACCTACAACTTTAGGTAACCTATAAATATTTGTCTAGACAAACTCTCCATTAGCCTTTCTGTCTGCAAAATTACTCCATTTAGCTTAAAAATAATATTATTTTCTTCACTCAGCACACATCATAACATTTATCCATTTTTTAGGTTATTTTTTTTTTCATGCAAACCAACTAGACTAGTAATCATTTATTCCAGCACACACAAAAGTGGTTTTCAACCATTTAAGAGCTATTGCTAGTAAAGCAAGTGGGTAAAATATTGCATAAAGTAATTGGTAAAATATTCGGCAAGAACACTTTAAAGTGACTGGAATGCAATCTAATTTACACTTAGAAGTAATCTGTGTTCTATTCTTTTTAAAAAAAGAAAAAAAAGTTCAGACAGAGAGGATTCTCCAAACTGCAGTTCTCAAATGTCAGAAATAAAATCAAATATCTCGCAACAAATTCTGACATCACTAGCCATATTACTAACCCAGAAGCCTAAATGCTTTTCATAGGAACAGCAAAAACTAATCAAATAGTTGACTCCTAGGAATTTGACTGCTCTAAAAGAGATTTTTTCTTCTTTTTTTTACATTTAAGGAAGAAACTGATATTTTAGCCTAAGCAGGATATCTATTGGGCTTTCCAGGTGGCACAGTGGTAAAAAATCTGTCTGCCAAGGCAGGAGACACAAGAGACAAAGGTTCAATCCCTGGATTGGGAAGATCCTATGGAGTAGGAAATGGCAACCCGCTTCAGTATTCCTGACTAGAGAATTCTATGGACAGAGGAGCCTTGCAGGCTACAGTTCGTGGGGTCCCAAAGAGTGGGACATGACTGAGCACACATGTGTACACACACAGAATATCTATTAGCCTTATACTTTTATTCTTAGATATGTATATTTATCACCCAGGCAGGTCTATGGTGTGAATTTTAGGCTAACACCAATTTATAGATTTATTTGAATTTTTTTTTAAAAATTAAGAAATGAATGTAGAAAATATGTACACATGACTTAATTTTTGTTTCTTTAAAATATGTCTTTAATGAATGAATATTTACATTCAGGATTCATTAGCTCCCCCCTCCAAACAGCCAAGCATAATATCCAATAATATATCAGGATTTTAAAAGACAAAAGGGCTCCTGTTAATATATGTGTCCTCTGACTTAGGGCTGAATGTTTTTTTCTTTTTTTTTAGCTTTTATTTTATTTTTAAACTTTACAACATTGTATTGGTTTTGCCAAATATCGAAATGAATCCGCCACAGGTATACCCGCGTTCCCCATCCTGAACCCTCCACCCTCCTCCTTCCCCTACCGTCCCTCTGGGTCGTCCCAGTGCACCAGCCCCAAGCATCCAGTACCGTGCATCGAACCTGGACTGGAGACTCGTTTCATACATGATATTATACATGTTTCAATGCTATTCTCCCAAATCTCCCCACCCTCTCCCTCTCCCACAGAGTCCATAAGACTGATCTATACATCAGTGTCTCTGTTGCTGTCTTGTACACAGGGTTATTGTTACCATCTTTCTAAATTCCATATATATGCGTTAGTATACTGTATTGGTGTTTTTCTTTCCGGCTTACTTCACTCTGTATAATAGGTTCCAGTTTCATCCATCTCATTAGAACTGATTCAAATGTATTCTTTTTAATGGCTGAGTAATATCACTGGTGAACATAGATGCAAAAATCCTTAACAAAATTCTAGCAATCAGAATCCAACAACACATTAAAAAGATCATACACCATGACCAAGTGGGCTTTATCCCAGGGATGCAAGGATTCTTCCATATCCACAAATCAATCAATGTTATACACCACATTAACAAATTGAAAAACAAAAACCATATGATTATCTCAATAGATGCAGAGAAAGCCTTTGACAAAATTCAACATCCATTAATGATAAGAACTCTCCAGAAAGCAGGAATAGAAGGAACATACCTCAACATAATAAAAGCTATATATGACAAACCCACAGCAAACATTATCCTCAATGGTGAAAAATTGAAAGCATTTCCTCTAAAGTCAGGAACAAGACAAGGGTGCCCACTTTCACCATTACTATTCAACATAGTTTTGGAAGTTTTGGCCACAGCCATCAGAGCAGAAAAAGAAATAAAAGGAATCCAAATTGGAAAAGAAGAAGTAAAACTCTCACTGTTTGCAGATGGCATGATCCTTTACATAGAAAACCCTAAAGACTCCACCAGAAAATTACTAGAACTAATCAATGATTATAGTAAAGTTGCAGGATATAAAATCAACACACAGAAATCCCTTGCATTCCTATACACTAATAATGAGAAAACTGAAAGAGAAATTAAGGAAACAATTCCATTCACCATTGCAACGGAAAGAATAAAATACTTAGGAATATATCTACCTAAAGAAACTAAAGACCTATATATAGAAAACTATGAAACACTGGTGAAAGGGCTGAATGTTGACAAGTGAATTAAAGAAAATGCTGGGGTTATTTCTGGGAGTTTCCAAGTATATGATGTCAACTGATCTTTGTTATGCTTTTTACATGGGGACGGAGAAGGCAATGGCACCCCACTCCAGTACTCTTCCCTGGAAAATCCCATGGATGGAGGAGCCTGGTGGGCTGCAGTTCATGGGGTCGTGAAGAGTCGGACATGACTGAGTGACTTCACTTTCACTTTTCACTTTCATGCATTGGAGAAGGAAATGGCAACCCACTCCAGTGTTCTTGCTTGGAGAATCCCAGGGACGGGGGAGCCTCGTGGGCTGCCGTCCATGGGGTCCCACAGAGTCGGACATGACTGAAGCGACTTAGCATACATGGGGAAAAAAAAAAGCAGAGTCAAATGGGCTGCTACTTGAGGTTGTTGTTGTTCACTCGCTCAATTGTGTCTGACTATTTGTGACCCCGTGGACACTAGGCTTCCGCGTCCTTCACTGTTTCCTGAAGTTTGCACAAATTCATGTCCATTAAGTTGGTCATGCTATCTAACCATTTCATCTTCTGCCATGTTACTTCATGACATTCCTTCAATGATATAATTAGACATTATGAATACAAATTTACCCATACTGTCTCAAAATGGTTTTGGACATAAACTATTTTCCAATATCCATTTAGAAAAGCACACTATTTTCACCACATATGTGTTCAAAATATTTGAACAGGATCTCACTGGGGGGTCACAGAGGTAGAAGTGAAGAGGAAAAGATGAGAATATGCTTACTGGAGTTCTCAGCTCAGGTATGGCAGCTTGATAGGTGAGTGGGCGACAGTCATGAGTGTTTGGCACGAGGACACATGGAAGAAACATTGGACCCAGGTCATCTCCATCCAGAATGTCCACTGTGAGGGTGGTGGTTGTGGTTCGCCGTTCATTTAGGTTTTGTGCACGGTCCTGTGAGAGAGGGAGAAAAGAAAAAGAACATAAGATGTACTCAATGTTCCCTCCAGGTTGGTTACACCATAGACACATTTCTTCCCGACTGTAGGCATCTGACCTCCCTTTTCTTAGAGCATTTACTTTAGAAAACTTGCATGTGTAAATACTTTCTCTGCCCCTTTGAGGTCTCAACCTTCTTCTAGCTCAAACTTTTACAAGTTTTATACCCAGGACTCTTTCTCCAGGATCTAAGAATTATCCATTTGAAGTGTAATAATCAAGGAAAATAGAGCTTATATTAATATCTCCCAGTCCCTGTAGGAGGATAGGAGCCTAACTTCCATGAAGGTTTTCTCCAAGTCGTGAAACCATCTCCCATCATGAAGATACATAAATGTTTACTTTTCCTTTGAGAAGACAGTTAACAAACAAGTTAACAATCAAGATGACTCTTGATTTCTTCACTTCTGTCCCCACCCCAGTATTTTATTTTATTTTATTTTATTTGTGATGCTTCAAGAAATTTAAGTTTATGAAATAAATGTTGCTCATTTTAAAAAAGTGGGGGGAGAGAGAGAGAGAAGAAAAAGAAGAAAAATTAAATGAAGAGGTGAATAAAAGGAAGGAAAGAAGACCCACAAGATCTGCTATACTCATTGGAAAATGTATTTGTATGTTTCATATAAGATTGCCTGTCACAAAGTATATTTTGAGAACCTTCCTTCTCTCCTTCCTTCTCTCTTCTGGCATCACTAAAATAACTTGTTTCCAAGTTTATAAATGACAATTGTTTCATTTCTTCATTCTTTGAGACTCTAAAAAACTATAATTTCTGAGAAATGTATCCTTGTATCAGTAATGAGAATTATATTTCCATTTTTCCTCTTTTCCACTAACCACAATATTGCCAGAGATCACAGATTTTATTTTATTTTATTGTCTGTTTTGTTTTTCCCATTCTTATGGGTTGCAAAGTGTTCTTTGGTAAGATCTAGGGAAGCAGAAGCTCTATTGATGCAATTTTGCAAGGGCAACCTTTCTTGAATGCAATATCTTTATGACTCTCAAACCAACTAGGACCTTGTGGGGCCTTACCAGGTACAAATCCTGTTCGTGTTCCCCATTTCTTATTTGTAGGAAATAGATTTCATTCAGCTTCTTTGACCTTCCCTGAGTTCCAAAGGGAGATTCAAACAATTGCTAATTAGAAGAGTGAGGGAATGCAGAAACAAAGGAAGTGCAATCAAGAAATAATCAGATCAGATCAGATCAGTCGCTCAGTCATGTCCGACTCTTTGCGACCCCATGAATCACAGCACGCAAGACCTCCCTGTCCATCACCAACTCCCGGAGTTCACTGAGACTCACGTCCATCGAGTCAGTGATGCCATCCAGCCATCTCATCCTCTGTTGTCCCCTTCTCCTCTTGCCCCCAATCCCTCCCAGCATCAGAGTCTTTTCCAATGAGTCAACACTTCCCATGAGGTGGCCAAAGTATTGGAGTTTCAGCTTTAGCATCATTCCTTCCAAAGAAATCCCAGGGCTGATCTCCTTGAGAATGGACTGATTGGATCTCCTTGCAGTCCAAGGGACTCTCAAGAGTATTCTCCAACACCACAGTTCAAAAGCATCAATTCTTTGGCGCTCAGCCTTCTTCACAGTCCAACTCTCACATCCATACATGACCACAGGAAAAACCATAGCCTTGACTAGACGAACCTTTGTTGGCAAAGTAATGTCTCTGCTTTTGAATATGCTATCTAGGTTGGTCATAACTTTCCTTCCAAGGAGTAAGCATCTTTTAATTTCATGGCTGCAATCATCTGTAGTGATTTTGGAGCCCAGAAAAATAAAGTCTGACACTATTTCCACTGTTTCCCCATCTATTTCCCATGAAGTGTGGGACCAGATGCCATGATCTTCGTTTCTGAATGTTGAGCTTTAAGCCAACTTTTTCACTCTCCATTTTCACTTTCATCAAGAGGCTTTTGAGTTCTTCTTCACTTTCTGCCATAAGGGTGGTGTCATCTGCATATCTGAGGTTATTGATATTTCTCCCAGCAATCTTGATTCCAGTTTGTGTTTCTTCCAGTGCAGCATTTCTCATGATGTACTCTGCATATAAGTTAAATAAACAGGGTGACAATATACAGCCTTGACAAACTCCTGTTCCTATTTGGAACCAGTCTGTTGTTCCATGTTCAGTTCTAAGTGTTGCTTCCTGACCTGCATACAAATTTCTCAAGAGGCAGATCAGGTGGTCTGGTATTCCCATCTCTTTCAGAATTTTCCACAGTTTATTATGATCCACACAGTCCAAGGCTTTGGCATAGTCAATAAAGCAGAAATAGATGCTTTTCTGGAACTCTCTATGATCCAGCGGATGTTGGCAATTTGATCTCTGGTTCATCTGCCTTTTCTAAAACCAGCTTGAACATCAGGAAGTTCACAGTTCACATATTGCTGAAGCCTGGCTTGGAGAATTTTGAGCATTACTTTACTAGCATGTGAGATGAGTGCAATTGTGCAGTAGTTTGAGCATTCTTTGGCATTGCCTTTCTTTGGGATTGGAATGAAAACTGGCCTTTTCCAGTCCTGTGGCCACTGCTGAGTTTTCCAAATTTGCTGCATATTGGGTGCAGCACTTTCACAGCATCATCTTTCAGGATTTGGAATACTTCAACTGGAATTCCATCATCTCCACTATCTTTGTTTGTAGTGATGCTTTCTAAGGCCTGCTTGACTTCACATTCCAGGATGTCTGGCTCTAGGTCAGTGATCACACCATTGTGATTATCTGGGTCATGAAGATCTTTTTTGTACAGTTCTTCTGTGTATTCTGGCCATCTCTTCTTAATATCTTCTGCTTCTGTTAGGTCCATACCATTTCTGTCCTTTATCGAGCTTATCTTTGCATGAAATGTTCCTTTGGTATCTCTGGTTTTCTTGAAGAGATCCCTAGTCTTTCCCATTCTGTTGTTTTCCTCTATTTCTTTGCATTGATCACTGAAGAAGGCTTTCTTATCTCTTCTTGCTATTCTTTGGAACTCTGCATTCAGATGCTTATATCTTTCCTTTTCTCCTTTGCTTTTTGCTTCTCTTCTTTTCACAGCTATTTGTAATAGTGTCGTGATAAAGTAAAACCTGGTTCCCCCTCAAGTAATATGTATAACAATATCTTTGAGTTCTTCTCCAGGAACCAAGACCCCACTAGGTGGAGAATTGTAACTTCAGGTGAGTACAAGATTCCTAGAATACCATCCTGTTATCTCAACACCAGTCAATCAGAAAGAAGACTGCACAGAGTGGACAATAACAAAGACTCTGATTCCTACCCAAGTGATTATCTGTGATAAGTTTCCCCTTTCTCCCTTTAAAAACTTTCATGATAGAGCAGAATATTTACTATTGGTTCCTGGATACAACTCTGTCTTCTTCCAGCTTTCCTGACTCCTGAATAAAGCAACCTTTCTTTTCCTAACAACTGTCTGTTGAGCATTACCTTTCAAGTGGCAAGCAGCAGAACATGAGTTTGGTAAAAACTCTTGTATTCTTTGATGTTTAATTTATCAAATTATTATTTACAAATTATTTTAAATTAAATTAAAGACATTAGAGATTGATCATACCCAGAAAGAAGCCTTTTTAGAGTTTCCCTTAATTTATTAAAAGCAGAAACATTTGCAAGTGAAGCTGCCATGAAAGTGTTCTCTGGGGGAGTTTTATAGCCATGAGAAAAGAAACAAAGAGAAGAAAAACACTAGAATCTACATAAACAAACATCATCACAAACTTTCTTTACCTCCTGCTTATTCCCTAGAAACCTACTCATTCTTTAGCTGCTTAGGAAGCAACTTCATTTGCTTGCTTTCTTACGCATATAACAATACCTTATTCTTTTCACTTGTTAATCTGTTTGGGGGTTTTCTATATATATATATATATATATATATATATATATATATATTTATATATATTTATATTTATTTATTTATTTATGGCTGTGATGGGTCTTCCTCGCAGATAGGGGGCTTTCTCTAGTTGTGGAGAGTGGGAGCTACTCTCCAGTTGTAGTGTGTGGCCTTCTCACTGTGGTGGTTTCTCTAGTTGTGGAGCATGGGCTCTAGGGCACTCAGGCTTCAGTAGTTGCTGCATGTGGTCTCAGTAGTTGAGGTCCCCAGGCTCTAGAGTACAGACTCAATTATTGTGGGGAGGTAGATATCTAATACTTATGCCACCTGATGCGAAGAACTGACTCATTGGAAAAGACCCTGATGCTGGGAAAGATTGAAGGAAGGAGAAGAAGGACATGAAAGAAGATGAGATGGTTGGACGGCAGCATCAACTCAACAGACATGAGTTTGAGCAAGCTCCAGGACTTGGTGATAGACAGGGAAGGCTGGTGTGCTGCAGTCCATTGGGTTGAAAAGAGTCAAACATGACTGAGCCACTAAAAACTAACTAAGAAATTGCAAGGCTGTCATTGACTCTTTCTCTCATACAAACATCTCTCTCCATTAACCTAAAGCTATACCCTTTGTTCCAATTTCCTGACTTTTAGAGGAATGTGTCCTTGGTCTGGCAGGTCATAAGACATCCAGACGCAAGACAAAACATTCAGTAAATTGTTGACCAACTTGTCAAGACAGAAAACATATGGTGGACCATTAACTTTTAGCCCATACATCTGGTTCCTATTTGGTCTTTGAAAGATGGCCTGCAGTCATGAGAAAGGGTTGTGGGATGATAACTCAGTGTCTATGAAAACCCAAGCACAGGGGGATTAAAAAATAAGCCATAAAAATGATAAACTGGAAATAGGGACTTTCAAACTAATTGATCAGAAATTACATTCATCAGGGATGTGAGCCAATCAAAAATGAATATATCAATACTGGTAAAGATATAAACTGCTATAGTTCAGTTCAGTTCAGCCACTCAGTCATGTCCAACTCATTGTGACCCCATGGACTGCAGCACGCCAGGCTTCCCAGAGCTTGCTCAAACTCATGTCCATTGAATCAGTGATGCCATCCAACCATCTCATCCTCTGTCATCCCCTTCTTTTCTTGCCTTCAATCTTTGCAAGCATCAGAGTCTTGTCTAATGAGTTAACCCTTCACATCAGGTAGCCAAAGTATTGGAGCTTCACCTTCAGCATCAGTCCTTCCAATGAACATTCAGGGTTGATTTCCTTTAGGACTGACTGGTTTGATCTCCTTGCAGTCAAAAGGACTCTCAAGAGTCCTCTTCAACACCACAGTTCAAAAGCATCAATTCTTCGGTGCTCAGCTTTCTTTATGGTCCAACTCTCACAATTCATACATGACTACTGGAAAAGCCATAGCTTTGAATATATGGACCTTTGCTGGCAAAGTAGTATCTTTGCTTTTTAATATGCTGTCTAGGTTTTGAGGTAGAAATTACTGGGCAGTCAGTATAGAACTCTGAGACCTCAGTCTTGTTTTCAGTAAATATCCTGGTCCATTGTCCTAAATTCCTGGAATATGTCTTTAGTCTGATAGATTATTAGCACTCAGATCCAGGAAAGGGCAGTAATTAAATTATATTCCATATGCTTGGGGGAAAAACAACTGGTGATCATTAATCCTAAGCCAATCAGTTCAATTAAGTTCAGTCATGGCAAAGTAATATCTCTGCTTTTTAATATGCTGTCTAGGTCAGTCATAGCTTTTCTTCCAAGCAACAAGCATCTTTTAATTTCATAGCTTCAGTCACCACCTGCAATGATTTTGGAGCCCAGGAGAATAAAGTCTGTCACTGTTTCCGTTGTTTCCCCATCTATTTGCCATGAGGTGATGGGACTGGATGTCATGATTTTAGTTTTCTGAATGTTGAGTTTTAAATCAACTTTTTCACTCTCCTCTTTCACTTTCATCAAGAGGCTCTTTAGTTCTTCTTCACTTTCTGCCATAAGGTGGTGTCATCTGTATATCTGAGGTTATTGATATTTCTCCCAGCAATCTTGATTCCAGCCTGTGCTTTATCCAGCCCGGCATTTCACATGATGTACTCTGCACATAAGCTAAATAAGCAAGGTGACAATATATAGCCTTGACATACTCCTTTCCCTATTTGTAACCAGTCTGTTGTTACATGTCCAGTTCTAACTGTTGCTTCTTGACCTGCAGATTTCTTGACCATACAGATTTCTCAGGAGACAGGTCAGGTGGTCGGATATTCCCATTTCTTTAAGAATTTTCCACAGTTTGTTTCAATCTACACAGCCAAAGTCTTTGGTGTAGTTTTTCTGGTACTCTCTTGCTTTTTCGATTACCCAATCAGTTCAGTTCAATTCAGTTGCTCAGTCATGTCTGACTCTTTGTGACCCTATGGACTGCAGCTCACCAAGCTTCCCTGTCCATCACCAACTCCCAGAGTTTACTCAAACTCATGTCCATTGGGTTGGTGATTCCATCCAACCATCTCATCCTCTGTTGTCCCCTTCTCCTCCTGCCCCCAATCCCTCTCAGCATCAGGGTCTTTTCCAATGAGTCAACTCTTCGCGTCAGGTGGCCAAAGAATTGGAGTTTCAGCTTCAGCATCAGTCCTTCCAATGAATGTTAAAAGTTAATTTCCTTTAGGACTGACTGGTTTTGAAACTGTTTACCTCAGTTTGGGACTTGAATCCATGAGCCAGGACTCAAATCTAACCAAAACCTAGTTTGGTACTCAAACCCCCGTGGCTTGGACTTCAACTCAGACAATACCCACAGTCTTCCAACTGAGACCACAGACCTGGTTTCAGGACCTAGTGAAGCTTAGGTTCTTGATGTTTCATCATAGAAATAGAAACAAAGGGGTAGGTAAGAAGTGGATTTATTCAGAGAGAAGCACACTCCATAGACAGAGTGTGGGCCATTACATGGGGTGAGTGCAGCTGCTTTGAGATATGGCATAGTTAGTTTTTAAGAGCTGGGTAATTTCATAGGCTAAGTGGGAAGATTATTCCAATCATTTGGGGGAAAGGGTAGAGAAAATTGGGCCACCACCTGTATTTTGGTCTTTTGGTGCCTTGACCTGTCATGGCTCCTCTGGATATGTCATTTAGCTTGCTGATTGAAGATCAAGGTCTAGTTGAAGGTGACTTGTATGCCATCTTGGACCCATTTGATTCTAATAGATTTATGCTTTGTCTTGGGGTATGAAATTCTTTCAAATGTTGTACCCTGTCCCCTTCCCTCCTGTTTCAGTTTGAACTCTTTGCAAACTATGGGACTCTTGAGACTCTTCTCCAGAACAATTCAAAAACATCAGTGTTTCAGCACTCAGCCTCTTTCATGATCCAACTTTTACATCCATACCTAACTATGGAAAAGACAGATTTGATTAAATGGATCTTTGTTGGCAAAATGATGTCTCTGTTCTTAATACTGTCAAGATTTACTATGTCTGTCAGGGCAAAGAGCAAGCATCTTTCAATTTCATGGCTGCAGTCACAGGTCCTGGTAATTTTGGAAACTAAGAAAATAAAATCTGTCACTGCTTCTACTACTTCCCCTTCTATTTGCCATGAAGTTATGGAACTGGATGCCATGATCTTACTTCTTTGAATGGTGAGTTTTAAGTCAGCTTTTTCACTCTCATCTTTCACTTTTAAGAGACTCTTTAGTTCCTCTTCATTTTCTGCCGTTAGAGTGGTATCATCTGCCTATCTGAGGGTTTTGATATTTTTCCTAGCAATCTTGATTCCAGCTTTTGATTCATCCAGCCTGGTATTTCACATGATGTACTCTGCTTGCAAGTTAAATGAGCAGGGTGACAATATACAGCCTTGATATACTGCTTTCCCAATTTTGAATCTGTCCATTTTTTCATGTCCAGTTCTCACTGTTGCTTCTTGTCAGGAGGTAGGCAAGGTGGTCTGGTATTCCCATCTCTTTAAAAATTCTCTACAGTTTGTTGTGGTCTACACAGTAAAAGGCTTTAGTGTAGTCAATGAAGAATAAGTAGATATTCTTCTGGAATTTCTTTGCTTTCTTTATGATCCAGTGAATGTTGGCAATTTGATCTCTGGTTCCTCTGCCTTTTCTAAATCCAGCTTGAACATCTGGAAGTTCTCCGTTCATGTTCGGTTGAAGCCTAGCTTGAAGCATTAGCCTGCTGGCTTGTGAAATGAGTGTAACTGTGAGGTAGTTTGAACATTCTTTGGCACTGCCCTTCTTTGGGATTGGAATGAAAACTGACCTTTTCTAGTCCTGTGGTCACTGATGAATTTCCCAAATTTGCTGGCATATTGGGTGCAGCACTTTCACAGCATCATCTTTTAGGATTTTAAATAGCTCAGCTGGAATTCCATCACCTCCACTAGCTTTATTCAGAACAATGCTTCATAAGGTCCACTTGACTTCATGCTCCAGGATGTCTGGCTCTAGGTGAGTGACCACACCATTGTGATTATCCTGACTTCATGCTCCAGGATGTCTGGCTCCAGGTGAGTGACCACACCATTGTGATTATCCTGACTTCATACTCCAGGATGTCTGGCTCCAGGTGAGTGACCACACCATTGTGATTATCCTGACTTCATGCTCCAGGATGTCTGGCTCTAGGTGAGTGACCACACCATTGTGATTATCCTGACTTCATGCTCCAGGATGTCTGGCTCTAGGTGAGTGACCACACCATTGTGATTATCCTGGGCATTAGCACCTTTTTTTGTACAGTTCTGTGTATTCTTGCATCTCTTTTTAATCTCTTCTGTTTTTGTTAGGTCCTTGCCATTTTTGCCCTTTATTGTGTCTAAATTTTCATGAAATGTTCCCTTGATATCTCCAATTTTCTTGAAGAGATCTCTAATCTTTTCAATTTTATTGTTTTCCTCTATTCTTTGCATTGTTCATTGAAAAAGGCCTTCCATATCTCTCCTTGCTATTCTTTGGAACTCTGCATTCATATGGGTGTATCTTTCTTTTTCTCCTTTGCCTTTTGCTTCCCTTCTTTTCTCAACTTTTTGTAAGGCCCCCTCAGACAAGTACTTTGTCTTCTTGAATTTCCTTTTCTTTGGGATAGTTTTGGTCACTACCTCTTGTTACAAGGTTATGAATCTCTGTCCATAGTTCTTCAGATACTCTGTCTATCAGATCTAATCCTTTGAATCTATTTGTCACTTCCACTGTATAATCATAAGAGATTTGATGTATCTTATACCTGAATGGCCCAGTGGTTCCCCTACTTTCTTCAATTTAAGTCTGAATTTTACAATAAAGAGTTCATGTTCTGAGCCACAGTCAGCTCCTGGTCTTATTTTTGCTGACTGTATAGAGCTTCTGGTCTTATTTTTGCTGACTGTATAGAGCTTCTTCATCTTTGGCTGCAAAGAATATAATCAGTCTGATTTTGGTATTAACCATCTGATGATGTCTATGTATGGAGTTGTCTCTTGTGTTTTTGGAAGAGGGTATTTGCTATGACCAGTGTGTTCTCTTGTCAAAACTATGTTAGCCTTTGACCTGCTTCATTCAGTACCCCAAGGCCAAATTTGCATGTCATTCCAGGTATTGCTTGATTTCAGCAGTTTTGAATTCCATTCCCCTATGATGAAAAGGACATCTTTTTCTAGTGTAAGCTCTAGAAATTCTGGGAGGTTGTCACGAACTGTTTGACTTCAGCTTCTTAGACATTAGTGGTTGGCACATAGACTTGGATTACTCTGATGTTGAAAGGTTTGCCTTGGAAAGGAATTGAGAAATTTCTGAAGTTTTTAAGATAGCACCCATATACTGCATTTCAGACTCTTCTGTATGTTTGTTATACAGATTTAAATGCAAGCCTTCTCCACTGATAAGTTTCTAGAGATTTAGAATCATCCTTGCCTTCTTGGTACAGATAGAAAGACACCCTTTAAAATTGGAGTTTTTACTTGTAAATGAAAATTCTTCTATTAGTTTTTAGAGCTTCTTTTCTGCCTGCTGTGTTTTTTGTTTATTACTCAGCCCAAAATAATTCTTATGCGTGCTGAAATAAAATTAATAATTTAGGCAAATGAGAAAATGTCTTCCCCTTCAGTGTGTACTGTACATGTAGGTTAACCATACCTCCTTAGGAATTAGTATTCTTTCTAATCTCATCAAGGGTCACAACTCCTTAGGAGATAACCCTCCTTTTTAATCATGGAAGAAGTCATGAGGATCAATGGTCAATTACCCTTTGTACATGTAGATTGTGTAAATTGTCTATAATATATCATTTATTATATAGCCCTTTGTCCCAGAAACTTACATGTAACTGTGCTTTGACCTCTGATGGGCAGAATAGCTCCTCTGAGAAGCTGTCCCTGGGTTATAATCCTCACTTTGGTAAATAAAATTTTCCATAACTTTCTTAGATTGACTGATTAATATTTTGTATATATGCTAAAAAGACACATTTTATGCTGACACCTTCTGCTCCTTTTCACTACTACAGGTGAAATACACTAAGAAAAACTACCAACTTGATTAATATATAGATAGACATTTTCCAGAATTTGTCACCAATAAATACAAATAAATAGAGATATGAAAATAGGCCTTGTGCACATTCCTAACTTGCAAGTCTTGGGAAGGTGCTTTTAATCCATAATTTTCTTTTCACAGTTCAGAATTTGATCATGAAATATTGTCTTAAACAAAGCCCCCAACAATTATAATAAAAGCTAAAAAGAAAGGAATATTTTGCTCTTCTAGTAAAATGCTTGCTTTTTGTGACTCTTCTGAATAAAGGAAATAGCATTGTAAATTGGGAGCATATAAATAAAGCATAATTATTTCCATAAATATTTTGTGTGATTTTATTAAGTTTATATTTTCATTCATTGCTATGTGTAAATCCAATATGTATTAAAAACTACCCCCCTCAAATCCTTCCTTCTATTCTATTTTCCTTCCTTATTCCTTTCTATCATTTTAAAAATAAGATAATACTTTAAAAGTTTAAACATTTAAAAATATCACTAGTTTAGGAAACTGTGTCTGTAACTGGCAATCAAGGACGCATCTCCTTTAAGAGTTAATCAAGTTTGACTGTCTAACTTGTATTTTCTCAGTGCACATTATTTCACATATCACTTATAAAGTTGCTAACACTCAACATTTAATTATATGAAACTGTTACCAGGTCCAAGCTCGATCTGCTCCCTACACTCCAGGCCAGTGAATCTGAGACGAGGGTATGAGGCAAGGAAGAGACTTTAATCGGAGTGCCAGCAGACTGAGAAGATGGCAGGCTAGGGCCTAAAAATAACCATCTTATTGGGGTCTGGATGCCAGGTTTTTTTATAGGTTAGAGATGAGGGGAGGTGAGGAAGCAAAGTAAAAAGGCCATTAATCTTGCAAAACATCTCCTAGAATGACTTTGGCACAGACCGTGAATTCCTTATTGCCAAATTCAGACTTAAATTGAAGAAAGTAGGGAAAACCACTAGACCATTCAGGTGTGACCTAAATCAAATCCCTTATGATTATACAGTGGAAGTGACTAATAGATTCAAGGGATTAGATCTGATAGACAGAGTGCCAGAAGAACTATGTATGAAGGTTTGTGACTTTGTCTAGGAGACAGGGATCAAGACCATCCCCAAGAAAATGAAATGCAAAAAGGCAAAATAATTGTCTGAGGAGGTCTTACAAATAGCTGTGAAGAGAACAGAAGCAAAAGGCAAAGGAGGAAAGGAAAGATATATGCATTTGAATGCAGAGTTCCAAAGAATAGCAAGGAAAGATAAGAAAGCCTTCCTCAGTGATCAATGCAAAGAAATAGGGGAAAACAATACAATGGGAAAGACTACAGATCTGTTCAAGATAATTAGAGATACCAAGGGAACATTTCATGCAACGATGGGCACAATAAAGGACAGAAATGGTACGGACCTAACAGAAGCAGAAGATATTAAGAGGTGGCAAGAATACACAGAACTACACAAAAAAGATCTTCATGATCCAGATAACCATGATGGTGTGATCACTCACCTAGAGCCAGACATCCTGGAATGTGAAGTCAAGTGGGCCTTAGAAAGCATCACTATGAATAAAGCTAGTGGAGGTGATAGAATTCCAGTTGAGCTATATTAAATCCTAAAAGATGATTCTGTGAAAGTGCTACACTCAATATGCCAGCAAATTTGGAAAACTCAGCAGTGGCCACAGGAAAAGGTCAGTTTTCATTCCAATCCCAAAGAAAGGCAATGCTAAGGAATGCTCAGACTACTTACTGCATAATTGCACACATCTCAAATACTAGTAAAGTAATGCTCAAAATTCTCCAAGCCAGGCTTCAACAGTACATGAACCGTGAACTTCCAGATGTCCAAGCTGGATTTAGAAAAGGCAGTGGAACCAGAGACAAAAATTGTCAACATCCGTTGGATCATTGAAAAAGCAAGAGAGCTCCAGAAAATTATCTACTTCTGCCTTATTGACTATGCCAAAGCCTTTGACTGTGTGGAGCATAACAAATTGTGGAAAATTCTTAAAGAGATAGGAATACCAGACCACCTGACCTGCCTCCTGGGAAATCTGTATGGTCAAGAAATCTGAAGGTCAAGAAGCAACAGTTAGGACTGGACGTGGAACAACAGACTGGTTCCAAATATGGAAAGACTGTATATTATCACACTGCTTATTTAACTTATATGCAGAGTACATCCAAAAAAAATTAGGGTTAGGGTTAGGGCTGGATGAAGCACAAACTGGAATCAAGATTGCTGGGCGAAATATCAATAACCTCAGATATGCAGATGACACCACCTTTATGGCAGAAAGTGAAGAAGAACTAAGGAACCTCTTGATGAAAGCGAAAGAGGAGAGTGAAAAAGGTGGCTTAAAGTTCAACATTCAGAAAACTAAGATCATGGCATCCGGTCCCATCACTTCATGGCAAATAGATGGGGAAACAGTGGAAGAGTGCCAGACTTTATTTTCTTTGGCTCCAAAGTCACTGCAGATGGTGACTGCAGCCATGAAATTAAAAGACGCTTACTCCTTGGAAGAAAAGTTATGACCAACCTAGACAGTATATTAAAAAGCAGAGACATTGCTTTGCAAACAAAGATTTGTCTAGGCAAAGCTATAGTTTTTCCTGTAGTCATGCATCGATGTGAGAGTTGGACTATAGAGGAAGGTGAGCACTGAAGAATTGATGCTTTTGAACTGTGGTGTTGGAGAAGACTGTTGAGAGTCCCTTGGACTGCAAGGATGTCCAACCAGTCTATCCTAAAGGAAATCAGTCCTGGATATTCATTGGAAGGACTGATGCTGAAGTGAAACTCCAATACTTTGGCCTACTGATGCGAAGAACTGACTCATTGGAAAAGACCCTGATGCTGGGAAAGATTGAAGGCAGGAGGAGAAGAGGATGAGAGAGGATGAGATGGTTGGATGGCATCACCAACTCAATGGACATGAGTTTGAGCAAGCTCTGGGAGTTAGCGATGGACAGGGAGGCCTTCTGTGGTGCAGCCCATGGGGTTGCAAGGAGTTGGACACAACTGAGCAACTGAACTGAACTGAACTAGAATGGCAAGCCTCAGTCAGGGTATGTGTTAATTTCTTTCTTCCTGTCATCCACAAGTGGACAGAGTTCTGAAGAAACATACTTTAACAGTCAGCCAGAGGGGCATGATTCTGTGAGGCAAACTGTTCTGTATGATTATAATAACAAAAGCAATGAAAGGCAAGTCAAATAATCAGTTCCTACTTGGAGTCAGATTTGGCTTCCTCCCTACAACAAAACCTTTGGTTAGCTTCTACAACTTTTGTGAGTGCAGTTATGCAAGAAATTGTGAGGGATACAAAGAATAATCCAACACAAAAACTGACATGGAGGAATTTAAAAGTATTAGATAAGTACAACATAGAACCAAGAAAGCCACAAGTAATATTCATCAGAGTGTGATGAATATTGACCTAGCTGCAACTTTCTGTCAGTGCCTCATAAGGAAGTTGTATTGACCTTGTCACTGAATACTTAGTGACAATCTTTATTTAAAGCCTCCAGTCCTCTGTGTCCACATGACCATAACACAATTTATTGAATCCTGATACCTGACATATCAAAGCCCCTCAGTGTTTTTAATTAATTATTTATTAAATAAGTAGAAAATTTCATCAAATGTATTGCAAGAAAGAACTGGTTTTTGTGTTTGTTTGACTCAAAAATAAGATCTATATGCCTAGTAGAACTTCAAAATAAATTTTATATTAAAAATAACTCACAGACACCTAACTCAATCATAATCCATCCTTTTTTACAAAACACAATTTAATAAAACTGCAAATATTTCAACTATGAAAATGTTCAGACAATAAACACCTCTAAACATCAAATGATAAGTAAGACTTCAATTCCTTCAACTCAACTGAAAGTCTTTCTTGCTATAAAATAGTTTAATTGCTCACTATTGTTTGATCAAACTAGAGATAAATGCTAATTTCTAATTCATTCACTATGTGCTCTATATCTAGGACTGTATTAAGTTAAATATTGGTTATGTGAAGTGGAGCCAGGAAAAATGTGAACTCTAACAAATACTGTAAAATTATATGAAACCTGTTTTATTAAGAATATGAGACAAAAATGCTGATGTTCAAGACAGAGGAGAAATATTGTATGACATCCGCTATATGTGAACTCAAAAAAAAAAAAAAAAGCAACAAAAGATACAAATGAACTTATTTACATTACAAAACAGAAAGAGACTCACAGGCTTAGAAGACAAACTTATGTTGCCAGGGGGGAAAGGATAGTTGGGGAGCTTGAGGTAGTCATGTACACACTAATGTATTGAAAATGGATAACCAACAAGGAGCTATTGTATAGTACAATATTATGTGGTAGCCTGGCTAGGGGAAGAGTTTAGTGGAGAATGGATACATGTATATGTATGGCTGAGTCCCTCCACCGTTTACCTGATACTATCACATTTAATTGGCTATGCCCCAATACAAAATAAAAAGTTCAAAGAATAAATAATGCTGATGTTTAGATTTATTTTTGGCAATATTATAGGAGCCTTGGAATAAAGAGACTTTTAACACTTATATATTTAATATTCAAGTAGTTTGGAGTTAACAAAAGGACTACAGGCATCCACCAGACTCACTCATAGATATAGATATATATAGATATATATAGATATATATATAACATACTCTTTCATTACTTTATCAGGTATTTGCAGTAGAGAAAGAAAATTTTAAAAAAGCAAAATAATTAGAGTTGTCCTGAGTCTTTGACCCTAACTCAGTTATCTAAGACCTTGGAGGTGTGTGTCTTGCTTCCCTTCACTAATGAAAGATGGACTATCACCAACCAGAATTGTAAAACACATCCTAGTAACTTGACTCTGTTGGATTTCTTTATTCAATAATGAAAATAGCAGCAATAAGTTTTCCTTGGTCTAAATCACTTTAGAAGTGTGTTCTTTCTTTTCTGAAACTCTCTTTTATTTTTTGAGACATTTACCTAAATTTCCTTAAATTTTATGTGTACTAATAAGCAGAAATAGTATCATTACATGCCTTCATTACTTGAAAATTTTGTAAATAGTTCTTAAACCTCTATCTTCCTCCACTTCAGTCGTACTCTCCAGAATATGCCCAAGAAACTGGCAGAAATAGAAACAATGGCTGTAAAATTAGCACTTATTCCACTTATCAGTGTGTGGTAGACATGAGGAAAGGTCAGGATAAGGGTTATTCTGAAAAGTAATTTTTATATCCGAATCTATATAATTTAAATGTTTTGAAGAAGATAAGGATATGTCACCTCATAATATGTCACATTGGCATACTGAGTATTTTACGTTAAAGTTTCTTAAGAAATAGCAGTGCAAGGAGGACATTCTGACAATATTTGTGTCCCTGAAAGCAAAGCAGGACATGAATCTTCCATGTGAAAAGAACTCTCCCTGTCCCAGGAGGATAGAAAGCATCATTATCACCAGAAATAGAGAATTTAGAGGCCAGGAGGCTGTGTAAAACTACCACATTACTTACTCACTAATTTGATATTCTCAGCCCATGCCCTTTTGCTTTGCAAATTCTTCACGAATTTGTAGTTTTCTTGTCTAAATGACAGCTCACTTTGGTCATTTCTTTCAGTCTCATTTTTTTTTTAAATAAGACTGCATCACATACATTATTAAATTTGTTTTTTCTCCTGTTAATCTGTGTTGTGTTCATTTAATTTTTAGGTCAGCCAAAGAACTGCAAAAAGTTCACCTCAATTAAGTAGTGAGGAGACCAGAAGGGGGCATTCCCACAGTCTGCAAGCACACATAGCTCATCACCTCTTCTATTCTGGCAGCAACTCAACCAATGAAAAGCCATGGTCTCTTTATTTACTATAACTCTCTCAACTTCTTTTTTCCCCCCTTCTCTCTTCCTTCCCTTGCTTTGTGGGGACTTGCATATGGCTCATCATGGGTTGTAGACCCCAAACTTCTTATCCCAAATAAACCTATTTTTGTTGGAGAAGTATTTGGCAGTCTATTTATTTTAGTTCAACAAATATATATAATATAGTTTCTTGTTACAAAAGATAGCTAATGTTCCTTCTCAAGATATTTGGCAAAACGAATACAATTTTGTAAAGTTTAAAAATAAAAAAATAAAATAAATAAAAACATATAATAAAAAAATAAAAAATAAAATGGCAAAAAAAAAAGATTTTTTGATGTGAAAATGTGGACTAGCACTGATATTGATAGAATAATTCAAACAGTATTCTTGTTATGAGTCTTAATTAAATGTAAACCTTTTCTTTCTGACAATTATTTATGGGCTGTTGAGTAAAAAAAAAAAAAGAAAAGAGAAAAATAGTTGGCTTAAAACTATCTATGTATAGCAATGAGTCTGATTTTCTTGTTTGTTTGTTTTAGGGTAACATCAAAATTCTAATACAGAGTGTATCAGAAGTTTTAACAAAAGGAAACCCCTGATTTTTGTACTTCTCTGAAATTCCTTTCCTAGATTTTTTTTTCCTTTTCTCTAGAATTTATCATTGCCTCATTTTCTATTCATATTTAAAATAAATGGTATGGGTATTAATGTTGCAAAATTTCTAAATAAAATAAGTGACAAGTTTTTTTTTTTTTAATGTTGGTCTCCCAAAACTCTTCCAATTTATTTAAGAATAATAACATGTTCATATACATAAAAAGAAACCTCACAACTACATGAAATTTGAATGATTCCTTTTGCAAATCAATCAAGTCTTTGTACTTTAAGCAAATTCAAGCCAATTTTGAGTAATGTTTATTAACTTATCATTAGACTTCTAGCCTCTTAGAAACCATCTACTTTGAAGTCCAAATTGATTGCTCATATTTCAACTCTCCTTATGACTCTAAGAGAATATATAGGGTTTTAATGGACACAGTTTACATTGCACATTAGTTAACATCAATACAATAATAAAAAAGACTATAAAAGAATAATTTTAAATATATAAATATCATTATTCTACATAAATATAAGACTATAAGTTGTATACATATAGATAGATAGATCTATGATGATGTTTTTGTTTTAGTCGCAAAGTCATGTCCAACTCTGACTCTTTTGCAACCCCATGGACGATAGCCCACCAGGCCCCACTGTCCATGAGATTTCCCAGGCAAGAATATTGGAGTGGGTTGCCATTTCCTTCTCCAGGGGATCTTCCCAACCCAGGGATCAAACCCATGTCTCATGCATTGGCAGGCAGATTCTTTACCACTGACTCACTAGGAAAGCAAATATATATATATATATATATATATATATATATATATATATGCGCACATTTTATATATTTGGCAATAAACACTTAACAACCAGCTGAAACAAGAAGCCCTTACTGAGGCAGGAGATAGATGGACTCTAGGTTATACATTTACAACTAGCCTCCTGTTTATACTTTGAGATAGAAATGACAACAGGAACAGGATGAAAAGCCATACTTTGTCTCCTGTAGATACTATTGCTGCTGCTGCTGCTAAGTCGCTTCACTCGTGTCTGACTCTGTGCGACCCCATAAACGGCAGCCCACGAGGCTCCCCCGTCCCTGAGATTCTCCAGGCAAGAACACTGGAGCGGGTTGCCATTGCCTTCTCCAATGCAGGAAAGTGAAAAGTGAAAGTGAAGTCGCTGAGTCTTGTCTGACTCTTAGCGACCCCATGGACTGCGGCCCACCAGGCTCCTCCACTGTTAGGTAATAGTAATGTCAGGGGTGAAGAGGGGCTAAGCCTTGCTTGGGTAAAAGATAAGGAAGTCACATATTTCTCATCCTTGGGGTCAGGGAGACTTCCCAAATTATACTTGCACAGAAAGTTTCCTTAGATGAGGAGAGTGCTAGGCAATTATCAGTTTTGCTAACTTCCCAGAGCCCCTCACACTGAGATCCATCTTGACTACAAGCATGCTTGCACACATAGGGAGAGCCTTGAGACAAATCAGATATGGGGTCAAAGCAAGATGACTGGCCAGAGGAAAACAAAGACCTGGAAGATGGTACTACCCCCTTATAAATGACTTAAATTTCCCCTGAATACGACTTACTGAGCCTACCCACCCGTGTATCCACACATATTTCTCTTAATAAACGCTTTACCTGTTTCACTGTTTTCCAACTCTGTGTTGAAATTCCTTTCCAGAGGGTATAAGAACCAGGGTAGTGGTGCAATCCAGGTTCAATCCCTGGTTGAGGAAGTGAGATCCTACTCCAAGCCGCCACAGCCATGGTCACCCCACAGGGCACCAGGGAACATGACTTGAATCGTTTGTCACTTTCTATTCTGTAAATATCTCCCACCACAGCCACAAATGAGGTCACTGAACTCGGCTTTGGAAAGAGAGGCTCAAAACTGACCCTCAAGTAAACATGAACCATCTTTCCAGCCCCAATAATCCACTGTATTAAATAAGTTATACATCTAAAATGTAGAGGAAATGAGCTTTCTTTATAACTTGTGGGAGTGTGATGTGTTGCAACAATTTGGAAGATAATATAACATTATTTTCTAAGATGAAAAATATATGTGCATATATATTAATATATGTATATATATATGGGCTTCCATGGTGGCTCAGGCAGTAAAGAATCTGCCATATGTACATGCATATATACAATTTTTATCATAGTAATTTTATCTCTTAATTATCTGTTCATATACGACCAAGTACTGGTACTAAAGAAGTTTATGTAATACTGTAATGATATCAGAATATATTCCAAGTATTAGTTTAAGCACATTTTTGTTTGCCAACTTGCTAATCCTCACAAGAACCCTATGTGGTATGTTTCATTAATATTGCCCTTATATTGCTTAGGAAACTGGCATACAGAGTATACACAAATTCACACAGCTAGGCAAGGGCAGAATTAGGATTTGAATTTGGACAATGTGGTTCTGAAGTTTATGGTTTTACCACTACACTACACTCCTTGCCTCTCATGAGAATCCTGAAATTAGCTATCAATTTTATAGCAAAAAACAAACAAGAAAACCTAAGTACAGTTGAATCAATCATAACATACCTAAATTTTGATATATTATATATTTTTAAAGGATATAATCTGAAAACACAAAAAATCATTTAATTTCCTGTATTTAGTATTCACATTCTGTATTGCATAATTTAAATTTATATAAACATTGCTATTACAGATAAAAGGCTTCCCTGGTGGCTCAGATGGTAAAGAATTTGCCTGCAATGTGGGAGATCTGGGTTTGATCCTTGGGTCAGAGAGGTCCTCTGGAGAAGGAAATGGAAACTCACTCCAATATTCTTGCCTGGAGAATTCATATGGACAGAGGAGCCCGGCAGGCTACAGTCCATACGGTTATACTGACAGGACTAAGTGACTAACAGTTTTACTTTCATTACAGATAAAATCAAATCGTCATTCAACTTCTCACCAATTCCATTCCTTCCTTTCAAAGCTCCATGTATATCCTGTTATTTCATAAGTTCATCCTTGAAATGCCAAAAATTTCTCAGCCTTTCCCAGTTATGAGTAGTCTAGCAAATTGGATTCAAATTGTCCCAGATGTCTTCGTAAATAGTTTAAAGTAGACAGCAAGTCAGACGATTTATTTTATATTTCTTTTTAAAAACTCATTTTAAATAACACAATAACAATTAGTTTTAAATACATTCCTTAGCAATCTGACTTTTCTATAAATTTTAGTAGAGATTTTGAGTCAGAAAGGAAAATTGTATCTTTTCTTCACATTTTCCTTTACATAGGGAAAAAAAATGTTTCAATGTTTTTGAGGAATTCTGAGGGGTCTTCTTTAATAGATTTTACTTTTTCCTATATCTGCAGTTTCTACTCTATCCTCTGCTACTGAGCCCTAAGACAAACCACACTGAATTGGAAAACAAAGCAAAACAAAACAAAATGTTTTGAATGAAAGTCTAGAAAACTGTCATCAAGAGCTAGTTCTCTAACTATAACTACCACCACAAGTATACTACACACACACACACACACACACACACACACACACACACATACACACACACACATTTATGTTCTTTCTACTGAAATATCTCTAAAAAAGAGAAAACATGGCCACTTAGTGACACTTGGTTGCATATAAGCTTGTTAAGAACAACTGGTGGAGGATACTTTTTCTTTCCTTTCTAAAACATTGGAAAAACAACCAAGTTTCAAGAAGGATAGATTTTAAGGACAGAAGGAATTTGAGTCTTTGGTAATATACTTGAACTGTCAAATCAACCCTGGAATCACATAAATTTAAGAATTTTATTAAAATAATGATAATAATATTATACAAGCAACCGCTCTTCAGGTTTTGTTATTGCTGCCCACATATAAAGACCATGTTCATAGTAACTTACACATCTTGAGCAACTAGTAACAAAAGATAAATGATTCAATAAGTGATTCAATAAATGATTCAACAGTTCTCTACCTTTAGTGTACTTTGAAGTTCCCTGGGGAGCTAATAAAAATGCAAGTTTTCCACTTCTACCTTCTGAAATTTTTATTCAGAGGGTCTGAGGTTGGGTCTAGGAATCTGAAGTTTTAATGCACTCCCAAGGTGATTCTGGAGAAGAAAATGGCAACCCACATCATTATCCTTGCCTGGAGAATTCCATGGACAGAGGACCCTGGTGGCTGAAGTCCACAGGGTCACAAAAGAGAGCCAGACACAACTGAGCGACTAACACTAAAGGTGGTTCTGCTGCGGTTGTTCAGTCAATCAAGCTTTAAGAAATACTTCAGCATGAGCTAAAAACAAATCAGTGAAGTGTTTGAGTGAGTCCAAGACTGAAGAATACAGTGAGTGGGAATAATCTTCCCCATTCTATTCCACCCCATTCCTCATCCAGAAGAATATAATATGCAAATTACACGGAGGGCTACCTTGTTGAGGCTGTAAATTTATAGTGAGCGCATACATTCTAGGTGAGTTCTGTATTTCATAAATTCAGAGGGGAGAAATAACAGAAATTGATAACTCACATTAGCTTGGATGATGACAAAGTAGCGAGTCTTATCTTCATAGTTGAGCCTCTTCCTTAACACTACATTTCCAGTCAACATGAGGGGAATTTCAAAAGTGTCGTTGGAAGTCTGCAAACAAGATATACATCTGAGATCATTTGAACATAAGATAAATTAGAGAGTCTGATATTTCAGCTTAGTCCCCTTGAAAGTTATAGACAACATGTTCATCATCTAAAAACAGAATGTGAATGTCAGCTTCAGGTTTAATGTTCTTATTTCTGAAAATTTGTCATTCTAATCAGTAGGTCTTACTTTGATAATGATATCTAGGAAACTTACTTCTTGTGATAGTTTTTCACATATTATTAGAGTTACACATAAACATCCCCGGAATATATCTAAAGCTAAGCCCAGATGTCTGAAGATCTTTCCTATTACCATATTATCTTTTCACAATTGTTTTAATCACCAAAGAGTTCAATGATTGCAATTTATGATTTATCATAATAGTCCTTTATGACATTGCAGTCCATTCTATATTCTCATATTTTCAAGTACTGTATTAAAGATATACAACTATTAACTTGAAACTGTGCTTTTGTGAAAAAGAATGTGGTATAGGTTGTTTTTGTTTGTTTTTCCAAGCCTCAAATCTGCTGCCCTTACCCTAACAGGGACTGTGTTTCTTCTTGGTAACACGCAGTTCATAAGGGCAACCTCCAAAATGCCTCCAACCAGTGCTGCTCTGGTATTAGCAACCGTCAGAGTAAGAAAATACAGTCATTCCTCAAGAGGATATAATTTATAAGATCTGTCTCTTATCCTTCAAGGGATTTTACATCACGTTTGTGTTTGAGTGCCATTCTGAAGACTGATAAACTAGTCTATCACTTACGACAGCAAATCAGCCTACTTTTAGCACTGGAGCTTTTTTGGTGACTGTTTCGTGTAGTGGCAGGTGGGTGTGTGATTGTGGATACCGCATGAAATACTCAGATACGTATTTCAGAAAAAGGAGTGGTGGGAGGGGGCAAGACAAGCAGGAGGAAGAAAGGATAAGAAAGGAAGGAAAGAGAAAGAAAGTATATGCATGTGTGTGTGGGGGGAGGGAGGTGTTGGTGTGTCCGTGTGTCTTTACATCCTCAGCTGACATGAGGGGAGTTACTTTAGGAACTGAAATTTAATGTGAGAACAGTTGAGTCAAATCTAATCTCCCATTTCAAGTTCATTCAGGGGAATGTAGGCAAATTAACCTTCAATATCTAGAGTCATGCTCTCGCCCTCTCCATCTTTACCTCCCTCCCTCCCTGACTCTCTCTCTTTCTGGTACATACACACATTCAGCACACACTTGATACATATTTTTTTAATGATTTACTCTTGTGCTCATGCAATTGACTTTACAAGTCTTCTTGGATACAGTCATTTAAAGAAGTAACATTTTAAAATACAAATATATTTTAAAAAATGTACCAAGTGACATATTTACAACTAAAAACAGACATTCAGCATTTTCCCTGCACTTTTGCCTATTTAAACACTGTGTGTCTGTGCTTAGTTGCGTCTGACTTTCGCCACCCCATGACTGTAGAACACCAGGCTCCTCTGTACATGGAATTTTCCAGGCAAGGATATTGGAGTGGGTAGTCATTTCCTACTCCAGAGGATATTCCCAACCCAGGAATCAAACTCACATCTCTTGCATCTCCTGTATTGGCAGGTGGATTCTTTACCATTGTGCCGCCTGGGGAGCCCTGTAGGACTCTGAACTAAGCCAGGGAATGTAAAAATGATTTAATCTAAATATCTAAGTTAGTTATAGGGGACACTTCAGTTAATATTTGCCATATACACTATAAAACACAACTCAGTGTGTTGTTATAGGGCTATTAACTGTCTAAGACAATTACTACAGAGCCATATATCAATTGTTAGTATAGTTATGAAATAAATGGTGGGTTTCTTACCAAAAAGTCACCTCATTCTTGGTGTCAGAACTCCAAGAGTTCAGGTAACTGGTAGCTTTGTGCTTTAGGGGACGCTGTGCTTCTAAGCAGGGATTCCCAGGTGGTTCAGTGGTAAAGAATCTGCCTGTCAATGCAGGAGATCCCTGGGTCAGGAAGGTTGCCTGGAGAAGGAAACGGCAATCCACTCCAGTATTCTTGCCTGGGAAATCTCATGGACAGAGGAGCCTTGTGGGTTACAGTCCATGGGGTTGCAAAGAGTCAGACAGGACTGAGTGACTGAGCAGGGACACATATGCCCCTAAGTAGAGTGAGTTTTGACAAATCTACTCCAACCATGGACATTCCACACCTTGCCAGTGACTGTTTTGGAATGTGCATGAGATCTATTTCTAGATAATCTGAAGCACTTTCCTTAATTGTAAACAGAGAGAGACACACAGGGGAATTTTTTTCCCCTTTTCTGCTTATAGATGCTTCTATAAGGATATAAAACTTGGAAATGTCAGCAGTCATTTTGGAACTACTGATACAGTCAATCTAGAAGTAAACAAAATGCTGAAAATGGAAGAGCAGAAAATAGATAAAAGTCATTTCTGTGATATCTCTGAGTTGCTTAACAAATCCTGATACCACCCCTTCTCTGAACGACCTGTTATGAGAGATAATCCATGACTTTGTTGGCAAAGTCACTTTAAATTGTTTTCTATTATTTGCAGCTGAAAGCACTTTGATACATGATTATCTCCTGTCCATGTGTCCTCATCTTGTAGTCCCCTCTCTTTTCCATTTATGCCATGACTCTTTACAGGTGACACTTGCTTTTAATTTTCTCCTGCCTAAAGATCCTATCCCTCATTTCTCTGAGTTATAAATTCTATAAATCCTACTCAGTAAAATCTTCTTTGTCATCCAATTTAGGATTAAGTCTTTGATCTTATGATATATTGTTTTTTCCAAATAACATTTGTTATTTGTGTATTTTCTGTTTTCCCTTACAGATTTCTCAAGGATCTCAGTCTATGATATGGAGATACTTACCTTGATGTTTCTAGTCAAGTAACATAATGGATGCTTGTGATTCTGTTTTAGTTGACAATTGTTATTAATAGAATTTTTATTAACATTACAGTTAGTAATTAGGGATTTTATTGCTAATTAGGGATTGTTGTTATTGTTCTTAAGAGCACTTTTTGGATGGAACATCCATCTTCACTGCAGCATGCAAAGTCTTTTTAGTTGCGACATATGGACTCTAGTTCTCTAATCAGGGATCAAACTTGGGCCCCCTCCATTGGGAGTGTGAGTCTTAGTCACTGGGCCACCAGGGAAGTTCTTAAGCTCCTGTAACACATTTTTGATTAAACCTAATTCTTATTTTCAAATTACTCTTTTATAGACATCTGAGATTTTCCATGTGCTAGTAGTCCCATCAATATTTATGTTCCAAGAAACTAAGGAGACTATTGGCTTTAAGATCAATGCTGTTTATAAATTATTGTATATGAAAAACCTTTGTGTTAAAATTAGCTAACTTATTAAGAAGCAATTATTTATGAAGTGTGCATTCTGCCTTAAAAAAATAGAATAATAATCATGAGAAAAAGCAGAAGCAAAATGTAGGTAAATGCTTGGGATGCTCTTTATTTTCCCTCTAACAAAAAGAATATTGGGGGAAAAAAAAGAAGAATATTGGATTAGATCAACTCAAATAAATGCCCTGCTCTAATGACATGTCTAGAGTTCTACCTAAGGAGGAACAAAAACGAGCAAAATTTAGTAAGAAAATATAGTTTTTTTTAATTGCTATATGATAAGGCGATGTGACAATGTTTATCAAAGTTTAGAGTATATAAGGATCGTAGAAATGTATCACTTAGATTCAGATTCTGAGTATCTATTCCTCCAAATTCCAGAATTCTCAAACATTCTGTATTTCTAACAAAACTCTTGGGTAATTCTCAAGTAGAAGGTTTAGATTTTACTTTGAGAAAAAATAAACTAGAAGATAGAAAAGATCAAGTTAAGTATATAAGAGTATTGTCATTTGTGAACTCAACTCAATAGTGAGCTCCTGTAATACATTTTTAAAATATTTATTTATTTGACCACACCAGGTCTTCATTGAGGTATGTAGAATCTTTTTAGTTGTATCACATGGACTCTAGTTCTCTGATCAGGAATCAGACTTGGGCCCCTTGCATTGGGAGTGTGAGTCTTAGGCACTGGACAACCAGGGAAGTCCCTAAGCTCCTATAACACAATTTTAAGATGGACAATTATTTCATTTTTCTTTATATTGGAGTTAGTTATGTTAAATTGGGATGGACTTTTAAATATAATAATAATAAATAATAATATTTATTATTACTTAAAGTCTTTCTTTGTGTTAAACTTTGAACCCAGGTCTTTTCACTGAGTCTGTGACATTTTAAATTTACAACATATATGTACTTTTGAAGTCAAACAGAAACTTCTAAATGGAATTTCATAGGAAATTGGTTAGAACAAAGTGACACAAACTACATTATAATTTTTCAAGTGTCCCTAAATACGCATATGCATATTTGTGTGTGTTTCTGTAGCAGGCAGGAATGAGTTTGTAGGAAACAGAGAAACAGTGATTAGAGTGCTGGTATTTTACTAGGAGCAAAGTGCTGCTGCTGCTGCTGCATCGCTTCAGTCGTGTCCGACTCTGTGCGACCCCATGGACGACTCTGTGCGACCCCATGGACTGCAGCCTACCAGGCTCCTCCGTCCATGGGATTTTCCAGGCAACAGTACTGGAGTGGGGTGCCATTGCCTTCCCCAGGAGCAAATTAGTGTTGCTGTATTTTCCAATGAAACATATCCGTGCCTTGTTCCTGTCATTAGATCACCAGGAAATAGGATCCTATAACTTTTCAATAACTCTGATACAGATATATGTGTGTGTGATCATGCATATCAACAGTATCTCAGTCTTAGACTTTGTCAAAGAACTGTTTGAATTGGGAGGGGAAAAAAGTCTATACCCTCCTTCCCTCTACCATTCATTTGCCTCTCCTTTCATCCTTAGTCATTTGTTTCATCAACAAAGGAGAGGAGTGTAGGAACACTGCTGCTGCTGCTGCTAAGTCGCTTCAGTTGTGTCCGACTCTGTGCGACCCCACAGACGGCAGCCCACCAGGCTCCCCCGTCCCTGGGATTCTCCAGGCAAGAACACTGGAGTGGGTTGCCATTTCCTTCTCTAATGCATGACAGTGAAAAGTGAAAGTGAAGTCACTCAGTCGTGTCAGACTCCTAGTGACCTCATGGACTGCAGCCTACCAGGCTCCTCTGTCCATGGGATTTTCCAGGCAAGAGTACTGGAGTAGGGTGCCATTTCCTTCTCCAATGCATGACAGTGAAAAGTGAAAGTGAAGTCACTCAGTCGTGTCAAACTCCTAGTGACCTCATGGACTGCAGCCTACCAGACTCCTCCATCTACAGGATTTTCCAGGCCAGAGTACTGGAGTGGGCCGCCGGTGCCTTGTCAGGTGTAGGAGCACGGTCGTATCCTTCTCCTTAAGCCCCCTACATTTTTTGGAAGTAAGTCCCTGAACCACTTTCTGTTAATTTTGGACACTACTCTGTAAAGCACAAACTAGCACAGGTTTCCTTGGGTGATGAGAATTTAAATGCTGACCTCTACCTGCCTAGTGCTATTCAATAGATATTCCAATGATGACTAAGCCTCTTAGTATCCAAAGGCCCCAAGCATCTGGTCTCCATTAGGAAAGGTCCACTCACAACTTCCTGGCAGTTTAGTATCTCAGTAACTGCCAGACAAGTGGCAAATCACCATTGAGTAAATGGGCATATATGGCAGTTTAAATTATTTTCTCACTGCTGGAAGTATGAGAAAAATTGTAGGAGGCATATATAATGCCCACCCTCAACACACATACTCACACTGACTTAAGCAAAGAAGGAGACAGGATGTTGACTCTATCAATTCCATGTTTCTCTAGAGTGCACTTCATTCCCCTATGACCCTCTTTATTAACCTGTGGGAAGCTGACTAAGTACCAATAGAGATAAGATAACACCTCTCCCCTAGCCATTTAAGGAGGTGTTGAGCTCCAGAGATGTAGATGATCTGGAAACAGAGAATGACATACTTTGAATTATCTGTTCTCAGCTGAGAACTCTGGTCATCCATCATTTTTTAATAATCAGGAAAGATTCTGTGTGGCTTCTCATATTCATGCTACATTTATAAATATTGTTTTTTATATTCTCCATTCAACTGTAAGGACTAGAAATTCAATTTGAAAGCAGAGAGATTTGGTTTTGGGACCTGCACACACAGAGACACACACACACATGTACATGTATATTTCCTGGTGATCTAATGACAGGAGCAAGGCACAAATGAGTTTCACTGGGAAGTACAGCAATACTAATTTGCTCCTAGTAAAATACCAGAATTCTGGTGATTGTTTCTCTGTTTCCAAAAAACTCATTCCTCCCTGCTACAGAAACACACACAAATATGCATATGCATATTTAGTGATACAGGAAAAATTACAATATACTTTATTTCCTTGTCTTAGGAAACTGTATTTAGAAGTTTCTGTTTAACTTCAAAAGCACATGTATATTGTAAATTTAAAATGTCACAGACTCACAGTGAAAAGACCTGGGTTCAAATTTTAACACAAAGACTTTAAGCAATAACCTAATGGTGATTGCAGCCATGAAATTAAAAGACGCTTACTCCTTGGAAGGAAAGTTATGACCAATCTAGATAGTATATTAAAAAGCAGAGATATTCCTTTGCCAACAAATGTCCCTCTAGTCAAGGTTATAATTTTTCCAGTGGTCATGTATGGATGTGAGAGTTGGACTGTAAAGAAAGCTGAGTGCCGAAGAATTGATACCTTTGAACTGTGGTGTTGGAGAAGACTCTTGAGAGTCCCCTGGGCTGCAAGGAGGTCCAACAAGTTCATCCTAAAGGAGATCAGTCCTGGGTGTTCATTGGAAGGACTGATGCTAAAGCTGAAACTCCAATACTTTGGCCACCTCATGAGAAGAGTTGACTCATTGGAAAAGACCCTGATGCGGGGAGGGATTGAGGGCAGGAGGAGAAGGGGACAACAGAGGATGAGATGGCTGGATGGCATCACCAATTCGATGGACATGAGTCTCAGTGAACTCCAGGAGTTGGTGATGGACAGGGAGGCCTGGCATGCTGTGATTCATGGGGTTGCAAGAGTTGGACACGACTAAGCGACTGAACTGACCTGAACTGAATTAAACATGAATGTTCATTATTAAAAAAAAATAATAATATGACTATGGTGCCATGCGACTATCCCATATAATATATTCTATAAAAAAATGTATCAAAGTGTAAGGTAATGTTTCTAGTAAACTATCTAACAGTAAGCAATATTGTTTTTGCTTAGCCCAGATATTTTAGTAATATCTGAAATTTGGACTTTGACCTATATGCAAAACTGCTTCGAGATAATGATTTATCAGACATCTTTTGCATTTACAAAATGATTTTTTTTTCTTTTTTTAATAAAAAAATAAAAAAAGAATATGCATATATATATATATGTATAAGCGAGTCACTTTGCTGTACAGCAGAAATTAACACAACATTGTAAATCAACTATACTTCAATAAAATCAAAAAGGCAAAAAAAAAAAAGTGATTTTATCTTCCTGATTCACGAAATTCAAAAGAATTACACCCCTTTACATTACAGAATAAATGATGGCTTTTCTTTTTTCCTATTCAGTTCCTTCAAAATTTAAAGAGAATCAAGCACATTACAAAAGAAGGTCAATCTACTGAGGAGGAGATGATGAAAGACCACTCTACTACCTCCAAGAAAGAAGTAGCCCAGGCATTTTACTGAAATGTCTTAAGTGCTTTTCTGAGTGGCAGTGGGATTTAATGAAAATGCTGTGCTGCTTCCAGTCCACTGGACCCTGCTGTAAGGGGTATGTCATCAGCTCTCTCTTTACTACTTTTGGGAAAGCACTTGAAATGCAGAATGAAGGTCAGTGAAGTCTGGCATAAAATAATAAAAGATCAAGATAAGAAAACTAATATGATAATCTATTGTATGAACAGTCGTATCAATCTGTTAATAATAAGATTAATCAATAAACTATCAGAATGATACCTAACATAATTGCAGTTTTCTGAGTAAGATAAACTCTCTAAAATTAAAAATTCCATAGAACATTTGAAGACAAATTCTTCTCTTTTTTTTTCTGAATTTTTCTTTTCACTTTTAAAAATACAATTAGTTCAATAAGGTATCACTTCACATCACTCAGAATAGTCATCATCAAAATATCTACAAACAGGAAGTGCTGGAGAGAATATGGGAAAAAAAGGAACCCTCCTACACTGTTGGTGGGAATGTAAATCGGTACAAGCACTATGGAGAACAGTGTGGAGGTTCCTTAAAAAACTAAAATAAATATGATCCAGCAATCCCACTCCTGGGCATATATATGGAGAAAACCATATTTTGAAAAGATACATGCACTCCAATGTTCACTGAAGCACTATTTACAATAGCCAGGACATGGAAGCAACCTAAATGTCCATCAACAGGGGAATGGATAAAGATATGGTACCTATATACAGTGGAATATTATTCAGCTATTAAAAGGAGCCAAACTGTGTAATTTGCACAGACATGGATCAACCTACAGACTGTTATATAGAGTGAAGTAAGTCATAAAGAGAAAAGCAAATATTGTGTATTAATGCATATACTTAGAATCTATAAAAATGGTATGTACTGGGCTTAGTTGTGTCTGACTCTGTGCAACCCCATGGATTGTAGCTTGCCAGGCTCCTATGTCCATGGAGATTCTCCAGGCAAGAATAATGGAGTGGGTTACCAGGCCCTCCTTCAAGGATCTTCCCAACCTAGGGATCAAACCCAGAGATAGAACCCAAGTCTCCCACATTGCAGACAGATTGTTTACCATCTGAGCCACCATGGAAGCCCAAGAATACTGGAGTGGGTAGCATATCCCTTCTCCAGAGAATCTTCCCCACCCAGCTGAGCTACCAGGGAAGCCCAGAAAATGGCATGAGTGAGTGAGTGAAGCCGCTCAGTTGTGTCTGACTCTTTGCGACCCCATAGAGTGTAGCCTACCAGTCTCCTCTGTCCATGGGATTTTCCAGGCAATAGTATTGCAGTGGATTGCCATCTCCTTCTCCAGGGGATCTTCCCAACCCAGGGCTCGAACCCAGGTCTCTCTCATTGTAGATAGATGCTTTACTGTCTGAGCCACCAGGGAAGTCCTACTTCTGTTTATAAATATGACTTCCCTGGTGGCTCAGACAGTAAAAAATATGACAACCGTGGTCCTGATTTCCAATAAGCCAACAATCAGCTAGAGTTGAATTGCTTTCCCATAAACAAACTTCTATCATACAGACAATATGTGTATATCCACTTTACCTCCGTCATGTCACTCATTTACATTATCCAAGTCATCCTTGTAGAAATTTACAAACGTAGCTTCTGTTCTACTATAATGCAAAGTCTTTTTTTTTGCATTTTTATTGGCGTATAGTTGCTTTACACTGCTATGTCAGTTTGTGCTGTATAGCAAAGTGACCCAGTCAGATGTACACATACATCCCCTCTCTTTCAGATTTCCTTCCCAGTTAGGTCACCACAGAGCATCAAATGGAGTTCACTTTGCTGTACAGTAGGTTCCTCGTTAGTTATGCATTTTATACATAGTAGTGTATTTATGTCAATCCCAATCTCTTAATTCATTCCCCTCCCCTTGGTATCCATATGTTTGTTCTCTCCAATATTCTTGCCTAGAGAATCCCATGGACAGAGGAGCCTGGTGAGCTATAGTCCATGGGGTCACAAAGAGTCAGACACACTGAACAACTAACATCTTCAATTTTAAATAAACTAATTTTAATTATATAAAATTTATTTAAAAAATTATATTGTGTTTGCAAAAGCCAGAAGAGTCCACAATTTGAGGTTACATATTTTCCTAGGTGGAACTAGTGTTAAAGAATCTGCCTCCAATGCAGGAGACATAAGACATGTGGGTTCGATCCCTGGATTGGTAAGGTCCCCTGGAGAAGAGCATGGCAACCTACTCCCATTCTTGCCAAGAGAATCCCTTGGACAGAGGAGCCTGATGGGCCACAGTTCACTGACTTGCAGAGTCTGACGTGACCAAAGTGGCTTAGCATGCACACATTTGTAATACATACAAACGTGTATGTATTACAAACACATACATATGTATTACATTTCTTGGTTTGATACTAAGAAATAAGCTGGATAATATAATTATGCTTTTAATTATAAGCAGAATTTCTAGAGATTTAATAATTTAATAATATGAATATCATAAGATAGTGCTCAAGAGATTTTACACGAGAAGAAACTGGTGTTGATCATTAAGTCTCTATGATGATTAAAGTTGGATTCACTCTATAAGAATGTGATTTGGTTAATGCTTACTCTTTCAAAACACACACTCTCAGTTAAGTGCTGTCATGACATCTTAATCTTTTGCCTCACCAATTAACCATGACCAGAGAATTTCTTTCTTTATTCCATAGTAGTGCTAGCTTGTTAAAGAACATTTTTTCTTTTTTTCCAATTTGGAAACTGCATGTGACTGACTTATTCTATCTGTAGGTAGCAAAAGTATATGATATTATATTTCATGCTGAGTCCACAAATCCTTGAAAAGGGGAAGCATTCAGAAGGAATTATTGCATAGCTAACAAGGTATTTCAGCCTCACGAAAGTTCTAAGAGATATTTCCCAAGTAATTCATTTTTTTTCTCACACTATATCAAACCTTGGATAAGTTTCTTTTATGCAACATAATAAATATTTCCTTAAAATACATGACCTGACCATCCTCTACTTTGTGGGAGTTTCATTTTTACAAACTGAGGAGTAAAGATTAGAAAATGACCCTCATAAAATATAAGCTAAAAACATGACACATGCATACAATTGATTATTCTAAAAATCTAAATAGTAAGAAAATAAATGGTTTCGAAATATTCTGTATAGTCAACTACATGTTTCTATCTTTTAAAAAATGTTTCTCTTGCCCTCTTCTGTTCCTTTTATCTTTTCCACTCTACCTCTGTGTAACACCTTATATCATTACTGTCTTTTTCTGTCACATTCTCATTCTCTCTCCATCTCTTGGAATCATTGTGTCTGCCTATAAACATGTGGAGGCATAGTTTTTAGGGGAAAAAGAAAATCCCCCTAAATCGTCCCTTTTCCCTGCTATACTCATGGGCTTTTTGTGTTTTGCTTTTGCTCTCCAATTTTTTTTTTTTTTTAATTTTAACACAAGTGCCGGAACTATTTTTATTAGAGCACAACAGAGGAAGAGTGGAGCACACACTACTCAGAAAGCAAGTCCTGACTCTCCAGCTTAGACATAGCTGAGTGTTAGATGGCACCACTGATTCAATGGACACGAACCTGGGCAAATTCCAGGAGATAGTGAGGGACAGGGGGCCTGGGGTGCTGCAATCCATGAGGTTACAAAGAGAGGGACGTGACTTGATGACTGAACAACAGCAATAACAGCCAGGCAAGTCATGTCACCTGGGAACCTGTGTTCTCTCCTATACAATAGAAATACTGTTACTAACTGATTTGTGACAATAAAATGAGAAACTGAATTCATAATTGACAATCGACTTGTGAGGCAGATCTTCCTGAGAGTTGTTAGTATCTGTAAGCTCAACAGTTTTTTTTGTTTAGAGCTTTTATAAAAGATATATAATTTAAAAACAAAGACATGTTAATGTCACCACTTTTTATATTCCTAATATTAAACATAAAGGAGAAACATTAATTAAACATCACTTAAGTGATTGTAAAACTACTTTGAGGAGCCCTTTGTGTTCTGAGAAGCTGCCTTGGGGAAAAGAGGAAGAGAAAGGTAGCAGGCACGACTTTCAGGTCTAGTTTCAAGAAAACAATTCTTCTTTTTTTGTATTATATATCCTGTATCTTAGAAAGAACTTAGCCTAGAGAACAAAATAGAAGCCCCATTGTCTAAAGCATAAAACACACACACACACACACACAAAACAAAAAACGCTTTTTTTTGAAAATTAGAGTCTTTGTCCTCTTTTCTACCTCAGGTTTCACTGGTGAAGAAGGGGTAGCGGTGGTATTAATTTGCAAGTTCCATAAAACATATGTATTTCATTGGTAATAACATGTGAAGTGATTTATTTAGAATGCTTAGGAGTCAACTAACATAACAGAGATTTAATAAAAATGACTTATTATACCTATGAAGACATTTTAAAACTTTTACCAGCAAAACCCATCCAAAACTAGCCTATAAATGTAGCAAAAGTATATCGTAAAATGTAATTTGGGATAGTTATTAATAATAGTACAATTACTAACATGGTTCTAGGAATTGAGCAATAGAAGAATATAATAAATATCAGCTTAAATAAATATTAATTTTACTACTTATAGTGAAGTTACATTTCAAGTCGATATTTACATACTGGATCATCTGGATTATATTGAATAACATATTCTATCTGTCCATTTGGGCCATCATCTATGTCTGTAGCTCCATTGTCTCCTGAAAATCCTGTGAAGATTGTGGTGCCAACTGGAGTGAGCTGGAAAGAATACAAAAGACAAACTGTCAATTCTCATTTGATCAACAGCACACCAGAAATGTTCCAGCACAAAAAACACAGTCATTAATCACACAAAGGAAAAAAGTAGGCAGCAGCCCACAAACACAGACTCGAAGTATTTCAAAAGAACCCTTGGAAAACTTACGCAGGAGTCCCTAAAAGTCTGGAAGTTTCCAACATTAGTCCTTGCTTTGCATAAAGAAACAGAAGCCCCTGATTCAGTGTAAAGCACATTTGGACCAGTTTATAACATTAGCATCTTAAACTTGTGGAGAAAATGCATCTGTTGTTCCTATTTAAAAACACTTTGGTGCATCAGATTATCTATAAGCTAGGATTTATATTGTATGAAGGAATTATCAAGAATCACCGTATTTTAAAATTAGAAAAGAAATCAGAGAGATCAATTAAATCCAGGTTGGTAATTACATGCAGGTTGCAAATTTGAGGAAGAAAGTTGGAAACTATGGATTCCTTGTCTATCAAAAGAGAGAGAAAGCTGGGATTTTCTTTAGTGATTGTAGTACTGGTTGAGTATAAAGCCATTGTCTGATAGAATTGGAGGGATAGTAATATCTTTTCATTTTGAATTAAACCAACAATAAAACACTATGTGTCATATAAGACCATGATTTCACAGTTGGCCTGAATATCTAGCTTTATCTCTTATTAATCTCCATCAGAGAATCACCGTTGTTTTCTCTTACTTGTAAGTCTTTTCACAATGTATTCCTACATCCAGAGTCTCCAGTTCTCAAGTTTTAGATGGAATCCTTCTCATTAGTTATTTTCCAGGTTAATTAGGTATCATCTTCTTCTAAACCATTCCTGACATAGCATTTCCCTACTCCGTGTCAGTACATGGCACCTTTTTCATTACTCTTACACTTTACACTTTACTTTCTTAATTATTGCACTGTCACAATGAATAAATGAACTTAGTCAATAAACACAGGACCTGTGCCTCTATAGAAAATAGATTTTTACATTTTGTTCTGAGATATGTTTTGTTAGCTTTTAAATAGGATTCTTTCATGGAGAAATGGCTTCATAGAGGGAGAGAAAAGAAGAATCATCTCATTTACTTCCATTTTCAGGGATTACAAACCTAGATATCTCGGGATCCATCAGGCAATGTAAAGGAGTGAAGCACATCTCATGGGAATGTGGCGACTAAAGAACACATCCTTCTCTAAAAGGATATCGGCTACTCGGCCTCAGGAAATTCTCATAATGGAATATGGAGCCAATGCTATTCGGTTGGTCAAAAAGTTCATTCAGATTTTTCCAATGATGTTGTGGATGTTGTGGAAAAGATGTTGTAGAAAAACCCTAATGAACTTTTTGGCCAACCCAATAGTACATCTTTTAATATTCTGATTTTATAAGAAATCTCTTGGTTCTAAAGTTGACAATAGCTTTTAAAGAATTATATTATGAATTTAATGCCCCCCACACCCCCATTACATCCAGTGGCACAGCAACCACAGTAGTTTTGATCTCTGATTTAGAAAAAGGATACAATTGCAATTAAAAGTGATTTTAAAACTATGCTTTGGGGAACCCGTGGTTTGGGGAACTGTAAGTACAAAGTAGTGTATTTATAAAGTCAGTCCTCCTGGCAAGTAGCTTTTAAAGGTAAACTTTTACTTTCTGCAGCTCAAAGAGAACTGAATATAAAGTGAGAGGAGATGGTTTAAACAGCACATATATGAACATGGACACACCACTGGAAATAGTTAACTAAAAGGCTTCCAAGCCAACATTTTAATATTTTTAATGTAGTCCCTTGTCCCCAAATATGTCACTGTTTTGTAAAAATTCACCTACTCTAATGTATTTGTGCCTTGATTTCTCTTACAAAAATTCACTCACTCTTGATATATTTAATTATGAAAATTTAAAATTGAATGGCAAAATTTTGCTTCTTGATATTTAATAAAACAATATTTAAAGATCTTTGTTGCCAAAGTAGATAACTGTGCCACAGAGTTGAATTAAAAAGTTATCCCCCCCCAAAAAAAAAAAACACACACACATAAAAGGATAAAGCCAGAAAACTTGAACAGTAGGTGTCTGAAATTTTTGGAAGTAGGCTGAGGTTCCCTGGAGGCTCAGATGATAAAGCGTCTGCCCGCAATGCAGGAGACCCGGGTTCGATCCCTGGGTTGGGAAGATCCCCTGGAGAAGGAAATGGCAACCCACTCCACTACTCTTGCCTAGAAAATTCCATGGATGGAGGACCCTGGTGGGCTACAGTCTATGGGGTCACGAAGAGTTGGACAAGACTGAGCAACTTCACGAGACTTCTGACCCAACTTTGAAGAGGTGATATTTAGTTGTTGACAGCAAACGACAAGTAGTATGTCAAATTATTAGCTCAACATTTGCATAGACTAGTGAGTTTTACTTCCTTCCATAGTTGCATATTTAGACCAAACATATTAGCATAGATCGTTCATTTTCACTACTGGAGTAAGTAAATATCCACACACAGACATACACATGTAAAATGTAATGTTAAAATGTATCAGTAATTGAACTACACACATTTATTCATGATCTACCACTCAGATATAAGCGAGGGTTTGGAATGTTTAAAGCTAATATAAGAGAAACAGCTAGGAAAAAAAGAGGATAAACATTTTGTTTCAATATGGAAAGTCTGGCAAAAGGCAAAGGGCTCCAATGAAATGGCCTATACTAGATGCAAACAAGCAAAAGAGAGTTAAAACGTGCAATATCCTTTTAAATAAATAAATATATATATATGGAAAATGAATAAGTATATTATAGAATACATTAATATATATACCCAACAAAAATATGTACATATCTACGTACACACGCATATTAACATTGTATAAATACACACATAATTCTAAATATTATGTGGGGAGTGAAAATCTTCACATGATAGGTTGTTTGTTAAAATGTGTTTTCCTATACATCATTAAACAGAATTTTCAGGGCATATGCTGTACAGATGGTCGTATTCCATGTCCTTTAACATTTCAACAAGTCTCAGAAATATAAATTTGGTTTTCTGAAGGGCATTCTATGTGTGGGCTGATTATCACCTTGGGCAGCTGCCTGAGTGTGTTACTTGTTTATTTAGTTCGTGTTTTTTTTTCCATAAATGATTTTATACAACTCTTAGGAAAATACAGAAAATGCACAAATGCACATGTAATAATTAAAGAAAATAAAGCAAGAAAATTCAATATTTCATGAAGATGTGTAACAGAAACTTGAATGTAAAATGGGAGTAGCTAACTGTTCAATTATCTTGTGAGCCATTGCTGCTTGAGCCAACCTAAAAATCAGGAACAATGCTTCAAAAGGAAAAATTCCCTTACTAATCTTTCTTGCAATATTCTTCACTGAAGCACTGTATCCACGTTTTATATAAATATAGTTGATTTTCATCACCCATGGTAGTTCTATACTATAAAGTCACCATGAACACTGAATTAACAAATACTGAACCATTGCTCCTGGGAGGAATACAGGGTTATTACATTGCTGAGGGGAATACAGGATTAAGTTTTGCAAGCCTCTGGTTACAACATTTTTCATCAACAAATCAATACATAACCTTGTTTTATGTGTGTTTCTATTTAAAAACACTTTATTTAATATGTTTGGTCTATTCTAGAGTAGATGCTCTGTATTGCACTTTCCATTTTATTCAGTTCCAGAATTTGGTTCTTACGATTTCTATCTGTTAAATGTCTCATTTTATTCATATCTTGTTTTTCTTATTTCACTGAATTGTGTTTCTGTGTTTTCTTGTAGTTCATTTAGTTTTTTCAGAACTGTTATTTTGAATTCTTTATCAGGTAAATTACCAAATTCCATGCTTTGGTGTTTGCTTACTGTAGGATAATTGTTCTTTTGGTGATGACACGTTCTTTGATTCTTCACGTTCCTTGGAGTTTTGCATTGGCTGCTTTTGCATTTAATGTAGCAGGGCATGCATGTGTGCTAAATCACTTCAGTCATGTCCCTGATTCTTTGTAACCCTATGGACTGTAGCCCTCCAGGCTCCACTGTCCATAGGATTCCCCAGGTGAAAATACTGGAGTGGGTTGCCATGCCCTACTCCAGGGGATCTTCCCAACGCAGGGATTGAACCCACGTCACTTGTACGAATATACTTGCTCCACACTTGTTGCTCTCTGGTAGTTTAGTCACTAAGTCGTGTCCAACTCTTGGGACCCCATGGACTGGAGCCTGCCAGGCTCTTTTG
The DNA here is from genome assembly GCF_032452875.1 of Bos javanicus. Taxonomy (NCBI): domain Eukaryota; kingdom Metazoa; phylum Chordata; class Mammalia; order Artiodactyla; family Bovidae; genus Bos; species Bos javanicus. The sequence continues at coordinate 5,130,585 of NC_083893.1, read as the reverse complement.
TCTAGGAGGTTCTCCAGGCAAGAATACTGGAGTGGGTTGCCATTTCTTTCTCCAGGGAATCTTCCCAACCCAGGAATCAAACCCTGGCCTCCTGCAATGCAGGCAGATTCTTTACTGACTGAGCTATGACGGAAGCCCCTGGTGTGGCTGAATTCTTAAGGCTGTCTTTTTTTTTTTTTCCTGGTTTTAAGAACACACTGGGTTGGCTGCTGGAAACTTTTCTTTTGTTTTCCAAAAGGTGGCACTGTAGTTAAATTTGTGGTTTCTCCTTTGCCCACAGTCCCTGGTCTGATTTTCTGAACACATTCACTATTTATCCAAGTTCATTCTCCAGCATCAGAGATGCTGGAGAATATCCACAGAGTAGGGAATTTACAGGTTTAGCATTTGGAGTGTTGGGGATGACCACAGGCCAAATGAAGAGATCCTTGTTTGAGGTTATCCAAGTAGCCTGTGGGCTGACTTCTTACTGAAGTTCTGAGCAAAGTTAGGAGGAACCTCATTCTTTTAATACCTTTTGATATTCTTATCTGTATCCTTCCCAATCTCCTCCCTCCCCAGAGTCAGGGAGGTCCTGCCTCAATAATTAGGCTGACACTGTGTCTGACCCAGCTAGGGTTGTCAGGCAGTCACAAATTGCTCTCCCTCCCTTTCTTGTACAAGGAGAGGTTCCACTAGGCTAGTATAGCCTCACACTGTGTTACCTTAGAGGGAGGGGTAACACTGGAAAGGGACTTCTCCCTTTCTAATTCAATCATACATATTAGTTTTTGCTCCAAGAGAGGGCTGGAATGTCTCCTTGGGAGAGCTACTGCTGCTGCTAAGTCACTTCAGTCATGTCCGACTCTGTGCGACCCCATAGACGGCAGCCCACCAGGCTCCCCGTCCCTGGGATTCTCCAGGCAAGAACACTGGAGTGGCTTGCCATTTCCTTCTCCAATGCATGAAAGTGAAAGTGAAAGGGAAGTTGCTCAGTCGTGTCCGACTCTTAGCGACCCCATGGACTGCAGCCCTCCAGGCTCCTCCGTCCATGGGACTCTCCAAGCAAGAGCACTGGAGTGGGCTGGACTTTCACAAAATCTCTCTCATCCATGGGTATCTGCTTAAATCAGCATTACCCAGGTTTTCCCCAGGCTATGGCCCTGAAAAGTTAGGGTCAGTTCCTTGCTCATCAGGTCCAATGAGTTCAGCTAACTTGAATTCCACACCAAGGTCTGTATACCTATTACCTAATGCACAGGCCTCTACTTCCATGTCTCTTTGCATACGGTGTTGGATCCCACAACTAATATAGAGGTATTTTTGTTCATAATTGGCTGCTAGTTTTTATTTGTTCAAAGTGAGGACTTAAAGAAGGGACATCTTACGACATCATAATTTGTTGATATCACTATAGGCCAAATTTATACTAGTGAAGAAATAACTTGCTCATTTTGAAGTACATATTGAGAAGGATGAATCTTGTAAAGCACTTCACAAATCATAATATTGTGCTAAATGTACGTAATTAGTGATAGAATAATGCCACTGGCGCCAGGGTCCTTGTAATGATAGGTAACAATAATCTCCTGATATTTTTGCTGTTGTTATAGTCGCCAAGTTGTATCTGACTCTTTTGCGATACCCATAGACTGTAAACTGCCAAGCTCCTCTGTCCATAGACTTCTCCAGGTGAGAATACTGGACTGGGTTGCCATTTCCTTCACCAGGGGATCTTCCCAACCCCGGGATTGAACCTGTGTCTGCTGAACTGGCAGGTGGATTCTTTACCACTGAGCCACCAGGGAAGACCCCTGACATTAATACCTACTGAATATTTCTTGAAGTCTCATGTAATATAATTACATGAAAATAGATAATTTGGTAGAAATAAAATGCTAAAATAAACAATTTCTGAATACTGAATAAACATTTTTATACATATTTTAAAACAATACTTTATGATAGACTTTAAAGTCTTTAACGATTAAAGAGACAATGTATAAGGATACAGAAGAATATAGCATTTTTATAATAAGCACAACTAAAATAATACCACTTGAACTGGGAAATAATTCATACAAGTGATGATATTATCAAGTTGGAAACATTCTCAAAAAAGTCATCCCAAAGGAATGATTTAAAATGCAATTGATGAGATATTACTTTCTTATACACTTCATCAGGAATCCAAGTGTTTAGTTTCCCCCACGCTCTTAAAAAAAGGATGAAATATCAGAAGGGTCATGTGTATTAGATTAGCTGAACTAGAATTCTCTAGACAATGATTTACATATAATAATGATTTAATGACAGAACACTAACAATGCTAGTAGGTGCTATATTTCTACTCAAATACATTATGAAAACAGGAACATTTTTAGTGGAGTAAGATTATGCATTAGTCTACATTGGACTAACACACATTTATTTTTTAGTGACAAATATAGTAATTTGATTTACTGTGTACTAGACATCCAGTTCAGTTCAGTTCAGTCAGTCGTGTCCAACTCTTTGCAGTCCCATGGACTGTAGCACGCCAGGCCTCCCTGTCCACCACCAACTCATGGAGTTTACTCAAACTCATGTCCATTGAGTCGGTGATGCCATCCAACCATCTCATCCTCTGTCGTCCTCTTCTCTTCCTGCCTTCAATCTTTCCCAGCATCAGGGTCTTTTCACATGAGTCAGCTCTTCACATCCGGTGTCCACAGTGTTGGCGTTTCAGCTTCAGCATCAGTCCTTCCAATGAATATTCAGGACTGATTTCCTTTAGGATGGACTGCTTGGATCTCCTTGCAATGCAAGGGACTCTGAAGAGTCTTCCCCAACGTCATAGTTCAAAGGCATCGATTCTTTGGTGCTCAGCTTTCTTTATAGTCCAACTCTCACATCCATACATGACTACTGAAAAAACCATAGCTTTGACTAGTCAGATCTTTGTTGGCAAAGTAATGTCTCTGCTTTTTAATACACTATCTAGGTTGGTCATAGCTTTTCTTCCAAGAAGGAAACATCTTTTAATTTCATGGCTGCAGTCACCATCTGCAGTGATTTTGGAGCCCCAAAAAATAAAGTCTGACACCGTTTCCATTGTTTCCCCGTCTATTTGCCATAAAGTGATGGGACCAGATGCTATGAGCTTAGCTTTCTGTGTGTTGAGTTTTAAGCCAACATTTTCACTCTCCTCTTTCACTTTCATCAAGAGGCTCTTTAGTTCTTCTTTGCTTTCTGCCATAAGGGTGGTGTCACCTGCTTATCTAGATTATTGGTATTTCTCCCAGCAATCTTGATTCCAACTTGTGCTTCATCCAGTCCAGAATTTCTCATGATGTACTGTGCATATAAGTTAAATAAGCAGGGTGACAATATACAGCCTTGAGGTACTCCTTTCCTGATTTGGAACCAATCTGTTGTTTCATGTCCAGTTCTAACTGTTGCTTCCTGGCCTGCATACAGATTTCTTAGGAGGCAGGTCACATTGTCTGGTATTCTCATCTCTTTAAGAATTTTCCACAATTTGTTGTGAACTAGATTTCACACCAGACAGGGAGGCCTGGCATGCTGTGATTCATGGGGTCACAAAGAGTCGGACACGACTGAGCGACTGATCTGATCTGATCTGATCTGAGACTTCACACCAAATTTCTCTTAAGAACAAATGCCCACAGAAAGTGACATCCTGTACAAATTATCACTATCAGTGGAGCCTCCACCTCCATATTTAATTAAAAATAAGATATCAATTCCATGACTTTCTCTTATATTTTTGTAGCATAAAATTAGCAGTCACACAGAGGTTGCAGTCATATGTCAACTTGACTGAGCCATGAAGTACCCAGATATTTGGTTAAACATTATTCTAGTTGAGTCTGTGAGGGTGTTTCTGAATTAGATTAACATTTGAATTGGTAGACCTAATAAAACAGATTGTTCCATCCCCTAAATGTGGGTGAAAGTGAAGGTCACTCAGTCCTGTCTGACACTTTGCAACCTCATGGACTATACAGTTCATGGAATTCTCTAGGTTAGAATACTGGAGTTGGTATCCTTTCACTTCTCCAGGGGATCTTCCCAACCCAAGTATCGAACCCAGGTCTCCTGCATTGCAGGCAGATTCTTTACCACCTGAGCCACCAGTGAGCTCCCTAAACATGGGCAGGCCTCATCTAATCTATTGAAGACCTGAATAGGACAAAAAGCTCAGTGAGGAAGAATTCCTCCCTGTGCCTGACTGTCTTCAAGTTAGGTCATCTGTCTTCTCTTTCCTCCAGACTTGGATTCAAATTGGAATTTACACAGTCAATTTTCTTCGTTCTCAGATTTTGGTCTTTGACTAGAATTACATCAGCGGGGTTTCTAGCTTGACAACTCAAATCCTAGAGCGTCTTAGCCTCCATAATCTTGTGAGCCAATTCCTTGTAATAAATCTCTCTTGCTCAGTCTATTTACCTATCTATCATGTATCCCTCAGTTCTGTTTGACTAATATGTCCCTGACACAGTTTCTCAGTAGTGAAAAAGTAAAGCTGAGTATTTGATTTTGCAGACATAAAAATTGGTCTCACATGTTCTAACTCACAAGGTCTGTATGGCTACTATGTGGAACTCTATGGAACAATTGCTGATTTAACTGCAACAGGGGCCATGCAACCTTTGGTATTTTGATTATACTCCATGATCCTTTGAGGGTTTTCCCAGCTGGTGCAGTAGCAAATAATCTGCCTGCCAATGCAGGAGATACAAGAGACTTGGCTTCAATCCTTGGGTCAGGAAGATCCTCTGGAGGAGGAAATAGCAACCCACTCCATTATTCTTGCCTGAAAAACACCATGGATAGAGAAATCTGGTGGGCTACAGTTCATGGGGTCGCAAAGAGTCGGACATGACTGAGCAACTGAGCACACACACACATGATCCTTTGAAGACTGTCTACAGTGCTTCCATAGTCATCTATGTAAAATATTGTAAACTTCTAATATTGTAGTTCTAGAAAACAGACCCAGTTTAAAATGATTAATTACTGTCTTCTTCCCTCTTTACTTATTTTCAGGGTCTTTTCGATTGCACTGTATAGTCCAAAGATCATTTGCCATAAAAATAATTTTTCCAACCTGCAAGTCATTCATGCTTTGGCTATAATTCAGTCTTTAACCTCCTCCTCTGATAAAGTAATTTTATAAATCTCTCTTGCAAATCATCCCTACCTTACATATATGCCTCAGAAATAATGATGTTTAAAAACCAATGCACTCTCCACAAATGGAATGGAGTTATACATTTGTAAGGAGGTGGACATTAGTGAGACCTTCAGCTTTTTCTCACTATGATAACATTACATTATCTCCAAGTCTGTGATTATTTATTGAGGCTTATTATGTGCCAAAACACTGTTTCCATGACCATTACATTGGTTTTATATTAACTCACTGATGTAACATTTGTTTTGCTAAAACATTTATTCAAATTAAATGTTTATTTGAGGTTTATCTTAAAACTTTTAGGAATGTTATCAAATGATACACATTCTTGAATTCACATTCAGCAGATGTTATCTCACTGTGATTTATTGAAATCAAAAAGAAAAATATAAAAGAGGAATTCCATATGTTCTTCAAGTTCCCTTTAACATAACATAGCTTTTGCACCTGTGCATAAAATCTTTACTCCGTTCTTTATCATGAGCTAGATAGTTAATATTGAAAATAATTTCCTCTTGATATATTATTAAAAGCAAATTCATGTAGAAGAGTATTTTCAAAACAAGAGAAAGGATTATTATTATAGAAAGTAAGGAGTAGCCTAGTAATTTTTGCTAAAAACTGAAGAGCAATCTCATTGAAACTGAATTAAGCTTAAACGAATATATATATGTGCATATGTATTGACAGATATATATAGAGAGACTATATATATACACATATATACATATGTATATATGAAAGAGCTTATTGAAAGTTGTTTAATAGTAGCATACTTGAATATTTTAAAACAGGTGGAAGATTGATTTCCATTTATATGCTTAAATAAGAAAATGTATTTTTATGTGCTTCTTTTCTTTCCCTTAATATCATCTTTTTTTCTCTCTTACCTATCTCTTGTTTCCCAAAATATACTTAATTCCTTGGAGGAGGAAAATAGACAAGAAAAAGGCACGAGGGCTTAGTCTTATTTCATTTTTCAGGAGCTTTTTTGTGTTGTAGATTAAATGTTAGTACTCTCTATTCAAAGAAACTCTGTGAAAGGAAATGGCTGTATAAGTAGTGATTTTTATTCCTTGAGTAAATACATCAAGTTTTCAATACCATGGATCATAGTCTTTTTCTTTCTTTCTTTTTTAAAATAATTCATTTATTTGGCTATGCTTGGTCTTAGTTATGGCACTTAGGATCTTCAATCTTTGTTAACACTTAGTTGCAACATGTGGTATCTAATTCCCTGTCCAAGGATTGAACCCGAGTGCCCTGCATTGGGACCACAAACTCTTAATCACCGGGGAAGTCCCACCATAGACCATATTTCTTAAAAAAAAAAAAAAAAAAGACTTTTACCTGTATAAAAAAAATCACATTATACTGAAAATTTTTAAAAAATTAAAAATAAATGACCAAACCAAACAAAAACAAACACATAGATATAATAGAGTCATGATAAATAAAGGAAAAAGGGGATAGAGAGAGAAAAATTAGTAAAGGAGATCAATGGTATGGTGATGGATGGAAACTAAACTTTAGATGGTGAGCACCCTGTAGTAATTACAAAAATCAAAATATCATACACATGTAATATATAATGTTATAAACAAACAAAAAAAAAGATTGTAAACTACTAATATACTCAACTCCTTGAGGGCAAGGACAATGTCTTCATAGAATATGAATTTAATAAATGTTTATAATTAATACATTATCTGGATAATTGATGGAACTGGAATGGTGACTATGGATTAGAAGTAGTAATGTATCAGTGTTCATTTTCTGATTTTTGATGGCTGTATTGTTATGTGGAGAATATTCTTATCTTTCAGAAATATACATTAAAGTATTGATATCTGGGAATAAGAAGGATTCTTTTCAGTAACACCACAAATGGTTTAGAGAAAAAGCTTGTATAATTTTTATATTTCTGTGTTTGAAATTATTTATGTGTCAAAATAAACCTTCCCTGGTTAAAAAAAATACATAAGAAACTGTAAAGAATACATATAAAATGTGCAGAAAATATTCTTAACTATATATGGAATCTCTCTTGTTATGCTTCATCGTGGAGACCATCTGTGCCTTTAGATCTACCAAAATGATTCTGAGAAAAACAGATGTTCAAAAATGCATATATTAAATGGAAAGAGATGATATAGTCACAGTGAAATGTGAAAGAATAGCGCAGAGCTAAAAATTTAATCAGGAAAGCAAAAACTAAAATTGGATGGATTCAGATATTTCACCATTGTGAGAAAAAATTCTCAACGTGTTGTCATTCAGTCATGTTCGACTCTTTTAGGACTCCATGGACTGTAGCTCGTCAGGCTCCTGTGTCCATGGAATTTCCCAGGCAAGAATGTCTCATTAATTACTACTTGTTTACTAATTTATTTTACATTTTATTTTTTAAGATCTCCTTCATTTTAAAAAGTTATAGAATTATAACTATTTCTAAAAAAGCATATATTCAGGGCAGAGTTGACCTGCATGAAAAGATGCCCAGAACCTGTCCTATGTATTTTAAAAGCATTATCTCTTATAATCCTCAACACAACTTTGTAACATTATTATTTTGTCCTATATTTACTTTATAGTTAATAATTGGCTAAGAGAGCTTCTATCTCCTATCGTATTTCTAATAGCTGGTATATAAAGACTAAAACACAGATTTCTTAGCTGCAAAGAGTTAATTCTCAAGCCTTGTGAAATAGATTGTTTCAGAAATTTCATAATTTGCTATTAAGAAACTTTTGAGAAAAAAAGGAAGTGAAAGAGGAAAGTAAAAGTCATTCAGTCATGTCTGTCCCTTTACGACCCCATGGTCTATACAGTATTTTCCAGGCCAGAGTACTGGAGTGGGTAGCCTTTCCCTTCTCCAGGGGATCTTCTCAACCCAGGGATCCAACCCAGGTCTCTCACATTGCAGGTGGGTTCTTTACCAGCTAAGCCACAAGGGAAGCCCAAGAATACTGGGGTGGGTAGTCTATCCCTTCTCCAGTGGATTTTCTGGACCCAGGAATCGAACCAGGGTATCCTGCATTGCAGGTGGATTCTTTACCAAATGAGCTATGAGGGAAGCCCAATGAAAGAGGAAGTAAATATAATTTGGCACATTACAGAGCCAAGATATACATTAAACTGAAATGATACAATTTGGATGATGCATTCCATCAAATATAGTTTATGTTTAGCCCAAAGGAAAAATAATTTTGAGATATTTTACATAAAGACAAAAAAATCAATTTAGTTCATGCCTGCATTTTAGAAAATTTGTTCTCAGCAAGCAAGCAAAGTATTTAATAAATTCCTAAATTCCCCATGCTAACATTTTCATTAGCAATCAAATGTGTATTACTCATGCATTGGAGAAGGAAATGGCAACCCACTCCAGTGTTCTTGCCTGGAGAATCCCAGGGACAGGGGAGCCTGGTGGGCTGCTGTCTATGGGGTCTCACAGAGTCGGACACGACTGAAGCGACTTAGTAGCAGCAGCAGCAGTGTGTTCTGTAATGTCTTAAAAAAGCACGTCAGTACATGCTCAAGGGGCAAAGAGAAGAAGGAAGAAACTATATCCAATCATTGAAATTTGTATTTTCATCAATTTTTTTTTTTAACAAATCAGTGTTTTATAAATCACTAATAAAAATGCTGAGTCCAAGTTTCATAAGGAATAGGATATTCATGGGGTCGGGAAGAGTCGTACACGACTGAGCAGCTTCACTTTAACTTTTCACTTTCATGCATTGGAGAAGGAAATGGCAACCCACTCCAGTGTTCTTGCCTGGAGAATCCCAGGAATGGGGGAGCCAGGTGGGCTGCCATCTATGGGGTCGCACAGAGTTGGAAACGACTGAAGCGACTTAGCAGCAGCAGGAGCTGCAGCAGCAGCAGCATCAGGATATTTAAAAGTTTTAAGCTTTTAATTACTTGTTAACTATTAAGTACAAAAAAAGAATAAATATAGAAGAAAAACCTTCTTACCAAAGTGATAAAAGCTACCATTACCAGTAATGGGATACATTGATATTAAGTCTCTTTTGTTATGTGCTCTGAATATCACTTTTGTGGTTTTCCTGAACAATATCTATGATCATGAGGAAATACCAGCTAATTCTAAATTTAAAAATTTTCTATAAACTGTCACACTGCTGGAAATTATTAAGGTCATTAAAGTTAAGGAAATATCAAGGAACTAAGATTGAGACTACAAAGACACAGCAAGTAAATGTAATGTGTGATCTTAGGTTGAATCTTTGGACTATAAAGGAATTTAGTGGGAGAAAAAACAGCAAAATTTATGGTCTGAAGATTATAGATTAATACTGCATGAATGTAATTTCCTGATTTTGATGGTTATATTATATAGAAGAATGTCTTTGTTTTTCAGAAATGCACAGTAAAATGTTATGCGCTTAAGAGGTTTTATATGTACAACTTGCTCTTCATTGATATAGAAAAGAAATCTATATGTGATATATTATATGTATAACTATATGGTACATATACACATAAGCAATATACTGTATGCCGTTTATATTTATGTGTATATACATCTATGTGTGTATGCATGTATATGCACATCTCTATTTATTTATTTATCTATTAGAAAGAGAGATTGTCTGGCCAGGACTCTTCAAGACTGTCAAGGTATTAAAAACAAAGACAGTAAAAAACAGACATAGTGTAGATGAAACTAAAGATTCATGATGATTGAAAGTAATATGGTATCATAGATGGGGTCCTTGGACAAGAAAAAACACATTAGGTAAAATTACGGAAACCTAGATAAAATAATGGCACCCACTCCAGTACTCTTGCCTGGAAAATCCCATGGACGGAGGAGCCTGGTGGGCTGCAGTCCACGGGGTCGCTAGGAGTAGGACACGACTGAGCGACTTCACTTTGACTTTTCACTTTCATGCATTGGAGGAGGAAATGGCAACCCACTCCAGTGTTCTTGCCTTTAGAATCCCAGGGACGGGGAGCCTGGTAGGCTGCCGTCTGTGGGGTCGCACAGAGTCGGACACGACCGAAGCGACTTACCAGCAGCAGCAGCAGATAAAATATGGATTTGAATTAACAGTAATGTTTCACTGTTGGTTCATGAGTTGTTAAAATATGTACCATACCAATGAAACACATTAAGAATAGAGGAAAATGGATGTGGGTTTATATGGAACTTCACTATTTCTATTAAAATGTTACTTAGGTCTAAATATTTTTATGTTGTTTACATAAATGATAGGAAATATGAACATAAACAAACCATTTCCATAATCATTTTCATTATAACTAAGTCCAAGACTTAAACATATCATTTATTATAAAAATATTTTAAAGATAAAACTTTATATTACATTTAGTTCTTATAAACATTTAACATACATTTGAACCAACTGTTAACCAAAATATAAGATAGAAAAAGAGTGAGAAAAAGATAGAAAAAGAGAGAGAAAGAACAAAAGAGAGAGAGAGGTTCCCACTCTTTTCTACGATTTAATTTGGTTGAAGTTCAGCTTTTAGTTCCTGCTAATGGGTTTGATCACTAAAATGTTTTTAACCATACACAAAAACCTTAAGGGAAAAAATCATTTCAGAGTCTATTTTCAAAAAAAATTAGTGAGTTCATTAACCTAATGGGTATTGTTGAAAGGCAAAATCATGCTGTGTTAGCAAGAGATACAACAGCATTTAAAGTAAAATTTCTACCAGCTACCATGAAATACTCTTCACATGATGTCTACTAATCTAGAAGTAGCTGGCATGTGCTCATCACTACATTAGTTTTTATAATTCATCATGAATGTATAAGTGTTCTATAAAAGCTATATATATATTCCTCTTTTGACAGTTCAAATCTGATACCACATTGCCATCCTATAATCCATTTTATATTCTATAGTTGCTGCTGCTAAGTCACTTCAGTCGTGTCCGACTCTGTGCGGCCCCAGGGACAGCAGCCCACGAGGCTCCCCCGTCCCTGGGATTCTCCAGGCAAGAACACTGGAGTGGGTTGCCATTTCCTTCTCCAATGCATGAAAGTGAAAAGTGAAAGTGAAGTCACTCAGTCGTGTCCAACTCTTAGCAACCCCATGGACTGCAGCCTACCAGGCTCCTGCATCCATGGGATTTTCCAGGCAAGAGTACTGAAGTGGGGTGTCATTGCCTTCTCCATATTCTATAGTTACTATGTCACAAGTAAGATACTTTACAGTGCCCATCATGGTGCATTAAGGGGGTTTTCAACATTATTAATATCACAAAGTTTGGAGAAAATATAAGAGAAAATCTTTGGTGATGTGAAGCTGAAAAAATATACCTTAAGGAAAGTGCCCATCAGTGAACAGAATGAAGTTTAGAACTATATTTGTTAGTCTCAGTGTTTCATGGGATTCAGCCCTATTCATAATTTTTTATTTTTCTGCTATACTGTTTTTCCTTAGTTTAAAAAATATTGAGTACTAGCAATATAGTTAGAATGAATATGAGATGTATAATTATTATCCCAAACAGATCGCAAAAACAAAAATAAAATTTTACAAAATATTCCGACTAAAAAACATTGCATAATGAAAATATTCAAGTGTATTTTACCTTGAGAATTAAATTGTGGGAAGCATGAACGGACAAAAGCAGAGACTGCTGGATGTAATTAGAAAGTTCAGTGCCGTTGCCATTCTTACCGTTCAGTGAGGGCCTAGAACATACCTAGAACCATTGGTTTCACTTTACATCTCTGTATCCTTTCATCTTCAATAAGTGAATCAATAAATGAAATTAATACTATGTTTTTCCATTGAGGAAACTAAGTGTATTAGAAATGAATCAATTTTCTGTGATTGTGCAGAGAGGAAGTGGTCACACTATATCACAACCTAGGTTATAGTGAATCCAAAGGCTTTGTGCCTTTCTCTTAGAACTCTACCTAGGACTTCCCTGATGGCCCAGTATTTAATAATCTGCCTGACAGTGTGGGGGGCACAGGTTCAATCCGCATCTGGGAAGATTCCACATACTGCAAGTCAACTAGCCCCTGTGTTACAACTATGAACCTGCGTGCCCTGGAATCCATGCTCTGAGAGAAGAGAAGCAACTTCAATGAGAAGTCTACACACCACGGCTAGAGAATAGCCCTAGCTTGTGGCAACTAGACAAAGCCTGTGCACAGCGGTGATGATACAGTGCAGCCAAAAATAAAAATAAATAATAAATTAGTAATAATGCTATTCAGATTAATGCTTGTATATATCCCTTATCCTTTATGTCTCTGAGCATTATCTTTCTTTTGCCTGATGCATTTGTACAATATAGTGATCAAACACTAAGTTTTGGAATGAAGCTGCCTCTGTTTCTTACTTAGATCTGCTACTTATTAGCTATGAAATCTTAGGCAAATTAATAAATGCTTCTCTGTCCCAGTATTTTATCATTTTATTGTGCACAATGAAAAAAAATACGCACATAATTTGAGTTTGTGTGTAGGTTTAAGTAAGTTTTAAATAAGATGTTTCATGGAAAACCTTAGCACTCATAAATGATCATTGTTAGAATGAACCTATCATTATCATTGTAGTCTGACCTAATTCCAGTCAACATCAGGAGATATGATGCCACTAAATTAGCAAGAAGGTCTATGCAGAAACCTGTGAACAAATTTTAGATTTGAACAAATTTTAATGTGTCAAGTTACTTACTAATGAGTAATTGCTAAAATTCAAAGAAGAAAAATAAATACTAAAATTACTCAAAACTTAAAGCTTATAGATATTTAAACTGTTAACCAGGACATATTTTGTGATATAATTGTAATGTCAATAGTTATGAAACAACTTGATTGTTCCTGAAAAACAAGATTATTTCCACTGCTAACCTTTACTTTCCTAAATTATAAATGGCATTTTAAATTTAGATTTATGAAGTATCCTTTAAAGTTTCCTGTTCTTAAGAACTTAGAGAACTTGACCAAACACAATTTATTAAATTGACTGTGATTCTCTTAGGACCCTTTATATTTGAACTTCATAACTCTGTGCATGTACAAAAACCTTATTGAGGAAAATAAAGACATTTGGTTAAAGAGGAGTCATATTAATATTATTTAATATAATTTTAGCTTTGCTGGCACACGAAAACTAAGGTAAATGTTAAGTGGTGTAACAGTCATATACAAATTAAAACATAATTTCTCCCTAGAGTTATGAAAAAAAGGACTATAATTCCCATAAATACATAGCTTCCCCCTCAGTTCAGTTCAGTTCAGTTGCTCAGTCGTGTCCGACTCTTTGCGATCCCATGAATTTCAGCATGCCAGGCCTCCCTGACCATCACCAACTCCCGGAGTTCACTCAGACTCATGTCCATCGAGTCAGTGATGCCATTCAGCCATCTCATCCTCTGTCATCCCCTTCTCCTCTTGCCCCTAATACCTCCCAGCATCAGAGTCTTTTCCAATGAGTCAACTCTTCGCATGAGGTGGCCAAAGTACTGGAGTTTCAGCTTTAGCATCATTTCTTCCAAAGAAATCCCAAGGCTGATCTTCAGAATGGATTGGTTGGGTCTCCTTGCAGTCCAAGGGACTCTCAAAGAGTATTCTCCAACACCACAGTTCAAAAGCATCAATTCTTCAGCGCTCAGCTTTCTTCACAGTCCAACTCTCACATCCATACATGACCACTAGAAAAACCATAGCCTTGACTAGACTGACCTTTGTTGGCAAAGTAATGTCTCTGCTTTTCAATATGCGATCTAGGTTGGTCATAACTTTCCATACAAGGAGTAAGTGTCTTTTAATTTCATGGCAGCAGTCACCATCTGCAGTGATTTTGGAGCCCCCAAAAATAAAGTCTGACACTGTTTCCACTGTTTCCCCATCTATTTCCCATGAAGTGATGGGGCCAGATGCCATGATCTTAGTTTTCTGAATGTTGAGCTTTAAGCCAACTTTTTCACTCTCCTCTTTCACTTTCATCAAGAGGCCTTTTAGTTCCTCTTCACTTTCTGCCATAAGGGTGGTGTCATCTGCATATCTGAGGTTATTGATATTTCTCCAGGCAATCTTGGTTCCAGCTTGTGATTCTTTCAGCCCAGCGTTTCTCATGATGTACTCTGCATATAAGTTAAATAAGCAGTGACAATATACAGCCTTGACGTACTCCTTTTCCTATTTGGAACCAGTCTGTTGTTCCATGTCCAGTTCTAACTGTTGCTTTCTGACCTCCATATAGGTTTCTCAAGAGGCAGGTCAGGTGGTCTGGTATTCCCATCTGTTTCAGAATTTTCCACAGTTTATTGTGATCCACACTGTCAAAGGCTTTGGCATAGTCAATAAAGCAGAAATAGATGTTGTTCTGGAACTCTCTTGCTTTTTTCAATGATCCAGCAGGTGTTGGCAATTTGATCTCTGGTTCCTCTGCCTTTTCTAAAACCAGCTTGATGCTTGGGGCTAGTGCACTGGGACGACCCAGAGGGATGGTATGGGGAGGGAGGAGAGAGGAGGGTTCAGGATGAGGAACACATGTATACCTGTGGCGGATTCATTTTGATATTTGGCAAAACTAATACAATTATGTAAAGTTTAAAAATAAAATAAAATTTAAAAAAATAATAAAACCAGCTTGAACATCTGGAATTTCACGGTTCACATATTGCTGAAGCCTGGCTTGGAGAATTTTGAGCATTACTTTACTAGCATGTGAGATGAGTGCAATTGTGTGGTAGTTTGAGCATTCTTTGGCATTGCCTGTCTTTGGGATTGGAGTGAAAATTGACCTTTTCCAGTCCTGTGGCCACTGCTGAATTTTCCAAATTTGCTGGTATATAGAGTGTAGCACTTTCACAGCATCATCTTTCAGGATTTGAAATAGCTCAACTGGAATTCCATCACCTCCACTAGCTTTGTTCATAGTGATGCTTTCTAAGGCCCACTTGACTTCACATTCCAGGATGTCTGGCTCTAGGTCAGTGATCACACCTTCATGAATATATTGGTTGTGAAGATCTTTTTTGTACAGTTCTGTGTATTCTTGCCACCTCTTCGTAATATCTTCTGCTTCTGTTAGGTCCATACCATTTCTGTCCTTTATCGAGCCCATCTTTGCATGAAATGTTCCCTTGGTATCTCTGATTTTCTTGAAGAGATCTCTAGTCTTTCCCATTCTGTTGTTTTCCTCTATTTCTTTGCATTGATCACTGAGGAAGGCTTTCTATCTCTTCTTGCTATTCTTTGGAACTCTGCCTTCAAATGCTTATATCTTTCCTTTTCTCCTTTGCTTTTCACTTCTCTTCTTTTCACAGCTATTTGTAAGGCCTCCTCAGACAGACATTTTGCTTTTTTGCATTTCTTTTCCATGGGGATGGTCTTGATCCCTGTCTCCTGCACAATGTCACGAACCTCCGTCTATAGTTCATTAGGCACTCTATCTATCAGATCTAGTCCCTTAAATGCATTTCTCACTTCTACTGTATAATCATAAGGGATTTGATTTAGGTCATATCTGAATGGTCTAGTGGTTTTCCCTACTTTCTTCAATTTCAGTCTGAATTTGGCAGTAACTTCCCCCTAGGGTTATGTAAAATGTACTGTAATTCACATAGCTCATATTTACCAAGTTTTTTTTTTTTTTTTAATCTGGGCTTCTTTTTCTGTTATCACTATTTTGTCAGCCTATATAATTTGTCACAATAATCTGGAAAACTTTTACTCCTTCCTTAAAACACTTTATCATGTATAAGCTTCTTGTCAAATTTAATTCAAACACACACCCACACGCATACACACATATACATATGAGTGTTCTGGTGACTCGGTCAGTAAAGAATCCACCCCACAATGAAGGAGATGCAGGTTTGATCCCTGATCAAGAAGATCCCCTGGAGAAGGAAATGGCAACCCATTCTAGTATTCTTACCTGGAAAGTCCCATGGACAGAGGAGCCTGGCAGGCTACAGTCCGTGGGGTTACAAAGAGTCAGACATAGCTTAGAGACTAAACCACCACCACCACACATAAATATGCACACTTTAAATCTTTATATCACTTATTTAAGCCTGATATTATACACACACATAAATACACATAAATATAATATCAGGTTTAAATAAATGATATAAAGATAACTCATTTAAGATTGTATTTTAAAATTATTTACAAAATATACAAGTAACACCCTGGAGAAGGAAATGGCAACCCAGTCCAGTACTGGGCTATACTCCACAGCAAAACAAAGTGTCAGACATGATTTAGTGACTAAGCAACAACATACAAGTAACATCTGTATACTAAAATCCGTGGGCTTTTTTTTTCTTTTCTACTTTAAGATTTATTACAATATTCACGAAACCCCATGAGGTGGTGTCCTAGTATTTTCATTTCTAGTTTTCACATGAGGAAACTGAAACACAGAGAAATTTTTATTTTTTCAAGATAAATGCAATTAAAAATGGTAAGCCGGCTCTAACATAGTTGGACATTTGAGTTGTCTCAGTTTTGACTATTATGGAAATACTGTCAGTGAATATTCTTGTACATGTTACTTGGTGAACATACATACCACAAGAGCAGAATTGTTGAGTCATAAGATCTCTTTTTCTTTATCTTTTGTAGAAACTACAAGCAAATCTCCAAAGTAATTGTTCCAATTTACTCCTCTACCAACAGTGTATAGAAGTTGTATTTACTCTGTATCTTTACCAAGATGTGGAATTGTACTTCCTTTCAATTAAAAGTTTAATTTAATTTAGAGTAAACTAATATAATTGAAACCTCCATATTGAAGGTGCTATGATCAGGGAATGACTTGTTACAATTTGCTTCTTGTTTGTTACAGTTTTATTAAAAAAATTAATATTGACTTTGTCTTCAAATTTGCTAAGCTCATTTATTAATTATAATAATCTACATGTAAATACTGTTGCATTTCTATATATGCAATAATACTAGTTAGGAATAATGAGAGTTTTATATGTTATTTTCAGAATAAGTGTGAAGTTTCTAATTTAATTCTGTTTTTATTGATTGCAAGCTGAATTGCATTGTGATTAGAAAACATACTCTGTGTAATTTCAGTCATTTGGAATATGTTGACACTTCCTTTATACCTTAACATTTGGTAAATTCTTGCAAATGCTTCATGTGACTGGAAAGAATTAATTATGCAGTTGTTAGGCATAGTTTTCCTTCCATAAGAACTTACCAGGTCAATGGTGCTAATACCATAGCTCAAGCATATTTTCTTACTGCTATTTTTCCCTTATCTATTTTGTGAATTACTGGGAGTGGTTTTACATTAATTACCTATTGCTACCAAAATAAATTAATGTAAATTTAGTAGCTTAAATTAGTATTCATTTGTTATTTCACAGGTAAGTTAGAAGTGGAAGGCAGGTTTCACCAAGTTAAAATCAAAGTATTGGTAGGGCTGGGTTCTTTTCTGGAGACTCTGGGAATAAGTTCAATTCTCAGCTCTTTCTTATTGGAGGGCTTCATTCATCATTCAAACCAGCAAAGGTGGCTTAATTTCTTCTTACTCTTTGATTCTCTTTGATCTCAACTCTCCTTTCTGTTTCATATTTTTCACTACTTCCTCTTCCTTCGACACTGCAGTCACAGAAATTTATCTCCTTTTAAGAGCTTGTGTGATTAGATTAGGCCCACCAGGATAATCCAGCATAATCTACTGATTAGCATCCATAACCTTAACCATATCTGTAAAGTTCTTTTGCCTGAGATTAGGATATGGACGTCTTTGAGTGACTAATGTTCTACCTACCACAGGTTTTAAATGTGTTTTTAAATTATCTCTATGATGATAGTTTTTCTTTTCTCCTTTAATTCTTTCAATATCCACTTGGTTATTGCTGAGGCCATGTTATTAAGTGAAATTGCATTCACAATGGCTACAACTGTCTGGCAGATTGACCCTCATCATTGTGAAAAGTTCCTTTTATTCTCTATTTATATATTCAAATTTTTATTTTTTATCTTTCCTTGTTAGTTCTTTAACGCCTTTTTGTAGACATATTTATTTATTGATTTATAGATATATTTATTGATTTATTTTCCTGTTATTTATTAATTTGTCACTTTTATTCTTTATTTATATCTCCTTGTCTCTTCTAGTTATCTTCAAGAGAATAATTAGTCCCAAGTACCTAGTCTACCTCAATCAGAAAAAGAGGATTTATATTTTGTATGACTGGAAATAGTAGAGATTATGAGAATCTAAACCTCGTCGAACAGCCATGTAGTACTGCCTCTGTATATAGGATGACAAGAATCCGAAAGCAATATTACAGAAACATTGAAGAATGTTAAGTAAGAAAAGAGAGAAGATGTGCAATTTCCTTATACATTTTATGTGTTATCTTTTAATTACACATAATAATATATATTTAAATATCTTGTTAGGAGGAAAATTTTATTTTTGCTAACTCATGGTCAATAATCTTACAAATTAGCTATCCACATCATGTTTTTTTTCTTTTTCATCGCAGAACTGAATAGGCATGATGGTGCCTTCCAGGATCTGACCTGAAGTGTGTTCTTCAGTTTCATGTCCTTCCATTCTGTCCTTTCTTAATTTAAGCTTGTTGTGCAGAACTCCTTATAGTTAATTTAGTGACAATCCAGAAATACTGCTGCTGCTGCTGCTAAGTCACTGCAGTCGTGTCCAACTCTGTGTGACCCCATAGACGTCAGCCCACGAGGCTTTCCCGCCCCTGGGACTCTCCAGGCAAGAACACTGGAGTGGGTTGCCATTTCCTTCTCCAACGCATGAAGTGAAAAGTGAAACTGAAGTCGCTCAGTCATGTCCAACTCTTCGTGAGCCCATGGACTGCAGCTTACCAGGCTCCTGTGTCCATGGGATTTTCCAGGCAAGAGTGCTGGAAAGAGTACTGGACTACTAATTTAAGCAAAAACTGATAGAAACAGTTCATTAAATAAATCAAAACACCATCAAGAAACAATAGTAATGGTAATAGACATGAAGTGTTCATTCTTGACTAGTATAAGACCACAATATAAACTCTGCAATAATACAGCAGCATGAATTTTTACTTAAAACAGTTTTTTATTTATAGAATATAAATTGCCATTTTTCTAGGTCAAAAAAAGTTGAACACTGGCAAATTCCTTGAGTCCAACCTTTCGATTATATCTGAACTGTATTTCTCTGAGTTCTAGACACTTAAAGAAATACAGTTCAGAAGCTTTATATATACAGTTGATCCATGAACAACATGGGTTTGAATGGTATGGGTCCACTTATATGCAGATTTTTTCAACAGTAAATACTAGAGTGCTACATAATGCATGCGTCCTTTCTTCCTTTCTCCTTTCCTTTCTCTTTCTTTCTTTTTTAACTGTATACCATCTACCTGTCAAGAGAAATGCAAGAAAATATTCTTCCAGAAAGTGCCAACAAATTATCTGCAATAAATCACAGCAGGTCACAGATGCAAAGTATATTTAGGGTGATAGTCAAGGTGATAAAAAGAACAAATTAATATTGACTAAAAATATTGCCCTGTCTGTAAAGAGATCATTAAAGACCAGGACAAATATAACCTTTCCTTTACCCTGAGATTAATTCTCCACAAGCATAAGAAAACATGTTTGCCTTGATTTGTCCTTGTTTACTTTCTATTATGTCAAAAGGAATGTTTTGAAATGGGATGCATGTGTTATCAAAGACATCACTGCCAGAAAATATTTATCTTCCAGAAATTACTTAAGAATGATCAGCAACAATTAGACTGTACAACTTGTTCTTCAAACCAGCCAGACTAATTACTTAATGATACAATTGTCCAAAATTAATTGAGAGCTTCCAATGACTCAGAGAGAGAAAAAAAAAAAAAAAAACTTTCAATATCTTCTGTCTCACAAAAAAAGAATTTTAAACTTTTGTAGGCAATTCACGTGCTGTTCCAGGTCTCAATTTCCTCACAGTGAATAAGGAGAGTGACTAATCAGGACTTAAAGACACTTTTATAAATCTGTGATGATGACTTTATAACTGTCATTTGGACTGTAATGAAGCGTAAAATATTTTGGCACCAATAGTCTCTTAAACCTCAAATGGCTTTATTTTTATTTTTAGGAAAACATTTAGATCATTCTAGTCATAACTACCTTAACTGTATGTTTTGTACTGAAAGAAGAAACAGCATGGAAAATATCTTGCAATCTTTCACAGAGTAAAATACATTTTATTTAATTTTATTTTAGAGGTAGAACTGTAGTTGCAGTATATATATATGCACCCATATACACACATACATATAAATATATATGTGTATATATAAAATTGCAATGTATTTGCCCTGATGGAGAGATGAATATATAGATAAAGAAACATAGATAAACTCATTCAAGACAATTAAACTAAAAATTATTCAAAAATAGGATGAGAAAAATAGCTAAATTTCATTTTTTCTTATAATTATGCTTTGGTGTTTAAATAAACTTTGTATCCTTTACAAGAAAATTGATATGAGAGAGTACAAACAAAATCAATGAAGGAAAATATCAATTCCACATGTTCCACAAAAACCATAGAAAATCTGACCATAGTATCAGTGTGATAGGATTGTCTCAATTGGTTTTGGGAAACACATTGGGAGAAAAACATAATTAGGCAGTTTTGTATTGAAATCTTACCTCTCCAAAATAATATTTAAGATAAAATGTTTAATGTTTCTACAAATTGTATCATTCTAATTGCATTTAACCAGATGACATAGGAGTTTAGAGTTTGGAGAAACTGAAAATCAATGACTGTGTATAGCTCAGGATGAGTATAGAAACAGGAAATGGAAATGGGTCATGAGATGAACTTTAAAAAATGAATAAAACTTGGAGACTTGCAATGTATGGAGGATTCCCTTCTAAGTAAATTGAAGAGTGTAAGTAAAGCCAAATAAATGAGTATATTTGTAAGATATGAGGAAGTTAATCTGAACAGAATGTGTATTATCAGAGAGAAACTGAACTTAAGAATACATTGACAAAAGATCAGATAATAGAAGGCTTTGAAAGTCAGCTGGTGGAGACAGATGATCTTTATCTTGATAATAATGAGAAATTATCTAATTTTTTAACAGAAGAATGACACAATTAAAATAGTATTGGAAAAGTTAGTTTTTAGCAAAGTGCTGAAAAAAATTGGAGTGGGGGTAGAAGTAGTCAAATTACATAGAATACTTTGAATGTAAATTGAACTTTATAAATTTTGTTTTAGAAAATAAAGACATGTATCCAAGAACAGTTAAACATGGTACAAGACTGGATTTTAAAATTAGGCCTGTTGCCTAAGATAATTTATCTTTCACTTTATATTCAAATAAAACTAGCAATCGAACAAAGTAAAAACTCATTCAGAAAGTATAGTTTAGATGCTAAAATAAAATGCTAAATAATTATTATATAACATGATTAATTACATTAATTAGCATTTGTCTGTTTTAGCAGAAATCTGTTAAGTAAAAGGTAGCTCAAAAAGGTTGAGCATTGACTGATAAGTAGCTTTCCCTGTTAAACTTTAAAAAGTTATTTTTTTAATGCAATAAAATCTAGAAATTCTCAGATTATGAGAAATATAATTTCTTTAAATTGTAATGAACAGAAGAATGTTGAAGTAAATAAGACACATTTTAAATAATTTCAAAAATAATGTAGAAGTTATAGGCACAATGCTGTTTTAATGCTCAAAGTGTACTGATTTCCTCTTATAAAGTAGATATGTATTTTTAAGATTAAAAAATAGACATCATAGAAGGAATATGATTTGCTAAATTAGAGGCTATTAAAAATGTGGTTCATTTTTTGTGTCTACATTACACATAATAGATATTAGAGATACTTTAGAAACATTTTATAATTTAATGGAATGCCCCAAAATTAATATAATAGTCACCATTAAAAAAAGTAAGATTAAAAGGATTCTTGGCTTGTGGATTTTGGCTCAAAAGGAAAACAAAAGTAAACAACAAACAACAAAAAAAGGATGTTCTAGTGGTAAAGAACCTGCTTGCCAATGCAAGAGACATAAGAGATGTGGATCCGACCCCAGAGTTGGGAAGATACCTGGAGAAGGGCACAGCAACCCATTCCAGTATTCTTGCCTGGAGAATCCCATGGACATAAGAAGTTGGTGGGCAACAGTATATAGGGTTGAAAAAAGTCAGACACAACTGATATGACTTAGCACAGCACAATAAAATCAGTAATACTACTTTTTAAATATTTTTTAGATAATTTGATGAGCATTTTTATAATAAATTTAGTTTTTAATTATATTTAATTATTTTTAATGTGCCAAAACTTGATTTCAAAATTGAGGAAATAACTTTAAATTAATAAAATCTTAGATATGTATTTTCTTCTAGTACTTAATTACAGCTACCACCTCAGAGATACAAAATAAAAAAATTAGTCTGTCTCATTTTACAATAAGAATGCTGCTGCTGCGGCTAAGTCACTTCAGTCGTGTCCGACTCTGTGTGACCCCATAGACGGCAGCCCACCAGCCTCCCCCGTCCCTGGGATTCTCCAGGCAAGAACACCAGAGTGGGTTGCCATTTCCTTCTCCAATGCATGAAAGTGAAAAGTGAAAGTGAAGTCGCTCAGTCATGTCTGACAATAAGAATAGCTGCTGATAAACCTTAGCAACCATGTATGTATATAGATTCAGACATTAAATGGTCCAAGATGATACAAATATCAATATTTTGGTCATTATTATAAATAATTCTTTTTTTCTAGGGCAAAGTGAATTCCTAAAACCATATTAGAAGTCACTCAGATCTTATTCTTCTAAAGCACTATTTTTGAAATGTTTTCTTGGTATTTCTAAACAGTTTATTATTTTATTATTACAGAGGGATGATTTAAAAATATTTATAGTATGCAGTCAGTTACACATATTGATAAAAAGGAAACAGAGAAAGGTGGAAAGAAACTGACCTCATTTACTGTGGCATAGTAGCTTTCATGCTTGAATGTGGGTGAGTTGTCATTTCTGTCTCTCACCACAATTCGAACTTCATGGTAGATAACAGTGCCCACTTTTTTGTTGATGCACTGAACTTGCACCACGAGAGAGTGTATGTTCATTGGAGGCTGCAACACAGAAATTGCATCTTTTAAAAAAACAATTGAAACTGAAGTCTCTCATTATTGTCAAAGTACTTATTTAATAAAATATTCTATACTTATTTACTTTTAAATTATAGTAATCTATAAAAATTGATCAATTTTATATGATTTTATGGATGAGAAGACAATCATGATTACTTCATTGTTCAATTAAAAAAAAATAGGATCTCAGGTAGCATTCTGTTCACAATTAGAGGACTAGCAATGAACACAATCACAAAAGTGATGGCTGAGATTTGCTGGGATGCCACAAATTTTGGCCTTTAAAAAAATCAAAGAAGCAATGACATAGGCTTCTAATTTATAAAAGTAATGTATAAATGATAATATACATAGGGTAGAGAGATAATAAAATTTGCATTTATTTATATTTTTCTAAAATATTAAATGTTCATATCTGATATAAACCAATATATAGATAACCAAAAGAAGAGAATCCATTCACAACCCAAATTTATTAAATCTATACAGTTAAAGTTTAATCTTTTATACAGTTTTAATCTTTTCTTCTCTGCAAAAGTAATTTGTCTTATACACACACACACACACAAGATTATCATCCCATGTTCATGCTTGCAAATATAGATTTACTATAGCAGTTTGATGTATACTACTATGAATCTATAGTATGTATTCCATTATAAATCTATAGCTCACTTGGTCTAAGTAAAAACTTATAATGATATGTTTACTGTTGTTAGTTTTTGTCATTTTAAGCAATATTTCAATAAACATTTTATACATAAATAGGTGCTAATTTGTCTAATTATTTTATGGTACAGTTCTACAAAGGGAGAATTTTCACCAAGGAGGCACTTATTACTCAGGTGCTGACAAAGGGCTTGCAGGAGTATGATACACACCTGCATCTCTGACTCTAGATATGCAAAGTAATGACACAAAATATTTCTTTGTCATTTTTAAAATCTTTTCAGAGTTTATAAAATTATCTTTGCATGTAATTTTATTAGTGTGATCTATTCTGACCACCTTGTTTAGAATGCCATGCCTCCAATCTGCTCTTTCCTCTCAACTTCCCCTCTATTTCCTGTTTTTACTGCTTTTTTCATGCACCGCATGGCATATTATACATTTTATATATTTGTTGTAGTGTTTTTCTCTTTACTGCACTGGAAGTTTCATAAAGCTGGGGATGCTAGTTTGGCCATGACTTGATCTCTCTACACAGTAACTAGCCCGGTGCCTAGAACACGTGGCTGAGTACTGTCGGAGCTGTACCACTTGGCTTGTAGCCGTGGCCCATAATGTATGAATTATATGATCTAGATGCAAAGTCTCTCTGTGCTCAGTCTGTTTATCTCTAAAAATGAAGATAACAATAAATGCTGATATGACAGACTTATCATAATAATTATCAGTAAGTATTATAAGAACTTATCCAGTGCTAGGAACATAGTAACACTTAAAATGCAAACTAGCTTTTACTTATAAAAAGCTAAATTTCCAAAAGTGTAAAAAAAAAAGAATCTACAAAATACAAACAGATCATCCTGAATTATAAAACAAAATGTTAAATATTTGGATTAAAACCAATTTAAAGATATAGCAGGCTTCCTAGGCGGCACTAGTGGTAAAGAACCATCTGCCAATGCAGGAGACTTAGAGAGGCGAGTTCGACCCTGGGTCGGGAAGATCCCCTGGAAAAGGGCATGGCAACCCATTCCAGTATGTTTACCAAGAGAACAATGGAGAGAAGAGCCTGGTGGGTTACAGTCCATGGGATCGAAAAGAGCGGGACTGAATCAACTTAGCATGCATGCACAGAAAGATATAGGACAATAATTACCAGAATTAAGAATGTCACATTTCTAATGAGAACATTGTAGAAACATGCCTAACCTGAAAAAAAACATTGTTTAATATCAAGGTATATTTATGGCCAATAAAGAGAAAGGCAGTTGAATTGTATTATACCTGGTTGAATAATTGCATCTAGAAAGAGTAACTAGAAGCATCATTATATGGAGGAAGGTCTCTAATAAAGTGCCACACAGCTTTGAGTTCTAATCTAATGTCTTCTCTAATTCACTTAAAAAAATTTTTTTTTGGCTGTACCACACATCATATGAGATATGAATTTCCCAACTGGAGATGGAATATATGCCCCCTGCACTGGAAGTGCAGAGCTTAACCTCTGACCACCAGGGAAATCCTTCCAATTCACTTTAAATAACTAACATATACAAAGGTATTAAAGTCATGTGTATAAAAATCTGTGAATACCATGAATACCACAAGCCCAGAAAGATACATAGCACATTTAATGATACAAAACAAGGTTCAAAATCATTTTAATGAGTCAATAATAAGTTTCAAAACCATAAATGTTTACAATAATTAATTAAAATCACCTTATTTGTATTAGAAACAAAACTTAATTGCCCAAATATAATAATAAATGGCTACAAACATTAATATGAAAATATAATTATAAAATTTGGATGAGTAAAAGAAGAGTTTACATGCCAACACTAAATAATACAATGTTGAATAATAATACAAATTACTTCATATGCATTAATAATAGATGAAGGAATAGGTGGATTACAATAAGCACCAATTCAAGGACAAATAGGATGTGAAGTCTAGTTACATTGAGAATGTGTGATAAAACTCAAAATGTCTAAATTAAAAATCACAAGATCAATCATACATCTGAATGGTTGTTATGAAAAGATCAATTAGTTTATTCATTGTAGTCTCAGTGGGCAGAAATAAGATTAATAAATTAAAAGTATTACAAAGCATATGTTTTCAATGTAAGCAGAGATTTTCTAATAATCCAAAGTGGGACAGAAAAGAATGAACTATCCAAAAAGTAAAGCCACATCACTGAAAATCAGCACATTTGAGGCTAAAACATAACTTAAAAGACTAGATCTGAGAAATTTTCTGGAAAGAATTTGGATTAGATGATCTCCATTTTTACAGTGGATTATGATTTTACAGTATTTATCTTCATAGACTTTTTAAGAAAAATCCTGTCTAACTCAATT
Organism: Bos javanicus; assembly: GCF_032452875.1. Classification (NCBI taxonomy): domain Eukaryota; kingdom Metazoa; phylum Chordata; class Mammalia; order Artiodactyla; family Bovidae; genus Bos; species Bos javanicus. The sequence continues at coordinate 5,104,232 of NC_083893.1, read as the reverse complement.
GTAAAGTAAATAACAGCCCCTCTGACACACCTCTTGAAGACAATCAGGTGACAATTAGCCCCTCTGACACACCTCTTGAAGACAATCAGGTGACTGTTAGCCCCTCTGACATACCTCTTGAAGACAACCAGGTGACAATTTAAGTTCTAAAGTTATTTATCTTATAAACATTGCAAAAGAGACCTATAAAACCATTCCATATCAGAAAGGTCATAATCTTTGCAAGTAGAGAATCAAATGTAGTGTGCTGAGTCCCCGTTTAGTCCTGCTAAGTGCCCGTAAATTAGATATAATCAGGTCACCTGGAACTCTTGTCACTAACAACTTTAGTTCCCTATGCAAATGTTAGTAGCATAGATAGATCTTGGCTTGCAATAAATTCCAACCATAATGGATCATGATGAAGGCAAGAATTCCCTGTGGCTAATATATAACATTCATTGTGATCTCACATTGGAATAGATTCTATTCTATATAAGATGGTCATAAAAATACCAAGTACAGTTCCACCAAGGCTATTAGTGAGAGTCAAGGAGTTCCAACAAACAGGAATGTTAGGAAAATTCTGGTTTATTTTTAATAACTGGTGGCAAAAATAAGTCATGGCAATTCTATTTTCTCTGATTCTCTTAATTTGTTTCATTCATGAAACAAATCAGAAAAAATAATGTTGTATATAAATTATTTGAGGGTAATTATTTAGAGTGATTACCATCATATTTCCCTAGACATGCAAATAATTTTCCAAATTTAAAGACAATTGTTTAGTATGGTGTGAAAGTGAAAGGCACTCAGTCATGTCCAACTCTTTGTGAACCCATGGATTACACAGTTCATGGAGTTCTCCAGGCCAGAATACTGGAGTGGATAGTCATTCCCTTCTCCAGGGGATCTTCCGGACCCAGGGATCGAACCCAGGTCCACTTTAAATGTATACTTGCATATCCATATGTTAGTATACATGTGTGAATATATTTTGACATACAGATAAAGTTCAGGAATGATATGTACCAACAGTTGATGAAAATGATCTTTGCAAAGTAAGGTTGAGAGTAAAATGTAAAGGAAGAATTTTTGAATAAGATTTTTTTTTAATTTGAAAAAAAATTGTTGTACAATCAATTAGTTGCAAAATGCAAAGTGAAGCATTTATAAATAATGTATGGATGTGAACAGTGTTGATTATAGCATACATATTTAGTCTAAGGAGAAATGAGATTTTTCTAGAAACAACAATATTTGGATTATTTAATAATTTAAATGGAAAATAAGTATTTAGCCAACTTGAATAAGAATAGATTTTATTTTTCATAAAGCAAAGGCAAAGGCAAAAGTTATTCACTTCTCATTGTAATGAAAGGATGTTACCATGATTTTTCTTCCTACATACATACTACTTTTTACAAAATTTTAAAAAAAATATTTACTTCAAAAATTAAACTGGAAGATAGTGAAAAGAAAAAAGATGTAATGTGCTGTAGAAATGTTTTTTAAATGATGAAGCAAAACTTAACATAAATGGTTGGCTAGAGTTAAAAGTGTACTTTATAAATTAAACTTTCATAATTAATGGCATATTTAAAGAAGTTGCCTAAAATAAAAAGTACCTATTTGAAAATGTTATTAGATATATGTAATATATAGAAACTTGTAGGTTTTTCACAATCAACTATTAAGGACATTACATTTATTTAATTGTACTTATTTATGCAAAGTTCAACATGCGTTAAGATTAATATGACATAGTCCTTGTACATTAAGCAAATTCCATAAAACTGATATGAGACAAATATAGATAACTGTTGCCTGGAGAATCCCAGGGACAGAGAAGGCTGTTGGGCTGCCATCTATGGGGTCGCACAGAGTCGGACATGACTGAAGCAACTTAGCAAGCAAGCAATAATGTAAGTTAAAAAAGAATTTTGAAGGAGTTCCGTGTCAGTCCAGTGGTTAGGACTCAGTGCTTTTACTGCTGTGGTCCAAGTTCAATCCCTGGTCAGGGAACTAAAATCCTGAGAGCCATATGATGTGGTCAAAAAAAAAGAAAAAGAGAGAGAGAGTTTCAAAGGCTCTGGAGTTTACAATAAGAAATTACATATCAGTGTTACTATTAGGAAATACTTTTATGTAGAGGGTAGCATTTTGAGACATGTCTTGGTAGTAGATAACATCCAACTGATGGTAATAGATAAAGGTCATTTCAAAGCATAAGCTCAAAAACAGTATCAGGGAAGGCATGAAAAAAAAAATTAGATTATGTTGAAAGTGAAAAAGTGAAAGTTTTTCAGTCATGTTTGACTATTTGTGACCCCATAGACTATACAGTCCATGGAATTCTCCAGGCAAGAATGGATAGCCTTTCCCTTCTCCAGGGGATCTTCCCAACCCTGGGGTCCAACCCAGGTCTCCCTATTGCAGACAGATTCTTTACCAGCTGAGCCACAAGGGAAGACCAAGAATATTGGAGTGGGTAACCTATTCCTTCTCCAGTGGATCTTTTTGGCTCAGGAAGATCATGCTGAGAGAACAGTTGTTAGGTTAGTTTTCCTGGATTTGAGAATATATGTTTCTAAATAAAAGGAATAGATTGATAGAATTTAGGAAATGTCAAGGCTGAAATAAAACAGTTTGCAATGAAAATTCATCTACTGAAAAGGCCAGAACTCTGCTTTGAGACACTAAAACTGGAACAATTTGAATTGTGAAATATAGTAAGGAGAACTACTAGGACATGGTTCCAAAGTCAAATGAGAATTAAGAGGGCTTGTACTGGAGTTATGCTGTTGGCAAATGCAGAACATACTATGGAAATAAAAGTACAAAACTTAGTAGTTAAATGCATATTGGCTGGGAACAGACGTCAAAGCTCTTTGTCTACCTACCAACTTTGAGTCTAAAAGAAGAGATGTCAAGATATTTGGATTGTTTCATGCCCTTAGAGTAGAAGAATTAATATAGTTAAAATGGCCATAATACCCAAAGCAATCCATAGATTTAATGTGATCTCTATGGAATTACCCAAGACATTTTTCACAGAACAAAAATAAATAATCCTAAAATTAATATGAAACCACTGAAAGAACCAAAGCAATTCATAGGAAAAGGAACAAAGCAGAAGTCATAACCCTCACAGACTTCAGACAATACTAAAAAGCTATAGTAATCAAAAAAAGCATGATATTGGCACAAAAACAGACATATGGATCAATGGAACAGGATAGAGAGAGCAGAAACAAACCCACACACCTATGGATAATTATCTTTGGAAAAGAAGGGAAGAATATACAATGGGGAAAGGCAGTCTCTCCAGCAAGCAATGTTAGGAAAGTTGAAAAGTCACATATAAATCAATGAAATTAGAATACACGCTTACACCATACACAAAGATAAACTCAAAACAGCTTAGACTTAAATATTCTTTTTTTTTAATTTTATTTTATTTTTAAACTTTACAATATTGTATTAGTTTTGCCCAACATATATTCTTAAGACACGACACTATAAAGCTCCCAGAATAGAACACAGGCAAAACATTCTCTGACATAAATCTTACCAATTTTTCTTTTTTTAGGTCAGCCTCCCAAGGCAACAGAAATAAAAGCAAACAAATAAATGGGACCTAGTTAAACTTGCAAGCTTCTTTACAGCAAGAAAAACCATAAACAAAAGGAAAAAGTCTAAAGCCTGGGAGAAAATATTTGTGAATGACATGACTAATAAGAATTTAATTTCTAAAATATACAAACAGTTCATACAACTCAACAACAAAATACAAGCAGCTCAACGAGAAAATGGACAGATGACCTACATAGACATTTCTCCAAAAAGACATGCAGATGGCCAATAGATGGCATAAAAAGATGTTTATCATCACTAACTATTAGAGAAAGGCAAATCAAAACTACAATGAGGTACCACCTCACACTGGTCAGAAAGGGCATCATTAAAAGGTCTACAAACAACAAACAGAGTGATTCCAAAGAGAAAGTAATTTACCAGTAAATAAGCCAAATGCGATCCAAAAGTCTACAAGCAATAAGTGCTGGAGAGGATGTGGAGAAAAGGGAACCCTCTTACACTGTTGGTGGGAATGCAAACTAGTACAGACACTATGGAGAACAGTGTGGAGATTCCTTAGAAAACTGGAAATAGAACTGCCATACGACCTAGCAATCCCACTGCTGGGCATACACACCAAGGAAACCAGAGTTGAAAGAGACACGTGTACCCCAATGTTCATCGCAGCACTGTTTATAATAGCCAGGACGTGGAAGCAACCTTGATATCCATCAGCAGATGAATGGATAAGAAAGCTATGGTACATATACACAATGGAGTATTACTCAGCCATTAAAAAGAATACATTTGAATCAGTTCTAATGAGGTGGATGAAACTGGAGCCTATTTTACAGAGTGAAGTAAGCCAGAAAGAAAAACACCAATACAGTATACTAACTATATATGAAATTTAGAAAGATGGTAACGACAACCCTGTATGCAAGACAGCAAAAGAGACACAGATGTATAGAACAGTCTTTTGGACTCTGTGGGGGGTGGGGGGAATGATTTGGGAGAATGGCATTAAAATATGTATAATATCATATAAGAAACGAGTCGCCAGTCCAGGTTCGATGCAAAATACAGGAAGCTTGGGGCTGGTGCACTGGGATGACCCAGAGGGATGATATGGGGAGGGAGGTGGGAGAGGGGTTCAGGATGGGGAACATGTGTACACCCGTGGTGGATGCATGTTGATGTATGGCAAAACCAATATAATATTGTAAATTAAAAAAAATAATAATAATAAATTTTAAAAAAGGGACAAGATACAAAATGACATTGGCTTAAATTAGACAAATATATTCTATAATTCTACAAACATGCTACATTATAAAATTCATATGACTTGGATATGAATATTCCTAATTAAAGCCAGTAAAAGATGCATTGTGGGAATGGGCAAACTAAGTAGAGGGAGTCAATTGTATGGTGATGGATAACAATTAGACTTGTGGTGGTGACTACCCTGTGGTGTAAACAGATGCTGAACTCTAATGTTATATACCTGAAACCAGATATAAAAAAGAAGGGTGTCTGTGAGTAACACAGCTTGGGGAGACTCTTGCAGCTTGCCAATTTGTGCCATTATTCAAATTGTTTTTATAAAAGCAAGACTGACTATAAGACAAGACAAGGCAAGATAAATTCTAAGATAACAGCTGTCCTTATTCCATTTTAGACAGTCTTAGCAACCCAGGCAAAACTCTGATTTGTGGGGTACAAAGAATGTTGCTATGATTAAAGGACACAATGAGTGAGGGCAATGGTAGAAATGAGAACAGCATCAGAGATGACTTTTCCCCTCTAGGTTGAACACAACAGATCCATTCCTATTCTCGCCTTGTCACCTCCTTCCACATCTGCCCCAACTGCTCAGTCACTGAATTATGGGCCTCTCCCACTGTACAAGGGCAACCCATTCTGGTGGGAGAGTTCTATTACTGCCCACCTCACCACAAAGTTCTTAAAGAGTTTGAATTTAGATGTGAAATAGATGAGGGAGTCATATACTCCTCATCATATTTGAAGTGGCTCATAAATCCCAAACACTGTAGGGAGATGATTCAGGTTCATTAGGTTGAGTATCTGACATTTGAATTTTATAGAATGGAAATTTGGGAGTAGGCAATGTGATGTACTTCTTGAGTTTTCACAAGGTCCTGTACAATTACTGCTTATGACACCCCCGTATGTACATATTCACACATGCTTTTCTTGGCACTCAAGACTAGAATACAAATGAGTGAAAATAAAGTTGCATTAGAGAGCTACTTAAGTCTATTCAAGTTTTTCAACTTTTTCAGAAAGAAGACACTTAACTTTGGTTATGTAGATGTTCTTAATATCTAAATACTTAGGTATGCCTGAGAATTACGGGGCTGAGACATTGCCAGGAAACTTCTGCTCAGCTTCTTTTAATTTTTGTCAGCTTTGTAAGCACATTGCCACTCACCTCTCAACCAACACTTACTGCTTGTAAGAGCAGCCTCTTGTTGGCAATCCAAGGGAACTTTCTGTCCTCAAGCCAATACCTAGTTGTGCCCTCAAACTTTGCCATGAATTAGGCTGGGCTTATCCTACTTTTCCAAGGTTACCACCCATTTATTCTGAGCACTATGCTCTCTCCTTATTCAGATATTTGATAAACTTCCAAGATTTCAGAAGAGACAAACAATGGTTCTCTCAGACAGATGGTCCTTCTTCTTTTCTTATTCTTCTTTCAAGGAGTTTTAAAAAAAAATATTTTTTGTTGACGAACACTGAAAATAAACTCAAATTATACAATGAAAATTTGATATATTAACAAACACATGCAAATATTTAAATTATAGTAGAGTTGTAGTAGAGGGGCAAAGAGAAAAAAAAAACAATGTACTAACGTCTCTATCCAAAACTCTGCCTGTGCTGTTCAGGAAAAGCATTTGTTTGACAGGATCCAACAATACCCAGTAATCCACGTTGTCCTTTAAAGAGAGTTCTATGGTTGGGTCTGGTCCTCCAGCAGTCCCTTTGATCAGCATGTTATCCACCAGAATTGTACCTGCAAACCAAAGAAAGTTATTTGAAAATACATTCTACATGTATGCACTCTTCATCAAGGTTCATAAACTCATACCCTGGCTGACTTGCATATCTGTTTCAAAGCAGAAGATATTCAAACTTTTATCTGGCATGATATAGAAAATGCTCTGTTTCAAAAAGGCAAAAAAAAATCTTTGTAACGCTATTTGTAAATGATATTTTAAGAAGATGAGGTGCAAGGCAGAGATTCAAACACTTGGTGAGTTTCACCATCTATTTCTTGTTTCCTTTTAAGAGCATCAGTGTGTTCCCCTCCCTGTCCATCACTTCTCACAGGAGTTATCACTGAATTTTATCCTGAACAAAAGAAAAAGCCTATAATAACAGAGGCTGATACTTCAGTTCACTCAGTAAGACTTCTGATATGAAAAAAGATATCCTGAAAGTAAGAGAAAGGAAGAAAAAGGAAAAGATAAAGAAGTAGCAGAGACTCCCATGGTGCGAACTACTTCTTTTCTCTTTTATCTTACAGCAAATCCATGAAACATAAATCTTAATGTGAAAGGCAAAACTAATGTGCAGATACACAAGAGAAGCTGTTCTTCTTTAAGGCATGTCTGGAGTACTCAACTAGAACAACATACTATTTTAATGTCACATTTCAATGCTTGCTTTCTTATTATTCTTCCAGTGGGCTGACTTTTAGACATTTGGTGAATAAGAGAGTAGATTTCTAGTCTCTCCTACTCTTATTAAAGAGTTCATATATTTTATAAGTTGAACACAAACAGCACTGATGCAATTCAAAACCCCCTTTTCCCCTCATATTGCAATGATTTCTTTGACAAACAAGGCAATATAACTTACAGCAATCATTTTCAGCTGATCCATTTTATTAAACTTACGGCATAAAGAAGAGTTGTGACTATGCAAATAAAAATGTACACTCCTAAGAACATTTGAATAAATAGGCTTTATCTAGAGAATTCAGTGCTTTAGGATAGTATACAAGAATCGATAGATAATCTATAAATTTGAATCTAGCTTGAAGAATAATAATACAAAATGCATTTGTTGCATTTCCTTAAGGCACAAAATTGGCCTAAATATTATATCATTGCATAATTATAAACAAAAGGGAGAGTCTCTTAAAGATTTTTCTTAGAATGTTAATAGTAGTAATAATAATCTATAATGTTTATCATATTATTACCAATGAGCTTTATTTCACTACAGAATGCTGAGAGGCACCATTCTTCTTTCACAGTGATATATCTAAGTAATATTTAAATACTTCAATGTTTTGGCCACCTGATGAGAAGAGCTGACTCACTGTAAAAGACCCTAATGCTGGGAAAGATTGAAGGTGGGAGGAGAAGGAGACGTCAGAGGATGAGATGGTTGGATGGCATCACCAACACAACTGACGTGAGTTTGAGTAGGCTCTGGGAGGTGGTGATGGACAGGGAAGCCTGGCATGCTGAAGTCCTTGGGGTTGCAGAGTCGGACACCACTGAGTGACTGAACTGAACTTAATTGAACTGAATATTTGAATACACACACACACACATACTTTTCTAAATGGCGTTCTATTTACTTTTACTTTTGCACATATTAGTGCACATACATTTAAATATATGAGTGAAACTGATCCTTCTTTTTTTTAAAAAACTGAACTGGCAAATATATAACCTACAGATAGTCAAAAGCACAGATCAGACAATGGTGGCATTTTCTTGTCTACAAATATGTTCTGTGCCTGAGTATATATACTCTTTTACAAATGCTTCACATAGCTAACCTTTGAAAAGTTATTCAGTCTGTGTTTTCAATATGTAATTAACAAATTAAATAAGATTCTATTTTCTGTCTAGAAAAATAAATGTATAATAAGTACATCAATTAACAAGTAACATTTATGCCTTGATTCAATAACGCATAATAGAATTTTAGCAGTTCTTTCTCTAGTATACATATAGACTATAAGGGACACAAAGAGAGGGCATAATAAAGCATGGTTAAAATCATAAAAAAGAAATTAACTTAGTGTTACACTCATATCATAGAGGTGAAGAAAGCAGATCTTGGAACTGACAGAGATAAAATCCGATCTTGGATTCACCATTTACTAGCCATGTGAAGGTGGATAGATTACTTAACTCCACTCACCTTCAGTTTCCCTCCTCTACAAAACCAAAATGGGTAAAATAGAAGAGGTAACTTTTTATTATGACACCACATGCATGTACTTGGAAAAAAAAAATGTGTTCTTATATTGAAAGCACTAACAAAAGCTTAAACAACCCCAGTAAAAATACTAACATGGTTAAATATTTAATGATATTTTCTCCAAGCATCATAGTCAATCTTTCAGCCTTAAATACTGGGGTTTATGCTTCTTCCTTCAAAAAGTAGTTATTGAGAGTCATTTGCTTCTAAATGGACTTGGTGGCTTGGTGATAAGAGAATCTGCCTGCCAATGTAGGAGACAGGGGTTTGATCCCTGGGTCAGGAAGATCCGCTGGAGAAGGAATTAGCAACCCACTCCAGTATTCTTGCCTGGGAAATCCTGTGGACAGAAAACCCTGGTAAGCTGCAGTCCATGGGGTCACAAAAGAGTCTTAGTGACTAAATACTAAGTTTTAGTTTAGTGACTTACTAAAAGTGACTAAACGTTTTAGTGGCTAAACAACAACAAAATGCTTCCAACTACAGACTTTTTTCAACGAAATTGAAAAATCTGATCGAGCACTTAAGCTTTCTTCATTAATCTATTGTTTTAAACTTGGAAAAACAATTTCACAGCTTCTTCATCTGTACCCATAGCTTCTTCCATATTAGCATAGTATCAATCATAGCCACTAATGTAAACTCTAGTTGCATTAAAGGTGCTGCAGTAGATTTTCAGCTTTTGTATTAAGATTCTCTTACATAGCTATTTATTTTTAACTATGATAAAATTGTGCCCAGTTCAGTTCAGTTCAGTTGCTCAGTCGTGTCTGACTCCTTGCGACCCCATGAATCGCAGCACGCCAGGCCTCCCTGTCCATCACCAACTCCCAGAGTTCACTCAGACTCACATCCATCGAGTCAGTGATGCCATCCAGCCATCTCATCGTCTGTCATCCCTAGAATATATCAAAACAGAAATATACTATAAAATAACTTATGAATCAATAAAACTGCCTCCTTATACCAGCCCCATTCCCCTTCTTACAAGGTGTATAAGGTAATTTGCATCAAAGAAGAGCCTGTTAGGTTGGTCGGGGACTAAGTGAGATAATGCATGTGAAGTACTGACTGCAGTCCTTGGTACAGGAAAAAAAAAAAACCTGCAAAATGTGAATTATGGTTATTGCTCTTAATGTTATTAACTCCATCTTGCAAGAGAAAGCATTTGAAACTAAAGCAAAATGACTTATTTTATGTTCCAGCAGTTTTTATAAACCAAATCCACGTTTCATGCTACAAAGCTAAGATAGGTGTGGCAAGCTGTGTGGAGAATTTAAATGGGCTCAAAAGATTTGAATGCAAAGTATCCACTCTGGGAAGTTAGAAGGCAGGGAGAGAATGCACACTGTAGAAAAAAATTATAAAGATAACTCCTTGTCTCTGGTGAATGACAGTCCATCCAAGGATTGATAGGTGAGCCATCCAGGCCTGCTCACTTGGGAGTGACTCGTTTTTTCCACTTAGTAACATTAGACAGTTTTGATTTTTCTCAAAGAAGCTAAATTTAGATTTCATGGCAAGAAAAGGATCGTATTCAACAAATTCATACTCATAGTGATCTTTAGATTGAATACTTTTTACTCATCCCCAGCATATGTTTGATTCTATTAGGGACTAAACACACACATACACACATATACATTATATATTAGAGGAACTAAAGTCATAATTGGATATTTAATATTTCCATGAAAATTGTATTTGCTTCTTTAACTAGACAGTTATAACACAAGTGGGTTAGTCTCTAAAAATGCTGTGGAGGTGGCAGTGGCAAGAGGGGTTTGTTGCCTTTCTAATTAACCCAATTCAAAGATGCTGAAAGAGTAAGTTCTACACAGAGAGAAAGTAATTGACTGCTTGGGCTCATTCCAAACATTAAAATAAGAAAATCACTCTGTGCACAGAATACAGTACTTGCCATAAAACAATTAATTATGCAAAGTTGTATAATAATATGAATGCATAAAATCTCTCAGAACAATCTTTCTCCAGTTAAAGTCAACTGGAAAGAAGTTCAGCTGCAACTGAACTTCTTTTTCTTGCATTTACCCCTTGTAAGTGAAACCATAAACAAAGTTCCCAAATTATTTAATTAAAACAATTTTTTAAAAAGCTGAAATTGTAGCTAATAGACAATTTTTCAGTGAGATTAAACAGTAAGCATGGCCGCTTTGTAGTTGTATTTTTATTGAGTAAAATACAATTTGTTACAATACTACAATAAATACAAATTTATTGTAGTTTTATTGAGTAAAATCTAGATTCCAAGATTACCCAGCTAAACAAAACTCTTCTCATGCTCAAATCCTCATCTTTGCCAAAAATTTCCTGGACTTTCCTAGACTATTCTCATACTTTGATTTTTAACGTTTCTTAATTTACAATTATATAAATTGTAAACAGATTCATAATGTGTAAACACATTTTAGTTAAGCATATGTTCGTATCATATCTAGATAAGTAATTGGTAAAAGGAAGGAAATATATGTGTACCCACCAACTTCATAAAGAAACTATCAACATTGATTGGACTGTGTTTCAATGTTAGGAATATATTAATTACACTCAATGTTTGCTAAAAATGGAAAATGATATCAATTAAATCAACAGTGATTAAAACAGAAAAAAAAAACATATACTGCTTTGCAAAACTATGTTGGTTTTTAAAAATTATTTTATTTACTTCAAAAGAACAAACCATTACAAAATGGACAGCTTTGTTCAAGTGTACTTCACTCATATTACTTAGGTAATAATACCTTTTCTTTACTTATATTTTATTTCATGATACGTGATAGGTGATATATCAAGTATGACATAGGCATACAACTATAACACTTTAAGAATAAAGGGATTGTTTCCCTCCTATTCTTTACTTTTCTCTTAGAAATTGATTTAGACAATTGCTAGTATTTCTATTCTGTTATAAATAAAGTAGTAAGCAAATGCATAATGTTATGCACTTTTATGTAGAATGCATGCTTATTTATTTAACTAAAAATAGGATCATAGAATTTGAGAACTTGAATAAAACCTACTATCTCTTATATAAAATGTATATTATATATTTATGATATATATGATGCATATGTACACACACACACACACATGAAAAATGAAGCAAATCATCTGGTATTTCCAAATTTCCCCAAGCACTAAAATAACCTGACCAAGGTGGTGTAGACAATAAATGCGTTGTTGTTGTTGTTCAGTCACTAAGTTGTGTACAACTCTTTGAGACCCCATGGACTACAGCACACCAGGCTTCCCTGTCCTTCACTATCTCCCGAAGTTTGCTCAAACTCATGTCCAAACTCATGTCATCTCATCCTCTATCACCCTCTTCTCCTCCTACCCTCAATCTTTCCTTGCATCAGGGTCTTTTCCAATGATTTGGCTCTTCACATCAGGTGATGAAAGTATTGAAGTATATCTAAGACCAAATTCCAGGTTACTAATTCATAGTTTAGATCTCCTTTCCCTATATCTTGCTATCATCTTGGAAATACACAAATGTTTTAATTTAAATATGAAAGTATAAGAACTTTGTTAGCTTTGTTTTAAGTTCATAGGAAACACAGGCAAAGATCCAGTTGAGTTGTAACCTCATTATTTGGAGTTTTGTGCTCTATAATTTATTGACAATATTTAAAGGGGAAAAGTGGAAACAACTTTAAAGTAAAAGAATAGTATAAATTATACTATTAACAGCATAAAGTACAGGGAGAATTGTACAATATAATTATAAACTACCTGACCTTAGAACTAATTTTCCCCAAATTATATCTGTAAGGATAGAGAAGCCTGGTGGACTTCAGTCCATGGAGTTACAAAGAGTTGGACACAACTGAACGACTAACACTTACACTTTCCTAGATACAGGTATAGTCTCTGACCTTATAACTAACAACTCAAAGAGAATAGATAGTTGACGTTAAGGATAGTTCAATAAAACTTCAGGTCAGACTTGGCGTACCAGTTTAAGAAATGAACATACTAACCTAGCATCCCTTGGGACAGGGATTACTATTGTACCTCTCCTCTCCACTGTGGCAGAGGAAGCATTCTGAACAAACAAGGTGGATTCTGAGCTTAGAGAAGCTAAAACGGCTCCATGGTAGACAGGCTCTTAAGGTACCCCCATGATACTTGCCTCCTGGTGAAATGGAGAAGGACCCTATGATCCTTCCCCTCATGTCCTCTGCCTGCGTTTTGTCTGTGGAAAAACTTTAGCCAAAGAATAAGCTTAATCAGAGAAATAAGACCACACAGAAACAAAGGAAAACAGTCAAAGGAGACCAAGTACTAATAATGTAGTTATTAAGCATAGTCAAAAACTTCTGGCTCCTTCTCACAGGCTGTAGATAATATTTTGAGCCACATTCTGTGAGCTGTCTTATAGATAGAGACCCCCACCAGGTGGAAGTTAACTACATAATGACCACACTGTAGGCATGACATGCTGCTGCTGCTAAGTCATTTCAGTCGTGTCCGACTCTGTGCGACCCCAGAGATGGCAGCCCACCAGGCTCCCCCTTCCCTGGGATTCTCCAGGCAAGAACACTGGAGTGGGTTGCCATTTCCTTCTCCAATGCATGAAAGTGAAAAGTGAAAGTGAAGTCGCTCAGTCGTGTCCGACTCCTAGCGAACCCATGGACTGCAGCCTACCAGGCTCCTCCATCTGTGGGATTTTTCAGGCAAGAGTACTGGAGTGGGGTGCTATTGCCTTCTCCGTAGCCATGACATAAGCTGCCACAATTTCAAGAACTGGCATCAAAAAATGGACACAAAATGACCCTGAAACTATACCTACAACAATCAAGATGATGCTGGCCAGACACTGAAGACCAGTTTTCAAGATGACTGTCAGAATTGACTGTGCTGTTTCTGCTTGTAGCCCCTTCCCTTCATCTACAGAAACCTTTGCCCACTTACTGTCAGTGGAGGGAGTCGGCCTTTGGAAAGCATCCACTCTCCCCTACACCATACCTCCCCACCCCCAGCATGTAAAATAAAACAAACTTTCCTCCTTTCCATCAACCTGGCCTCTTCTTTTTGGCTTTTTATCAGTGAGCAGACAGATCCTACCCTCATTAACACTGGATTTATGTGATTCCCTTCTCCTGAGTGTGGGTGGGACCTGTGACTTGCTTTTAACTGAAAGAATATGGTAAAAGTTATGGGAAGTCCTATTTACATGTATAATATGTGTCTATGTTACATGAGATTCTAGTGACTATCTTGTTGAGCCTTTCTCTCTTTCCCTTTCTGGCCTTGATAAAATAGTTACCCATGTTGGGAAGCCCACATTCTAAGGAGCTATGACAGCCTTTAGGAGCTATGGGCAGTCAGCTGACAGGCAGTCAGACACAGAAGACTTCAGTCTTACAACCACAGGAAGGTGATTTTGTCAAGCCTGAGTTACCTTGGAAGCAAAGACTTCCCTAGCTAATCAAGTCTTAGTTGAGACTACAGCCTTGGCAACAGCTTGATTATAGTCTTGTGAGGCCATGAGTAGAGGACTGAACTATGCTATGCCTGGACTCCAGGCCTAAAGAAACTGTGAAATGATAGATGTATGCTGTTGTGAAATTCTGTTTCAATACAGCTAACACAGCCCTAAAGGCAAAAGATCTAAGTTCAAACTCTTGGGCTCACTACTTACTACATCTATGATCTTAGGTAAGTCCCTTAGATTCTTGTAATCAGCAATATGCATTGCTATGAAAAATAAAGTAATGAATGCAAGTAAAGGCACATAGTTACTCAACAAATAATACTTTTCATCTCACTTTCACTGGGGTGGACGTTTGTATAGATTGAATTATATAAAGTTATTATTCATCTTCAGTTCAGCTCAATCTCTCAGTCGTGTCTGACTCTTTGTAACCCCGTGAATCGCAGCATGCCCGGCCTCCCTGTCCATCATCAAATCCTGTAGTTCACCCAAACTCTTCGAGTCAGTGATGCCACCCAGTCATCTCATCCTCTGTTGTCCCCTTCTCCTCCTGCCCCCAGTCCCTCCCAGCATGAGGTTCTTTTCCAATGAGTCAGCTCTTCGCATGAGGTGGCCAGAGTATTGGAATTTCAGCCTCAGCATCAGTCCTTCCAATGAACACCCAGGACTGGTCTCCTTTAGGATGGACTGGTTGGATCTCCTTCCTGTCCAGGGAACTCTCAAGAGTCTTCTCCAAGACCACAGTTCAAAAGCATCAATTCTTCGGTGCTCAGCTTTCTTCACAGTCCAACTCTCACATCCATACATGACCACTGGAAAAATGATAGCCTTGACTAGATGGACCTTTGTTGGCAAAGTAATATTTCTGCTTTTAAATATGCTATCTAGGTTGGTCATAACTGTCCTTCCAAGGAGTCTTTTAATTTCATGGCTGCAATCACCATCTGCAGTGATTTTGGAGCCCCCCAAAATAAAGTCTGACACTGTTTCCACTGTTTCCCCATCTATTTCCCATGAAGTGATGGGACCAGATGCCATGATCTTAATTTTCTGAATGTTGAACTTTTTTATCTTATTTCATTAAATTTGAAACACTAGCCACATAGTTTATAATTTAATACCACTTTTTAAAAACTGAGATAGAAGAAGCACATAACATACACAAAAGCCAACAGAAAAATAAGAGAATACTGTGCATATGCAAAACAGAAAATGAAAGTGGGGACAAATTTATTCACACTATCACTGAGAATTTATCATAAATCAAAGGCCACTTCTTCCTGGTGTAAAGTGAAGAAGATAGCACACATGGGAGTTCATATTATTGACGTCAAAGGGTTTATCAATATGTGTTTATTCTATCAGCTGAGCTAACTGATAAAATATAAACTCTTAGTAAATTATACTATATCCAATCCACAGGCATATGAAAATAATGGAGGTTACTACTCTCAAAATATAGCAAGATCCTATTTTCAAACAATCAAAATGATACAGTTGAAATAAAGAAACAGGTCATAGTGTATATATGTCTATACATTAAATATGATTATAAAAAAGCAGATAAAAAAATGAACCAGACCATATATATGTCTCCACCAGTGGAAAGACTATAGACTTTAAAAGGGAAGTTGCTGTTCTCTCCACTTTAAGAAATCTTTTCTTTCAGGTTTAAACAAATCCCCACACAACTTTATTGAGTGACCCCATAAAGGTCCCCTGCTCTCAAACCTGATGAAAAATGACATTTATCTAATAAAAGCACATTCAAGACAGAATGTCCATTATATGACATGGTTGTGTCAGTAAATGAAAAATGCATGCTTCACAGAAAAATTCTCAAGAGTAGCTCATAATCCTTATGCCACAACTCACCTTACATATTTTTGAAAAATATTACTCACTAGTAAATTTATCCTATTGCTAAATTCTACACTCCGATCAGAAAAAGCTATCTGTGCATATAAATATGCGAGTGAGTATGTGCACGATCATTTTCCTCAAACCTCAGTGATATATTGATTTTCCTCCATGTTTGGCTCTCTTTGTTTTACACACACACACATATACACAGATGTCCTCTGATATGCATGAGAAAGAATTTGTCTTCCATCTGAAACCTAAGAATAAAATTATTAGGTGAAAGAAAGCGATGATAAAATTTAGTAACTCTTTCTGGTGCGCATGGAGCCCACAGTGGGAGGATATTTCTAACAGAGACTCTTGGACAGATACAAAGTGCTTCTTGCTATACTAATTCTTAGAATAGGTCTACTCTACTCATTAATCGGAGAAGGCAATGGCACCCCACTCCAGTGCTTTTGCCTAGAAAATCCCATGGACAGAGGAGCCTGGTAAGCTGCAGTCCATGGGGTCGCACAGAGTCGGACATGACTGAGCAACTTGACTTTCACTTTTCACTTTCATGCATTGGAGAAGGAAATGGCAACCCACTCCAGTGTTCTTGCCTGGAGAATCCCAGGGACGGGAAGCCTGGTGGGCTGCCGTCTATGGGGTCGCACAGAGTCAGACACGACTGAAGTGAGTTAGCAGCAGCAGCAGCACTCATTAATGCTTGTTTCTAGGACTTTAATCTTTGTATAACCTTTTTTTTTTTTTTTTTGATGGTCTCATCCAGTCCCATCTAAACTCTTGACTTATGACTCCCAAATTTGAATCTCCAGTCCCAGAAAGACACAAGACCTGCTCTTTTATCAACATTTGCTTTGTACTCTAATATCACTTTTGCAATGAAGATGTCTTCAATCACTGTATTTAATGATCTAACATAACATATATAGTCATATAATTTATATTTTTCCATTTCCTTCAGCACATATCCCCCCCCAGATTAATTCCTGTGTAATCCATTAGGATTTGTACTTCTCATAAGTAATGCATTTATTTTAAGCTTATAGACATTTTGAAATTTGTGGAAGGACACAAGGCAAATGTACTAAGTTTGAAATGTGCTTGGTGTTTATTGCAGAACTAGTTTGTAGGCTAGTGACTAAAAAGTCAAAGCAGGCATTTTTTAGGATACTGTCTTTTATTTTCAGGGAGACTGGGAGCCACAAGAAAGTTTTAAGCTGACATATTATAGAAGGGCAACTTTAGCCATTGTGTTGAATATGGACTGAGGCAGAGGAAGGTCTGAAACAGGAAGATTATTTGTGATTTTATTGGAGTATTCTGTTCAAGAGATAACAGTGACATAGGGAGATCCAACCAATCCATTCTAAAGGAGATCAGCCCTGAGTGTTTTTTGGAAGGAATGATGCTAAAGCTGAAACTCCAGTACTTTGGCCACCTCATGTGAAAAGTTGACTCATTGGAAAAGACTCTGATGCTGGGAGGGATTGGGGGCAGGACGAAAAGGGGACGACAGAAGATGAGATGGCTGATGGCATTACAGACTCGATGGACATGAGTTTGAATGAACTCTGGGAGTTGGTGATGGACAGGGAGGCCTGGCGTGCTGCAATTCATGGGGTCACAAAGAGTCAGACACGACTGAACAACTGAACTGAACTGAACTGAGAACAAGTTGATAACAATAAAGGTAGTAAAGCACAAAGGACCAATGTGGGTATGTTCTATATATAATGGTATTTCCTCATAAACTGGGTATTGAACATGAGAGACAGTGAGTCAACAATGACTAGTAAAAATTTGTCCTGGAAAAATTGTGAAGATGGAGTTTCCTTTATCTTATGTGAGAAAGATATCATGAGGAACAGGCACAGAAGTGAGTGGGAAGATCCAGAACTCATTTTGATCAGATCTGTTTCATTTGCTTATTAGACATATGGGTGAAAATGTGGAAGAGGCAGTTAGGATGTATGTTTCTGGTCCAGAAAAGAGGAAAAAGAGATCTGGACTAAAGATTTAAATATGAGAGTCATGAGTCAAGAGTTTAGATGTGACTGGGTGAGACAAAAAAAGAAAAGTTAAACGAAGATTAATATTTCTCTCCCACGTCTTCATAGTTGTACAGGAGAAGGAAATGGCAACCCACTCCAGTGTTCTTGCCTGGAGAATCCTAGGGACAGGGGAGCCTGGTGGGCTGTTGTCTCTGGGGTTGCACAGAGTCGGATATGACTGAAGCAACTTAGCAGCAGCAGCAGCAGCTGTATTACATAGTCTAGTCCAATATTCATGGGCTCATCTGGGCATCTACCATAGAGCTAGCAATCAGAGACATCTGTCCTAGACTTTCCATCCTAAAGGAAATCAATTCTGAATATTCTTTGGAAGGACTGAGGCTAAAGCTGAAACTCCAATACTTTGGCCACCTTATGCAAAGAACTGACTCATTTGAAAAGACCCTGATGCTGGGAAAGATTGAAGGTGGGAGGAGAAGGGGACAACAGAGGATGAGACATTTGGATGGCATCACTGACTTGATGGACGTGAGTTCGAGTAAGCTCTGGGAGTTGGTGATGGACAGGGAAGCCTGGTGTGTTGCAGTCCATGGGGTTGCAAAGAGTTGGACGCGACTGAGTGATTGAACTGAACTGAACTGTCCTAGACTTGTGAATTTTAGTCCTAGAAAGAAAGGTCTGTTCCTTTTAATGTGGTTCCAGGATAAATATAAACCTCAGGTTTCCTCCTTTCAAAAAACAAACAAACAAACTTGTATTTTAAAGAAAGGAAACAAAAACTGCTATGCACAAAAGGGTGTGATGGTAAATATTTAATGGTACTGAGGAGTGCTGATGAGAAAGAAGGGCCTAAGAGTGTTTGAGTTTGTATTATTCCTTCTCAGTGCTAGGTTGTTTCAAGGATACTTCTGTATCTTTCCTCCAGACTTATTGTAACTTAGGCATGTGTGTGCTTATACTGGGCTTCCCTGATAGCTCAGTTGGTAAAGAATCCTCTTGCAATGCAGGAGGCCCCAGTTCAATTCCTGGGTCGAAAAGATGCCCTGGAGAAGGGATAGACTACCACGATCCCTGGTTTGGGAAGATCCCCTGGAGAAGGGAAAGGCTACCCACTCCAGTATTCTGGCCTGAAGAATTCTATGGACTGTATAGTCCATGGGGTCCCAAAGAGTTGGACATGACTGAGTGACTTGAAATGTAAATGTAATGTGTTTATATACTCCTGATGAAATATTTTAAGATTTATGAAATAATTCTTAAAATACTTTTGTTGTACACTAAGCTAGAGGCTGTCTTTATGATTATTTAAGTAATTTTATTTGAAAATTCATTTAGATAATGCTATATGTAAGGGGTGGTCACAAAGGGTTGGACACAACTGAGTGTGCACACACACAAACACACAGATACACATAAGCCCACTAATTTTTAGTGAGGAAAATATCAGTAAAATGAATGAAAAAAGTACATAGTGAGTCACCCTGGCATTTGTTAGCTTTATTAACAGGAGGAACACACAGGAATCCAGAATAGCAAGTAAAAGATGCTACTAAACACTATTCACATTATACATAATATATGTTTATTACCCTTAGGCTAAGCATCGTTTGCTCGAACAATAATTCCAATAGAGCAAAAAACTAGAAGTCCATTAACAGATGTTAGGAAATAATTCTACATGGTAAGTGGGTCTCTCTCATTTGCTTTGCAGATATTCAGTGATAATCAGTCCTCTACTGCTCTTAAATTTCACACATTTTCCTCATCTCCTATCTCTGCTTAACATCTGAGGTATGGATGAACGTCATTGCTATCATTATAGTTTAAAAGTCCATCACTAGAACTCTGGACCCGGTGGCTTCCATTCCATTTTAAAACCCCTTCTCTTTTACCTTCAAGCTAAATAACTCATCCAGTAATGAAAAACTAATAATAACAGTAAAAAAATTCCCTCTATCTAAGCCTTAAATCTATACCTGAACATGAAATGTTTTAAGTATACCAGATTATGAGGATACATGTGTCACAGCTGATATGTATACAAACATACAATGCATATGGAAAGAGAGAGAGTGAGAGAGAGAATGCTGACAAATAAAGAAAGCTAAACTTCTTTTCATTAAAAAGAAAATGTGAATGCCAACATGGATGGCAATGTGACTAAGCATGAAAAGACACGAATGGAATTCTCACTTCCTCAACATAACAGTGAAGACTCAGGGTATGTTTCTAATCTTGCTGTTATCTTAAAATTGTTATCTTAAAACATTTGGCTAGGCTGAAATGGTATCTTACTGTGTGAAGGAGGAAACATCAGAAGGTGGAAATTAAGATATTTTTTCTTTTTCCTATATGAACTTAACAACTTTATAAAAATATCAATCATCTGTAGTTCTGTAACCTCACATGTTCTCCAAACTGACTTTTTTAAAATATAAAAATAATGACAGCATACTAAGTTTTTCCTCTTGTCCCAGTGTCCTTATAAAATGTAATGAGATATCTAAAAAAAATTATGCTTTTGCAAAATGAAAAAGATTCTGATCCAGCCAGAATACAGCTAAGACAAGTATATCATAACTTTTTATCATCAATATATGATTGAAATTCTTTACATAAGTTTTGAGTTCTGAGAGTAATTTCATTAATAATTTAAGGAATATTATTCTTCAACACACAAAAATGTTTGGCTCATTTCCTTTTGAATGTAGATTCAGGCACTCTGAAAGCCTGATTTATTCTGTATATTTAAAAATCTATATAATATCAGCCTCACTGCATGCAAATTGGGAGTCAACTCTCTGCTCTAATTACACTAGAACAATGAAGTAAGAACAAGTAAGTAAGTACTAGGTAAAAGAAGGCAACTTATACAACTATTGGATGGGGTAATAGAGCAGTCTCGTTAATTGTTACACTAAAAAATTGAAATGCCTATCTTTTGAACAACTGTGTTAAGTGATTAAATTTTCTTTCTCAGGAATATTTCTAGTAAAATACAGATAATATCACTAGGACATACTGTCAAGTTCTTAGCATTTAACACATTATTTGCAGAATGAAAGACTCAGAAAACTGAATGAAATGTAGTGAAACAGTAAGAACTGAACAAAATGGAGCACAAAAAAATAATATCAGATTCAGAGGTGAATTTTAGGAGACAGGGATATAGGAGAAGCTTTCACTAAGAACATGCACCGTCAATCTATTTTTCAAGTTTTATTTCTTTCACGTATTCTACAAACTTTATAAATAAAATCTTAGGTTCTTCTTTTTGTTTTAAAACATAACCTGTATTTTCTTATTTCAAGACATTAGAACAATAGCCATCATTTGTGATGCACACATGTTCCTTTCTCCATCAAGCTTAGCATCATATTCTCAGTATAAAGAGCTCTCTTGCTTTGGAGACACAAGTAACCCATAAGAGCAATTCTTAATACTCTCATTATTAATATATACAAAAATACACATATCAATATGCATGAGATTTCAATTTCTAGGTTGTACAATTTTGATGGGAAGAACTATTCTAAAACATGTTGCATTCCTCTAGTATTAAACTTGTACAGTATGGCTTAATGCATGTTCTAGAATGGGAGAAAAGTAAAGAAAAAGGAAGAAAAGAAGGATAGAAAGAAGTAGGTGGAAGAAAGAAAGAGGGATTTTTAAAAATAAAATAAAAAGATGTGTAAGCAAGTCTAGAACCTAGATATACTATCCGTACAAGTCAGCAATAGAAAACAGTTGCAGCAAAAAAGGATAACAAATGAACAGATTACAAAGAAAAAAAATTAAAATATATATAATAATAATTTTGCCTTAATTTTAGCCTGTGTAGAAACTAAAGTCTGGTGTTAATACACAGAATTACCCCAATAAATTACATTAATCTTTATGTGATTATTTCAATATATGATATTACAATATATATTACATTATATGAAATACATAATTCTTAGTAGATACACATAAATAGCAGAAAAATATTGCTTTTGAATATTTTGTGACTATCACACACAGGTATTCTTGAGAATCTGTCCAGTTCAGTCGGTCAGTTGTGTCCTACTATTTGCGACCCCATGGATTGCAGCACTCCAGGCTTCCCTGTCCATCACCAACTCCTAGAACTTGCTCGAACTCATGCCCATCAAGTCAGAGATCCCATCCAACCATTTGATCCTGTCGTCCCCTTTAATCTTTCCCAGCATTAGGGTCTTTTCCAAGGAGTCAGTTCTTAGCATCAGATGGTCAAAGTATTAGAGTTTCAGCTTCAGCATCAGTCCTTCCAATGACTATTCAGGACTGATTTCCTTTAGGATGGACTGGGTGGATCTCCTTGCAGTCCAAGGGATTCTCAAGATTTTTCTCCAACACCATAGTTCAAAAGCATCAATTCTTTGGCACTCAGCTTTCTTTACAGTCCAACTCTCACATCCATACATGACTACTAGAAAAACCATAGCTTTGACTAGATGTCCTGTTTTTTAATATGCTGTCTAGGTTGGTCACAGCTTTTCTTCCAAGGAGCAAGTATCTTAATTTCATGGCTGTAGTCACCATCTGCAGTGATTTTGGAGCCCCCCAAAATAAAGTCTGTGTTTCTATTGTTTCCTCATCTACTTTTGTCATGAAGTGATGGGACCGGATGCCATGATCTTTGTTGTTTGAATGTTAAGTTTTAAGTCAGCTTTTTCACTCTCCTCTCTTACTTTCAAGAGGCTTTTTAATTCTTCTTCACTTTCTGCCATAAGGGTGGTATCATCTGCATATCTGAGGTCATTGATATTTCTCCTAGCCATCTTGATTTCAGCTTGTGCTCAATACTTGAGAATATGGTTATATACAATATACTGTCTTATATTTTCTGTCTTTTAATGATATATGAATATTCCACTTTCCATCCATGTAATTATGCTTACGATGATTCATTAAGCCCTTTAAGACAGATAATATGCTTTAGCATACAAATGTTCAACACATGAGTGTAGATGGATATGACATTGTGTGTGTGTTTGTGTAGAGAGGAGTCATTTTTAAAATGGTTCATTTTTAAAATTGGTTCTCACAGAACCAATGTATATATTTAGTATTTTCCTGCTTAAAGAGAAATGTTATTTACATAGACTTTATAGGTCATTCTCTTTTTAGCAATATTCTTTTGGTGCATTTGATTATCATTCTTAAAATAAGTTTCCCTGTTAGAATTTGACATGAAATATATGGAGAAAGTCACTTTTTAAGTTCTTGTAATTAATGTACAAATACAAAGTAGGACAAAAGAGAATTATACCTTGAAATATTTTTTTATGCAAACACAGATTTATTCTAAAAAAAAAATTAAGGAATCTTTAGACTGATAAAGGTGATGTTCAGGGTTCAAAGTCTAGTTTTAATTAAAAGACAATCTACATCTAAGTAGGGTTCTGTGAAGCCTCTTTTCCAATATGTTCTCATCAGATACGCCTATAGTGGAAGAGGTTCACACATATAAAAGAGGAAGGAGAAGAATTTATGTACTTGTTTTTTTTTTTTTTTTTTACCTCACATTTTTCTTACATAATTTTACATAATTTTATTCTGCAATATGGGCTTCCATGGTGTCTCAGACAGTAAAAAATCTGCCTGCAATGTGGGAAATCTGGGTTTGATCTTCAGGTTGGGAAGATCCCCTGGAGGAGGGCAGGGCAACCCACTCCAGTATTCTTGCTTGGAGAATCCCAGTGGACAGAGGAGCCTGGTGGGCTGTAGTCCAAGGGGTCACAAAGAGTCAGACACAACTGAGGGACTAAGCACATTCTGCAATATTATGTGTATCTTTGCGTTACTCAATAATTCCTTCTGAAACTCAGGCAAAAGTCAAACTAACCAATATAACTTTAATATTCTCATTTCCCTCAGGTTGAGTAAACCATAGACAGGTTTCTTTCTCATTGCATACCCCTTTCCTTCATAAATTATTTCTCTCTTTGCCAGGTAATTTTTTTTTCTTTTATTTGCAGTCCAAATCATCCTAATTAACATACAGAACAAACAAATATGCATGCAGAAATATAAAGAAAATAAAATTTATGTATTTCAAATCCAGAGGTAATTATAATGAGAATTTTAGTGTGTTACACTTTAGTTTTCTCCTGAATATATTTTTAACAAAATACAAACTCCAGTGTTTGAGTGTACGTGTGTGTGTGTGTGTGTGTGTATGTCTAAATGTATATATCACTTGTTTACTGCTTGATTTCAGTTAGTTTTCATTTTACATCATCCATTGAAAGATGGTTTAATAATTTACATTATATTGACACATAAATTATTTATTCATACAGCTATTTTTTGCATTATGTTAAACTAATTTGACATTGTTTTATGTTTGGTGATCAACTGAATATATAAATTACATGAATGTTTAATATTTTTATTAAGCTTTTCTGGGAAGAACACTTTATAATGCACTTTTTTTGCATGATAACCATTACATTCAAGATGTTTTTTCCCTAATGTCTAACCTGGATTTCTGTATTTCTTTCCTCATATATAAAAAAAAAAAAAGGAAAGGAAAGGAAGAAAGAAAAAACCCTCCTTCATTGTCTGATAGTAAGTTATTTTTAACATTTTGGTGTAATGAAGCCACAATGTTTCTGCTTTCTGTTTTATTACCCTGATGTTTAACCTGGGCTTATTTTATTCTATTATTTGAAAATCTGACTATTGTCATTAATGGAAAGTAAAAAGCCAATTCAGTTACTTTTTAAAAATAGTATTTGTACCTATTAGAGTAATACAAATAAATATAAAACTACCAGAAGAGATATAATTTTACTTCAGTCTACTTGTTTTTTCTACCACAAATATACATGCAGGTGTTTTATTTATTGTAGAAGTTTGAGACTTAAAAACCAATAGGAATTCCACTAGGAAAATATCAAATGAGGAGACATTCTTCAGAATATGTAGGTATAAACATACTACTTAGAATTTTTCTAATCTATAAATCACTAATTTATTCTAGTTACATTTATCTGTTTGTCTTATTCCCTTTTATTCTGCAAACTTTCTTCAACTGCCTAACAGTCCTTGGTTGCCTTTACACATTTAAGAATGGAGCAGCATGAAAGACTTCTGGCTTCTCTGTGTGCATGAGCTGGAGTTGTCCTCAGAAAGACTTTGATTTAGGATGAATGGGCTTCCTCTAGAGGTCACACAAATTGCAGGACTCTGAGGTTTTTTCCCTTGTGCAGCCAAGTTAGTACTAGTTCTGTAGTCCTGCTCAGAGTGCTTCCTTCAATTATTCTAGAAGAAGAATCTTCTGCCAGGTAAATTTTATCTCAGAACCTCTTGACAGTTTTCTAACACAGGAAATTCTTTCTCAAGGACCTAGTAGCCATTTTAGTCTTGTGGGAAAGGAGGAAACTAACCCCCAAAGTCAAGAATTAGCTAACACAGTGACCTAATCACATGGAACACCATCCACCTTTCTTCAGCATTTTCCCATTAATTTAATCTCAGAATGTAAAAACGAAAACAACAACTCTTGTCTTTTGCTACAAAACAGTTGAGTTATATGCAACTATATAAACATAATTTTAAGAAAAGGTTTTCCCTTTTATATATATATATTCACTATATGAAAATATTTCACTGTTTTCACTATGTGATATGTATCAAGAAAAGATGACTTTATAAGTGATCCTTGGTTCAAGTCAAAATTTTGATCATTATACCAGTTAGGCTATGGTTATGCATCAGGCATTAATATCTGGTAAAATTTATTCTTCTAGCTCCCTCAATAAGGCTACAGTATAATTTCTTATTCTTACAGAGTAAAAAAAAAATAATGATTTCTTCATCATCAAAGTATTATTCCCATGACAAAGTGCATGAAAACAAACAAACAAAATTGAATTTGAGTCTACATTTTTTCTAGGTATCTGCCAGCAAAAAGTAACCAAAATGAAATGAGAGTATGAGAGAGAGAAAACACATTCCATACAACTAAAAGTGAGTTAAATTCCTCCACCTATTCTTACAGAGGCCATGTATTTATTTTTCATGGTTTGTAGAAAATGGGTATACATAGTGAACTCTTGTTCATGATAATTTGGTCTTAAAAGTATTCAGTCATTTTCAGTGCAAGACATGTATATCTGAAACAATTGATAAGTAGTTAACAACATTTAGTCATCGTTGTGAAAAATAAAGTGTCTTTAGTTCTCAGAGATATCTTCTGGTTTTTATAGATTCTTTCCATCTCTGCTCTATGCTAAAGCTTTACTTTGTATAAACACTTGAACTCTAGATGGTCATTCTCCTTGAAGGCTTTTTTGTATCAATGGCATAAAATTACAGAATAACGGCTTGAACATCATCTTGCAAGAACATTTTTATATGAACTTTTGGGGGGAAAATGACAGATTTGAGGCAAGAAAAATGAGAAAACTGTATATTTGGGGAAAAAAGTCATTTCAGGCTAATTGCATTTTCAACATTTCAATAAGAATTATAAAATCATAAATATGAGTATTAAGCACCTCATAAAAAAACTCCTTATTCTAACAGCAAAAAGAAAAACTAAATGTTAAAACTGAACTACTAAAAATAGCTTCAAAAAATATCAACCTAGTATTAACTTTTTAAAATATGTTTAATGCCTCCAAATAAAGTACAAATAATAATCAATAAAACGTGTACAGGATAAATTAAAGAAATTTTAAAAATTGGAAGGATTTATAATATTAATGTGTTGGAAAACTGAATGTTTTAAGATGTTAAAATTGACTCAAAGTAGTTAATATATTTGATGCAGTACCAATAAATATATTAGTGATTTTAAAGAAACTGAAGATTTCATCCTAAAATTTTTATAAAACTCAAAATGCCAAACATATCTAAGATGTACTTAGATGACAGTACAAGCTTGAAGAAAACAAACTACTTTGATGGCTACACTATTAGATATCAATATTTATTCTAAAGCTACAGTAATCAAGGAAAACATGGCATTGATGCAATCCTGACAAATAGTTGAGGGGAACAAAATATAGTCTAGAAAGAGATTCAATCATAAAAAATTCATGTTACTGAGACAACTGAATATGAATATTTAAAATAAGTGAAACTTGACTGCTACCTCACAAAAGCACAAAGCACTGTTAGATTTTAGGCATATAAAATAATGACACTTCTAGGTGATAATTTAAGAGAATATTTTCAACATCTTGGGAGAGGCAAGAGTTTGCTAAGCAGAAAAGGCACTAAATATAAAGATAGGTAAATTACACTGTATTAAAATAAAGTTTTTATCAAAATTAATAATGGTATCAAAAGATAGCACTAAAATTAAAAATAAATCAAGCTACAGAGTATGGGATGATACATATAGCTGACAAAAGTCTTATGTCCAGAGCATAGAAAGAATTAAATTCAATCAGAAAAATAAAGTAAACTAAACCCCAGGCATTTTTAAAAGTGTCATTTTAATAGACACTTGTGAAAGAGAATATCTACATTGTCAGTAAAAATATACAAGGAGGTTTGGCCTGTTTTTCACAGAAATGAAAATTAAATTCTCAATAATATACTTACAGACACCTATCAGAATAGCTAGCCTTAAAAAGACTAATTATAGCAAGTAGGGATAAGAATGGTCTGTTTATATCAAAAAGCAGAAACATTACTTTGCCAACAAAAGTCCATCTAGTCAGGGCTATGGCTTCTCCAGTGGTCATGTATGGATGTAAGAGTTGGACAATAAAGAAAGCTGAGCACCCAAGAATAGATGCTTTTGAACTGTGGTGTTGGAGAAGACTCTTGAGAATCCCTTGGACTACAAGGAGATCCAACCAGTCCATCCTAAAGGAATCAGTCCTGGGTGTTCTTTGGAAGGACTGATGTTGAAGCTGAAACTCCAATACTTTGGCCACCTGATGTGAAGAGCTGACTCATTTGAGAAGACCCTGATGCTGGGAAACATTGAGGGCAGGAGGAGAAGGGGACGGCAGAGGATGAGATGGCTGGATGGCATCATTAACTTGATGGACATGAGTCTGAGTGAACTCTGGGAGTTGGTGATGGACAGGGAGGCCTGGAGGGCTGCGATTCATGGGGTCACAAAGAGTCGGACACGACTGAGCAACTGAACTGAACTGGTTAAAAAGCTAAGAATGGATTTGTATATGCATTGGAAAAGAAATAATGTGAAAACAGGTAAAATACATAGGATAAAGCAAATTTATTTTATATCACTCAATTTTTATATGATAGACTATTGCCAACAATCATGTAACTATACATTAATTTATTTCCTAATTACATCCTCTCAGAAAATCTTGCACAGATTAGGTGTTAAATAAATATTTGCTGAATGAATCTTCTAAGCAACATGTTTCAATCAAGCTGATTCCTCTCTTACAAATATCATCTGGAGGTCGAGAATATCTAAATATTTCACCTATGTGTCTAATCCTTGCCTATTTGGCTTATACATATAATATATGCAGTCTAGAGAGTGGAAAAAGACAATGTCAAAGAATGTTCAGACCATCTTACAATTGCACTCATCTCACATGCTAGAAAGATTATGCTCAAAATCCTTTAAGCTAAGCTTCAGCAATACCTGAACCAAGAACTTCCAGATGTGCAAGCTGGATTTAGAAAAGGCAGGCAAACCAGAGATCAAATTTCCAACATCTGTTGGATCAGAAAAAAAGCAAGGGAATTCCAAAAAAAGCATCTAATGCTGCTTTATTGACTACTCTAAAGCCTTTGACTGTGTGGGTCACAACAAACTGTGGAGAATTCTTAAAGAGATGGGAATACCAGACCACCTTACTTGTCTCCTGAGAAACCTGTATGCAGGACGAGAAGCATCAGAACACGGAACAATGAACTGGTTCCAAATTGGGAAAGGAATATGTTAAGGCTGTCACCCTGCTTATTTAACTTATATACAGAGTACATCATGTGAAATGCCAGGCTTGATGACTCACAAGCTGGAATCAAGATTGCTGGGAGAAATATCAATAACCTCAGATATACAGATGATATCACTTTAATGGCAGAAAGTGAAGAGGAACTAAAGAGCCTTTTGATGAGGGTGAAAGAGGAGAGTGAAACAGCTGGCTTAAAACATAACATTAATAAAACTAAGATGGGCATTGTGTCCCATCACTTCATGGCAAATGGATGGGAAAAAAGAGGAAACAGTAACTGATTTTATTTTCTTGGGCTCCAAAATCACTGTGAATCATGAACGCTGCATGCAATTAAAAGATGTTTGCTCCTTGGAAGAAAAGCTATGACAAACCTAGTTGTTGTTCAGTTGCTCAGTCATGTCTGACTCTTTGTGATCCCATGGACTGCAGCACGCCAGGCTTCAAGTCTTTCACTATTTCCCAGAGTTTGCTCAGACTCATGTCCATTGAGTAGATGATGCCATCCAACCATCTCAAAAGCAGAGACATCACTCTGCTGACAAAGTCCATATAGTCAAACCTATGGTTTTTCTAGTAGTCATGTATGGAAGTGAGAGTTGGACCTCAAAGAAAGCTGAACTCGAAAGAATTGATGCCTTTGGACTGTGATGCTGGAGAAGACTCTTGAGAGCCTCTTGCAGAGAAAGGAGATCAAATTAATCAATTCTAAAGGAAATAAACATTGAATATTCATTGGAAGGACTGATGCTGAAGCTCCAATACTTTGGCCACCAGATGTAAAGAGCTTACTCATTGGAAAAGACTCTGATGCTAGGAAAGACTGAGGGCAAAAGGAGAAGGAGGTGACAGACGATTGAGATGGTTGGATGGCATCACTACCCAATGGACATGAGTTTGAGCAAACTCAGGGAGATAATGAAGGCCAGGGAAGCCTGGTGTGCTGCAGTTCATGGGGTTACAAAGAATCAGACACGACTTAGAGACTGAACAACAACAAAGACATTGGTATATGTAAGCTGTCTTTAACGTGAAAATTGACACTCCAGAGTTACATGTCTGAAGCATGTAACCTCAGTGAATTCCATGTTTCCTGTATATTCACAAGTACCAGCCTGGGATTTTCAACTATAAGAGCCCACTTACAAGGCAAGAGGAGGTTTAGGAAACCCACTGCAGGGAGTGACAGGGTGGGGAGGAGGGAAGGGCTTCTCAAGACCATGGGAATTCAATCTTAAGTAGAAAATGAAAGTCATTGGGAAACAAAGGACAGCCAAGTGGTGCCTATTTTCAGTCTTGAGTTTATTGGCCAAGGTAAAGCCTCTGATATAATCCTACTACCAAAAAGAGATGTTTTGTAGTGTTTCTTAGAGAACAGTGAACACCCAAGATCAACCTTAATAGCAAGGCTCTAATATTTTAATTTATTTCAGCTCAAATTCTTAGCAACCAGTTCTTTTCATTCATATGCAAAGTTATTTCTCAGTGCACAAGCATGCCTATGAGTATTGATCTACAAAGATCTAAATGCTGGTATAATGAGTGCTCAGAAATACTTTTATCTAAGAACAGAAATCAATGTGATATAAAATAAACAGTTATGACAAAAAAACAAAAACAATTTTATCAGTTAAAATAATATAGATAAACCACTAGTAAGACATAAAAAATAAAAAATGCAAAGTACTTATATCAGGAATGAAAAAGACATTACTAGAGCTCCTATAAACATTAAAAGATGAACAAGTGACTGATGTGAAAATTTTTCTACCAATATATCTGACTCAGACAACAAAATTTACTGAAAAAGACAAGTCAAAATAGGAGATCTGAATAACTCAATATCTTTCAAGGAAATTGAATTATTTATCTGAAATTATTCCACAAAGAAAATTCCAGCCTGGATGACTTTACTAGTTAATTCTATCAAACATAAGAATAGAATTCTTGACTTGTTAAAGAAGAAATAAACAAACCCTTTATAAAAATGAAGGGAAATGAAACATATCCTTTCTGCTTTATGATACCGACCTGATAAAGATACATCAAGAAATGATAAATATAGAGTAGAATCCTCATTATCTAGGGGCTGCTGCTGCTGCTGCTAAGTCGCTTCAGTCTAGGGGCAACTCTACTTAATAATAAAATTATTACAAAAACATTAGCAAATCACACCCAGCAATATATAAAATGGATAATACCTCTTGAGGAAGTTGGTTTTATATCAGAAATGCAAGGTTAGTTTAAAATTACAATAAACTAAATCTTATTAATGGAACAAAGGAGGAAAAAAAGAACTCAAGCAACATAGAAAATATGTTTATTAAAATCAGATACTGATTCAATATTAAAAAAACCAACAAACCAGAAATAAAAGTTAACTCTCTAATCTGATAAGTAACATCTAAAACAACAACAGCTACAACTAACACCTACAAGATGGCAAGAGTGTCCAGTTCTATCATTTCTATTCAGCATGGTGGCTAGAAATCCCAGCTAGTGCAATACAAGAATAAATAAAAAACATAAGATTAAAAAGTAAGAAACAAACTATTCCTCTTTATAGACACATGGTTATGTATATACAACCTCTTAAATCATCATCAGAATAACTACAGACAGGTTGGGCAGAAGAAAGATACAGATTTAAAAGCACAGACTTTCAGTGCAAAAGGAATGAGTCACAGGTTTGAAATATACAGTATAGGAAATATATTCTATAATTATGCACTATCCTTATATAGTGATAGATGGTAATAAGACTTACCATGGTATTCAATTTGAAAAGTATAAAAATATCAAATCACTATGCTGTGTAACAGAAACTAACATAGTATTGTAAAACAATCATACACCAAAAACAAACACACTCATAAAAAAAGAGATTAGATATGTGGTTACCAGATGCACGGGATTGGGAGAGGGAAAATGGATGAAGGCAGTTGAAAGTTACAAACATCCAGTTATAAAATAAATAAATACTAGGGATAAAATGTACACATAATGAGTATAATTAACACTGCTGTATTTTACATATGAAAGCTGTTGAGAGTAAACACTAGGAGTTCACAAAGCAAGGAAAAAACATTTTTGTATTTCTTTAAACTTTGTATATGCATGAAATGATGGGTGTTCACCAAGCTTATGTGGTGATTATTTCATGGTGTATGTAAGTCCTATCAGTATACTGACACTTTAAATTTATGTATGTCAAGTGCATTTCAATAACACTGGGGGGGGGAATAAAATTAAAAGAAAATAATAATTGCAGATATATCTTGTTCTACTGTGTTTTACTTTATTGAACTTCACAGACACTATGTTTTAACAGAAGGAAGCTTGTGGCAACCCTGCATTGAACAAGTCTGTTGGTGCCATTTTGACATTTTTGATAACTTTTACAATACTTCAAAGCCTCCACCAGCAAAGCAGGTTGTAACATTTTACAAAGGAAGGCTCAGAAAACTGTTAGTATTTTTTAGCAATAAAATATTTTTAAGCCACACATAATGCTATTGATACTTAAAAGACTACCGTATAATGTAAACATAACTTTTAAAGGTCCTGGGAAACCAGAAGATGTGAGTGACTGGCTTTACTGGGATACTCACTTTATTGTGGTGGTCTGGAACCAAACCCACATGATCTCTGGAGCATGCCTATACTAGAATTTATAAATAATTTTATCATCATCTCAGGACACAAGGTAAATACTGAAATGTGAATGACAAGGAAAGGCTAAAAATAAAATGAAATGAAAATTAAAGTATAAAATATTTCATTTATAGTGGCACCAAGATCACTTAATACTTAGAAATACATTTAATTTCAATATTGAAAATTATAAAATATTGTTGAAATGAACCAAAGATCTTAATAAATAGGGAGATATGCCAAGTTCATGGAATATTTAATATTGTTAAAATGGCAATTTATTCCATGTATTTAGAGGTTCAATGAAATGTTAATTGTAATCTCAGCAATATTTTATAGACATTAGTAAACTGACCCCAAAATTTATATGGATATGCAAATAACCTAGAATAGATAATCTTGAAAAGGAAGATTAAAGCTATAGGCTTTATGCTGTCTGACTTTAATATGTACCATAAAGCAACTGAAATAGAGATAGGCAAAGGAGTAAATGTAAATCAGTGGGATAGACTGCATCAAGGACTGGCCAAGTTAGTCTGTAAAGGAACCAACAGTAAATACTGTAGGCTTTGTGGAGCACATGTGGGGCATCTGTTGCTGCTTCTTTTCTTTTGACTATATTTTAAATATGCGTTAACCATTATCAGTCTCTGGGTCATACATACATAAATATGACTCTGAGTCGTAGTTTGGCAACTGCTGGAATAGAGACAAGAAATAGACCCAGAGTTGCTTTATGACAAACACTTTAAAAGAATTCAGTGGAGCAAGGAAAATCTTTTAAGCAAATGGTATTGGAACAACTAGGTATCCGTAGGAAAAGCAAAGTTTAACCTCAACCAGTGCCTATTCCAAACACAATAATTAATATGAGAAAGGTCAAGGCAAAAATACAAAGCATTACGAAGAAAACAGAGGAGAGTCTCTTTTCATCCTGAGACAACAATTTTTAGGCAGGACATAATAGCAACAACCATAAAAGAAAACAGTGATAAATTTAAACTTCCATCAACATTTAAAACTTACATTTTTTAATAGACTTCTCTATATAAACCATACACTACTAGGTAATATTTGCAAAACATATCTAACAAAGGACTTATACCATAATATGAAACTCAACTCAGTCACATCCAGATCTTTGCAACCCCATGGATGAAGCCCACAAGGCTCCACTGTCCATGGAATTCTCCAGGCAAGAAACCTGGAGTGGGTAACCATTTCCTTCACCAGGGGATCTTCCTGACCTAAATAGAACCTGAGTCTCCCTATTTGCAAGCAGATTCTTTACTATCTGAGCCATCAGGGAAGCCCATTAAACTCAACTCAATAATACAAAAACTTTTAAAATGGAGTAAAGAATTGATAGAAATTTCATGAATAGAGATGTATGAATGGCTAATAACCACATACATTGCTCAATATCCGTTAATATGAAATTCTTAAAGAAGCAAAGCTAATCTATAGTAAAAGCCAATCAGTGGTTCCTTGGGGAAGGATGTGGGAAGGAATGGCTGCAAACGGGTACATGGGAATTCTTCATAGTAATTTAAATGTTTTGTGTCTTGATTGGGATGGTAGTTATAGATGTATATATTTGTCAAAATTGCATAAGTAATGTTTCTACATTTCAATGGAATAAATTTAACATCAAATTGCGACAATAATAACCACATGATGGATGAGGAATAGGTGAAGGTATAGTTGAAAAAATAGCAGAATACTGATCATTGTTGAAGCCAGATACTGGGTAGTTGAGGATTCATTATGACATTCAATTTACATTATTTATATCTGAAGTTTTAAGACTCTGCAATTGAGAAGTATTGGTTACATAGTTGTGTTGGAATACTAGATCTTTCTGGATTTTTACTCAAAAAACCCCCACAAAGGTGATATATCTTTCATCCAGAAAATGGTACTACAAATATACAGTTGTGTCACTAAGGAAAACAAATGATCCAAGATTATTTTTTTTCTTCCCTGAATATGAAATTAACTTCCAATTTATTTGCTAAAGACGACAAGGAGCCAAAGAGCAAAGAAAAGAGAAAACTTACTTTCTGGAAGATAACACTAAGTAGTGCCCTTCACTGTGTTTAGGAATATAACTAGCTGTGTTTAAAACTAACTCATACATGCTTAGTCTCTTTGTGTATGGAGATACATGATGTAGAAGTTTTAATGATGTTTACAACATGATAATATTTACCCACAATAGTATAATTTCCTCTTTTAAAATTGCCGTCATAAAGATGAGCATCACATAGTGTCTAAATATATAGTGACAAACATATAATCTCATTACAAATCATAAAAATGATTATCCCATTTCTGTAAAATATGCACCAGCATGATTTTGTGTAAAAACAGACTGTATATTTAATGTTAATAAACTATCTAATATTTTTCACAATCCAAAATGATTTTGAAAAGGAAATCTGTAATTTGCATGAGTGTTAACATATTGTTTCATGTTATTTGGACTCCAGTTATATCCCCATGTATGAGACAGATGACGATATGCCAGCCTGTGACAGACTTGGCTAACACACATAGCCACATCTCCCAATATTTATTTTTGACCACCTTCTTTGTACGTGTTTCTAAAATGCATAATCTGGGAAGCTAAAAATTACGCTTAAACTATTCAATTGCAGATAGAAATCTATGTATGATTGGATTACTCCAACACGATATATTTTGGATCAGACAACGTTTGGAATGAATAATATAGGGAAAAGTAGATGTTAGACATTTGTTTTTGTAGGTATGGGCTAAAGCAGAAATGAGTTAGTAACTGTGGCAGCAGCTTTCTGACTCCACTTTTCTGGATCATAGCAAAGAGAATTTTCCACAGTGGTCCAGTTTTGTTATAGTTTTGCAACTTGTTCCTAAAAGGCCAAAGCAGATTCTACCTTTCTTGTCTTTTCAATGATCATATGTGAGCTATTTCCAGTATTGAAGAAATTCCTTCTGCTTAAAGAAACTAGAGTGCGTTCTATTTTTGCTTTTCTGTTTTTTTTTTTTTTTTTTGTAACAAAGGTCCCTGACCAGTATTATAGACTTCACACAAAACCATTTCATTGAAGATTAAGTAGAGGTAGAAGATTCTTTCCCTAGGAATATATGATTTGAAACATGGCCAAAAATCTTGGCAAAGTACTGTAGGAGTATTAGGAGTAGTTGGCCCCTGCTATATACATACCGACCTCATACTCAAAATTCTGTAGTACAATTTACTGCTACCACCACTTGTAATATGTTCAACTAATTTTTTAGTCATAGTGAAACCATCTTCTATTTCCTATCTCATACTCAGTTTTGTTCTCCACACCTTGTGGGAATCCCACAACTATAATTCTCCTATGTAAAGTATTACAATAGAAATTAGACAAAATTTCAGCTATTAATCAGGAGAACAGGCCTGGGTTAAGAATGAGGCCATAATTTCTGCTACTCTGAGAATGTGAAAAGGAATGAGTTTGAAGAAGAGTTTTCTGCATGCATATCTAGTTCATGCTAATATATGCACAAACCTGAGCGGGGGAAACTGGGCATACCTTTCCTTTTTGATTGCTTAAAATTACATCACAGTTCTCTAACTTACATTTCTTAACAAAACAAGTCAGGATGCAGAATGATCATGGCTTTGAATTTGGCCATAACGTTTCATTTATTTCTTTTAGACTTTCCTGACTGTGAAGCTCTGGCAGCTAGAGTTCAAAGGCAATTATGTGTTCAAAGAAATTACTTAGCTGGGAATATTCTAACAGAACTCGATGGGTTTAAAAATTCTTGTAGATATTATAAAAGCTTTGAAATGCTAGCATTTATGTAAATAATTGCACAGAAACATGTTTCTTTTGCAATAAATTTTTCAGAGTCCTGTTTTTATCTATTTCCAAATAGTCTTGTTCAGTTTTTGATGAAACTCACAATATACAAATTTTCTAAGGAAAATGGAAACAGGAAGCCTTCTGAAGATACAATAATATGATTACCTTTACTTTCAAACCCTGAAAGTAGGCTCCTGCAAGTTAGGCTAGAATGTAAATTTTAGTGAGGATTCTATTAGAAATGCAAAGGCAACAGTCACTTTCAAAATGACAGACCCATGGTGAGTAAAAGAAGATAATGAGTCTGGCTGAGCTGGCATTGTTGATACAGGGCTCTGATTTGCTGCTCAACAGTTGTCTCTGCAGGCTTCGATTATTGGAATAGTTGGTGTAGTGTCGCTTTACAATATAACTAGTAGAACTTGAAAAGAAATTATATTTAGAGTCTGAGTGTCTGTATATCTATGTGTGCATGCATGGGCATGCATGCGCTATGAAAAACTTTGAAAGTCATTCAAAGGAAAACTTCCTGGCCTTATCATGAAGTGAATGATCCAGGTTGAACAATGCTGATTGCATAGTTTGTGGGTCATTAATAATAGACTATTTAACCATAAACATGCTTACATTCCAATTACAGATAGGGCCTACTATGCTTCTGAATTGATGTACTTAAGTCTCTCTTTTGGTAGATTTTAGACACCAGTTTCTGTTATATATTCAGATCACATTTAGTCAGAAAATCAAAATTGAAAGAAATATAAATGACTACCATAGCCTCATTCATTTTTTAAGATAAAAATAGACCAATGAAATGATACAGCATGGTTGAGAAAATATTATTTAAGTCTATAAGGTCTAGATTCAAACTGCTGGGTTTGAATCTTAACCCTCTTAATCACTAGCAATGTGATCCTTGGTAGGTTACTTAATCTCCGTACCCATGGTGTCTGTATTTGCAAACTGAAAATCATAACTTCATGCATAGAGGTCCTTCTCTTGGTACTATATCTGGAACAGTACTTAATAAATGTTGGCTGTTATTATAATAATAAAATATCGATGTATTTCTGGATAACTACCAAAAGTTTTCACACAAGACTAGACTGTAAGTTTCTCAATTATAAGAACCGCTGTGATTTTTTTTCACTTCTGGATCCTCAGTAACCAAGAAAATGTCTCTTACAGCAGTCACATAAAAAGCTTAGCTGAATTGACATGACTCATTAGAGAAACCGATACTGAGTCCACCTGGCCATAGCTTCAGTTTACTTTGATTAGACCGTTTATTTTATTCTCTTTCACTGTCTTCTGTTTCCACTTTAGCTAATGGTAACAAGAGAGTGTGCCACATTGACCTTTCTCCTCCTTGGAGCTCAATCTTTTGTTTATTTTCTGCTTCTACTTAAGTTAGTGATAGTAGAGTTATTCTCCTGAATTGACCATTCAGTTCTTTGGGGCTAAAGCTTTCATTTATTCATTTGTAATGGTGGCCAAGGGGCATGACTGAAATGGTCAAACAAAGAAAGCTGTAAGGCAGTAAGCAGAAAAATGTTTGTTTGCTGGTGATAGAAGGCATGTATTTGGCAAAAAAAAAAAAAAAAAAACAAGACTGAGAAACTCAGAAGAGATAAAGGTTAGTAACTGAAGAATAAAGTAAGTGAAAGTATTTGATAAAATTCAAAATAAATCTCTAGTATGTATGTATATATATATATATAATATGGGTGCTTCCCTGGTGGCTCAGCGGTAAATAATCTAATTCAGGAGACTGGGGTTTGATCCCTGGGTCAGAAAGATACCTGGGGGAAGGAAATGGCAACCCACTCCAGTATTCTTGCTTAGGAAATCTAATGGATAGAGAAGCCTGGTGGGCTACAGTCCATGGGGTTACAAAGAATTAGACATGCCTGAGAAGCTGAGCACAAACATACATAGGATATATGCATATCTTTAGTGAAATAGGAGTTACTAACCAACTTTGGGGGTTCTCTGGTAGCTCAGCTGGTAAAGAATCTGCCTGTAATGCAGGACACCCTGGTTTGATTCCTGGGTTAGGAAGATACCCGGGAGAAGGGCATGGTATTCTTGCCTGGAGAATCCCCATGGACAGAAGAACCTGGCAGGCTACAGTCCATAGTGTCACAAGGAGCTGGACATGACTAAGTGGTCAAGCACAAATGAACGTCCACCGTTGTGGGCCTGCTTTAAAGTTATATCTTTAAAATGATCTTCACCAGAGTTGTTTCATAGAAAAGTTGACCTGTGCCCTTAGAGATTTCTATAAAATTCCCAAAGATTCAGCAAAGTATTCCAGACAAATCCTCCCTGGGGGAGTTGGGTTAGCAAGACATCTCAGTTCTCCCCAACTCCTCAGGGCACATATACAAAAGTCAGTTGTGATAAATGGTGCTCTGATTGTCCAGGATGAGTTCCTTTTAGTTCTCAGATTACCTATCCTCTGATACCCTTGAACATCAATCTGTAAAACTACTATTAGTGCCTATTACTTGGAAAACTGCCTTTAGCAAGCCACTTCACCTACCTCGTCCAGGTTCCAGCTACCAACCTTATAGTGTTATATTGTCTGGATAAAGCACAAGCTGGAATCAAGATTGCCAGGAGAAATATCAATAATCTCAGATATGCAGATGACACCACACTTATGACACAAAGTGAAGAAGAACTAAGAAGCCTCTTGATGAAAGTGAAAGAGAAGAGTGAAAAAGTTGGCTTAAAGCTCAACATTCAGAAAACTAAGATCATGGCATCTGGTCCCATAACGTCATGGGAAATAGACGGGGAAGCAATGGAAACAATGAGATACTTTATTTATTTGGGCTCCAAAATCACTGCAGATGGTGATTACAGCCATGAAATTAAAAGACGCTTGTTCCTTGGAAGAAAAGTTATGATCAAACCAGACAGCATATTAAAAAGCAGAGCATTACTTTGCCAATAAAGATCTGACTAGTCAAAGCTATGTTTTTTCTAGTAGTCAGATATGGATGTGAATGTTGGACTATAAAGAAAGCTGAGTGCTGTAGAATTGATGCTTTTGAACTGTGGTATTGGAGAAGACTCTTGAGAGTTCTTTGGACTGCAAGGAGATCCAACCAGTCCATCCCGAAGGAAATCTGTCCTGAATATTCATTAGAAGGACTGATGTTGAAGCTGAAACTCCAATACTTTGACCACCTGATGCGAAGAACTGACTCATTTGAAAAAATCCTAATGCTGAGAAAGATTGAAGGTGGAATGAGAAGGGGACAACAAAGGATGAGATGGGTGGATGGCATCACCGACACAAGGGACATGAGTTTGAGTAAACTCCGGGAGTTGGTGATGGACAGGGAGGCCTGGCATGCTGCAGTCCATGGGGTCACAAAGAGTCAGACATGACTGAGCAGCTGAACTGAACTGAACTGTCCACAGCTTATTAAAACATTATAAAGATTAGATCATACTTATGTGCCAGCATATTATGTACCCATAAGAATGCACAACCCATTAATATGCACCATATGTGCCAGGCCAAGGAAGAAATAAATTCAGACCTGGTCATGACCTTAATACTTGCTTACTGACTGTGAGTTCCATGAGAGCAGGAACTTTCAGCATAAAATCACTAGCAACCTTGAAGCTTAACACACTGCCTGAAATACAGAATGTATTTTGATTACTTGCTGGATGAATGGTTTTAATACAATACAGCATAGCATTCTAAGCCAAAAGCAAACAGCATTGTTAGTAGGGGAAGAAAAAAAAAAACAAAAAAACAAAACACCTGGGGGACTTTCGATTCAAATGAGAAATAATACATAATGGCTAACTATTGAGACTCTATATATCTATTTTTCTGCAAGTTTGAGGCCAGTGTTTCTCAAAGTGAAGCCCAAGAACAGTTTAGCCAAAGGTTACCCAGGTTGCTACTTAAAATTTCAGATTTCTGAGACTCTTTGCGCACCCCTAACTTCTAGAACACACATATATATATCAGTTCAGTTCAGTTGCTGAGTAGTGTCTGACTCTTTGTGACACCATGAACCGCAGCACGCCAGGCCTCCCTATAAATCACCAACTGCCAGAGTCTACCCAAACCCATGTCCATTGAGTCGGTGATGCCATCCAACCATTTCATCCTCTGCCGTCCCCTTTTCCTCATGCCCTCAATCTTTCCCAGCATCAGGGTCTTCTCAAATGAGTCAGCTCTTCGCATCAGGTGGCCAAAGGACTGCAGTTTCAGTTTCAACATCAGTCCTTCCAATGAATACCCAGGACTGATCTCCTTTAGGATGGAGTGGTTGGATCTCCTTGTAGTCCAAGGGACTCTCAAGAGTCTTCTCCAACACCACAGTTCAAAACCATCAATTCTTCAGTGCTTAGCTTTCTTTATAGTCCAACTCTCACATCCATACATGACTCCTGGAAAAACCATAGCCTTGACTAGACAGACCTTTGTTGACAAAGTATTGTCTCTGCTTTTTAATGTGCTCTCTAGGTTGATCATAACTTTCCTTCCAAGGAGTAAGCATCTTCTAATGTCATGACTGCAATCACCATCTGCAGTGATTTTGGAGACCCCAAAAATAAAATCAGCCACTATTTCCACTGTTTTCCGATCTATTTGCTATGAAATGATAGGACCGGATGCCCTGATCTTAGTTTTCTGAATGTTGAGCTTTAAGCCAACTTTTTCACTCTCTTCTTTCACTTTCATCAAGAGGCTCTAGTTCTTCACTCTCTGCTATAAGCGTGGTGTAATCTGCATATCTGAGGTTATTGATATTTCTCCCATACACATACATATGCATAGATATGCATAGAATATATACATATACACACATTAACAACTCACCTCCAACTCAAATCCTTTCAGGAGTCATACTGTATGCAATACACATATTTCTCTCAAATCTTCTTGACTTTTCTCCAATATTGAGTCAACACTTGTACATATAGCTCTACATTTAAGTCCTTCATTTGTACGTGTTTTGGCTTTTGAACATTTAGATGGAGCAAGTAGGACTTGATGCTTTAACTATCTTGACCAGACTCATTGTTTTACTTGTTCAAACTTTGTTTACTTTGCTCAATTCAATATTGTTTCAAAAATTCAAATGTGAATTCCTGTTCTGTATTATGAAAGTGTTTCCCAAAACCTTAGTAAATTCCTGACTCATGATATTCTACTTAGTAATGAGTTTCTCTCCTTTAATATGATGCATTTGTGTTCTGATAAACACTATCAACACTGCAATTATTTCTCCCCAACCATCAATTTCCCTTAAGCAGAATTTTACTAAAAACAGCTTTATCCTGCTGGGGATAATCAGAAAAAGTGGCGATAGGGGAATGAATAAAGAAAAGAATAGTAAAAGCAGATGGCAGAGCAGGAGTGCAGATTTTTACCCTACTTCCTCAGAAGACTAAAAGGCATTTGGGGTACAGCCAATAGGGACAGGCCTTCCTGTGGCTGTAAGGAGGAGAAGAGTAGAGGTGTGTTCATGGTGTTTAAAGAGTGTCTCTCTTTGCAGCTATTTCTCTAGGACCCTAAGGGAATAACAGGTGTAAATCAACCACTGTGAGATATAAAATTAAAGGTATGAACAGAATCTGACCAGGAGGAATAAATTCAATATGCATGTTGTTTACATGGAAATTTTGAGAAGCTTCTAGCAAATGATAAGTGATAGGTACACAGAAAATAATTACAGGAAAGGTATAAAATTAAACTTGTATAATTTTCTTTTCATATATTAATCACCTGATATTTTGTCCAAAATGCTTTATTTCAGAAAATACCAATCTTTAAAAAAAAAAGTTTCTACTTTCTAAGAGCTATCAAGAAGATTTCATTTAAGCTCAAACATCAGGGAGAGTTAGCCAAAAGATTTGGAAAAACAATGTTTCTGGCAGAGGAAAAAGCTAGTTCAATATCCTAAAGGAAGACTGAACCCAAGATGTTTGAGGAAGAATAAAAAAGACCACTTTGCTGGAGAAAAGTAAATCAGGAGTAGAGATTGAGTGATGGTATCTGAAAAGGGTTCCTGGGGCAGATCACAATAGGGAGTTTGAGTGATATTCTAAGTAAATGAGTAGCTTGAAATGATTTTAAGCAGAGAACTGGTATGATGTGACTTATGGCTCAGCGGTAAAGAATCTGCTTGTGATGCAGGAGACAAGGGTTTGATCCCTGGGTGGGGAAGATCCCCTGGAGGGGGCATGGCAGCCCACTCCAGGCAACTTAGTATTTTTGCTGGAGAATCCCATGGACAGAGGAGCCTAGTGAGCTTCGGTCCATGGGGTCATAAAGAGTCAGACATGACTAAAGAGACTAAGCACAACAGAACAAATGTTCTTAAAAGATCATTTTGCTCTACAGAGAACAGAGTACAGAGAAGCAGCAATGGAGCTAAGAGAGATAGTAACAGACTCTCACACATTTATAAGCAAGAAACAATGTTGGCCTGGATTTCCGTGATAATAGCAGATGGAGATAGGAGGCAGTGCTGGGAAGAGTTGACTGGATTTGCTAAAATTCTCAGTTTAAGTGGAAAACCAGCACTTTTTCCCCCTAATAAACATTACCTATATAAATATTTTAAAACAACACTGTTCATATACCATCAATCCGACACTAATGTACTTCAGGAAGGCTGCCAGTATGAAGCTGTATGAATAGGGTATACTAAGCATTTGAATCTTGAAATAACACATAAAAAGGAAAAGCACACTGTTTCTCATGCTGCATTATTATTGTAGTCTTTCCAGTTACTTGATTTTATGCTTTGCCTTACTAAATAAGTATTGTCAATTGTGAAATAGTATCTGTACTAATTATGAAGAAGGAATTCATAGGGCCTGGACTCCATCTTAGGGCTGTTCATGCTGATCATACTCAGCCACCTTTCCAATGGACTCTGAACTCTGTGTTTAGTGCCTATGAAAAAAACAACCGAAGGATAAGAACCCCTCCAGACAG
This sequence comes from Bos javanicus, assembly GCF_032452875.1. Taxonomy (NCBI): domain Eukaryota; kingdom Metazoa; phylum Chordata; class Mammalia; order Artiodactyla; family Bovidae; genus Bos; species Bos javanicus. Next base: position 5,060,670 of record NC_083893.1, on the reverse strand, counting down.
GGGAACCTTGAAGATCGTATCTAGGTTACTCATCGCCTAAGAGAAACCATAACGTAATCACCCTTTCCTCCAGACAGGCCATAAAGTTTTCTGTATCTATCAGAGTGTAACCTTGGGTTCATTGATTATTGGCTAATTGACTGTTTGAGCACATGAGCACAGAGCACGTGAATGATGGGGTTACTGGGATTGATTTTCCTTGGTTTATGTAAGTCTCAAGGAATTTGGAGTGGTGGGTTCAGACATGTACACATGGGGTATAAAAGATTTTCACAAGTGCTGGTCGGGGTCCTTGGCTAAGAGGAGACTCTGCCTTGGGCCCGCCGGTGTGATAAACTGCACTCCACTATCTGCATTGTCCTTCTGAGTGAGTTTGTTTCCTGGAACGCGTGGCTACAACAATTATTACTGAAGCTATGAACACCAATATGCCATGTAAAAGGAGGTAAAATTCTTGTTTGTTTGTTTTTTTTCCATTAAAAAAGTGAGATTCTTGCTAACAAAAAAAGTTAAAATGACTTAAATTGAATGAAACTATAAGTAAAGTATTTAGAAGTAGTTTCTGACTGACTATAGTTTTTAAGTGCCACAACATATGAAATCAATATTTAGATGCTGGCCAGAATATGCACCTAAAAGTTGCAAAACAAAATAGATAGCTTAATATTATTTATGCATGCATTTAAATTAAAACATTAGACTATAAAAATAAATTTTATTGTTACTATTTAATTTTTATATACAAATATTATAAAGCAAATATAGTAGCAAGTGCTACAATAAAATTTAAAAGAAGTAAATGTTCGATTATTAGTTTAAAATGTCCACAATACTTATCCCTACATTTTTGACCTGTGAAACTTAAATTATATGAGCTAGAGGTTATATTTTCTGTTTTAATCATATTATTCAAAATCTGAATTAATCTGCATTTAGGAACCAGGAAATGAATCAGTTATCCTTCAATTAAAAAAAAAATAGCTTCGGAAAAAGTTTAATACAACTATGGTTGAACACAGCATACTGCATAAAACTCTTTTTCTGAGCCCTGAAATTAGACATTATTTTGTAGTTTGAGATTTACAAAGGTCTTCTTCAATCTGCGAGAGCATGGAAAGAAGTAAAGGGACATAAGAAGCAGAATGTGGTTCCTTTTACTACAGTAGCTAACAGTAAGATTCTGCCTGGTTTGAATACCGGGTCTATCACTTACTACCTATGCAATTGTCATCAAGTTACATCTTTTGTATCTGTTTTCTCATCTGTAAAATGGAGATTATAGCATGACTTATTTTATAATGAAGAGAGGATAAACTGAGTTAACACATGTAAAGTACTTAGAATGAGATAAATGCTCAGTATTGTTTACTATTAGTTATGTGACAGACACTTCACACATAATATTGATTGAATAATGAAGTAAGACTTGTTAGAAATTTTCTCAAAACTGGCACTAGTAACATTTGGGGGCCAGATAATTCTTTACTGCAGGGAGTTGTCCAATGAATTACAGGATGTTTAGCAGCACCTCGGGCTTTTACCTACTAGATGTGAGTATTGTCCCCCTGAAACATGTGACAATTACTGCTACTGCTGCTGCTAAGTCGCTTCAGTCGTGTCCAACTCTGTTCGACCCCATAGACTGCAGCCCATGAGGCTCCCCCGTCCCTGGGATTCTCCAGGCAAGAACACTGGAGTGGGTTGCCATTTCCTTCTCCAATGCATGAAAGTGAAAAGTGAAAGTGAAGTCGCTCGGTCGTGTCTGACACTTAGCGACCCCACAAACTTCAGCCTACCATGCTCCTCCGCCCATAATGCCTCTAAACATTGACAAATATCCCCTGGAAATATCTCCCTCATTAAGAACTACTGAATTTAAAGTAACTATTCAGAGATCACATCTAACATTTGAGTGACTTTGCCTAGCGTTATTGATAAGCAGAAGCAGAAGACTTTAGAGTCAGTTTTGCTGCTTCCAGTTGGTGAAGAAGAGATTTCCAGTTTGGCAAAACCTGCACATATGTGAATAATCTACAGTATTATCAAAACACTGATATTTTGCATTCACTATCTTAAAAAAATAGGAAAAAATAGTTGAAATTATTGGTAGTATCCTATTCACTTGGTGGTATTTGTAAATTTAGGGTCTGACTCACTCACGCCAAATGCAGGCTGGCCACCAGATTACTGAGACATTACACACATTTCCCTTGGTTATTAAATTAGCCAAAGATTCTCAGCTAAAAGCAGAAGAAAAGAAGGACAGCATAGTAAATACTGAACTATATTTTGCTTTTTCTTTACTATTATCCTGTTTTGAATGAATTAGGAATCTGATATTAATGTAACTTGCTAAAGTAAGGAGGTAAAAGGAGACTGAGGGCAAAATGAAAAGAAGTGAAGAAATTTGAGAGGAAGATGAGAAAAGGCTTGGGGCTTCCCAAGTGGTGCTAGCAGTAAAGAACCCACCTGCCAATGCAGGAGACATGAAAGATGTGAGTTCGATCCTTGGGTTGGGAAGATCCCCTAGAGGAGGGCATGGCAGCCCACTCCAGTATTTTTGTCTGGAGAATATCATGGACAGAGGAGCCTGGCAGGCTACGGTCTATAGGATCACAAAGAGTTGGACACAACTGAAAGACACAGCACGCATAGGAAAAGGCCTACAGGAAAGGAAGTGAGAAGATGAATCATTCCCAAAGACTTGGTCTCTAGTGAGGTGGTCACAGGGAGTCTGAGCTTCTTAGAACCTCAGTCATAGCACAAGGAATGAATCAGTTTGTACTCTGATCTCTGCCTAATAAAGCAAACCCACCCTACCTCTGGGGAAGGAAATAGCTACAGATCTTTGACAGCAGAGGGATGATCCTTTTTGTCGTTGTTGGAACCCACCAAAAAAAGATACCTCACATCCCAGCACAAAGGAGAAGATGGTAGGATGGTAGGATGCAAAAAGACGGTAGGATGGGAACAATCACTTTAAAAATCAATCCTCATACCTACCAGAGAATCTGGGAGGCACGGTGTGTGGCACAAGTCCTGTTGGAGGAAGTTGCCATTAGCCCCACCACAGAACCTCCAGGTGAGTGACCCATAAACTGGAGAACAATTATACAATAGAAGTTCTCGCACCGTTGCAAAATTTCTTGGCTCCACAACAGACCTCCCAAACTGGGGATCCGGCAAAGGGACTTGGAATCCCCAGGGATCCGACTTTGTGGGTAAGTGGGATTTGATCACAAAACTTTCACAGGTATGGGAAAACAGAAACTCTTGGAGGGTACGAATAAACCTTGTGTGCACTAGGATCCAGGGGAAAAGAGCAATGATCCCACAAGAGAATGAACTAGACTTACCTGTGTGTGCTTTGGAGTCTCTGGTGGAGGCGTGGTCAATAGTGGCCTGCCACGGGGTCAGGGGTACTGGCCAGCAGTCCTGGGAGGCACAGTGTGCTGGCATAAGTCCTCTTGGAGGAGGTTGCCATTACCCCTACAAAGAGTCTATAACCCTGCTATAGAGATTGCAGACTTTAGGGCTAGGCTGCCTCAGACCAAACTACGGGGAAGGAGCACAGCCGCACCCATCAGTAGAAAATTGGATTAAAGATTTATTCAGCATGGCCCTGCCCATCAGAACAAGAGCCAGTTTTGCCCACAGCCAGTCATTCTCATCAGGAAGCTCTCACAAGCGTCTTATCCTCATCCATCATAGGCCAGACAGAATGATAACAGCAATCACAGAAAACTAAACAAATTGATCACATGGATCACAGCCTTGTCTAATTCAATGAAATTATGAGCCATGCCAGGTAGGCCCCCCAGAGATGGATGGGTCCCGGTAGAGAGTTCTGACAAAACATGATCCATTGGAGAAGGGAATGTCAAACCACGTTGGCATTCTTGCCTTGAGAAACCATGAACAGTACGAAAAGGCAAAATATATATGACACTGAAAGATGAACTCCCCGCATTGGTAGGTGTCCAATGTGCTACTGGAGAAGAGCAGGGAAATAGATCCAGAAGGTAAGAAGAGGCTGAGCCAAAGCAGAAATGGTGCCCAGTTGTCTATGTGTCCAGTGGTAAAAATAGAATCCAATGCTGTAAAGGACAATACTGCATATGAACCTAGAACATTAGGCGAATCAGGGTAAATTGGAAGTGGCCAAACAGGAGACGGGCAGAGACTCCTCTGTCCATGGAATTCTCCAGGCAAGAATACTGGAGTAGGTAGCCACTTCCTTTCCCAGGGTATGTTCCTGCCCAGGAATAAAACCTAGATCTCTTGCACTGCAGGCAGATTCTTTACCATCTGAGCCACCAGAATTGGAAATGACTGAGAAACTAATATTTTCACTTTTTTTCAGTAGCATAAGCTATTCTACAAATACTGATGCTCTAAGTTGAACTCATAAAATATTATTTCCATTTTCTTAAAAATGGATTAGATCAATAAATACAATGCTGAATTTGGTTGTATACATACATACATAAATCTACATCTAATATATGTGTATCAAACCATCTTATTTATCCAAGATCAGCCTTCTGACAAATTTACCCTCTAGAACAAAGTTCTGAAGTTATTGATATGCAAAAATGATCTATTTACATAAACATTATATCACAGTTCCCTTTCATGTTTTACTCTTTTAGATCAAATACAGAAAATATATGTCTTCTTGTGAACTATTAAAGTCAACTCATATTGCTTACGATGCTATGTGTAGGATACCTGAGAACATATCAGTTTTTAGTAGAAAGAAATCTATGTAAACAATTAAAAATATCTGCAATAGGAGTATTGCATTTAGAAAAGGGGTTTAGGAAGAGAGAATACATTTATTTATTTGCAGCCCCTATGCTTTTTAAAATGTATAGGCTATTCTTTCTCTTTTTAAAACTCTAAAATTTCTCAATGATTTTAAGATTAAATGTAAATCTTTTCCACAGACTAAAAACTGAGTAACTTATATAATTTCTCTCCTTTCTTACCTCTCCAGCTCCATCTCATATCATACATCTCTTAGCCCTCTATGTTCAGTCATACTAGCCTTCTTAGAGGTTTTTTAATGCATCACAAAGTCTTTAAACCATGATTCAGTCTAAGACTTTGCTCTCCTTATAGTTCTTCTAGTTAGAATTGATGCTTTTGAACTGTGGTATTGGAGAAGACTCTTGAGAGTCCCTTGGACTGCAAGAAGATCCAACCAGTCCATCCTAATGGAGATCAGTCCTGGGTGTTCATTGGAAGGACTGATGCTGAAGCTGAAACTCCAATACTTTGGCTACCTCATGCAAAGAGTTGTCTCATTGGAAAAGGCCCTGATGCTGAGAGGGATTGGGGGCAGGAGGAGAAGGGGACGACAGAGGATGAGATGGCTGGATGGCATCACCGACTCGAGGGACATGAGTTTGAGTGAACTCCGGGAATTGGTGATGGACAGGGAGGCCTAGTGTGCTGCAGTCCATGGGTCACAGAGAGTTGGACACGACTGAGCGACTGAACTGAACTGAACTGAACTGAGTTAGAATTAGGAACAGCAATGAAATATATTTCATTTCTGATGTGAAGAACTGACTATTGGATAAGACCCCGATGCTGGGAAAGATTGAAGCCAGGAGGAGAAGGGGACGACGGAGGATGAGATGGTTGGATGGCATCACCGACTCAATGGACATGAGTTTGAATAAGTTCCGGGAGTTGGTGATGGACAGGGAAGCCTGGTGTGCTGCAGTCCATGGGGTCACGAAGAGTTGGACACGACTGAGTGACTAAACTGAATGAAATATAAAGTCAATCAAAAATGATTTGGAAAACAAACTCAAAAAAGAACACAAATCCTAATTTAATGAGTATTTTGTAGTTTTGAAGCTTTTTTTTTTTTGTAATTTAATTGAAGAAAGTCATCCTGATTTATAATAAAGTAAGATATTAAAATAAAGGACAAGGCAATCACTTTTATATACAATATGCTTTGCTTTAGTAGTCAGATAAAACATTTTCTTAATGAACAAAATAAAAATCTATTTAAAAAAAGACAGAGAATGCATAGGAAAAACCTAGTAAAGCTTAACAGCATGGTTCTCTGAAATATTAATAAGTTAAGACATATATACCAATAAGAAATGTTTTGAGACACTTTAGTCCAAGGGCCATTATGGCTCCAGAAATTCTTAAAGGATTCATTAAAATGTCAAGTACACAAAGTAGTTCATTTAATTGATTTTTTTGTATTTTTTTTTTTTACCATTTATGCTAGTTCTAACTTTTCTTAACCTATACACCAAATAGGCTACAATGAAAAAGGAAAAAAAAATGTATATATATACATATATATTCTCTAATATAAAGGAAATAAATATCTTAAGACCCAAAAACCATTTTGGTACTTACCACATCTGTCTTTATTAATAAATAAATAACCTTTATGAATAATAGATTACAAACTCATAATTCAAAATCTGTTATTTGTGGAACAAAGTATGGTAGTCTAAAAATTTAAGATATTTAACAGTGCATACCTCTGTCTCTGTTGCAACTACTCCCAACCCTGGTTTGTACTAGGAGATCTGGATTGCCCCTAATCAACAAAGAAGAGTTATTCAAAGTAGATCAGAGAATAATGATTTCACAAACCCAGAAAGTCTTGATTTATGACATTAGAAATTTGTGAAAGATGTCTTTTCTCCCTCCTGTCTAGATAATGGGTTCTAAACTGAGGATGGAAGCCTGAAACAGAATTTTGTTGGTTTTGTAAAAATTCAAGGCCTTTGTCAGCAATCACAAAAATGTATAATCTTCACTTGGAACAAGATTCCTTCCCTTTTACTGGGAGACTAAGTGCAGTTTCTACAAATATCCTGCAGAGTTGATAGGTAACCAAAGCAAAGGATATAGGAATTGCTGCTGCTGCTGCTGCTGTTACTAAGTCGCTTTAGTCGTGTCCGATCCTGTGCGACCCATAGATGGCAGCCCACCAGGCTCCCCGTCCCTGGGATTCTCCAGGCAAGAACACTGGAGTGGGTTGCCATTCCCTTCTCCAATGCATAAAAGTGAAAAGTGAAAGTGAAGTCACTCAGTCGTGTCTGACTCTGTGTGACCCCATGGACTGCAGCCTACCAGGCTCCTCCATCCATGGGATTTTCCAGGCAAGAGTACTGGAGTGGGGTGCCATTGCCTTCTCCAATAGGAATTGCTAGCTAGGAGAATAACACAAATCATTAAACATCAAACCAAGAATATTCAGCTAAGATGACAAACAAAATCATCTGTAGGTTATATCATGAATGCACATATTATTTCTCAGACCAGACAAAGGGAGAAATGTTATGACACTAACCACTGCTTTAATGTATAATATCCTAATCCAGTCATCCTAATACATCTTGTTTTTTGCTTTCAGCAAATTCCTCACTGGTCCATAAAATAAGCTTACTGTCTTTTGCCTTGAACAAAAAACAATTTTCAAAATGCATGACATGGAAGACAAAAATAACAACAACACAACAACAACAACAAAAAAAACCTTCACACACACACAAAAACCCTCTAAAGTTTGACAATATCTTTCTGCTTTAATATGCCTTTTTAGTTACAGTTTGCTTCTTGTTCAAGTTTTTGTGCATACCAGCTACATGGCTATGCTCTCAAAAGACATATTGAAAAGTGTTTGAAGTAATGACCATGAAATAAGGGACTTGACAGAGTAAGGTTGTGGTATGAGTAAAAAGTAAATGGAAAAATGAATAGATTTGTATAACAATTTTTAATTTGCAAAATCCTATACACATATGCCAATTAAATATTCTAGGAACTTTGGCAGCCTGGTAAGTAATATCTTCTCACTGAATAGTTGAAGAAATACAGGTATGTCTAATTCCCAGGTGGCACCAGTGGTTAGGAACCTGCCTCCCACGGCAGTAGACTTAGGAAGTCACAGAGTCAGATACTGAAACAACTTAGCGTGGACTCACAGGTGGTGCTAGTGGTAAAAAAAAAAAATCTGCCTGCCAATGCAGGAAAACATGAGAGACTCCAGTTTGAGACCTGGGTCAGGAAGATGCCCTGGAGGGGGAAATGATACCCCACTCCAGAATTCTTGCTGGGAGAATCCTATGGATAGAAATGCCTGGTGAGTCCTCTGCCCGTGGGGGTCTCAAAGTAGTCAGACACAGCTGAGCATCTGAGTACAATAGGTTAAATGAATGTAACTTGGGTAAATTTATTTTCAGGTTTTCAAAGGTCTGGTTGAATGCGCATCAAAAAACTACACTCTTACAACCAAATCAAAAACCCTCCTCACTCTTCTCCCTATAGCTCAGAACTGATACTCAACAGGAAGAGAAGTGGTCAATTCTGCCACATTTCCTTGCTTATCCAGCACTTTTTCTTGTTATTTATGGATTCCTCAGGATTATAGCAGGAATAACAGGAAGAGTACAGCAGAAAGAACGAAAAGTTGGAAGGCTTGTTATGTAATATGATCTTTGCTTTCTTAAGAGGCAGACTTCCCAATGCTGGTTTGGTCAGAGCACATCTGTGCATTCTTTGGAACTCAGTGCTCATTTATTCTCTAACCTAGACAATTTGTTCTCCAGCTGACTTCTTACAACCATCTGCCACTGGATACAAGCAGAGGACACACGCTTCTTACATCTACAGCATCTGCTTGACCTACACGATATTCACTCATCCAAAATGCATAAGAACTATCTGACAGCTTTTATCTTTCCTGGCCCTGCCATCACAAACTATTTCAATGGCCTTCAGAATTTTGAAAGCAAGAATAAATTAACAGGACTAATCTGAGAAATGAGAAAACATTTTGCATATCTCCTATGAAAATTATAAATTGTAGACAGAAACAGATCAATTATAAAAGGAGTTAATATCAATCTTCAGATGACATTAAATTATTAGGAATGATAGGCAATAGAATAAATATGTATAAAAATTCAACATAATCTCAGTTTAAAACAAGAGCCTAAACAAACTTGAGGAAGTTTAACAAAGAAATGGGAAGGACTCAAGTGGAAAACTAGAAACAAATGTATACATGTGTTGCTGCTGCTGCTGCTAAGTCGCTTCAGTCGCTACTAAGTTGCTTCAGTCGTGTCCGACTCTGTGTGACCCCAGAGATGGCAGCCCACCAGGCTCCCCGTCCCTGGGATTCTCCAGGCAAGAACACTGGAGTGGGTTGCCATTTCCTTCTTCAATGCATGAAAGATTTGAAAAGTGAAAGTGAAGTCGCTCAGTCGTGTCCGACTCTTAGCGACCCCATGGACTGCAGCCTACCAGACTCCAACATCCATGGGATTTTCCAGGCAAGAGTACTGGAGTAGGGTGCCATTGCCTTCTCCGATACATGTGTTATTAAGTTACAGATATTAATACAACTGGGGTCAACGGTTTAAAGTAACTGCTTAAAAAAAAACTTTCATATTGTGACTTTCTACTAATATAAGGAAATAAATAGTGAGAACAATCTTATTATATTTTATAGCTGTATCCAGTCTGGTGAAACATTTTAATGAAGTACTGCTATGGATTTCATTACAAAAAGTTTTGCTGATCCCTGCTCTAGTGAATTCTCTTGTAGCCACCCTGAAAGATAATTCCATAGATCTGTGGCTAGTAACTATTTATAGGCAACTGCTTTGAAGGTTTAAGCTAGGGCAGTTTGGAAGCAGTGGAGGAAAAAGCTAATGCTGGGCTTTGAATTTTATGGATGCTATATTCTTTATTTTTAAATTAAATTTACTTTTTAAATGCCATATTTTTAGCTGCTGTGTTTAAACAGCCTTCTTATCCTTTCTGTCTAGTGGAAAGCCATTAAGATTTTACTCAGGTTGTTCTTAGATTCTTCATAAAATTGATAACTTTACAGTGAGTGTCTCAAAAAGAAGTAGAATTTACTTTTACATGCAAATACTATAGAAATATTCTGCCTGTAGTAACTATTTTACTTTTTATGGGTAATAGGACATTGGAAAGATTTAATATATGAACTACAAATAGACTTGTTCTTACATTATGTTAAAAAAGAAAAAAAAAAAGTTTTCTACTCTGCACCATAAAACCTGAACTGTTTTTAAAGTCTTGGTTGTTCTCAAAGCTGAGATGCAATTATAGTAAGGGGCAATTTAGGGAGAAAAACAACTCTGAATTTTTAAAGAATGGATGCTGGCAATTGAATATCTACTGTTTATTCAAAGCTTATAGATCAGCAGCCAGATGTGGCAGAAAGTTGGCTGATTCTTCTTCATTTACAACAAAAACGATACTGTAGTTCATGAACAGAGGTTTGTTATACCAGTAATAAGAAAAAGGAAGATGAATGCCTTTGCATTTTATCTTCATGCAAATAAGCTATGTGCAGGTGGCTTTGAGACAGGAGGTAAAATATCATTAAAAAAAACTAGGTCAAGTTTTTCTATGCTTAAAAATTAACAGCCAGGAAAACCTCCTTAAAGTTTATTATGCTATTTTCCAAGTAAATTGAACACCAAGTCACTTACCCTTGAAGACTTCAGTTGCTGTGAAAATTCTTCCCCTCTTGATTTGATCAATATTTTAGGAAATTCTAGGTGATTCTAGATATATTTCTCTAATGTGTCAAATTGCATCCACTTTCTTTAATTTAGAGAATCAAATCCTTAAAATGGCATTGAGCTTTTAATTTGAAATACCCTTCTTGAACCATACCTTGACCCACCTATGTTCCCATTATATGGATTATCCATTTTTTTATAAATTCCATGTTTATAAATATTTATAAACACTGCTTATCATTCTGGCCCATATATTTGCTTACTAATCTATTCAATAAACAGAAATAGCACATTTTGAAAAATAAATACCTAGTCATAACATTGTTCTAAACCAGGAAAGGATAAATTAAGGGAAGTTTATGTTGAAAGAAAACAAAAACACACATACAGGGACCAGCATCGGAAGAGCTTTGCCAAATATACAGCTGTGACATCTACTCTCCTTGTGGCCTTAGGTATATCTCACCTCAATTTTTTAACCTCTGTATCATTATTTGTAAAAATAATTTGCTAAGAGGCATTCTAGCTCTAAACACTCTGACTATAAAATTAAACATGCAACTTATGAAATGTGTTTTAATTTTATTTGAAACATTGTTCTGAAATATCAGTTAATCATTTAACAATACACAATTGTCTAATCATATTCTGAGGCAATGTTGCATTCTAAATCTCTTTTCACTTCCCCATCTTCCCCAAGGCTCACATAAGCATGGAGGCTGTCAAAGGATATCAGTGTGTATTAATTCAAATTTTCTCATTCATGAATCACTTCAGCAGGGAAAAGGACATTAAAGATATTTTTTATTGCATTGCTTCTTCCACTATACCCTGATTAACAATAAATTCAACTAAATCATGACAGCACTGCTATTTTTAAGAAACTAAAGACATAAAACTATTATTAAACTCAGTGTGTCTTTTATCTCCAATGAAAATGGTCATGAGTCACCTCCCCCAACCCTCTGGCCAGCCTTCTACAGGCATAGATTGTCAACCTTTTAACTGAGTCCTAGCATGATACATGAAAAATAGCTGTGGATGAGTCATTGGAGGATTCTTTAATTATTGGCATTGCAATTAACAATTCAGCAAGTTACTAACACAGAATTCTGACCACAGAATTCAGTGAGATAAATTAAATAAAAAATGATGTGTACCAATAAACATTTGCTAAATTGAAATTTATAATTTTATAATTCTATGCCTTTACAAATTTGAGGATCCTTTTCTGCTCAGCACGTATTTATTGAGTTTGCAGGATACTTTTATAATGCAAAGATAAGACATAATAAGCAACAGTGATTGACAGACAGGGAACACTAACATACAGGAGCAAGAACAGATTTACTGATTAAAGAAATAAGATTGAGGTGCAAGGTGATTAAAGCTTAAAAGAGAGCATAGAGGGGGATTCAAGAAAAAGAAATATGTATTTCCCTCCAACTGCTTTCACCAGCAAGGGAATTAATAGCATATTCAATGATAAATATATTAATCTATCATTGAAAATGTATTAAAATGATGACTTCTCAGGTTGCAACAAAAATATCTAAAATAAAAAACAAGAGGGGCTGCCCTAAAATGTGGTATCAAATTTTCTGCATGTTTGTCTGTCTCAACACTACATCAGATTTCATGGCAATGTACTTAGGTAAATTAATCTTCTAGCAGAAACTTCTGGAGTGTGGCATTTGGTGGAGTGTGGAGATCCAAGGGTCAGGTAAGGAGGACAACCAGGTTCTTTGATTTTAAGTTTAGACTACATTGGACTTGGGATCTTTGAAATTTTGGGAAGAAATAGATCATTCAACACTTCAACAAAAAGTCTTGGTTATACAAAAGGTAGAAGCTGCAACTCACTTTTGAAGGGATGATATTCTTTTTAAAAAGTACTTTATAGATCATTTGTTTATGAAAAGGAATAGCAAAAAACAATTCTGGGATAGGGAATTTCTTCATAATTCTGTATATGGTTGTGTGCCTTCAGAATGCAGCTGTATCTCTGCAGATTGTTTCATCTAAGACAAACAAGATCTTGTTGTTTTGGTTTTTTTTTTGTCCTATGACTAACTAAAGTGTTGGAGACCTAAACAATAGTGAAACATGCACAGCTTGTCTCCATCTTATAGAGTTTAAATGTCTAGCAAGAGATTTGGACATTAAACAAAGCATTGCACAATTAAGTATTTAACTGTTCCTGAGGTAAATAGCAAGAGAGAAAACCCAGTTTATTAGCTTTTGCTTTGATTTTACTTTTTTAACCAAATTTGTAGTAGAGAAATACTATTCAGTTCAGTTCAGTTCAGTCGCTTAGTCGTGTCCAACTCTGTGACCCCATGAACTGCAGCATGCCAGGCCTCCCTATCCATCACCAACTCCCATTATCCAACTTTTATTGTACACCAGGTTGCCTGTTACCCACTTATCTCTTTTACCATTAAAAGTATTCTTGAACTATAAGGGAGAAACTTGGCCACTCCATCTTCCAGAATTTCTTGGCAACAGTTCCAGGAGAGATGATGCTAATGAGGAGCTCTCATCTGAGATGAGTAAGGCATAGATAAGAAGGTTAAGGCATTGTTCTAGTAATTTCCTGTTTCCTGACAGGCACCTGAAATCATTGCTAGTAACTTCCCTTCAGTTCTTGCATATCTGGTTTTATGAAAATAACATTTTTTTCCCTTTCTTCACTCACACAGATCTTCCATTCATTAGTTAAGATTCCAAGTCCCTACATTAAACACCCTATTTACTTGAAATATTTACAGTGGGATATTTTTCTGATGTAACCTTGCCTATCTGATACATACACTTAGCTGTAAATGATTTCATACTCATATCTAAAGTACCTTGGAAAATGAGATTTTTTTTCTAGATTCAATGATAGAGAAAACAGAGAACTATCATTTAAAGAACATCTATGTGCCAGGATGAGCTTCCCAGGTGGTACAGTGTAAAGAATCTACCTGCTAATGCAGGAGATGTAAGAGACATGGGTTCGATTCCTGGGTCGGGAAGTTCCCCTGGAGGAGAGCATGGCAACCCACTCCAGGATTCTTGCCCAGAGAATGCCAAGGACAGAGGACCCTGGCAGGCTATGGTCCATAGGGTTGCATAGAATCAGACATGACTGGAGCGACTTAGCACGCATGCAGGCACATGCCAGGGTATTTACATATGCTATTCATGTAACCCACACAGATGCACTAACAACACAGCAATAAAGCCTACATTAAATAATTATCATTAAACTGAGGTTCAGAAAGGAAGATAAACTAAGCTTACCAATAGAGAACTCAAGAATTAAATTTCCATCTGTTCAACCACAAAACTCTTTTTCTTTTCCGTAAGAGGCTCTTTTCTCTCCTGCTTCTAATTTTCATATCAAAATTTGTCAATTTTGTTATAGGTAGTGACTTCTTAACTTCTATTTAGTAATCCCCTGGATTACAGTTTCATTTATTTCTGTTCAAGTGTTTGTTGACAGTCCAAATTTTACTGGCTGTACTGATTTATTTCAGTTCACCACTCTCTCTTGCCCCCAGCTTGAGATTTTCTTTTATGGAGCTCTAAGCTATGTTACCAGAGAAGGCAATGGCACCCCACTCCAGTACTCTTGCCTGGAAAATCCCATGGACGGAGGAGCCTGGTAGGCTGCAGTCTGTGGGGTCTCTAAGAGTCAACACGACTGAGGGACTTCACTTTCCCTTTTCACTTTCGTGCATTGGAGAAGGAAATGGCAACCCACTCCAGTGTTCTTGCCTGGAGAATCCCAGGGACGGGCTGTCGTCTATGGGGTCGCACAGAGTCGGACATGACTGAAGCGACTTAGCAGCAGCAGCAGCAGCAGCAGCAGCAAGCTATGTTACACTTTTACTGTGTGCCTGTCGTCTTATCAGACACAAGTGGCTTATGTCTGCCAAGTATACACGCCCACCTTAAAAATCCTCTACTGAACCTATACATAAAGTCCTCATGTGTCTTCCTCCTTGAAATAATCGCATTCTGGGAATAAAGTCTTTATATGTTCCAACAACTGTTTCAGCCTGTTTAGGTAACTGATTAACACTTTGCAACAAGGATAAAGTAGGAAAATATTTGCCTGGTAATTCTCTCAAAATCCTCTTCACTCATAAAAGTTTACATGAATGAAAGCATATAATATAAAAGATGCAATGAAAAAGGCTGCCTTCACATCTTAATCATTACCCATTGCACCTCCAAAGAGGCAGATTATACATTTCATAATTCCAAGGAACACCAGTCCCATAGACTAAGATATGAATAGCAGAAGCAAAAATTGTGCATTCTGGCGTCATATCCGCCTTGCCCTCTTTGTAGTTATACATATAGTTGGTCCCTGCTCCCTTCAGTTCAGTTCAGTTCAGTTCAGTTGCTCAGTCGTGTCTGACTCTTTGCGACCCCATGAATCACAGCACGCCAGGCCTCCCTGTCCATCACCAACTCCCGGAGTTCACCCAGACTTACGTCCATCGAGTCAGTGATGCCATCCAGCCATCTCATCCTCTGTTGTTCCCTTCTTCTCCTGCCCCCAATCCCTCCCAGCATCAGGGTCTTTTCCAATGAGTCAACTCTTCGCATGAGGTAGCCAAAGTATTGGAGTTTCAGCTTCAGCATCAGTCCTTCCAATGGACACCCAGGACTGATCTCCATTAGGATGGACTGGTTGGATCTCCTTGCAGTCCAAGGGACTCTCAAGAGTCTTCTCCAACACCACAGTTCAAAAGCATCAATTCTTTGGCACTCAGCTTTCTTCACAGTCCAACTCTCACATCCATACATGACCACCGGAAAAGCCATAGCCTTGACTAGATAGACCTTTGTTGACAAAGTAATATCTCTGCTTTTCAATATGCTATCTAGGTTGGTCATAACTTTCCTTCCAAGGAGTAAGCCCAGTAACCAAATAAAAACTATACTATTAATTTAATATTTTTCTTTACAGCCTTATTTTCTAGGCATTTCCATTTTATATTCCTTCAGATAGAAGGATTTTATTCTACAGTATCAAGGTATATGTATTTCTCTGAAATTTGATTATTTTAATTTCATACAATTTCAGTTTTTGGAAGCACCTGACAGACTGACATCAGCTTTAGCATCAGTCTTTCCAATGAAAATCCAGGACTGATTTCCTTTAGGGTTGACTGGTTGGATCTCCTTGCAGTCCAAATGACTCTCAAGAATCTTCTCCAACACCAAAGTTCAAAAGCACCAATTCTTCAGCAGTCAGCTTTCCTTATGGTCCAGTTCTCATATCCATACACGACTACTGGAAAAACCATAGCTTTGACTGGACAGACCTTAGTTGGCAAAATGACGTCTCTGCTTTTTAATATTCTGTTTAGGTTAGTCATAGTTTTTCTTCCAAGGAGCAAGTGTCTTTTAATTCCATGGCTGCACTCACCATCTGCAGTGATTTTGGAGCCCCCCAAAATAAAGTCTGTCACTGTTTTCATTGTTAACCATCTCTTTGCCATGAAGTGGTGGGACCAGATGCCATGATATTAGTTTTTTTGAAATTTGAGTTTTAAGCCAAATTTTTCACTCTCCTCTTTCACTTTCATCAAGAGGCTCTTTATTTCCTTTTCTCTTTCTACCATAGGGGTGGTGTCATCTGTATATCTGAGGTTACTGATATTCTTCCTGGCAATCCTGATTCCAGCTTGTGCTTCATCCAGCCCAATATTTCACATGAAATACTCTGCATATAAGTTAAATAAGCAGGGTGACAATATACAGCCTTGATGTATTCCTTTCCCACTTTGGAAACAGTCCATTGTTCCATGTCCCGTTCTAACTATTGCTTCTTGGTCTGCATACAGATTTCTCAAGAGGGAGGTAGGATGGTCTGTTATTCCCATCTCTTGAAGAATTTTCCACAGTTTGTTGTGATGCACATAGTCAAAGGTTTTGGCATAGTCAATGAAGCAGAAGTAGATATTTTTCTCAAACTCTCTTGATTTTTCTATGATCCAAAAGATGTTGGCAATTTGATGTCTGGTTCCTCTGCCTTTTCTAAATCCATCTTGGAAGTTCTAGAAGTTCTCAGTTCACATACAGTTGAAGCCTCTCTTGGAAAGTTTTGAGCATTACTTTGCTTGTGTGTGAGATGAGTGCAGTTGTGTGGTAGTTTGAATCTTCTTTGGAATTGTCTTTGGGATTGGAATGAAAACTCCTTTCCAGTCCTGTGGCCATTACTGAGTTTTCCAAATTTGCTGGCATTTGAGTGCAGCACTTTCACAGCATCATCTTTTAGGACTTGAAATAGCTCACCTGGAATTCCATCACCTTCATTAGCTTTGTTCATAATGACACTTTCTAAGGCCCACTTGACTTCAGACTTCAGATTGTCTGGCTCTAGGTGAGTGATCATACCTTTGTGGTTATCTGGGTCATGAAGATCCTTTTGTATAGTTCTTCTGTGTATTCTTGCCACCACATCTTAATATTTTCTGCTTCTGTTAGGTCCATACCATTTCCCTCCTTTATTGTGCCCATCTTTGCATTACATATTCCCTTGGTATCTCCAATTTTCTTGAAGAGATCTCTAGTCTTTCCCCATCTATTGTTTTCCTCTGCACTGATCACTTAGAAAGGCTTTCTTATCTCTCCTTGCTATTCTTTGGAACTCTGCATTCAGATGCTTATATTTTTCCTTATCTCCTTTGCTTTTTGCTTCTCTTCTTTTCTTAGCTATTTTAAGGCCTCCTCAGACAACCATTTTGCTGGTTTGCATTTCTTTTTCTTGGGCATGATCTTGATCACTGCTTTCTGATCACTGCCTCCTTTCTACTGTAAGAAAACCCAATATTTCCCTCTCTTGGCTGTTATAGGGATGCTCAGGTCATGCAAACCCAGCTCTCTGTGGGGGAAAGATATAGACAGAGGATGTAACTCTGTCCATCCTTAGCTACATGAACTACCATAACAACACAACCTGTTTTGTTTGACTCTTTGTAGGACCTGAGCCCTTTTTCATTGAAAAATCCTTTTGCTGTTTACTGTGTAATACAACATGAATAGTACATTCATTTCAGATCCATTGTTTCCTTTGAGTTATTTAGTTTAACATTCATAAATTCTAAGGCATAGTGAGGAGGGTGGAGGTGCCCAACATCCAGCAAATAAATTAAATGAAACACTTAAGCACCCATTCACCACAGAGAAACCTAGGGAAATATTTCCATATGGTCACACAAAGAGCTCTTGCTTTTAGGGAGGAGGGACAATAATATATAGAGTTCACAAAATTTTATTATTTATTTGATCTATTGTTTAATAGATCTATTGTTTAATACATCTGATTAATGAAAGTGGACGTGTTAGTCACTCAGTCATGCCTGATGCTTTGTGACCCCAGGGACTGTAGACCACCAGGCATCTCTGTCCTTGGAATTTTATAGGCAAGAATACTGGAGTGGGTTGCCCTTTCTCTGTCCAGGGGATCTTCCCAACCTAGGAATCGAACCCACACCCCTTACATTTCCTGCATTGGCAAGTGGGCTCTTTACCACCAGCACCATCTGGAAAGCTAACATGTAGACTTCACAAAATTGTAAGATGAATAATCAGCTTTTGATTAGACATAATGTGATGAGGAAATTCCTACTGACCTATTGTTGTTAATTTAAGGAAGATCAAGTTCTATTTCCTGCATATTCAGAGTCTTAAAATGCCTAGATCCTCCCAAGATTTGAAGAGGTGCTGAAGAAAACAAGATGCAAAGAGATCAATTGGAGAAAAGAGAAGAAACCTTCTAGGGACAAATATTCTCATGTTATTGAAATTAATTTATGTAGTTTAGGTCATGTGCAGAATGTGGGATCTTAGTTTTCCGACCAAGGATCAAACTCATGCCCCCTGCACTGAACCATCATGGAAGCCCCCACATATTCTCATTTTAGAAGCAAGTTTGAAATAACAGATGGCTGCTCCTTTCTCTACTGAAAAAGTTTCCTTGACATCCTGTCAAGGTAATGTGTCATTGCAGGGGAAGTACTATGAAATGTGTTATTTTAAAATTTATTTTTGGTTTGTTGTTTGTTTCTGTTTTGTTTTAACCTATATAAACTATATACTAAAGAAAGACACAACCGAGCGACTAAGCACAAAGAAAGTTAGTCATTCAGATAACTAGACACTTGTTGGTAACCATAACTAACTTACAAAGTTATGAATAAAGTTAGAGAATAACTTTGTTCATATCTATAGAGATATCCCTAAAAATAGATGTTGTTGTTGTTGCTGCTGTTATTGTTTAGTCATTAATTTGTCTCTAATTCTTTGCGACCTCATGGGCTTTAGCCCAGCACGCTCCTCTATCCAAAGGATTTCCCAGGCAAGAATACTGCAGTGGGTTGCCATTTGCTTCTCCAGAGGACCTTCCCAACCCAGGGGTTGAAGCCATTTCTCCTGCATTGCCAGGTGGATGTTTTACCACTGAGTCACCAGGAGAGCCCAACAACCAGGTCTCGCTGATTTCAATAAAAGAACACATCCTGTGGATTCTATATTTGCTTCCATCTTCTCCACATTCAAAGGAAAAAAACTCAATTATTGATACACATGTTTTATTTTTCTGATTCTCTGTAAACAAAATACCTTTGGGACCTCTTTAGTACAATCTAACAATCGCAATACCTGTCCGACAAAATGTGCATGCCAAAGTTCTCAGTTGGATTGACTAACTAATGAAGAAACATGAGCAATCCAATGTGATGTTTTCCTTGAGTGAATATACAAAAGCTTGTCAGTAAGCTTACAGTTACTCAAAAGATATCTAAATTTACCTAATACCTCAAAAACCTAGAATTTTTATACTCACGAACAATGCTCACATATACACAAATATAATTTAAATATTACTTCTAACAATGTAGAATTTCTTCCTATTTATCTTTTCCATTGCCAAGATCCCACTGGCTCTGTAGAAGTGCAAAAGAAAAACAGCATTAAATCAACTGTGATAAAATCACCTTTTTCTATTTATCTTCACCATTGGCATTTATTGGCACTTAGGAACTATTTATAGCCTCATACTCTTACTGCTAACATCAATTCTTATGTAAATAGTTGAAAATTTTACTGACTTTATAAATAATGCATGAAAGTATATAATTCAACAACTAGTGTGTATTATCATTTGTGGTTTATAAATACAGAATACAGAATAGGGTATAGCTTGGATGAGACTGAACAACAGATGTTTCTGTTTTACGAATTCTGGTCAAATGATTTGGAAAAAAATTTACTTATACAACTAACACCTGTGTTTTACAAAGTTAAACCAGAAATTATTTTTCCCCTTTTCCCAATAGGTTGGGAACTAGATAACTCTATTAAATTGACCTTAAATAGAGCAAATGGGGGATACTAGAGATTTCAAAATAAATTTGAATAGATCTTTCCTGTAGATTTTAAAACTATCCTCACCAATGCTTAACAGTTAAGAAGAATTAATGGAAAATGTAGTTATTCCTACTCCACAGTTCTATAATACAAATATATCATTTAGATATTATATTTACATGAATTAAAAAAAAAACCTACTGTAGGCTTTGGAAGGAGAAGGCAATGGCACCTCACTCCAGTACTCTTGCCTGGAAAATCCCATGGACGGAGGAGCCTGGTAGGCTGCAGTCCATGGGGTCGCTAAGAATCGAATGGATTAAAATAGGAATTTCCCCATTACATTATATCTAATCAAAAGCTGATTATTCATCTTATTCATAGGTTCAGAGTAAGTCTAAACAATGTAATTCGTGACAGTCAGTCTGATATTTAAGAATAATTATCAAGTGTGCCTTTAAATAATGTCCCTGTCCAGTCTAGACACATTTATTTCCTTTAAGCAACTGTTAGACTGCACAATGTCAAGCACTCTAAATTACATAGAACTCATTTTACTAATGTCCATTATAATATATAACACGTATATATCATTATTTGTCCTCGAAATCTCACAGTTTGTTTTTCGGCCCCCAACTTTGAGGCATATTCTAACTTGGCAGGAATAGTCAAATTTAACACTTCTTCTCACATTAAAATAACCAAAACATTTTTTTTTTTATGAAGGGAGGGGACACATGGGCATACATTGCTGGCTCTTGTTTATCTTTCAGCCAAATCAAATATCTATTAATAGGTAATTTTCAGAGATGCCCCTGTAAAATGATTCTTCACACTCTGTTTGAATTATCCAAGTTTTGAGTTTATATGAAGAAGTTCACATTTATCTTTTATCTCTTGTTAGGTTCAGCAGTTTTCCCATTGAGACCTTGGCGTCCTTTGTTTCTTTTTGCTATGATTAATAGAATTTAGCTCAAATTTTATTATAATAAATGATTTAACTGGTTATGTTTTAAAGAATTTATGTATCCTCCTAAGACCACATCATCAATAAACTCCTAGGAACTATGGTGGTTGCCCCAAATTCCTTTACTTTCCATTTTTCCTTTTTATCTCCCCCTCTAGGGTTGATGCATAGAAATTCTTTGACAGTTGAATAGATTTTCCTGGAGTCTTCCCAAAAGGTCTTGTTTATAGAAGCACTGAAGATATGAAAGGGCCAGGAATTTTCAAGGGTTCAATTCTTGTCTAGATACCCAAAGTAGAAATAAGCAGACTAGAATGCAGACGGGGAGTAGACCTTTGAGTCATGAGTACATAATAACATATACCACATGCACACATTTAGATGGTGTACCTGGTTGAATTTTGCTCCTCCTCCCACCCCCTCTCAAATTCATGTCCACGCAGAACCTCAGAATATGACATTGTTTGGAAATAGGAAATTGCAGATGTAGTTGGCTAAGAGGGGATTATGTTTAACTAGTGCTGTGCTTAGTTGCTCAGTCATGTCCGACTCTTTGCAACCCCATGAACTGAGCTGTAGCCTGCCAGGCTCCTCTGTCCATGGAGATTCTCCAAGCAAGAATACTGGAGTGGGTTGCTATGCCCTCCTCCAGGGGATTTTCCCAACCCAGGGATTGAACCAGGTCTCCCGCATTGCAGGCAGATTCTTTACCATCTGAACCCCCAAGGAAGCCTATATTTAACTGGGGTGGGTTCTAAATCCAATGACAGGTGTTTTCATAAGAGAAAGGAGAAACAAATTCAGATATAGAGACACAGAGTTCTCCAATTCTGAAGCATAAATTGCGAAGGAGAAAATAGCACACTGTAACAATTAAAAATAATAAAGGTGATGAATCACATTTAAAATGATATTTTTAGAATTTAATTCAACCTAGATTTAAGGAATATTTTTGCATATAGTATTTCTTTGAGGTATTTTTAAAAGTGTCCATGTACATATGGACATGAATGTACATATGTGGTTCAGTATGGTGCTTTATTCTTAGCCTATCACTGCAAGGTAAAAAGAGAATATATTTGTGTTAAAAATGAAATCCTTTTGCTTTCTGAAAAGAAAACCAAGCAAACACAATTCTAGGTGCAAAGAGAACTATTATACACATTTATACTCTCTTGTTGTCTGACTATTTCAAATAATACCTTGTAAGAATATATTCGGAGAAGGCAATGGCACCCCACTCCAGTACTCTTGCCTGGAAAATCCCATGAACGGAGGAGCCTGGTAGGCTGCAGTCCGTGGGGTCGCTAAGAGTCGGACCCGACTGAGCGACTTCACTTTCACTTTTCTCTTTCATGCATTGGAGAAGGAAATGGCAACCCACTCCAGTGTTCTTGCCTGGAGAATCCCAGGGACAGGGGAGCCTGGTGAGCTGCCGTCTATGGGGTAGCACAGAGTTGGACATGACTGCAGCACCCTTTATAAGAATATATTGGCTACATTTCAGTAGTTTTAAAATAATTTAGTATGTTTTGACAATTTTTGTCCTTCTCTCTCTCAGCTTTTATTTCTGAGGAATGGAAATTAAGTCAAGGTAAAAATAATGAAGTATAAATCACTCTTGCAAAGACTTAAATAAATCTTGAATTCAGCAGCTAATTCAGTCCACAGAATTATGCATGGTTCGAAACAATCAATTGCAGATGACTGATTTCAACACAAGTTGTCAAAGTGACAAGAAAATGAGCTATCAAAGTCACCCAAATGCATGCACTATTTTACTGGCAAACAGAAACACCTAAACAATGAGCAATATTAGGAAGATTGAATCCCGTTATATAATGCAATTGGTGACAGTTAGGATTTGTGACAGCTCTATAGGTTACCTCGAGATACTTTATTCTTCAGCTAACTTGTCTGTCTTCTTTTGTTTTCAAAAGGAGATGAACTTGTGTTGAACTACTAAGCTCTCCTTAGCCTTCATACCCCATTCCTACCACTGCACCATTTCAGTATTTCCTATCTTACAGTTGGAATGCTGTCAGATTATTCCCCAGTGTGCGGACCACCTGCTGTTGCTCTCGGCTCATGTTTAGAGAAAACTGGTTTATCTAAAATTTTATTTTTTTCTTCTGGTAACCAGAAGCTAATTTGCAATATGTTTCGATGGAAAAATTCTAGGCATAAAAATTATACAACCACATCTAAAATTGATAAACATTTAAAAAATACTTAAAGTTTAATGATAAATTACAGTTGTAAGCATATAAAATGAAATAGTATCAAAAGGATAATTATGAAGACAAAAGTGTGTGCTAGAGGGAAAAATGTAATATAAAAGTTCTCAAACATTCTACAAAGTCTATAAAACCTGTATATATAAATCTACTATGTATTCAGCACAGTTTTATGCAGGAGCATAATGCAATATTCCTGCCTCAAAGTGAGTAGTTTGGGTGTATGTGGGATAGTGTTACCACATATCAGTGGCCACAGAATAAAACTGAAACTCACATTGTGTTTTACGAAGGCGTGCTTGTAACAGGTACTGCCAATTGAGACTTTAGTTTGACCACAGTATGTGTGCTTCTTACGTGTGTTTTATGTACTTCTCTTATTGAAAGGAGGTGTCTTCCCATAAGCTTGTCTCTTATTATAAATTCTTTTCTCCTTTACTTTTGGACAACCACATTTTATTTTAACCGTGTAGACTTTCTCCATCTGTTTCTTACCAGCCAATGTTGGACATTAAGGTAGGTCTAACAATAGCCCTTAATCCATGGACAATTGCTTACTTCCACACTACCATAAAAGTTATTGTCTTGAAAAATCCCAAATATGTGAGTATGCTGCTGCTGCTGCTAAGTCGCTTGAGTCGTGTTCGAGTCTGTGTGACCCCAGAGACGGCAGCGCAGCAGGCTCCCCTGTCCCTGGGATTCTCCAGGCAAGAACACTGGAGTGGGTTTGCCATTTCCTTCTCCAATGCATGAAGGTGAAAAGTGAAAGTGAAGTCGCTCAGTCGTGTCTGACTCTTAGCGACCCCATAGACTTCAGCCTACCAGGCTCTTGCGTCCATGGGATTTTCCAGGCAAGGGTACTGGAGTGGGGTGCCATTGCCTTCTCCGAAATATGTGATTATAGTGGTTAGAAAACTTTAACAATTTCAGACTATTAGAAGCCTCGCACATTAAGATAAATATCTGGTCTGATAAACAAAGCCCTTCTCAGTCTACCCAAACACAAATTTTCTTCTTCCTATAATACTCACTCAACCTCAAAATATGTATTTCAATGCAAACTATTATATGTATGTATAATTGAATTACCTTCTACACCAGAAACTAACACATCAATGTGAATCAACTATTCTTCAATAAAATAAACAAGCAAAAAAACTCCTAATATTTCATATCTTTTAATGGCTTCTTGATTTCTCAAGACTTTTACTCTGTCAGGGATTTTCTAACTTGAATTTAGTATTTGATAATTGGTTCAAAAGTCATCTCTTTGATAACAATCTGATGCTTTCAGAGTGAATCTTCTCTCTTATTAACTAATACTTTACCATATTTTACTTTATATAATATATACTTTACATATTTTACCATGGATTATCTTATGCTTTTAATTATTTATGTATATTCAGGACTTGCTCTTGATGTCAGGCATCCACCATTCATGCCTCCCTTCAAGACATACCTTAGTTCCTGAACTCAACAGAGAGTGTTTCCTAGTGGTTAGAACAACACATTCGCAAGTCAGTCGAATTGGCTTTTTCAGGTTATTATGAAGAATGAATGACTTAAAATATGTAATGATATTAGAACTGAGACTGACAGGTAGTCACTGTTTCATGAGGACTATTCCTGAGAACAAGGAGTGAGGTGCAGAATAGAAATAAGGGAAAAAACTGCAATAAACATTATTTCTATGAGAACATAATCCTTTTGTACACAATTACAGATATATAATATTAGAGAGATTTCATGCAAAATATTTTTTCAATTCATTGATAAAGAAACTTAAGCACTAATCTGTCCCACAAGAAGTTTAGAAGCTGATTTAAGACTAAGTCCCTATTTCAGGGGTCTCTTTACCCAGACTTGACTAAAGGTAAATAGTAATATCCTTGATTAAAATATGAAATACATTTTAATTATGGAAAATTTTACTATCAATATGTTTGGCATTTTATGATCTTTCCTTGGGTATGCGGCTTAGCTATCTCCATTCAGCCCTTATTTTACTTATATATTATAAGCCCACATTGAAATCTTCCAAAATAAAAACACTGAAGAACAGTTCCTTTTACATAGTTGGCCTGGGAAATAACAGAGGTAGGATAATACAGTTGAATCTCAATATTGAGGGAGACATTGATTGAACTAAAACAGAGGAATAAAATGGGGTATGAGGCAGCCTAATAAAACATTAATGAGTCCATACTGAACTGTCTGGATATTGTGACTAGTTTTGTTCTTACATTTGTTTAATAAATTTTTACTGAACACTTGGATATGCCCAGCCCTGCTGTTTATGAAAACATGGTGCTTGAATCCTGGTTGTGGAAGATGATAGAGAAAGCATTGAACAGTACATAGTAGGAATAACAGACAAGATGCCCCAATGCATTTAATATGGGAGATGGGAGAATAGCTAGCATCAGGAATGACTTTCCTCTTTCTGGCTCGAGGAACTAGATGGTGGAGGCATTCATGAAATAGGGAAACAACGGAAGTCTCTTTTGCGTGTATGTTTCAGGGTGGGATGTTAAAGAATTAGGTGACTTTTGAACAAATGAGTTTGAAGTGAACTGGAGAAATCTGAGGAGGTTATTAAGGAGTTTTATACACACATCTAACCAAATGTAACAGAGAAGGCAATGGCACCCCACTCCAGTACTCTTGCCTGGAAAATCCCATGGACATAAGAGCCTGGTAGGCTGCAGTCCATGGGGTCGCTGAGGGTTGGACACGACTGAGTGACTTCACTTTCACTTTTCACTTTCATGCATTGGAGAAGGAAATGGCAACCCACTCCAGTGTTCTTGCCTGGAGAATCTCAGGGATGGGGGAGCCTGGTGAGCTGCCATCTATGGGGTCACACAGAGTTGGACACGACTGAAGTGACTTAGCAGCAGCAGCAATCAAATGTAATCAGCAACATTCACTGAAAAACATATTTCTATGAAAATGTGTGAAGTTAAATCACAGAAAGAACATATTTTGAATCAATAAAAGGTATACTAGTGCCTGGTAAACAGATGTAAGGTGCCTAAATGATTCCTTTTTATAAATTAATTCATTAGTTAAATCATATCACAATGTAGAATTGCTGCTTAATGTTACCTATTATAAGAATGACAAAATAATTGTCACTGGCATTTATGCTCAACTATGCATTCCAGAAGCAATACTGAAAAAAAAATTTCATTGTATTCATAAACTTTCCTAAACGACTAAATAAAAAATAAAATACAATGCCTGGCAGTGTTTCTAGCAATTATTCTTCTACGAAGAATGAGTACACATTTGGATTATTTTAGCATGAGATGCAACATAATTAAACTCAGAAAAATGTTTATGTGTAATAGCTTGTGTTTCATTTATAGCAGATCACATCTATTTTCTTTACCTTTTGCAGACTATTCACACTGATAAGATTTTTTTTTTTTTTTTCTTAGCACTGGTGCTAATTACAGTAATGTGAGTTTCTCCATGTATAGCTTAACTGTCAGGTCCTAATACCTTGAAATTAGACAATCTCTTGAGTATATAACTCTATGCCTATAATCAAACTATCTGAGATTTCTATTAGTATATATGGGAAGGCATGTTAACAACAAAAACTCCTTACATGTCACATTGGTGTGGACTTCTAGAATTAGATTAACCTTGGGAGAATGTTAAATACTGATCAAGGTCTTGGATAATTTTTTTCAGTTGTCTGTTCATCTGTTTCCTGCTCCGTAGATGAAGTATGTTCTCTATTTTTCATAGTCTCTCAAAGCAAAGATAGCTAGTAGTTAATCTTCAGAATCTGAGAAATCTCCAAATCTGTTATAATTGTTATCAATGTTGGCAAGCTTTAGGATTTTCTATCAAGTTGGTTTAAATGAGCTTAACTACTATATTTAACAGTTATATTTTAATTTCTGGAAAAAATATTATGAGGTCACATTTTATCCAAACTGAAACTATATATCAGATGTGTATTTGGTCTGTGTTTATTTTGCCTTGCTAATGCCATTTCTTTTCATCTAAATAATCTGTCAAAAAACTCCTCATGCCTAGGTTCTTCTTTTCCCATTTGTAAACCTTGATGTTACATTTCTGCTGTTTGTGTTGACACATTTTTCACATCCTGATCCTTCATCTTGTGTTGGTTTTTAAAATAAAATATCAAAACTTTTAGTGCACTTTAAAACTTGTATTAAATATAATAACAATATTCTAGGTAGCTAAGTAATTTCCACACAACCTTGATATCAGAAGAAAGCAAATTTGGACTTTCCAATGCAGAGGATACAGGTTTGATCCCTCATTCACGAAGATTCCACAGGCTGCAGAGCAACCAAGCCGTGTGCCACAACTGCTGAGCCCATGTATCTGTGCTCACAACACCCCAGCTGCTGGAGCCCGTGCACCTGTGCTCCATAACAATAGAAGCCACCGCAACAAGAAGCCTGAACACCACCAAGAAGAGTAGCTTCTGCTTGCCGCAACTGAGAAAGTTCATGGAAAGCAACGATGACCCAATGCACCAAACATAAATAAATAAACAATTTTTAAAAAGAAAAACAAATTTGTTAAAAGATCATCTGGTCATATCAGAAATCTGAAAATAATGAGAATCGAGCCCAACTCTTCTCATGCATTAAAGAAGCTCATATATAAAATATATTCTAAGCATAGGAAGTTTTTTTATAAATGAAAAGTTGTAAGCTGAATATAAATAAATAAATAAATTTTAATGTAGAAAATTTTCAAAATGTTGCTTTGATCTATTATTCCTTTTATATGTTGAGTGAATTCAGTTTGTTCATAGGATAAATTTTAAAATATATAATCTAACATTACATTTTAAAATCTGAACCTAACAATTAGTAATTATTTTTTATCAAATATAATAATAAGAAGAAAAAGAATAGCTGCTGTTTATCAATGATAAAACTGAAACCTAGTGAGGGTGATTAATCAAGTCCACACAGTTAATTAAGCAGAGAGCCAGGAGTTGGTCTCAAGTAGTCTGACTTCAGGATCTTTGCTCTATATGTCTGGAAACTATTTTCTAACAATGTGCCAAATCCTTCAAGGAAAAATTCACTATCTTATTTCTAGTGGAATGCCAAATAACCATAGGCTTTTAAAACTGTCTTAAGTATTGTAAGAGAGAAATAAACTCTCCAAGCAGGCAACAACCTTTTCAACATACTATAAAATCCTCAAGGGCAGGGATTATGTTTTATTTGACTTTTTATTCCCAGAGCCTCCAACAGTGCCCACCCCACAGAGGACCTCATTAAAGGGGTGTTGTTGTTTTATGGCAAAGTGCTAACAAAGAATTGGTGGAGCCAGAGAAAGAAGACTTTATATATGAAGTGACACTTGAACTCGGTCTTGAAATATAAATACAGGTATTCAAGGAACAGATTCAGGGGCAAAGGACATTTGAGATGGAAAAAATATGTGTGGCCAGAGGCTTGAGAATGAAAAAACACTTGATAAATCTAGGGAATGGGTGTTTGGATGTGGGACAAGTCTGAGAGTGTGGAAAAAGATTCTGGACCAGGAGTCCTGCTTGTTTAGGAAGAAGAGCCTTATGCCAGGAGCAGGGTTCCATCTGCAGAGCCACATACAGAACTGGTACATGCAGATTAGTAGAGGGAACAGGTGAAGTTTCAGGAAGCTCTTCAAGAACTGGGTGCAACTCAGAGTTAGTCTTATTTGTGCCTCAGTGTTGTTGAAATTTAGTCTCTCCACAGACAAACACTACAAACTAGCATAAAATGTAGCAAGGGTGCTAATGTGAGGAGGTTAAGAATGACTACATAAGAAGACTGTAATATCAAAGAGTAGCTAATTAAGTTCAAAACAGAGTGCTATTATATATGCATATATAATGAATGAATGAATGTGTCAACAATTTACTAATTTATTAATATTGGAACTTGTAAGATGATAAATCTGGTTATTAGAATGTAAGAGCATTCAGAACTGGGTATTTTTATTCCTTTTGAGAAAAAACACATTTGCATAAGATTTCTGTCTGAAATACAAAATTGTAATAGCTTATACACAGTAAAATATTGGAGAAGGAAATGGCAACCCACTCCAGTGTTCTTGCCTGGAGAATCCCAAGGACGGGGGAGCCTGGTGGGCTGCCTTCTATGGGGTCACACAGAGTCGGACACGACTGAAGCGACTTAGCCTTAGCCTTAGCCATACACAGTGAAATAATAAACTTTAGGGTTATTGTCTCTACTGAACAGAAATCTACAGATAAACACATACTTTTACGCTTTGTGGACTTACGTGTGCTTAGTTACTCAGTTGTGTCTGACTCCGTGACGCCATGGATTGTAGCCCGCAAATCTCCTCTATCCATGGAATTTTCCAGGCAAGAACATTGGAGTGGTGGGCCATTCCCTTCTCCAGGGGATCTTCCTAATCCAGGGACTGAACCCAAGTCTCCTGCATCTCCTGCATTGGCAAGCTGATTCTTTACCACTAGCATTACCTGGGAAAACTCTGAACGGTAAAACAAAACACAGGCACATTTTATGTTACAATAATCCTCCCACAGTCTTCTTAAAAGTGTTCCAGTATGGTGTGAAAAGACCATGCCATCTCTCCCCACGTGACCTTTTTTTTTTCAAGGTTGATTATCTATTCTAGAAGTGGCTTAACTCAGTTTTTTTAAGGTAAAACAGAGAGAGTGAAGAGTTAAATAGATTCTTCACTAAACTAAGTGAGGAATGAGGTCTAAGTTTAGCTTTAGGGATCAAATTATCATGCAAGGTCTGAAGACTAATATGCCCTGACTTCTACCATGAGTTCTAGTCTTATGTTTTGTTTTGCTTTCTTGCTCTGACCTCTTGGAGGCCAACCACACTGCTACTTTTCTCTGCAATATTCTTCTCTTAGCTTTTTACTCATCAATCATATATTCCATATCTCCTAAAAACAATTTCCAGGCTTTCCAAATTTGATTTACTCTTTCTTTCAAGTGAGTGAGTGACAGTCACTCATTCGTGTCTGACTCAGTCATGTCTGACTCTTCGCAACCCCATAGACCATACAGTCCATGGAATTCTCCAGACCAGAATACTGGAGTGGGTAGTCTTTTCCTTCTCTAAGGGATCTTCCCAACCCAGGAATCAAACCAGGTCTCCCCAATTGCAGGCAGATTCTTTATCAGCTGAGCCACAAGTGTAGCCCAAGAATACTGGAGTGGGTAGCCTATCCCTTCTCTAGCGGATCTTCCCAACTGAGGAATCGAACCAGGGTCTCCTGCATTGCAGATAGATTCTTTACCAACTGAGCTATCAGGGAAGCCCTTCTTTCTCTTATCAGTCACAATTATTGTCTACACAGTTATTTAGCAGTTACTCACATGAGATCTTATAACAGTTTCTTTTTTTTATGTGAGCAGCTTTTAAATCTGCTGTTATTTAATTTTCTAAAATTATTTGATGGAAAATTTTAAAATTTTGACACATACTAAGCATTTAACAAATGGCTGATTTATTGAAACAAGAGTAGAAACTGAAGATTTACAATTTAATTTTTTAGAACTGGATGTTTTTCTATATAGAATATGATTTCTCACATATTGATGAGAAACATGACATATAAAAATAGAGGGCTATGTTCATAAGCAGTCTTTGAAAGAGTGAAGCATAGTCCAATATTCCTTGAAATCAGAAATTTAAAAGATTTAATTTTATAAATGTCGAAGACATATTTTGATAAATATTATGTTATTTTGTTTTAAATTAGTAGTGTTATTTATTTTTAAACATTTCCTTTTGCTATGATGCTGCTTGATAAATAATACTCATGAATGGCACAGAAAACAAGCATGATTTTTAATAGGACTATCTGATTTATGACAGAGCAAATTTCTTTTCAGTATTAAGCTAGTGAAGTTATGCTGGTCACAAATATAAAGACAATGACAGAAAGGTTAAAAACTTGGTAGGGTCTAAAAATATGTGACCTTATATTCATTTTATAAAAATATTACTTAAATATTTTAAAAATGATTTTATAAATATGAAATGTATTTTAATAGATTTTAAATGTTCCATTGTTGCAGAATATTTCACTTATTTTCTAATGTGTTAAATTCTGAAATGTATAAACATGCTTTCCCTAAACAATAACTTCTAACAACAGAAAAATAGTATTTGGTTGCACAAATATGAAAAATACCATTTTGATGGGAAAACCAGTCAAATTAGGTTTACTAAGAATGTTCATCTAATCTTTGTCATCTTCAATAGCTACAGTTTTAGTAAGTGTAAAGAAGTTTACCAAGGTGTCATGAGTCACATGTTTTTTGAATTCATAAGCTCTAGCCAAAAAGCCACTGTGTTATCAAATAAATACAATGACCTATATATGAGACACAAGAACTTTCTTTAAGAACTATCATCATCACAAATGATGTGTTAGTCAATATTCTAGGCCTCAGAATTCAATAACCCTTCACAATCTAGAGAGATGATAAGACAGAAACAAAACCAGAAAAATAATATATTTTTTTAAATGTGCAGTTCAAGAACAGCAATAGGAACAGTAGATTGTTGTCAGGAAGGACAATCAAGACAAGCTTCCAGGAGGAGGTAATGACTGACCACGACTGGAGGATGAGGAGGAAAGTAAAAAGGAATGGACAGGCATTCTCACAAAGGAGCACAGAAACAGACCTGAAGAGGGAACCGTGACCAGCTGAGGAAATGTATCATATATCATATTTATATAAGATTGTACAACTTCTCTGTACTCTTTAAAAGAGAAATTTTTTAAGATAAACTCCCACATAACCACCCACCACCATACTTAGGGGGAAGAAAATTATTGATAGATATATGAGAAATCCAGACTACTGTGTCATTGTGTACTGCAGTTTATTGACAGGTAAATAAATCTGAGTAAGATAACTTTGTTTATGTTATACAAAAATTTTATGGATTATTTTAAGTAATGGCCAAAGGAATGATTAAGAGCAGAAAATGTTAAGAAACACTAGTTTAAACTAAATGAAAGAAAAACGTATGCAAATAGTGATCGGGATTTGACCAGATAAATGTCAATGAAATTTTTTGAGGGTGGGTGGTTCTAAGAAAGTAAAATCATAGTAAGCAAAGGTTTTTTGATTTTTGTTGTTTTTATTTTAGGGGTTCTTCGGAATCATAGTAAAAGATTGCTAACTAAAACATACAAAAGCTATGTTCTTGAGAAGAGAGATACTTCAAAAACTTGTTTTAAAATGTATTATAGAAACATTAGTTTAAGCAATTAAAAAAAAACAAGGTGAAAAGCTATAATGGTCATTCCACTTAAGAATAAATTCCTGCTGCTGCTGCTGCTAAGTCGCTTCAGTCATGTCCGACTCTGTGCGACCCCATAGATGGCAGCCCAGCAGGCTCCGCCATACATGGGATTTTCCAGGCAAGAACACTGGAGTGGGTTGCCATTTCCTTCTCCAATGCATGAAAGTGAAAAGGAAAGTGAAGTCGCTCAGTCGTGTCCCACTCTTAGCGACTCCACGGAACTGCAGCCTACCAGACTCCTCTGCCCATGGGATTTTCCAGGCAAGAGTACTGGAGAGGGTTGCCATTGCCTTCTCCGGAATAAATCCCTAACTTTTTTTTATTTTGAGCATAATATTACTTGGATGCAAGTTTTACTTCTATTTCATTTTTAACCTTCAGTTTTCACTCAGATATTTGGTAAAATCAGATCAGATCAGTCGCTCAGTCGTGTCCAACTCTTTGCAACCCCACGAATCGCAGCACGCCAGGCCTCCCTGTCCATCACCAACTCCCAGAGTTCACTCAGACTCACGTCCATCAAGTCAGTGATTCCATTCAGCCATCTCATCCTCTGTCGTCCCCTTCTCCTCCTGCCCCCAATCCCTCCCAGCATCAGAGTCTTTTCCAATGAGTCAACTCTTAGCATGAGGTAGCCAAAGTACTGGAGTTTCAGCTTTAGCATCATTCCTTCCAAAGAAATCCTAGGGCTGATCTCCTTCAGAATGGACTGGTTGGATCTCCTTGCAGTCCAAGGGACTCTCAAGAGTCTTCTCCAACACCACAGTTCAAAAGCATCAATTCTTCAGCGCTCAGCCTTCTTCACAGTCCAACTCTCACATCCATACATGACCACTGGAAAAACCATAGCCTTGACTAGACGGACCTTTGTTGGCAAAGTAATGTCTCTGCTTTTCAATATGCTATCTAGGTTGGTCATAACTTTCCTTCCAAGGAGTAAGCGTCTTTTAATTTCATGGCTGCAGTCACCATCTGCAGTGATTTTGGAGCCCCCAAAAATAAAGTCTGACACTGTTTCCACTGTTTCCCCATCTATTTCCCATGAAGTGATGGGACCGGATGCCATGATCTTCATTTTCTGAATATTGAGCTTTAAGCCAACTTTTTCACTCTCCACTTTCACTTTCATCAAGAGGCTTTGTAGTTCCTCTTCACTTTCTGCCATAAGGGTGGTGTCATCTGCATATCTGAGGTTATTGATATTTCTCCTGGCAATCTTGATTCCAGCTTGTGTTTCCTCCAGTCCAACGTTTCTCATGATGTACTCTGCATATAAGTTAAATAAACAGGGTGACAATATACAGCCATGACGTACTCCTTTTCCTATTTGGAACCAGTCTGTTGTTCCATGTCCAGTTCTAACTGTTGCTTCCTGACCTGCATACAAATTTCTCAAGAGGCAGATCAGGTGGTCTGATCTGTGGTGGTAAAATAGATGCTTTAATTATTTGCCTGTTTATTCAATATTCAAACAGCCTGCTCTTTTCCAGTTGGAACACTTAGAATTATCAAGATACTTAGAAAATAATGTAACAATCCATTGAAAGGGCATTTTTCAATACCTTGTAATTACCATGTTGTTTTATCATCTCCAAGTAAATAATGCACTCATATATAAACCTGGAAACATATTAAACTCTGCCTCTAAATTTATAGGAAATTTGTAAACACAGAATTCTAATTAATCATGTTTCTGTATAATGGGTATGATTATTTAAATCCTTTTTGATTTTCTGAGGTATTGCATATTTAGTTAAGTCTCCATGTTGGTGATGAATGTACAGCACAGTGGTTACAGTTAATAATTGTTTAGTTGCTATGTTGTGTCCAGCTCTCTGTGACCCCATGGACTGTAGCCCACCAGATTCCAATGACAATGGAATTTCCAGGCAAGAATACTGGAGTGGGTTATGTATTTGAAAGCTGCTAAAACATTCATCTTAAAAGTTCTCATCACAAGAAAAAAAAATTGTAACTATGTAGTAATGGATGTTATCTAGACCAGGGGTCCCCAACCTCCAGGATCTAATGCTTAATGATCTGAGGTTTAGCTGATATAATAATGATAGAAATAAAGTACACAATAAATTAATGCAATTGAATCATTCAGACAGTCCATGGAAAAATCGCCTTCTACAAAATTGGTCCCTGTTGCCAAAAAGGTTTCATTTCACAATATATACATTTATAAAATCATTATATTGTACTCCTGAAACTAACATAATGTTATAGGTCAATTATCCCTCAATAATAAAAGTCTCTATAAACATAATTGTAAAGCTGACTTGATCAAATAGTCACAATAATTTGCAAGCCAGTAAGACAATACATTAAATATGTCTTTCAAATTATAAAAAGCTCAAACTAGATTCATGCCAAAGTAAATATACTGTAAGTAGAAATACAAAGAAATGAAGCTTTCATTTCTATGTTCAAACTGTAAGGAATTTGGCAAAAGCATATAAATTGCTTATGAATTTGCTTATGAAATATGCACATAAAACATCTGCTGACCATCTCTCACAGTGGTATCCTGATTTTTCAAATAGAAGAAATCTTGGGAATAAAATTAAAGTAGAGAGAAATCAAAATTCAGATTCTTAGAAGTGAATAGAAAAAGTAATCTCAAAACAATGTTTAACAGATGAGGAAAAATTGGAATAAAAGACTAAGTGATTTGCCCAAGGGTGCCTAGGAGGTAATTTCAGGGTCAGAACAAGAATTGGAGTTTCTTGTCTCAAACCCTGTACTAAAGCCATAGAGTAAGCTTTACCCAGGTTACTGAGTCATGTATATGAAAATATTTACCTTAATTTTCTATACGATCATCACGCCTGTTAAATCAAATCAACCTTTCAAGATAGTCCCCTTTTAAGGGCAGGGCTGAACATACAACAGCTTCTCAGGAGAGGCTGCTGCTGAATAGATCGAGAGTTAAATGCAGGCAAGAAGGAAGAACATTTTAAGATTGAGCGATCTAATGAATCACATATTGTCCACAGGTATTTCTTCTGGAAATAAATCATTTATTGACAAAAACACAAAACAAAACATAAACATCTCTCAGGCTACAAATCATAGATAACTGATATTCTGACATACTTTATAAAATAGATCGCAGAATAGTTAACACTGATTTTTATAGTGTCCTCAGTTTTTTCATCAGTGAAATAAATTATTTCAAGTGAAATAATGAATTTATTTCTTTTTTCAGGTACGCCAAACCTCCTTGTATGGAAGACATTATGAAATTAATCTTATTCTAGTACGTTTTCACAACTTTTAATAACTCCTAGAATGTCTTCTGTTCAGTTCATTCGCTCAGTCGTGTCCGACTCTTTGCGACCCCATGAATCGCAGCACGCCAGGCCTCCCTGTCCATTACCAACTCCCAGAGTTTACCCAAACTCATGTCCATCAAGTTGGTGATGCCATCCAGCCATCTCATCCTCTGTCATCCCCTTCTCCTCCTGTCCCCAATCCCTCCCAGCATCAGAGTCTTTTCCAATGAGTCAACTCTTCTCATGAGATGGCCAAAGTATTGGAGTTTCAGCTTTAGAATCATTCCTTCCAAAGAAATCCCAGGGCTGATCTCCCTTAGAATGGACTGGTTGGATCTCCTTGCAGTCCAAGGGACTCTCAAGAGTCTTCTCTAACACCACAGTTCAAAAGCATCAATTCTTTGGCGCTCAGCTTTCTTCACAGTCCAACTCTCACACCTACATGACCACTGGAAAAACCATAGCCTTGACTAGACGGACCTTTGTTGGCAAAATAATGTCTCTGCTTTTCAATATGCTATCTAGGTTGGTCATAATTTTCCTTCCAAGGAGTAAGCGTTTTTTAATTTCATGGCTGCAATCACCATCTGCAGTGATTTTGGAGCCCAAAAAAATAAAGGCCGACACTGTTTCCACTGTTTCCCCATCAGGAATGCTTTAAATATGTCATATTTGCATTTTGAATTAAAACACAATGCAGAACACAATGTTTTATTGTATTTTATTTTTCAAATATTTGGTATATGTATTATTTAGTTTCATCATGTAGATGTAATTTATATTTTAGGAATTAAGTTAGTTTGGAACCATTGATACTATTTAATATTTTGATAACCATTAATGCCAATGACTGTATAGAAGTTATAAAAAATAAGTTATTGCAATATGCATCATTTCTTTTCACTGAAACCTAAACTTTATCTAGAGATGTGACTAGCTATCTAAATTTACCTTCAACTCTATAATATTTTATTTCATATATTTAGACAATTTAATGAGAAGGCAATGGCATCCCACTCCAGTACTCTTGCCTGGAAAATCCCATGGATGGAGGAGCCTGGTGGGCTGCAGTCCATGGGGTTGCAAAGAGTCAGACACGACTGAGCGACTTCACTTTCACTTTTCAGTTTCCTGCATTGGAGAAGGAAATGGCAACCCACTCCATTGTTCTTGCCTGGAGAATCCCAGGGACAGGGAGCCTGGTGGGCTTCTGTCTATGGGGTCTCACAGAGTCGGACACGACTGAAGTGACTTAGCAGTTAGCAGACAATTTAATATCATTAAATTATAATATTTTTATCTTTACAAGTCTGAGAAGAATTCCTATTTGCAGGATTCTTACATCCATTACAGATAATACATATAAACTACCTGCTATGGTATTTGGTACATAATAGATACCCAGTAAATGTTAATTCACTTGCAGTTTAAATCATCATAGCAATTGCCTAACTTTTTCCTGAAATGTTTATATAAAATGGGTTTCCCTGGTGGATCAGCTGGTAAAGAATTCACGTGCAATGCGGGAGACCTGAATTTGATCCCTGGGTTGGGAAGATACCCAGGAGAATGGGAAGGTTACCCACTCCACTATTCTGGCCTGGAAAATTCCATGGACTATACAGTCCATGGGGTTGCAAAGAGTCAGATACTACTGAGCAACTTTTTCACTTTCACTTCATATATAAAATACATTACTTAGATAAGAAAATGTAAATAAATTAGCAAAACCCATGGTAATTTATAACCATTCTGCCTTGGTTCAAAGAAGAAACTACTAATAGACAACTGGTGTCTAAAATATGTGTGCATAGTTGCAAGTAAAGTTGATTGTTATTATCAGGGACTATCATGGGAATCATTTCAAAAGTGGTAATGAACTTTCATTGATCCATCTGTGCGTACACTTTCAACAAGTCCCCTTAAGGTCAAGCTTTAACACATCGGTATACATAAAGCAATAAAATTTTTAAGGCACTTCCAAGGCCTGTGCCAAACTCTTTAACACTTTCTCTCATAATGTGTTATATGCTCCTTTTGTGATATTCTGAGGGAATTATTGTCCCTACTTAGAGAATAAAGTGGCTAAAGAATTGTTCTAAGATGAGAAGCAGAACGATTTCCTAAGTAGGCAGTCTGACTCCATGGTAGGCGCGCAACAAACCATATTGGACTGTGTCCCTGGTTCTTTTGTTTGTATTGTGAAGCCAACAGCTTGTCCAGGGGATCAAGAGGCAAACTTTTCTTTCTTGTTGTTATAGACTCAAATGTTTTTCAACAATTCAGGTTCTTCCCAAGGTCATCTCTTTTTAACAACTGGTCTGAGGCCATCCATGAATGAACAAGCCCACGGGAACAGTGTGGTGCTGAGCCTGTGACCTTGGCTCCATCATCACTCTTTTCCCTCGTTTGTGCTGTGCTAGTTGCTCAGTCATGTCTTTGCAGCCCACCAGACTCCTCCATCCATGGGGATTTTGTAGGCAAGAATACTGGAGTGGGTTGCCATGCCTTCCTCCAGGGGATCTTCCCAACCCAGGGATTGAACCCAGGTCTCATGTATTGAAGGCAGGTTCTTTACCGTCTAAGCTGCCAGGGAAGTCCTTTCTCTTATGTCTGGTCTATAAATTCTAAAATATATGTTAAATTTGCACATTGTTGTTCTTGTTCAGTCACTCAGTTGTGTCCGTCTCTGCGACCCCAAGGATTGCAGCACGCAGGCTTTCCCAGGCCTTCACC
This sequence comes from Bos javanicus, assembly GCF_032452875.1. Lineage (NCBI taxonomy): Eukaryota > Metazoa > Chordata > Mammalia > Artiodactyla > Bovidae > Bos > Bos javanicus. The sequence goes on along the minus strand of NC_083893.1, from coordinate 5,022,201 downwards.
GCCTCCTGGGGCTTGCTCAAACTCTTGTCCATTGAGTTGGTGATGTTATCCAAACATCTTGTCTTCTGTCATCCCCTTCTCCTCTTGCCTTCAATTTTTCCCAGCATCAGGGTCTTTTCTAATGAGTTGCCTTTTCATATCAGGTGGCCAAAGTACTTCTTTTTATCCTCATACTGTTATTTATTTCAGACACTATTCCTCTTTCCCTAGTTTCCATAATAGTGTCTGACTTTTTTCTTGCCTATAGTCTATCTCATTTAATCTGTTCTCCTTAGTGCTATTTGGGGCTTCCCTGGTGACTCAGACAGCAGAGAAATTACCTGCATTGCAGGAGACCTGGGGTTAGATCCCTGGGTTGGTTAGACCCCTGAAGAAAAGAATGGCTACCCACTCCAGTATTCCTGCCTGGAGAATCCCATGGACAGAGAAACCTTGTAGGGTACAGCCCATGGGGTAGCAAAGAGTCTGACATGACTGAGCAACTAAGCACCTTAGAGCACCTATTTGAGCCTTCAAATCCGCAAATAAGGTCATGCTGACACCTGCTAAACCTTTTGCCTAGTTACTTTCATAATAAGGTGGGGCCTTTCATGACTCAATTCTAATTTACTACTCTATTAATAATTACTCTTATTACTCTAATAATTCCAACTCATTACTCTATTAATGGTCTTATCTTCACATATTATGCACTTAAATACTACATTACAGTCTGCAATTTTCTCAAAGCATATTGTTTCATTTTTATGAAAACCTTCCTCCTTTGCCCCTTCCTCACATATCCCCTCTTTGGCAAACTCGTATATGACTTGCAATTCTCAGGTGACAAATCATTTCTCTCAGAAGCTTTCCAAATCTGGGTCAGTTGCTTCTATTAAGTATCCCTTTTATTTTTATTATTACTATTCTTGCAATAGCACTTATTGCAATGTGCTATAATTAAATGAAGATCATGGCATCTGATCCCATCACTTCATGGAAATAGATGGGGAAACAGTGGAAACAGTGTCAGACTTTATTTTTGGGGCTCCAAAATCACTGCAGATGGTGACTGCAGCCATGAAATTAAAAGACGCTTACTCCTTGGAAGGAAAGTTATGACCAACCTAGATAGCATATTGAAAAGCAGAGACATTACTTTGCCAACAAAGGTCCATTTAGTCAAGGCTATGGTTTTTCCTGTGGTCATGTAGGGATGTGAGAGATGACTGTGAAGAAGGCTGAGCGCCAAAGAATTGATGCTTTTGAACTGTGGTGTTGGAGAAGACTCTTGAGAGTCCCTTGGACTGCAAGGAGATCCAACCAGTCCATTCTGAAGGAGATCAGCCCTAGGATTTCTTTGGAAGGAATGATGCTAAAGCTAAAACTCCAGTACTTTGGCCACCTCATGCAAAGTGTTGACTCATTGGAAAAGACTCTAATGCTGGGAGGGATTGGGGGCAGGAGGAGAAAGGGACGAAAGAGGATAAGATGGCTGGATGGCATCACTGACTCGATGGACGTGAGTCTGAGTGAACTCTGGGAGTTGGTGATGGAGAGGGAGGCCTGGCGTGCTGTGATTCATGGGGACACAAAGAGTCGGACACGACTGAGCGACTGATCTGATCTGATCTGATCTTCCTTAAAAACTAAGACCATTTTTGGATACTGTTCATTATCATAGATTTTCATATTTTTATTTCTGTAAGGGACCTTAGGTCCTTACAAGTCAGGTTCAAAAGGCCTAAATATCTATTCGCCATAAAAATATATCCAGTGGGAATTCCCTCTCAGTATAGTGGTTAAGACTCCATGCTTTCACTGCTGAGGGCCAAGGTTCAATCCCTGGAGAGGGTACTAAATCCTCTCTATATACAAATATAGTTAAAAAATATTTCCAGAATTTTATAAAATTCTAAGGATATTGACCATTTATTTACCAACCACTCCCCACTGCTTACCCAAAGCTACATAGGATCTTCCCAATCTAGGGATCAAACCAGGTCTCCTGTATTGCAGGCAGATTCTTTACCATCTGAGCCACTAGGAAAGTAAAGATGTTGATCATTTATTTACCAACCACTCCCCACTGCTCACCCAAAGCTACACAGACCAATAAAAATATTCAGCTTCTTTGCTTTGGTGATGCTACTGATTGTTTCATTTTGATAAATTCTGATTGACAGCCATATGTAAAATTTTAAAAATTTCAAAAAAATAACATAAAACATTTTATAGTAACATTAGATCTGCAGAAAGAAAGCAAAATATGTCCTAAGGAGAAAAACACGGAAACTAGTAAGCTAGTAAAATCCAAAAGTTAAATACCCCAAAGTTTTAAGTAATAAAAGCTACCAGCACCAAAATCATCTGCTATTTACATTTATTTTTCTAGAAAGGAAAAATATATATGTATTGTCAAGTTTGAAATATAGAGTGCTAACGCATTCCTTTTAGTCAAATTGTTAGAAGAAAAAGAATTTCACCTTCAAAAGGAAGTGACACTGTTGTGGAATCAGGAGTCACAAAACACACCTCGGAGGACACTCAAGACAGTGGAGTACAGTTTATTACACCAGCGGGTCCAAGGGGAATCAGTTTCCAACAAGGGCCCTGATGTTTCTGAGAGGCCCAAGTTTTATAACCTGCCCCACCCCCGCCCCCATGACTGGTTACATGTTACCAACCTCTTTGTTGTATGTGATTGAGTTTTACAACAAGTAGGTGCTAGGAGAACAAACAATTAAGTTTAAAGGAGAGGGGTGGGGGACGAGGACACAACGATTATACATCAAGGGGTATGTCTCCATGGTTAATCTAACAGGGGCAGCCTGACCTCAACTACAATCTCTGTTTGTCATCTACAGGGAGGGAAGTCTCCAGGAGACCTGGTTTTTACTAATAATGGTTTCCTCACTCTTGGTCAGGATCCAGGCCTAGTTCACATCCTACCTTTAAGATGGATGACAGGCTTCAAGATGGAGTCTCTCTTGCTTTTCTCACACTGGCCTCAAGAACACAAAGCCCATATTTAACATAAAAATGAACATTAGTTAAATTTCAGGATTACATTAAGTGATTAGTGTAAGTGATGTGTCACTCCACACTGTGTTTCCATCATTTCATCTGTTTCTATCTAAAAGCAAACCTAACAAGCACTTTTTAAATAATTGAACAATTAAATCCTCATTGGTGTGTCATTTTCATTTTTCTGCCTGTCTTCAGACTTATGCTAGCAGCTAGCAGCTCCATTAATATAGCTGTTGTAAACAAAAAAAAAAAAAAGGAAAAAGTTGTGCAAATGGCTTATTATAAAATTAAATGGTAACATATTGTGTTGTTTGGGATCACAGTCTAGAGGCAAAATGGAAATAACAAATGTAATATAAATTCAGAGTTATCATCTGTGTCACATTGAAAACCAGCCTCAAAAAATCTGCACAATGTGTTCTACCTGAAGAAAGACTAGGCTAAAAACAGACAGAGAAAAGGAAAACTGTGCCAGCAATGGAATGGAGAAACAGCAACATTTTACTCTTGATTTGGTAATAAATTTTGAAAAGACATTGTATACTAATTGGATTTTTTATTAAAATTTAACTTTCTTCTATATATATATGGGCATATAGAATTTTTTTTTTGGGGGGGGGTGTTGTTGATTGTGAGATTTCTTAATGATCCATTTTAATATAATGAATTTACTAGTTTGAATGGACCTAGTTAAATTCTACCCTAAAGATATTCATAGATGAACTTCCCTATCTTATCAGTGCATTAGTATTTTTGCTGGTCTGGATTGTGGAGCAACCTAAGCCAAATGTATTATATTTGTGGTTTAAAATTACATCTGTATATATAATTTACTAAATTAATAATTCAGTGTAATGTCTCTAGTCATATACTTTATTAATCACCTAATTTGGATGTTATTAATATATAATTACATAACTCACTAAACTCCTGAGTTTGTTTTGGGTCATAATCCAGAAGAAATTCTCTCTATAGTAACTCATTTTTCACATGATAGAGTAAAAGATTCACCCCTCCCTATTAAAAAAAAAGAAGTGAAAAAATACATTTAAACTATATTTTTTGGTGAAATTACTGACTATTCCTTCTCTTCTACTCATGCCCTTTGGCATGCAACTTTGCATTCTTTCACTAAAATTTCCAACTTCATGAACAAAAACAAAAAAGACCTCACCTTATCAGAAAAGAGAATTTGAAAAAAAGCAAAACCAGCAACAACATAAAAATCTCCTAAATTATTTAAACACATAAGTAATAAGTATTTTCTTCCAACTATGGATGTAAATAATATCACAGTATACTTCCTCATCACAATTTACTATATCATCCACTGCAACTTACAGAATCAGTATCAGTCTCCAAAAAATCTTTGAATCTCTTTCAGTGAGTTGATTTAGGGAAACACTGTGGACTAATTATTTGCATTCCTTCAACATTTATATGTTGAGGTACCCAGTCCCCAGTATAATGATATTTGGAAGTTGGGTATTTGAGAGGTTATTAATTTAAGGTGAAGCCCTCATTATATGCCTATTATAAGCAATGGGATCAGTGCCCTTATAAGAAGAGACATGGAGGCTTTCCTCATAGCTCAGTTGGTAAAGAATCTGCCTGCAATGCAAGAGACCCAGGTTTGATCCTTGGGCCAGGAAGATCCCCTGGAGAAGGAAATGGCGACCCACTTTAGTATTTTAGCCAGGAGAATCTCATGGACAGAGGATCCTAGCAGGCTATAGTCCATGGGTTGAAAGAGTTGGACACAACTTAGTGAATAAACCACCAAGAAGAGATTGGGTTTCCCAGGTGATTCAGTGGTAAAGAATCTGCCTGCCAATGTAGGAGATATAGGAGATGTGGGTTTGATCCCTGGGTTGGGAAGAACCCCAGGAAAAGGAAATTTCAAGCCACTCCAGTTTTCTTGCCTGGAAAATTCAGAGCAACAGAAAACAGAAAAACCTGGCAGGCTACAGTACATGGGGTCACAAAGGGTTGAACACAACTGAGCAGCTGAGCACACACGCATGCAAAAAGAGACATAGAAGAAATAGTCTCTTTCAGCCATGTGAGGACACTGAGAGAAGGTGGCTGTCTGTAAGCCAGGGGCTGCTCTTTGTTACAATGTGTGGGCTTCTCTTTGCAGTGCCTTCTCTTGTTACAGAGCACAGGCTCTAGGGCACATGAGCTTCAGTAGCTGTGGCCCACAGGATCAATAGCTGCGATTCTTGGGTCCTAGAGCAGATGGACTCAGTAGTTGTGGCCCAAGGGCTTAGTTGCTCCATGGCATGGGAAATCTTCCTGGACCAGGACATGTCCCCTGCATTGACAGGCTGATTCTTATCCATCAGGGAGGTCCAATAGTTGGTAATTTTTACACAAGCTTTGTTAACTGAGTAATGGCACTTCCAAAGAGTTCTAAAGATTTAAATGTACAAAATGAGTTAGTCTATATTACACATATAAAAATTTTCATCAACTGGAATTTAGTGCAGAGGCAAATAATAAGGAAAGAAAATGAAACATCTTATTTAGGACCAGAGTCCAAATCTAATATGGTATCGGAAAGGTCACCACTGTAGTGCAGAAACAAATAGCAAAATAGCTATTTTCCAGAGTAAGGCTCATTGAGAATAAACCTATTTTTGGCAACATGATGGACACACATTTGAATTTTAAAAAATATGGCAATCAATTGAACTTCTAATACTTGTTAAACAAAAGAAATGCTATTTAAAAAAATTTTTGGAACTTTTAGTTGTAAATCTAACATTATGCTTTTTAAAGGTTATTCAGAAATCATTCCCAAAAGAGTTTCACAAAGTTGGAATTCTCTCTTCAGTAACAGAAGAATACAGAAAGAGGGGAGAAATGCAATGCTGAGTACGTCCTAAGAACAGATGTTATATCCTAAACATATAAATGCAATTTTAAAAGATAAAGATTGATACTCCAATTAAATTACAAGATTGTCCTAAAAATTAGCATAATTTCCAATAAGAAAGGATATTTCCCCAAGCTTATTATAAGTAGATAAGCAGAGAGTATATTTATTCAGATGCATCCCACTGGTATCCCTGTAGCTGTTCATGCCACTTAATATTCTCTATGACTCCAAAATTATAATAAGAATACAAACCACACACCAAGAAAAAAATTCAACATCACACAGTTTTAATAACAGTGTTGAGACTATTTTCCTGGAACACAAAGCAAATTTCAGTTTGGTAGAAATGTACAGTGTACTTTCCTTTTCATCTTCACATTTTTCTTTGCTTATATAGCAGCAACAACAACAAAAAAATTAACACATGTATGATAACTGTTTTCTCCAAAAAAGTATAAGTAGATAATAAGAATAATCAAAAAACTGAAGCAAAACACTTTCTATTAAATTCCCAAAGCAATGACATATTTTCAGTAGGTATGTGTTATGCTATATAATTAATATCTGATAAATTAAACATGGATCAAGGTTCTGAAAATACAGTGCCTGTATTAGGGAATTCCCTGGCAGTCCAGTGCTTTTGGTGCTTTTACTGCTATGGCTAGGGTTCAATCCCTGGTTGGGTAACCAAGATACTGCAAGCCACACATCAAAAAAAGTGTACCTAATAATAAAATCACAGAATGCAAATATTATGATAGATTCAGATGCAAAATGTTGAAAGGATTATCTCCTTGGAGTTCCAGATAACATAAAATATAGATGTGAACTTAACAGAATTCCTTCCAGATGCCCTATCTAAAGAAATAAAAAGATCTAACTCGCAACAAAAAAATGACCAGAAAAGAGATATTCAATATTAGAAATATTGGGAGATAAAAAGGTTTAAATGATTTGCAGAGCTGAAAGAACTGAAACCAAAGGAACAACTTAGAATCAACAAGAATAAATGCTAGTTGCATCTCAATTTATCAGAATAATCTCAAGAACAGAAGGCATTAAGTACTTCAGCAGGCATTGTAGGAGAGGTTGGGATTAACAACAAAAAAAGGTTAACTGAAACACTTACAAGAAGATTTATAACTAAATTGTCTTCCCTAAACTCACAGATTTCCTCCTGTCTGTATATCCTCCATCATACAAAAATTAGAAGCAAATATGTAAGATGGAGGGAAGAGAAATAAAATGGAGAGGTAATGAGGGGAAGGTAGTAAAGTGTGGCAAAAGATGTCAGCTGTAGACACTTAAAAATCAGCAAAGGAAGGCAGAGGCTTTCTCTGAATTCCCATCATCTGCCTAAAGGGACTCTGAAAGGAGTTATCTCTTATTGTCGCCAAAGGAAATTCAATTGTCATGGATCACTTCCCAGGGAATTTCTTCCACCAGGGAAGGTTGGCTCATCATGTGAGAGGAGACCGCAAGTCCAAACTGCACCCAGACAAAATTTATCACAAACTGCCACATCTCCCATTATTCTTCTAGGGCCCCAGTCATCTTTCCTAAAAACCATTTACTCTCCCAAAGAAAGGCAATGACAAACAATGTTCAAACTACCATACAATTGCTCTAATTTCACATGCTAGCAAGGTAATGGTCAAAATCCTACAAACTAGGCTTCAACAGTACACGAACCGAGAACTTCCAGATATACAATTCAGTTAGAACCAGACTCGGAAAAACAGACTGATTCAAAATTGAGAAAGGAATATGTCAAGGCTGTGTGTTGTCACCCTGCTTATTTAACTTATATGCAGAGTACATCATGCAAAATGCCAGACTGGATGAATCACAAGCTGAATCAAGATTGCTGGGAGAAATATGAACAACCTCAAATATGCAGATGATACCACCCTAATGGCAGAAAGCAAAAAGGAATTAAAGAGTCTTCATGAAAGAGGAGAGTGAAAAAGTTGGCTTAAAATTCAACATTCAAAAAACTAAGATCATGGCATCCAGTCTCATCACTTCATGGCAAACAGATGTGGAAAAATGGAAATAATGACAGACTTGATTTCCTTGGGCTCCAGAATCACTTTGAATGGTGACTGCAGTCATGAAATTAAAAGATGCTTCTCCTTGGAAGAAAAGCTCTGACACACCTAGATAACATATTAAAAAGCGGAGACATCACTTTGCCAACAAAGATCCATCTAGTCAAAACTATGGTTTTTCCAGTAGTCATGTACAGGTGTGAATGCTGGGTTATAAAGAAGGCTGAGCACTGAAGATTTGGTGCTTTAGCACTGTGGTACTGGAGAAGACTTTGGAGAGTCCCCTGGACTGCAAGGAGTTCCAACCAGTCAATCCTAAAGGAAATCAATCCTGAATATTCATTAGAAGGACTGAGGCTGAAGCTGAAGCTTCAATACTTTGGCCACCTGATACAAAAAGCCTACTTATTGGAAAAGACCCTGATGCTGGGAAATTTGAAGGCAGGAGGAGAAGGGGATGACAGAGGATGAGATGGTTGGGCGGCATCACTGATTCAATGGACATGAGTTTGAGCAAACTCCGGGAGATCGTGAAGGGCAGAAAAGCCTGGTGTGCTGCAGTCCATGGGGCCACAAAGAGTTGGACATGGACATGACTTAGCAACTGAACAACAGCAAAGAGAAGCTCATTAACATCAGGAGACTGCCTGAGATGAGATTAAAGGGGTTCAGCCTCTGCCACAAGCTAATCTTGTCAGCAACCCCAGTCTTTAACCTTTAGCATTAAATTACTCCAATCCTCCCCAGTGGGCTACATAGTTCTTGAAAAGCATGAGCCTGCTCTGTCCTCCTCTGCCTGGAAAAGCAATGAAGCTGTTCTTTTCTACTTCACCCAAGACTCTGTCTCCAAGATTTCATTCCGCATCAGTGAACAGAGACTGAGATTTCAGCATCATTATGAGGGTATAACAAGAAACTGGTATGGTTACTTAAGATTCACAGATGAGAAAAAAAAAACTCAGGAAGTTAAAAAAAAAAAAAAACTTACTTGAGATTACCTAGCTAGTTTGTCAGAAACCCAGACTGTGTTTCTTTTTCAAAATCATATTGTTTTCTGCTCTGCCATGTCCTTCATGTACATGCTTTAGCACATGGCACATATTTGAATAAAGCAGAAGCAAAACGGTGCAGTTCATCAAGGCACTTAGAATATATGAACACAATGACGATCTGGAAGCAGAAAGTCTGGGCTCATTGGAACAGCATGTTTTGTGATAGAACTTCACATTAATTCACCTGGTTCTCTTAACATTTGTGGTCCAGAGTCAGAAATGTATGAAATAGACCAGAGAATAAAGCTTGGTTACTGGCTGACATGGGTAGTGCCCAAAAGAATAAAATATGACTTGCTAGTCAGGTTCCAGTATCAAAACAGTTATAAGCTGCTATATATTTACTAGCTCTCAGAAACATGCATGGCAGAGATTCAAGGTGGCAAGGCAGGTGAATTAATAAAAGCATCGGCAGTCAAATATCATAAAGAGACTCCAATAATAAGAAATGGTCCTATGTCTTCCAGAATCATTTTTTTAGATCCCCACCTGTGAAAGAAAGTCTGAATACAAAGTAATAAAAAATTATAATATGTGATTGTTGCGGAGGGAGATCAAACCATTTTAGTGAGGGGTTTTGGAGAGGTTTGACAGGCTGGACAGGAGGACAGAGAGATCTGATATTCTTCTCCTGGGCATCTTCCCTGCTTCTCAGCTGCTGAAAGCTACATGATTCTTGACTCTATAAAATAATCTATAGGAACACAGAGGTATAAGAAAGAGCAAGCTTAGAGAATGTTATCCATAGAATCTATTTGGGGTCAGATAAATTTTTAATTGAAATGTGGAGAATCAAATGCCTGGAGATTATGTTTGATGGACAAAGAACAAGTTACACTGATGTGAGATTTACAGCAACACTTTTCTGAAGAGAGGGGACTTAATATTAAATTTCAGTTCAGTCTTCCCATTTGCAGGAATTTATGAGTTTTACTTTTAAGCTGCTTCAGCCAGGTTTTGCCAGCTTAGAATTCCTTCCTTCCTTGTGTGACTTTGTTTCTTAACTAAATTCCAATATGGTCTTGCAATTGGGAGGCCCATTAGGGTCGCACTTTAGTGAAGAAGAAACAGCTCAATAAGCAAAGTGATATCTACTATAAGAAGATGACAGGACTACAGGAAAGATGATACAAACAAACAAAACAAAAGGATGCAACAATCTGGTTCTCTTGTTTTTCAGTTGCCCAGTCGTGTCTGACTCTTTGTGACCCCATGGACTGCAGCATGACAGGCATCGCTTTGCCTCAAAATCTCCCGAAGTTTGCCCAAGTTCATGTCCATTGCATTGGTGATGTCATCCAACCATCTCATCCTCTGATGCCCTCTTCTCCTTCTGCCCTCAATCAGGGAAGAGGGCAGCATCTTTCCTGCCCATCTTTTTCTTTTTTCCCAGCATCAGGGACTTTTCCAATGAGTCAGTTTTTGCATTAGACAACCAACTGGTTCTCTACAGTTTTTCTATTTTTTCCCCACATCTCCTCTTGAAAGGTACCCTTCTAATTCCAAAAATGTGGGGAAGAAAATAAACTATTATTTTGTTTTATGCCAGGAACTCAAAAACATTTTAAATTTAATCCTAACATCCACACTATCAAATAAATATTATAAATCTGCTTTGACAGATAAGGAAATTAGCATTCAATTGTTCAGTGATGTAGCTAGTAAGTAGCAGAGCTAGAATACAAACTTAAAGTCTGACTCATTTGTAAAACTATGCTCTTTCTGCAGTACCATGTTAGACTTTGGATGGTTCTCCTTACTATTCAAAACTTGTTTATTTTTACTTTTTATGTTATCCACAGTCTTTAGAAATGTTCCCTCACCCCTTTAAAGAAGAAACATAGCTTAGACAATCCAATATTGCAACTTTGCTGTTGCAAGTGATTCTAGCCCTTAGAATTGAACAGAAGGGCAGTGATGATTTTTTTTTTTTTTTTTTTGGAGAGAGGGAAACAAAACAAACAAGCAACAACAACTAAAATCCACAAAAACTCACACCTCTAGCAGGTGAACAGAGCATAATAAAGGACAGTTTTGCAAACTGGCTGTTTGACAGTATCTGTGTAGAGAGACACTGAAGTGTCCTTTTTTGAGAAGGAAGCAAGAAGATTGCTTTTCCTTCTCACTCTCTCAGGAGACTCACTCAAAGATCTAATAGCACTTTTCAACCTTTAATACATTCCTAATGGAATTCCCCAGCCAGAGTGTTTCCACTTACCTGGTTAGAAGCTTCAGCAGCAGCTTCTACAAATAGATGTTGTGTGTGTGCGTGTGTGTGTGTGTGTGTGTGTGTGTGTTTTAATACTGTTCACATGAATTGGAAGAATCTTTAAAGAAAATCTGGAGTATCTTGAATGAAAAATTCACAAGTACTAGCAGTCAAGAAGGCACTGAGCAGAAGAGTTAACAGCCATAAATCTGAAAAAAGTCACATTAATAAACTGAGATAAGATGTCCGAGATAAAATCAATTTCAGCTTCTCAGGAGAAAGAGAGGGTTTCTTTGAATTTTGGGATAAATTTAAAATCAATAAAAGTAGATAGATTCATGACCAGAAATTATATGACAGTGCAGGGAATTAGAAAAACAAAGATAAAATCAAAGAGAAAAATACATATCTGTATACTGCAACAATCTCTAAGTTCCAACAAGTGTTCACTGATGGTACTAACTGATGATCAACACTTCGGTAAAGTTTTTACCCACATCCTGTGGAGCACTGGAGTTGTGTACGGCTCCTCAAACAGTATTTGATGATAGTAAAAATGAAAGTGTATAAATAGTGATTCTCAGGCCAAACTTCTTAGATATAAAAACCAAGACCTCAGGAAAAGCAAGACTCCAACTATGAAGAGACCCTTAATTGTAATAATTATCTGATGAAGTTGAATCAGGGCTGGGGTTGTGAGATTCCACAAGAGGAGACCTTTAATTCTTTAATAAATTTTGCTCAGAAGAGCCATTTTTGGAGGGAGTAGAAGTAATTTCTGCCAATAATGCTCATGACAGAATTTTGGAATAATAAAATTGTACATTTCTGTATGCCAGAGTCTTTCATTTTCCTTGTTACCTTAGGAAGCTGAAGGACCCCATTAACTGAAAATGTGTCCCTAGAAAGGGTTTACAAAATTGCTACATGGGAATCCAGTTCCTCAGCTAAGCAGCTGAACCTCTTTACATTTTAAAAGCACCATATTGCAGTAAGGTCAAAATTGAATATTGAAAATAGTGATGGAGTCTATATCTAACATTTGGGGGGGTTAAATTTCATACCTCTTGCTATACTTCATATTTATCTTTTTCTAGGAGAGAGAAAGTTTGTTCCCTGAAAGATAGAAATGACAAGCCATTTGGTTCTATTTCTTATGAAGTTAGATGTTAGCCAGTTGCTAGACTTCAGCTGTGATATATTCATGAGAAGAAATAAGCTGGAGACTTTTAGCCTGAAGTAAAAAACAGATGGAGTTGCTTTTTCACCTTTTTACAGAATGTGAGTTTTTAGCCATTTATTTTTCAAAAGTCCAGTTCTCAGCAGGGAGCATCCATATGTGTGACTACGATTTACATTCAGTTCTGAAACAAGAATGTGTCTCCATAAATTTGGCAAAACATGTTCTTGAAGTATGCCCTAGCATCCAAGAGGTTGAAATAACTCTTAAAACGAAGGTTGGAACAAAGATAAAGCTATGAGAGAAACAAATCTTTATTGGTTCTATGACAAAATATTTAAATATCTTATCAGTCATACCCATTGTAAAGTTTAGTCATTGATTAGCACACTGGGTGGAATTAGCTGACTTTCAACTTCCAAGAGTGTCAGACCAATCAGGTAGTTAGTAATTTGAATCCAAGCAACACAGAATGTGAAGCCACAATAACACTGGAACAATAAATGGTGCACAGTGAGTCCCACTGGTGTGAGACAAGAATCTGGTCAGCAATCTGCTCAGGTTCTTGTCTGTTATTAAGATTCCATCAAGCAAGAAGACAACTGCAAACACAGCCTTGAGAGATCATTGAAAACACATGACACCAAAAGGTTCCCTTAATGAGTATGTGTTCTTTATTATAGAAAGATTTAGGGCCATGCTTGTGGATATTGAAGAGAACCATATTAAAGTATTAATTAAACAGGAGGGAAGAAGGCAGGGCACAACCTTTGAAAGAATGACACAGCCCAAGGACACAACATAAATTGTTTAGAATCAAATGGGCCCAAGGTGGCAGACCAGTCAACTGCCACTAACCTTGATCCTCATATACATTCATCGTAACACATCAGCAAGCTAAATGACACACCCAGAGTCACCACGGTAGTTCCAAGGCCTACCATCAAAAGTGGGAGGTGACCCAATACCTGGAAATCTCTGCCCCTTCCCCCAAATGATTGGAATACTCCTCCTACCCAGTAGTCTATAATTTACCACTCCATAAAAGCTTGGATTCCCAGGTGGCGTTAGTGACAAAGAACCCGCCTGCCAATACAGGAGACGTAAGAGACGTGGGTTCCATCTCTGGGTCGGGAATGTCCTCTGGAGGAGGGCATGGCAACCCACTCCAGTATTCTTGCTTGGAGAATCCTATGGACACAGCAGCCTGGTAGGCTACAGTCCATAGGGTTGCACAGAGTCAGACACAACTGACGCAACTTAGAACAAACACATAAAAGCTAGCCATACCACACTTCAAGGCCACACTTGCCCTCAGTGACGGCCCACACCGGGCCTGTGGAGTGTGTTTCTCTATGGATAACCCACTTCTTACCTACCGCTTTGTCTTTCACTGATTCTTTCTTAGATCAAACATCAAGAACCTGAGCTTCATTAGGTCCTGAAACCTGGTCTGCGATCTCAGTTGGAAGACTGTGGGCCTTCAGATCAGATCAGATCAGATCAGTCGCTCAGTCGTGTCCGACTCTTTGCGACCCCATGAATTGCAGCACGCCAGGCCTCCCTGTCCATTGCCAACTCCCGGAGTTCACTGAGACTCACATCCATCGAGTCAGTGATGCCATCCAGCCATCTCATCCTCTGTTGTCCCCTTCTCCTCTTGCCCCCAATCCCTCCTTGGCTGGGTTCAAATACCAGGCACATGGTTTCAAGTCCTAAGCAGGATTTTGGCTGGGTTTGAGTTCTAACCACATGAGCTCAAGACCCAATCTGAAGTAAATAGTTTCATTAATATTTGGAATCTATTAATACTTTCTATTTTATGTTCTTAAAATTAAGAAAATTTGGCCTTTTAGAGTAACATTTCTAATTTGTAATTTTTTTAATGTATAATTAAGTAACTGGCTTACATTCATGGTGTTAAACTTAGATTTAGCATAGATAATTTCATATGTTAGAGGTCACTCATTACTACCAAATGACCATTACTCCCTTTTTCTTTAGCTGTAAAACCTCTTGGCTCTATACATCTAAAAGACCATATAATCCTCCAGTCCCTGTTCCATTATTGGTGACCCTGGGGCCAAGTTTTAACTATTTAGATGTAAGTGTTGTAGTGTATAAAGCTTGAAGAAAGTGTTTTTGGAGACATAGGGGTTTTGTCGTTTTTCTTCTTTCCTGCATTCTCTTTCCTAGAACTTAGGTGTGGTGACAGGTTCAAGCAGCCACTGAAGATCAGAAGAATAAGGGCCAGATGTTAGCAGTGGAGGAGTGGTAAACTGGAATGAGCCTGAGTTAGTGAGGGGCTCAGAGAACTTTAGGATTACTTGCTGGCTTACCAAATCCAGATTTCCTTTATAGGAAGCAAACTTCCATACTTACTTATTATTTTGGGATTTTCTATCCCACAAAGATAAGCTATATGCTAAATTGGTTTATATTACAAGTCAGAGCATATCAAAGGTCTTAAGAAATCACTCAACATTTAGAAAACAAAGATCATGGCATCTGGTCCCATAGCTTCATGGCAAATAGATGGGGAAACAATGGAAACAGTGAGAGACTTTATTTGGGGGGGCTCCAAAATCACTGCAGATGGTGACTGCAGCCATGAAATTAAAAGATGCTTGCTCCTTGGAAGAAGACCTATGACCAACCTAGACAGAGATATTAAAAAGCAGAGATATTACTTTGCCGACAGAGGTCCATCTAGTCAAAACTATGGTTTTTCCAGTAGTCATGTATGGATGTAAGAGTTGGACTAGAAAGAAAGCTGGGTGCTGAAGAATTGATGCTTTTGATCTGTGGTATTGGAGAAGACTCTTGAGAGTCCCTTGACAGCAAGGAGATCCAACCAGTCCATCCTAAAGGAAATCAGTCCTGAATATTCATTGGAAGGACTGATGCTAAAGCTGAAACTCCAATACTTTGGACACCTGATGCGAAGAACAGACTCATTGGAAAAGACCTTGATGCTGGGAAAGATTGAGGGCTGGAAGATAAGGGGATGACAGAGGATGAGATGGTTGGATGGCATCACTGACTCAATGGATGTGAGTTTGAGTAAACTCCTGGAATTGGTGATGGACAGGGAGGCCTGGCATGCTGCAGCCGAGGGGGTTACAAAGAGTTGGACATGACTGAGCAACTGAACTGAGCTGAAGAAATCACTACAGTGACAACTTTTACTTAATTAGCCTTCTAAGGGTTATTTAAATACATATGGAATAGTGTCTTTTAGTAAATATAATTACAAAAGAAAGTATTTGTATTATTATTAAAGTTAACTGACTAGTCAAATTTGTAAAAGGATCCACATATTAATTCAAAGTCTCCATCTCTTCTTAAAATCACGGTCAAAAGTTGCTAGAAGGTGTTAGGTATATAAATACATAACATGGTTTTGTAGACTGAATCCAGAAAAAAAAACAAAAAAACAAAACTGAACTTCTTAACCTGTTACCCTTTTTGGGAAAGCAACAACAATTAAAATGTATATACATACCTAAAAAAACTTTTCTTACTGACAATTTTAGCTGATTATAATTTTCTAAAATAAACCAAGGTCATGTTATTAAAGTGAATCATTAAACAAACCAGGCTATTTCGATAATTTAGGTTTTTATGCAGCTATTTTGCCTGATTTTAAAGAGTACAACATAATATTGCATATTTTATTTTATTTGTAAATAAAATCTGTACTTTTATCCCTAAAATATTAGTTAATATAAAATTCCTACACTTTTTATACTGTTTCCTAATAAATTATGCTGACACTACTTCCACAGAGAATTTAAAAAAAAGTGAAAGTTTGTGTTCAATTAGATAAAATTGCATTTCTAAAAACCATTTCTATATTAATAGAATATAATTTTGAACTAATATTAAATTAATTATCTTGGTTAATTGGAGGAGGAAATGGCAACCTTTGCCTGGAGAATTCCATGGACAGAGGAGCCTGGTGGACTATAGTCCATGGGGTTGCAGAGCTGGACATGACTGAGTGACTAACACACACACATCTTAGCTAATTGGGTTATTTTTAACTAAGGTAGGTATTAAAATTTATTTATCAAACATAGATTTAATGCGTATTCCTTTGATTCTTATTTTTGTAAGTTACAGAATAACTAGCTGTTTCTTTGGGCCCTGTTCTCAAATGTCTTCATTTTTGCCTTTTTAAGAAGGTGTAAAAACAGTGTGTATGGCCACTAGGTATAGTATTATTAGCTTTACTGGTGTTTCAGGATTAAATTCCATTTCACTCTGTAAAGAAGTTAGTTATCAAAATTCATGTTCATATGGCTAATTTAAAATACATTCAAATCAGTACTGACAGAAAAGAAAAATTTTATATGCAAAGAAAAAGGATGTAGTTTTTTTTTTAATTTTATTTTATTTTTAAACTTTACAATATTGTATTAGTTTTGCCAAATATCGAAATGAATCCGCCACAGGTATACCCATGTTCCCCATCCAGTAAAAGAGAATCATTTTATCCTAAAGTGTGTGTTATGTTCAAAATGTAAAATTGAGTCATAAAATGATGAAATAGAAAGTTGTAGGTTTGTAAAAAGAAAGTTTAACTACCTAAATTATAATCCCATCAAAAAAGAATCAAGGAAAAATAAAAAAACAGAGAAATTGTTAAAATGTTGCCAAGATTGGGTCAGTTTTGGTGGCTAGTCTGTTAAGATCGAAAATATTAAAGAAGCTTGTGTCTTTCACTGCCAAATACTAACAACACAAAACTAGATTTTTTTTTTTCTATTAAAACAATCAGTTATGTTTGGCCTGATCTTAACAAGAAATAAGAAGAGTTTATTCTGTACTTTTCATGTCATCTACTCAAATAGCAGAGATTCTATAGCTCACCAGAATAATTGTTATGTGTTGCACTGACTTTATCATCCCCTGGATTATTCCTTCACTTCTGAAAGAGCTAAGATACTTTAAACTGCATTCTTATTTTCTATGCTTATTTATCATGTCATTGTCTCTTGATCAACAGGTTGTCAAGCTACAATCTAATCTTTCATTGTTCTCAGATAATGACATTCTTATGTTAATCAAGTGAATAAATCTCCTTCAAATAACTCTTTTGACATTGTCTTCCCAAGATTAGGTCTTAACATTTAGAAAATACAATTTTCAGTGTGTCTTTTATACCTAATACTATTTTTATGATATCTCAGATGGCCACAGAAATATCACAAATGTTTGCTCTTTTACTCTATAAAAAAGTACTGCTAAAAATAATTATCCTAGTTTGCAATGCTGCATATTTCTTACACAATTCAACACTATTCTGATAGAGGGGCTACCCTGGTGGCTCAGAAGTTAAAGCGTCTGCCTGCAATGTGGGACACCGGAGTTCGATCCCTGGGTTGGGAAGATCCCCTGGAGAAGGAAATGTCAGCCCACTCCAGTATTCTTGACTGGAGAATCCCATGGAGGGAGGAACCTGGTAGGCTATAGTCCACGGGGTCACAAAGAGTTGGACATGACTGAGCTGATGATTTATCAAAGAAGTCTTTCCTTATATAATTTTTTTCAAATAAAATGTACATTTATAAATTCCTAGAGTATATCATTTTGATATGCATATATTACACATACATATACACACATGTGTATGTATGTGGATATATAAATGTGTGGAAATATGCATATTTCAGAGACTGTATACTATGGAGATTTATAAGTACAACTATTGTATGCTTCCACCTCAGAGAAACTTTACTACAAGTTCTTATGAATAGTTACAAGTTATACTGTAACAGAAGATTTTATTGTACATCATTCTGATATGTTTTGTCCTCTAAATAAATGTACCACAGCTGTTTAATTCTGTCCCCAACAAGTAAGTTTAACTTTATTTTCATGACTGTCTAAAAGTTCTGTTATAAGTAATAGGCTAGACATTGGACCTTCAATAAAGAAGGAGAGTTTCAGGACCTTAGTGGAAAGAATAGAAAAGGAGAATGCTAGAAATTAGGCAGAACAGAGAGCCAAAAGTTAGATTTAGTTTTCAGTGACCCCTGAAGAGGATGACAAGTTCAGAAGAGGGAGATCAAGATTTGTACTTGACTGTAATCAGACTGATACTCTTTTTATGCACCTTGTTAACAAATACGAATTTGGACATTCTGTCAACAACCCTCAACTCACCCCAGTAGCATCACTTGCCTTAGGTAGCTGATAAGGACAATTAACTTCCCAGGTAATTTATGCCAAATGTTAAGTTTGATAGCTGATATGTGGTAAGAATTAATTATGTCTTACCCTAAAAAGAAAATTCAAAATGGGAGAGCAGTTCTATTTCAAGTTTTTTAAGGAATAGCAATCCTACTGCTGGGCATACACACTGAGGAAACCAGAAGGGAAAGAGACACGTGTACCCCAATGTTCATTGCAGCACTGTTTATAATAGCCAGGACATGGAAGCAACCTAGATGTCCATCAGCAGATGAATGGATAAGAAAGCTGTGGTACATATACACAATGGAGTATTACTCAGCCATTAAAAAGAATACATTTGAATCAGTTCTAATGAGGTGGATGAAACTGGAACCTATTATACAGAGTGAAGTAAGCCAGAAAAAAAACACCAGTACAGCATACTAACACATATATATGGAATTTAGAAAGATGGTAACAATAACCCTGTGTACGAGATAGCAAAAGAGACACTGATGTATAGAACAGTCTTATGGACTCTGTTGCAGAGGGAGAGGGTGGGAAGATTTGGGAGAATGGCATTGAAACATGTAAAATATCATGTATGAAATGAGTTGCCAGTCCAGGTTTGATGCACGATACTGGATGCTTGGGGCTGGTGCACTGTGATGACCCAGAGGGATGGTATGCGGAGGGAGGAGGGAGGTGGGTTCAGGATGGGGAACACATGTATACCTGTGGCGGATTCATTTCGATATTTGGCAAAACTAATACAATATAGTAAAGTTTAAAAATAAAATTAAATTAAAAAATAAAAAAATAAAAATGAATAAAAAATAAAATAAAATAAAATCTGAATTAAAAAAATGGGAGAGCATTAGGATTATATCTCAGCTACTCTGACACATTTAATACTATTTACACTTAATTATGGAGAAATATTGAATGGTCAAGAGCCAAGGAACAAACCTGACTATTAGAATGCTGCTGCTGCTGCTGCTGCTAAGTCGCTTCAGTCGTGTCTGACTCTGTGCGACCCCATAGACGGCAGCCCACCAGGCTTCTCCGTCCCTGGGATTCTCCAGGCAAAAACACTGGAGTGGGTTGCCATTTCCTTCTCCAATGCATGAAGTGAAAAGTGAAAGTGAAGTCGCTCAGTCGTGTCTGACTCTTAGCAACCCCATGGACTGCAGCCCACCAGGCTCCTCTGCCCATGGGATTTTCCAGGCAAGAGTACTGGAGTGGGTGCCATTGCCTTCTCCGGACTATTAGTATAAAGTATTAATATTTGGGCGTATTTGTAGTTGTGCATCTCTACTTTCTAATTCCTTTAAGAAGTCAGCATGTCTTCAGTTTCATGTTGTAGATGTAATAACAAGAGCTTTTAAATTTTGATGAATACCAAAATCAGTCAAAAAGCAGATATAAGCCATGCCATCCTAGATCAGATGAATCAGAATATCTGAAGTAGAGTAGTTTTACAAATCTCCACCAAAGAATTGAAAGAGTAGTAAAAGTTGAAAGGCTGATCACATATACCGAAGATTTTATAGAGTCTTTTCCAACTTACACGTTTTCTGGCATTACTAAACAAATGAGTTTGTGAACACATAAAATCAGGAGAAAATATTTTACCCAGATGCTCCACAGAGCATCTTTCTCAAAGACGGAAAGTGAAATACAGGCTTCAGAATTCAAAAATTGCTTGAGATTCCAGATGGTTCACCTCCAGCAGCATTGGGTGGTGGTTTCATTTTTAGCCCATCCCGGCCAGGATGTATTTCCTTAGAGACAACAGTCTGGTCTTCATCAAAGTGGGAGCTTTAGGAAATACACATACATATAAAAGAAAACAGCTTGCAGCAGCCTCTTCTTTGGAGGTACATATAGAAAATTCAGTTAGCCACAGTCAGATTCCAAAGTGGAACACAGATGCAGAGATCAGACTTACATTACCAAGGGAAGCGGGTAGTAGAAGGAGAGGGATAGCCTGGGGTTTTGAAGTTGGTAGATGCAAACTGTTACATTTAGAATGGAAAAACAAGTTTCTACAGTATAGCACAGGGGACTATATCCAATCTCCTGGGATAAAACATAGTGGAAAATAATATATATGTATTTTTTAAAAGAATATATATATATATATACACACACACATAACTGAATCACTTTGCTATACAGCAGAGATGGCACAACATTGTAAATGAACTATATTTGAATTAAAAGTAAATAAAATAAAATTCCAAAGGGATAGCAGAGATCACTTCAAAGTTATTTTTTTAAAAAATGAGGGACATTGTAGGAAAAGTTCAAAACTTAAGATGGAATTTTAATAGTTACCAAATAACAATTAGGCTACCATGCCAGGTACTTTGTATATTTTAAAATTCTTAAAATCCACATGGTATCTCAGAAATAAAACAAAAGAAAGCAAGAATAAACAGAAATAACCTAAAAAAATTAGGCAAGTTCACATATCAACTGGTAAATTCAGAATTTAAACTTATTTTTTTCCAGGTTTTGAGCCCTTTCTTCAACAATCTACATAGTTTTTTAAAAAAATCTAAACTATTATCTAGTAATTCTGCCCATACATTATATTTATAGAATAGGTGCTTACCAAGTAAAATGCTCTTAAAAAGTTAAGTAAAGAAAGTTATCACATTCCTATAATATTGTGAGGGGAAAATTATGGGAAGCATTGGTGACAGTTACCTACAATTAGGATCAGGTATAACTTTCTTATTTTTACTTTTTAGTACCAAGAGAAATGCAGAAAAGATTCAACAAGTACATTTTTATTAGTGACTAGTTTTTAGTACTTTAGAACTCACCTTGATAAAACATAACAATTGGAAAAAATAAATAAATAAAAAGACCCTTTATTAAAGATTCCAAGTCTCCAAATTCTTCAAAATCCAGTTCAGTGAATTTGATTTTCACCTGTAAAAATCAAAGTGACCCTGGTATAATGTTTTCTGAAAACGCAGAATACTGGGTTTTGCTTTTGCTTTTAGGGATCTATTTTTAAAGTGTACCCTTTCACTCATTACTAATTTCTCTGCAAAATGGGAATGAAAAATCTCATTGAGAATTCTCTTGTAAACACTTGAGAATCTAATTTTACATGTTTGAAAAACATGAATTATGAAAGTACATAATATAAGCCGTTCTTATATTACACATGCCTGATTGATGATATGTCATTTATTATTCTCATATATAGTGGTATAGTTCCTTAAGAATAGCTGTTTCTGTTTCCCATTAGGCACAGGGTAGCTACAATAACAGCAAGCTATATGTCTTAAATGTAATATAAGACTTCAGACTGAACTCTATTTCATGGACTAGTTTAAAGTGTCAGTATCACACAAAGCCCCTTTGAATAATGGAAGAGGCAAGCCGAGGCAACGTGAACAGACATTCATCTTTGGGCACACTGAAGTGAGAGACACAAAGACCTCTACCACTTGCAATGGAGAGATGTGTGGAGGCATTCAAATATCAAAGATACGTAGCTGTTGAGGCAGCTGCTATATGTCTTCAGGTTTCAGTAAATCATTTCCCTGTTGTACATGATTCAAAGTAAAATTTACAAAATAATCATAAAGAAACAAAGTATCATGGACTTTAGTAGCT